>NC_133391.1:106717383-107967383 GCF_047511655.1 Castor canadensis
TAAATCTCTCTTGTTTACTCATAAATAAAACCAGTCTTTTTATCTAGGATGATTACAGGAGAAATATTAAATCATTTACTATAATGGCTTTAAGACATTGAATGCTGACTGTACCCTTTAAAAATTCATTTCCCATTTTTTTCTTTGAACTTATTTCAAAAAAGTAAATTTCAAATTCCAGAAATAATGAGATATGCATATAAAACAGGTACTTCTAGCCTTGCCTTGTCCTTGTGAGATATTATAAAGCTAATGCATTTGATCTTTTCCTCCAAAGCATAGTAGTGTGAGGATAATTAAATACAATGCCTGTCATCTGTTTCCTTTCCTGAATATAAAACCAGAAGTGGAGACTTTGTAAATAATCCAAATAGCAAAATTACCCTTTATAATGTACATAATTTTCTGTGTTCTAGTGACATTGTACATAAAATACATAGATATACTAAGTTCTTTTTATCCTTCCTTTACCATATCTAGTGATGAAACACATTGGCTATACATTTTAAACATAATTTTTTAAATTCTCTAACATATAGGAATTTTCACTAATTTAGAATAGTTTACATTTGGTTTAGATTGGTTACATTGCAATTTCTTACATATTGCCTTAATTTCTTGAAAGTCAAAGTACCATATTGTCACATGCTATTCTGGGGGTGGGAGTGAGATTGAAGTTGTGGATAGTTGAGAGGGAACCCAAACAATCGCTTTCCTTGGCTGTAGGGCATTATTCTATCTGATGCTCATATCTGTACATTTGACATAACTATAAATCATAGTACTAATGGATGCTAATATGTTCATGAAAATAATGGTTCTATACTAAATCATATTGGAGAACTAAGAAGACATGATGATCCTTAATATGTTAATATCCCAAATCAGTAAAGGGAATTTCCTTGAAAGAAGTTTTGAGTTTGAATAATATGTTCAAGGCTGTCCCTTATATATATATATATATATATGTATATATATATATATATATGGAATACCATTATGAAATCAACAATCAAAATAAAAGAAACCAAGAAATTAACAGTCTCAAGTTTCTTTTTAAAATAAGGTAGCATCAAGCCTTGAGATTTTTTTAAAGCATCTGGAGGTATAAGCTACTGAGGTTTATTAATATCTTATTATTTTTATCAAGCAAGCTGGCACAATGTTGGGAATTTAATACTGGAGATTGTTTAATTGTACATGATTTTTCAAAGTCTTGTTTTTTTTTGAAACAGCCTCATCTTAGGTTAAAGGTTGTAGGAAATGTATTTGTGCTTGCTTTGAGCTCTCTATCTTCCCAGCATTTAATGACACTACCTTTTAAAGATTGATCACCTCTAGAAGACTGATCTTGTAAAATCTTTAAGCCTATCTGTAACAGGTGACAATAAAAGATTGCCATTTCAAGTGGGTAGACACTCTTTATTCAATTCCAATTGACCTTCTCTTCTGACTGTCATTTTTCTGTTGGGGAATTTTTAGGAGCTATACTGCTAAGAATTCTCTAGGCCATGTAAGCTGCATCTTCCAGAAGAGCTGCGTTAAACTATGCCTGAAAACTTAGTTAAATAATATATTTTCTTAGAAGACTGATTCTGTTGGACTGGCTTTTGAACTACTGTCCTTTAGTTTGTACTTGTCAAACTCTTAAGCTCTATCCTTGGACACTTATGCCACTGATGACTCTCCCAGTGCCACTTCCAGCTAGTAAAACAGCAACACAATACTGACCCAGCATGGGTAATAATGTTTTCTAATGAATTCTTGGAAACGAGTACTTTCCTAAAGTAATTCTGGGAAAATATAAGATGAATTTAAACCACAAACCTGCATTTTAAAGTACTATCTTCCCAAAGAAAGATGAAAATTAGTTTTCATATGTTCAACTCAACAAATGATATCATTAATTACACTACTTGTGAAGCCATGAGGTCTGAAATGATGGATTTAATAAGTTTCAGAAATATTTATCAGATGAAGATAACCAGCATGAAGTCTAAAGACAAACGTTCAAATTGTTGCTTTAAAAGATCACAAAGAACCAAGCAAAAAGCAAAAACTTCTCTACCTATGTCTAGCAACCTTGCTTTTCAGTATTTATGACAGAAAATCAAGTGCTACGTTAAGTATGTAAATACAAGAGGACTTTATTTGGAAATAAAAAATTACTTGGAAGTAGAAGTAATTCAATGTTAGGGAAAGTTTTCTCAACTATAAATGCTATCATTCATACATCAATTTAAATAAGTATTCTTTTGTTCTCAAAATATAAGGTGCATTATAATTCATACTTTAGATTTGACTAAACATCTTCTCTTTTTAGGAAAACATTCCTGCTCTCAATATAGTGGTGACAACTGAAGGAACTAGAGAATCCTCTAAAGGAGATTTTTTTAAATCCTGGGGATCCTCATTGATCCAAAAGATAATATCTTCACTCAGCAGAATAAAACCTGAATTAGATGCTTAACTTTCCTCTGGTTACAAACTGAATAAGGGCAAAAATGATATTGTAATCCAGGTCTGTCTGATTCCAATGTCAGTTAAAGAACACACATTTAGAAATATAAGAAGAATTTTCTGAGAGTAAAAGTAACACGTGTTTAAAATCATGTTAAGTGAGGGAGGTATTCTTGTGCACTTGTCTATGCAGAAATCATATTGCATTTAACCTATGCCAATTGTAGCACAATGGCAGTGTGTAGAGGAAAGAACATGATAATACCTTGTATTGCTGTGTGTTCCCTTTATCATCCATAGGCCATTGCTTCTTTGTGTTAGCATTTTATTTCATTTTTGGATTATCAGATTCACAAGCTGCTTCAAATAAAATCTTTCTGAAAGAAGCAAAGGTTAACAAACATTAAGAAGCAGCAATGCAAGTTGATGCTAGTGGCTCATGCCTATAATCCTAGCTGCTTGAGAGGATGAGATTGGGAGGAAAAAGTTTACTGGCCAGCCAAGGCAAAAAAATTCACAACATCCCATATCAAAAAATATCTAGGCTGATGATGCATATTTGTCATCCCAATCTACATGAGAAGCTGAGATCAGGAGGATTGTGGTTTGGGGGCAAAACCCCATCTCAATTAAAAAAAAAACAGGCTTGGTGGTATGTACCTTTCAACCCACCTATAGCTGGAAGTATAAAATAGGACTGCAGTTAGGCCAGACTGGGCAAAATGTGAGACTATATTTCCAAAATAACCAAAGCAAAAAGGGCTGGGGCCATGGCACAGGTGGTAGAGTACCTGTTAGCAAGCACAAAGTCTTGAGGTTAAAGCCCAAAATCACAAGAAGAAGAAGTGGAAATAGTGATACCACATGCTAGTAATCACAAATAAATAAATTGAGTCTTGTTTTCTACAATATTTGGCTTCAGTTCCAGGTGCCCTGTCTGTAGTTTAGAAGGAACATCATGTGTCAGTGCCAAATGTCCTTGGTAAACCTATTTCCAAGTAGTCTGGTGAGTGGCATTTGCTATTTGATGAGTTTGCCATGGTTCATAAGTTGCTCTCAGAAATACAGGCTCAGAAACTTGATTTCTCTGTGCATACAAACCAAATTTATTTCTCAAGAAAAACTCATGCTACTCAAAGTTATGAAATATGCCTTGCAAATTAATAATGAACTCTATATCTTTTACAGATTTGTGGATAGTGCTGTCCCCTTATTAGGTCATTTTCTTTCTATGAAAAAATAAAAAGAGATGATAAAATCATCAAATAATTTATTAACTTATAATGAGGAGTGACTAACAACAAGCACATTCTGGGTCTGCATAACACATGACAAATATATTCTTATTCTATAGGAAACCTACAGGGAGCTATGTTAAAACTAGGTCATTTGGAGTATAATATTAGAAAAGTGAGAGTTTAAAAAAAAGATGTTAAAAATACAAAATGTTAAAAAACGTGACTCACCCATTTTATCATATAAGTGGTATCATCAATGGGGCCTGAAATCTTGTGCATTCATCCCCCTGTGCTTTAGAATGTGAAAATTTATCTTTACAATTGGGCCAGAATAATATGTCTCATAGAAAATTCATTTCTTATTAAAGAGCTTAGAGAATGGAGTTTGCCAACATTTTCTTCTAGGACTCTTTGGTAAAAAATCTCTCCCCAGTTAGCACAGGTTTTGCTGTGAATATAGATGGTTTTCTCCATAAAATTAGATTAAAATCAAGTATGCTTTTCAATTCTGATATTTGCCTCTTTATGACATGAAATTCTTATCATTTTAAGCTTAGAGATCTCTTTGAAAATCTCCATACATACACATATGCTTTATTTCAAAGTAAACTTCAAATTTTTTGGACATGGAAGAACATGTATTTCCTTAACATTTTTGCAGCATTTTAAACACAGTAAATGCTAAAATGTATTTGTTGCTTCATTCATGTCACAGATATGTATTCAATTATCTATTTTATTCTAAACATGGTATCAGCTGCAAGTAACATAAAGGAAGAACAAACATGAACTGTGCTATCAAGAAACTCTGTGCCCAATAAGATTATTGCAAGTTTCTGTAAAGGTTTTACAGAACATTTTATTTATTTTTTTTATTGTTGTGCTGGGGTTATATTGTGCATTAACAAAAGCTCTTGCAGTATATCAAATATATCACACTTGAATTCACCCCCTTCATCATTCTCCTTTATCCCTCCTCCTTCCATTCCTGAAATAGTTTCAACAGGTATCATTTTTATTCATATAATGTATACACAATATTTGCACCATATTTATCCTCCCATACCCTTTCCCCACCTCCCTCACCCTCCCACTGGTACCAGCCCTCGAGATAGGACTTGTTCTGCTCTGTCTTCCTGTTCTTTGATTTTGTAAAATAAATGACATTTTTGTTTGTTTAAGATAAGTATACAGGGAGTTTCCTCATGGCACTTCCATGTGCATTATAACCTGAATTGGTTTGTCTCCTCTATTTTTCTTCTCTTTACCTTAATCCCCTTCTTATGGTGACTTCAACAGATTTAAAAATTCTATATTCATTCTTGTATAGAGAGTAGATCAACAATATTCACCTTCTTAAATTCCTTCTTTTACCCTCTCCTCTCATATGTCCTTAGTGGGACCTGTTTTTCATAGTGTTGCTATATTTGTATTATGTCTACACTCCACCTATGAGAGTAAACATGAGGCTTTTGGCCTTCTGAACCTGGCTAACTTCATTTGTCTAGTTCCATTCATTCACCTGCAAATGACAAATTTGATTTCCTTAATCCATTCATCAGTAGTGGAGCATCTTGGCTGTTTCCATAGTTTAGCTATTGTGAATAGTGCTGCAATAAACATGGGTGTGCAGGTGTCTTTATTGTAACCTGACTTACATTCCTTCAGGTATATCCCCAGGAATGGAATTGCTGGATCATATGGCAATTCTGTTTTTAGCTTTTTGAGGGGCATCCATATTGCTTTCCATAGTGGTTGTACTAATTTAAATTTCCACAGACAGTGTATGAGGGTGACATTTTTCCCACATCCTTGCCAAAATTCATTGCTATTTTTGTTCTTGATGGTAGCCATCAGGAGTGAGGTGGAATCTTAATGTGCTTTTGGTTTGCATTTCCTTTATGGCCAGGGATGTTGAGGATTTTTTCATGTGTCTTTTGGTCATTTGGACTTCTTCCTTTGAAAAACTCTGTTCAGCTTATTTGCCCATTTCTTCATTGAGTCATTGATTTTTTTTTGAAGTTTAGTTTTTTTGAGCTCCCTGTATATCTGGTTATTAATCCCTTGACAGATGTATAACTAAAAAAGATTTTCTCCCATTCTGTGAGCAGCCTCTTCAATTTGGTGACCATTTCTTTTGTTGTGCAGAAGCTTTTTAATTTCATATAGCCCCATTTGTCAATCTTTTCTCTTAGTTATTGAGCAATTTGAGTTCTACTTAGGAAGTCATTGCCTAAGCATATTAATTACAGTGTATTTTGAGAATTTTTTTCATTCGTTGCTAAAAACATCTATGGAACTTATAAACTCTGTATTTTGCTTTAAAATCATAGGCTCACAGGCTGCATGTAAAGATTTTATCTTCACTCTGTTAATTAAAATAGTAGTAATTAGTAAAGACTGTGGACAGGTTCTTTTTTTTTTTTTGAGTATTAGGAATTGAGCTCAGGGCCTTGCATATGCTATGCAAATATTTTGGTTTTTGATATAGAGTCTCACAATTTTGCCTGGGCTGGTCTGAAACTCATGATCCTCTTGCCTCTGCCCCCAAAGTTGCTAGAATTACTGGCATGTGCCATCACTCCAGGTCTGACAGTTTTTAATAGCAGATTTAATTCTAGAAAACCTGGAAAAATTCATATTTCACCTTCAAATGTTTATGCAGCTGAGTTTTAGATCAAATATGTTTATGTGTATTTTATTAAAACTACAGATAAAGCATATATTACATACCATACTAAATATGAGCCCTAGACATTTGAGACTTCCAAGAAAAGTATGTCATTTGTGCAGATGTTTACTTCCTGTGGGGGATTTGATTTAAATTCAAGCATTATTTAAAACCTCTTGAACTATGTAGAATAAATTAAGTTAAGAAAACATTTGAAGTAGGGAAACCTCTTTGTTAGATGTTTTAATTCTGTGTCCTAGCCAATATATAATATTATCACTAAAGCCCTTAGATTATTAACGTGTATTATTTGTCAGCTTTATTTACTTCTCCCTTTTTATTCTATTATACCTTTATTTACTAATCCTAGTGATAAACTCCACTAATTAGTAAGTCCAGTAATCTATCCCCTTAGCAGTTAATCAGTGATCTATAAGAGAATGTTACTCTAAACTGTAGTACACACTCATCACTAAAATCTAACACACACGCACAGGAAATTAATGTGAGTCAACTCCCTGTATAGCTTTTATCTCAACTAGCAAAAGCCCTTATTCCTTCCTATTATTGTTATACTCTCTCTTCAACAAAATTAGAGATAAGGGCAAAATAGTTTCTGCCGGGTAGCGAAGGGGTCGGGGGGAGAGGGAGGGAGGGAGTGGGTGGTAAGGGGGGGGTAGGGGCAGGGGGGAGAAATGACCCAAGCATTGTATGCACATATGAATAATAAAACAATAAAAATTTTTAAAAATCTAAGACAAAATATTTCCTCTTCAGAATTTTTACAGCCAAAGAAAAATGTAAAGGCAATGGGAAATAAGCTTGTGGAGCAGATTAAAATAGACATATGAGGATGAAATATAGGGGTCAAAATCCATTATATTAAACTTCTAGTCACACCACTTAGATTTAAAAACTGAGAAATATTAAACCATTAGTTATAATATTGGTATGGTTTACATGTTTATGTCCCTCCTCAAATTCACATGTTGAATTTCTAACTCCCTAAGTGATAGCATTAGGAGGGAGGGACTTTGGAGTTGGTATGTAGCTAATCCTTTGCACTATGTGAGAATGCATATGTGCCAAATATGAACCGGGAAAAATATACTCTCACCAAACACACAATCTGCCTTTGCCTTCCTTGATCTTGGGTTTACCAATATCTAGAATTGTGAAAAGTAAATTTCTCTTATCTATATGCTAGCCAGTTAATTATATTTTGTTGTAAAAACCCAAATTGACAAAACTAAATTTGGATTATGCTCATATATTGAATCCACAAAATAAAATTCCAGACACAGTAACACTAAACATTAATAAAAGAATATAACACTTCTATTTGAACTATTTATGTAACTGGACTTGTATATCCAGCTTTCTTTACATAATCAGAGTAGCTTTAAATGAGAAATGACTACTTTTATTATCAGGCCACATATAGGATATCTTAGATGTATTGTGCTTAGTAACATGAATATCCTTAAAGAGAGCCAGGTGCTGTGTAATGATTAGTTTTAACTTTTAAATTGATTGGATTGAAAAATGCCAAAGAGGTTGGTAAAGAACACAACAAAATTTGAGAGGGCGTTTTAAGAGATGGTTAGTTCATGAGGTCTCTATATGAGATATGGCTTATTCCATAGACTGATTCTCCATTGATGAATCTAAATTTGGATAGACTAGTAGGAGATGGTGGAACTGTGGTAGGTGAGACCGGATTGAAGGACGTAGGACACTTGGAGAGTGTTCTTGGAAGCTATACCTTGCCCTCACTCTTTTCTGTTACTGCTTAACTTTGCTTCTTATCTGCCATGAAGTGAGCTACACTGACACATCCTTATCACAATTATGGGCATCTAAAAATTTGAGTGAAATAAACATTTTTCTAATTTCAAGTTGTTTAAGTTAGGCATTCTGTCAAGCAAGGAGAAAGATGACTACCTCACTCAGTTAAATAATATAGCAATCTCTTAGCATGTACACTTAGAAACAAGGAATTCTAGAACTTAAGACCATTTTTAGATATAAATGTAAGTTTTTCAATTTGGAAAGCACAGTCAAACTATATAATTTCACACTTTAATTTTGTAGCAGTTTTAAGAGATTGAGATTAGTTAATACAACAAATTAATTTCTTTTTTTTGGCAGTTGAAACATGTCATTTTGTATAGATATCATGCCACCTACTTAATTTTGTTAATTGGCATCTTGATAAATGGTGACTATTAGCCAATGAAATTGTAAATTTGAAAATTACTAAGGCTAGGAAATTTTTACCTGTGGACATAAAACATTTTCATAGCATGACTCACCACTTCATGATGTAGTCCTTCATTGATGATTTCAATTCATTTGTCATAATGTGGGAGATTTTGACTTACACATTTATAGCTAAATTTGTATTTATATCTAAATAAAACAATGTTATACAGGCCTCCAATATGGCAACCATAGAGAGGTTTCAAAACATTTCATTTAAGAAGAAAAGAATATTCCAGGGTACATCTGTATGAGGCTTCAATGTAGCTTATCTCTTCCAGCAAAGGTCACTAGAGAATGCCTTACATAGTGAGTGATAAATACCCAGGCATCTAATTATGCAGGACACAATACAAGATTAAAATGCATCTACTAGCTAAGATAATTATTCTCCCCCTTGCCTGATTAAAATATGACACTTTGAAGAGTTGTTTATTTCTTATTCTATTCAATTGTTAAAGAAACTCTTTGAACATGTCATTGTAATTTTATCTCCAATTTTAGTTTTTGTAATCTACTTCATTTTATAAGGAGAAAAATTATTTTAGCACTTTCAAAAACCAAATCGGTAGTTAGAAGATATATCATTTTAAATTTAAAAAATAAGACAATGTAAAATTTTGGAAGTATTTTTTGTTTTGGTCAGACTGAAATTAATTGAATGAAGTCTTTTTTTTTGTGGTTTATTTATTTTGGTTCCTTAAATTACGATGCTACATAACTTTCTAGTGTGGTCCATTTTTGAATGGTAAGTTTATTATTTCTTAATTAAACTAAAATTTACAGTTGTAATTGAAACCTCATTAAATAATTATATAGAAAAAAACCCCAGTAGTTGCAAGAAAATAAACTAAAACAAATTTGATTTTATGATCAGTTTTTCACTAATTGGCATTAAGCTGGCTCTATCATTTCAATTTCATAGTGTGAAATGATTCAATAAATATCTTTTATCCTCTTGGCAAAATCATAACTGGCTTTTGGTTAAAAAAGAAAAAAATCTTTTGTACATTTAATTAAACAAATATGTCATTTTAATATTCCTATCCAGGGAAAACACTGTCCTCACTGAAGATTGTTTCATTAAGAATGACTATTTTCATTCACCAGAGTATCCTTTTGAAAACATTCTTTTCTTTCTTGCTCTTTCTCTTTTTCTCTCCTTTTTAAAAGCTTTACATACCAAAGAATCTACAAACAGGAAATGATTCTTCTTATTTTGTTTTTATTTACCTAAGAAATATCATCCTTACTAATTTTTATTTTTTTCGAAATCTTCGGTATATCAAGTTATATAATAGCATGTAAAAGAGTTTTGAAAATCCTGTATGGATATGTGTGGTTTATTATTAAAATACCCTTGACTAACCAAAGCTTGACCATTGCATGAACTGTTTCCTTGTCTCACTCTCCAGTGGTGCAGTCTCTCATGTCCCTCAGCCTACTGCCTTGGCTTCTACTTCTGATTTTCTTCTTTACGTTTTTTCATGTTTGCCTTCCATTTCCCTAGTTATGCTGCACACAGTGGTACTACATGTAAAAATATCTAAATCTCAGAAAATGTTTTAGGAGCCATTTAAAAAATGCTTAACGTAGGATGCTGGCCTTATATAACAAAATGCTCTCATGCATACATGAACAGACAGACATTTAATATCTGTAATACATGCATATAGAGAGAGCTAGGCATCATCTAATTATGCAGTAAATAATTCAAAGTTAGTATAAATGAATAAATAAAGCTAAGAAGTGTTTTCAAGTGTGTATTTTTATATGTATATATGTGTATACCCAGATGCATATATATATATGTACATATATATATTTATAAGGAGAGAAAGAGAGACAATGAACATTATTCTTACTTTGTGTGTGGCAGTTCTAGGAAGGGTTTAAACTCAAGGCCTTGTACTTGCCAGGCAGGTTCTCTATCACTTGAGCCACACAACCAGCTATTTTTGCTTTAGTTATTGACCAAAAAGGGTCTTGCCAGATAAGCAGGCCAGCCATGATCCTCAGTCCTAGTATTTATACTTCCTGTGTAGCTGGTATGACAAATGTATGCCACCATGCCCAACTTTTTATTGGTTGAAATAGGGAGTTATGAACTATTTCCCCAGGCTGACCTTGAACTGTGGTCTTCCTGATCTTCCCCTACTTTCAGAGTGGTTAAGATTATAGCCATAAGCTGTCACACTTGGCTTTATTTTTAATGTTGGTGTTTTTCCCACAATATTTTGTGTATCTCAATTTTAAAATGATATGCGTTAAAAACATTTAAACTTTTTGAAGCATAATGAAAAACTCAGATCTTAAGAAATTCTGTTGATACATCCAAAATTTTAGCCATCCAAGGAAAACTGAAGTGTCAACTTGAACAATTCTTTATGTAATATTTTTAAATAGCTGAGAACTGAATCATATTTTGAACATTCCTTACTGTGACATTGTTCCCAAGGTGATGATTGCATTGTTAATTTTATCTTAATTAAAGGCAAATGGGCTCAAAGAGTCTTCTCTACATACATTTGGTGACAGAGTTTTTATTCTGTATGATTTTGATTCCTCTGCAGTAATAGTCTCAGAGTGATATTGGACCTTAATGTCAGACCTGAAACTTTAAAGCTAGTACAGGAAAGATCATGGAATACATGGAAGCAATAGGCATAGTGAAGGACTTCCTGAGTAGCAGTTCAGCAACTAAGAGAAAAGATTGACATATAGGACTACATGAAATTAAAAAGGTTCGCACAACAAAAGAAATAATCTCTAAATTGAAGAGGCAACCCACAGAATAGGAGAAAATCTTTTCTAAGATTCAGACAAGAGATTGATAACCAGAATATACTTGGAGCTCAAAAAACTAAACTTCCCAAAAATCGATGACCCAATAAAGAAAAGGGCTACTAAATTGACAGAACTTTTTCAAAGAATTCCAAATGGCTAAAAAAACACATGAAAAAATGCTTACCATCCCTGGCCATAAAAGAAATTCAAATCAAAACCACACTAAGATTCCAATCAAGAACACAAACAACAACGAATTTTTGGGAGGATGTGGGGAAAAAGGAATCCTCATACACTACTGGTGGGAATGTAAGCTAGTACAACCACTATGGAAAACAATATGAAGGCTCCTTAAAAAACTAAAAATAGATCTGCCATACCATCCAGCAATACCACTCCTATGGATATACCTGAAGGAATGTGAGTCAGGTTAAAACAAAGGCACCTGCACACCCATTTTTATTGTAGCATTATTCACAATAGCTAAGCTACAGAAACAGCCAAGATGTCCCAGGACTGAAGAATGGATTAAGAAAATGTGGTATTTATACACAATGGAATTTTACTCAGCCACAAAGAAGAATGAAATTTTGTCATTTGCAGGTAAATGGATGGAGTAGGAGAACATCATCTGAATTTAGTCAGGTTTGAAGGCCAAAAGTAGCATGTTCTCCCTCTAATCTGATTATAGACCTAAAACAAATACAGCAATATTTTGGGACATGGGTCACACTAAGGGAAGGTTTTTCATGGGAGGGATAGGGCAAGGGAAGGAAACAAAAATTTTGAATGTGGTTGATGTGCTCACTGTACAGGAACAAATACAGAAATCTTAAACTGGTTGGGGCCACCATGGGAAGTTGACTACAGAAGACTGAAGAGGACTAGAAGAGATGAACCAACTGGGGTTGTAACACGTATGTGAGTGGGAACAACACAAGGAAACTCCCTGAATAGCTATCTTTATCTCAAACTAGCAAAACATCATGTTTCTCTTTTTATCTTTTTTTGTCTATTTTTTCCCCACAAAATCGGAGAATAGGAGGGCAGAACATGCTCTGCAGGGGAGAGGGGAGATTGGCACCAGTGAGAGGGGGGAGGTGGTGGGGAAAGGGGTAGGAGGATGGATATGGTGTATATGATGTACACATATATATGTAAATGCAAAAATGATACTTGTTGAAAGTGTTCCAGGAATCAGGTGAGGGGGGATGAAGGAGAGCAGTCGAGGGGGTGATTTCAAGTATGAAATATTTGATACTTTTAAAGAACCTTTGTAGATGTTACCATGTATCCCCACCATGCACAACAATAAAAAAGGAAAATAATAATGTGCTGCATATTTCAAAGCTAGAAGAAAGGATTTTTGAATATTTTAACCATAAAGAAATGATGAAGGGCTGGGGATATAGCTGTGATAGAATGCTTGCCTAGCATGCATAAGAGCTGGTTCAATCCCCAGGGCTATTAAGAATGATGACTATTTGAAGATATTGGTGTTTTTAACTTGATTTAAACATTACACAATGAATATGTGTATCAAATCATCATAGGTACTCCAGGAAGTTGTATAGTTTTCAACTATACAATGTTATAAATGAATGTTATAAAAATTAGACATATATGATAAATGCCTCCAGATAAATGACTTCTCTGCACATGGATTGAAGGAACTATGGTTATTAAGCATCAGTGTCTGAAACTAGTAGTTATAGCATATTCAGCATCACTTCTCAAGCATTTCATCATCACATTTGTCTAAATATTATACCTTAGGTCATAATTTAACAGATTACTATTCATATGTTCTTTAAAATAACTTACACATTCTATTCATAAGCCATTCTCAATACAGATTTTATTTATTCAAAGACACATAACTGATCAATTGGAAATCATAAGAGATAATTTAGATAATAAATAGAAGCAAATACAGAAAAAGATGGGATGCCTATCATTTGCCTTAAGTAGTGTTAGGGTGAACAAAAGGAAGCCATGTTCAAACTCTACCTCCTCCCCCTTGAAGGTGACATATTGAAAATTCTCCACTCAGCCATAAAGGAAAATGAACATCCACATTTAGCCATTTACTAGAAACTCCCCACCTGGCTTAAGCCATTATCTTAAGAGGGTTAGATGGCCATTAAAGATTTTTCTGCCCAGTGACCTTCCTGGGATCTCTGCACACCTCTTATATCTACACCCAGTCTGTAAGTGGATGTGGGCTCCTGCTGTCTTGCTGGGGATCCCCTCAGTGGGACCACTTCTCTGTAATAAATCTTGTTCTGGCATTGAACTGTCTTCCCATCTTTCTGTTCTGCACCTTTTTCATACTAAGAGAACATTGCCAAGACATGGGACAGGCATGTAAATTGGACTCCAAGCTCTCCACTTTTGCAACATGGAAAGCAGGGGGTTGGGGGAGAAGACATGAACAATAATAAGAAAGACATAGGGTTTTTGCCAGTTTGAGATAGGGATAGCTATTCAGAGAGATTCCTAGAATTGCTTCCATGCACAAGTATATTATAACTCAAATTGATTCATCTCTACCTGACCTCTTCACTACTTCCCTGTCACCTTCCCCTATTGACCTCTGTCACTTTAAGTTTACTCTATTAGCTCATCTGCAGTGGGGACATAAAACACTTTCAAGTTTTGGGCTTCCTACCTATCCCCATTCCTCCTGTATGTGCTCTCCCCTTAGCATGGGACCCAAGTCCAACAACATTACTGCCTTTGCCCTAGATCTAAAGTCTGCATTTAAGGGAGAACATATAATTTTTGGTCTTCTCAGCCTGGCTAACATCACTGAGGATGATGTTCTCCAGTTCCATCCATTTACTTGTGAATAATAAGATTTCACTCTTCTTCATGGGTGAGTAACATTCCATTGCGTATAAATAACATATAAATAACACATTTTCTTAATCCATTCATCAGTAGTGGGGCATCTTGGCTGTTTCCAGAACTTGGCTATTGTGAACAGCACTGCACTGCAATAAACATGGGTGTGTAGGTGCCTCTGGAGTAACCTGAGTTGCATTCCTTTAGGTATATCCCTAGGAGTGGGATTGCTGGATCATATGACAAATCTATGGTTAGTTTTTAAAAAAGCCTCCATATTGTTTTCCAGTGTGGTTGCACTAGCTTGCATTCCCACAAGAAGTGTATGAGGGTTCCATTTTCCACACATCCTCACCAACACAGGTTGTTATTGGTGTTTTTGATGATTGCTATTGTAACAGGGGTGAGGTGGAATCTTAGTGTGGTTTTGATTTGCATTTCCTTTATGGCTAGAGAGGGTGAGCATATTTTCATGTGGTTTTTGGCCATTTGAATTTCTTCTTTTGAAAGTTCTGTTTAGTTCAGTTGCCCATTTCTTTATTGGTTCATTGATTTTGGGAGAGTTTAGTTTTTTGAGCTCCCTGTATATTCTGGTTATCAGTCCTTTGTCTGATGTATAGCTGGCAAACATTTTCCCCACCCTGTAGGTGGTCTCTAAAATGAAGAGTCTTTTTGTGCAGAAGCTTTTTAATTTTATGTAGTCTCATTTGTCCATTCTTTCTCTTAGTTGCTGAGCTGCTGGGATTCTACTGAGGAAGTCCTTGCCTATATCGATTGCTTCCAGAATATTCCCTGCTCTTTTCTGTACTAACTTCAGAGTTTTGGGTCTGATATTAAGGTCTTTGATCCATTTTGAGTTGATACTAGTACAGGATGATAAACATGGATCTAGTTTCAGTTTTTTGCAGGCAGATAACCACTTTACCCAGAAACATTTGTTGAAGAGGCCATTCTTTCTCATATATTTTTGGGGCCTTTGCCAAAAATAAGGTAGGCATAGCTGTGTGACTTCATATCTGGTTCCTCTATTCTGTTCCACTGTTCTTCATGTCTGTTTTTGTGCCAGTACCATGCTGTTTTTATTGCTATTGCTTTGTAATATAGTTTGAAATCAGGTATTATGATACCTCCAGCATTGCTCTTTTTGCTGAGTATTGCCTTGGCTATTCTCAGTCTCTTGTGTTTCCAAATGAACTTTAGGGTAGATTTTTCAATCTCTGTGATCAATGTCATTGGGATTTTGATGGGAGTTGCATTAAATATGTAGATTGCTTTTGGTAGTATATCCAATTTTCCTGTGTTGATTCTATCAACCCATGAGCACAGGAGATCTCTCCACCTTCTGTAGTCTTCCTCGATCTCTTTCTTCAGGGGTTTGTAGTTCTGCTTGTAGAAGTCATTCACATCCTTGTCTCATTCCTGATTTTAGGGGAAATTGTTTCAGTTTTTCTCCATTAAGTATTATGTTGGCTGTAGGTTTGTCATATACAGTCTTTACAATGTTGAGGTACATTCCTTCTCTTCCTAGTTTTCTTAGAGCTTTTATCATGAAATGGTGTTGGATCTTATCAAAGGCTTTTCCTGCATCTGTTGAGATGATCAAGTGGTGTTTGGTTTTGCTTCTATTAATGTGCTGTATTACATTTATGAATTTGCATATGTTGAACCTCCCCTGTATCCCTGGGATGAAGCTGACTTGGTCGTGGTGAATAATCTTTCTGATATGTTGTTGGATTTGGTTTGCTATCATTTTCTTTCTGAGGATTTTTGCGTTGATGTTCATTAAGGAGAATGGCCTATAGTTCTCCTTTTTATAGGTGTCTTTGTCTGGTTTCGGGATGAGTGTAATACTGGCTTCATAAAAGGAGTTAGGCAGTGTTCCTTCTCTCTCTATTTCATGGAAAAGTTTAAGAAGGGTTGGTTTTAGTTTTCTTTTTAAAGGTCTGATAAAATTCAGCTGAGAAAAGTCCTGGACTTTTCTTTTTTGAGAGACTCTTTATTGCTACTTCAATTGTATTTTGTGTTATAGATCTATTAATATCCTCTTGGTGCAATTTTGGATGGTCATAAGTATCTAGAAATTTGTCTGTTTCTTCAAGATTTTCAAATTCATTGGGATATAGGTTCTCAAAGTAGTCTCTGATGAGTCCCTGGGTTTCCGTGGTGTTTTTCTTATCTCGTCTTTTGCATTTCTGATTTTACTGATTTGAGTTTTTTACCTCTCCACATTTTAGTCAGGTTTGCCAGGGGTAACATGACACTCTTGATCTCAAACCCTGGGTGTCACAGAAATCTCCTTGATTTCAGACACTGGGTCTCACAGAAATTGTCTACTGTAATGTGGTCTTGCTCCAATCCTTAAAAATGGTTCAGAGATCATGCACGGCCCCGAGGGACAGTTCATTGGAATGTCTTCTCCAAAACTTTTGGATTCTGCGTTTCACTAAGACCATTAAACCCACACAACTTTCTATTGCAACAAAATTTGGACCCAATATAAATTGTACAATGACAATCATTGGTCTAAAAAGGACACTTTTGCTTTCCAAATTCAGCATGCTCTCAAAAATTTTCTCTAAGACTATGACAAATGGGGTGAGGTTCCTACATACAGGCTTTTGTTTTTCTCTGCTCAAAACTGTCACTTTGTGAGTCTTGTAATTCCTTCCATACCCTCCCTCTAAATGAAAAACTCTCAAAACTGTGTCTCCCTTACTATCCAATGCTGCATAACTCCCTTAATTACTTCGTTTCCCCACCAACAGGCTTTCACAGATTTTGACCCAGCAGAGGAGGCACTTCTTTGCCTGGCCCCCTTCCCATCTGCTCCCCCTCCCCCAGTCAAGACTCTTTCTGCCCCTCCACTCCATACTCAGCCCCACCATCTCTCCCTCATCCATCCACATGATCCCATTCCTGTATCCTCCTCTACCCTCCTTTTCAGGCCAATCACTGACCTCCCCCTCCACAAGGTGGCAGAAGTGGAAGACTTTATCTGAGTTCATGTGTCTAACCCTTATCTAAATATTTTATGAACATTTGCAGAGTTAAAAAGAGCTAAAGCTCTCTTTTATCTAAAAGCATTTGTGCAGTTTGTAATCAGTAAAGTTCAGAAAAATCCTGCAATTTGGGCAATCCTTCCATTTATAACCTGGCCCATATTTGTCTTAATAAAATGAGTGCTACTGTATATATGAAATGTGCTTATCCATTAGAAAATTAAGCTACTTGGAATCATAGGCATTGTCCCCCTGACTTGTAAGAGATCTGAAGTTGACAATGCTAAACTTTCAGGGTTGTGTCCGTGTGTTCCTAATTGTAACAAGGAGCACTTAGTGTTGCTGTTTTAATGCTGTCAGTGATAATTATTTTACTAAAATGCTGTCTGCAATGGAAATAATTGACAATTACTAACCTACTTTTCATGGCTATTCTACATTTTGTAATTTGAAGTCTGGGTCCTTCTCTGGAGCATTTGGAATCAGTCAAACCTCTCAAAATGACTCCATCAAGTACTTATTTTTCAATTGAGTCAGCCTTTTAGATATTTGTTTATATTGCCTTTGCATCCCCACTGTAAACTTTTAAATGCTGTCTGTTGACATTCTACAGCATTTTAAAGATGTCAGAATATCAGAACTGGTTAGCCCACCCCTTCTAAACCTCTTTTTGTTGCTTGTAATTCAGCCAAACAGGAAATTTGTACTGACTTTCACCTGACCTGCCTGATGCTTCCCTTCCAACATGGTACCTGATCAGAGCATCTAAGAAAAGCTGTTCTTGGCATCATTATTCAGAATGGTTAATGGCGAAGTCTTCAGAGACTGTTCAGAGACATACAGTTTGGAGACAAGAAAGGAAAGCTGTCTTGCATGCCAGACCTCACAAAAATTACTAAAGCCAAGAGGTTTCGCACAAGTAATCTTATACATGGCTACTAGACATCCAAGCCCTTGTACAAACAGAAGACAAACTCAAATTATTGGCTTAGACCTTCTATTTAAGTAAAGACAAAAGTGACTATTTTTGCTGGCTCCAAATATATCTTTTTAGTAGCCTCTGAGTCATTATCTCCTGCAGCAAGAAGTAGATTGAGGGAGCATAGGCACTCCATTCCCTTTTAAATGTATATATCAAAAGACAGGGCTGCGGGCTCCAGATCTCTTGCTGGGGTCCCCCTCTACAAGACCACTTAATTGTGGAGACACAATTAATCCTGTGCTGGCATTGAGTTGTCTTCTTGCCTATCTATTCTGCCACTCTTTCATTCTAACAAGTAGTTTTGTATAGTTGATTATAGGATTTAAGTATTACTTTTTTTTTTTTTACAAATCTTAGTTATATACAGGGAGGAAGAACCATTTGTGTTAATTTTAAACTCATATTTTGAACATTGTGACAAGTAGGACAAGCCAGAAAGAAATACAGATAAGTAAACACATACAAATTAATACATAATAAGGAAATCAAGCAGGTACAAGACTTCATTGCAAACATCTTTCTAGGAATTGTTCCAGTAGTTCCTACATCTTAATAAGTTTTCTGGGGGAAAGGTCATGGTATATTTTATGGATACTTTACTTAGGCAGATGCTTAAAATTGAGTGGCATTGCTTGATTCTATTCACCTAGCTCTGGTTAGTAATGCTTTCCATAGCTGTTGTTCTTCAGCACCGTTGAATGACTTAGTACATGACTTGATGCAGAGTTAAGTAAGCCAAAGTTTTCTATGCTATCTATTTATTTATTTATTTTATTATTATGAATTACATAATTTCTCTTATAATTAGATTTTTGAGCACTAAAGTGTAATATAAAATATCATGTATAGATTATTTATAATACTATATATAATTTATTATATTTACATTTATTATACTAAATAAATTTCTATTTATTATACTATATATAATTGTACTCTGTTGCATTTGTCTATAGTAGAAAGGATAATCTGTTGATAACCCTAAAATATTTTATACATGTCTGATTACTTCTTAAATCATTATTTTGAAAACAATACAAAATATAACTTAATACCTCTCAAAAATATTTGCATCCATTCTCTAAACTTAAGAAGTTTATTCTCTATCATCTATTTTATATACTGTAATTTGAAAATGAGAAAAAAAATTTTACCTTAATGTAATGTTGTTACATTAGTGGCACAGTAACAAACTATTAACAGAAAAAATGTTTCTGTTCATACACATTACAAAAGTCATTAACTGGAACATAGCAATAGCTATAACTGCAGGGGGCTACTACATTAATTTAGAAGTAAAATTATGAAATCTTGGTCTGTGTGAAGGACTCTGAAGTAAATTAAAATGATTCTTAACAAGTGAAATATGTCTCTGTGTACATAAAACCAAAAGTAAGTACCCTAGAATTCAGAATAACACAATTAATTGCACAGAATCAAAGCATTTAGTTTGTATGCAGAGAACATGAATCTGTAGCAGGATGATTAAATTGTAAGGTTGTTGCATCACCATGTGTTTAATGCCATGTAAGTGTTATTTTTTGAACTATTTATTTAGTTCATTGTTTATGTATTTGGTTCTGATTTCTTTGTAAAAAGAATTGATATAACCTACACCAAAATTTATATGCTGATTAATTGAGTTTCTCTATTAGCTCATTTTCTTGGATTTTCCATTAAAAGAAAAGTGACTTATGTTTGCATCATTTTTCTGTCACACTAATACAATTATACAATTTTAATTCAGTGAACCAAAATTTAGGAGACAGAAAGATTATTTTCTTGGAATTTATTAACAAAGTCTAATTTTTAAATAAATTTTCTTTTTGTTAGATGATATATAATAATGCATTTCAAAGTAGAATAAAATGTTTTTCCTTACTTGTGCTTGGGTACATGTGCACACACATGCACATGTAACTCGTTTATTTATTTATGCCTTCATTCATTCATTCACTCACTCATTTATTTAACAGTAACAGAGATTTAACCCAGTGCCTGTGCATGCTAGGCCAGAGCTTTACCACTAGAGCTATGCCACAATCATCCTTCTTTCTTTCTTTTTTTTTTTTTTTTAAGTGTTTGAGACAGAATCTTTCTTCTACATTTGCCTGGACTGGTCTTGAACTCAAGGTCCTCCTGCCATTATTAAAGGCATTTGGCACAACACCCAGTTCCTAAGTGTTTAATTTTAATGTCTATGTATGTGTAATCTCCCTGATAATTTAGGTTTTCTTTCACTCATCATTATAGTATCTGCAGCACTTAGAATAGTGTTCATTATATAGACAACACTCAACATACTTTTGATTGTACAAATGGATTTGAAAAAATACGTCTTTTGGAATTTCACCTCATGGTTTGTAGATGAGAAATATGATAATTACATGATCCCAGTTTGTAATTGGCAATTTCTTTTTCTTTCTTTCATCATGTTGTGAAGTTTTCTTTTTATCTAGGAAATTTATTCATTTCTGGAATGTCTTAAAGTATCTTCTTTTTCTGTCATTTGTTTCAATCAGTGAACAAGTTTCTTATGTATGAAGAATTTTTCTTAGATTAATACTTATGTGTGGAAACAAATTCTATATAAAATCTCTACTTATAGACTTTCTATTGGGTGGATATTAAACTTCTCTAGGCCTATTATTCATGCATTATAAAAATTTGGTATTTTAAATATTTGTTGGCATCATTTAAGAACTGTAAGCAGAGAATTGGTTCCTTAAGATTGGCAGAATAGTTAGAATTGCATTTAAATATTTAAAATAGCCAAATAAATAGAAAAACTAAGTAAAGCAATAAAAAATTTGCAACAATTTTTATGAAGCTTGCTTGGTTTTAGTGCAGATGTATTACTTAAGGTAGTGACATATGTAAGGTATTACTTAAACCTAAAATTATGACATAAATAATTTTCAATTTTTAAGTTTCATATTTCTGGCTATAATTACTAAAAATATTTTTCATTCTGTCTCATCAGAGTTTCACATTATTGTCATGACCTGTACCTGCTTCATCACTATAATTTCTTAGTGACCTGAAAAGGAAACTACTAGAATTTGCAGAGAAAGTAAGAAAAATGTATTTGGGATAATATAATTGAACAGTGGAAGAATACAGAAATGATGAAATAAGTAAACAGGACATAGTGTTGCAATTCTTGTGCATTAGGTTTAAAAATAAGTTCTTTATACTTTTATTTATATAAGTATGTAAATAACAATATTTTCTATTTTGGGGCATCTTCAATACCTATAATATTGCCAGGTTTAGGTATGCTAGTGTATGAAATAAATTGGAGTTGAAATTCTAATTAGAAATGTGAAAGTGAGCAATTGATTAGACTTGTAAATTTGAATTAAATGTTATTAACTTATCAATGAGATAGGTACATTTTACAAGAATCATTGTATATGAGTTTGCTTCTTAGAATGATAAGAAATAGTTATTTTTCAAAGTTGTATTAATCACCAAACCAAAGTGCCTGCAATGCTATTGTATTTTAGATGCAAATTAATTGTAGATGATTTAATAAAATTATAAAATCTCCTTCATGCTTATTAGAAAATTTATATAAACTGTGCTTTGTAAGTTTATAAATAATCAAGATTTTGAATTGATGATTGTAATAACTGAATGCTATTTTTTAAACTACAGGACCAGGCACAGTGGCTCACATCTGCAATCCCAGCTTCTGAGGAGGCTGAGATAGAGAGGATAGAAGTTCAAAGTCAGCCCAGGCAAAGGAGTTAGAGGGACTTCATTTCAGCCAATAACAGAGTGGCCACTTAGGCCTGTCATCCTAGCCATGTGAAAAATATAAATAGCAGGATCAGGATCATTATGATTCAAGCTTGACCTGGACAAAAAAGAATACCCTATCCAAAAAATAGCTAAGTTAAAAGAATGGAGGTGTGGCTTAAGCAGTAGAGTATATGCCTCACAAGCACAAAGATGTGAGTTCAAATTGCAGTACTATCCAAAAAAAGATACCATGGTTACTAGTTGGTATTATTTCCTACACACAAAAGTCACCTTTAGGAATACCACAAGGGAATACTTCATACTACTAAATTCATTTTTGTGCTTTTGTTTTCCTTCAGCCTATGAAAATCACTTGTCTTGATATTCTGACTTTCTATTTTTATCTTTAATGATGTGCGTTTTAGTTATTCTGACCTTTGATTATTGTCTACTTTACTTCAGATATGTACTAAAAAAATCCTTATTTGATTACAAATGGTCTCCAATACTTCTGCTGGAAAAAAAATAAACAGTAAGAACATTTTTCTTCTATTCATTTCCAGTAGTTCAATTTCTTGGTTCTTCATGGGTAGAACCATATCAACTCATTCACACTGCCATTCTGAGGGCCCAGAATGTGACTGCACAGCACAGAGCAGGCCATCAATGAACATTTGCTAAATAAATGAATATAGTGTATTTTAAATATATTCCATATAGAATTTCCACAAATTGATGGAAACATTAGTTATCAATACATATTTATAAATCAGTGTCAGAATTTAGCAATATTTGCAACTCTAGTCACTAACAGTCCAGTGAGGACAGCTATACAAATTGTAGGCAGATATACAAGTCTACTGTGAGAGCATTTATTCTTGTAAAAATTACTCTCTATATTGGGTGAATATCTAGTTACATATATTTTGTTTTGTTGTTTTATTATTTATCAGACTCTTGTAGGTGGTCCTGGGGTTTGAACTCTGGACCTCCCATAGCACTTTAGGATTTGAGCAACCCCACCGCCATTATTCTGTGTGAAGATTTCTTTCCCTGCCAATGAATATAGATTCTGAGAATAAAATCTGTCTTTGCAATGAATGGGCAGTGGAATGCGCAGATGTGTTATCTGAGTTTTATCTCAGTTGTATTGGAAACTGCTGTCTGAGTCAAATCTTCCATAGTAATCTTGGTTGTTATGAGATTTACAGATCTAAAAATAAATGCCAAATATATTAGATGGCAATTTGCATATGGGAGTTGTTATATTAGACTAAATGCCATATGAGAAGTTTTGAGATTAAATTCAGAATGTTGCATATTTGAACAATTCAGTCATACAAGTGGAACATTTGCAAAAAACAAACAGTTTGGGTGAAAAGGTATAGGCTGTTCTCTATCAATAGCTCTTGGCAAACTAGCAAAGGTATGACTGCACACTATTCAGAGTAAGAAAGATAATACCTTAGTATAACTGAGATAGAGGGTATATCTGGAATATTGGTGCATAACAGTTTTAAAGATAATTTTGAACAGGTAAATCACAGAGAATAATAACTAGAATGCTAATTTTCTGTTACACATATTGCAAGAGGAATGGGATGGTGAGGCTAGCAGACATTTATCCTGGAAAATATCTTTTTCATTATAAGTCATTATAAGATATTATTAGATATTTGAATACTCATCAAATATAAGAAATACATATTCTGTATTACTTGTTAAATCATAATATTATTGATAAAATAAAATAAACCTACTTAGATTTTTATCCAATATAGTGAGTAATTTTTATAGAATAAATTCTCTTATAATGAGCTTATATGTCTGTCCACAACTGTCTTCACTGGGCAGTTAGTGAATCTTAAAGATCCACCTACATCTAAATTTATAGCACTATCATTATTATTATTACCACTTATAAGTTCACTTTTAAAACCATTGTCAGTAATTGAGCTCTTGAATTAAAAGTTCCTTCTGTTTTCATCCTCTGATCTCCATTGATTCAGGTTTTGAATGTGTCTGACATAGTTGAACAAAGAGACAACATGCTCCCTTTGATAAAGCAGTTAAGGATTGCATGTGCCTTAAGTAAATTTCTGCATGTTTGTTAGTTTATCATTTAAGTTATACTTCTTTTGTTCCATCATTTTCTCTCAGTATCTGCTTTAGTTTTCAGTTGCTTTGCCTTGTTACCTCTTCCCTTTCACACTCATAACAAGTGAGCCAATCAAAACTTAATTTCACCTTATCCTAATTGTGCAACTTTTCCATTTTCCTGGATGCTTTATTTGTCTATATCTAACCCTTTGTTTCTCACTCATTTTTCACTTTATATGTTATCGCTCTTTGCCCACATTAGTCAAATAACTCAATCAATTTGCTTACAAAAATTATTCTGTAACAGAACAATCCTTTCACATCTTGCTGAAATGAGTAAGATTCATTTGTTTAGATGTTATTAAGAATCAATGCATTTCTTAAATCTCCTTAAAATATCCCATTCATTAACTCACATAGGTGTTTTTTGAGAACATTCTATAATCTAATCACAGTTTAAACGTTAGGGACAGAGCAGAAAATATTGTTGAACATGAATAGAATAAGCTGAGATGCTGATAAGTTCCTCTAGGAAAATATATTTGGGATTTTATATGTGAGAGTGACCCGGGCTGGCTACTGGACACTGAGCATGAGAGCGATCTCCTTTGGCTAGAGGAGGCAATAGGTGAGAGGTGAATGCCACAAAGTGGTCATAAATGGGAAGAATGAAGCAGAATACTTTCCAGGCAAAGAGATTTTTTTAAAGACTTTTTTTTTCCTGGTAAAATCATGTCGTAAAATTTATCATCTTCACAATTTTAAGAGTATACTTGTTACTTACAATCCCAACACAGTTGTGGGTATATTTTTGTAGTACTAAGTGAGCTTACATTGTTGCATAATAGATTTCTAGAACCTTTCATCTTACGAAATGGAAATTCTATACCCATAATGCAACTACTCTTCCTTAGGTCCCATAACTTCAGGTTCTGTATCCACAGGAAAAACCAACATTGAATGGAAAATATTAAAAACAATGTATCTGTACTGAACACATAAAGAATTTTGTTTTTGCCACTCTTCCCTAAACAATAAAGTAAAACAGCCATTTACCTACAGTATGTGTTATTGTAGGGATTATAAGTAGTTTTGAGATGATTTACAGAATATGAGATTATATGTATGGGTTTTTTGCAAACACTATGCTGTTTTAGATAAAGGACTTAAGCATTCATGAATTCTGTTATGTATGGAGGAAAGTCTGAGACCAGTTACCCACAGACAATGAAGGATCTTTCTTTGTATCACATTTTGTTCAGCCGTTTATGAAACAATGGACATTTGGGTTGCTTTCACTTCCTAGTCATCATGAATAGTTCTGCTAGTGCTGGTGTTCCCATGCCTTCTGGAGACCCCCACATTCTATTTTTGAATAAATACTCAGAAGTGGTGTTGATGGATCACATGTTGGTTTTATTTTAATTACCTAAGGATTTGCTATACTGTTTCCAATAGTGGTTGATCCACTTACAATTCCATCTACAGTGCACAAGGGCTTCAACTTTAAAAATTACTTATTATTTTCTGGTTTGTTTTGTTTTGTTGTTTTCTTTTATAGAAACTATCTAATGAGTATGAGTTGATATATCATTTCCATTTTTATTTATGCTTCTCTGATGACTAGATAATTCTGGCCATCATTTCATAAACTTGCTGAATATTATGTATCATATTTACAAAAATGCCTATTCAAGTTCTTTCTCCAGTTCTTAATTGGATTTTTTCTTTGTTGTTGAAATATAAATAATTTTAGTTTCTGGATTTTAAAACTCATTAGACACATGATTTGCAAGTATTTTCTCCCCTTCTATAAATTGTCTTTTCATAAAGTTCAATGTTTGCCTTGGTGAATAAGACTTTTAAGTTAGTTATAATTGTTCCTTTTTTTATTGACTGTAGTTTAGTGTTATATCCAAGGAATAATCACAGTGTCACAAAGTGATTCCCTACATTTTATTCTAAGAGTTACTTAGTTTTGAACCAAATTATTTGTTATTTGCTTTTTTCCTTTGGTGCCAAGAATTGAACCTGGGGACTCAGGTGTGCTAAGCAAGTTTTCTACCACTGAGGAACACCTCCATCCACTGGTGTTTTTTAAGAGCAGAAAAAGGAAGACTTCTGTTGTGGGAGCAGAATGAATAAGAGTGATATGAGATAAAGTCAGGGACCAGCTAATTTTGGACTACAGGCTGTGATAATTACAATTATCCTTAATTTCAATGGGAAACCCTTGGAGAGTTTAAATATAGTGAGTGATATAATCTGATTTATATATTCCAAAGATCATCTGGGAGCTGTGTGCAAAATTGATTTGAGAAGATCAAAATTGAATGAAGGATAATAATTTATGAAGGTGTTATCATTTTTCAAGTGAAATAATACAGACTATATAAAAGAAAATAATTGGACAAATTTCAGTATTTATTTTGGAGGTAGTAGAAGCATGATTTCCTGGTGTATTGGATGTGGGAACTCATGAAAGAGGAAAATAAAATAGGATTTCTATAATTTGTGTTACTTTATATGTGTGTGACATTTTCTAAGATAAAAAGTCTTGAAGATAGTTGGAGACATGGCCCAAGTGGTTCAGAACTTGCCTAGCAAATGCAAAGCCCTGATTCAAACTCCAATACCACAAAAAACAATAAATAATAAATAAATAAATAAATAAAATACCTTGGAGATAAGTGGGATTGAAAATTTGGAATCAAGAATACTGCTCTGACGACAGTTAACCTGGAGGAGTACTTTTAACATCAATGCTAAGAAGGCAGTTAGATATGCAAGTTAGAAATTCAGTAGAAAGGTTAGGGTTAAATATATGTATGTATAAGTCATCATTATATACTTGATAGTTAAAAACATGTGAAAGAAAGTGAACAGCAAACATTTATGTTTATTAATGGCTCACCGTGCATCTGAAATGTAATCAAATGTTTGAGTTAATCTTATCAGTATTTTATCCTCAAATCTAGAAGTATTTACAATGAATGACTCACTATGCTGGCAAGATTTTTTGTTTAGCCAATTATTTTAGAGACCTGTGTGTAACACACTGGAAAGGTACATTAGATTGACTGCTAAGAGGGGTCAGACATGCTGAGACAGGATGGATCACAAAAAATAAGAACTCTTTTTCTCAAGAAAAAATGGACAAATATAAATTTCTGTGTAATAAAATATAAATAAAAAAGGAAAAAAATTAACTAGAGGAATGATTAATAACATATTAAGGAATTAATGCAAATAAGTAAGAAAAACATATTATTCAATAACCGAGGGATGGTTTTATAAAGGTAAAAAATAGAAAAAACCACTGAACATATGTTTGGAAAGGCCCATCTCATAACAGTCAAGCAAATGTAAACTTTAAAGATGTGAACAAGTAAATTTTGCCTCTAAAATTAGCACATGATTTCTAAGATAAGAACAACACTGGAAAGGTAAGATGAAAACTTCTTTCTCATGCTTTGTTGGAAGCAACCTAAGTAGATATAGCTTTCTTCAAAACAACTAGTTCAAAGAATATAATTATTTCATTAATTTTGTTTATTTTTCTGCTCTTAGGATCTAATATGAAGATATTCTCCAAGTATTTTTCTCCTATGTGATTTCTACAAAGTTATTTCTCATATTTTAAAACAAAGTAGTAGTTAATAAAAGATTTTCTGTATTTTAATTTCATATTAAAAGGCACATATTAAATGAAAATTCCCCAGGAGTATTTCTAACCTATGGAAGAGTTCAGAAAGTGATGCCACTAAAATTAAACCAAAATAAGTGGTGGGATTTTCTGAGTCATGACTAAAAAATTTAATTATAGGTCTTTCTGTTCTCTGTTTTTAAGAACTATTGGCATGTAACTGACCATACCTAAGTAATTGACAAGATTCTAGTGGTCCAAAATATTAATAGTGGATGCATGATTGCAGAATTATAAGTATTTTTATCTTCCATCTTTCATCTTTCAGAACTTTCTAGAGTATTTCAATGGTTATGTGTTGCTTTTAAAATTAAGAAAATAAAGTTTTTATCTTTTGAAAACTGAAATATAAAACAGTGTGATGATCCCATTAATGTTTGTGTATTTCTGGAGTAAAACACAATACATAATTAAACAGAGTGCTGACATAGTGTCATGTGAATGATGGCAGATAACCAGTGTTCAAGATACAATGATCTGGAAGCAGGATAATGATAGAATGGAGGTATGATTTGTCAGACAATTGCAATTATAAGAATTTTTAAAATTTATTTAAAATAATGTACATATATTTAAATCACAGTGCCTGTAACTTTAAATTTGCATTTGTGTTCATTTTATAAGTACTTTACTTAAATATTTATTTTAGCATTCAATAATGCTGACCAACAACATATAAGATTTATTTTAGTGAACTCTGAGTTGTCGAGAGTCACTGCATAGGAATAAATGTGCAGAGAAAGAGGAACATGAACTTAATGAGCAATTTTAAAGGCTTCCTTTCACTTTAGGAATATATGATTGAAAAATTATCTCTTCAAGTTTTATTGGAATATTTTTTCTAGTGCTTCTGTTGCCTTTCTTTTAATAGATAAGTCATACTCTTTTTGCAAAAAGGTAATATTTCTTTTAATTAACACGAGTATGTTTCAGTAGCATTTTATACAGAGATAACCAAACTAATAATGGAAATAATTTGAACAAAAAGTGGCATAATCTAATCTGAACCAACTGGTGACTAAAGATTTCATAGCTACATGTTGAACTCCTGGAGATATATTCTATATGTCCTATATGTTATATATTCTACAACACTGTCACCATGCATGCCATGAATAAATAAAAAAATTATTTATTTATTCACATGTGCATACATTGTTTGGGTCATTTCTCTCTCCTTCCATTTCTCCCCCTCCCCTCTTCACCCTTCCCTCCCTCAGTTCCAGACAGGTCCTGTTCTGTCTTTATCACTAATTTTGTTGAAGAAAAGGCATAAGTCTAATAAGGAAGACAAAGCATTTTTCTATTTGAGTTGAGGATAGCTATACAGAAATATTCCTAGCATTGCTTTCATGTACACATGTGTTACGACCCATGCTAATTCATCTCTAACTGATCTTTGCACTGGTTACTGATCCCCTTCTTATGATAACCTCTGTCACTTTAAGATTTCTGTATTAACTCTTCTGGAGTGGGGACATCAAATGCTTTCATGTTTTGGGTTTTCTTCCTATTCCTGTATCTCCCATATTTGCTCTCCCCTTGTCATGTCATCCAAGTCCAACCACATTGCTGCATTTGCCCTAGATCTAAAGTCTGCATATGAGGGAGAACATAGAATATTTGGTCTTCTGAGTATGGCTGACCTCGCTTAGAATGATGTTCTCCAGTTCCATCCATTTACCTGCAAATGATAAGATTTCATTCTGTTTCATGGCTGAGTATAATTCCATTGTGTACAAGTACCACATTTTCTTGATCCACTCACCAATAGTCAGGCATCTTGGTTGTTTCCATAACTTGGCTATTGTAAATAGCTCTGCAATAAACATAGGTGTGCAAGTGCCCCTGAAATAACCTGTGCTGTTTTCCTTTGGATATATCCCTAGGAGTGGGATTGCTGGATCATATGGCAGGTCTATGTTTAGATTTTTAAGAAGTCTCCAAATTTTTTTCCAAAGTGGTCGCACCAGTTTGCAACCACCAGCAGTGTATGAGGTTCCTTTTTCCCCACAGCCTCGCCAACACAAGTTGTTGTTGGTGTTTTTATGACGGCTATTCAAACAGGAGTGAGGTGGAATCTTAGTATGGTTTTGATTTGCATTTCCTTTATGGCTAGAGATGGTGAGCATTTTTTCATGTGATGCCCAGCAACTCAGAGAAAGGAGGGACAAATGGGACTTCATAAAATTAAAAAGCTTCTGTACAACAAAGGAAATGGTCTCTAAATGAAGAGACCACCAACAGAGTGGGAGAAAATATTTGCCAGCTATACATCAGACAAGGGACTGATAACCAGAATATACAGGGAACTTAAGAAACTAAACTCTCCTAAAATCAATGAACCATTTAAAATATGGGCAACTCAAAAGACCAAAAATCATATGTTCTCTCTCATATGTGGACATTAGATCAAGGGCAAACACAACAAGGGGATTGGACTTTGAGCACATGATAAAAACGAGAGCACACAAGGGAGGGGTGAGGATAGGTAAGACACCTAAAAAATTAGCTAGCATTTGTTGCCCTTAACGCAGAGAAACTAAAGCAGATACCTTAAAAGCAACTGAGGCCAATAGGAAAAGGGGACCAGGAACTAGAGAAAAGGGTAGATTAAAAAGAATTAACCTAGAAGGCAACACACACATACAGGAAATTAATGTGAGTCAACTCCCTGTATAGCTATCCTTATCTGAACCAGGAACACTTGTTCCTTCCTATTATTGCCTATACTCTCTCTTCAATAAGATTAGAGATAAGGGCAAAATAGTTTATGCTGGGTATTGAGGGGTGGGGGGGAGTAGGAGGGGGTGAGGGCAGGGGGGAGAAATGACCCAAGCCTTGTAAGCACATATGAATAATAAAACAATTTTAAAAAAAGCTTCAAATAAAAACATCACACAGAATGTGTGAATTATTTCAGGTGTAATAAATAAATAAATAAATAATGGGCAACTGAACTAAAAAGAACTTTCTCAAAAGAAGAAATTGAAATGCATGCCATTTTTAAACTTTCTAAAAAGCAAGAAAAGAGAGACTTGTAAAGATAAAGATAAAATTATGAGAATTAAATGTATTCTTGTATGCAAGCTTTCTATAAAAATACACAAGTATACATAATACTTTATTACATCCTATTTCATGATCTTCTTCCTATAGGCAAATGCATCCAATTATTCATAATAGTGGCTGAATCTATTCCACCTAAAATCACCTTTATTATTTTTCAAAAATTGTCATTAAATCCACAAAGCAAAGTGACCTAATTTCTCCTGAGACTATGGCATGTTTCTCTGGCAATGACACTTGTTCTCCTTGGGTCCTAATTTAAGATATCTCAAAAATACTATTTTCAATCATACATTTGTAAAAGATAGAGAATTTTCATGATGAGTTTATCAGAATCCAGTGGTAAAATTCTGTAAGCATGTCAATAATTTAGGCAGAGTTTCATATTATTCATAATTTATCTGGATGGTGTGTTCACCATGCTTAGTAAAGACTGCCCTTGGTCATAAGGAGGCTTTTGTTAGAATAGTTGGGCTGACAACATGATATTGTAATAACTGGAAAATAAGCTCAGAGATGTTATCTAGTGACAACAACTACATGCACTGAAAATTGAAATAATTCTACATTTTGTTTCTCATTCTATGATATTTAACAAAATACTTGACACACAATATTTGTTTCAATATATATTCCTTAAGGTTTTTTTCTCTTGGTAAATAAAGGTTTAGGTAAAGTTTTAGTACTAATTATTAATTAGGAAGGTTTAATACTAATACAATGAGAGTAAGAGAGGAAATAATGAAGTAAGGAAATGTATCAATTTCTTCTTTCACATAGTATTTAGATTTTTAAGGAAAGCAAGTATTAAACCTGAAGATATGATATGTCAGCATTTTTCATGGCTACATGCTTCACCTCTTCTTTGGTGGATTTTCCTAAATGACAGTCTGAAGAATGATCAACTGCCAAAAGAAAATTCTCAAAAACAGAGGATGGGTGAGAGAAAGGGTCATGAAATTTGTATTCAGCACTTCTGAATTCTGAGCAGTTGTGAGATTTAATCAATTTGAGCCTCACAAAAATAAAATCTGTGATATCTACCCCACATTATGGTGAGAATGAAATGAGAATTTGAAATTGCTTTGAAAAATAATCTTAACAATTAGGATATTTTACTACTAGGAAACAGTGATTAATAATTGAAAGGCTTACCTTTCCTTTACTATACATTGTTTCATTTAATCTCTTCAAGAATCTTGCAAGATAGTTACCTTCTAAAAGTAAACTCACCCAAGTCAACTACATTTATACATTCCCTGGAGATTGTATCACTAAAAGTAGAAATTTCTACCAGCAATCCTGAGTTCATTTGCTTCAATTTCTGTTGGAAAGGAGATCTAAGATAGTGGCTAGGGTAGCAAATCAGAAATACTAAGCTCCGTGACTCTAGAAACCACCTTGAGACTTCAGAGCTACACTTTGGTAATTCTGATTGCTTCTAGCCATGATAAGACAGAACATCAATCAGAATCAAATTCTGCAACATCCTGGACCCCTAGCCCATGGAAAACCTTCTTATGCTGTGCCACACTGAGAAAACTGAAGCCATTTCTCTCCCTGCTGACTGGCTCCAAAGCTGTTTGTATGAATCTGCAGAACAAACAGGTAAGCATCATTCATCATGCACAGCTCCTTACCCAAATCCCAGTAACATAATCCATTGCAACCCCTGGACAGACTGAACCTCCTCCCCAACAAGCCTGAAAAGCATAAACAGTGAACTGTAATCTAACACCAATAGCAGAGGTGGGGGTGGAACTCAGAACCTGCCCTGGAGAATGGGGGTGAGGCAAGGAGCTGAACTCTCAGTACAGAACTCTCAGTGAACAAATGCAGGTAAATGCAGCAAAGTCTGAGAGTAGGACTGGGGTAACAAGCCAACCTCCCAGAGGAACTGCTAACACCCAGCAGAGGTCAGGAGAGGCACAAAGGCTGAGAGCAGGATTGAGGCAACAGGCCAACCTCACAAAGAGAGGCAGGTGGTGGATCCTGGAGCTGATCTCATGAGACAGAGGACAGCACTCAAAACTGAATTGCCCCACCTTGTTAGGGGAGGAGCTGACCAAATATAGCTGCAACTGAAGGGCAACACAGCAGCTGTGTGGTGAAAACAACAACATCTCTGACCTGGCAGACTAACCTCATCTCACAATTGCAGCTAACCTTGTGGACAGAAGGCTCAAATACTACTCACAAGCCAGTCTCCTGTTAAGACCACATCAGAACTTCCACTTGTACAGCAATATCAGGATTGGACACTGAAGGAATAACTCCAGAATGGTTTACCAAAACATTGGAGTTTTTGTTGTCCCTAAACCTGGAGTTCTTTATTGTGTTTTTTTTTCTGTATTATTAACTTTACCATCACTACTTTCTTATCCCTATTCTTACCCCCTTTACTTCCCTCCTTTTTCTGCACTACAATAAATTTTTCTCCCAACTACTCTTACTGCCCCTTTTTATCCACTCTCTCCCCATCTTCATCTTCAGCTGCTATCCTCCCCCAATCTTTCACCATACTATCCCTCCCTCCTACACACTCACCAATCACTGACTAGCCTACTGTACCAACTATACATAACCCCATCCCCCTACAATCCCTGACACAAGCACACTCCACTACAACAGAAATACACCCAAACACACACAAGAGCCACAAAACTCAGCAGCTCCTCCTCTTCTGCCCCTCCTTTTAATGCCACCTTTACCAATTTCCCAAATTTCTATATCTAGCTTAATAAACATTACCCCCCCCAACTCCCACTGTTTATAGATATTATCACCAAGGGGTTTTCTATATAATATGTAAACAATTGGTGTGGCATTGAATCTGTGAATTTGTTATTGCTAAATTACCTCCAAGCCAGGGACAGAAAGAGCACATCAACCTAGATAACAACCAAGTCAGTCACAACATAAAAATTAAATCAAGGGAAAGAAAAGAGGCATTAAAACTATCAACTAGTCTATCAAGAACATAGTTGCACAGCACCAAGTGGAGAGATGGGAAGAAGAAGAGGGGATGGAAGCCACTCTCCTCAAAAAAATAATTCAATGCAAGATTCAGTAGGAAATGAAGAAAATGGATACCCAGTTCCTGACCCCAACAAAACAATGATAAATGTCACTAAGGAGCTCAGTGATGCCCACAAAAACTCACTCAAAGAAGAAATCTTAGAAGAAATTTCTGAGAAATTCATGGAGAAGATACTAAACATGGCTAACCAGAATGTACAAGATGCCCTCAAGAAATGTCAAGACACCAAAAATAAAGGACATGAGAAGACACAGAAACAAATAAATGACCTCAGAGAGGACATCAACAAAAACCAAAGTGAAAGAAAGGACATTATGAAAAGAGATATATGAATTACAGATAACAACACAAAATATAAAAGAGGAACTGAACAAAGATATGGACTATCTCAGAAAAAAGAATCAAACAGAAACCCTGGAAATAAAAGTCCCTTTAGTCAAACAAAACACAGTGGAAGGCCATACCAGCAGTCTAGAGCAAGGGAAAGACAGAATCTCTGAGCTTGAAGATAAAATAGAAATTAAAGAAAAACCAGAAGAAATCTTAGTCAAACAACTCAAGAGCGGTGAAAGGAATATGCAAGAACTCAGCCACTCCATCAAAAGAAAAAAACCTGAGAATCATGGGCATTGAAGAAGGAGTAGAGGGGCAAGCCAAAGGGATATGCAATAAATAGAGAAATATAATAAATGAAAATTTCCCAAATCTGAGAAAGTTTTGCCCATTCAGATACAGGAAGCCTAGAGGACAACAAACAGACCTGACCACAACAGAGCCTCCCCACAGCATATTATCATTAAAACAATAAGCACAGAGAACAAAAAAAGAATATTAAAGGCTGTAAGATTGAAAAAAACAAATAAGTTATAATGGCAAACACATCAAAATAACAGGAGATTTCTCAACAGAAGTCTTAAAAACAAGAAAGGCATGGAGTGAGGTATTTCTGGCACTGAATATAATTTCAGCCCTAGGATAATCTACCTAGCAAAATTATCATTCAAAATTGATGGAGCAATAAAAATCATCCACAATAAACACAAACTAAAACAATATATGACCGCCAAGCCAACACTACAGAAGATTCTACAAGGAATTCTGCACACAGAAGATGAAAGCAAACAAAACCAGGAGAGGATGGGAAGCATCAAACCAAAGGAGAAGTAAACACAAGTAATCAGAGAGTAGCATTGATTCAGCTGCACACAATCAAATCCTTAAACAACAAAAACAACTGAATGGCAGGAATCACCACATACCTATCAATATTAACATTGAATGTTAATGGATTCAATTCCCTCATCAAAAGACACCATTTGGTAAACTGGATTAAAAATTAAGTCTGACTATCCGTTGCTTACAATAGATGAACCTTATTGACAGAAATAAACACTGGCTTAGGGCAAAAGGCTAGAAGAAGATTTACCAAGCCAATGACCACCTCCCCCCAAAAAACAGTCAGGAGTAGCAACACTTATATCAGACAAAGTAGACTTCAAACTTACATTGGTTAAACAACATGAAGAAAACACTTCATACTAATAAAAGTGGAAATACACCAAAAGGAAATAGCTATTGTTAACCTATATGCACTCAATGTCAGTGAACCCAATTTCATCAAATATACACTAAAGGACTTAAAAGCACATATAGACTCCAACACAGTGTTAGTGGGAGATTTAATATCCCTCCATCTCCAATAGATAGGTCATTCAAACAAGAAATCCTAGAATTAAATGACACCATAGAGCAAATGGACCTAACCTATATCTACAGTATATTTCATAAAACATTGGCACCATGCACATTCTTCTCAGCAGCCCGTGGAACATTCCCCAAAACTGATCATATCTTATGGCACAAAGCAACACTCAGCAAATATATAAGAAAATAGAAAGAACTCACTGCATTCTGTCTGATCACAATGCATTAAAACTAGAACTCAACAGCAGCAAATACACAAATATTGGAGGCTGAATAACATTGCTTAGCCAACAGTGGGTCATAGAAGAAATAAGAGAAAAAATCAAAAGGTTCCTGCAAGTTAATGAAAATGAAAATACCACCTATCCAAACCTAAGGGACACAGCAAAGGCAGCCTTAAGAGAGAAGTTGATAGCCATGACTGCATATATTAAAAGGCAGAAAGATCTCAAGTAAGCAACCTAATACTACTTATCAAACTTGTAGAAAAGCAAGAAAAACTAAAACCTAAAACAAGCAGAAGGTGAGAAATAATAAAAATAAGGGCTGAGATTAATGAAATAGAGAACAAAAAAGCCATACAAAGAATCAATGAAACAAAAAACTGATTAGACCATTAGCTATGTTTTCCAAAGCTAATAGGGTGAGAATATCTGTAGAAATGTGGAGAGATCTGAGCAGGTAGGGCCACTCATTCTGTGAGTAGGACCTTAGTGAGTAGTGCCTTAGTTAATGGAGCTGCTGTAGTTAGAAAGAGCAGGACTTGAAATAGAGACCAAAAAAAAAAAAAATAAGGAATCAACAAAACAAAAATCTGGTTCATTGAAAAAATAAACAAGATCAAGAAGGCCTGGAAAATCTGACTAAAATGAGGAGGGAAAAGACTCAAATTAGTAAAATCAGAAATAAAAAAGGGGAAATAACAACAAACACCAAGGAAATACAGGGAATCATCAGAAACTACTTGGAGTACCTATATTCCAATAAATAGGAAAATCTTGAAGAAACACAAATTTCTACATACTTATGACCATTCAAAAAAAACCAAGAGGATATTAATCACCTAAACAAATCTATAACATGTAATAAAATTGGAGTAGCAATAAAGAGTATCTCAAAAAACAAATGCCCAAGATCTGACAGATGCTTTCTGAATTCTACCAGACCTTTAAAGAAGAACTAATACCAACAATCCTTAAACTTTTCCATGAAATAGAAAGGGAAGGAACACTGCCTAACTCATTCTATGAAGCCAATATTACACTCATCCCAAAACCAGACAAGGAAACATCCAAAAAGGAGGACTACGGGCCAGTCTCCTTAATGAACATCAACACAAATATCCTCAATAAAATAATGCCAAACAAAATCCAACAACATATCAGAAAGATCATTCACCATGACCAAGTCAGCTTCATCACAAGGATGCAGGGATGTTTCAACAAACACAAATCAATAAATGTAATACAGCAAAGACAAAAACCACTCAATCATCTCAATAGATACAGAAAAACCCTTGATAAGAGTCAAAAACACTTCATGATAAAATCTCTAGGAATGTACCTCAACATTATAAAGGCTATATATGACATATAGTCAACATCATACTTAATGGGAAAAAGCTGAAACCATTTCCCCTTAAGTCAGGAACGAGTCAAGGATGCTCACTCTCCCCACCCCATTCAACATAATCCTGGAATTCCTAGCCAAAACAATAAGGCAAGAAGAACAAATAAAAGGAATACAAATAGTTGAAGAATAGTCAAGTATCCCTATTTGCAGATGACATGATACTATACTTCAAAGACCCAAAAAATTCTACCCCAAAACTCCTAGACACCATAAACATCTTCAGCAATGTAACAGGATACAAAATCAACTTATAAAAATCAGTAGCCTTTCTATACAACAACAATGAATGAATTAGAAAGAATATAGGAAAGCAATTCCATTTACAATAGCCTCAAAAAAATCAAATACCTAATAATAAAGTTAATACTGATGTAAAAGACCTCTACAAAGAGAACTACAAACTATTGAGGAAAGAGATCAAGGAAGACAACAGAAGGTAGAGAGAGCTCTCATGGGTTTAGATGGATTGGCAGAATCAACATAGTAAAAATGGCTATACTACCAAAAGCAGTCCACATCTTCAATGCAATTCCCATCAAAATCATAATGACATTTATCACAGAGATTGAAAAATCTACCGTAAAGTTCATTTGGAAACACAAAAAACTGCAAATAGCCAAGGTAATACTGAGCAAAAATAGTTATGCTAGAGGTATCACAAAACCTGACTTCAAACTATACTACAGAGCCATAGCAATAAAAATAGCATGGTATTGGCACAAAAATATACATCAAGACCAGTGGAACAGAATACAGGACCTGATATGAATCCACACAGCTATGCCCAACTTATTTTTGACAAAGGTGAATATAGATGGAGAAAAGATAGCCTCTTTGCCAAATATTGCTGGGAAAAGTTGTTATCTGCCTGCAGAAAACTGATATTAGATCTATCTACATCTGTCGCCCTGTACTAATATCAACTCAAAGTGGATTAAGGACCTTAATATCAGACCCGAAACCTTGCAGATAGTACAGGAAATAGCAGGGAATACTCTGGAAGCAATAGGTATAGGTAAGGACTTCCTTAGTAGAACTCCAGCAGCCCAGTAACTAAGAGAAATAATTGACAAATGGGACTACATGAAATTAAAAAGCTTCTGCACAACAAAAGAAATGGTCTCTAAATTGTAGAGACCTCCCACACTGGGAGAAAATATTTGCTAGCTATACATCAGATAAAGGACTAATAACCAGAATATACAGTGAACTCAAAAAATTAAACTCCCCCAAAAATCAATAAACCAAAAAGGAAGTGGGCAACTGAACTAAAAACTTTCAAAGGAAGAAGTCCAAATGGCCAAAAAACACATGAAAAAATGTTCATCATTCCTGGCCATAACGGAAATGCAAATCAAAACCACACTAAGATTCCACCTCACTCCTGTTAGAATAGCTATCACCAAGAACATCACCAACAACAAATGTGGGGCAAGGCTCTGGGGAAAAAAGAACCCTCATACACTGCTTTGGGAATGTAAGCTAGTACAATCACTATGGAAAACAAATGGAGGCTTCTTAAACTAAATATAGATCTGCCATATGATCCAACAATACTACTCCTAGGGATGTACCCAAAGCAATGGGACTCAGGTTATTTCAAAGACACCTATACACCCATGTTTATTGCAGCACTATTCACAATAGCTAAGTTATGGAAACTTCAAGATGCCTCACTACTGACAAATGAATTAAGAAAACATGGTATTTATACACAATGGAATTTTACTCATCCACAAAGAAGAATGAAATTTTGTCATTCGCAAGTAAATGGATGGAACTGAAGAACATCATCTTAAGAGAAGTTAGCCAGGTTCAGAAGGCCAAAACAAATGTAATAGTATTATTGGACATGGTCACACACTAAGGGGAGAACATGCATAGGAGGAATAGGCAAAGGGAAGGAAACCTAAAGCTTGAATTTGGTTAATGTGCTCACTGTAGAGGAGTGAATATAGTAATCTTAAGCAAATTGGATAACAATAATATGGAACTGTTTCTGCCCAGAAGCTGGGCGGGGGTGGGGTGGGGAGGGGAGGTGGCCCAAACAATGTACACACTTGTGAGTAAATGTAAAAATGATAAGATAAAAAAAATTTTTAAATAACTTGAAATGTTTACCTATCAATTATTATACATTGTTTCATTTAATCTCTTCAAGAATCTTGTGAGATAATCACCTACCTAAAAGTAAACGCACCAGAGTCAACTACATTTAAACATTCCCTGGAGATTTTGTCACTGAAAGAAATTTCTACCAGCAATCCTGAGTTCTTTTACTTCAACTTCTGTATCTTCTGTTTTCCCTTCAGTGGCACATATTAAATGCACTTAGTCACTAATGTTCCTTTTCTCATTAATGTGGGGTAGTTTTTGAAAAATTAAATAAATTTCTCATGTTTCCATAATTTTCAATATTATCTTTCAAATCATTTGTTTCACCAGTTCATAGTTTACCTTATTTTAGTTATACAAATCTATCTTCAAACTCATTTGAATATGTCCAAGAAGTAGGTTATAAAACCTTTGGAATAACCATTATTTTTCCTCTCCTTAATAAATACACTTGATTGACTTTAAGTTGACAGAAATTATTTACCTTAGCAGTCTTCTTAGTCCTGTAGTTTGTAATCAATTTATTACTGCTAGACTGACAAAGTCTGGGAAATGAGGGCATTTGCTTAAGATGTTCCTTTTCATGGTGATTTTTAAGTTTTTTTAAAGGAAGGCAAGTGTTAAACCTGCAAATACAACATGTCAGTGTTTTTTCATATCTAAATGATTCTTTTCCTCTTTGGTAGAAGAGATTCCTAATGACAGTATGTTCCATGAACTTTCTGCAGAGTGAAAATTTTAGATACAGAGAATGGCCAAGATAAATGAGCATATATATATATATCTCTCAAGTGGTGTGTTTGTGTGTGTGTGTGTGTGTAAGATGTGTGCTGGGTTTTTTCATTGGGTGGTTTGCCACTTGCTTTTCAAATATTAAAATATATTGCTAAAAGGTTTCAAATCAATATTACTTACTGAATACAAAAAATGTTTTTGATTGGAGAGAAAGAAGACAACTTTTATTTATGGTTTTGCCTATGCTTCTATACATAATCTTAAAAACAACTTCTAAGAAGCTAATTCTCTGCTTTACTCATAAGAACTTTCAAAATGGAAAGAAGAATCCCTTTCACATTTAAGGGTGAGTATACAGATGATTGGTTCTGTAATAATGGATTGGTGAATTTTTCTAAGACCTCATTTCTTTATCTGCACTCTCTGTCATAGTATTCCTGGTAGGGGACACCATATCAGTATTTCCTTTTAAAAGTAGTTAGGAATATGACAGAGAATGCAGACACCATAACTTAAAAAGGACAAATCTGTCTTGGTTAGGGGTAAGGGACAGAAATGCAAAGCCAAAATCTGAGTCAAACAACATCAAAGCCACAGTGGCCATTCTCATTCTAAGAATTGTATTGAGTCTAAGTGCCAGATCCAGGAATTTGAATAAATTGGTCAATATAAGACTTATTCTTTGAGATAAACAAAATTCAAATTTGCATAAAGTCTTAGAATCATTGAGTTTTGTTCAATGCAGAGTCTTGACACTGGAAACACAGCAGCCATCAACCTTAGAAAGGGGTTGTAGGATGAAGAAAAATGAAATCTTATCATTCGCAAATAAATGGATGGAACTGGAGAACATCATTCTGAGTGATGTAAGCCAACCCCAGAAGACCAAAAATCATATGTTCTTCCTCATATGTGGATTTTAGATCTAGGGCAAATACAGCAATGTGGTTGAACTTGGGTCACATGATGAAGGGAGAGCACACACAGGAGATCTGGGGATAGGTAAAAAACCCAAAACTTGATAGTGTTTGATGTCCCCACTGCAGAGGAACTAATACAGAAACCTTAAAGCGACAGAGGTCAATATGAGAAAGGGATCAGGAACTAGTGAAAAGGTCAGTTAGAGATGAATCAACTTGGTTTGTAACACATTTGTACATGGAAGCAATGCTAGGAATCTCTCTGTATAGGTGTCCTTATCTCAACTAGCAAAAACCCTTTGTCTTTCTTATTATTGCTTATACTTTCTCTTCAACAACATTAGAGATAAAGGCAGAACACATTCTGCCTGGAAGCGAGGTGGGGTGGAAGGAGGGAAGAAGAGGGGAGAAATGACCCAAACAATGTATGCACATGTGAATAAATGAATAAAAAACAAAAGAAAGAGGCTGTAGAAATGAAGCTGGAAAGAAGAGCTCAATCTAATTAAAGACTATAGTTCTAGACTTCACTATAGAACCCCAGCTATAGAGAAACTTGAGGCAGCTATGACACAGTTAGAAATTGGATAAGATAAACAAGGATGTTCATATGTGTATACTAGATAGTGTTGAGAAGCCAATGAAGTTAAGTGACTATCTGTCTATCTGTCTATCTATTTGTCTATCTATCTATCTATCTATTTATCTAATCAATCTATATATCATATATTTGCCCTGAAGTAATGTAAGGCTATTCCTAAACTCTCCTCTGCTGGAATAAGGCTGTTGTCCACTGACACCAGGAAAAGGACCAACCAGCTGTTTGAATTATTGCTTATCAATTTCTAATAATCAGGATATGACAAGATGGGAAAGAAATTGACAACTTGCTTAGTTTGTCTCATAGAGATTTTTCAGTAAACTTGAAGGTTTTCAGTAAATCTTTTTAAGACTATTTGGGCAGAGAGAAGAACAAAAGAAACAGATTTTTTCAGTAAGCCTTACAGTGAACTTTGGGAATAAGGACTACCATTCTTAAAACAGCCTTAAAGTATGTATATAGAGGAACTCTGCTATAACTTATGCTAAAAATATCTGAAATATCAAAAAGATTATAAATAAAATATAATTAATATTCTATGAATGCAAGTTTAAACTTTTATTTTATACATAGTAAACTAAGAGTTTTTTTTGACTAGTGGATTTCAAACTTGTGTATTTTTTAAATAACTTTTGGGTTTTTTTGATGGTATTGGGGTTTGAACTCAGGGCGTAGCACTTGGTAGGCAGGCAGGTTACCACTTGAGCCTTGACTCTATCCCTTTTTATTCTGGTTATTTTGGAGAAAAGTTCTTGTTTTTACTCAGGCTGGCCTGCACTAAAATCCTCCCATTTTATACTCTCACTGTCACTGGAACGAAAGGCATGGGTCACTATACCCAGATTTTTTTGTGTTGAGATGGTGGTCTCACAAACTTTATTGTCCAGCCTGGCCTATAATTGTGATCCTGTCATTCTCAGCCTCCTGTGTAGCTTGGTATGACAGGAAAATGCCACTGTGCTCAGCTATAGATTGAGATGGGATTTCACTAACTTTTTGCACAAGCTGTTCTCAAACTGTGATCCTAAAGATCTCAGCCTCAAAAGTAGCTAGGATTACAGGTGTGAGCTACTGGCACCCAGATTGTGATTTTTTTTAATTCAGAAATTCTGGATAAGAATCAATCAGATTATGATTCATTAGGTTTGTTTGAGGACCCATATGTCTATATTTATATAAAGTGCTTCTGATAACAAAACACATTTTTAGGATCACAGCTATAATTCACTGAGGGGGCTATTGTAGCTTAGGTGAAATTAGTTATGGAAATTTTAAAATAGAAATCAATTAAGACTTGATAGTAAATTCAATATTGGGCGGTGTTTACATTTCTATTCAATGAGGAATCTGTTTTTTTTTTCAGTTTTGTCCTGAACCAAAAGTAAGAGATACTTCTCCAAAGAATGCTCCAAAAGATCAATGCCCCAGACACTTTTTACACTTATGAACACACTCACATACTATTGCCACACCATGTTAATATAGCAGAAAAATGAACACTATAGATGTGGTGCAGTGTGTCTGTGTGTGTGTGTGTAGAGAAAAGGGGGGAGAAAGAGTCACTCATTCACTCACAGAATAATCTGCACACCAAATTTTGAGAATAAGCTGTCTCATTAGTTGATGAAGAGTGCCAACTTATCAGGTGTTCTAAAGGCCCCATAGCGTCATATGCTTGGTATGACTGGCACTGCTTGCATCTTTATATATTGGAAGTCTATCCACAATCTGATAATGAAGTCTCTTTGTTCCACCAATTAGTGTCTTTGTAAGGCAAAAGATGGTGGCTGTCAAGCCAGCTTGTGCTGTCAGCTAACTTAGGAACCATGATTTGCCAATGAAGAAGATTGGGGTTCTTTTATTGGGACAGGGCATATTCATGGACATTCTCTCCCAAATTCCCATTGGAAGTGTCCCCACACAAATCCCACTGGCTTCTTTTTTTTTTGATGGTACTGGAGTTTGAACTCAGGATCTCATTCTTGCTAGGCAGGCGGTCTACCACTTAAGCAACTCCACCGGTCCTGTTTTGTGTTGAGTTTTTTTGAGATAGGGTCTCATACACTATTTTCTTAGGGCTGGTTTTAAGCAGAAATACTCCTGATCTCTGCCTCCTGAGTAGCTAAGATTACAGGCATGAGCCATCCACACCAAGCCCCACTGGCTTATTAATATTTATGAGTTTGCTGTTGTTCATCAGACTACAGTTAGTGACAGATTCTGCTAATCCTCAGGCTACCTGATTTGAGGATTAGACCTGCAAGAAGTCATCTTTTCTCTAACCTCCACTTGGTGGAAGGTAATTTGGAGCAAAGAAGGGAATAAAATCAATACATTCTTCTAAGACTCTCCATTTACTTCCTTCTCTTCTCTCTGCCCTCTGTTCTTTCATCCTACTTTATTACTCAACAACATATATTTGTATGGTTTGGTATATATTTTTTGAACTATCATTTTATTTTTAGTTATTTATATAAATATAGGTACTAAGAAAGAAAATAAAGGTGTATTTTCTGAGATTATTTTTGTGATTAACAATAAGCTTAATTAATACATTTTCACACAGTCAGGTTGCTTACTAGTTCATGAGAACCTTTTGAAGTATAGAATTACTTATTCTCCTTATAATGGAACTAAGGTATACTAATGACATTATTTTTAACATTAATATAATTACCCTGTTCTTCTACCTAACTATGCTTACTATGTAAGGTCAAAAACTTTCATATAGCTCATAGGCCAGATAAGAATTCATTTTACCATATTTTTCTTTTCATATTTTTTCTGTTATTTGGATTATGGGTTAGAAATCAAAACAGAAAGAAAAGAAAGAAGACAATATATGTTTTAGATAAGTAATCTTATTATGGAAAACATAGTTTAACTTATAGAAGACTTAATTGTTTTCCTGTTAGTAAATCAAACAACCACATTCATTACCATTCATTGCCTAATATCATTGGATCATGTATAACACAGATGATAAAAATCCTTGAGATTATAATTCATAAGTATAGATTTACACTTTGGCCATCAATGATAGTAATTCTCAAATTTTAGCATTATCAGAATGCTAAAATTACCAAATTTTATTATAACACAGCATGTTGGGTTCTACCTCTAGAGTTCTGTTTCAATACATCTGTTTCAGGAGAACTCTAAATATTGCATTTTTTGCTTTTATTTATTTTTCTTTTATTTTTTGTTATCATATTATTGTTGTACTAGGGGTACACTGTGATATTCACAAAACCGCTCATAATATATCTTAATTAAATTCACCCACTCCATCCATCATTCTCCTTTATTACCTACCCCTCACTCCTAGAATATATATAGTTTCAACAGGTCTTATTTTTCCACTTTCATACATAAGAACATAATATTTCCACATATTCACCTCCACCCTTTCCTCATATCCTCCCCCTTCACTAGTACCAGTCCCCAGACAGGACCTGTTTTACCTTCCTGTCCTGTGTTTGAAAAAGAGACATTTATGTTTGTTTAAGATAGCTACATGGGAAGTTTCATTACGACACTTCCATGTATTTATGTGTTATATCCTGAACTGGTTCATACCCTTCATTTTTCTCATTTCTACCTCATTCTCTTTTTTATGGTGAGTTCAGCAAGATTAAAAATTCTATATTCATTCTTATATAGAAGGTACATCAACCATGCATTTCTAATAAGATGTCTTGATTGTTCTGGTCTAGCAACAAACCATGAGAACCACTGCTCTTTAAATATATAGAAGAGTTTTAGGTAATCTCTGGAGTACTATGCAGAATACAATGTGTGTATATTCATATAACTGAGAATGATCCCACATTCTTTGATCTATCAGTTTATTAGCTTGATATCTCACTAGTTGTTCTTAATATTGTGGCTTTAGAGCCAAATAAATACCAATTATATTTCATTCTAATACCTGTAAGAACTGCAGCACTGCCAAAGTGGGAAATGAGCAAAAAAAAAAATCTTGCCTAACTTAGTTGACAAATTAAAAGTGCTTTATAGAAGGATGTATATATTTGGGATATGATGATATTTTTGGTAATTTGAGAAAAATTAAGATATTTTAAGACAATCTAAGATAAGTCAATCCAACAAAGGAAAAAAAATAGGCTGACAAGTTGGATTGAAAATTGGAATACCTCAACAAATTTTAAGAGTTGAGAAATGCTCACCATCCCTGGCCATGAAGGAAATGAAAATCAAAACCACCTTCTGATTCTACCTCACTCCTGTTAGAATGGCTACCATCAAGAACACAAATAACAACAAATGTGGGTGAGAATGTAAGGGAAAAGGAACTTCCATACACTGCTTGTGGGAATGTAAATTACTACAACCATTATAGAAAACAGTATGGAGACTCCTCAAAAAACTAAAAATAGAACTGCCATATGATCCAGCAATTCCACTCTTAAGGATGTATCTAAAGGGAGGTAAGTCAGGTTATTATGAAGGCATCTGCACACCCATGTTTATTTCAGTGTTATTCACAATAACTAAACTATTGTTAAACAATCAAGATGCCCCATTACTGATGAATGGATTAAGAAAATGTGGTATTTAAATACAATGGAATTTTATTCAGCCACAAAGAAGAATGAAATTTTGTTGTTTGCAGGTAAATGGATGAAACTGGAGAACATCATTTTAAGTGAAGTTAGCCAAGTTCTGAAGACCAAAAGCCATGTTTTCTCTCATATGTGAAATATAGATCTAATAAAAATACAGCAATATTATAAAAAACAGGTCATGCTAAGGGGAGATCACATACTAGAGGGAGAGAGTAGAAGAAGGAAGCTAAGAAGGTGAAAATGGGTGATGTACTTTCTATACAAGAATGAATATAGAATTTTTATACCTGTTGAAATCACCATAAGAGGACTAAGGTAAAAATAAGAAAAATAGAGAGACAAACCAAGTTGTTATTTTATATATATATATATATATATATATATATATATGAAAATGTCACAAGGAAACTTCCTGTGTAGCAATTTTAAACAAACTAAAATGTCATTTTCTTTTACAAAATCAGGGAACAAGAGGGCAAAACAGGTCTTGTCTGGGGAGTTGGTATGGTAGGAAGCAGGAAGAGGTGGGAAAAGAGTGGGGGAGGGTGAATATGGTGCAAATACTGTGTACAAATATACGTAAATGGAAAAATGAGACCTGTTGAAACTATTCCATATATGAGGCGAGGGGGGATAAAAGAGCTTGATGGATTGGGTGAATTCAAGTATGATATATTTGCTATATTGTAAGAATTTTTTTAAGTGCCACATATACCATCAGCACAACAATAAAAAAAAATAAAGAGTTAAGTAAGGTCTTTTAAATGCACAGATGATAAGGCATGAAACACTTCATAAAATCATGGGCTTCTTGTGTAGAATCTATGTATAATTCAGTTTGTTTTGTTTTCTTCTCTCTCTCTCTCTCTCATGAATATAATTCTGTGTTTTCCTCAAAGGTGTCCTTGGTAAATAGGAACATTCAGGATGCTATGATTTAATTTGTTGATGAGTGCTGTTCAATCCTGGAAAGGTTAGAAAAAAATAATAATATAGTATAAGAATAAAATATTGCTCTTAATTTTAAGGAAAACAGTGCATATATTTGTAATATTAATTACATTTATGGAAAATTGACATACTAAAGTATCTAATGGATTTTTCCTTCAATTTTAATATGTTTAAGTGACAATAGATTTATCATTTTAAGTTGAAAGGCAAGATAATTTTCTAATATATACATGGTATATATTAGTATAACTAATTATTATTACTATATATAATATATAATATAACTATATATATATATACCATATATATAACTATATATGATATATATTAGTATAACTAATTATTAGTATAAGTATAACTGCTTTTAAGTATAGCAGGTTGGTTCCAGGGATGGAACCAAAGAAGAAATTAAAATATTCTAAAACAATATACTAAATTGACAATGAAGTTTATAATGCCACAATCATTCAATTACATTTAAAGCACTCCTTTGGAAAGTGATCATACATGTTTATCAGACCCAAGTAACTCCTGTTCTAGTCTAAGCTTGTATTCAACATATCTAGACTCTACATATAAGTGGAGATCAAATGTATTGTCTTTCAGTGTTTGGCAAATTTCACTTAGTTTACTGTCCCCAGTTTGATTCAAGAAATTATAAATGGAACATTTTCTTCATTTTATAATTTAATATTACTCCCTTGTGAGTATGTATATAAATATTTATATATGTATATATTCCATTTTCTTTATTCACATATTTATCACCAGGTTATTACTTCACCTTAGGTTTTTACTTCACCTTGTTTTTTATAGATAATGCTGCAAAAGTGGGGGTTCAGGTATCTCTTTGAGAGACTAACTTAATTTCTTTTGGATAGCCATACATAGAAGTTAAGGTTGCTGGGTATCATTCAGGTTTTGGTAATAGTAATTCTATCAGGTATACAGTAATATCTCAGTGGGTCTTGATGTGCATTCATCCTATGATTAGCAATATGGAGGACCTTTTTATATACTTGTACATTGTCTTATTCTATTTTTGGGAAAATGCTTATTCATCTCTTTCATCCATTTTTCATTTTTGTTACTGACTTACTTGAGTTCTTTATATGTTTTATATATATACAAATTAGTCATATATGCTATTATAATTTGTAAAAATTTCTACCATCCCATAATTTGCCTTTTCTTTTTATTGTTATTTCTTTTTGTTGTGGAGGAGCTTTTTATTTTGGTATAACCTATTTGTTTTATTTTTGCTGGTATTTTGGGAGTCATATTTAAGTAAATGCTTGCTAAGACCTACATCAAGGAGATTTTCACTTATTTTCTACTAGACATTTAAGGTTCAGCTATTACATTTAAATTTTTAATCCTGTTTGAGTTATCTTTTATATATAATATGAGGGTCAAATTTTATTCTTTTGCATATGGGTATTCACTTTTCTCAATACCATTAATGGAGAAGGTTATTCTTTCCCTGCTGAGTATCCTTCATATCCTTATCAAGCATCAATTGAATATGTATTCTTGAGCCTATTTTTGGATTCTGTGTTCTTGGTCTATGTATCTCTTTTTATGCCAATACTGCACTGTTTTGATTATTAAATTTTGTAATAGAGCTTGAAATCAAGAAGTGTGATGTCTCAAGCTTTGTTCTTTCTCAAGATTACCTTGGCTATTTGTGACTTTTTGTGCTTCCACACACATTTTCAAATTGGTTTTCTATTTCTGTGAAAAATGTCCTTGGAATTTTTATAGGAATTGCATTAACTCTGTACTCTTTTGGGTAATGTGGATATTTTAACATTAATTGTTCTAATCTATGAACACATGATAACTTTCCATTTATTTAGGTCTTCTTAAATTTCTTTCATCATTGTCTTATAGTTCTCAGTGTACAGATCTTTCGATTCTAGTTAAATGTACAAATAAATATTTTAACCCTTTTCTTACTATTATAAAGTAGAATTGCTTTCTTAGTTCCTTTTTTGGATTTAGAAAGAAAATGATTTTTGTATATTTATTTTGTATCCTGAAACAAAATAAATATATTATTCCATTTGTTAGTTCCAACAGTATTTTGAGGGTTCTTCAAGGTTTTTATTATATAATATCATATCATGTGCAAACAGAGATAATTTATCTTCAAAATTATCTTCCCCAGAAAAATGTTCAGAAACACATGCCTTCAATGATGAACTCTATGAAGAATTTAAATAAATAACTCTTACAAACTCTTCACCTCTCAAATTCTTCTCAAATTCTTACAAAACATTGGAGAGCAGGGAACAAACACTTCTAAGCATGTTTTAAGAGGCAAACATTATCTCTACACCTAAGGTAGATAAAAATTTTAAGTAGTACACCACAGGTGAAGAAAATTACATGCCAATTTCACTAATGAATATAAATATAAAAATTCTAAGAAAATACTAGCAAAACAAAAGTTGCTGCACATTCAAGGACTTTTTACCCCCCACAGGATGTAAGAATGCTTTGCATACATAAATTAATATATGTAAGACAATAAATCAAGAGAATGAATAATACAAATCACATGATCTTTTCAATAGAAACAAAATTTTCATTCAAGAAAATATAACATTTTTCATCATTCAAGGCTCAACCTATTAGATATTCAAAGAATATAGTTCAATATAATAAGGCCATATGTAATAATCCCAGAACTGATATAATACTAATGTTGAAAGACGAAAATCATCTCCTCTAAGATTCAGAACAAAACAAAGATGCCCACTTCACCTCTTTTACTCCAGAATACTGAAAGCCAGAGTAGACAGGAAAGCAAAAGAAATAAAAGGCATCCATATAAATGAAAAGGAAATAAAATAAAAAATGGTTTTGGAATGACAAATGAGTTAGGTTATAAAACTAGACATGTTGAGAAAGTCATTCATGACTTCTAAGTCAAAATTCCCTACTTGAGTATTTAGGAATGATCATACCTACTGTATTTACTTGATTTGAAAATTGAATGAAATAACACATATAATTAGCCTTCAGAAAGCACCAACAGGACATAAAAATTTGAATACTGTATTTATTACAGAATATAAAGCAGATTCAGAAATGCAATATTTTCCATAGTATTGAAGCCATTTACAAATTTAAAATTACTTTTGGTATGCCCTGTACCTCCAAAGAGTGAAGTATATAATTTTAAATTCCTACTATTTTGGTGAATTACTAGTTGAAAATGAAAATCATAGGAGTATTTATTTTTAGTTGTTGCTTAGATCATTGTACTTGATATTTTTAGTAAATTTTTCAATTGGAAGTTAGGTTACATAAATCATAGTAAGACAACAATAGTGTAGACTACCATTGGGTTGAATATCTGCATTTATTTTATGCTTTTCAGAGAGTGCCAATTAGGAGAATTCTTATCCAGTATATACAAATCTATCTCTGAATTAATTAAAGGTAGAAACATGGACAGTTTGGAATAGAAAAAGAAGATAGAGTGAGTCAGAACACAGGATTTTTTACTATGCTATTGGAAACTATGAAGGACATTAGATCATATGTGAAATAGCTCTATAGACTTTAGTAACAAGAATCGAGTGGGCATATCTTTTGAAAAAGGTTATTTGAAAGCTATGGGCTAATCTGTGTCAAACAGGTAAGGACTGATTGATGATTTTTATCTAAAAAGCTGCTTACTTTTTTCAGATAAAAATTTCAAAGTAAAACATATTCTTTGAAAAAACAAGATGGTAAAAGGTAAAATTTCCCCTTTGCACAGTCTGCCCTCATTTTCTGAAGCTACAAAGATAGTCAGGATTGACCTTCCTTTTATGTATTCTTCTGGAAACTTTTAAAAAATAATTATATAAATAAATACATGCTTTTGTCACCTAAATATTGTCATTTGGATAAAACTTATTGTTTTACTTAGTAGGTTCTGCTAAAACTTTTCCACATTGCTTTATTATTTTTAAAGATCAGTATAGTACTTTGTTTTATGGTTACCTATAATTTATTAAACAAATTCTTCCTTACATATAGGTTGCTTTTGATTTTTGCTGCTATCATGTGACACAATGAAAACTTATCACACGGGACTCATTTGTACATGTGCAATTTTAATATTTGGATGATTTCCTAACTACAGAATTGCTGGTTAAATTTTCTATCAGCTTTGATAGAAGGTGCAAGTTACCCTTCAAGAAGTAGGCACTAGTTCAAAACCCACTGAGAGTATATGAAAATGATTTTTTCCTTGTATATATTGTCTTAATATTTTCATCCTCTGGGACTGTGGAGAACCTGATGATGTCCATCAATGATTTTTAGCCATAAAATTAGGATGAGATTGGGTAGAGGAATCAGCTCATCCCTTAGAAGAAATATCACTTGGAATGAAGCAAAAAAAAAAATTGAAGGGCTCAAGAAAAACTTGTGATAACAAAGGATGGTAAAGGGAATTTTTGACTAGTTGCTATCACTAGAATTGTAAGGCATAAAAAATGTTATATACAACTGTCTTATTTTAGATAATACAAACTATTTAAAAGAATTTATGAACACAGGCATAAACTTCTCAAATAACTCACTTTTGCTCTAAAATCTTTAAATTCCTTAAATGTGACTTTGGTTTCTATTTTTTTTCCAGGGGAGGATACACAAAACATTAGAGATTAGTGTATGGTGAAAAAGCTCTGAAAATTAATTTTGCTAGCCTCTTTTGTTTGGTGTGTTCTCCGCATGAATGAAAGAATGAAGTGTACTTTGCTTTGGATGATGATTCCCTTGGTACCGTCCTTGAAGTTTAGGAGGTTTGCACGTGTCTGTGTGTGTGTGCATGCAATATTTAAGGATTCTATTTCCAAAATTCTGTATAAGACATAACTGTAAAAACCTATGTAAAGAAACTCCACATGTTTATTATTCTAAAATATGAATAATTGCAATGATAGTTTATTTTAAAAGTTAAATATTTCAGTTTTAGGTAGAGATAATCAAAATTGTGTTGTTTATAAGATATATTTTTACTATAATACAATGTTTGCTTTAATTGTTATCCTATTTATCCTCATCATTTTTTTACTTTTAAAAAGAAATATCTTTTAAAGATATTAAATATATTGATAAATATCCTAAATTAAATATTAAAATACAATTAGTTAAATTCACATATACACGTTCCTAAAATTTGTAGTGCTAGCTAGCCTTTAAGACCATGAGTTTTGTAGAATGTTCTTAGAAAATGATGATAAAAGTGATTCTAAGTCATTGAAAACCAAATAACACGATTTTTATAAATCATTCTCTAAATCTCTTACATCCTGAGGAAGGCTTGTCATTTTATTAATAGCCTAATACCTGAAAATTATGTATAAGATTATTTTGGAAATTTCCCTTTTCTAGCTGCCTGATGAGCTGTTAAGACCATTTTTCTGCAATTGATGTTATATTCAGTACTTGAAGAAGTCGTTGAAATGTTAGTTTCTAGTTATATATTACTGTGGTAGTGCTTTCATTTTATCTGCACTTTTATTGGGTGTATTAAATGTCTGTGGTAGTTCTAGTTCAGTTACTGAAAAATGATCAAGCTTCTCAGAATATATTTTATGGTTTTCAAAACCCTATAAATGATAATTCTTTGATATATCTGGAACAGTTAAGTGGAGGAACAGAAACAGGAAGAGATATTTATAAAGAACGTCTTTCAAAGAAGCATCATTTTTCTTTTACTGATGTCAGATAATAGAAATAAAATGTAAAATTAAAAGTTCAAAGGTTTACAGTCTAAAGACTTGGATCCATCACATCGAAAGGATATTAAAAACCTCCATAATTTCACTATATAAATACTTAGGAAATTTATAGTTTGCAACTTTAAGGCATGACCCCATAAAAACTGGTGATTGTATGGATTAGGTCACCACACTGAGGCAAAAAAGACATCCCAATGGAGCATCGTCTTTTAAACATATCAAAAGTGACCATTTGGTAAATAATCCTCAAAGTGATACTCTTTCATGATGAATGGAAATGATTCAAATTTAAACTCTGTATAGCTTTTAGCTAATTAGCCTTTAGAATCAAATAATTACTTTAAAATTTTATATGATTATTAAAACCATTTTTCTTTGTGTATCTATAGACAATATTCTAATTTTCCTTAAATAATTTAAATTTTCATAGTTTCACATACAAAATTAGTGAAATTTCAGAAGGTATGTAATATGAAATTGCATGGGTAATTTTCTTGTCAGTACTGACAGGTTTTTTTTTCAGTGATCTCAAAGCATAATATTATACTGAAGATAGGTTCTTAATTACCTCAAAATAACCTGTTGTAAGTAAAATTTTGGCTGGGCCAACCAGGTTTCAGTTTTCAAGTTCAGTAATCCACCAAGGAGGTCCATTAATGTCTACTAGAAACAAAAAAAATCACAGTATTTACATACATCTGAAGACTGCATTAGGATTCTTGAATAGCAGGATACATAAAGCAACTTACAAATTTTAGATGATTTACACTGCATGGGTTAATGTCCTCTTAAGTATTAAGATTCATGTTGTTTATGTTTAAGTAGGTTGTTTCCTAGGAAGGCAAATTCATGGAACTTTGTATTTGTCTTGAGTTAATGACTGATGTAAAATTCTTTCAAACAATACTGACTGTAAAATAAAATGATAGTTGTCTTGACCTAGATTAACTTCAGGCTATGACTTAGGTTTTTCAAGAGCAGTTCCCAAGAACATTATTTACAATAAATACTACCTGCTAGCAGAACTCATCTCCTCCTTTGTGCCTGTGAAGTTATTTATTAGGTATACTTTCTAAAGGTGACTGATCATCAGAAGTCCCAGCTAGATATTCCAATTACTAGGCTCTACCTAGTAATCATCTTCTTAAGGGATAAAGTCTAGGGATTTCCATTTGAAAAAATGATAATAGCTAATTCTGGGCAAGTTTGTAAATACTGAATTAAAATAAAAATTCCGCCAGGTTTTCTTCAGATATCTTCAGTTTAATGTAATTTCATTGACATTTTATTTTAGAATTGCTTCATAAAGTCACAGTGTTAATCATTTAAAAAAGATTTTAACATTCATATAAAAGGAAATATATTACTCTTTGTATCTCTTAATTAAATTTAATATGCCCTGCTCCAAATTTGACTGTTTTCTGTTCATTCAGAGGCAATCAATCATACCAATGCATCATTTTAACTAATATATGCATATTTTCCTCATATTTATTCATAATCTTACATGGCATTTTCTTATGTCATATGTTTATGAAATTATGTGTATATATTCATTGTTCCATGCCTCTTCCTTGTGTTTACTTGTGCTGCTGCTCATAGTATTTATTTCTCTTTGTCTATCTTTCCTGGGTAATTAATTTCCATTTTTCAAGTTTCAGTTTGTTTCACATGTATTTCTTCCATCTTTCATTGACATTTATTCATTCATATTTATTAAATACTTTCTGTCAAGTACCTGCTGAGTATGGAATGAAAGACCAGTAAGACACACTCCAAAAATTCTGCCAAAAGCTCACTTACATTTTAAATAAACTTAATGGCATTATCTTTCTGAACTTTTATAATTTTTCAATAATAATTGATACTTAAAAATTACAAATGTAACATTTCAAAATATACATTGTATAGTATTTAAATCAAGTTAAATCTATGTATCTCCTTAAACATTTATCATTTCCTTATGCTGAAAACATTCAAGATCCTATCTTCTGATTTTTGAAATGTACAGTATTTTCTCATCATCTATAGTCAACCTGTTGTGCAGTAGAACATCAGAATTTCTTTCTCCTAATTCTAACATATCTTCCCATTCCTTTCCAATCTCCCCGCTTCTGTCACACTTTTAACTTCTATGAGATCAACTTTTATAGATTCAAATATGATAAGATCATGCAATATTCATCTTCCCATTCCTGGTGGATTTCACTTAACCTAATGATTCTCCAATTATATTTATGCTGTTCACAAATGTCCAGATTTCATTATTTTGAATGGTTGAATAGTATCCCACTATATACATAAATACATTTTCTTTATTCAATCATCAGTTGATAGAGACTTAAGTTGTTTCCATTTCTTGGCTGTTGTGCTAGTGCTGTAATAAATTTGATCATGTAGGTGTGTCTTCAATAGACTGACTTCATTTCCTTATAGACCAAGCAATGGGTCTCTTAGTCTTTATTGTTACTATCTATTGTAAAGTATAAAGAATGGTATTTCCCAACATTTCCATGCCAAATAAAGGAAAAAAATGACTACAGATGCTCTGGAAGTAGAAATGGTCTTTGTGGTGCCTCTACATCTGACTCTGTGTACCTCAAAGCCTCAATCAGCCAATAATGTCTGAATGATTGTACCATATTCACACAGCTCACCTGCTGGGATACACTAATGAAAAGCTTACCATTACAATCATAATGTCCTTTTCTTAATATTCTCCATTTTGTGGAAGTTTTCCAAATTTAATTATCTAATTTGTTGTTTATTTTAGTAGGGCTTTCCAAACATAATACAAGATTTTTGTGATGTGTAATAGTTTATATTGTGCATATCCCCTATGATGGTTCTTTTTGGCAGCCTATTATTTATGTTTTCTTTTCTATTTTCCATCATTTTGGGTCTTTCCTTTTTTTCTTATTAGTCCCTTCAAACCCTGAATTTTTATTTATTTGAAAGTAGTTGCAAAGTTTATTAAGAACAGAAAAGATACATTTTTATAGAGGAAAATAAGAAGTCTTAGGGGATTGACAATTCACTTTTCTGTGTCCCAACTTTACTGGGGCTTAAGAAGAAATTTTTAGAGACCCTTTTATAAATTTATCACAACAGTGTTAGGTTTCCTGTTTTTTCTTTCTTTTTATTATGTTCTTTTATTTTTTGTATTTACTTATGTATGTACACTTATTTGGGCCAACCCCCACACCTGCCTTAGGGTAGAACCTGTTCCTTCCTCCTGTTCTCCAATTTTGTAGAAGAAAACACATGAAATATAATAAGAAAAACATAGTATTTTTGCTAGTTTGAGATAAAGATAACTATACAGGGAGATTCCTTATGTTGTTTCCATGCACATGTATATTATAACCCAAATTGGTTCATCTCTACTAGACCTCTTCACTGCTTCCTGGTCACCTTACCATAGAGGCCTCTGCCAGTTCAAGATTACTTATTCAGTCCTCTAGAGTGAGCACATCAACTACATTCAAGTTTTAGGTTTCCTTCCCTTTCCCTATTCCTCCTGTGCATGTTCTCCCCTTAGTGTGTGACCCATGTCCAATAATGTTATTGCATTTGTTTTATATCTATAATCCACATATGAGGAAGAACATATGAGTTTTGGCCTGCTGAGCCTGGCTAACTTTGCTTAAGATGATGTTCTCCAGTTCCATCCATTGACCTACAAATGATAAAATTACATTCTTCTTTGTGACTGAATACATTTCCATTGTGTAAAAGTACCATATTTTCTTAATCCATTTGTCAGTAGTGGATCATCTTGGCTGTTACCGTAGCTTGGCTATTGTGACTAGTGCTGCAATAAACCTGGGCATGCAGTTGCCTCTGTAGTAACCTGAGTCACAATCCTTTGGGTATATCACTAGGAGTGGGTATTGATGGATAATATGATAGATCTATGATCAGTTTTTTAAGAAGCCTCTTATTGTTTTCCATAGTGGTTGTACTAGCTTACATTCTCACCAGCAGTGTATGAAGATTCCTTTTCCCCCTGCATTCTTATCAACATTTGTTGTTGTTGGTGATGTATTTTAACTGGAGTGAGGTGGAATCTGAGTGTGGTTTTGCTTTGCATTATCTTTATGGCCAGGGATGGTCAGCATTTTTCATGTGTTTTTTAACCATTTGGTCTTCTTCCTTTGAAAAAGTTCTGTTTATTTCAGTTGCCCGTTTCTTTATCCGGTCATGGATTTTGGGGAGTTTAGCTTTTCGAGCTTGCTATATATTCTTGTTATTAGTCCCTTGTCTGATGTATAGCTAGCAAAGATTTTCTCCCATTCTATGGGTGGACTCTTCAATTTAGAGACCATTTCTCTTGTTGTGCAGAAACTTTTTAATTTCATGTAGTCCCATTTGTTGATCCTTTCTCTTAGTTGTTGAGCCTTTCTCTTAGTTGTTGAGCCTCTTGAGTCCTATTGAGAAAGTACTTGATTATAGTTATTGTTTCCAGTGTATTCCTTGCTCTTTTCTGTACTTGCTTCAAGGTTTCAGGTCTGATATTAAGGTCCTTAATTCACTTTGAATTGATACTAGTATAGGGTAACAGGTATGGATTTAGTGTCAGTTTTCTATATGTTGATAACCACTTCTCCATCAACATTTTTTGGAGGGCCTATCTTATCTCCATCTTATGTTTTTGGCACCTTTTTCAAAGATTAGGTGAGCATAGCTATGTGGATTCATATCCCTGCCCTCTGTTTTGTTCCACTGGTCTTCATGTCTTTTTTTGTGCCAGTACCATGCTATGGGCTGTAGTATAGTTTGAAGTCAGGTATTGTGATACCTCTGGCATTGCTTGTTTTGCTCAGAATTGCCTTGGCTATTTGTGGGCTTCTGTGTTTCTAAATGTTAGATTTTTCAATCTCTGTGATGAATGTCATTGGGATTTTGTTGGGAATTGCATTGAACATGTAGATTGCTTTTTGATAGTATAGACAGTTTTACTATATTGATTGTTGATTGAATTTTTATTCATTTGTTTGTTTATTTTTAAGTGGTACTGGGGACTGAATCCAGGGTCTTAAGCTTATTAGCGAAGTGCCCCCTCATATCACTTGAGCTGTACTCCCCGTCCTTTCTGTTGCTTGTTTGTTTTTTATGTTGTGCTGGGTAGGAGTACAGGGAACTCAAAAAAATTAAACGCCCCCAAAATCAATGACCTAATGAGGAAATGGGCAAATGAATCTAACAGAGTCTGTTCAAAGGACAAAGTCCAAATGGCTAAAAAAACACATGAAAAAGTGCCCACTGTCCCTGGCCGTAAGGCAAATGCAAATCAAGACTACAATAAGGTTCCACCTTATTTCTGTTAGAATAGTTACCATCAGGAACACAAACAGCAACAAATGGTGAGAATGCAGGAAAAAGGAACCCTCATACACTGCTGGTGGGAGTGTAAATTAGTACAACCACTCTGGAAAACAGAATGGAGGCTCCTCAAAAATCTAAAGTAGAACTGGATCTTTTTTTTAAAATGTGTCTTATTTATTGTTGGTTGATAAACAATATAATCAAAAATGTTAAGAACTGTAATTTACATAAGACTTAATACTATGATAAAGAAGAATATGAGGATTAATGTACTTGGCTTTGATGTCAATACCTTTCATCACTCACTCTGAAACTGCCAAGGTATTTTAAATGTAATCCTCCTTTGAAGGCTGCATCCTGAAGTGACTGAGACTTCATTAGAAGCCTGACTTTTAAGCTATGGCTCATTCACTTTGTTTATAACAGAATTTGCACTAAATCATGTTTAGGAACATATGACTTCAGGGACCAAAGAATAAAGTTTCTTAAAGGTTTAAAAATACCTAGTGAAGGAGATAGTGAAATGCTAATGTATACACCACTTCAGGAGTTGTTTTTCATTACTCAGTAGTCCCATGTTCTCCGATCTTTTTGATGAAAGTCATTATAAAGCTTAGCAATTGTTCCTTTTCAGATGATTCAACCTTAGCAAAGATATCTCACCTGTATTGTTAATCAGAATGAGTGGAAATAACCAATTTTAAAGAAAACATCCATTTGAGGCAAACGAACTCTTTGAAAACACAATGGTGCCATCTGGTTTATTAGCTCTTCCCTAATTTCAGTACTGCTGTTAAAAGTATGATTCTTTCAAATATTTTATTTTCAGAGAATTTTTATTCACTTTGGCAATATTAGATTATGGACAAGGCCATATAAGATACCGCTCTGAGATAGGATGAGCGGGACTTTAAATAATCTATTTCTTTCCATGACTATAATTTGATTTTATCTAAGTGTAGGCTTATAGCACATGCTGAGGAAATAGCCACACATCTTTGCTGCTCACTTCACCAGCAAATTGACTTTTGCTGATTATTACTGTGCTAACAAAAGATTTGTTCTCTCTTAGAAATTATTTACACTCATAAAATTTATGAAATAGCTATTGTTTTCATGCTTATTTGTAGGCCATGAGGCCCATACTAAGTTTATGTCTCAATAATTAAGTTTCCTCAAAATTGCATAGCAATAGTACATAGCAATTATAAATAAAGTGTAAAAATATATTATCAAGCAACCTGACTGGTCTCATATCACAGAAAAAAAAGCTACATTTTAATGTGAGCCGTGGGCAGTACAAAACTCAAGAGCAGAGCTAGCAGCTAAAGCCGACAATGCAGTTATGTTCTGCTTCTGAGAGTAGACAGAGGGAATGTGTATTCATCACTTGAAAAGGGAGTAGCCAAATTGCTTGGCACATAAAATAATGCTGAGTTAGACTATTTATATTAAAATATGGTGGTGCCTTTTCCTATTGGAAAATGGAAAGGAAAAACACACTATCAAACATAAAACATCACTGCCATTCTTTGTTTAGATTATAGTTCCTCAAAAATTATCAACCTGAGAAGGTAGGCAGACATGGACATAATACCCTATACAAGAAACTAACAACACTACCATTAGGATCTGTAGCTGCAGAGTTCATATGCTCAGTGTTTCTGCAGCCATAATATAAGCCATTTTAAGACCTGTTCTGCATCAGTGCCAAAAATTGAAGCAGAACCAAGCAAAGTGTTATGTAATGAAAAGGGAGTAGAGGGAGAGGAAGGAAGAACAATGTTATAGTGCTCTGTCTCATCACATAAACCTTAATGACTACCTTCTCAAATGTACCCACAAACCCATACCTAAGAAACACAGTTGTCAGATCAAATATGAATTCTCTCCAGATGAAAGTTTATTGAATTATTTAACGAGATGTTCAGATGACAAATGAGACATAACTTCTAATATAATATAAACAAGTTGTTCTGTAACCAAGCAGACAAATGTAAAATTTGAAAAGATTTAAAAAAGTAGTTTTCAGAATGTGAAAAAAATAGGCCAAGAATTTTTCAGAGAGATATATAGGAACAATAATTAGAACTGTGCAAAGAAATATTTACATACTACTTTGTATTATGAAAGTTAATTGTTTTAAAATATTACCATCAACATGCAAGATTGAATATAGAATTTTTAAACCTATTGAACTGAAAAAAAATGACAGAGCTGAATCAACTCAGGATACAATACATATTTACATGGAAATGTCATAATGAAACTTTCTGTATAGATATCTTCAACAAATAAAAATGTTTCCTCTTTATTTCCTCAAAAACAGAGGGCAGGAATATAAGTCAGGTCCTGTTTGGGGGGTTGGTAGCAGTGGGAGGGGGAGGATATAAGGAAAGGGTGTAGGAGGTGAATGTGGTGGAAATGTTACGTACTCATGTATGAAAATGGAAAAATGAGACCTTTTGCAACTAGTCTAAGAATGGAAATAGGAAGAAAGAAGGAGAATGATGGAGGGTGTGAATTTAACTAAGATATATTGTAAGTTCTTTTGTAAATGTACCCTCAGTACAACAAAACTATGATAATAAAAATTTTAAAAAGAGTAAATAATTGAAATGCTACACATATCTCCAAACAATCAGATGAAATAATAAGGAACATAGCAAGTAGAATATAGTATAAGAAAGAGAATATGGGCAAGAACTACCAAACAAAAATGCTAATAAATTGACAGTTCAAAGTCAGATAATAAAAATAAAGTAAAATAATGTCAATAATGTTATAGAAAAGCATTTCTTCACCATGTTACATGGTTCCTTTACTATAAATAGGACTCCATTAAAAACACATTCCCTTAATTCTTTACTTGTTAATAAAGAATAAGTTGGGCATGTTTGCCTCAGATCCTGCCCCCTCTTTTTCAAGCTATTTCAGATATGTTAGGCTGCCTCAGAACAACAACATCAGGTCTAGGTGAATAATTTTACCTAATTCAAGATTTGATGTTTAAAAACTCATCTTGGCTCTCACACCTATTCTGTGTCCACATTAACACATTTATCAGTTGTAAAGCAAGTAAATCTTGCATGGATACCTCTGATGGGAGATACAATTATATTTATCAGGATCTTTCTGACTCTAATGCATAAACACAAATTAAATTTACCAATTATTGGAAATATTATAATATTGAATGTTGCCTATCCCTTGCCAATATTCTTTGAATACTTACTAAGTATTGTACATCTTCTTTTGTAATGTGTTATAATTAAATCATTATGAAAGCATATTAGCTATACAAATTAATGAGTTTTTCTGTGGCATATGTTGAATTTGATCATGTCCACTGCCCTCTTCTGCCCCTTCGCATCCTGATCCCCTTCCTAAAACTTAACAGTCCTGTGCACCTTTTCCACATTACCTTATTAGATATCTTAACAACTCTAGGAGATAGAGTCTCTTACTTTCTTATGGCTGTAGAAGATACAGTAGAGAGGGTTTCATTGCGTTTTTTGTTTGTTTTTTGACACAGGATTTTGCTATGTTTTCCAGATTGCTCAAACTCCTGGGCTAAATAGAACTTTCTACCTTAGTCTTTCATGTGGCTTGGGACTACAGATATGTGCTACCATGCCCAGCTTAGCAGATAGTATTTAAATAATTTACCTAGTCATTCAGCCAACAAATGATTGAGATGGAATACAAACACAAAAGCTTTAGCCAAAGAGACGCTAAGAGAACTGTAGTAATATCAATACCAGACAAGCTAGATTTTATGGTAAAATAATAGTTACAAAATAAAGTGACCATTTTAATGACATAAATACTCCCATAAGAATATATAACTATCATTATAAATGCATTTTCACTAGGTAATATACCTTTATACCTTTTAAAGAAAAACTGATATTTAAAAGAAAAGTCAATTATGTATGCAAAAATTTGAGTAAAATCAAACAGCTTATCTTTATATGTCTATATATGACATATATATTATTTTAAGTATGATAGGGAACACTTAAAAATTTATCATGCATTGTGCTTAAAGATTAGGAACAGATTCAAATAGTGACATCACATGTACCATAATTTCTTAACAGGGTTATTCTAATTTAGTTGAATTTTAATCAAGTTAGAAATTAACCATAATAAAGAAGCAAAGTACAAAATATCTGCAAACTCATACCTACATATATAAATTGTTTATAGATAACATGGAAACCCTAATAGAAATTGCAAAGTAGGTATGCAACTAAGAAAATTAGGAAAGAAAAATAAAATAGTTTTAAAGAAAGAAAATAATTAAGAGCATAAAATTATGAAAGAAAATAAGAAATTGGTTTCCAAAAACTTTATTGAGTAGACATTTAGTCAGATACTTTAAAATTGAAAGAAAGAAGACACTAGTTTCTATGTAAGTATAAAAGACACATTTTTAAAATGCCCCAAACCAACTTCATGCTAGTAGATTTGTTTCTTTTTTATAGAAATATATAAACTGTCAAAGTTGACTCATAAAGAAATAGAAATGACCCAAGAAGAGATAGAAGCATTAATTGAGTTGTAACTCATTCTTTTCACAAATTAAAGTGATTTCACTCCAAAGACACCTGCACATCCATATTTATTGCAGCGCTATTCACAATAGCCAAGTTATGGAAACAACCAAGATGCCCCACTACTGATGAATGGATCAAGAAAATGTGGTATTTATACACAATGCAATTTTACTCAGCCATGAAGAAGAATGAAATCTTATCATTCTCAAGTAAATGGATGGAACTGGAGAACATCATTCAGAGTGAGGTTAGCCAGGCTCAGAAGACCAAAAATCATATGTGCTCCTTCATATGCAGACTTTAAATCTAGGGCAAATGAGCAATGTTGTTGGACTTGGCTCACATGACAAGAGGAGAGCACATATGGGAGATACGTGAATAGGTAGAAAACCCAAAACATGAAAGTGTTTGATGTACCCATTCTAGAGGAGGTAATGCAGAAACCTTAAAGCGACAGAGGTCAACATGAGAAGGGGATCAGGAATCGGTGTAAAGATCAGTTAGAGATGAATCAACTTGGGTTGTAACACATTTGTACTTGAAAGCAATGCTAGGAGTCTCTCTGTATAGCTATCCTTAACTCATCTAGCAAAAATGCTTTGTCTTCCTTATTATGCTTATGTCTTCTCTTCAACAAAATCAGAGATAAGGACAGAACAGGTTCTGCTTAGAAGCAAGGGAGGGAGAAGGGAGATGTTGGGGGAGGGAGGACAAGGGGGAGAAATGACCCAAACAATGTATGCATATGTGAATAAATGGATAATGAAAAAAAGTGATTTTATAAGTATTAATCAAAATTTTAAGGATAAGATAATTCCTATCATTGCAAACTATTTCAATAACCAGTAAAAAGATATCAATCCACTGAACTCATTTATGCAGTTAATACAACTTTGATTTTTCAATACATGCTGTTGAGCAATTAAAGAACAAGAGAAAGCTAGATTTTTACCTTAAAACATACATACTGATTAAACTCCACATTGTTAAAAATTTGAAACTAAATAAGAAATACATAACTTTATAATTTTGAGAAAAATATGTTATTTTAAAAAAGAAGACAACAGAATATTTCTTGTAAAAGTAGTAATTCTCACACACACCAAAAGGAAGATGTTGGTAAATTTCACGCAATATTTTGAATTCTGTGTAATAAATGAAATGAAACCATAGAAGGCTTTTATTTGGAACATTCAATAGTGATAGAGCAATAGTGTCTAGAATATATTTGGAGTCTTAAAAATATAAAAGAAAGAGAGAAGTGATACAAGAGAATAATGGGGAATACATCACATAAACAATTCACAGAAGAGGAAACAATCTCACTAGATAGATTCCATCCCATACTCATCATACTGACAAAAATTTAAATATCTATATGAAAATTCTAGAAAACATCAAAAATGTAATCATTTTACCAAGTGAAGGGAGCAATTTGGTAATATCTAAGATATTTACAACTTAAAGATCAGAAATTCTTATGATGGATCACTTAGGTATGCACCTAAAAGATAATTTTACATATGTACAAAGACAAATACCTACAGTAAAGTATATAACTGTGAATATTTTTAATAGCACTAAAGTGATAGAATTTTGCATAGTAGGCAAGATGAAAAAATTATCATGATTATAACTAAAATGTGACTCTTTGCGATAAAATGTGGAATGGTATGTTTGTGTCAGTTTGGTCGACTACATTACTATTTGTAGCCATTTTCTTTTGAGAAAGGATAACAAAGCCCCATACACAGACTTTGGGTTTGCCACTTGTTGTGTTTTAGCCAATTTTATGTGAGCAGCTGTGGCTTATACCATTTCCAGGCAGATGCTTTAAGGAGTCTAGTAAGCATACAATCAACAGTCTTGATCTTCTCACTCTGTCTCTAGGATAGCACATTCATGACTGAAATAATTGGTCCCTTCAGCCTGGATTCTGGTTTGGAGTTTGTGAAGAGCCACAGCTAATCTGTTGATGACTACAACTAAGGTGAGCCAGAAATTAAGCTCTCTTGATTTTTTTAAGCTACTGGGATAATTTTTGCTCTTCCTACTTCTATTGTTAACACAACATTATGCAACCAAATGAAATGGATATAATTTAATATTTGGAAAATAATACATATATTTTACATATAAATGTGTAACATTTAAAAAATTGGAAATGGTAAATGTATGAGAATGGAAACATTATTTCAGAGAGGAAGAAGTATCTAGCAAGTAATAGGTGTCAACTAAATCTTTAGGGTTTTAACAGAATTTAGTGAAGACTACGTGTGGTATCATTTAGCTGTAATCTCAGCTATGAAGATGTCATAGTTAGGATTGCTGACAGAGGCTGGCCTGGACAAAAAGTATTAGACCTTATTTGAAAAATAACTAAAGCAGAGAGAACTAGAGTTGTACTTAAATGGTAGAGGATGTGTATAGAAAGTGTGTGGCTTGGCACTCAAGGTGCATTACCATCAAATAATTAGCATATATAGTTAAAGATTTTTTTATTATTCATATGTGCATACAAGGCTTGGGTCATTTCTCCTCCCTGCCCCTACCCCCTCCCTTACCACCCACCCCGCCCCCTTAGTTAAAGATTTAATAAAATAATAAGATGTGCGCATGATTGCCTTTTAGTCTCAATTCTTGTTATACATCTTAAAATATTGAATCTGTTTAAAAATAGCTATTATGCACATATATGTATATGCTTTTTAAACATTTATTTTAGCTTCTTTCTTATTTTGATATTCCTTTCAGTGAACTTTCAAGGACAGACAAGAGATAAAGATATTTGGAAGCACTCCTCTAATTTCACCTGAATCAGTCAGTACGATAAAATGAAGCTGAGCTGGAGAATTAAAACTGTATTCATATCCAAGTCCTGCTATTTGCTTTCTTGACTCCCATGAGCCTTAATTTTTTTTATCAGAACATCATAGATTTCTCTTAGATGTGCTCTAAGGTGTTAGTGGAATAATTTCTCTTTAGTGCCTAAATATATAAAACTTTAAGTGCTTGAGAGACATTCACTTTCACTACTATCGCTCAAATGTTATGCTCTAATATTGCTAGGTCAGTTCTACTTTGGAGAACAAAAGCATTAGAAGATAAATCAACCTTAATATTAAGTCAAGCAGCTATGGAAAGGATTTATAATGAAAATTATTACAGCTTTATAACGAAAGCTTGACACACTGTTTTGAAACATATTATCTTTGTAATACAACCTCTGAATCTTTAGCAGGGGTCAGTGAGGTTTTTCTGTAAAGGTTCAGATAGTAAATATTTTTATCTGTGGAGGCTAACCAGCCTCTTGCAGAATTTTGATTCTGAGTCATAGACAAATATGAACGAATGGGCACAGCTGGCTTCCCATAAAACTTTAGTCATGGATCCTGAAATTTTAATTTCAAATAATTTTCATCCATCAACAAGTGTATTATTTTCTTTGTTTCTTCAACTATGTACAAATGTAACAAGCATTCTTAACTCTCAGGAGATGCAAAAGCAGATGGTGGGAGTTATTTGAAGCACAGGTGTTAACATTATTTGCATTGATATCAAGGGTTTTTAGTTTGTTTTATAAAAAGCATTGATATTCATATGTGATATTATGGCCTTCAATTCAAATGATTTATATGTTAAAAAGTGTTCTGTGTAAGCTGGGATGATTGCATGGAGTTCCTACTCTTATTCTGTTGCAGATTAGTGGACACTATCACTATGTTGCGTTACTTTATTTTGGATAATGTTTTAAAATACTAATTTACTTCATAAAGGTCATAGAGGATATTCTTTAGTTTTAGATTCCAAAGTCTATCTTATATCTAATAGAATAATTATTTTAGATTTCTGGATTCACCCTGCTGAGCTTTAATATTTCTCTTCCTGAACCACTGAGTTTTATATCCTGATAATTATCTGCCTTGTTTCATACCCCAAAATAGTCCTGATGAAATTTGCTATAAAGTAAAAGACTTTAAGCAAAGTTCCATAATATTTTTCTAAGTATGTGATGAATCCTCTTAACTAATGATTTCTGAGTCTTTATCACCCTTTCTCCACAAGTATTAGCTACACTGTGGTTCATAATTTTTCATTCTTAGAAAGTACAGTTTTCATGTTTTATTTAGGTAGTAACTTTATTTATTTTTAAATGTGTTAAATTTTTATGTATAAATAGATAAGAACATGCCCAAAAGTTTTCTTTTAAATGTTTATATTTCTACAAGTCATTAATACTAACATTTGTTATTTTGTTTATGTTAGTTGCAATTTGCATGGATGTTGATGTCTCTACAGACATTTCAGTTTTGTAACCATATAGCTGTAGTTTGCAGTCTGTCATTTTCCTTATTAAGAAGTCCTGCTTGTTTATAGTCAGTGAATGAACATTTTTCCTTAATTCTATTTTGCATTTATATTGCATATCTAACATTTTTACATTGGTATATGCAGCAATTCATTAGCAAACTATAAACATCAAATGAAACCATAGTAAAATATAAGAGATATTTAGTAAGTACTAAGAATTCATTAATTTCAATGTTTAAGAATTCATCTTCGTTAATGATACTTACATAAACAAAGTATTACTTTATGGAAGTGAAATAGAAACCCAAATTATATTATTCTTATTTTTACATCATCCATTCCGCTCATTCCTTTCTTCCTGAATGTTTCAATCACTTTCCAAGATTAAATTATAAGAAAGGGCAATAGTACAGGGTAGATTACAAAAAGAGAGTATTAATTTTCCATTATTTCAGTGTAACTAGAAAAGTGTTTGGTAAATGGACCATGGGCACTTGGGACTCTTGGAGACCTTTTCAAAGGGATATGTGAAGTGAACACTACTCAATCCTCAGGACTGCAAAAATAGATGAAGAAATAGCGTAAAATTAAAACTACTTAATTTAATAAAGGATAGATCAACTTGGAAAACAAAAAGATAATATTAAGATGTTTGTTTTCCCCTATGTTGGCATTTGCACATATACTAAAAAAGCAATGGATACAAGTGGTAGTCTATGTTGGAAGCAATAGGTATAGGCAAGGACTTCCTCAGTAGAACACAAGCGGCCCAGCAACTAAGAGAAAGGATTGACAAATGGGACTACATGAAATTAATGATCTTTTGCACAACAAAAGAAATGGTCTCTTAATTGAAGAGACCATCTACAGAATGGGAGAAAATTTTTGCTAGCTATACATCAGACAAGTGACTGATAAACAGACTATACTGGGAGGTGAAAAAGCTAAACTCCCCAAAAATCAATGAACCAATAAAGAAGTGGACAACTGAACTAAACAGAACTTTTTCAAAGAAAGAAGTCCAAATGGTCAAAAAACACATGAAAAGATGCTCACCATCCCTGGCCATAAAGAAAATGCAAATAAAAACCACACGAAACTTCAACCTCACTCCTGTTAGATTTGCTAATGTCAAGAAAATCAACAATAAATGTTGGCAAGGATGTGGGGAAAAAAGAACCCTCATACACTGCTTTTGGGAATGTAACCTAATATAAAAAGTATGGAAAACAATATGAGGGCTTCTTAAAAAAACTAAACATAGATCTGCCATATGATTCAGCAATACTACTCCTAAGGATATAACTGAAGGAATGTGATTCAGGTTATTACAAAGGCACCTGCACACCCATGTTTATTGCAGCATTATTCACAATAGCTAAGCTATGGAAACAGCCAAGACGCCCCATTACCAACAAATGGATTAAGAAAATGTGATATTTATACACAATGGAATTTTATTCAGACACAAAAATGAAGGAAATGTTGTCATTCTCAAGTAAGTGGATGTAACTGGAGAACATCATCATCAGTGAAATTAGCCAGGCTCAGAAGGCCAAAATCACATATTGTCCCTCATATGAGGACCTAAAACAAATGCAGTAATATTATTGGACATGGGCCATACACTAAGGGAGATGATTCATGGGACGAAAACAGAAATTTAAGGAAACCTAAAACTTGAATGTGGTTGATTTGTTCACTGTATAGAAGCAAATATAGTAATATTGAACTGGCAGAAGCCACTATGGGAAGGTGAGCAGGAAGTATTGAAGAGGTCTGGTAAAGATGAGCCAATGTGGGTTGTAATAATCATAAGCATGGTAACAACACTAGGAATCTCCCTGAATAGCTATCTTCATCTCAAACTAGCAAAAATGCTGTGTTTTTCTTATTATCTCTTATGTTTTATCTTCAACAAAATCGGAGAACAAGAGGGCTGAACAGGTTCTGTCTGGAGGCACGGGGCAGAGGCCCAAATAATGTATACACATGTAAAAAAATGTAATAATGATAAATAAAATTAAAATAAAAAAATTGTATTCTTTTAGCTTATAGATATTCAATATTCTTCTAGCAGTTTTTGTATAGTTCATTTTCACACATGTGAAACAAAATACCAGATTGTTTAAGAAAGTCTGGAGGAAGCAATAAAAATACTAATTTTATTGCCCTTTGAACCATAATTTTACAACCTCTTAATATTTCTTCTTTTAAAATGAAGAGCAGACATAGCCATCTAAAGCACTTCAGTACTTAACTGAAATACTTATGCATGGCTGTTGCCATGATGGCTAAAGACAACATGCACTAGCTAACGAGAGCAAGCTGGGTGCATGGCTTTGCCAACTTATATTCACAGACACAAACTAGGTAATCTCAAGTTATCCATGGTAGGAGAATGTATGCCACAGAAATTGACAATTTATGGCTTTGAGGAAAAAGACTGACAAAAACAAATGTCACCAAGGATAGAGCAAATGAAGAGTTTTATCTACTTGGAAAGAACACAAACTAGCAAAATTACTTTAAAAAACTGGCTGCTTTTATTAAGGTAAGCTTGCATTTATACTATGACCCATGAATTTCATTTCTATGATTTTTCCCAGGAATAATGAATACAAACTTCAATAGAGACTTGATCAAGAATATTTGAACTAGCTTTATTCATAGCAATTAAAAACTTTAAACACTACACTTCCATATCATTAAGAACATATGCTTTGCTATGTTCATGAACTTAATATTATTCAGTAATACAATAATATTATTGATAGATTCAGAACAGATGAATTATAAAATCATTACTGTGAGTTTATAGAATGCATTCGTTTCCAATAAGTTCAAAATAGGAAAAACCAACAGTGATATAAAAGAATAGTGGATACCTGTTTGGTGGGTGGACAGCCACCTTCAATTAGAGTGTCCTACTTTCCCCTCTTTCATTTGCCCATTATTTGTATAAAATTTCATTTAAAGGGAACATTTTTAGCTCATAAATTTTTGGAAACTGAGGTAATAACATGTAATCAAACTGTTGTGAGTAGACGTATAACACAAATAAAGCTCAGGGACAGGAGCCCGGAACAAGAAAGATTCTGATTCACAGGCTGAAATTTAATTTTATCTTACAAACTATAAGGAAATTGCAATTACAAAACCAGCTGGGTAACTGAACTATTACTGTATATTAAAAATAAAATGTTTAACTCCAAAAAGTGAAAGTGAGATACAGAAAGAATAGGGAAACAGATGATAACTCATTTTATTCCTTGATATATGTAAGAATAGAATTAAGTTAAGGGTTGATAATTTAAAATGATGCAAAAATACACATAGCCAACTACAGCATATTTTATTTCAGCATCGTTACCTGTAACCATTCTAATGAGCAATGGATCCAATTAAAATGATAAAGACATAACTTCAGAGTAGACTGAAGGGCAGTACAATCTGTTTTATCTGCTTGATATTTTTAATAGATATTCAAGTGTAAAAGAAATGCTGGAGATACCACTTTGGAAATATTCTAATATGATTTAATCTTCTCTTTTATGGGTTAAAATTCAGCATATAACTTATTTTACAACTACCTGGTATACTTAGCTAAACTTGACAGAGACTGTATCCACCATTGTGTTCTTTTATGTACGGTTATTTTGCTCTGAATTTAGATGCTATTTTTCTGCAATCCCTTTGCTTCATGCTTTAATGAAAGCCATGCATCATTGCATTAAGTAAGTAAAGCACTGGATAAAATAGAACATTGCTATTAACCTTTAACATTAGTATGTGAGGAGGCAGAGACAAGTTTAATAACTCAGAGATAAAATCCTCAAAGTGTAATTGCCTAACCTGGCTTTATCCTGGCACATTAGCATAGAGTAATAAACTTGAGTCTCTTTTCAAAGGGGAATGAAATCATCATCAATAATCAATTGTATCCATTTTATGGCTTATGAAGTGATTGGTCTTTTAAAAGAGGGTCATCATCCAATGTTTGACTCTTGTAAAATGATGTCCTGGTTCATTTTAAGTGCTACATAAAGAAGACTTTAAAATATGCAAATTTAAGTTCAGCACTTAGCTGTCAAAAAAGTCTTTTGTATTAAACTTAACTCATTACAAATATTATGTCTAGTTTGTATTATATATCTTTTTTAATTTTCAGGTTATGCGAAGGTCAGCAATGAAATTTGTATTTCCTAGATTGCATATGAAAGGTGATATGCTAGAACCTAATTTTAATTTTAACATATTCATATCTTCATATGCATAAAAGGGATTTTTGTAACAAAAGTAATACTTGTTGTTAAGAAAAATAAGTGTTTTCTCTATTATTCCCAGTGAATTAATTTGACTGTTTATATGTCCTTTGTTATACAGTTTTAAGTATTTCTTTGTAAATAATTTAAAATATTTTTGAAGTATGCATTAATTCCAATAAGACAAAAACATCATCCATTATCATTAAGGTTTAATTTTAATGACATTGCCTGAATGGAGGCTTTATGGGAAAATATTGAAAGCATGTAATAAAAATATCTGAAGAACCCAAAATATATTTTCTCTTTCTCAAAATACATTTTTAAATATTGACTATTTCTAAAAACATTTATGAAAGCTGAGGTTGTAGCCTTAAATGAAATTAAACAGTGAACCTAAGGAAACTCATAAGTGAAAATATGTATTTACAAGAAAATCTTTATTTCACTACTACTATGAAAGCAGTTAGCAGTATAGCTCTGAAGCTAATGCCAATTGAAAATAAGTATTTTTGAGTCATGAGCATGAAGATGCTGCTGATTAAATGGTCTGTTCTAAGTACTGAAAGGAAAAGTTTCATTAATACATTCTCACTTGTATGCATGAAGCCACTTGTGATTATTTGGGGGTTCTAAAGCTATTATTAATTATTTACAGGAATGCCAGTCAAATAAAAATGTCTAGCAAGTAGCTGCACATCTGAGTAGTCACTCCAAGAGTCTACTTCCAACAACTTCTTGTGCCCTGCCCATTAATAGGACCTTTTTGAACAATTTGACATAGGTGTAAATCAGTATAAAATATATTTTCTGGTTAAGACCAATAATGAACTACAACAAAACGTCTAATAAATACAGAAGACTTACTCCAGTTTTCTTTTAGAAAAATGATGAGATTTAATTTAAATTAAGGAAGGTTCCCCGTGGCCAGAAATTAATGTACAAACCCATTCTAGGAGTTTTATAAAAAAATGGGTAGACCTGAGGCCAAAGGAACCCTGGTGAAGTAAAATCCATTGCGGTAATATCGCTAAACTCTATGCCCATTTGCTGGGTTCACCCATGAGGTAACTAATGTTTATGAAGAACACTAGATGTAAATGCAAGATAGGCTGAGAAAATAGGTTTTAGCTCTGTTATATTACCATGGCCTGAAGGTGAAGGAGTGTTTGAAATTACGTTTGTTGTTTTGAAGTATGGATGCCATAGGGAAAAGTGTACAAAAAAATCAAAAGCAAATTTTATTAAGTTCAAAATACCACGGATAAATTAGAGGGGCAAGAGTTATGTTGTAAAACTGTGGAAAAGTCATGAAAGGCAAACTCCTTCCAAGTTCGTGCTAGAAAGGCTAAAGTAAATTTCACGTGGAAGTTGGCAGTGATCTGAAAAGAGTCCTAAATGACAAATGTTAGCTAATTTCAAGGGTGTTATTTAAAACCTGTGCTTTAAAAATGCTATCAAAATGAGTTCTAATAAGACAAATGACCTTTCCTTGATCTGATTTTTTTAAAATAATTTTTATAATTCTCTTAAGCCCAGACCTATGTGAACAGTTCTGCCATGAATTACAAGGTCAGATAAGATTATGTGGAATAAACATTTCTAAATCCACAAGTGACATCAAAGTTAATTAAGAGCATGAAACTAGAATGTCCATCAAAAACTGCAGTAAATTTTAATGATCTGATGATAGATTTTTTGATTAATTTGAAGAGGGAGAATAAGATCAAATATATCTGGTGTCAAACCTCAGAAGGTGTTAGTTATTAAATAGATGGCTTCATAAATAACTTTTATTTTCACAAACTTAACTGAACTCTTGAGATTAAAAGTATAACTGAAGCAAACTTTAGTATTACTATTCTTGTTATTTGGCCATTAAAGTTGTTAATTTTAATGAGTGTATATTCTAGAAAATACACAAAGTATCCAACAATTTACTCTACAGGGTTTTATATTCTGGTCTTAGTGTTGTTCAGTAGTTGTGGATTTTTCTTTTTAATTGTTATTTTTTGTCTTCAGTTTCATAATAAAGTATTCCATGATTATGGTGAAATGTCGGCATTTTGTTCTCCAAATCCATATGTAAATCTAAAGAGTAATATATTAGTCTTTCTTCAAATATCTCTATATTGAGCATTTTGGAATTTCATACTTGCTATATTAAAGCTATCAGATGAGCACATATTTCTATAAAATTGCACTTGTAAAATTTTATAAACACTTCAGCATTTGCCTGCTTTGGAATTTATCACTCAAAGGTCATTTGCCTAAATATGCAAATTTAAAGGTAAAAGTAATCTTTAAAATTATTTTCCTGCATCTGTATAGAGATGTTACTGGTTTAATTTCAACATAGTGGCACATTCATTGTTACATATCTTCATGCAAAAAATTACAATGATTTTGTACCAGCTAAATTTTATTATATTTATATCCACATTGCATGTGATAAAATAAAGACTAGTTATTCCTGTTATATTACAAAAATAGTGATCTTCAACATTTAGAAAATGCAACATTGTTTTCTCCACTATTAAGAGCAATAACACCTAATCAAAATTTGAATTGACCATCATCATTGCATCCATGGATAATTTTGACTCTGTGGGAGTCTCGGAAAAATAACTTTAGATCTTTCAGATCACCTTTACTTGAGATAACTTCATCCCTTCATGGGTTGGTGCCATTTCCACTCTGCAGTGTTCTGATCTTTACATGTCTCCCATAAAGCACATGCAGAGAAAACAAGCCTTGAAATAATGTCTTATAGTAATGTGGCTACATCACTCAAAGTTCCTCCTGCAGTTTCTGTCACAATTAATGACAATTCAATTCTGTCAGTTGCCTTGGTGAAGAACCTTGGTGACCCTTGACACCAGTCTTTCAGCAAATATTAACTTCAAGGCACACTCAGAATTTGACTATACCTTTCCACTACACTTTCAAAACCCTGGTCCTTGTTTTCTATCCTGAATTATTTTGATAGCCTCTTTGTTGGTTTTCTTGACTGTGACCTACTCCCTAGTCTTCATTTCCCAAAGAGTTTTCATTTTTCAACACAGAAGCCATAGTCTTCTGTTATTTACCTATATGACTCTTACTCTTAAAACCCCATAATGGCTTTCCTGTTACTTCAGGGTAAAAACTAAAGCCCCTTCCTACCTCAGGTAAAGTTCCCTCCTCTACCTCTGTTAGTTTTCATTTGTTAATCATTTTGGAGACATTCTTTTGCTCTTTCTATTTTCTTCAGGAATAACCTTTTTTTCAGATATCCCTTGCTTACTTCAGATTCTATAGTTCCAATTTCAAATCTTCTCCTTTCTTTATCTTATTCTCTACTATACTTTTTCATTATAAAACTTGACACATTATTCACATATAGTTTTTTTTTATTAACTGTTCTTTTACAGTTTGTAAGCTTCAAGGACTCAGGGAGTTTAGTCTGTTTTGTCATTGCTCTCTCCCCAGAATGAGAAACTTTGCCTGATTTATAGTAGATGCCCAAAAAATACACGAGTGGATAAATACACTAAATCACATAAAGCCTTCACCTTGTGATTAGATGGACATATGTTGAAAGTGAAGGAGGGTAAAGAAAACTGATATGGTAGTAATACTTCTCCTCCTCTTGAAAGCACACAAAAGATGTAATAGGTCTGTACTATAGTTTAGGAGGTCTGACTTGTTTTGGGAAGGGGCATGTCAAATAAACATATCTGGGCAAAGTAGACTTGCACAATGTTCATATGAATTTCCGGAGGTGGGTATTGGGAGGCCCTTAGATAACACCTATTCTATCAGTTGTTGGCCAGCCACCTCAAAACAGGACTTGTAAAATGCTGTTGATTTTCATTATTTCTACTAGCTATGAAAGGGCCACATGTGGTGCATGCCATTCCAGTGACTTAGCATATATTAAACAAGTGTGTCACATATTACATATATAGTACAGAGTTTATGGTGGGAGGGTACTTAGAAGCAGAGAAGAAGCGGAGTATTTGCTGTTCCCCAATTTGTTTTTTCTTTCTGCATCACAGGCTTCAGGCAGATGCTTTGCGTGCATCATGGCCAAAGTTCCAGCAGTGAAAGGACCACTAGAGCCCTCAGACTGGACATAAAATCAAAAGGATTCTGTGAGGAAAGAAAAATTAGCCACACAATACATATTTGTCTCATATTAATCTCATTGTGTAGTTGTGGAAGGCTCATTAATTGTTATGTATTTTCATGAACTCTGAGTCATTCTAAATCAGAATGGATTCAATAGTTGTGTTAAGGAGTAGCACAGTGGCAGAAGAATATTTCAGGTGGTTGATTAACCAATATCAAAAGAGGAATGATTCACCATCAGCTCCTCAACTATCTACCAGAGTTGGACATGGTTACATGCAACCAATTGAAATCTGTTACATCCTAATGATGAGAAAGGCCGTTAATCATTTTTTCAGACCTATTCGTTAGGGATTCAGAAGATACTATGTTATTGTATGTAACTTCTGAGCAACAGGAAAGGACTCTGTGGCAAAGTCAGCATCTAGGTTCATGTCAGTCTAGATGACCTTGATCTGAGCATCTTCTTATGTTAGTTCAGGCACAATATAAACAGTTCACTCAGCCTCAGATGGCAGAACAGAGTTAAGAAAGCGTAAACGTTCTGAAAAGGAAGATTCATTTTATTACTTATCACCTAGGGTAAGAGGTAAGAATGCCTTTGAAGTAATTTAGTAATCATGAAAACATTGGTCTGTTTTATTTTACCTGTCATTTGAGGAGAAAGCAACACTTTAAGAAGATTTTTCTTCCCAAGTGAAAGGCAAATGGCATGAAGGGAATACTTTTTAAAAGTCTAGTAATGTTTGAATTATCTCCCTCCATCTGATCTCACAGAGAGGAGTTGTGATGTGGCCAGGATACAGCCTTCACTTTTCCCTTCCTTTGTTATTTGTACTTACAAGGTTAGTGAGTTTCTCATATAGGTAATGGGTATCTAGGAAAATAGTTTAGCTGGAGTTGGTACCATTTCGTATTTTTACCCAAGTAAATTAAGATTTGTCACCAAACCAATTACAAACTTTAGGTTTTATAAGGAAGTGATAGAACATCCAGAAGGTCAAAAACTCTCACTCATCTTGTCTGATATATATTTAGATTTATTTTGAAAATATTGAATTAGAAGGTATTCAAATATGACATACTTGGTAGCATAGAGGTACCCAGCATTTTATTTGTTGGCTGAAAGAAATTATACTGATTGCTGCACCAAAATTAATCATGTTGAATAACAAATACAGGTTTCTTCTGGTAATTCTATTGTTGTTTTAGCTGTAATAATATTTGGTTTGAACTAAAATAGCTCTATTTAGAATTTATCAGTGATATGCTTTAGATTTGGCTAATTGTGTTGAATTTCTTATTCAAAAGTGCATGTATACATTTCCAATAGTGGGGCTATTAGAGGATACTAGGGGAGAGGAAAAGAGAGAGTGAATAATCTTGAAATACATAGCATCTGGGTAGGAAGAAGACACAATTAAATGCACTGAAAACTGCAGAACAATATGGGGTGGAGGGGGAAGGTACGGAAGAATAATAGAGTGGGTTAGACTGATTCAAGTACAATATAGTTATAGGCAAAATACCAAGGAAAACCACACTGAATAATGAAGGGCAGGAATGTAAAACATGTCATGTTAAGGTGAGGAGACTAGCAGTAGTGGGAAGGTAAATGAAAAGGGTAAAGGATGATTAATGTGGTTGATATATTTTCTACACATGTATGGATATGGACCATTGAAACCTATCAAAGTCATTTTAAGATGTGGGAGGAGGAAGAGGGAGAATAATGGGTGGGATAATCAAACCAGGGTATGTTATATGCATATATGGAAAGGTCATAGGGAACCTACTGTGCAATAATTATAACCTAATAAAAATGTTAAAAGTGCAATACCATTTCCAACAACATTTTTCACTTTGAAAACAAAATACTGATATTCACAAAAGAGTAGAAGTAAAGCTATAATTTTTAAATATGAATAATAGAATCAAATTGATCCATACATTATACAAGTATTGTTATTTGTTCAGCATTTTATTTTATGTATTTTTGGAAAAATTACAGAAGCATGAGCACTTATAATCCAGTAAGCCAACGGCCAATGTTCTGAATAAACATAGTCTTATTTGATAGCCATATCTCAGGGCAAAAATCTTTTTTGATTCAGATAGAGTGTGTGATCTTTAGAAAAAGTCTCCCCTGTCAATAGGCTAAATTTATTAGAGTATGCTAAGTCTCTTATATTTTTCATTATTTTCCTTGCTAACATTATAACCTTACTTAATATTTTTATTTCTTATTTGTAGAGCAAATATTTAAAAATCTATGAAAAGATATAATAAAGCATTTATTTTATCATAGCAAAATAATAGAGGAAGGAGTATGTGTTTGATCATATTGATGAAGGCAGAAATTTGCTTTAAATTTTAATTGCCAAAAATATGTAATATTAAAGATTAAATATCACCAAACATATATTTGTTTGCTTTTATTTTTTATTGTTGTGCTGAGTGGCAGGCTTCTACAAAAGTCCTTACAATAGGACAAATATGTCATACTTGAATTCATCCCCTTCATCACTCTCCTTTATCCTCCACCCACTCCTGGAATAGTTTCAATAGGTATCATTTTTCCATTTACATACATGTGTACACAGTATTTGAACTATATTCATCCTTCCACAGTCTTTTCCCCACATCATCCCCCCTCTTACTGATGACAACCCCCCATTACTGGTACCAACCACCCAATCAGGACCAGTTCTGCCCTCCTATTCTCCTATTTTTAAAATAAAAAGAAAAAATGATATTTTTGTTTGTTTAAGATAACTACACAGAGAGTTTCTTTGTGAAATCTCCATGTATATATGTATTATAGCACAAATTGGTTCATCTCTATTTTTCTACTTTCTACCTTAGCTTCTCTTGTTACGGTGATTTCAACAGTATTTAAAAACACTATGTTCATTCTTTATAGAGAGTACATCAACCGTATTCACCTTCTTAACTTCCTTCTTTTACCCATCACTCTTTTTTTTTTCTCTTTGTTTTTTTTTCCTTTTTCTTTTATTATTCATATGTGCATACAAGGCTTGGTTCATTTCTCCCCCCTACCCCCAGCCCCTCCCTTACCACCCACTCCGCTCCCTCGCTCTCCCCTTCCCCCAATACCCAGCAGAAACTATTTTGCCCTTATTTCTAATTTTGTTGTAGAGAGAGTATAAGCAATAACAGGAAGGGACAAGGGTTTTTGCTGGTTGAGATAAGGATAGCTATACAGGGCATTGACTCACATTGATATCCTGTGCTGTGGGTGTTACCTTCTAGGTTAATTCTTTTTGATCTAACCTTTTCTCTAGTACCTGTTCCCCTTTTCCTATTGGCCTCAGTTGCTTTTAAGGTATCTGCTTTAGTTTCTCTGCATTAAGGGCAACAAATGCTAGCTAGTTTTTTAGGTGTCTTACCTATCCTCACCCCTCCCTTGTGTGCTCTCGCTTTTATCATGTGCTCATAGTCTAATCCCCTTGTTGTGTTTGCCCTTGATCTAATGTCCACATATGAGGGAGAACATACGACTTTTGGTCTTTTGGGCCAGGCTAACCTCACTCAGAATGATGTTTTCCAGTTCCATCCATTTACCAGCGAATGATAACATTTCGTTCTTCTTCATGGCTGCATAAAATTCCATTGTGTATAGATACCACATTTTCTTAATCCATTCGTCTGTGCTGGGGCATCTTGGCCCCATCACTCTTTTATAAGGGACCTCCCCTTAGCATGCCCTGTTTTGCATAATGTTGTTGTTTTTGTTTGAAGTCTTTATTCCAACTGCATCCATTCATTGAGCATTTATTGATTTTGCTGGACTAACCAATTTAAAGGTATTTTCACTAGATAAACTCACTCTATCACTATTCTTAACAGGCACTTAAGTTATTTCTGCTTTTACATTGTGATGTGATGAACATCATATATACATAAATTTTATCCATATGCTTTTGTTTTGTTTTGAATCATAACTAAAATTGAAACTATATAGTTAATTTCCATGCAATTTTTAAAGCTTCTCATTTATAATATCTTATCACTTTTCCAGAATTTATACTTTATATTTTTACTAGTAGCATTAATGTCCATCTTTCTGCATTGAATGATAATGGTATTTTTAGTGGTTTAAATTTGGATCTCACTGCTGTTGTAATTTGCAGCTTCAACTTACAAGTTGTGTTGAATTCATAAAGAATTTACATTTCTTGTGTGAAATTATTCTTTCCTACTTCTATTAGGCATTCGAATTTTCATCATTATATAACATGTTCTTGCCATGTTTAATTTTTTGCATTCATATATTTTCTTTTTTCCAGGGCCACAACATCTGTTGAGGGGTTCCTTGCCCCTTAAGGAAGGCTCACTAAAGTTCTATTGTTTTTAAAAGAAGTGTTGGCATTGGATCTTGAGATATGGGATTGGGTATTTCTCAAGTTGAGAATGGAAATACAAAATTTAAAAGAAAATCCTTGAGTTTTTAAATCTAATTTTCAAAGACATCACTGCTTTTTTCTATCTGCTTTCCCTTTAATTTTCCTTGAATTGTTTTTGTTTTAATTATTTACCTTTATTTTCCAACAAGTTCTGCCATTCATCTGATTAAACAAATTGTTACTTAGGCAGTGGACTTTAGCTATGAAATATACATGGTATCCATAAAAATGGGTACCAATCGTTTTCATTAACAGTTCTTGAATAACCAAGAACCTTCAGATAGAACATTATAAGAGCTGACTTAGAGTAACAAGCTGAGGTGAAAGAAAGAAATATCTTGCTGCCATATTTGTCTGAGTATAGGTGTTGTCTTGCATTTATTGAGTGTTCTTTCTATTTCTGATGCTGTGAAAGTGAGGTCAGATCATATACATCTTTCTTCACTCTCTGGTGACATCTTATCACAATCTGGAAAAGAAAAAAAATGTGTCCATACATCCTTTCTTTGAATTCTTTCCTTTCACCCTCTCCTCCATGTGATTCTGATCCAGATACCTTGGTCTCCATTTTATTTCTAGAACAAACTAAAATACTCATGCCTAAGGACATTTCCACATCCACTTTCTCCAGTTTTAAAATTAAATTTTATTTATCTATTTTTTATTATCAAATTATTGTTGCACTGTGGGTACAGATGCTTACAATATATCTTAGGTAAATTCATACCCTCCATCATTCTCCTTCCCTCCATTCTAAAAATAGTTTTAATAGGTTTAATTTTCCATTTTCAAACATCAGTATGTAAAATTTTCACCATATTCACCTTCCTACACCCTTTCCTTTTATCCTCTTACCTCACACTATCTATCTATCTACCTTCTGTATATACAGGGAAATTTATAGATATTATCCCGAATCAGTTCATCCCCTCCATTTTTCTTCTTTTTACCTTAGTCCTCTTCTTATGGTGACTTAAAGGCTTTAAAAAGTCTGTATTGATTCTTATATAGAAAGTGCATCAACCATATTCTTTGGACATATAATCACTGAACTTGCTCCCTTACCTACCTTAGGTCTTTATCTAAAGTCATTCTCTTGGTGAAGTTTTCCTTACAAATACTTGAAATATCCCATCTGTCCCTCTCCTGATGTATATTCTAGACTTTGTCATGTTGTTCATAAGAAAATCATCCCCTATTTGTATTTTTGTCCTTTACCCCTTCTCTAGTGGAGTGCAAGTATGTGTGGTAGGTATTCAAATATTTGTTGAATCATTGAGTATTATCAAATTTCACTTAAGTTTATACCTATAATTTAAAATGAAAACTTTATTGACTTTTCTCTGTTTTTCTGATTGTCTTCTTATAATTGCTATGTATTATAGGTTAAATAGATGTTTCTTATGCTCTTATATTAGGAGATAATAACACCTAACAGTTTTTGAGCTATCATTATGTGTCAGGTACAGTTCTTCTGAATGTTTTGCACATTATATCATTTATTCAATTCAACAAGTGTATGAGAAAGGCAATATAGACTTTGAGGAAGGTTGGTTTTAAATATAATTTTTTTCTTCTTTTCTTCTTAATCCATGTTAGTCTGACCTCATTTCCTTCTTTTTCTGCCTTCCTCTTTTTTTGGATTAACATGGTATATTTTGTGATTTCATTTTATGTTGTTTATTGGTTTACTAGACCTAATTATTGTTAATTTTATTTTCTGAAGTCCAGGGATAATTTTAACTAATATTTCAGTTTGCATGTAGTAAAAGGAGCTACTAACCACATACCTCTATTTTCCACTGCCCATTCTATTATTGTATACATTTTAATTTCTACATGATATAAAACATACAACAAAGAGTAATTATTTTGCTTTTAAAAGGCACTTGTATTTTCAAAAGATTTTGTAAGTAAAAATTAATGTTTTATATTTACCTGTAAAGATAATTTTTTCTCTTCCTTTGTTTATATATATTAATATTTTTATCTGGCATTATATTCTTTCACCTATAAAATTATCTTTAAATTTTGGGGGGCTATTGTGGTGGTAAATAGCTTTAATCTCAGCTGTTCGGGATGTGGTGACAGGAGAATGAGGCCAGCCTGTGAACAAGCTCAATGTTGTTAATATGAGTATCTAACTGAAAAGCAAACTAAAAGCAAACAGAACAGAACACATGCTCAAGTGGAGGAAGACTGGCAAATGAAAGACCTGAGTTCAATCCCAAGTACTGCAAAAAAGTTTTCTTTTTTTCAGCAAGTTTGTTGATGATTAACTCATACAGATTTTATGTCTAATGTTTTTGTTTCACTGACATTTATCTCCTTTTGTACTTGTTATTGTTTTATTTTTGTCTTTTAGGACAAATTCTCCCTATGCAACCCAGACTGTTCATGAATTGCCATCTCCTATCTCTGCCACATGAGTGATAGAATTGAACTTATTTCACCACACCTGGTGACAAAGGTGCCAAAAACATATGATGGAGAAAAGATAGCCATCTCAGCAAATATTTCTGGGAAAATTGGATATCTGCCTGCAGAAAACTGAAACTAGATCCATGCTTGTCACCCCATACTAGCATCAATTCAAAGTGCATTAAGGACCTTAATATATGACCTGAAATCTTGAAGCCAGTACAGGAAAAAGCAGGGACTACACTGGAAGCAACAGGTATAAGCAAGGACTCTCTCAGCAGAACACAAGAGGCTTAGCAACTAAGAGAAAAGATCCACAAATGGGACTACATGAAATTAAAAAGCTTCTTCACAACAAAACAAACAGTCTCTAAATTGAAGTGGCCACCCACAGAATGGGAGAAAATCTTTGCTAGCTATCCATCAGACAAATGATTTATAATCAGAATATACAGGGAGATCAAAAACTAAACTCCCCTAAGATCAGTGACTCAATAAAGAAATGGGCAACTGAATTAAACAGAACTTTCTCAGAGGAAAAAATCCAAATGTCTAAAAAAACACATGAAAAAAATGCTCACCATCCCTGGCCATAAAGTAAATGGAAATCAAAAGCACACTAAGATTCCACCTCACTCCTGTTAGAATTGCTACCATCAAGAAAAACAACAACAACAAATGATGGCAAGGATGCAAAGGAAAGGAACCTTCATACACTGGTGGTGGGAATGTAAGCTAGTACAACCAGCATGGAAAACACTATGGAGACTCTTTAAAAAACTAGAAATAGACCTGCCATATGATCTAGTAATACCACTACTAAGGATATATCCAAAGGAATGTGAGTCAGGTTACAACAAAGGCACCTACATGCCCATGTTTATTGCAGCACTATTCATAGTAGCTAAGCTATGGAAACAGACAAAATGCCCCACTACTGACAAATGGATTGAGAAAGTATGGTATTTATACACGAGGGAATTTTACTCAGCCACAAAAAAGAATGAAATTTTGTCATTAGCAGGTAAATGGATAGAATTGGAGAATACCATCTTAAGTGAAGTTAGCCAGGCTCAGAATGGCAAAAGTCACATGTTCTCCCTCATATGTGGATTACAGACCTAAAACAAGTGCAGCAATATTTTGGGACATGGGTTACACTAAGGGGAAGCTGTATAAGGGAGGGATAGGGCAAGGGAAAGAAACCAAATTTTGAATGAGTTTGATGTGCTCACTGTATAGGAATGAATATAGAAATTTTAGACTGGCCTGTGCCACCATGGGAAGTGGACTAGGGAGGAGTGAAGAGGACTGCAAGAGGCAAATTAACTGGAGCTGTAATACACATGTGCATGGAAACAACACAGGGAACTCCCTGTGTACCTATCTTTATCACAAACTAGCAAAATATCATTCATGTTTCTCTTATCTTTTATGTTTTCTCTTCTACAAAATCGAAGAACAGGAGGGTGGAACAGTTTCTACTGGGGGAAGGAGAGGTTGGCACTAGTGGTGATGGGGAGGCCAGGTAAGGGTTAGGAGGATGAATATGGTGCAAAGAACATATACACACGTATGCAAACGCAATAATGATACCTGTTGAAACTGTTCCAGGAATCAGGGGAAGGGGAATGGGGGTGAGAAGTGGATGGGGGAATTTAAGCATAATATATTTGATACATTGTAAGAACTTTTGTGAATGCTACAGTGTACCCAAACCCAGCACAACAATTTAAAAAAATGAAACAACAAACAAAACATGAAATAAAAACAAAAGTGCTGTGGGCATAACTCAAGTGGAAGAGCACTTTTCCAGTAAATATAAAGTCTTGGGTTTAATTCCCAGTGCTGTCAAATAAATTAAATAAACAAACAAACAAACAAACAAAATGACAGGTTGATTATCACTGATCTAAAATTCTTTAAATTTAAAATATTTTAGATTTGTGTTTTTTTTAGTTTGGAATATTTGAATATGTATATATGTATATGAAATGAAGCATGTTGGAAATAGGAACCAAGTCTAAGCATGAAACTCATTTGCGTTTCACATATGCTTTATACATTAAAGGTAATTTTTTTATTAAGCCACAGAATCCTTTGTACAAGGATCCAAAATGGAAAAAGTGTGTAGAGTGCAAAGAAGAGAGTCAAACTTACTTTTCTTACAGTACTTATTTGACACTGTAAATTTGTAAGTGTAATTTGCCCGTGTTTTCACTGCAATCAATCACATGAGGTCAGGTATGGGAATTTCACTTGTGATATGATGTTAAAGTGAAAAAGGTTACAGATTTTGATAGTTTTCATATTTTTGGATTAGGGATACTCAACTTGTATTGGTATTTCAAAGTTTCCTGGTTTCTATAAAAATTCTAGCTTACCTCCATCCTGTTGAATTTTGAGTTAAAAAATAAAAACAACAACATACCTTAAGGAATTTGTTTAAATGAATAAATATTTGTTCAATTGTTTTATCATGTTGTAAATTCATATGAAAGAAAAGGGAAGAAATATTTTAATTTTCATCATTTTATAAGGTTTAATTGATTTTTTAGGCTTTTATTGTAGAAAGGGAGCACTGATTACACTAAGCACAAAATTTATTATTTCAACTTTTTCATATATATATAATACATTGTATACACATGAAAAGTAATAATGTAACAATCTGAAAATCAAGTTTTAGAGCAACTTGCAAAAGAACAACAATCATATCAAGGAACAAAAATGAAAAGCTGTTCTTGTTAAAACTCTTTATAAAATGTATTTAAATGAGTTGGAGATGCCATACGTTTAAACATACAGGTAAACATATGTTTACAATTTTATAGTCTGTTTTATTTAAATTACTTTCTTAATCCTCAAATTTGCCTTGAAATATCAAAAGTTTTTCAATGATTAAGATAAAAATGGCATGTGAGAAATCTTATTTCTGTGTACACACTTTGGAATTCAGGTGAAGATATCTGGTCTCCATAGCTACAGTTTCAAAGTGGAAGCTTTGCACTTTCATTCACCTCATTCATCCTCATTATCTTGCTAGTCCAGCTGTTGATTTCTATATATTCCACTTTCTGAACAATGGAGAGGACAGAATTTAACTTCCAATCACAGAAATGTACATTAATTTGGATTCTTTTCATATCAATTTTTTATTATTTCCTCTATCACATATTAATGTTGTTATATTTGCCACTTGAGGGTCCAGAAATATTTTTAGCTCTTTGAGCAGTAAAATAGGTATTGTATTATTTAGATATCATCAATTTACAGTGACTACAATTTCTACAGAACTATTGCAGTTCTCAATTTATATAGAAGAAATTTAAGCTTTTGAAAGATAAGTGATATTGAAAATCTTTGTTGTGCAATGTAAATAAAACAAATTGATAGATAGCAATAGGAGAGCAAAATTAATCTAAGATAATAGATCTATTTATACATTGGAAGGAGCACAGTCAGGAAAGATGTGGTTAATAGTTACACAAACATGTCAGAACAAAGCTCTAAATGAGGGGTGTCCCCTACTTTCAATTTCAGCAGGCATAAATGAGATGCAATTATTATAGTTCTACTCAGCAGTTTCTTATTAAAAGTCTAATATTCCAAATAGATTACAAGTGGAAACTATCCTATAATATGCAAGTGATGAAAATTTCATTTCATGTAGTTTACTAGAATTATAAAGAGAATGGTATAGAAAAGTATGATATCACTCATCAGGACTGTCACAGAAATAGACCAAGACATGACATTTATTATATTGTAACTGGCATTGTCTTCATTATAAAATGTATATTTAAGATGATAACATCCTTCTAAAAGTATATTTTGTTGTATGATTGTTAAAAATAGGGTAATGGTAAAAAGCACATATTATTTTGTAATTTTCAGAAATTAAAATGTCACATTTTATAAATATTTTATGTTATAGGTTAAATAGTCTTTTATATATGTTAAGACATGTAGTCATCTATGTTACTTAAATAAAAAACTACATGATATAAGGAAATGGGAACTTTGACTTGACATTCTCACTTTAGCTGATGAATAAGTGTTAACATTTCATTTCTTCCTTTTATATGTGTGGGAAAATATGACATGATTGGACTCAATCTTGGAATATATTCTCTTCTTGATCACTTTGCCAATGTTCATAAAAGCTTAAGTACTCTTTAATTCCTGAGAAATAAAGTGCATTTGGAGAAGTTTTATTCTTTACAATATGTTTTGGGAAGTATTGTCACATAAAGTACATATTAATAAAACATTCAAACAGTTTTCTTGATACACAAAACCTAACATTTCCACCATCATACACCCAACTTATGAGTATGATTATTTTGAATTGCTTTACTTTATGTTCATATTATGATAGTTTATATGCATTAATCTGTTGGCATTTATTAAGCCTGGAACCTTTATTATTCTCTTATTATTCTGGGCTATTCTATTCACAGGCCACATATCTGAACAAATTATGTATTCGTAATAAAGAGCCAGTTGTATGCTACGGTTATTTTGTTAAACATAAAGCATTACAAAATCAAATAAACATCACTTGCTGGACAGGAAAGGACTTTCAGCTTTTGAACTAATCATATTTTATCAAAAATGTACAATAAACCTTTGGTATTCTGCATGCATATGGTTGCAAGGTGACTGCCACTGAAGAAAAACTACAAGTGCTCTGGATGCATAGAATCCAGTACGCTAATGCAGGACTGACTGAGGCCTTCTCTACATCAACTAAGCTATGAAATTTGTCTGTGGGAATTATTTTGGCTGCACTTGGTTAAAACCACATGTAATAATTCAAGAAATAAGGTGTCTTACTATGCAATCTTTTGCTTGTAATCATTTAAAAAGTAACAAAAAGGTAGCCTGGGACTTTTCTACATTTAAGGCCTCAAAATTATGCCTACATCAAACACTGTCTGTTGTGTTTTTAGCATAGGATTTCCTAATGTCTAATTACAAATTAGCAAATCTTTCTGCACTTCGTGAATGTGACTTTTATGGAGACTGTATTAAGAATGAGATGTGGTTTGTGATAGGATCAGAAGCCTTCATTTCAACTATTCTGCATTAAATTTTATTCTATTCCTTCTACCCATGTACTGTGTAGATATGCTCACTACAAATGATAACAGCTAAAAATCCAAGCTTCTAACAGATGTGTAAGTAATTCAGGAGCTATTGCTCTGCTGCGCACATATTTAATAGTGATGCCAAATTTGCATTAAAAAAAGCAAATTACGTGCAGAAAAGTTTGTCTGGAAAATAGTTACAAGTTTTCACTATCTATCAGGGGACTATTTTTGTTTTATTGTAGTGATACAAACAGACCAATGTATCTCCCTATTCACTATGGACTCCTTACAGACTGACCTTGAACTCATGATCCTCCTGTCTCCATCTCCTGTGCTGGGATTACAGACATGTAGCACCACACGTAGCAGTGTGTTATTTATTTTAACCAACTAATTTAGAGAACAAGATCCAGCTTGTCCCAAATTATTATACTCAATTGCCTTAATATGTGCCCTGAGTTTACTACATTGTATAACAACATTAATGTAAACAATATTTAGAATATTATGTATCCAAGATACTTAAGATTTAAAGTATAACTTTGTTGAAATTAAAATACTAAGAATGAAATTTAAGCATGGACTGAAAGAAGACTGAAGTGGCTGAAGATGCAAAAATCCTCCAGAGGGGTTCAGAACTGCACTGCATGAAAGAACTAAGAGGAGGTTGGAGACACATAGTACCTGCCTAAAAGTTGTGAAGGCCCAAGTTCAAACTCCAGTAACACACACATACATATACCACATACATACACATAAACACACACAGATAGAAAGAGAAAAAAAATGAACTAAGAGGAGACAAAATCCCAAACAACAAAACAGTTGAGGGATGAATTGCCTCAACTGTAATAAATTTGATCTATTTCTAAAGGGACAAAATATTCAAAGACATTTGCCTTGAAGTGACAGAAAATTAAAGGTATGCATAGTAGATCTGCATTTATTATAGGAAAAATACTCAAATATTTCAGTGCATCATTATTTCCCTTTTTCATGTTCTTGGAGTGTAATAATAAATTTAAACATCTGTTTAAATAGCATATCACCCTCAACCCATTCTTTTGTAGGTTTGAGCTTTTTCTAGTCTCCTGTTATATAGTGTGGTGAGTTGAAAATTAAGTTTCTTAACCTGAAATTGGATCCCTAAGAAAGGAATCCTTTTCTTTACACTTCAAGTTCCTAGATCTATTTACGGAGTTTAGTAAAAGAACCATTGAAACTGGAATGATGTAGCAACTGACTCTGAAATGTGCTGCACAATCAAGTTTCCAGAACCATCTCTCTACTGCAACGAAGATGGGATTCCAAAAAGTAAATTGACTGTGTCCAGGGTATACATTACTAGGTGCTGTGAAGGAAGTGCTGAGATGCGATCACAGAGGGTGATAAGGCTGGCAACAAGTGACAGTGGTGCTTTGTGACAACTGAATAGTGAGACCCATCATTTTGCTCTGGAATAGAAACCTAAATTAGCAATTATGCAATTACACTATTTTGTGTATCTCAGTGATTTAAAAACCAGGTCTGTTCCCCAAATACTCTAATGCATGAATGTTATAGAAAGAAGATGGTTTATAATTTTTTAGTATTTATTTCATTGGAATTATCAGGTTTTTTTCTTATTTTCTTATTGACTAACACAATCCACCATCTTTCTTTTATCAGTATTGGTGTTTGGATTTCAGGAAAATTCTAGTGATTGTTGATATGTTAATTAAGTGGAAAATAACATATAGTTAGAAAAGCTAAAATTTTTATCAGAATATAGTAGAAAAAAATTAGTCATGTAAGAATTAGTTTTTACTGGGGCCCTTATAGTAAGTTGTGTGTTGGACAAGGATACATCTAAAACTATTTTATAAAAACATTTGATTATCTAGCATTTGTAAATCACTTAACACACCCTAAATGAATAATGTTCAAAGTTTACTGTTCCTGTTCTGCTGTCCCTTTGTTGTTTCCTTTTTTGAAGTTTCTGATATAGTGCCTAGTCTGGAGTTGTAGTGGGGACCCTATGTAGGGTTTATTGAAATCTCATTGGCAAAGTGGCTACTGTAAATAGTTCAATATCTCCTATCTCAGGAAGGAGGAACCTCCTCAAGAACATTTTTTACCACAGAGGGAGTGCCTTAAGTACTAGAGCAGCTGCCTATTAAGCATGAGATCCTGAGATAAAAGAAAGAAGAGTGAATTGAACAAAAATACTGCACTGTTCATCTGAAGGTGTGAGTTGTACCGGATATTTTTAGCCAGGCTCACACCTGTAACCCTAGTTACTCAAGAGGCAGAGATTGAGAGGACCATGGTTGAAGACCAGCCTAGGCAAAAAGTTCCAGAGACTTCATTTCAGCTAATAAAAAGCTAAGTGTGGTGGCACAAGGATTTCAGTCAAGGTCAGCACAGGCATAAATGCAAGACCATCTTATAAAAACAAAGCAAAAAGCAAAAATTGCTGAGGGTTGTGGTTCGCTCTACCACTTAGTAGAGTGCCTACCTAGCAAACATAAGGCCCTGAGTTTAAACTCCAGTACCATTTAAAAAAATAAAAAGAAAACTTTATAATTATCCAGAAGAGATAGGGTCTGACTCTGGCAAAAAAAACTAGGGTTCCAAAGAGGAGAAGTGTATACTCTTGCTAAAAGTGATGCAGTTCTGAAAGAGTTTAGGAGTCTTTTATGATAAAGATATTCAACATGTGGTAATGTCAGACATACAAGTTTAAAGAAAACAAATAGCTCTACAACTGTGAATTTTTAATATGGTTTTATAGTGTTGTTGATTTAGCACACAACTGCACAGTATGGAGGCCCTCTGGAGACTCCACGGCTGTGTTATGCGGAGTTAAGATCCTCATTCCATTTACTTACAGGATTATACAGTCCCTGTATTTATAAACTCTTTATATGTTTTTCTACATATTCTCTGTCTTCAAAATGCTGTGATGTTTTCTGTCCATCACCTCCCATACTTTCCTGCAGCAAATTGATGGAAAAAATATCAAATTTTATATTAAACAAAGAATAAGATAAAATTTTATATTCTCCTACAGAGAGTATTAATTTGTCTTTAGATACTGGATATGTGAAAGCAGCATGTAGGTTTCTTATGTATCAGTTGTGACATGTTCCTAATTTGTCCTTTTGCTTTTGTCTTTCAATGAATGAGAACCAATTTAATTCCTGGATTGGATATAGTGCAATACTGGGAAATATTTTTAATTTGCCTCTCCTATGTATGTATAGTGTGCTGTGTTTATAGAATTTCTTTTATCTCTAGGAGTTACACACTATAAATATTGCAGCTAACTTCAAACTATCAGTGTGATGGCACTGAACATAGAATTGGGAGGAGATTCACACAATTCATTTCATGAGTTTGTGCAAGACGGTTCCAGAACATCGCTAGCTTAAATTCCAGTTTTGAAAGGAAATTCTATTTTATAATTTTTTGAGCCTCTCTCCTCAATAGATTTACTTGCAAGTACACACGATAGAATATTAAAAATATTTTATTAATTACTGTGAATGTCAATCTTTTCTAAATATTTTCAAATTAACTTAATTATTGTCATGTTGACAAAATCCTATGAACTAAAATTTCTATATAAGAATAAAATTAAATTGATTTTTATTATTTCTTTATTTATTAATACTAATTTATAAAAATTATTTATTTATTGTGTATTTTTAAATAATAAATCATTACAAATCATAAATTATAAAATTATATAACATAATATATAATATTTATAAGAATAAATTCTAATGAATAAATATACATGTATTATTTATAAATAATTAATGTATAAATAACTAAATAAATATATTTATTAATTGCCATATTATATTTATTTCTTTATTCTTCTTTTTATTCATTTATTCACATGTGCATACATTGTTTGGGCCATTTCTGTCCCCTACCCACAACCTCCTTCCTCTCCTCCCACCCCTCCTCACTTCCAGGCAGAAACTGTTCTGCCCTTATCTCTAATTTTGTTGAAGAGAAAACATAAACACTAACAAGAAAGAGAAAGCGTTTTTTGCTAGTTGAGATAAGAATAGCTATACAGAGAGATTCCTAGCATTGCTTCCATATACCAATGTGTTACATCCCAAGTTGATTCATCTCTAACTGACCTTTTCACTAGTTCCTGATCTCTTTCTCATATTGACCTCTGTTGCTTTAAGGTTTCTATATTAGTTCCTTTGCAGTGGGGAGATCAAATACTTTCATGTTTTGGGTTTCTTTTTTAATTTCTATATTTCAAAAATATATACAAAAGCAATCAAAGAGTTGTGTATGTCAACATTATGATATTTGACAGACCATTGTGATGGGTAATTCTGACTATCAACTTGATTGGATTGAAAAGCACCTAGAGGGTTAATAAAACATAACTGGTTTCTCTGTGATGGTTTCCAGAGAGGATTAATTAAAGAGGAACCTCTGAAACTGAGGCAAAATCATTTCTCCCTTAATGTTTTGTTCAGATATTATGTCATGACAATGAAAATTCTGACTACTACACCCAAATTATGTGAACATCAATATGTAAGATAATTCTTGAATGGTAGAAAAAAGTCTTCATTATTATTTATTGCATGCCAATAATTTCTCATAACTTATGTCATAAAATTACCTCAAAAAGTTTAATGTAAATTTCCTTGTCTTATAGATAAGAACACTGAATTAAACAGGTTTCCTAATTTGTCTAAGCTATGATTTGAACCCCAATTCAATGACATTACAGTCTAGCCTTTTCTCATTCCACTTCTGTGATTAATCATCCCCAATAAATATTTGTGAATGCCTTGTAAATCTCTGAACATTTAAAGATGAAAATGCACCCACCCTTCTTCATAAACTTAAAATACATGTAAAATGAGTGATGTTTGAATAGATAATGACTTATGCTGGATTCATGTACTCTCAAGAGTATTATATATAAGACACAGAGATTGGGACAATCCAGTTTGAGAAGGAATGATCTTTAGACAATGGGATTTTAAGACAAAATAGTGTGTTCTATGAAAATCATTGAATTTGATGTAGTGTCTAAATGTGATGGGCTAAGAGCTTATGAAAGTGGTCCAAGATGGAACTTAAATTAAGGCAAGGCCATAGAGATTAAGGTTGAGATAAGATAGGGAAATATGTACAAAATGAAATTGATGGTATTTTCCTTGTTTTTATGTAAAGGAAGACAGAGAGAGTTGTACATGCTATTGCTTTCCTTTTTATCAGAGCTGCACATCCACTGGAAACTGCTGTGAATTCTGCTTCTTGACAGATGTCTTCTTCAGAGAGTTGATCTTCACCAAGATTGATTTTATAAAGGGCTCCCTTGTCTTACAAGAAAAAAAAACTGATTGAATTTATTTTTATTTAGCAGGCCAAGGTCACATTTTATCTTAAGCCACATTCTGGTCTTATCACTTCATTACCCTGTTTTATTTTCTCCCTTAAAGTTTCCTAATAAAGTACTCACCTAGGAATTCCTGTCCTAATCTCTGCTTCTAGGGAAAATGAGTTAAGACCAGCATCAGGGATGTCTTAATTTTATAATTGAGAGAAGTTTAGTTAGTATTTGTATGACTATCTTTTTTTTCCTCAACATTGATCTCATCTGTTCATTTCTAAGCCCTTCTCAGAGTAGAGTAGAAGTTTATAAAACAGTTATTTATTGTAAGTTACATTGACAGTTTTCCTTTGGGGTCCCACAAACTCCCCATGTTTTTATTGAAGATGAGTAAGAACTTTAATATTTAACATGTAATTAGATGGACTGTTCTTCCATGTACTCCTAATGTATGATTAACTTGGAAGCTACATTTCAATCTAAAAATGTCTCTTGTATATAGTGGAAGATTTTCCTTATTGTGAATTAACCCAAGATAGGTGGCCTAATTATCTAGTTCTTCTAATAAACAAGTTGGATAATACAGATTATCTTTATTTCAACATGTATGACCCAAGAAATACATAAGCATCTATACATAATGAATTTTTAAAGGCTTTTTCCCTGTATTTTGAAATTTTATTTGATAATACTTTCAAAAATTTAAGAAACATATTTATAAACATTTATGACTATAAATCATGGAATATTATTGAAAATATATCTTAATCCTTATGGCTATATTGATATATTGAGAGCTCAAGTTTTTATATGCTTAAGAATTGCCTCAACTGCAGCTTACATGCAAATTTGTATTATCATCTTCATTAAAAAGTCATAAAACCTCTCAGTGATTGCTTTTTATATAAGACATTACATTTCTCAAAACATTAAATATCAATAGACCTAGACTATTTTGTTTTGCTCCAAGAGGTAGAGCCCGTTTTTCTCCTGAATTAAGCATCCAAACAATTGAATTAAAAATGGTTCCTATTTTACTCAAACTCCATTTGTCAGGTACTTTCTGCAAAACTGCAGAAATGTGCATACACAGTAGAGTAACACATTTTAAAGAGGATTTATACATTGTAACTTAGATAGAGATACAGGTTGGCCAAATATTTAGTCAACTCACTCCCATAAGTAAAATTATCTTAATTTTATATTGGATTATTGACTTTAAGTTAAAATCACCTGGAAAAAAAATCATAGATGAGATAACCCTGTTTTTTCTGTCTCAATTAGTGATAGTAATTCAAATTAGTGATAATTTTCAAACTAATTGATACTAATTAGTGATAATATTTAGACTAGAAATGTGGGAATCATCTTTTATTCTTCTTTTTCCTTATCTCAGTATATGGAATATGGAATCCATTACTATAAACTTATTATTCTAATTCCAAAATATATCTTGAATCTGTATACTTGGAACATAAACTTGGACTCCACATATTCACCAAGTCTCATTTCTGATTTGCTGTCTAATAATTCCAAATGTCTCAGAAAATGGTGCTGTAATGCCATATTTCCATCACAAGTGCTGCAGTTATGTAGGTTGTATGATTCAGCCTGATAACACCTCATTGAAAATTTTACATTATCAATACTTGGATGCTCATGTTTGTTTTAGAAAATAAAGACTAGGCTGGGCATATGGCTTCTTCATCTGTAATCCTACAGAATTAAAGGCTTAGAAAGCAGAGGCAGGAAGATCTCAATTTTGAGGGCAGCACAGGCAAAGTTAATTAAGACCCTATCTCAAAAAACACAAAATACAAATAAAAGGGCTGGCAGCATATCCAAACTAGTAGCGTGCTTTCCTAGTACTAGGCTCAATTCCCAGTACTGTAAAAATAAGGATTAATATTTAAGAATAAACTTCCCTTATCATAAGCCTCAGCTAACATTAAACTGAATTCATAAAAGCTAAGAATTTTCTCTCTAAGATCTGAAACAAGACAAGAATGTTTACTTTCACTACTTTTATTCAACATAGTGCTGGCAGTCCTAGCCTCAACAATCAGCCAAGAGAAATAAAGGGTAACTAATTTCAAATAGAGAAACTCAAGTTGTCTGTTTATAGATGATCTAATCTCATGTAGAGAAAAGCTCAAAGATGCCACCAAAAACTATCAGAACTAATAAATTAACTTGTCAAAACTGCAGGCTACAAAGTCAACATTCGAAAATCAGGAACATTATGATATGCCAATAGTAAATTATCTAAAACATAAATGAGAAAGCAATCTTATTAAAAAATAGCTACAAAACTTATCCAAAGTAATCTTTAAATTCAGGGCAATTCATATCAAAGCACAAATGGTATATTTCAAAGATACAAAAAGAAGTCCTAATGTTTGTCTGGAACCACAAATATTCCTGAATAGCCAAAGCCACCTTGAACAAAAAGAACAAAACATGAGGCATTATATGATCTGACTGCAAAATGCACTACAAAGCTTGTAAGTAACCAAGACAGCATGTCATTGGTATAAACCAGACATCTAGACCAATGGAACAGAATGGAGAAACTAGAATTAAATCTACACATCTACAGCCAACTTGTATTCAACAATGGTGCTAAGAATACACACGGAGGACAAGATTCTTTTTTACTAAACACTACGGGGAAAAGCTGGGTGCTGGTGGCTCATGTCTGTAATCCTAGCTTCTCAGGAGACAGAGATCAGGAGGATGGCAGTTCAAAATCAGCCCAGGCAAATAGTTTGCAAAACATTCTCTCAAAAAAACACATCATGAAATGGAGTGGCTTAAGGTGTAGACCCTGAATTCAAACCCCAGTACCACTAAAACCAACCAACCAACAAAACAACAACAACAACAACAAAATGCTGGGAAAATTTGATATCTACATGCAGAAAAATGAAACTAAACACGTATCTCTTTCCAGTTATAAAACAACTCCAAATGGGTTAAAAACTTTAAATAAGACTGTAAACTATGCAACTAGTAGACATATGAGAAAACACAGGAGAAATGCCTTAGGACGTTATATTTCGCAAGCAGTTTTCTGAACTAGATCCCAAAAGCCTGAGAAACAAAAGCAAAAATGGACAAATTGACCTAGTATGTTCCCACACACAAAGACAACAGTGAAGAGAATCTACACAATGCAAAAAAATGTGAGAAAGTTATACATAAGATAAGGGGCCAATACCCAGAGTACATAATGAACTTCAAAAATACAGTAAGAAAAAAATCAAATAACATGATTAAAAAAGGGTAATGGATCTACATAGGCATTTCTCAAAAGAACACATACTAATGACCAATAAGAATATGAAAAACTGCTCAAAAATCAAAATGTAAATTAAAATCAAAATGACATGTAAAATTCAGGTAAATACGGTTATAAATAAAAAGATTATAAAAAAATAAAAGATTATAGACAAGTGCTAGTGAAGATGTGGAGAGAAGGGAAGACTTGACTCTTGATGGGAAGGAAAGTTAGTACTAAATTAGTAGAAAAAAAAGTCTAGAAGTTCCTAAAACATAAAAACAATGGAACTACCATAAGATTTAGCAATCTCACTACTGGGTAAAATCCAAAGGAAAAAAAACCAGAATGTTGAAGAGACGTCTACACTCCCATGTCCATTGCACCACTATTCACAACATCTAAGAAATGGAAACAAACTAAGCATATGGAAAAATTGGTCTATACACAATGAAATACTATTTGGTCATAAAACTAAATCCATGGAACTGGATTAAATGCATAGAACTGGATGGAGATCACAGTGTTAAGCGAAATAATCCATGCATAGAAAGACAAATATCTCAAGCTCTCACTCATTTGTGGAATCTAAAACAAATTCATTACATGGAAGATGAGAATAGAATGGTGATTACCGGAAGTGAGCTTGAGTAGGGTCAATGATAGGATGGAGAAAGTTTGATCGGTGGGTAAAAAGTTGAAGTTAGACACAAGTCAGAAGAACTGGTGTGTTATTTCAAAGCAGAATGACTGTAGAAAACAATAATGTATGATTACATTTCAAAAATCTGGATGAAAGAATTTTGAAAGTTTTCATCATAAAGATAATCAGTGCTTGAAGATGTAAGTAATTTTAACCTGATTTAAACATTACACAATATTTACATTATCAAAAAATACATGTAACCCAATAATATGTTCAATTTGTATGTCTTTAATAACTAAAAACACAAGCCTTTTTCAAAAATGAAAAATAAACACATCTTTTGATATTAATGGGGACATTTTTTAGTTTTCTAAGTCAACTTAAGTCTATTTTTTTTTCAGGATCTATGCAAAAGACTGCTTTGACCATGTTGATATGTCAGTTGCTATGAGAGTAGGAAGCAGCAAAGAGAATAAAACAAATACTTAACCACAAAATTCTATTATTTCTTGACATTTCCTTGGTTATATAAAGTCTCTTAAACTTATTTTTGACTATTGACTGAAGTATTTTTCCTCTGACATTGCACCAGCATTGTTCCCATGTGATTATAGAATATGGTAGAGGGAATGGTATGTCACTTTGCACATTATGGCTTCTCTCTCTTCTATCTCTTTCACCACTTGTTCTGGGAAACTTCAGGATAAATACAGCCATCATGTTCTAGTGAGAGAATCATGTAATGAAGAACCATGACCCCCTGTGATCAGCCAGAAGATATCTGTGAAGTAGAAATATATCCTTCAGTACTAGTCAGCCTGTGGTTGACTGCAGCTCTGCCCAACATCTGGACATCGGCTCCATGAGTGACCTTTATCCAGAAACATCCAGTGAAGCCACTTCAAATACCTAAACTAAAGAAAGTGTGAGATGTTAAACATGTATTATCTTAAGCCATTAATATAGTAATAATTTTATATATAAAAACAAATATATATACATATATCCTGAGATTTATCTTTTACACAGAAAAATTGTGATTTGGAACATGAAACAATTGCAAAAAGTTTAGGATTTAATTACATAAACATCCTTAAAGAATTTAGAGCAAATATGCCCTCATTTCAATTGACTTGAGATTCAGTTACTAGGAGAGTCAAAACTGAATCAAGTAAAACTATTTTAATAATTTTGAAACATTAAATGCAATCATGTATTACAAACTATGAAACTTTGAAACTACTAAAGGAAAGCATAGGGGAAATTCTTGAAGATAGAGTCATAGGAAACACCTTTCTGAATAGGACAATTGCTCAGGAAATGATGGAAGATTTGACAAATCAAATTGCACAGGAAAGGAAACAGTTACTAGAATCAAGAGACAAACTATAGAATGGAAGAAAATCTTTTCCAGCATTTCATCAGATAAAAAAAATCCACAAAAGATAAAGAGTTTCTAAAATTAAATACCAAAAGAATAAATAAGTAAATAAATAAATAAATAATTTGATTAACAAATGAATTAGACAATTCTCACAAGAAGTACTAAAGCAACAGACTGCCTGCCTAGCAAGCATGAAACCCTGAGTTCAAATCCAAGTACTGCCAAAAACAAGTACAAGTGGCTAGTAAATACATGAAAAAATATTCAACATCCTTAACCATAAAAGTTATGTAAATCAAACTGACATGAGACTCCATCTCACTCAATGATCAATGATCATTGAATGGCAATGATCAAGAAAGCATACAATAAATGCTGGTAAGGATAGAGTGGCAAGAACCTTATACATTGTTGGGATTGTAAATTAGTGCAGCCACTATGGAAATTAATATGTCAGTTCCTTCAGGAACTAAGAATAGATACTGATGCCCCACTCCTGGGCATATAACCAGAAGAATGTAAGTCAGCACTAGTGAAAGTAGTCAAACTATGGAATCAGTTCATGTGTTCACCAAATGATGAATGGATAAAGAAAATGTAGTATGTATATACAGTAAGTATTATTTAGCTGTAATGAAGAATGAAATTATGCCATTACAGGAAAATGAATGGAACTCGAAATGATCATGTTAAGCAAAGTAAGCCAGACTGAGAAAGATATATATCACACATTCTCTCTCATATATGGAACCTAGATCTATAATTAAAAATGAAAGAATGATACAAGTGTGAAATGGGAGGACTTATGTATAGGTGGGAAGCAACAAGAGGAGAGGAGGGCAAAAGGAGAAGGTAAAATGGACACATGAAAATAGAAAAATTAAACCCATTAAAATTGTTTTTAAAAGGAGGTATGGGAATAAGAATGATTAATAAAGGGAGTGAATTTTCATGAAATTATACTATATGCATGTATGGAAATGTCAAAGTGAATCTCCTTTGAACATTTATTATATGCTAATAAAAAAATCAAAGATGGTTTCATGTAGGCTTCAAAGCCACAAATTCTCAATTGTTTATTACAATTTACAATATGCCATTGTTTCCCATGTTGGGGATTAACTTTCAGGCCTTCGGGGATTAAATTTTGCTTGATAATAAAATACTATTCAGTGAGCTACTTCACCTACCCTACAGGGTGTCAATTTTCGAATCAATACGACTTTTTTTGAAGTGAAGCCTCATTATGTTGCCTAGGCTGGTCCAGACTTCTAGACCCAAGGGATCTTCCCTCCTGAGTCTCCTGAGTAGCTGGGACTATAATCAGGCATGATCCACTGTGCCTGTTAATCCATGATATGTCTTAAAATGATATACTAAGGCACAGCAATAAAATGTTCTTCAAGATGTCTAAATGAATTTATATTTCTGTCGTTATAAAAGATTTAATTAAAATCTAATTTCCCACTGTATTTCATAAAAATTTCTGCAATCATATATATATGATATACAATATACATATATACTACACACATACACACACACATATATATGTATATAAATATATATATAAATATAAATATATAGATATAGATATAGATATATACATAAAGGTAACAAACCATGAAACTTACAAAAACATTAGGTTATATTTAGATAATATATTTTTATTTGGTATTGTGTAAGTAAAACTATGCTATATCACATAAGTTAAGAGATAGATTATTTTTCCATATAAAATAAACCTTAATTTAGTAGGATGCTTTCTTTGCTGATGGTGTATTTAAAAAAATAATACAATTTGAATAAAATGTAATATTTGGAGAAATTCTAGTAAGGGACCATGGATCCTGTACATTTACTTATTTTAGTAAATGTTTATATAATAAGGGAACATTGTAATGTTTTATAATGGAAAAGGAATGCATGATGAGTCTCTCTATCCCTCATTACATTCCAAAGTTGTATGGTTCTAACAGAACTGAATGGTTCTGAATACACAGAAAAATAAGTGCAAGTAGAGACTTAGTTAAAAAGAGGCTGTAGGACATAAAGAAGAATTCACAAATTTTTTCCAGTCTCCAGTATTTTCTCTATGTGTATAATGCTTATCCCAAGTCATGGCTGGGCACATTTTTTTCGGTTAGAAATCTAACAGAATAGAGATGGCATAGTCAATTTGAGTTATTGAGAAGAGTTCAGAGAAGTGCTGTTTTTGAAGGTGGGAGAGAGGACATAGAAAGCTATCACCTCTCCCAAGAAAGTGTAAAAAAAAAAAAAATAGAGGTTGGATCCAGAAGGGTTAATGAGAAATGAGCATCAGGTCTTTAATCACTGGTCATAGTTTATGAAACACAACAAGCTATCAAGTGCAGGAAATTTTTCTACTTTTTGAGATCGTCAACAATCATCAACAATGTTTACTTCAAGACAGACTTTGTAATGTTTCTTAGATTAACAAAGAAAACCCACTGAGTAAATTTATTAACATTCCCTATTAGTCATATTTACTATGCCTTTTTAAAATTTCCTACAATATACTCTTTGTGCGGTTAAACACTACCCTTGGATGAAGATGTTATTATTCCCTTCTTTCTTAGTAATTGCAGTGGCTGCCCTGTCATTAGGCAAAAAGGCAGACTGCTAATGATCTAATTCTAACATTCTCATTCAAATTATTCAGTATTGTGGCCATGTCACTGATTAATTCTGTCATCCAAACTTCTATGCAATTAATAAAATTATTCTGAATAAATATGCCAGATGTTATGAATTTTGATATTGAATATTCATGTATCAATGTGAAAGTATCGGAAGCTCTTTTAAATTTTGAAAAAAAGTAGTTTTTTAAACTCCTACTTATTCCCCTTTACTTGTCAACATTTAAAGTATTTTAACTTCATTTACTACTTATGCTAAGCCCCAAAATAATGATTCTTCAAATTGTCAAAAATTATTTTAATTTACATTACTTTATTGATTACCTTAGTGCTTTTCCCTTTAATCTTATTTCTTGATGTCAGCCTCTTGAAGGTAAAACCTCTTTTCATGTTTGTTTGTGTGTTTTGTGATACATAGAGTCTAAAACAGTGTCTGTCACTTAGTAAGCTATTCATAAATATCTGGTGAATATCTGAATGATATGGTATTTCTCCTCTTTACTTGACAGCTGAATTATGCCAAGTAATGCTGCTCCTCATGTGTGAAAAAGACATCTTTGACTAGTCACAGCAAGATCCAGGGGCAGATAGAGAGGAGCCATTGATAACTATATAGAAACATTTATTGTTCATTGTACTTCTGTTAAAAATAAAAAAATCACTTAATTAATTCTGAAATATGTATATTTCCAATATTTGTCACAAATATTAATTCCTATCCTCGTAACATTTTATCAAGCTGTGTTATTTTACTTTGAAAACTTCTTTTTCTACTGCTTTCCATGGGGAAATTTTCAAAAAGTTAAAGAAATATCTGGAGGGGATGGTTATAACTAGTGTCAATTTTCTAGGGAAGAATTTCTCTGGTATAAGCTAAAATAAAATTTTCTGCTTATAGCATTTGAGAAAAAAATCCAGTGATTCTTGGGACCATGATTTCAGCCCTAGACTTTGAGGATTTGTTTTAAAATGTCTGAGAATTTTCAAGTAGTAAAGATTGAAATGGAAATTTCTAAAAAGGGGGAAGTCAGAAGTTTTGAGAACATAAACATCTAATTCTCAGACAGTTATCTGATTTTATCCTGCTGTCCTTGCCTGTGGAGGCTAAAATAAAATCAAAGTCCAGTTTAAATATGCATCCTTACCTCAGGTATGGAAGAATGGGTCTGGGTGGACAAAACATTATTTTTTTTCTTAGAAGAATCTAAGAGAACACCATAGTGACTGATAAAAAAAAAGAAATTACCCAGAAAAAGAGAAATTAGTGGAAATGAATAGTTTTATTTTTACTTTCCCTGTGCTGCTAATGTGGGAAGATTAGGCTTTTATTCTTCTAAGGAAAGCACAGTGACAAAATTAGTTAATTTTGTTTTCCAATATTTTGATGGATGCTAAACTCAGAAAGAAAGGTATGGAGACTATTTACCAGGGCTCTCTTAGCAGTGGAAGTCTATATGCAGAGTTATGCAACTAAAGTTGAATTATTCTCAGGTGTGTCTTCATCTTTCTTCTTTTCTCCCTTGACTGTATTGGATTCTTCTTTCATCTTTGTGTTTTGTTCTCAAATCTCTGTCACTAGTCCTGGGCTTTCACTGATGGATTATTTCCCACAGGCCAGAATATTTAGATTTTAGTCTGACTCTAAAACTCTTCATCACTGAGACTCCTTATCCTTATCTGTAAAATTTAAAAATTTAGTTGTATAATCTCATTTCAAAATTAAATCCTCCTATCCTTCACTATCTTCTGCATTTATGACTCTTTTCATTTGTTCACCCTTATCATGTTTGTACCCACATTATGTCTTGCCTATGAGTGATTTGAAGGTGTAGTTGTTATCAAATTATAGGTAAGTTCTGCACAAGTAAACCTTAATGGAGGTTTTAGTTATCCAAATAGATAAGAGATTTTATAGGACGCTTGAATTAAAAACTGAGAACACTGGATTTGAGACACATTTGATCAAACAATGCATTGCATTTATTCTAGCAAAAGACTAAGCAACCATTTCCAGTAAACTTCAACCTAATTTTTTTTACTAAAATGGAATTATCTAAACTCAAAGTAGAACTAAACACCATGATAACTGAAGTTTAATTTCAAGTCCACTGGACATGAGATTAGAAAGAGCTGTTGTTCGAATGCACACAATTATACCCTCACATGTTCATTGCAGATGAAAGCACCTAAGCATCAGACTGGTCTAGCAAAGAAAATAAATATTACTGAGCATTTGCTTCCTTGTTCAAAATTAGAATTTCTACTAACACACTTCTTTCTAATTTTATTTATTATCTTTTGGAAGAGTTTAATGATCAGCCAATTGATTTTGTTGATACCAGGACCACTAAAAAGTATAAGAAAATTTAAAAATGAGCAAAGTGAATGCATTACTAGAAGTTTCAAATATCATTCTATTTTAAAGCCACATTTAAATTCAGTTTAATACAATTCTGTAGAGACATTGGCTGATATCTGAGACCTTTATTTCTTCCTTGTTTATGTATGTGTTTGTTGAATTAATCTTGCTTTTCAGTTTTAATTTGTAAAGTTGATAGCACAATAAATATCAAGAGCTAATGAAGTGGTCCTATCTGAAGCAAATAATTTTCCCCCATACTATATCTCTTGTTTATAATTGGGTTTCTATGTATTTTCTAGTAATGTAAAAAAGGAAAACATCATTCATTTACTAGGAGAAGAGTTAATATTTGCAATGAAAATTAAATATATGTTCTTTTAGGTCTGGCATGATTCTTTTATTATAATCAAGAATTCCACAATTATGACAAGTTTAAGATTAAGATTTTAAAATTGTAAAACGAAATGTCAGAACTTGTTAATGTTTTTACATTTAGAGTATTAAAATCACAATTATGGAATGTGCAAGATGATGACATGGGAGTTAGGATTTCTAATGCTCTAATGCATATTTTACATAAAATCAGTTATATCATTTCATATGTATTTTCTAAACTTCCCAGATGGTCATTTATCTATAACAACAAAAAGCTGGGTTTGCATCCTCTCAAGACTCCCTTTTATCACCAATTCTCTTCAAAACTAGAAAGACAGCTCCCTAAGTAAATGAAGGCACTATAATAGAATATAGAACTCTGGTCAAGTTATCTGTGAAGAAGCATTTTGTTTATATCTACTGTTTGTGATCAAATCCTGGACTTTATACATGCCAGGATGTGCTACCACTGAGCCACGTATCTTGCCCTTGGTCTAATTATCAGGGTTACTCCATATTATGCTATGAAGAAAGAAAAGGAGGAAGATCTTTGGGAACTATGAAAGAGGTAACAGAACAGCAAAAGAGAAAGGAGAAACAAAGAAAATTCACAAAAATTCAAACCAGATTCCAACTTACTGAGGGAGGGGAAGAGTAAGTAAAGAAACAACCTCATGAGGCAAAGTGCCCTGGTGACAAAAACCAAAACAAAACAGTAAGCTTTAAATCTAACACCAGTATTTGGTGAAAGACAGACTGCTCAGGTATACAGTAGTCACTATAAATAAATCTCCTCAACAGTCAGGATTCAGAGCAGGAGCTCCAATGAGTTCTCACTTCACTCACTCACAACCTGCAAGAATATAAAGACCATTCTGTAGCTGGAGAGTACAGATTGCCCATTTAGGGCAGTCTCTCTCTCTCTCTCTCTCTGTCTTCCTCTTTCTCTCCACCTGCAATCTGTAGGCCCTCCCAAACTTCCAAACTCCAAAAGATAAAAAAAAAAAAAAATCCAGTAGATACTCAATGTGTACCCAGCAAATCAATATATATTCAACAGCTTCACAGACTCTTTTTGAATGGAGGGAGACTTCTGCTGCACAACTATTGGTCAGATTAAAGAACTTGGAAGAAGAGGGCAGCCTTCCTACAGCAGGAACCTTAGGTGGAGTATACTAACCACTGGTTTTCAGCTGCTGCTTACTAGAAGCAGCCTTGCCCTTGTCACCTCATAGCTGCTATTTCAGAAAGCAGTTCTGCCTGAACAGAAGATCAAGACAGAAAGTCCTACAAGTACTGCTTACTGAGGCTGCCATGATCCCACCCTGCAAAATCCTCACTTGCAGAGCAAAAGCCCTGACCACCAGAGAGCTGCACTCTAAGAAACCTGCTGGGGACTGGGCTAAGGCTGAGAAGCAACATAGCAAGCTCACCAGCAGAAAATCCTCACCCTCCAGAGGAACTGCTAAACTGGGAAGCACCACTTGCTTGGTCCTTGGATCCCAAAGAAGGAGCTCCAGCATCCAAGGGACACATCCTCTTGGCAGCCCTGTCCCACTGAAGTAGTTACTATAAAACCCCAAGCAAGCCTAACCTAGAAAGGCTGGTTGACTTTGTTGGGTTTACTTTAGGTTTTTTATCTGTTGAATTGTGGAGGTATTTTTTGTTTGTTTGTGTTGTCTTCTGTTTTCTAAAGCATTCTGTATTTCTCTGTAAATATTAAACAGTAGTCTTTCATAATGCTATTTACAATGCCTTTCCCCCTCCCTTCCTCCTTATCTTCCCACTTCCTTCTTTAAAATTCTTTTGTGATACTTATATACTTAGCTATTTGTGATCTTCCAATCTATACCTTAACAACCTTGTTACTGAATTCTCTTTTCTCCTATCAAGGGATTAATAACTAAAATATACAAAGAACTCAAAAACAAAAGAACCATTAACCCAAATAATAGATGGGCAAATTAATGGAACAAACATTTTTGAGAAGTATAAATGACCAAAAAGTGCATGAAGAAATATTCAAAATGCATGACCTTCAAGGAAATGTGAATCACAATGTTACTTCTCAATTTTTTCATTTTTCTCCAGTCAGAATGGCAATTATCAAGATCACAATACAATATCATATGCTAGTGAGGATGCAAGAAGAAAGGAACCCTCATATACTGCTGGTGGGAATGTAAATTAGTGCTGCAACTATGGAAGGAAGTATGAAGTTTTCTCAACAAATTACAAATAGAGTTACCATATAACTGGCAATACTTTCTTGGGTATGTATCTGGGGGAATGTAAGTAAGGATACAATAGAGATACTTGCACATCCATATTTATTGCAACACTATTCAAAAACTACCAAGCTTTGGAATCAGACCATATGCCCTTCAACTGATGAATGGATAAAGAAAATGTGGTATATATACACACTGGAGTATTATTCAACCATAAAGAAGAATGAAATTATGTGGTTTGCAGGAAAATGGATGGAAATGGAGACCATAACATTAAATGATACAAGCCAGGTTCATAAGGACAAAGGTCACATGTTCTCCCTCATGTGTGAAATATAGACCTATATATTTAGGTATCTATCTGTCTATCTATATATTATCTATCTGAAGAGCAAAGAAAAAATATACATATATATGTGACTGTAATTGAGACACTGGAGGCTAGGAGAAGGAGGGAGAGGAAAAGATAAACATGATGGAGAATGATAACAATGCTGAAAAGCACTGTGTCTACTTATGAAGATGGCACAAGGTGGCTCTCTGAAAGCTAAGGAAAAATAAGAGAGGGGGGGAATGGGGAAAAAAAGAGCAACAGAAGGGGTTAATATGATCAATATACAATATATGCATACATGAAACATCATGGTGTAACACCTTTGTATAATTAATAAATGCTAATAAAATACAAATTAAAATCTTAAATATAGAAAGAATTTGTTTCCATTTCTTTTTCTGTTTTCCATTAGAATGAGATCCCTGTTTCTTATAAGAAGAAATTTAGACACTTAGAAAGACACCAAGAATGAACGCACACATAGAAATAACATGTGATAATTGAAGACAGCCACCTGCAAGCTGTGGACAAAGACCTCAGGACAAAGCAACACTGCCAATATATTGACTTTAAACTTCCAGCTACTGGAATTGTTAAAAAAACATAGTTCTATTGTTTATATCATTTAACCTATAGTATTTTTAATGGAAGACCAAGGAAAGTAATACAAATTTTTTAAAATTTAATTTTGAAATAATTATAATCTTATACACTGTTCAATTTTTCCCTCAATGGTTGCAACTTGCATACCACTAGTACAGCACAGCAACTTTGAAATTTGCATTTCCATACCTTTCACCTATAGTTTTTGCATTATTGTCACATGTGGAAATTTGTCTGGTAACCACCATAATCAAGACATAAAATTACCTCATCACCAAGGAGATCTTACTTATTTTACTTCTCCAACATCCCCTCACCATCTCTGTTCTTTGATAATGCCTCCATATTTTCATTTTTTCTATTTTAAGAATATTGTAATGGAGAAATGACAGCCTCTTCGACAAATGTTGCTGGGAAAAGTGGTTATCTGCCTATAGAAAACTAAAACAAGATCCATGTCTGTCACTCTGTATTAGTATCAACTTAAAGTGGATTGAGAACCTTAATATCAGACCCAAAACATAGCAGTTACTACAGGAAAGAACAGGGAATATACTGGAATCAATAGGCATAGTCAAGGACTTCCTTAGTAGAAATCAAGTTGACTCAGCAACTAAGAGAAAGAATCCACAAATAGGACTATATGAAATTAAAAAGCTTCTGCACAACAAAAGAAAGTGTCTCTTAATTGAAAAGACCAACCACTGTGGTGGTTGTTCCAAACCTCTCAGCCCTGTATATCATCTTTGATAAATTTTATCTTCATGTCTTTTCTGCAGTTTCAAAAATTGTATTTTTATAAAAGGATGATAGGTTTTCAATTTTATCAGGATATATTTGTTGTAAGGGGAGATTCATTGTGACAATTCCAAATAGGATTACACTGTACATTGGTTAGATAGTCCCCACCATCTCCCTCCTATAATTTCCTCCCTGCTCCACTTAAAGCAATTGCAAGAGGTTTCATTGTTCTGTTTTGTATATGTACATGAAGCCCATCAACCATACTCCCTCACCTTAATCTCCTCTATTCACCCTTGCCCCTCTCAGAAGTACACTCCCCACACTGTAACCATTTTACAGTCCTATCTGTCATTACTAATTCCAAAGTCAATTTTCAAAGGGGTTTCTCAATGTATTCCCACGATGAGTATACTTTATTTTGGTCAAAGTGTGAAATATATGAGTATACTTTACATCCTTCTTACCCCTTTCCTCCCACCACCCATTATTCAGTATCTTTCAATACCATATTGTTATATCCCCTACCTGCACAGATATACTGTATTTCTATATTGTTGACCTTCATTTTCCTTTCATTTTCTTCCTCCCAGCCTAGTTCCATAGAGTAGTTCCACTATTACAAACATGTTCTCCGTATAAGTTTGTATATGATCATGCTTGATTTTGTGTATACATTTATCTTTTGGATCTATCTTCCACATATAAGAGGAAAAAATGCTTCCTTTGCCTTTCTGAATCTAGCTTACTTCATTTAACATGATGTCCTCCATTTATATCCATTTATATCAAACCACAAAATTTCATTCTTAATTCATACATCAGATGTAGGGAATCTGAGTTGTTTTCATAGCCTGATGTTTTTGCAGTATTGTTCAGAATGGCATATAAGTGTCTCTATTGCATACTGACTTAAGTTCCTTAGGATATATAGTCAGGAGTGGTATCACTGGATCATATGATCAAATGGCATTTCTATTTTTAGCTTTTTAAGGAATCTCCATACTGCTTTCCATAATGGTTGTACTAATATGCATTACCACCAACATTGTATAAATGTTCCTCTTTCACCACATCCTCACCAGAATTTGTTGTTTTGCTCTAGAAGATGGCCATTTTAACTGGGATGAGATGAAATCTTAGTGTACTTTTGCTTAGCACCTCTTTTATAGCCAGGAAAGTCAAACACTTCTTAATGTATGTATTGGCTGTTTGTACGCCTTCCTTTGAAAATTCCCTACTCAATTCATGTGCCCATTTCTTCCTTGGAATGTTGATTCTTTGGAGTTTGAGATATTTCTGTTCCCTGCAGATTCTGGTATTAGACCCTGTTCCGATGAATAGTTAGCTTAGATATTCTCCTATTTTGTGGGCAGTCTTCTAAGTCTAGTGACATTTTCTTTGCTGTACAGAAGCTTTTTAGTTTGATGCAGTCTTAGTTGTTCATTCATTCCTTAGTGGCTGAGCCATTGGAGTTCTATTTAGGAAGTTGTTGCCTGTGCTTATTTGTTGCAGTGTATCTCCTACTACTTCCTAGAGTTGTTTCAAAGTTTCATGCCTTATGTTAAAGTCTTTGATCTACTTTGAGTTGCTGTTGGTACATGGTGGGAAACAGGACCTAGTTTCATTCTTCTACATGTGGATATACAGTTTTTCCAGAAACATTTGTTGAAGAAGATGTCTTTTATCCATCATGTGCTCTAAGATCCTTTGACAAAAATCAGTAGGCTATAGCTTATGGGTTTATGTCTATTCCATTGGTCTTCATGTGTGTTTTTCTGCCAATACCATGCTGTTTTTATTGCTATGGCTTTGTAGTATAATTTGAAGTCAGGTATTGTGATACCTGCAGCACTGGACTTTTTACTCAGAATTGCTTTGGCTATTCAAGGTTTTTTGTGTTTCTGTCTGAATTTTTGGACTGATTAGAATTTTGATAGGGATTGCATTTAACATGTAGATTGCTTTTGGTAGTATAGCCATTTTCATTACATTGATTCTGTTGATCCATGAACATGGGAGGTCTTTCTATGTTCTGATGTCTTCTTCCATTTCTCTTTTCAGTGATTTATAGTTTTTATTTAAAAGATCTTTGGTTTCCCTTGTTAAATTTATTCCTAGGTATTTTATTTCTTTTGAGGCTATTATGAATGAGATTTTTCCCTCATTTCTTTCTCAGTCTGTTCATTGTTTGCACTCATTTCTGTATATTAATTTTGTATCCTGCTGCTTTCCCTAAAGTGTTTATGATTTCTAAGAGCTTTTGGTGTAGTTTTATGTTCTTTTAAGTATAGAATCATATCAACTGTAAACAGAGATAGTTTGATTTCTTCCTTCCCTATTTGAATCCCTTTTATTTCCTGCTCTTGTCTTATTGTTCTAGTAATTCAGTAGGATGTTGTTCAGTCTCCACCGTGTTTGAACATTTTCTGTAATTTGTTTTGTTATTGAGGTCTAGTTTCATCATTGTAATCTGATATGTTGCATTGATATGTTATTTCAATTTTCTTAAATTTGTTAAGACTGCTTTGCTTCATGTCCTAAAATAGGTTTCACTTTAGAGAAAGTTACATAAGCTGCCAAAAAGAATGTGCATTTTGTGGTGGTTGGATGAAGTACTCTGTAGATATCTATTAAGTCCATTTTGTCTGATGTGTCTACCAATTCTGAGGTTTCTTTGTTGGTTTTTTTGGCTTGATAACATATCCATTGGTTGCAGTGGGGTATTGAGGTCTCCCACTGTCACTATGTCTATTTGTGATTTTAAGTACATTAGTGTGGTTTTAATGTAGTTGGGTGAAATGATGTTTGAATATGTTAAGAATTGTTATTTCCCCTTTATGAATTGCTCCTCTTATTGAATTTTTTTTATCATTTTTGCATTTACTTAATTGTGTATACATTATTTGGGCCTCAACCCCACCACCACCTTGAGGAATTATTCCTTTTATTAATGTGAAGCAAACTTCATTCTCTTCTGACTGATTTTAATCTGAAGTCTACTTTGTCAGGTATAAGTTTAGATTATCCTGCTTGTTTTGGAAGTCCATTTATTTGGAAAAATCTTTTTCCATCCTTTTATTCTAATCCAGTGTTTGTTTTTTCCAGTGAGTTGTTTCTTGGAAACAACAAATGATTGGGCCTTATTTTTAAAATAATTTTCTATTTTATGTCTTTTGATTGGGGTATTGAGGCCATTAAGATTCAGTGTTAGTATTGAGAGGTTTGTGGTGTTTCTGGTCATTTTTGTTCCCCTGATTTTACTTTTCACCTATTCCTTGTTTGGTAATCTGCATGGTCAAAGGATTTTATTCTTTTGTGTGTTTTCCTAACTGACTCTATTTTTTTCTTCTGTGTGTTGGAGTTCTTTAAGTATTTTCTGCAGTGTTGGTTTAGTGCTCATGAATTTCTTTTTTTGTTTGTTGTGGAAGGTTTTTATTTCTCCTTCAATTAGGGAGTTTTGCTGGATAGCTTAATCTAGATTGATAGTTATTAATAATAATAACTATAATAATAAATAATATAATATAATATATATTATTTTATAATATATTATATCTTATAATATATTAATAATAATCATTATAATAATTGTAGTTAGTATTTCATGGCCTGAAATATAACTTTCCATGACCTTCTTGCATTTATGTTTGTGTTGAGAAAGCTGCTGTTATTCTAATGGGATTGCCTTTATGTGACCTGTCTTTTTTCTTTTTCAGCTTTCAGCATTCTTTCTTTATTTCATATATTGAATGTTTTAATTATAATATGTCTGTAGGTGCTTCTTTTCTGGTCCTGATGGATTGGTGTTTTGTAAGCCTCCTTTTCTCAAGGTTAGGGAAATTTTCAGCTATTATTGTTTGTGAATGTTATCTCTGCCTTTAGTTTTTATCTCCTCTCCTTCTTTTATCTATACCTATGATTTGTGGATTTAGTCTTTTGATGGTGTCAAATTTTGGTCTTTTGATGGTGTCAAATTTTCTTAGCAGTTTTTCATGATGTTTGACTATTTAATATAATTTTTCTGCTTTGTATTCTGTTCTTGACACTTTATTTTCAACTTGCTGAACTCTATTAACCAAACTTTCAATTGTGTTTTTTATTTAGGATATTGAGCTGCTCATTTGAAATTGATTATCTCAGAATTTTTACCTCTTTATTGATTTCCTTTTTCATATTCTACATGGGTTGCTTAATTTTATTAATTCGTTTTTGTTAATTCTCTTTGAGCTCTTTTAGTTGTTTATTCATACCCTCTTTGAGTTTAGTCAGTAACTTATGTTTCTCCTCTATGAGCCCATTGAGCATTCTTACTATTTTAGTTTGCAATTCAACATTTTATATTTCTTCCTTTTCACAGTTGTTTAGATCCTTAGTCATGGAAATGACTTTTGAGGCAGAGATGTTAACTTATTGCTTCATGTTTCTTGGTTGAGATTTGTGCATCTCAGGACAATTTTGGTTGGAGGTTCCAATGCCCTGTGCCCCTTTAGTTGGGGTTATATGAAAGATTATACAGAACTGGATTGTGATTGAACTCTTGTGGTTTTTTTTTTTTACTCTTGATGTGGGACTTGGGGGTCATAGTGTCTCAATAGTAAACACTTCAGCTTCTTATTCTCAAGATGCTATATTCTACCTCTGGTCCATATAGAGCAAGGAGGCTTAGCTACTAAATTTATCACATTTGTTAAGCTGCAGCCTTGAAATTACAGTAATTCCTAGTCAAGATCTATTACTGCTACTGTTCCAGTATCTTTAGTTTTCTGTTTAGAAGACTGAAGGAAGTGAGGGTTGTGATGGGAGGGAGACAGGGGGGATAGCTCTAGCAGATAATATGAGGTGAAAAGTTTCTGTAGCAGAAATGGATGGTGACTAAGCTAATGGAAGGGATTAATTAGGAATCAAACAATTGGATAGAAAAGATTAGTAGATATGAAGATATGGGATAGTGGGGAAGAACAATGAAGAAAGTTGTACAGACAGACAAACATAAACACCACAGAACTGAACAAAAAAAGTCTGGGAATCTATTATCTATTGAAAATGTTGGTAGTGAAGGAAGATTTTGGATGGGTAGACAGAGAAAAGGGAAATCAAGAGCTAAGATGTTGTTCATGTGGTTGACAAGTGGAAAGTATAAACTGGAGAGGGTGGCAGAAAAGGGAGGAAGAAGAAATGGTTAAGGGTTGAAAACTCAAAGATGGGTTATGATGCTCTCATATGATGACTAGAAGAGGGGGAAGAGAGGAAAGCAGTACTAAAGGGAAAGATGGGTGTGAAAATGCAAAACTGCCGTTGGAGTGTACAGAAAAAAAAGCTATAAACAAATGAGTAAAAATTCACAAGACAGATGTAAGAGCAACGAACACAAATTTTACATAGAAATTGCAAATTTTCTAATGCTCTTCTGAGCTGTTGATCTTCTTGCCCCCTTTCAGTGCCTTAGTCTTTTGGTCACCTAGATGGTGGGCTAATTGAATACCTGCCTTTGGAATGGTGCCTGATACTAGGCAGAGGAGAGTGTTTATAGATTTATGTAGGATCTCTATAGTTTGTACAGTCAACTTGTCAGCCTCACTTCAGGGACACTTGCAACTTTCTCCTCTTTGAAACTCCCCAGAACTTATGGACTGTAGTGGTGGAGGTCTCCAGTGGGTTTGGATGAGTAGCTCACTGTTGGTAGTGCCCTCCCTGCTACTGCTGCTACTGCTGTGCACTCAGCAACTTCTTAGGCCACACTGCCTGGGACTGTCCCAGTAAATTTTCCCTAGTGGGTACCTGTTTTGCACTGGCCATCAATGCTGCTGCCAGTGGGCATGCAGGCTCCAGTCAGGGTCACATGGGCTCCAGGGAGGGTCTTTGTTCAAAAGCTGCCATGCAGTGTGGCTCTGCTTCTGCACACCAAATCTCAGTAGCATTCCTCAGCAGGTCACATGCTAAATAACTTTCTTGTTTGAGCACTGACCTTCTCCATGTGGTTCTTGTGGTGACGATTTCAGCATCCCTCCCCTAACCCCCGCCCTGGCTGTAGGAGCTAGCATTCAGCTCCATTGGTGCAGGGAGTGCAAAGCTGCAAAACGTTTCTTCACATATTCTGTTGCTTCACTCTTTTGGGGTTTGAGAAGAGTTCTACTACTCGCTGACTGTGGGACTAGCATGCATCCTCTAGGACCCTCAGGATTCACCTTTGTTCGGGTTTTTAAGAGCTCCAGGGTTTGGGGCTGTCACTAATCTGCCATCTTTCCTCTGTTCTCAAAAACACCAAATTTACAATTATCAACTCTACCATACTGAGTAATCTCATTACTCTCTGAGAGTCATGATGTCCTAAGTATATTCTAATCCAAAAGGTAACTGAGATGTTGAATGAAGTATTTCCTTGAAATGTATCTTGGACTGTTGCATATGAGCCACACTCCATGTACATTTAGAGTGTTTTCTGTTATATCTCAATATATGTCTACAATGTATAATGATTAAATCTGGGAAATTAGCATATCCTTCTTAATCATTTCATTTCTTTATGACAGGAACATTCACAAACTTGTCCATTAATTGCTTTGCTATTTCCAATACATTATTGTTAGCTATAGTTATCCTCCTATGAAAAAGAACACCACAAATTATCTATTTACAGCTTTGTGATAAAAAAAAAAACAATTGCTAAAAGATCAATTGAGCAATATAAATTTAATACAAATTTTGAGAATAGAAAACATGTTTTGCCCATTTGAAATGGAGTCATTTCTGACTCATTCATGTTGGGGGCAAATCTAGGTCAGAGAAAGAAATGTTTTCACATTTCTAATTAAATTACATTTGAATGGTTGAAATTATTTTTTAGTGACAGTCTTATATTGACTAGATGAATGAAAGCATAATAGAATTTTGTTCTCTCTCTTTGAGAAATACTTGTTGGTTAAGAGAAACCAATTAACATGTTCAAAGCAAATGTTGACCTATGTTATGAATATCATATTAGTTTTTTTTAATGTTTCTTCAGTTTTTTTCCTCTTTTTTTAAAAATTATTATTATGCTGGGTGAGAGTACATTACAGCATTTGCAAAGGTTCTTACAATGTATCAAATATATCATATTTGAATTCACCTTCTCTACTGCTGTCCTTTATTTCTCCTCCCCTAATTCCTATAATAGTTTCAACGGGTATCATTTTTGCATTTACATACACATATATACATTATTTGCACCACATCCATCTTCCTATCATTTTTCCTGCCAACATATTAGTTTTTAGAATTACTGGAGATTAAAACGTTGTGGAAGATAGAAATTTCAATTAGGCTATTATAGATAAATTTGAGTACATTGTATAAAAAGAAAGACACTTTAGGATGGGTTAGATGCATAAGTAAAGATGTAGGGCATTAGGAAGATCTACATGTGTAAAAAAATATAAATGACAAAATATGGACAATAATGATAGACATGTAAGTTGGAGTTATATCATAAACATCTTCAAAGATATGTAGAAGATTTGAATTGTTTCAATACCATTTCCATTTTAAGTACTAGGGTAACCATTTATAAGTTCTCTCAATTTAGTTATAAAAATAGCTTTAAAATATTTTTATGAACTTAAACCCCCTTTTATAAATTTTTGTGAAAAGTTCTCACTATGTAGCCCAGGCTGTCTTCCAACATGCAATTCTTCAGCCTCAACCTTCCAAATTCTGTGATCACAACTGTGTACCATCATGGCCTACATATTTAGACTCTTAAATACATCCATTATCAGGCTGGTGGAGTGGCTCAAGTGGTTCAATATCTGCCTAGCAAGCATGAGGCCCTGAGTTTAAACCCCAGTACCACAAAACAAACAACACATCCATTATCATCTTCTACATAGATTTCTACAATGTTCTATTTTGTTTGTGTTAGTGTGTTAACCTGTTTTGTTATTTTTATTAGCATATATTGGTTGTTCGGGGGGTCAATTGTGACATTTACACGTGCCCTTATAATGTATCTTAATTAGATTCACCCTGTCCATCATTCTCCTTCATCCCCATCTCACCCCTGATCTCAACCAATTTCACCTGGTCTCATTATTCAGTTTTCATACACCTATATAAAGTGCATTGACTATATTCACCCTTCTTAACCCTCTCTGTTACCCTCTCCCCTCACACTCATACTCTCCTATGTACAGGACTTATTTTAAGTTGCCATCCTTCATGTTTTTAAGTGTATATTGACTGTTAAAGAGAGTTTCACCTTAGAATTTAACACACGTAATTATTGTTCTTTACTCAGATTCACCCCCTCTATTACTTACTTTTGATCGCCCTGCTACCTTATTATTAAACAGATTACAATGCGTTTTGTTATTGTACCTTCATACAAAGACACAATATATTTCAATATTATTCACTCTTTTATTCTCTTTTTCCTTTCCTGCCTCCCTGTAGTCATCTTGGACAGACTCACTATTATAATCATATTCACTCTGTCACTGTTTCTGTCTATCTGATTCTCTCTCTCTCTCTATTTATATATGATCATTTATTCATGCAGTTATCATTTAGGTCTAGCTTCTACACATGAGAGAAAGCATATGACCTTTGCCCTGTTCCTGCCTTACTTCACCAAACATTATGAGTTCAAGTCTCTCTCCTTATACTTGTATCAATTCAAAGGGGATCAAAGACCTTAATATGGATGTATTTTGTATTCATATATAAAAAAAGAAGAATTAAACGTATTGAAATTTTTCTAGGGGGGGGGAATGGGAGGAGACAGAATGATGGAGCGAATAAATGTAATTAAGATAAATTGCAAGCACATATGTAAATATCACAATGTATCTCCCTATATAGCTATTATATGCCAACAAAAATAGATTTGAAACTACTGAAAGAAAGACTAGGGAAAATGCTGGAACATACAGGCATAAGTAATAACTTTATGATTAGAACTGCAATTGCTTAGCAATTAAGAGGAAGGATTGAGAAATAGGACTGCATAAAACTAAAAACCTTCTGCATGGCAAAGGAAACAGTCATTAGACTGAATGGACAGCTTAGGGAATGGGAGAAAATCTTTGCCAGATCTACATCTGACAAAGGATAAATAACCAGAATAGACAGGGAATTCAAAACACTAACCCTGCAAAGAATTAATAACCCATAGAGCAGATGGGCAAATGAACAGAAAAGTTTCAAAAGAAGTACAAATGGCCAATAAATGTATGAGGAAATGCTCAACATCTTTAGCCATGAAAGAAATATAAACTAAAAGGACACTGAGATTTTATCTTACTTCAGTCAGAATGGCTATCTTCAATAACACAAACAACAACAAATGTTGTTGAGGCCATGGGGGAAAAGAACCCCTATATCCACTTTTATGGGAATATAAATTAGTACAGCCACTTTGGAAAGCAGTGTGGGGTTTCCTCAAAAACTAAAAATAGACTTACCATATAATCCAGCAATACAAATTCTGGCCATATACCCAAAGAAATGTTAAGACAGGATACAATAGATACACTTAGACACCATATTTATTGCAGCACTGTCCACAAGAGCCAAAATATGGAGACAGCCCCTACAACTTACGAATGAATTTAAGAAAATGTGGTATATATACACAATAGAGTATTACTCAGACAAAATGTAGGATGAAATTATGTTGTTTGCAGACAAACACAGTAGTCTTTTAAATAGGGTGTATTTTAAAAGAAGAAAATACAGATGAGAAATTAGTTGATAGAATATGGTGAAAGAATCGGTGTGCCGTTAATAACACAGATAAAGATAAAAAATAATTTTTGAAATATTTAGAAGACAAAAATAAGAACATTTTTATATTTGACAGTGGGATGTGAGGAAATTTTATCAATATCTCTATATGTTATCATACTGTATAAGTATTTCTGGGTATATCATTATCTGCAATTCATAGTTTTGCTCCTATTCCCAGTTACCATGTTGTCTTTAAATATTCATTTTTAACTCTCTGGTTTGCAATTATCTCTTTATCTGTACAGCTTAATAAAATCAATGACTTATAATCCTATAAGACACTTAAATATAACTTACACAAGCAGATGTAATAAACATATGAAAAACATTAATTATAAATCATCCACTATCAATGAAATTTTAATGCTTGGTGTTATATCACTAGGATAAGCATACACTTACATTTGCTTTCTATGGAATTTCTGACTTCCTGTGGTAATTTTTAATGATAGCCACTCTTCACTATTCTTATTAAAAGTGAGACAATTCTGATTTTAGTGTGAAGTTCATTTTCTGAAATAAACATAATAAGGTAAATTTAATTTTGTTTTCTTTTATCCATCTCAAAGGTTAAATTTAGGCTTTCGTATTAAATACAAGACATACAGATTGAGACCACCATATGAAATGAAAGTTATTGCTGAATAAAGGTATGTATTAACCATATATTTGTATAATTATGCAATATTTGCAAAGTTTTAAAAGATATATCCCAATAACTACTTAATAAAGTAACAGCAGTGATATTTGTTTTGAAATATTCCTGTGATGGGAACATGAGTTATTCATATTTAAATTGGAAGAGTCTTACAAAGCAATAAATCTAAATTCTGTCAAAGTGTATCATGATACTCAAACATGACGGGTTTTCTCATGAATAGGTCAACAGGAAGATTTACAGCCCACCACCACATACTGGCATTAAGTTATTGTCACTGTGAGAAACAGAAATTTGCCTCATCTTCAGCTTCTGGATAGCATAATCTGTTTCCAAAGATTTTAATTCCCTCTGGAATAAAATATGTCTAGTAAACTGTTCAAACCATACCATTACTTTGATTATATTTCCTCAGAATCATAATGCATGAGGCTTTGTTGAAGTCACCATGAATGTTTTATATGAAGATATACACATATGCATACTATAGTCATACTCAGTGCTCTTTCTCTCTCCTTCAGTATATCCGTGTTTTTTCCAATCCAAAGCTTCTCTCATTTTAGTGAACGGATCTATGTTTTCACAGTGGGGAAATGGGCACAGTGTAGTGTATCCCTTCACCCTATCCACACCAGATTGCTGGTTTTGGTTCTTTTTTAGAGTCAGGAAAGTAAGGTTTAGGGATAAAAAGGCAAGAGCCATTGTCTAGTGCTTAAAGGAAAATACTATTCCTAACCTCTTTTGTTTTGTTTCTTTTTAAATTATTTAAGGATGTTCACTATATTTTAATATAGTAGTGTGTGTTTATTTCATTTCATTCCTTTGTTTATTTCTTAATTTCTCTTTCTTTCTGTTTTATATTTAAGCTGTTGTTTTTTAAAACATCAATAAGAATTTTACTATAAGCTACAATAAATTGGATGTTTTATTCTTTCCTAAGTCTTCCCAAATTTTATATCTAAATTATTATCCTAAACTTCCTCATTATACCATGAGGGAATCAGTAAGCCTATTGTATTTTGGATTTTCCTTCACTGTTGTGTACTATTGCATATATTTTTTCAAAGAACATAACAAAAACGCTGTGCCTATCTTATTATTGCTTATTTCTACTCTTCAACAGAACTGGAGAAAAGCATAGAACAGTTTCTGCCTGGAAGGGAGGAGGGAGAGGGTACAGGCAGGGGATGTCAGGGAGAAATGACCCAAACAATGTATACGCATGTGGATAAATGAATAAAATTTAAAGAAAGATTTCTGGAAGAAAGTAGCATATTGATTATATAAATACCTGCCTAATTTCTGAAACACATGGCAAGTCTGTATAAATCTTCCTAGTCAGGATATGATTCATACTTCATTTCCAAATTTAGTTAATGAATTCCTTTAATCGGTTTCCTTTATCTGGAACTGAGTTTATTCCTTTCTTTTATCCCCACAGAGAAGTGGTCATTGTATCCTGTAGTACTTATTATCAATGTATCACTCAAAAGAGTCAAATCTCAGCATGTCAATGCCATTTAATCATTTCACAACCTCAAAATCTTTTGTTCGAATGAGTATGGTGATGTTTCTTTTGGCATCTCATGTTTAGAACTTCCCCAAACCATTTTTCACATTTTTTTTATTGTCAAAAATAGTTCTTACCTCCCTCCTTAATCCTTCAAATGTACCAATTTTCCAAAAACGATTTTAGAGTACTTAGCATGATATATGATGCCATCATAGCCTCTCATAATCTTATTTTTTTTCTTATCCACACATAACTGTTGTCAGGATATCTTCTCCCCACCCATTAAGACTCAACTCATTTGATCCTCTACAAGGTTATTGCCAATACTTCTTCCCATATTTAGGAAAAATTAGTATGTGCTGAAAACTACAGTGAAAATTAGCAGATAAAATGTTCTATTTGTCACCTATATCATGACTTCCTGTTTTATATGTAAACACACACGAGAGAGAGAGAGAGAGAGAGAGAGGAAGAAAGAGAAAACTTCAAACATAAACATATAGAAAGAGCTTAGAAAAATGACTGCAGTATGTCATGCATACATAGTATATGGTGAAGTAATATTTGTTAAAAGAATAAGTAAGAGTTTACAGTAAAAGTTCTCTGTTTTTATTATCATATTAATGTTGTACTGATTGTACATTGTGGCATTTAAAAAGTTCTTGTAATATATCATAGTTGAATCCACCTCCTCATCATTCTTTTTTGTTCCTCTCCCCCAATTCCTGGAATAGTTTAAACATGTCTCAGTGCTCCATTTTCATACATGAGTACGTGAAATTTCCACTACATTCACCTTCCTACATCCTTTCTTTACATCTTCCCCATTCCCACTGGCACCAATCCCCAGACATGACCTGTTTTATCTTCCTGTTCTCTGTTGGTTTTTTAAAGGTATTCTTGTTTAAGCTAGCTATACAGAGACTTTCATTCTGACATTACATGTCAGAATACATGCATATATATATTATAACCCCAATAGGTTCATCCCCTCTATTTTTCTCCTTTCTACCATACTCCCTTTCTTATGGTGATTTCAACAGGTTTAAAAATTCTATATTAATTAATCTTGTATAAGAAGTACATCAACCATATTCACCTTAACTTCCTTCTTTTATCATCCCTCTCCCATAAGTGACCTCCCCTTAGCATAACCTATTTTTTTCATAATATTGCTAGTATTTATATTGTGTCTATCTCCCACATGTGAAAGAAAACATACGGCCTTTGTCTTTCTGAGCCTGGCTTACTTCACTTAACATGGTGTCCTCCAATTACATTCATTTACCTTCAAACCACATGGTTTCATTCTTCCTTATGGCTGAATAAAACTCCATGTATATGTGTGTGTGTGTGTGTGTGTGTGTGTGTATGTGTGTGTGTGTGTGTGTGTATGTATAGATATACACACACACACACATATATATATATATAGACTTTTCCTTAATCCACTAATCAGTTGTAGGGGACCTGGGTTGTTTCTGTAGCTTAGCTATTGTTAACAGTGCTGAAAGAAACACTGGTATGCAAGTATCTTTATTGTATCCTGACTTACATTCCTGCAGGTATATTTGCAGTGGAAAGGTTCAGTAAGCAAGCAGTCTTTGAGAATGTATTATTCAGCATATAGATGTTTTATATGTTCTACTAATTTGTCAGTTGGGATTTTGGAATGATAAGAAATAAATATAACTTTTCAAAAGTACTCGTAAAAAACATTTATACGCTGAATAAGTTACTTTGGAAATACATTAATCCATGGTTTTGATGTACATATAACAAATTGTAATGTGGTAGACACTAACTTTTCACTAATAGAGAGCCCAAAGTGTTTTATTATTAAAAAATCTATATGTCTCTGATTTCATATGCTTTTGAGAATGAAAGCTTAAAAATGATTTCACTATAATTCTGAGTTTCATAGAAAAAGAAATCTCAAATGGATTAGTTTAGTATTAAAGAAAGTCACATTTGAATGTCTGGTTTAAAATGCAAATCTCTATATTTAAGTTCTGTTTTGGAACAAAATCTCTGACTTTATAACACACACACACACACAAGCTGAGGTTTACAAGAGTTGAAATATTGTGGAAAGTGGCAATGTTCATATTCAAAACTCTGCCCAATTCTAAATACACAGGTCTTTCTATCACACAATTCTCCTTCTCAGTATGCTTCTGAAATCAATCATTTTAAACTATTTCTATTGCTATTCTCCATACAGTTCAATACTTCCATAAATTATTGTTCAGAAGGATCAACAATAAATTGCATAAGGCATCTAAGACATTACTTGTGTTCAAATAGCTTACTTAATGGTGGACTGTTGAAATCAGTTTAAAATGATCTTACTTCTCTATTCTGTCCCAAAGTCAACTAAATTAGAACCACATGTGAGAATATTCTTCCTAAAATATGTCTCTAGTTCTATAGCTTCTTTATAAGTAATACAATTTGTTATTGAGTCAAAAACTAGAGTCTGGAGAAGGTGTTTTACATAAAATCTTCATAACATACAACTGTATCATCTTAAATACGATATACATCCTCTATGTTCCCATACCCTTATATATTAAATGAAGAGGTTAGTAGTACCTCACCTATAGGAGAAAAAAAATTTTTAATTAAATAAAATGTTAGACACAAAATACTCAGAACAATGGAAAAGATATAGTGAATAATCAATACGTACAATCTATTATTTTTATTACTCAAAGTTCTTGTCTCTGGTGCTCAGTTTCTGTCTTCTTTCAGTTTTTTTACTTCACCCAGTTAGAAGTCCATTCCTTACCTAATCTTCCCCATCAAAGTTCATAATATTCCTATTCCTGTCTGTGTTAGGAGAAAACACCTGCAGTTCCATGCCTTTCCAACCAATCATGGGGCATCTGAATGGACTTGGAAATGGAGGTTAGTCTGGCATTCCTCAACTTGGGTTTTAATGAAAAAAAAAGTCACTGTGCCCTGTGTACAAAATTTTAGAAGCCATGACTGTAAATTGTAAACTACTTCTTATACATACACACACACACACACACACACACACACACACACTCACACTCAAACACTTCTTTGATTTCCTAGATCAATGAATTAATATTTCTGTTTTAATTCCTCAATTACAAATATGCCTCTATTACCTCTTAGGATCATTACTTTCCTAAGATAGAGATCAATCTCAGTCACCCTTCCCCTGTTCTGCAGGATCTTCCTCCCCGGAACATTTTGTGGGTCTATTGCTTCTTGTGAACATATTTCCCAAGCTAAACCTGAAATGAGGCCAACTCATAGAAATGCCTATTACCAGAACCACCAGACTTGAACTATGGTTGAGCTTTAAAGGGCTTGGCTTATAGGTTAGACTGCACTTCAGTGATAGATTCTCTTCCCAGGGAAGTATGTGTAATCCAAATTGTATAATCACTGATCAATGATTAAATAAGACAGCATATTCAAATATCTGCATTTTCATTGTGTACTGCATCTTTTAGCAAAATAAATAGGTTTCAAAAAGTGGATTTTATAATTATTCCTCATAATTACACTGGCTATGTAATTATAACAGAACACAAGTAATAAAAGTATTTTTACTTATGAACAGATGAAAATTCACTAACATTTAGATTTTAAATAATAATTTTTTTCTCTGACTCTTTTCTCTATTTCTATGTACTTCATGCCCTCTTCTTGCTTTTTACACCTGGTTGTCATTTTTCCAAACCTTTCTGCATTCTTTATTTTAGTCATTCCATTTTGCTTTCCTTTATTTCCCTTAGTTACTGAGACCTCCTGTTTGGCATTATAAATATTCTTTGGTAAGAAGTGACTTACTTTTCATTTCTCTGCTCCATTATTTCTCTCCCGAAAAATTCAATGGGCGAATGTATTCTCACATGAATATTCTGTCACAAGAGAAAGCTCGAAGGAAGGTGATATCTGTCATTTTCAATGGCTTATTCCCTCATTTCTCCTGCTGGAAGGCTCCCTAAATGTTTCATGTTTTCCTGCCCACAGATCATCAGCTTCTTTTTAAAACAGAAATATTCATCTGGGAACCACTTAATTTTCTGTGAATTTTTCACTATAGATTTAAATTAAAGCAGTTGGCATGGTCATTGCTGAAAATAAGTAGCTTTAAACAAGGAGGTCCAAATAAGTAAAGGTAAGATACCAAATAATTCCCCCATTTCCCTGCTTTTCTATTATAAGCAATTCATAAATTTGAAATTCTTTCTGTTGGGGCTAAATATAACTGAAATATTTTTCTTACTTAATGTCTAGTTTAGCTTCCTTTAAGCTGCATCTGTTTCTTTAAGGCTATAGAAATCTATAAGATTTTCTACAAGACCAAAGTTAAGAGTTAGGTAATGTAATCCTAAAAAAATGAAAGATTACATTATGTTCACCTAATAAATCTTGACTGCATGGTCTTTGCAAATATCTCTGATTTATCAATGAAACATAAGTGTTAATTTCAATTGCCTTAATAAAATTCTCTAAACAAGTGAGTTAGATACTTAATCTGATGCTTCCTAATTTCTCTGAAGATATGTTACTTCTCTTCCTTTCATTCACATTGTACAGCTGCTTTTTATTTTTTGGTGGTGGTGGTGGTGGTACTGGGTTTGATCTCAGGCCTTTCACTTGCTAGGCATGCATGCTACCATTTGAACAACATCAACAGCCCTTTATTTGTGTTGATGCATTTTTGTAAGAGTGTCTCACAAACTATTTTCCCAGGCTGGCTTTGAACCACAGTCCTCCTGATCTTTGCTTCCAAGTAGCAGAGATTATAGGTGTGAACTACTGGTGCCAAAGATAGTTCATCTTTTCATGCTGTCCTTTTAAGTTCCCTTTGGCTCCAAAGCACTGGAAAACAAGCTTTACCCAACCCTAGATTTGCCTTCTCCACACTCTGTAAAGAAGTTACAGACTTAAATCTCCTCAGTAAAAATGTCACTTTATCAAGAAATCCACTTGACCCTATAGACTACCTGTATAGAATTTATGACAAGTACAATGAAAGCTCATGTTGGTATAATTAGTTGTATATGTCTCCTTTCATGAATTCAAAGCTCCATATAAATTATTATATTCTTCACTACTATCATCCCAGTTCTTAGATCTTAGAAAATGTCCCAGTTTTGGAACATATGCAGTGATCGACAAATATTTTATAGATTAGTTGATGAAATAATAAATAAAGACCAAGTGGGAGTCTAAATAATAACAATCCTAAGAGTTATAGTCTTGCATTTGTAAGTGGTATCATAATGTTTATTTCACAGATACAGAGATAAAGAATGTAAAATGATGAGTCTGATGACAATCACATATAGGAAACTTAATATATACTTGATTTTTTAAAATGTCCTTTCTCAATGATCCATCAATCCTCTTCTGACAGCCAACTTCTAAGACTTTTAATGATCAAGGTCAGAGACTATGTAAAACTCCTGCCCACAGAATAGAAGCTGTTATTTATGCTATTCCTTTCATTCAATGGTAGTGCCTCTTTATACATGCCTTCCTCAGCAATTTCAGAATTTTGTTCCTTAGAGGAGAAGGTCTAGGTGAATTCCGTGTCATAGCTACTCTTTTCCTCTGCCTGTCTGCTGAGGAAGGTTTTCTTGTGGCCTTCATCCTAACATCAAAAATCCTTGTGATCCTGGGTAGAGGTCCACAGAGAACCTGTAGGTGCACACTCTGTTGTGCCTGAGGTTCCCAGGGATTCTATACTTTCTATATTAGTCTGCTAGGTATTTCACCATAAACTGGCTGGAATAAATGACAAAAAATCCCTTTATCACATTTCTGTAGGCCACAAGTCCAAGATTAAGGTATCTCAGATTTGGTTTCTTCTGAGTCCTCTCTCTTTAGCTAAGAAACTTCTGCCTTCTTGCTGTTTGTTAATATGTCTGTCTCTGTGCATTCACATGTAGGATTTCTCTTTCTTCTTGTTCACATTTCAGTCATATAAGGTTAGGACTTACCTTAGAGAATACATTTTAACATTAACACTTTTGTACAGGCTCTATTTCCAAATATGTTTCTATTCTTAGTAATTGAAGATTAGGACTTTACCACATGAACATCCCAGCAGGGGTGGAGAGATACATAATTTGACCCATGAGGCTCTCATATTAGGCAACAGATGACCTTTAGCAATTGATGAATATTTTTGCAGAACAATTTTGATATGTAGCACCTTGAAGGTGCTGTCTTAGATTTTAGGCTTGCAACATACTTTTCTGAGGAGTTGAAGTAATAATTTTGCTGATTGCCTCACTCTTGCCATTATTAAGATAAGAATAATGCTTTAATTTGTAACATCCTGGGCAACAGGAAAATACTCTCAAAAATTAAATATGTATACATTCTTGCTTCATTGTTTTCACCTCTCTCACTCTAAATGAGAGCACCCTCATGGGTCAGTCACTCAGATTATTTTTATTATGCCTATGTATGGTGGTCATCCAGCTAATTTGATCTGGTCTCAGATCAAACTGTCTATATGGTAATGTCCCAAAAGTTATATATCTTCCTGTTTTTCCCCCTGAACTCTGTATTTGCAAGTAGCTACTAGATAACTGTATTTTATTATCTGAGGAACATTTTAAATTTAATGTCCTTAAATAGGAAGTTAGCCCTCCAAAAGCATCACAGTGATTTCTTATGGAAACCACATGTAAAATTTTATAACACCAAGAGCATTTATCCTCTTCAGTTTTATTTTTATTGTTAACACCCCATGATCTTGTCTATCTTGTCCATTTTTCATCCTTCATATCAGCATTTTTACTTATTGATGTGGGGATTTGCTTTCATCATTATGGAATCTTAAGTATAAGGAAAGGTTCAGACATATAATAGGTACTGAATAAACTGAGAAAGAAGTTAGAAAATAAAATTTATGAATCTGTTGAAGATCTGATATGATGGCTCAAGTTTGTACTCCCAGCTACTTGGGAGGCAGAGATCAGGGCAAAAAGTTATTGAGAACCTATGTTAACCCTCAAGCCAGCTAACTGGGAGGCATATATACAGGATTTATAGTGGTCCAGGCTGATCTCCAGAAAAAAAAAAGTTAAGACCTCATCTGAAAAATAACTACAAGCAAAAAAGTGCTGGGGACAGGGCCCTGAGTTCAAACTCCATAATGTCCCAAAACTCTGCTGAAGACTGGAATATCTAATAAAGTACACTATATTTTGTTTCCTGTGACAGCTTATTTTGTACTATAGGAAATAAAGGAAAAATAAAATTTTCAAATAATAGGGTGCTTCAGAAGAAAAACATAAAAGTAAGGAAAACAAAATTAAAAAGGGTCATAAATTACAAAAGAAAAATATAGGTAAATATAGCTATAACAGATAGATACAGCTTGTGAAATACAAAAGGCACATCAAAGTCTCAGCAGAATAGTCTTTTTTAAAAGTTATCACATGAAGTTTATAATCTTTATATTTCATACTATTAAAAGATAAAATTCTAAGTAATTTCTAGTGAAAAATATGTCATATCAAAGAAGAGGGAAACAAAGTGACTTCACACCACTCAGTTTTAGATACTTTCTAGTAATGAGTAAAATTGCCAACTTCTAATTCAAATAACTTTAATGCAAGAATCATACTCAGTCAGCTACCAGACATGTGTAACAATAGAATGCAGAAATTTTCAGCCACAAATATTTGTTTCTATATGTATATGCATATATATACTATACATATATCCTGCCATGGGAAGTTTAAATGATTGAAGCAGGTAAAAATGGAACAACCAATAAATTAATGAATTTATATCTGGGAACAAGGGATGGCAAACAAATGTAGCTAGAGATAGATCTGTACCAAGTCTAGAAAGGAGCATGAAAAGCTATAAGAGAAGTCTTCAGGGAAATAAAATGTGCATGTATATGTGTGTGTGTGTGTGTGTGTGTGTGTGTGTGTGTGTGTGTGTTGTGTATCTGTCTGTCTGTTGTAATAAGGATGTTTGGAAATCTGTTTGGAGCGTGAAGATCTATGGCTTATTGTCATGTAAAAGGTGTGTTCAGAAACCTGTGAAGTATATAATGGATTCACAAATATTTTTGGTAAGAAAGGTCCATAGATGGATAGATTGATAATATTGAAAGGATAAAAGAAGGTGCTGAAGAAAGGGTGATAAAATCACAAAAATGGCATGTATGGGGAAAAATGTAATGCTAACATGATTACATAAGACACTATTAACAAATTACTTGGAAATATGAGAATAAGTTCCAAAAGACATGAATATCTGACTATAGTTTTCCACAAAGGTAGAAAAAGATGAGGCAGAGACTGTTCCATTTCCTTATGACATTTTCAGTATTGTTTTAAAAAGAGGTATTTATTTAAAAACATCTGAAATGTTGCATGCATAAAGACATGGTACCAAGCACCCCTTCAAGGATGAATTTGATGCATCAGATAGGTACTTTAGCATCTGCCTGGGTTGGAGAGAACCACCTTGCCTGAGGGCATGCCCTTCTTGATTCAGGCTGCATTTGGTGACAGGACTAAGAAAGGGGAAGAACATTTCTGTTTGGCACAGACAGCTCTTCTAGGCACTGCATACTTCTGAGTCTGTTGTGAGCCTCTGTTGAGTGCCAAATCCTACTTTCTGCCTTCCTTTCACTGATACAGATCCCTAGCAAGTCTCTTGCTCTTGATTCTCAGTTTCTACAGTGTGCCTGAGCTGGTCTGAGAGAGGGGGAATAAAGTTATATTTTTGCAGTAGATCAATTACTGACCTGCTGATAATGAGAACCCCATTAGTTATAGGGCAGTTACTATGTACAACATTTTGAACACTAACACATGTAGGTAATTTAATCTTCATAGCCATCCTATACTAAATATCACTATTCCTATTATGCCGATTTGGAAACTGAAATATAAGATGTCATGATCCTTGTCCCAGGTCATACATTTAGTAAGAAGTATTATCATTATTCAAAATACAGCAGTTTGTTCATTCTGTTCAGAGCCAGTATTTTAAATGAGTACACACTACAAAAATGTAGATTACAAATAATGGTGCTCATCCATTGCTAAGGATAAATCTAGAGAAAATATCAAATAATTTTCACAAACAAGAACATCTATTATAAATAAGATGTTACATATTGAAAAGGGCAATTTATTTTCAAATTCTTTTTCCTCTATGTGATTGGTCATGACTTATTAAAACACTATTAACTTTGATTCTGTATTTCTAAGTCATGGGTGATTTTACTTTAATACAATAAGTATGCAAATCATAACTTTGACTTTCCATATGACATTGTGTGATATTTAGTTTTCAATTATGAGCACAGTCTACCTCCTGAGGTTTCTAGTTAAGATTAAAGGATATGTCACAGTTAGTAATAGTCAACTCATCAAGAGCCATGGTGTGAAGTGATTCTTATGAATCCCTGCCAGATGGAATTATTTGTAATGATGAATGATGTCAATTTCTACACAAGTAATTTAATATCCATTCTCAGTTGTGAATGAATTTTTATCATATAAACAAATATTATTTGTATCTATTTTTTAAAAGAGCACTTTGAATAGCATTTGTCTATCATCAGATATATATAGCTGTGCTAAAAGATTAAAAAACAAAATGTCTAATAGATAAAATAGCAGTAAACCTGAAGCATCTGGGTATCATTGTTAAACATATAATGTGAAATGCCAGTATCTCTAAGACATAGCTTTACTTATTTGATAACTATGGAATATTTGATGGAAAAATGATTTATGGAAAATATACAAAGCAAGATCAATTCAACATATTTTGGTTTTTAATTGATCCCTATATCTTCTACAGTTCTAAATATCTTTTGGTTGAAATTGTTTTGAGGCATTTTTATTGTTCAGTTACTTTTATTAATTTAGAAAAGATATTAAAAATATTTTTCATTTGTTTTTGTCAGAGTGTTAAGTATAATCTAAGAGAATTTACATAAAAAGGAAAAAGACTAGTCTCTAAAATAGAAAATGGTATCATAAGATGCTGTGGGAGTAAATAAGAGAAAGAAATGTTTCACCTATACACAAGAGTAAATAGAAAAAAGAGAATTTCAGATGGATAGGGCAAAGAGTACTAATTATTGTGCTTAGAAAAATGCTTTTCTTATGTTTTTCATAAGCTAATTATGAATATTATAGAGAAGATATGGCTTTCATATCCCTATTTCCAGTTTTCTGTTTGAGTGCCCAAGTCTATTGAGCACTTGCTGCTGTGTAGTATTTCTAAGAGGCAGCATAGTGCTCTTCCTGTTATGATAATCTTTCCTGACTTCTATTCATCTCTTTCTTCAGGGTACTCTCTGATAACCTTAAAAATGTGTTAAAAGCAGTAAGTAAAAAGAAGAAATGATGGGAAGAATGTAAAATTGATATAGGAAGGTAAAGTTCTTCAAGTATTTGTGTATATTAAAAGGTAGTTATCAGAAAGTTAAAAACATGCAAATAAAGAAGATAAGTCAAAAGATGTGATAAATTTTTAATGTTGATATTAATTGTTGAAATGCAAAGAACTCTCTGTATTTCACAGACATCAACAAGAAGAAAATGTTGAATTTTTTTTCACCACTTTGGATTGTGTTACGCTTTGGATTTGGAGTGACCATAAATGCCTATGAGTTAAAGGTTTGGTCCTCAGCTTGGTGCCGCTGAGAAGTGATGAAACATGAAGAAGTTGGCCCTACTAGGAGGACACTGGAGGTGTGTTCTTGAAGGAATTAAGGGACCTCCAGTCTGTAACTGTCTTCCTCTTTCTCACTATTTGTTTTATTCACTTCACAACCAGAAGGTGAGTAGATGTTCCCTGAAACATGCCCTATCATGATGTGTAACCACAGGCCAAGGCATAAGGTCCAGGTAATCACGGACTAAACCTGCAGAACTGGGAGTCAAAAGAAAACTTATCTCCTTATAAGGTGATGACCTCAGGTGTTTATTGTAGTGACAAAAAACAGACTATCTTACAGGGTAAATAAGGAAAAGAACAAGTGCAAATGCAAAATTCACATCAGAATATTATTCTTTTCCATTAGACAGATAGAGGATAGATAGTATTATACATAGATATAGATATAGATACACATATGTATATGTCTAATGCTATCAATTTTCTGCAAGCCCCAATTTAGCTACATACTACAAGTTTAATGTGTTATGTTTAATTTTATTCAATAAAATATTTTCCAATTTCTTTTATTTTTAAATTTAAATATGTGTTACATATTCTGCAGCAATGGAGCATTATAACTATCTTTTTTTTTCAACAACTTCTAGTTTAAAACTCTGGAGATCAGTGAACATAGTGTATATGGTTCTATTTATTTTTAAATAGCATATCTTTTCATAGATGCTTCTGATGATTCATTTAATGTCTGAAGGGACCACAGTGAGGTCCTCATCTTCCACATAAAGTTGCATCTTCTCTTTCTTCTTGATCAGTTTTACTGAGGATTGCATAGTTTTATTAATATCTTCACAGAGCAGATGTTTAGTTTTGTTGATTTTCCGTTCCTTAATTTTTTTTGTAGCTTTACTGCTCATCACATTAGCAGTAAATTAGCATGCTTTATTCTACCTTATTTGAATTTAATTTTCTACCTACTAAAGTTTGAAGATTAGATTAGACACTCCTCTTCATTTGCAGGTATAAATTTTTCTCTAACCATTGATTTGGCAAAAAGTATTTCTATATCATAATTTTGTTATTTGGCTCACAAATTATCAATGTTATCATGGATGGTCAAGCAGCTAGTCAGATTCTGCAGTAATTAAGTGAATAATAACAATTTCATGCTGATCTACACAAAGATATTATGAGGAAAACCAAATCAATGAAAATACTACAGAAACTTACTGGCATAATGGAGTGGCAACTATCTAATAAAAAATATCAGCAAGTTGAATCAGTAACAGATTAAAAAAGATTAGTATGTTATAACCAGATGAGACTTCTCCCAGAAATGAATGCTTGATTTTACATTTGAAAATCAAGTCACTATATTAACTGACAAAGCAATATGAATAAAAACAATTTGAATGTTTTCATAGATGTAGAAAATAACATGATAAAATTCAATAATTTATACTAAGATGCTCAAAAATCTAGGAATAGAAGTAAACTCCCTCAACAAAAATGTACACATAATGTCTTATGTACTAATAAAAGGCTGAAAGCTATTGTTTAAAGTCCAGAAAATGAAGAGTACCCAAACTCTTCTGACAATTCAGCGTGGTACCATACATCTCACCCAATGAAATAATATGGGAAAAATCAAGACACATGTGGTTTAGAAAGAAAGAAGCAGAAAGACTTTGAACAAATGGCTTTAAATCACTTTTTAAATGACTACTATTGGTAGTCAATTCTGTTTTCTCAATAAACAATTTCTTCTTGATGCAATGTATTTAAACTCTTTGACACTAGATTAAGAACTAATTGACCTACACAAGTTTCTGGCTCTCTGTTCACCTCTCTATTATTTACTCACTATTTTATTTATTTTCATGCTATTTATTAGTCTCAAACTCCATTTTCAGTTCTGGTACTTTGGACCTATCTTCCTTCTTATGCTGAAAATTTACTTGTTTCTCAAAACCTTTTATTATTCTATGACTATCTAATATTTTTATATTAAGACTTTTATTTCTAAGGAAAACATAGCATGTAGCATAGAATTAAATCTTATAATGGGAATTGCAGTTAATGCAAAATCTCTATAGATGAGACATTTGGAACCAATCAGGCATTTCAATGCATTTTACTTAAAAATTAACAATATTTTATGTTTATACTTTTCAACACTTGGTGTTTAGTCACTGTTTTCTGTTGGTGAAACAATAGTCTTTCAGGCCTGAAATTATGTTATTAGGAAAAATCAAGACAGAGTGTTTATTTAATATTTCTTTTTAAAGCATTGTCCCTATGAAGGACCTGGCTGCTTATGTTAACATTTTAGAATTAACAAATTATAGATAGATAGATAGATAGATAGATTTTTGTATATCTTTTGTACATATATATATGCATATATTTGTTTTGCAGTGGAAAGCATATTATATTTCTAATGCTAAATTTCCAGTATTAAATTTTGTAAATAATCAATTTATTGGCTATATCTTGTCTCCCAGCAGGTATGGTAGAGGAAATTTCATTGAATTTCCCCATTCATCCTTTTTTCAGAGACTATGTCTCCTATTATCTTTCTTACATTCAATATATTTTCCAAAAAGCTCATGAGTATTTATTGTATTCTTTTTCTCTTCACAAATACCAGAAAAAAATTTTAGCTCTTATATGCTCATAAACCCAAGAAATTCCTGTGAGGTAGTTAAATATTCTAGTTCATTGGAGACCTTAACTTTGACCTTGTCAGTATTGGCAAGAGCTGAAAAACTTTATAGAGTTTGTCTAATTTAACAGAAAGGAAGCTGACAGATTAAACTACTTATGCACATCTTACAGGTAAGCTGTTGACCCAGCATTAGAAAACTGAAACTGTATGACAAAAACTGCTGTCTTGCTTAGTGTTTAAAAACAGCAGGCTAGTTGCAACAGAACTGGTTTACACCCAACTCCCATTCTCTCCTTCCTGCTGGCAGCCATTTTTGTGTATCTTTGAATTTGGAAGGTACCTTAATACCATCACTGATAAGAAGTAATTGTTATTCTCAGCAGAAACACAGAAAAGTGCACAGGTTTGATATTCTTACCCTCAAAATAATTTCAAAATCAGTGTTAAGTCACATTGATTAACAGACATGAGCCTTCAATCTGATATTGCCATTGATTGCCCTGCACTTGCCTGTGCATCAGTAAAGGATTTCAATTTCTAGGATCTGTGCTCCACTTTTCACAAGTTGAAAAGCTACTTTACCTGGTGAAATAAAAATGACAATAAGGACTTTCCTTATTTCAGTCTCTGATATGGCCTTCATCTGCCACTGTACTCTTAAACATTCAATTGCATCATTTCAATTCAATTGGGCAGTTAGCCCAGCTGACACATTCCCAATCTATCTTTCAAATCTGAATGTATTGCAGCTTTCCACTGTGTTCTCACCATTCTAATCCATTATAACATTTTCCATAGTAATATTTTTATGTTGCTTAAGTGTAAGTTCAAGAAAAGCTGCATACATGTGCTATTTCCATAGGGCAGTCTAGCTATTACTTATTCAATAAACAAAAATTTGCATGCAAATAAGATGTTCAGAGATTAAAATTCTAAAATGTGCTTGTAAATCATAGTTGTTTCACACATTTTTCCAGTTAAAGTAACTCATTGAGATTGTGATGCTTCAATTAAAATAAAAGGTTAAAGTTATTTTTAACACTCTTAGCCTCTTAGTCAAACAATTCTTTAGTCCCTAATGTAAGCAAGATAAGCAGTTAATTTATTTTACAATTCCATCTCAAATCTGCTTGTAGTAGAGTTGCTATACTTACCAAGTAAAAATGAAAAACAGGTTAGTCAAATTTGAGTTTCAGATAAATAACCAATATCATTTTTAGTATAAATATGTCCCAAATGTTAAATAGAATATACTTGTCTAAGTAATTTATGGAATGTGTTTATACTGAAATTATATGTTCCTGGAGGGAAGTTTTGAAGTTATTTTAATTGCATAATTTATGGGGTACATATGGTAGCTCCAAACATTTATCCAGTGTATAATATTCAAATCAAGGTGTTTAACCTTTGCTACTCCTTAAATATTTCTTAGGTGTTAATCAAAATTTTGAAATTAAAATTTGGCCAAGAAGCATGTATTTTTATCTCTAGAAAATGTATATTCTATTAAAATATTAATGAAAACTGTGCTACATTTGAGATAAGCACCTTTCACTCAACAAGCATCATCATCTATAAAAATGATGGATGTTATCTCTTAAACCTGAATTTATCTTAAATTTAAAATGTATTTTCTTTTGTCATTTTTAGAAATTAATCCTACTTGATTCTGGGTCACATATTTTTCTTTTAATTCCTCAATAGTTAAAACTGATTTAATTTCATTTTCTGAGGACACTGATTAAATTACCCATCTTTAAAAGACCCTGAAGTGACTAGTACTATTTTCTCCTAGATTGTCAACTGCCTTATGCCTCAATTTTTTTTGATCATTTTTACACACAAAATTGTGATATTTTTGAACTTCAATTCTAGGTTCTTGACTACTCTGAAAGACTGCCAGAGTAACTTCCTTGCAGGCAGGAAAGCTCATTCTCAAGGCTTATTAGCAGTATTCCCTTGAATTTGAGAGGGTGGCATCATTTTAAAATTATTCTGAAAAAAAAGTTTATAAAAGCCTTGAAATTTGCAGTTGCTAGGCTACTGTGTAGAAAAGACGGGTAAATGACACTTGCCTATGTATATAGGACAGAAGTAAAGCAATCAAAAGGCTTCTAAAACAGCAGGATAAAGATCTTAATTTACAACTGCAAAAATTAGTGTTAATAATCATTTTATGTTAAGAAAACAGAGGTATCTATGAAACTAGGGTTTTATAATTCCTTAGATAAAGTCAATTTAAGAAATTTGCAAATTAATACAGATTTTAGATTAGAATAAGCCTAACATTAAACAGGAAAACATTTTTCTTCAAATTTTTTTATCTTCTTCTAAAATGGTACAAACAATTTGACAGGCTCATAGTAGAACTGAATTTCAGTATAATTTAAGTGTAGCAAGCTAAAAGACTTGTTTCAGAACAAAATGATTCTTTCATGAAAAACAGAAGATGAGGCAAAGGATAATCTCTAAACTTACTTTCTGTGACACTGTTTTTTTTTTTCCTTTAATGACTGAAATTTGTTTGTATGTTGCAATTCCTACTAGTGTTTTATTGCTATCTTTATATAGTGACATTGAACACTATTTCCCTAGACACTTATCTGCCATTCTGATAAATCTGGTAATACGCCTTAACAATCCATGGCTCAAGTTTTTCAATTACATTCTTTGGCAGTAAGGTTGTCTTAAAGCAGTTTTAAATTTGAAGATATCGATGGTTTGGAATATATTCTTGCTCTCCTTATTAGATCATCTGAAGGACAGTGCCTGTTGAAAATTTGGATTTTATACCATTTTCACTGAGTTGAATTGTCTGTGAAACTTACCTCAAAAAATCCTGTCTATCATTGGAATTTCTGTTTCTGGCCTTCCTTAAAATCTAGATAGCCACTAAAACTAGATTATATATAATACATAATTAGTTAGCACCCCCCAGTGGTCTGTTATTGTTTCATTTTTAGGATCAAAGGAACCTTATTGAGGTTAATAATCTTTTCTATATCATTACAGATTGAATACCTGTGCCCACTCAGATTCATAGATTGAAGCCCTAAACCTCTAAAAGACTTTCTTTGGGGAACAGCTGTGAAGCATGATAAAGGTTAAAAAAGGTCCTAGAAGTTGAGTGTTCAAAGAAGATGAGACACCAGAGGTCTGTTTTTCTACAAGTGAGAACCAGCACCAGAAAATTTTGACCATCCTGGTACCTAATATTGGCCTCCTTAGCCTATGGGTGTGGGAGAAATAAATTTCTGCTGTGTAAAACTTCTAGTCTTTGGTATTTTGTTATGGAAGACTAAGATGATTAAAACTGATTGGAACATGATTTAAATAGGTATCTAGAATATTTCTTAGAGATTTTCTACAATATGTCATAGATTATTATATGATGTTCTTCTGCAAGAGTTTTGTCATTATTCTCTAACCTTTTTTTTTTTTTGTTTGGTACTGGGGTTTGAACTCAGGGCCTATAACCTGAGCCACTCCACCAGTCCTTTTTTGTGAAAGGTTTTTTTCGAGATAGGGTCTCATAGAACTATTTGCCCTGGCTGGCTTCTAACCATGATCCTCCTGATCTCTGCCTCCTGAGTAGTTAGAATTACAGGCATGAGCCACTGTTGCCCAGCTATTGTCTCACCTTTTTAAATCCTCCTATTTCTCCTCCCTACACACACACACACACACACACACACACACCCACACACACACACACATACACACACACACACACACCCCAAACATATGTATATGCTTGAAATGTAGTTAAAATGTGATTTCCTGAGTATTTATTGTTTTTATGACTTCTATAAATTGTTGTGCATCTTTCATTCATCTTCCATGGAGTTCTTTGCCATTACTTGTTAATTATAAGAATACTGACTAATTTTTAATAAATTAATTTAGATTAACTATTCACTTACTATTATTCATTTAAAGAATTTTTACATCAATAATTTATTTACCTTATTCATATGGATCAACTGTAAAACATTCTTTTTATTTAAAAAATTAATTTTAATGTTTAATATTTTGGAATACATCAATGCTTTCCCATCTTACTAACAAAGTAAGATGGTTAAGAAATCTTCCATTATAAGTGTCAGAAATAATTGCCCTCTATCCAGGCACCAATGGCTACTCAGGGAAATCATGGTCTGAAGCCACCCCAGGCAAACAGATTGCTAGACCCTGTCTTGAAAAAAAAGCCATCACAAAAAAGGGCTGGTGGAGTAGCTCAAGGTGTAGGCCCTGAGTTCAAGCTCCAGTTCTAAAAACAAAAAACAAAACAAAACAAAAAAGAAATACATTGCCCTCTAAATTATTGCAACCTTTTTAAGTTTTATTTTTCACATTTTCATCTTTTATGTATGTAGGCATTATTTTTAAAGTGGGATAAGGAATCTAATTTATTTTTCTACATGTTATATAATTTTACCAATATCATTCAATGAGAAGTTAATCTTCCCCACTGATTTTCAATACTATCTCTGTCTTACCACACTTATTGTTTACCCACAAGGAAAAAGGAATAATTTTATGCTGGACAGAATCCAATCCATTATTGCAGGTGACCTCCATGGCCTTGATTCTCAGTTTTCATTGAAATGTGCTCACAGACCAAATGCAGTATGTGAAAGTTGTTAATCCTGCTTCTGTTTTTTTTTTTTTAAATAATACATATTCTCTAAATATTGGGCACAATGTTTTATAAATGTTTATAATATCAAATACTCAAAGTGATCTCTTATTTAGTCAGTATATTCCCTGTGTGAGATGAGGATTTAGAAGGATTTTAATATTTTTCATTTTTATGAAGCATATCTCAATAAGCATTAATGTATATTAAATAAATATATATACCAAACAAAAATATTTTAGATGTATACATCATTTAAGAAATATATTTAAGAAAAATATATTTAGCATATTTTCTTTTTTTTACTTTTATAACCTAAATTCTGTTAAAGTCTTTTTAAAGTCAATATTCATGGAATGATGGTTCTTTTGTCACCTGAACTTAAGTATGCACACAGTTGCCCTGGAGAACTTTAAGCTATGAAATTTGGAACATTTGTAGTAGTATTGTTACCAACATTCTTTAACAATTTTGCAATATAGGACGCTGCCTTTAATCCTGAATATACAGCATAATGTAAAGAATAACACTAAGCCAGAAGGCATTGTTCTTGCACTACTTGCAGATAAAAAACAAACATAAAAGCAAATACATATATACATATTTTATATACATATTTCATATGTACTTGTGTATATAGATACATATGTATACACATACACACATAATCTAAAGTACTAAGTGGTTACCTAAGTTGAATCAATGAGAATATTATTTTTGGAGGTTGTTAAAACAACACATAAAATTGGAGAGGACTGAATTTGACAAATATTTTGTGAAAAAGGAATAAACAACTATTTTGTGTTGATTATATATACTGTAGGTTTGGATAAACATTTGCATAAAGTACCTTGCATAGAGCCTTGGAGAAATGGTGTTTGATCTTTATACTAGTGGTAAGGAAATGATTGTTGAATATGGAGGTGATAAACTTTTTTTCTCTACAAATATCATTCCGGAAGTTGTGCACATGTTTGAGAAAGGGAAAAATTTCATACATCTTCCTTAGCAAACACATTGTGGCTATTGCAAGCTTTCAACACAACTTTAAATGTTATAAACATAGTAGTTTATTAACCATTTAATTCTCACAGGAACCTGTAAGATAAAATTACTATTCTAAGTTTTAGATGATACAATAAAGATTATGAAGTTGAATACTGGATTGATACATTGTAGAAACTATGAACACTATGTCTCCTGAAGTATCCATTATCAACCTATGGATAGGTCAATGATATTTTTATCTGTGTTATTCATTTTTTGAATCAATAGAAGATAGAGGAATAGAAATCTAGGCTGTGAGACTGAAAATAAGTTTGTGAAGCATAAGATGAATTTAACAATTTCCAAACAATAGAGCCAAAATAATTGTATTAGCTAATATTAATGTTTAATGTAAAAATGGGAACATAAGAGTTTCAGAAAGAAATGTATGTGTTGTTGAGATTTTTTACTTAGTTATATAGTGTCAGTGTTTCTCAAACTTCAGTGATTTGTATTCTGAATTAATATCTTTTTTCTCTACTTTTCATCAGTGGTAACATGCACCTGATAATTGTCTATTGACTTTACTTTTCAAGTATGAATTTAAGAAACTTTAATCAATAAAAATTATAGGAAAATAGTATCTTTTTCCCTCAGCAGAAAATTATCAGTTGTCAGTTGGTAACCCAATTTGTAGAGGTTGGTACTCTCTACAGCATTTAAGGCCCTTCAACAGCTAGCATGCCTTTAGGTGGTGACCATGGACTCCTTCAAAAGGATATTTGCCAGTGGAACATTGGACCCATGCACACAGAGAAGTACATAAGCATTTGGGCCAGCACTTGAGGTTATAAATTAGAAGAAAACAAGTTTGTCCTCCTACATAATGTCTCCAGCCATATCTTCTTTCATCTGCAGTAACAGAACCAGTCATGGTCCTTATGCAAGCTAAAAACCAGTGACATAAAGGACTCCCTATTCTATATTCAGATATTAAACAATGTCATGAGGAATTTGTGTTAGTGCCTCATTTTCATGCTAGTCTGTTTCGTGTTGTTTCATTCTCATGTGGATTCTTTCCTCTTTTGCATGCTGGGGAGGTCGGGTACTGCTCTATTAAGGTGGGAAATTTATCCCTCATACTTCATATGTTCATATAGGAGAGGAAGTGTTTACTCCAGTGTTCAGTAAGGTGACGTGTTTGGAATACTTCCTGATTATCTCCACACCCCATTAACTTTTTCCTGAGGACAGGAGACATTTATTTGATTGATGTCCCAAGAAGAAGGAATCAGTAACCTCTCTCTTTTTCATCTGCCACAAGAAATGCTCCTTGTAGTTTTCTTTCTGTCTTACCTCACAGCATCATTCTCTGCTCTTTTATGGTAGTTCTGCTGCTTAGATGCACTGAATGCCAACACTTACACAGGTAAATCAGTCTAATTGTGAAACAGTTACTAGCAAGCCTATTTGACTGTAGTACAAAAGTTTTATGTTTTCCAAACAGATCTATCAGCAATAAATTTAGAATATTCCCTTCACTAAATGTCTCCTATGTCTCGTTATTATTTTACCCTAAAATATTAGGAAAGAAACTGTATTTTACTTGTTTACCCTTAACACACCTCAAAAATTTTAGAGTTGCATTACCTATTAGCAGTGATCCTAGTTTAAAAAATATTTCACTAAAACAGGGGAGAGGTGGTAAATATATTAAATCTTCTTATCAAGAGCCAAATTATCTGGCTAATTTGATAAAGAATAATTATAGGTGCTGTGAAAATCTGATCAGTTGTCAGGGGGTGGTTTTACATAAACAAAGTGGGTTGGAGTATTAGAAGAAAAAAAAGTAGACAGTTTGACACATCTGGGAAATACTCAGATGATAAAGATAGAAGAATTTGGGAAGTGGACATGAATTGAAGGGAATAGACTTAGAGATTGTTATGGACAGGGAGTCTGTGCCCTTCCAAAATTCACATATTGAAATTCTAACTCACAATATGACACTTGTGTGAGGTATGCCTTTGGGAAATAATTAAATCATTAGGTTGAGTCCTCATGAACCATATTAGAGCCTTAAAAGAAGAGCATGAGACTTTCTCCCTCTGCTGTCTTCCATGTGAGAACACAAGAGCATGTTAATTTTCCAAAATGGAAGCATCCCCTCATTTTACCCTGAATTTTCCAGTGCTTTAATATTGGAATTCCCAGCTTCCAGAATGGTGGGAAACGAATGTTTGTAGTTTAACACTCGGTCTGAGGTAAATTTTCAGTAGTAGTCTGCACTGACTAAGACTGTAAGGTATGACTTACAAGCTTTTATTTTGAATTACTGAGTAGATTGTGGGTTCATTACCAGATTAACAGGAAAATTGAAAATATTTCGATGAGAGGAGAGCAGAGAGAAGAGGTGATGAAATGCCAATGCGTTAAATTTTGTATATCGTCTTCACCATGATATACAACAAAATTTAACGATCATGAAAATAATGTTCAGACTCAAATGACAAAGTTTTCAGGTTAAAATACTCATTACAGCCTAGTTATGATTATGAAACCAAAAGTTATTAGCATGATAAAAATATTATTCAGCATTGAAAAAAATTAGAGGCTTTTTGTAAAGTCTTTTAGCACTTTTTATAAATTTTATTCTTTTTATTAACAAGGTAAAAAGGACTATAAATGCATGAAGTTCCAAAGCTCCCAAAAATATAATTCAAATATTTTGTCCAAGTTATTCTTCTGAAATGAGGTTATTTAAAAATTAGTCTCAGCTATTTAAACTACATCCATATTTTTGTATTTTTAAATTTTAGAATTACTAGATTTCAATCTGCTAATGTTGGTTGTCTACACTGGAAATTTCAGATGTATAGGTAATTACTACCGTTATGAATTCAATTACTCCTCAAATTTGAATAGGGCACTATTTCTAAAACCATATCAAAAGCGTCAGAAAATACATTAAAGGTTTAAACAAAGAGCTATGTTGATAGAATAAACTCATAAAATTATAACTTAAGACAATTTTAATTTCATCAGTGCTGTAACAAAAAAGCCATAAAGCACTGAATCTGACCAGGATATTAATTTTCCTGTTTCTAAAATATATCCTGGCCTAACAAGGCTGAAGGAAATTTTATCCATGGAAATACAGATGGCAGAATATTTTAACATCTTAGTAAATCTTTAAGAATAAATAAGATATTGGACTGGGGATATATTGGACTGGGCAGAGTGCTTGCCCAGCATATCCAAGGGCCTGGGATGGAACCCCAGCACCACAAAAAGAAAAAAATATGCTCAAGAATAAATAAATAAGATACAATTAGATTATATGTCCATAGGGATGTAAGTAATCAAAGAAACAGTATTACATGAACAAAATCTATTACTAAAAAATGGAATACTAGTGGTGGCAATAATGATAGAGATAATGACTTTTTTCTTTTCCTTTTTTTGGTGAGATTGGAGTTTTAATTCAGGGCTTCTGCTAAGCAGACACTCTAGAACTTGAGTCACACATCCAGCCCTGTGTTTTTTATTTATGACAGATACCATACTAAGTTACTTGCAAATTTTTTTCTACATTTAGTCTTTATTGTAGTGTCTTTAGGTTCATTGTCATAGGGCTAATATCTAGTTTTTCTTCCCACCCTACTAATAATAGTCTTAATTGTTGCAACCTAATTTACAGCTAAAGTATGAGGAAGAAAAAGATTTGAAAAATATGATGGAAAACAGAATTCAGAATAGGAATTTCTCTTATGAACAGTCATCATCTGCTTTTGCTCTTACATTTTTGTCTCTTCCCATCTCTGTTGAAAAGAATATGTTTATGATGGTTCAATTTGCAGGGCTTATCTTAGTCCATACTGTGATTCTGGGAATGGAAGTGCAGCATAGTGCAGGAATGAGAGCAAGGAACTTGAGAGTTCTTTATGGATCACAGCTGCCATATAAGACCTTGACTGCTTATGTGTGATGTTAGTATTATTTAAATGTAATAATTTGTGTGAGCATATATTGTCTTTCAACTTTATATAATAAATAAACTTTATAACTTTATTAATGGGAAAATAAATTTCAAACAAGATAAACTAATTGTCCACAGTAATAGAATTACTTAACAATAGAGTTTTATTGGGTGCAAGAGACTAAGACTGATGTTTTTGTCTACAAAAACACAAAAGTGAGCAAGAAATGTGATTCAAAGAATCATCTCTGTTAATGACTAGCCAATTTCCTGAAATCTTCCCTTCTCACTTAAAAGAGAATAAATAAAAGGAAAGACATGATTTTACTTTCATATTTAGTAAGTAGATGGATAAGGGGAAAAAATTCTTTATCTGATATAACTGGAATAGCTAATAAATTTCTCCTAAAATGAGACTGAGCAACATGCATATTTCAATGGTAGAATCTCATATTTTCAGTGATTTCAATTAGGTATAGTAAACATAATTTCCTATCAGAGAATTATATGTGCCAGTGAGAATCATTGCTCCTAATAACAGGAAATAAATGGAAAGCAACACCAAGATTGCAATACTCCCATCAAATGTGCCATCTGGAATTGCTCTGAATGAGACATTTTATTAAGCTATTCTTACTCTACAGTTCAGTATGAATATTTCTCTGAAAGGTTGATAGTTTAAATGCCTGACCAAAAACAAAAGCATGAAAGCAATGTATTATTATTTAGTATGTACATGTATAACTTCATTTTACTAATAAACTAGAAGGGCATGAATTTTAATTCACAATGCATGGATTGTAATAGCTGTTTTAAAGTTGAGTAGTGACCAAAAAGTGTTATGAATTGGCCAAGATGCAAAGCTAGTTGTTTACAAAACTCATGGGCAAACATGAAGTTTTTGACAACTTATTTAGTCCCCCCCACATTTAGATATAATTCCTTCCAACCTTACTGTTAAGTGAGCCTTTTTTTTCTGATCTCATTTTTTAAATTCATTTATTCATATGTGCATACATTGTTTGGAACATCTCTCCCCACTTCCCCCTGCCTCCTCCCTCCCATACCCTCCTCACTTCCAGGAAGAACCTGTTCTGCCCTCTTCTGCATTTTTGTGTAAGAGAAGACATAAGTGATAAGAAGAAAGACATAGCATTTTTGCTAGTTTGAGATAAGGGCAGCTATACAGAGAGATTCCTAGCATTGCTTCTGTGCACAAGTATATTACAACCGGAATTGATTCATCTCTACCTGACCTCTTCACTACTTCCTGGTCTCCTTCCCATTTTGACTTCCGTCATTTTAAGGTTACTATATTAGCTTCTCTACTGTGGGCATATCAAACACTTTCAAGTTTTGGGTTTCCTATTTTCCCTATTCCTTCTGTATGTGATCTCCCTTTAGCGTGTGACCCATGTCTAATAATATTACTGCATTTGTTTTGAATCTGACCTCGTGTTTTGATGAGAAACCTCCATAATACTCATTTCCTCCTCTGGTCTTTTGCTCCTTGTCTGGTGGTTAATTTTAAGTAGGCAGCTGATCTCGCTGGTTTCACCTTCTCCTGCACTTTGTAGTTCACCTTTCTAGGAGATGATGAGAGGAACAGGGAAGAGTTTCTGCCCAAGGAGAAACCTGAAGTTCTGCAACTTCCTTGGTCACTAGAAAACACATATTTATGCCAGAAAAAATTACTGAGGGAAAGGGAAGATCAACTGAACAATCAAATGAATTAAAGGTAAACTATGTTTTAGAATATAGTTACATGGGTCGTATGTATTAAATAATGAATAGAATATTAACAGCATTGGTGATATAATTACAGGTGGTCACTTTTATCTGAACATAATCTAACATTATTAGTTCATTTTGGGAACAGTAACTGCTGATTTTTTTAAAGAAGAGTATCTTTTTCTTTTCTGAAACTCTAAATTTACTATAAAAACTGAGTCATCATGTAAGTCTTTCATTATCATTAAAAGGAAATTAATTCCAACTGTGAAATTGATTCTTTGCAATGTGACTATGCTGAAGTATACCACATACTACTTGTATTTGAATTGAATTAACAGCATGAGGCCTATTCTTAAGAGGATGGAAAATAGAAATGCATTGTGACACAAATTTATAAAGACGTCATTTTTAAAAGTCAGATGAGGAAATTTTGGACTTATGAAACATTTGACTTTGGATATATTATTGCATAAACTCTGTCTTAGAAATAGAAGGGAAGGTCTCTGAGAATCTCTTTTTTTTGGCAGTTTTGAGATTTGAACTCGGGGCATTCTGCTTCCTGGGAAAGCACTCTACTAATTGAGCCACACAGCCAAGACTTCTTGTTTTAGTTATTTTTCAGATTGGATCTTGTGCTTTTTGCCAGGGTAAAACTTGAGCTGCAATACTCATACCTCTGTTTCTCGTAGCTGGGACCAGACGCATGCACTATACACCAGACTTAATTTTGAGACAGCATTTTGCTAATTTTTGCTTGGGCTGGACTCCAATGGTGAACCTACTATCTCTGCTTTCCACATAGCTGGGATTATAGGTGTGTAACACCATATACAGCTGACAAATCTCTTTTTTGTAATTTAACTTATTACTTAGGCATTGAAGGACGCTGAGTGATATAAAACAAATTAAATGTACCATTTTGTTTAATTTATTTACACAATTTGAAAAATAGTTTCATTCTTTAGAAGATATTCTTTATGGATATGCACCGGAAAAGATAATTACTTCTGGTGATTGACTTGGAAGTAGCACATATGGTCTGCACATCACCAGTGAGTCTGTGCCATGTTATAACTTGGTTCTAATTAAGGGAGCATACAATGTGATGCCTGATCCAGTTATAAAAATGTTCCTCTTTTGTATTTCCATATTCTTATCTCCTATGTTCTGTTGTTCTTGTTGTTGTTTTGTATTTATATGTTCTTATTTCCTATGTGTTCGGTGGCAATTCTACATGGGTTTCTCATGTTACTATATTTTTGTTTCAAGTTATCTTTTCCAGTGTATAGCAATTAATTTTTGGAAATAGAAATAATGTCTCTCTCTCCAGGACAAAGAATAGGAATGCTTATTACTCCTTATGAAAAGGTGTAGGTTTCTCAATTCAGTGTTCCTTTCCTAAAATGTGACCTACTGTGCATGCAGTATCATCCATATGTTTCATCCAATGGGATACAGGGTTAGGAAAACTAAAGCAAATATACTGAAGCTCACAATACTGTCTATATTGTAAATAATAGAATGTTTTGTCTCTTACCTTGGAGTCTCATGTCTTCTAGCTATATCCATAAAACCAAGGTTCTGCTTATTTTGAAAGATATTTTCTCTTTGTTCTTCAAATTATTGTTATTGATAACAACTGATATTTGTATATTTTCTAGCTTACTAAATGTTTCCTCTGTCATTCACATAATATTTTTGAGCTGGATGTTTTTAAAATTTATTAAGGTTTTTGTTTGCATTTTTTTACAATTTTAAATGTTACAGTTTTCAGCTATAAAATATGTTTTGTGTTTTTATTTCACTGTGAAGAGCCTTTCTTTTTCTATTAGTTTCCAGAATGTTTGTCTTCAATTCATGCAACACAACAATAAATAGCTGCTCTGAAGTCTTATAAAATATCACCATCTGAGTTCCATCAGAATTGGTATCTAGTGATTATCTTTTCTTGCTGGGAACTGACTATATTTTTCTTCATCATTTTTTTTACAATACCTGTTATGAGGTATTTACATAATATTTATTTATGCAGATATTTATTTACATAAATAAATATTTAATTAGGTTTATTATATTTTTTAATGTTATTAAAATTAATGTTTTATTAATATTAAATTTTACTTATATTTATGTAAATAATGTTTATTTACATAAATAAATAGTATTCACATAAATTTACACATTTACAGAATTTATATGCATATACTTTTTTTCAGGACTGGGGATTGAATTCAGGGTCTTGTGCTTGCTAGGCAAGCACTCTCTGACTGATCCATTCCTTCAGTAATTTGGCTCTTTATACACCAAATATTTTTAAATTGTATTCTAAGCATTTTGAATAATATAGTGCATAGTTTTTTAGTCCTATCAATCCTCAGGGGAATGATTTTCTTAACAGAAAATAAAACTGGTTTAGTTCAAACACAAGGATGGCCTTAGTGTCTGACAGTTTTTTTTAATGCCAATTTAGCTTTTAAAAGCTTTGCCATATTGCATTGGGTCCATGCTAAGGCTTGGGTCATGACTTAAATTTTAGTTTTTTAAAGTCTTAGCTAAGTTGCTACTACTTAAATAAACCTTAACAATTACCCCAAAAGTAATAACAAAGTAAAAACTAATGAAAAGTATTCTGAAATATAATGTTACCTATAGGCCAAAGATGTTAAGGTGAGATGTCACTGTTGAAACAATTTTTCTGATTTTAATCAATTTATGGTGTGATCCAGGCAAAGTAAGAATTTGACTATCAGAGAGAACACAAAGTTGTCTGCGTACTAGGCAATTAGAATATCATCAAAGAAATTTGGGATGCCAGGGAATCAGAAAAATGTAGAATTCTGGTCCAAATTACTTATGGACATAGCAGGAATGGTTCTATTTCCAAAGTGTAGAGATGAATAAAAGTCCTCCCAAATTCACAAAATGCAGTATATTGAGAGGTGTCTTCATAGATGAAATGGAGAAGCAAATGGAACTTTTTTCCTCACTGGAAAAAAAAATAATATTAATTTCTCTACCAAGGAGATTATTTATTAATTTTTCCACAACAGAAAATATGCATGAATATGAATTCATTCTCAATTCTTTTATATATTTGAACCCTACTGATGTAAATAAGTATTGTAGTAACTCTTATGCAGATATTATCTTTTGGTTTTCATCACAATATAAATAAGATAACTACTTTTATCTGACAAGAATTTGTTGTGTGTTGACTGTCTTGCCTCATAGAGTATAAAAGTTATCTGGTTTTGTACCACAATTGAATTAGTAAGGCAAATTGGCCATCTCACTGTTCACAAATATTTATGATAATTTTCTATGTTAATAATATCATATTCCTTGTGGTGAAGGACAAAATATTAGATAACAGTACACCTTGGTAACACACATAAATGAAAGAATATGTGAGATAAATCCCATCATTTCAATAATGATTGTGCATTCTAGTGGTTTGAGACATATAAATATTACTTTAAGGTGAAGGTAAATACAAACCCTATCTTCTACTACTAAAAATGCAGAGCAATCCTCACTGACTTTCTCATAGTTAGTTGTGTATTCTGATTCATCTTTCAGAAGATGTAGAATCTACTGGCAAAGAACAGAACTAAGACAAAAGAGCAAAAACAAAACATTATTTTCAACCTTTTTAGACCACAAGTAAAATAGTTCTGGTTCTCAAACATCTGAACCTTTGAGGCCAATGATATTTGAATACTCATAGGAAACTGGGATAGTATAACAGATTGTAAAGCTAATAGGAAACTTATTGTCTTAAGGCTTTGGAAGAAAGATGTTTAACCCTTAGAAAACATCAATACTATTTTTGAGAACCATTTTGCATTTCTACTGGGCTTTGATATAACCTAAAACAATAAAACACTGGATGTTAATCAAACTTAAAACAGCCTAGGAGTTACCTTAACCATGTAGTAAAAAAAAAAAAATCAGCCCTTATGGTAACATTCCTTCATTAATTTGACTGAGCACTCATCAGATTACACTAAGTAAACTGTGAATACAAATATAAGATGAATGAGTAGGTATTCATATTCCCAGCAGACACCTTTGCTAATTTACTTACTGCCCAATGATCTTTCAAGAATCATGTGAAAATTTCCTATAGAAATCAAATATGGAAACAAAAAGGATAAGAGAAAACTCCACATAGCAGACCTAAAAGCAACAGGACTCCCCCTCAATACCTTTAAGAAAAATAAGTTTGAATAGGATTCTAGTCAAATTATGTTTTTCCATTTATCTGAGACTTAAGCAGTTTTGAAAGATAATTGACCTGGAAGTTTTGGAAAAAGTATGTGCCTGAATAAACATCTTGAACATACTCAAAAGTAGAAATCATTTGGTTTCATAAAAATCTAACCAGTATATACTACTGTGAGGAATATCTAATAATCAAAACAAAATGGAAAAATGTTCTACTTTGCACATGACACTTAGATTATACCACAGCTGTTAAGTACTGGGTCAGTGGAATATAAAATTGCATGACTATAGTGTACTGTGGAGGAAAATCCTGGGTTTGTCAATAACAATTTTATTTCACAGAGGCTAATGTGGTTACCATTATTGCATATTGTCCAGTTTTGTCAGCAATGATCAATCCTGAGCACCTCATACAACACTGTGTATCTAGGTGACCAAACAGTAACATGTACATTAGTAGTCTGTTTATTCATGAAGGAAGAAGATATTTTATTTTTACTCAAAGTCTATTTTCATTGATTAATACCTCTGTAAAAACTACAAAGTACTATTAATATATGTATCATATATCTATGTGGCATATAAAACAAGTTTTTGTTTATGTGTAAAGGAAGATATTTGTTAAGCAAAAGGAAGGACAAAATAGATTAGTATGGAATTCAGTGTGTATTAGCACAACACTTCATTATCCCAGATCACCAGCCTAGTGTTACAGAGAAGAGACTGATTTACTAAAGATATGTATTTTAGATAATTTGGTCACTTAGGTATTCTTATATGCTCTCTAACATAAAATATTTAAGATTAATTAAGAGTGGTTATTATGACAATGTAGCAAAATCCTTTTAGAAGCTCAGCAGAGCTATAAAGAAATTGAGGTATTTACATAGTGGCTCTCCCATTGGCCCAATAAAGATAGTTCTAAACCAACATGATCAGCTAAAGCCAGTATAAAGTAGTCCTGATTACAGGACTAGATGCTAGAACTTAATATGGCACCAAAAGAAAAGGTCCTAGAAGTCAGGAGAAAAGTTCAAATTGAGAAATCATGCAGAGTCTTGAGAGGTTAGTTTCTCAAAACATGAACAAGAAATAAATCTTTACTCCTTTAGCAATAGGTCATAAAACAACCAACACATTTCTAAAATTGGAGCTCTTATTCTCCTCAAAATTTCCTAGAATAGAATGGTACACATGGCTTTGAGACAGGAAGGCCTAAGTCAACCTTGAATCTGGCAAAGAAACAAAGGAGGGGTGGGGGACATGAAAGGAATGTATGTCTCTACTTCAATAAGCAAGGTGGTTGGTGATTCAATCGAACAAGTTCCAATGCTTTAGGTTTTATTAGCGGTCTTTATTGGGTGGCAAGAGCATTTATTTCAGCCTTGAGAACCCCTTAACTTGACAGATAAAGACATAATGCTTTATGGTGGGGCCATGGGTATGAGGCATCTGGTTGATACAAACTTGATTCCTAAGAGCAGCATTAATTTTAATGAATCAATTTTAACTTAAGACATTTACTGATATATTGTCATAATAACCACTTTTAAGTATTCAACCCAGTTTTTATTTTTATTTATTTATTTATTTATTTTTTATTTTTCTTTTATTATTCATATGTGCATACAAGGCTTGGTTCATTTCTCCCCCCTGCCCCCACCCCCTCCCTTACCACCCACTTCACCCCCTCCCTCTCCCCCGCCTCAATACCCAGCAGAAACTATTTTGCCCTTATTTCTAATTTTGTTGTAGAGAGAGTATAAGCAATAATAGGAAGGAACAAGGGTTTTTGCTGGCTGAGATAAGGATAGCTATACAGGGCATTGACTCACATTGATTTCCTGTGCATGGGTGTTACCTTCTAGGTTAATTCTTTTTGAGCTCACCTTTTCTCTAGTTCCTGGTCCCCTTTTCCTATTGGCCTCAGTTGCTTTAAGGTATCTGCTTTAGTTTCTCTGCGTTAAGGGCAACAGATGCTAGCTAGTTTTTTAGGTGCCTTACCTATCCTCACCCCTTCCTTGTGTGCTCTCGCTTTTATCATGTGCTCATAGTCCAATCCCCTTGTTGTGTTTGCCCTTGATCTAATGTCCACATATGAGGGAGAACATATGATTTTTGGTCTTTTGGACCAGGCCAACCTCACTCAGAATGATGTTCTCCAATTCCATCCATTTACCAGCGAATGATAACATTTAGTTCTTCTTCATGGCTGCATAAAATTCCATTGTGTATAGATACCGCATTTTCTTAATCCACTCGTCAGTGCTGGGGCATCTTGTCTGTTTCCATAACTTGGCTATTGTGAATAGTGCCGCAATAAACATGGATGTGCAGGTGCCTCTGGAGTAACAGTCTTTTGGGTATATCCCCAAGAGTGGTATTGCTGGATCAAATGGTAGATTGATGTCCAGCTTTTTAAGTAGCCTCCAAATTTTTTTCCAGAGTTTCAACCCAGTTTTTATAGAGAGAATGGCAGAGCTTTAAGACAATGGGACTTACCATAGAATTTATGTGGCATTATTTAAATCATGTGCTCATTCTCAAATAGAGATGACAAGAAATTAAGGCTAGTAGGCTGGTCATTTCTGTAAATAAGGTTTTATTGAAGCGCAGCCATGAACATTAATTCATGTATAGTCTGTGTGCTTTAGTACAATAAAGGTAGAGTTGAGTAGGTATAATGATATAAAAGCCTAAAATAATTACTTTACGGCCCTTTCAACATTTATTTGTTGTTCATTCTTATTTTTTTACTCTAGAGAGGACCCATTTTCAGTCTATTGAAAGTGTACTCCTAATAAACTTTGCTATCATTTTTACTATAAAAATTTTTGTTAAACTTTACTCTAGTAGGTTACTTTCTTTTTTCTTTTTTCTTTTTATTTTATTATTCATATGTGCATACAAGGCTTGGGTCATTTCTCCCCCCTGCCCCCACCCCCTCCATACAACCCACTCCGCCCCCTCCCCCTCCCCCCCACCCCTTCAATACCCAGCAGAAACTATTTTGCCCTTATTTCTAATTTTGTTGTTCCTTCCATAATAGGAAGGAACAAGGGTTTTTGCTGGTTGAGATAAGGATAGCTATACAAGGAGTTGACTCACATTAATTTCCTGTGTGTGTGTGTTACCTTCTAGGTTAATTCTTTTTGATCTCACCTTTTCTCTAGTTCCTGGTCCCCTTTTCCTATTGGCCTCAGTTGCTTTTAAGGTATCTGCTTTAGTTTCTCTGCATTAAGGGCAACAAATGCTAGCTAATTTTTTAGGTGTCTTACCTATGCTCACCTCTCCCTTGTGTGCTCTCGCTTTTATCATGTGCTCAAAGTCCAATCCCATTGTTGTGTTTGCCCTTGATCTAATGTTCACATATGAGGGAGAACATATGATTTTTGGTCTTTTGGGCCATGATAACCTCATTCAGAATGATGTTCTCCAATTCCATCCATTTACCAGCGAATGATAACATTTCGTTCTTATTCATGGCTGCAGTAGGTTACTTTCATTGGCAATGTAAACTCAATAATAATAGTAAAAACATGAAAAACCAGTTAGTGATTCATTTATCCCATTGCTAAAGGAGTTTGTCAATCTCAGGAAAGTCTCTTCAAGGGAGTAATGCCCTCTCCTACAGCTAAAACCCATGGTAAAAACCTCAACATGAATCTAAGTTAACACGATAGATTACAGATGGAGTTTCATTGCAAGATGGCTTACATATTTTTCATTATAACAAGTAATCCAGACTCTTCATCTCACCTGTCAAAGAAACCAGTCAAAATTCTATGAAATCACATCTCTGCTAGTTATAATAGTCAGGATTTTTAGTGTAGGTATGTGCCTTTGTACATGTTATGTGAAATATGGCTCGACTTTTTATCAGCTCACATTGGGAAAGAAGCCTTCCTATATAGAGGGTAATTATCAAATACCAGTGTGCAACTTGGTCAACTGTCTTTCAACCTACTACCACAAAGTGGAGGAACTCATTACCCAAGTGACATAACATTTGATGAGACCATCTTCTGCCAATTGTCAAATTCCCTATAATCACATTTATCAGTCTGTGAGATTCTCAAGCTTCCTCTTCCTGAAAACCTTGTCTCTTTTACCTTTCCACTCACTTCACAAAAACTGTTAAGAACTCTTCAGGTTCTGATATTTTATCCTATTTTTGAACTCACAACTTTGCCCTGTAGTTTCATGGATGCTGACAGAAAACAGGAGAGTTAAAGATCAGGAATGAAGGACTGTATTATTCATAGCACAGTCGGCAGCTGCCATTTTGCTCAAGCCTCTCCATCCTGAGGTAACACATTGAAAATGCCCCACTCACAAATAGGGAGAAAGCGGAAGAAGCAATATGCCTTATTTTTATGCTTCCCCAAATTTCTTCCCTAGCGCTCTCAAATCCCATCTTTTACTCTCCATCTCTTTCTTTAATAATATTAGGGAGGCAGGGATGTTTGGAAAGGAAAGTTTTATTTTTTATAATCTCCCTATTGTCTCTCTACTGTACTGCAAACCTTATGATAGTGAGTTGAACAATACCAAAGGTTCTAACGTTTGTCCAATTGAATCCCAGAAGCAGAAATTAAATAGGTTTGTTCAGAAGTATTTGAAGGAATGCTGGCTCTAACTTCCAAAGTCTGGTAAAAAACACAACAAAATAGTAAATAAAAATGGATAAAAGGTACACATTTTATATAGATCTTGTACATGAACATAGGGATATTATTTTTCATTTGTGAAACAGGGTATCACTAAGGTGCCTGTTTCCTGGCTGGTTTGGTCTTATAATTCCCCTGTCTTGACCTCCAGTTATGCAACACTGTGCCCAGCAAAGACTTATAAAACTGTATTTTTTTGTGTTCAACAGGTTATGAAAAGACTGCATATTAAGGTGAAATATGGAGATAGTTAAAAACTATAAATATCTAATCAAACATGCACTTTATTTTTAAAGCAAAATAGACCACACCAAAGAAAAGATTGTAAACTTGAATATACAGTGATAAAACTATAAAAATTTGGAACACAGAGAGAAAAGCCTTTGTAAAATAGATACAGAAACAGTGATTGTGTAACAATTGTTTATATGGGTTTGGGGCTTCCAAACAAGGAGATGGTAAACTGAGAGATCTAAGTTCATTTCATCTTGGTCAACTTTCTTAAAATACTTAATAAACATAAAATAATAAATGCTCCTGGGGGAAGAAAAAAAGACCGAGGAACAAATATAAGAAATCATAGCTTAAAATTAAAACCCAATTCAAGTCAAAAGACAGTATATAAACATCTTAAATTATTGAAAAGAAAGTAAACTGTCAATCTAGATTTCTTTAACCAAAAATAAAATAGCATTAAAATGAAGTACAAAATGGAGTCTTATTCAAACATAAAGAAAAATTGAAGTGATTCCTCGCTAGAACTACTTTATAAGAAATATTAAAGGAAATTGTCTGGGAAGAAGCAAAATAATACTAGATTGAAATCCAAGTCAGCATAAGAAAAAGAGAATGAAAGTACAAAATAAAGAACCAAGAACCTCTGGAAATGGTAAATATCTTAGAAAATATAAAAGACATTATTCTTGATTATTAAATCTCTTAAAAAGATAATTGATTGCTTAAGAGCAAATTATAGAAGTACATTTTTCAATGTGATAAAATATATAGAAATAAAATATTTAAAATAGTTATCACAAACTCAAGAAAGTTAGTTAATTAGAAGCATAATTATGAAACTGAAATAACAATATTATTTGAATGTCAACTACAATAACAAAGAATATATAATGCAGAACTGAATTCCAGAGTAAAGTATTAAAGCTAAATATCACAATAAAAAGAGAAACATAATAAATCAACAAAGATTTAATAATACAAAACAATTAAAAGAAGGAAGAAAAATTAAATAACAAAAATCAATGTGGAAATTAGAAAACAAATAGCATCATGGTAGAAACATACCTAATTATATCACAAATCAAATTAAATGTGAACAAAGTAAAGATTCCAGTTAAAAATGAGAGCTTGTCAGTTGTATGAGCCTAACAAAAGATCCAATTTACCTACATTCCAAATAGGTTAATAGGGAGAGAATGTTAACATACACCATGCTAATGCTAATAAAGGAAAGCAGGGATGTCTATATTAAAACAAGTTAAAGTAGATTCCAGAACAAAGAATACTGACAGGGAAAAAGTCATTGTATAGTTATAAAGGAGTCAAACCATCAAAAGGACATACCAATCCTAAACATTTCTACATCAAATTGCAGAGCTTCAAAATACATGTGACAAAAACTGATTAACCACATGAATAGACATTCATTTAAAAGTAACATTATACATTTAAAAATTCCTTTATTAACCAATGGTAGAATAACAGGCAAAAGGTAGGTAAGAACATAGAGGACCTGAGCTCTGCTGACCAACTTAATAGAAATGAAAAATTATAAAACACTGCATATATCCAGCAACAAAAGCAGCTTAGAAACCAATGCTTATGATTTCTTACGTGGCATTTTTGTTCATAATACTCACAATTTTAAAAAATCTGAAAAGCTTAAAAGGTCTAAGTTGGGAAAGTCATAACTATCTTTATGTTCCTTCTTAACATGGTTTGAAAGTTTTCTAATTCTTTTCAATGAGGAATAAGATAACTAATCTTGCCTTTTTCAGCTTGATTGTGTTTCAATATTTTTGAAAGTAGAAGCATGTTTTTGTGAAGGCTTTTCCAGAGGCATTAGATAATGAGGTCTCTGATCTAATCAGTGCTCTAATCCATTGGTAGATTTAAAATTTGAATAGAATATTGGAACACAGTGTAACTGTGGAAGATGGGGTCAAACTGGGGTAAGTGGGTGCCAGGGGCATGCCTTTGAAGGCACTGGCCCTTACTGTGACTTCCCTCTGTCTCTTTTTTTTTTTTATTTTTCTTTTATTATTCATATGTGCATACAAGGCTTGGTTCATTTCTCCCCCCTGCCCCCACCCCCTCCCTTACCACCCACTCCGCCCCCTCCCTCCCTCTGTCTCTTGATATAAGTAGCTGTGCTCCATCCTGCCCTCTCTTCCATGATGTTCAGCCTGTTCTCAAGCTTAAAATGGGACCATGGACTGAAACCTCTGAAGCTGTGAGTAAAATAATATTTCTTCCTTTTAAATTGTATAAAAAATATAATATTTATGCAATATATCTGTATATTTATAAATCACATGTTTTTAGTGTCTTGCTTCTTTGCTTTTAATTCTGGTTTTGCCTGTCAACCCTCATATTTAACTGCCAGTAAATATGTTGTTTGTTTGAAAATATTCCTTGTCTGTTCGGACAACTCATCCTAGAAAAGCAGCAAGTTGGAACTACTAGGGAAAATGCCACCTGGGAACAAAGACTGACTGGAGTTGGTGAATTTATTTTTGCTTTTTTTTTTTTTTAGTGCTGGGACTAAAATCTAGGGCCTTTCTCTTGGTAGGCTACTCCACCACTCAATTATACTCTAGCCCTGTGGGGCTGGTGCATAAGCACCCAGCCCGTCGTCTCAGGGCTACACTAACTCTGACATATGTGTTCTGCTTTTTTTTTTTTTCAAAGCTACTGTGATGAGGTTAAAGTCAGTTTTCCCACTATGATAAAATAATGTTTTATTGGCTATTCTATTTCCTTCTTGATCAAGTCAATTACAGTAGAACTATTTATTCAAAATGCAAACAAGGGCAAAAGTTGATTTAGATCTATTGAGGTAGACAACTACAAAATTGACAGAATACCTATTGAAAGCCTGCTGAATTTTCAAAAAACAGTAATTTAATCTTTTGCTGAGAAAAGAGGGGCTAGTAGTTTGATTTATGACCTTAGGGAAAACAGAAAAGCTTCAAAAGAGCCACTGTGAAAAACACATTGAGCCTTCTATTTCAAAATATAAATAAGTATATAGTCAAATAGATGAGCCTAACAACATGTAGAAAGATTTATGTAATGAAATTGAATGATATAATTCCTAAATTGATGTCAATTATTCACTTATATAGCAAGATTGTTATGTACAAGATAAAATTCCACACAATTTTGTGCACATAATTTTTCTTAAAATATACTTCTAAATTAAAAATTTCAAAACTTTCCCAGGATTCCTGTTTTATACGATGAGAATCAGCTAACAGTTCTTGGCTAAGGTTTATATTTATTAATTATAATTAATTAGTTTACAGAAATGAGTTAGATTTTCTTTTACTCTCTAGAATTTGCAATAGAGACCTTCCATGCCTTTTTCTTAGAACAAAAACTATAGATTTTTGAACTCTTTAGAAGGGTTAGCAGAATTAGTAATGTTCATCGTTCTGATTTTTACCCTTTCCATTCCCAGAAATCTTTGTTAAATATCTACTAAAGTGAAAAATAATTCTGTAAAACTAAAAATATATTGGTAATTATCATAAAAATGTCTGAATATTCCTTAATATAAATCATCAGATTTAAATTTTATGTTAAATTGGAGATCAGAATAGAATTAAGAAATTTATTTATGCCCACAAAATTACGAGACCTCAATATTATTTTTGTATATTTTCCCCAGAAGTGATAATGTTTGTTGTGATCAATGCATGCCATATTCTGCTTTTGAAATGATGTTTGATTTCAGAGCACGGCTCTTTCTTGTTCCTGCCCTGCCACAACAACAGAAGAAACACTATTAAGAGAAAACTTTCATTAAGTCATTACCATGAGCAGCTTGTCATTTAGTAAGTTCTTTACATGGTGATGTCTTTAAGTTTTTAAATCAACCTTAAGACAAAGATCATTTTCTTGCAGATGAATGAAACTGGGGCACAGAAATCTTAATGCTCACATAAGGACACAGCTGATAATTGTTAAAACTGCAGTTTAAACTTAAATATGTCTCTTTCCTAAGTGTGGGTAGTTTATCACTTTCTGACACTTATAAACTTATCTTTTTATTAAAAGCACAAGCTGCCATGTTTCAGAAATTCTCATTCCATTTCTATTTTGTTCTGTTTACATCATCATATCTCATCTATTAGTATTGTTTTCACATTCAGGCTTTAACGTTAGTTATTAAATACTGAGCCATAAATTTAACATTTCACCCTTTCAGATTAACACTGCTTTTACCTGTAATTGATATAATCTCTATTTTTAATTTTCTCAGAGAAGATTCTTCTGAACTATACTACTGAGCTAGAAATCTTCTATGCTTCTATTCAGATATACATTGCTTCCTAGAAAGTGAAGATTTCAGATTTTTGTATTTCTCACCTATAATACTTTTCTTTAAGGTGGTCATTTTTCTAACCTGCGTTCTTACATAGCACATGGCTTTTATTCACATGTGATTATATTCCCATTATTTTAAACTTTATTTCTGAGTTCTATAGTTCTCCTGTCACTTGCTGACCTACAGTTTTGCCTGGAAGACTTTTTATTTTCTTTTGTCCAAAGGGTACATGACTGCCCAGAATATGCCTACTACTATTCTATGTCTCTGCTTGTTTGTTTGTTTTTGCCTATTCAAAGGTTTACTCAAATACATTAAACCTAAAAGTGAATGGCCTTACAAGAGCTATCAAGAGGTATCAGCATTGTTCAATTAACTGTAGTTATAAAGCCAGGGTGTGGAGCTCAACTGACTACTGGAATAGGGGACTGTTTGATCCCAGTGGACTTTTTAAGATAACACAGGTCTAAGTACATGAGTAATAAAGAAGGAATACTCATACATTCATTCCCCCAATGGGCCAGGTTTTATCCCACAGAATATCCACAGTACCACAATTCCCTGTGAGGTACAGCTATATGCATGCCTCTCTAAAAAGAGGTCCTTTAGCCTGAGACAAGAGTCTTAATTAGGGCCCTGGAAAAGAGTGTGGGTACACAGAACCTGCCTATATCTGGCTGGATCTCAGGCAGTTCTGGCAGCTATTGCAGTGAGGCTGAAAGGATCTGAAGTGTTGTGCAAGGTATGTCCATAATTGGACCTGACTCAAAGAAAGCAAAGGTGTACAGAATGACTTTTAGCAGACAAGAAATTTCCCATTTTTTTCCAATTCTGTTTATATTCTTAGTTTTTCATACTTCAAATTAAACATGCTTTTTCTGAAAAAGAAAATTTCATTCATCCAGACTTACACTGCCTAATTTCCCAGTCCTTATCTGTTCTATGTTGTAGATAAAGTTGTTGTTATTGATTTAATTGGAAAAGACTCAAAAACTTTTTCCAATCTTATAATATATTGTGGACAGTGGATTATGAGAAACTATGAGAACTGGACACAAGCAAGGCAAGATGCAGCTCAACAGCTTTTCTTAAGATGCTCATCTGTAAGCTGAAATTGGCACAGCCCCCCCCCCCCACAGAAGAGGGAAATACAGAACAGCTGCTTCTCCTAAGTTGTTTGTGTTCAAAGAAGCAGGAACGCAGGCTTCTCCTGTTACAGTGTCATGCCCTTCCCAGAGAACTGCTGCTCCACCCTGTTTACCACTGGATATAAAAGACCAGCTGAAGAAGAATGCAAGGCTTTTTGCTTTGGGGCTTTTGCTTTGAGGCTTTTGCTTTGGGGCTTTTGCTTTGGGGGCTTTTGCTTTTGGCTCTTGGCTTTTGGGCTTTTAGCTTTTTGGTGTGGGAGGCTTTTGGGGAGGAAAAGAATTGCTGAAGGAGAATTGCTAAAGGGGAACTGCTAATAAACCTGAGGGCTGAGACTTTAAAAAGCTAAAGAGAGAACATGGGACAGTGCATGTCTGTACTGAGAACTTTATACATAAACTTTAGAAAAGCTAAGCTAAAGAAAAGCTGAAAAGAAATGGGACAGTGCAAATCTAAGGACCAGGACTTTAAGAGTTACGCATATGCAGTTTTTAGATGCGGCTGCTGTTGTTTGCAAGTCTGAGCACCAAGACTTTAAGAAAGCTAAAGAAAAAGCATGGGACAGTACAAGTCTGGGGGCAAAGACTTCAAGAGAGATTATGATAAAGAAAAGTTAAAAGAGAACATGGGACAGAGCAGGTCTAAGGAAAGAGATTTTAAGCAAAGTTTTAAAGAAGACTTTAGAAGCAAGATTTTAAAAAAATTGTAAAGGAATAAGGCCTTTAAGAATAAAGATAGAGCTAAGAAGCAGAGTAAATGAAAAGAATAATAGAGAAAAGAAGCAATGAGGGTTGTGCATCTCTACCCAAGAACCCAACATACCTGATTCCACTTTCTGTCTGTCTATCTTTTGTCTGTTCTGAATCTCCAGTCACCCCCAGTTAGCCCCAGTTAGGTTCAGTAATAACCAGGAGCAAGAGAAAGCTTGCTCCAACAAGGGAGCTAGAGAAAATGCTCGCTCCAATATAAGCTCTACAGGGTTACAGATTTTATTCAAGTTTCCAGTGTATTTGAACACAGTGTTTTCATAAATATAGAGCTACTTACAAGCCAATGAGTATGGAAATTTGTTTCAAACATGCCTAAGATTCCATGCTCAGCAGCTTAGCTCATAATTGTAATCTCAGCTACTCAGGAAGTGGAGATTGGGAGGATCCTAGCTTAAAGCAGCTCATCCAAAAATTCCAGAGATCTCATCTCAACCAATAATCATGGTGTTGTTCACATGTTGCAAGGAAAGCATGACTAGCAAGATCATGGCTCAGTTCAGTCAAAGGAAAACTGTGAAAACCTATCTAAAAATACCAAAACCAAAAAAGGGCTGGGGAAGTGAGTGGCTCAAGTGGTAGAGCAGCCAACTAGCAAATGCAAGGCCCTGAGTTCAAACTCTAGTACCACCAAAAAAAGAGGGGGAAGAAAATGAAAAAACCTTATGTAACTGGTTAAGAACCTGAAAAAATTAAAATAAAGCATATTTAGTTAGTTTTCACCATCTTTTAGTGAGTTTCACCACTGCCTAACCATCCTGTCTAGTACTAAGTTATAAAACCTATAATTTTTGTAATTATTATCAGTTCCTAATTTCTTAGTACCGTTTGACAAAAATATATAAAATCTTCCTCTTAACCTAGAATTCTACTTTTTTTAGTCTTTCAGAGAAACAACCTCAGGTCAGCCCACAATTTTCCTATTTACCCCTCCTTCATATTATGCTGATTAAAATAATAAATCATGAGAACATTTATAACATGAGGGTAGCAGGCAGCAAAATTGTACATTTAATGAAAGATACTACAATTCTCACTTTTTTGCAAAAAGTATTTTTTCTAGTATCTCACAATCACACATTTTTCAATGCACTAGAGAAATAATAATGTGATCATAAAAAATAAAACTTTTCTCTGCAAGTGTCCATGTTCCCTTCATTTTGCAAAAGATAGAGGTAACCAGGAAAGAGATTAGAGAGATGAGATCAGAGGAAGCTGGATAAGAAAGTGGGAGAGGCATAGAATGCAGCACTTGATCTCCCCTCCTCCACTTGCAGGTGAATGGATTATACACAAATGTGTCCCCTAGCACAGTCGAGTTCCAGCAAGATGAGAGAATTCAAAAGAAAACAACAAACAGAAAACTACAAGTACTACATATGGGTGTCAACATGTCAAAAAGGAGAATGTGTGAGAGGGCAAACTCTCCCTAAGGAGTAGTTAAAAATCTGTTATTTGGGTTTTCTTTCTCATGGACTTGGTGGAAACCAGAGAACATTCTCTTACCCCTGCAGAGAACAGATATTCCATAAGCTTGTGGCATGGTGCTCTCTGGTGGTGGAATGTTGCTGTATTTCTGCTTTCATCTCCTTAATCATGATTTGTGGTACTTCTGGGTGTGAGGAGTCTGATGTCCAACAAGTGACATGCTGAAACTGGCTAGGGCACACCACTAGTGACAGACTCAGGTGATAAAACTCATGATAAAAAACATTCAACAGGATAACATTTATTAAGTCAAGTAGATTAAAATTGAAATGTGTACATCACAAAAGTCAGAAGTGCTACAAAGCAATTTATCTCTTTTTTTTCCTTTCCATTTCTATGTCTAGAAATTTAGCAGTTTTAGCTTGAACATGTGGACATCTGTACTGGAGAATGAATTCCCCTCAGATCAAACAAGGAGCACATGCTGTCACCCCTTCTTCTGAGAAGGAAATTTGATTAGGGGTGAACAGCACAAACTCTAAAATGGACTGAATAGCTAGACAGCATTGTATTATAATTTTACTTAGATATTTGGTTATTAATTTGCAACTTGAACAGGGATTCCAGATCTAAAATGATATAAGCTAATCATAAAACATACATTTTTTTTGTCTTCCATGGATGACGTGGCATGTTTTTGAAAATGGAACAAATGTCTGTAGTTAATCAATTACTTTATATTAATCAGAAGAAGTGGACTATTGGCTGTTCGCTGCCATTTCTGTTTTCTACTCTTTCGGTCTCTACCAATGATTTAGCACTCAGGAAAGAAAAGAGTAACTCACTGACCTTGATGAAAACCTTGAAATAGTCTTTTTGTATAATCTGAGTGAAATTCCCCCCCTTTAAAATATTATTTGTTTGTTTGTTTATGGGTAGTACTGGGGTTTGAACTCAGGACCTCACAATTATTAAGCAAGTGCTTTAACACTTGAGCTATGCCCCCAGCTCATACTTTTTTCCAGCTTCAGCCTGTGATCATCCTCCTTCTGCCTCTGGAGTAGCTTGAATTACAATTGTGTGCCATCACATCCAATTAATTCCGCTTCAATAACTTCTTTCAGATTTCTTTCTTGTTTGATTATATTATCTTGCAACTATAAAAAGTTAGTTCCTATTAGCTGCCTATTATACACCCTGCAGTATTCACAGCTTGATATCTGGTAAATACTCTAGTTTTTAAAAGGCTCTGGATTTCCAAAGCCACCATAAAAAATTTAAAACAAAACTATGCATGACATTTTGCTGAATGATGTACAGGTGGGAAATATCTTGTAGAAGACACCAGTTGAAGAAAAATTTATGTTATAAAACACACCTATTCATGGCCTTATTGGGAAATTCATTTTAAAAGTATCTTAAACTTACCTAAGCTTAGTCTTAAATTTTGATGCCATTATTTGTTTCTTATCTTTGGTAAAGAATAATCATTATCTGGCTCATTTTTAAAATATCATAACACCTGAAAAGAACTTTTGCATTTTCTTCTAAGTTTAAATATAATGAAAATTGATGCATTATCACATAACAATATGCCCATCTATGTAATAAAGAATATGAAATCCTGTAATTACAGAAATAATCACCTATTTTTATGATTAATGGTGTTATCAAATACATGTTATTTCTATGGATTTGGAATAAGCCAAAATGTGTAACTAATAATATCTAAATATTTTTATTTGTATGTTAGGAATACTATGTAGAAGAAAGTATTAAAAGCCTTTATATAGGAAGTAGTTGTCATTATTTACTTTTAGGTTATGACTTTAACAAAAGAATCCTAATTATAATTATTTTCTAACATGAAATAATATGCTATTTATTTATTATTTCACTTATAATGTTTTATCAAAAATATACACCTAATATACATTTCACATACACTAATATGTATAATTAATACTAATATTAATATACATAAATCTAAATAATCAATATTTTGAGCTATGTGAAACCAAAATTGTCTGTCAAAATTAATAGGTTGTACAAGAAGTTGTAAAATGAGTCTGACATTTTGGGAAGTTCAAAGTTTTATGCTAAAGGTTCAGTATTGGAGTCTGTTGAATGAAATAGCAATAGACAGACTAGTAAGAAGTGTCACGAAATTTACTTGATCATAGTTTTATAGAACAAGGGAGTTCTCAGAAGACTCAAAGATCCAGCATGAATGACCCATTTTTTATACTTAGGTGTACAGAATGATGTTTAGACAAAAAGTATAAATGCAGATTGAGTGAAGAAACCCAGCAAGGTCTCTCTATTCAGATTCTTCTTAACTCCTGAGTTGTAACATTTCTTCCTCCTAATTATGAGGCATAGCTCTTTTGGGGATGCTAGTCTTATGCCTTACCATCAATCAAGATAGGCCAGAGAATTTTTTTACGGCCAGGTTTTACACAGAAAATAAAGGGAAAGTTAGAAGTTTTACAGCGAGATTTGATGAAAACAAGTTCTTGTTAATATGACCTGCATTGGGTAAGAAGAATTGTAGTTTCTATATCTTAACTAGAAGACCATTACTAGTGACATATGGACAGAAGGTCAAAGACAAACTTGCTTCTGAGGCTATTTCTGAGGTCTTGGCTCGTGTTGTAAAATGTTTGGCTACCAAGTGTGAGGCCCTGAGTTCAAAACCTAGCAACACACACATACACACACAAAGATTTTATACAATTTCAGCTCTGGCCATCTCCTCAGCTGAAACTTCACTCCATTAAGATGTTTCTGAATTCTTGTCACTCAGAACCTTTGTGAGACAATAAATTTTGCTGTATTAAGCTGCTACATTTTGAAGCATCTTTGACTTTTGACTTGATATACAACCAATCGAGGCTTCTTGCTCACAATGGGTAGTAACATGCTCATTAACACTGTATAGATGTTAAGAAATTTCTTTACTGTCAACATACTAAGCCAGAGTAGGTGTTACTTGATATCTTGTCTCATACTTGCCCCCTATTGGGGACTATGGAATATATTGCTCAATGCATCTTAGAATAGTTTGTATTCCTGAAGCCATCAGATATGATAATTTGCAGCCAGAAACAACCAAACTGGCATCAAATTACTCATTCACCTTCCAGCTATTCTGAGGACTCAGAAGTCAGTGGCATAAAGTTTAGGAAATAATGACCAATGTTTCCACATTTTTTTTACTCATTGCTTTATTAGGATATATTCATTGTACAGGGGGATTCACTGTGACAATTCCAAATAAGCTTTTATTACATTGATTAGATCACCCTTACTGTCTCTCCCCCTCAACAGCCTCCCACCCAACTTAAAGCAAATGAAAGAAATTTCTCTGCTCTATTTTATATAAGTATATGAAATCCATCCACCATATACCTTCACCTTAATCTCCTTCATTCACCCTCTCTCCTCCCACAAGTACTCCCACATACACTGTACCTATTTTATAGTTCTGTATTTCTAAATTAATATTTAAGTTGATGTTCCAAGGGGCTTTTCAATGTATCCCCGATGTAGGTATACTTTACTTTCATCTGGTCAACCCTTTTCATTGCTCCCCCTTACCCTTTTACCTCCCAATTCCCATTTTTCAATAGCTTTCAATACATAGCATTATATCCACTACCTTCACTGATGTTATGTTTTACGATACTGTTGATGCTCTATCATTCTCTTTTCCTCTTCCTCCTTCCCAGAGTTCCATAAATAGTTCCACTATTGCAAACATAGTCTATATGTGAGTTTGTATATGATCATGTTAATTTTTATGTATATGTTTATCTTTTGGATCTATCTTCCACATATGAGAGAAAATGTATGGCCTTTGTCTTTCTGATCCTGACTTACTTAACATGTTGTACTCCAATTGCATCCATTTACTTTCAAACCACATGTCATTATTCCTTATGGCTGAGTAAAACTCCATTGTGTATCTATATGTACCACATTTTCTTAATCCAATTCATCAGTTGTACGGCATCTGGGTTGTTCCCATAACTTGGTTATTATGAATAATGCTGTGGTGAACATTGGTGTACGGGTGTCTTTATTGCATACTGACTTACATTCCTTAGGGTAGATGCCCAGGAGTGGTATCACTGGATCATACGGCAGTTCTTTCTTTAGTTCTTTGAGGAATCTCCATACTACTTTCCATAGTGGTTGTATTAATGTGCATTCCTACCAACTCTTGTTGATACAATTTTTTAAAGTTGAAGATTATTTTCATTTTACCTTAAAGTGGGAAATAAAAATTATTCAGATGACTTTCAATTGAAACAATTGCTAGGGATTTACTAAGTGAACCATTTTACAATGAGATCATGCAAAAGTAAAATTCATACACATGCAATGAAAAGTAATTATAATAGATAATATTTCAAGTTAGTAAGAGGTCAGATTTATATCTAATTTATTCTTATAAGAAAACTTGGAGTATGTATATTTTAAATCAATCAGTATTTATATGCAAATAAATTTCAAAATCAGTTGGAATATTAAAAAATACATAGATGACTTTTTTCAGTGGATGAAATAATCTTGAAACTAATAATACCTTTGTTGGGAAAGTATGGCATACAGAATAATCACTGTAAGTCAGTAGTATCCACGTGTCAATATTTTATTTTCTTTGTGTGTGTGTGTTTGTGCTGGTACATATCCTATTGTATTTGATGCAACATTTTAGAACACATGTGTTGTGATAATAATATTTAAACCCAGGAAAATTACTTTGTAGTTTGGTGCTATCAGGATGTGGCATAGTCTTCCTTTGCATTACAGAGGGTGTGGGGAAGAAGCGGACATGAAGGAAAAGATCCAGGACAGAGATCGATTCAAGCAGCACACACTCCAGTTGAGGAATAAAATTCCCTTGGTTGGACTAACTCAGTCACAATTCAATCTCACTCTCTATCACTATTGGCAATTAAAATAGGTACTAGAGATGAAATGAAGACGTGCTAGGCCCCCACTTACAGCTATCAGTGATTCCAGGTATCAGTTTATATTTGGTTTTAAACTTTAAGTTTGTGTAGTAAGACAGGAGAGAATAAGGTTGCAGAGCATTTCCTCTGGCTGCTTTTTAGTGTAAGGTACTTGAAGAAGAAGCAGTAAGAACTTTAGAGACAGGAAAATGAAAAAGATTATTCCTAGAATAGGCTTTGACCTAGAGACAATATAGTACTTATCAGTCCTTACTGTGAAACACTCCACTTCAGTTCTGATTAGAAGTGGAAATAGTAGGGAAACGAAGCAGGACACTGGGGATCATGACTCAACTGGGGATCTCAGATCCCTTAGACCCATAAAAAGGGTCCTAAGGCTGTTGATTGTAATTTCCGCTTCTATTGAGATTGTCTCATAAGCTGGTAGGAGGTATGAATTCACTCAGGTATGCATAGCAGGTGGCTAAATAACTGAGAACTAGAAGTTCTCAGTTGCAGAATGAGATGGGCAGTTTTTCTCTTTAACAGGAAATCCTAAAATCCTTCAATAAATGATAATTTGCATTTATTCTATGCTATATATGAGCACAGTGATAGGATCATTCATAGGTACACTGATGTAGGTAGAAAAAGAATGCTTTTTCCATTCATTGTAAGATGCTAATAATATTTTATTGACATCTGAATAAAATTCTATTCTGATAAGTATTAATAAGCAGCACTGATTGAGATCTACCAGGATTTTTGTAGGAATCTGCAAAATTGGAAAACATGAAATAACTTGAGCAGATACCTTGAGGACATGAATAGGATATAATAAGCCTCTATATGGCATAAATTCCCAAGGTATAGGAGGGGGAGGAGCCCAAGTAAGCCCAAGTTACTTTAACACCTTTCATAGGAGCATCACATGATGAGTTTTTTCAGAATATGAATTTGATAAATATTGGGTAAATTTAAATTTTAATATACAGGTAAAACAATACACATTTGTATGTGGTATTATAGTATTATAGTATATTATGACTATAATTTCAAGAATTTTTGTTGCATTGGTCAATTACTCTAATCAGTAAATTAAAATGATGATAGTAAAGGAGGTTGGTAGGATTTTCTGTCTAGTTGATTTGGTAAAAAGTTGAATCTTTTCTATTTCCGTATTGACTCTTTCAATAGTGATAATATATGTAGTTCAATTCATCATATTGTATATATATATATATATATATATTTGAATCATTTAACAGATCCCTTAGTGACCATGACAAATCTTGCAAACTTTCTGATTAAAATGAAACTGATGTATTACCTCAACTAATACATCATTTTGAGAATCACTGATAATTTTTCTTGGCTGTTTACCTTGAGCAGATCTTTCTTGTGGAATTATGTTATAGACAACCAGCTTTCTGAGTAATTTCTATTAAGTCAAGGAGTATAGGAAGACAAAATGTTTAGAACCCTATTATAAAACCTAATATAAAACATAAATACATTTTCAAGGACATGGTAGAAGTAGTTCAGAATAGAGGATCTGACTTTTAAGACTACAAAGTTATGGTCATTTTCACTATGAAATAATGCTTTGGGGGTTTATATTAATTATTTCAAAGATCTATTATAATTTGAAATTGATCAATCAAGCAGTTATTTCTACTTTAAAGATTTAGAGGTTCAGGGTGCCAGTGCTCATGCTTATAATCCTAACTACTCACAAGGCAGATATCAGGAGGATCATAGTTTGAAGTCAGCCTGGGCTAATAGTTCCCAAGACTCTATCTCAAAACACCCATCACAAAAACAGGCTGGTGGAATGGCTCAAAGTATAGGCCTTGAGTTGAAACCCTAGTACAGCAAAAAGAAAAAAAAGAGACTCAGAAGTGGTGTGACTAAGCTACCAGATGATATATGTAATTTTTATGGAAGATAACTCATTTCATGATATGATGGTTTTTCTTGCCCTTGTAGAAAAATGAAACCTGAAATGTAACTTTTCCATTATTTATAAATATAATTACTGTGAACTCTGTCACATTATTAATAACATATTTTATGAATTTCTCCACATTTAGAGACTGGCATATTACTTGTCTTCATGATATGTTTGCTAGGCTAGAAAAGAAATTGGACATGTGTATTCAATTCAAATTTGTCAGATATATTTTGTACAGTTACTTTATATAATTTTTGTTAGTGAGACATTTCACACTATGACAAGTAAGAGAAAAACTTAAAAGAAAAACTTAAAAACTTAAAAGAAAATTTTACTTTGGCTCATTTTCTCAAAGGTTTCAATAAGTGGTTGGTTTGCTCCATTGCTGTGGGCTTATGATGAGGCAGAATAACATGGCAGCAAGAGTGACTGGCAGAGTAATGTTGCTCACTTCATCATGGTCATGAAGCAGACAGACAGATAGATAGACAGGTAAAGATCAGGGACAAGATACCCTTCAAAAGCACACTCCAGTGGCCTACTTCCTCCAATCGGAGTCAACCAACTATGTCTCCATCACCTCCAAATGATGCCATCAAGTTATGAATGCATCAATAAGTTAGTTAATCCATTAATGAAGGTGTAGCCTTCATGCTCTAATTACTTTGTTAACTGGCAACCAAGTCTAATGTGTGAACCTTTGGGAGATGTGTCAGATTTATACAATAGCATATGTATTTTAACTTGGTAATAAAAACAAAAATATGGTTTTAAAATATAAGCATCCACTTACCTTGCTACTTTAATCTGTACGTGTGTCTGTCTATCTATCTGTTTATTATTAAGGATCCTTATTCCTATGATGTTGAAGGAAAAGAAGACCCTGGGGATAGGATAAAACTTACTTTTTGATAAGAGTTCCAGAAGATTTAGAGAAAGAAAGAGAGAGAGAGAGAGAATTAAGATCAAAGGTAGAATTATTTTGTTTGGAAGGATGTGTGTCTTCTCTAGAAACTGGCTTACTAAGAGGATTGAAATATAAATTTAAATTGTTTTTCTAAAATAGTCGGTGATCTTTATTATTTTTTGTGCAGTAAACATTTTAAAATTGTGACTGGAGGAATGAACACAGAGATAATGGCTTGAAACATGAGATGCTCGAAGCAGTGACATCTATCAATGAATAATTACTATTAGTGTGACCAGTAAATTAGACATTTTTCTTGCTGCATAAGTACTTGCCATACTGGGCCTTTGGAACTGATAATCTCATGCCCCTAGTCCTCGATGGCACAATGTCTTTTCTTTTTATTATCCATTTTTAATTTTTGTTGTTGTGCTGGGTAGGGGGTATATTGTGGCATTTACGAAAGTTCTTATAATACATCATACTTAAATTCACCCTCTCTCAATGGCACATTTCTTAGCTTCAGTGAATAATCATTGAACTGAGCTGAACAAGGATCTTATTTCTACCTAAATTTTTTAAGGATTATGAATATCTTGGAAACACAAATTAAAGCAGAAACAAATCTCTTGACTAGAAAGATATACAAATAAAAATTAGCAACTATAAGACTACAAATATCAAGTAAAACTACCTTCTTAGACTAATTGGCATGTATAGTTCATATCAATGATTTTGGGCATGATTGATATAAATGCAAAGGTACTGATATTATGTAAAGCAAAATATTATAATCTTGCTGAAATATTTGAAGACAGTAGAGCAGACATGTGCTCATTTTACTAAAAATTAAGAGTGGTATTTGAACTGAGTCAAGTATGACTAGGAAGTCAGTAGATTCTTCGCCATACCACAGATTTCCTAACATTGTCAACCAGTGTATCTCAGCCCATACTGTATATGGTTTAGCACATAGTGCGCCTCAATAAATATTAATCTAATGAATATAAAAGTGCTACTTTTTTATATATTTTCATATGTATCATTTATTAAGTTTTAATCCTAACTTTCATTTAGTTACTGAGTAGAGAGACTTGCTCATTGATTTTGTTAGCTTTCAGGAAGGAGTGTATGTATAACAAGAAGAATATTTTCATTTACTTTTTAGCACTTTCATAAGTCCAGCCATTTGGACAATTGGAATTTTAGGCTGTAGCTGCTCTTGGATAAGGCTATGCATGGAGTATAGTTTTGGAAAGCAGCAACATGGGCTAGGTACTAAATTCAGATTTCCTTGGATGGCAGTTTTAGAAATAGTAACACTTCAAAAAGTGACAAAATAAACAACGTTGAGCCTGTTACTCTGCTATATCTTCTGCCAGACCACAAAGCTGCAGGAGGGATACCTGTAGTTGGAATGTGGCTTAGCTCCAAAACAAGTGAAGCATTTTACCAATTAATTCAAGACTCAGAAAATCTGCAGGATATGTGGAATGAAGTGAAGTTTAAATATTATTTCTGTAATGCAGGACATAAAGAAGCTCCATCTATTATAAATTCTTTATTAATGTTAAGAATTATGCATTATTAAAATTTGCTGTTAGGATTCAAGAGATCGGGATTAAATTATCAAAAAACTAGTTTGGACATTGTATAGCTGTATTTGTGTCCCTTGCTACATTTTAATGGGAACTTTTTGGGAGGGTATCATTTCATTGTTAGCTCATTTGTATTCATTGTAATAGCCCTAATGATAATGAATTCGTTTGGAATTAATGTGGTTGTCATGCATAATTTCATAAGAATTCTAGTGCAATTCAATATTAATTTAATGTTCAATTCAAATAAAGTATAACTATTTAAGTCATGTAATAATGCCATTGTGTGAAGCTGTAAAGATTGTAACAGTATAGATATTCTCCAGAGAGATGTGATGATTTCAGAAGAACATTTCTCAGCTTCCATAGACAGACTAATGGCTATGACTGTAGGCTACGAGTAGTTCTCTCAAGATCTCCACCGGGATAAGGCTCATATTACCAACTGAAGAATGAAGTCAGGTTCATAGTGAACTACTATTTGTTTTGTGACCTTCTGACTTGACTAGATATAAATTGTATAAATCAATTTGTTGTTAGCAATGATGATAGACCAAAAGATCAAAGCTCTTAAAATTTTAAATACAAGACAATAAAAATATAGAAATCATGACTGCTTTGAAGTGGAACTAATATTTTCTATCTAATGGCTCATGTGTTAAACACTGAGGGGACAGTAATTCTTAGAAGGGCGATTGATTTATTAGAGAAGAGGAAGATAACAAGATGAGTAAAAAATAAAATTGCCAGTAAAGATAAAGTAGTAGAGGTTAGTAATTTTAGAAAGTAGTGTAGGTAGTTATAAGTTGAAAGAGACAAATACAGAATCAGTGACAAAGAATATATAAGAATCCAGCTTATACAGAGAAATTTAACACTAAAATCAACTAGTAAGTGGTATACTTAGAAATAAGACACAGTTTGTCTGGAAAAATAGGGTTAAATTTTCAGTAAAGACTGAATAACTTTCCTGTTGCTGAGGTACCAGAGCCCTGACTTTATGATAATATTAGCACAATAATAAGAATCCCATAGAGTAAAGAAAATGATGTTTAGAAGCACCATTTTCTCTCTAACCTATCAAATAACAACACTGCTGTAGGAATGAGTGAAATTTTGCATAACATAAGATAATATGCAAAAACGGGCATTCAAGAGGGTTTGAGGAACAAGGCGTCCCTGCTGTTTCTCTCAATGTTTTACTCACATCCAGTGCCATCAATAAATCATTAATTTGCACAGCCATGTGGTCACAATACTCAGCAACAACACAACAAAAAATAAAAATTTGAATCTTAACATGACAAAATAAGCCAGGCATAATGGTTCAAGCCTATTATCCTGGCTATTCAGGAGGTAGAGATCAGAAGAATTGTATTTTGAGGCTAGTCTGGGCAAATATTTCATGACACCCCATTTGAACTAATAAAAGTTGGGCATGGTGGCACCTTCTTCTCAACCCAGCTGCAACAGAAGCACAAAAAGGAAGATCACAGTCCAAACATAAAGCAAGCCAAAACATAAAGCAAGACCCTATCCCAAAAATAAGGAAAGCAAAATGGTATGGAAGCATGGCTCAAGCAGTAGAATACCTGCCTAGCAAGTGCTAGACTCTGAGTTCAACCCCCAGCACAATCAGAAGATAATTTCAAAATTAAAATTAACAGATACAGCAAAATATTAGTAAAGTGTGCTTATGAGAATGTACTATAGTAGTGAAAAAATTGAAAGTTGTAATCAGCTGTTCTAGTGTATGCAGGTACTTTCAGCATTTGGGAGTGGAGACAGTTGGATTGCGAGTTTGAAGCCAGCCTGGGCTACCTAGGAGTTCAAGGCCAGCCTGAACTACATAGGGACACCCTGACTAAAAACACCAAAGGCTGAGTAAAACTCCAGTGTGTATAAATACCACATTTTCTTAATCCATTTGTCAATACTGGTGCATCTTGGCTTGAAATCTTATCATTTGCAAGTAAATGGATGGAAATAGAGAACATTATCTTGAGTGAGGTTAGCCAAGCTCAGAAGACCAAAGATCTTATGTTCTCCCTCATATGCGGACTTTAGTTTTAAGGCAAATACAGCAATCTTGTTGACCTTGGGTCATACACTAAGGGGAAAGTACATAAGGGAGGTATGGGGATCAGTAGGAAACCCAAAACTTGAAAGTGTTTGATGTCCCCACTGCAGAGGAGCTAACACAGAAACCTTAAAGCTACAGAGGTCAACATGAGAAGGGGATCAGAAACTAGTGAAAAGGTCAGCTAGAGATGAATCAACTTGGGTTGTAACACATTTGTATATAAAAGCAATGCTAGGAATCTCTCTGGAGATTCCTACCCTTATCTCAACTAGCAAAAACGCTATGTCTTTCTTATTATTGCTTATGTCTACCCTTCAACAAAATTAGAGAAAAGGGAAGAACAGTTTCTGCCTGGAAGAGAGTGGGGTGGAGACGGGGTGGGGGGCAGGGAGGAGAAATGGCCCAAACAATGTATGTACATATGAATAACTGAATAAAAAAAAAAAAAGCCACTGCTGGTGGTACTTTGTTACAATAGCTCAAGAGAACTGATACAAATGCTGAATTGGAAAAGGTGTATCTGATGTTAAGTAAGTTAGCCTTTAGTAGAAATATGACCTTTAAAACTAAGTTTATTGCCTCAATCAGATGTTAGAATTATAAAATTCTCAAAAAGGTCAACTTGCTTAGTATACACACATACTTATGAAATTCCCATATATTGTAAAAATTTTCATGCATAAAATAATAATGAGATATGATAAAAAAAAAGAACCAAAGGCTGGAGATGTAGCCTGTGGTAGAATGCTTACTTAGCATGCACAAGGACATGGGTTCCATCACCAGCAACACAAAAACAATTCTGTGGATTAGATTAACAGCATTGCTAATTTTTAGGATGGAACAAATTTATGATAATACTAAATTTGATAACTACATATAACATTAGCTAACATTCCAACAAACACTATCCTTCGAGTTTTCTAAAAATAGCTTGTAATAATAGGAAATGAGATGTCTGAAAGCTAAAAACCATTGTAAAATGCACAGAACATAACTGAAGCATGTAAAATTCATACAAATCTTGTTTCTACTATGTGTGTCCATATTAATTTTAAATCAGTTTTGGAGAAAAAAATTTTGGTCACTGTTGGTAAAAATTCTGATGTATTCTTTCTTTCTCAAAATTCAACTACATGACAGGAATGATATGGCAAATTTTCAACCCCTTACTGACCTGAACTACTCAGTAAATGCCTTTAATAATGAAGTTATGTTGTCTTATATTCGTAATATTAAATTACACTGCCTCAAATTTTACCCAAAATATCTGTAATTATATCTTAAAATTGAAAAAAAAATCACTTACCTTTCAAGTCTATACACTTTGTAGTATTTTCAATATCACGAAAACAACAGTTTTGTTATGAAGTTGTGACAGGTGAGTTAAAGTTTTTTGCTAAATGAACTAAATTGTAAAATATTTTGCATTACTAAAGAAGTCTTTGAGTTCACCACCTTTGTGATGTATAGAATCTTTATTATGTTATTTTTCACTCTTTTATGAAAAAGAAAGCTCTACCTGACTCACCCAATTTGTAGTTCTCTTAGGAGCAAGAACCTGCTTTCAGTTCTGTTTGTGGTAATGGTAATGAATTTTGATCGCTTCCACTGTACTGACTTAACTTGGGGGAATTTTTATAATAAATGTAAGTGTTCCCAAAAACTAAACAACCAGAGAAAAAATGGCTAAATCCATGGAGGGATACAATTCATTCTATAAAATCCATTATCATATGACTAAAGCATATCAATGAGCAGGTCATAAACTGACGTCTAGTCATGGGGTGACTTATGTTTATTTGAAATAAAATAGTTACCCTATAGTTACTGATAAAAACCATTTTCGTAACTTTTTTCCCACTCTCAAGTTCCCCATCGATCACTGGTACTTGAAAAATAAAAGTCATGTGCAGGTAGCCTGCAAAACAGAGATGGAATTTCATTCCAGAGGGCTTCTAGGAGAACAGCTGACAAGCTTATTTCTCAACTTCTTCACTTTTAAAACAGCTTTCAATGCCCTTGTTCACATTTTAAATGGAATTTCTGTTCAGATTCATCTCTGAAAGAGACAAGCACTTACTGAGCTATTAGTGTATATTGCACTTGTAATAGCCAAAGGCCAACAGCACTGTTTTCAACATTTTTGCCTCTACACAAATAATTATTAAGTACAAGCCTCACTGATAAGAATCTTGTTACACATTTAAGGTTCATAGTTCTGCTTTAAGTGGTTCAGTTAAACTAGAACCAATTATAAAATTATGTAACAGCCTCTAGGGGTTAAAAAATTCAAGAATGCACTGACCAAGATGTTTGCTCATTCATTTACAGGAACTTTTTAATTTTCCTTACAGTTGTCAGAGTGTCAGAATTAGAGACAGGAAATGGAATCTATGTTCTTAATGAAAAAATTATATATACATATATTTATATATCTATACATGTATACATATAATATATAAATATATATATATATATTTCAAAGACCAAGACCAACAGTTGAATTCTGTATGCAAAATAGGAATATCCACATCTAAAAGAGTTATTTAAAACAAAGATTACTGGTAAAATTTTTTTCAGAGAAAACATATTCAATTTTTTAAAACAATGACAAGATTATTATCATAGATAATATTTATCCTCACATAGTCCAAATAAAAGTTAAATTAAATAAACTCTTCTTTGGTTCATACTCTGATCTTTAAATGATATTTGAGTATCTGATCATCTAAGTAGATACTCAAAGAGTAACGATGTTAACTAATTAACTCTATTCCAATAATCAATGTATTCTTCCACCATTGACCCATAGTAAATAACCATGAAGACTGTAGGAAAATAAAAATCAATGTGAGTCAATGCCCTGTATAGCTATCCTTATCTCAACCAGCAAAACCCCTTGTTCCTTCCTATTACTGCTTATACTCTCTCTACAACAAAATTAGAGATAAGGGCAAAATAGTTTCTGCTGGGTATTGAGGGGGGGGAGCGGGAGGGGGTGGAGTGGGTGGTAAGGGAGGGGGTGGGGGCAGGGGGGAGAAATGAACCAAGCCTTGTATGCACATATGAATTAAAAAAAAAAAAATAAGCCAGACACAAAAATATAAGTCCCATGTGTTCTTTCTCATATATGGTAACTAAAAGTGTCGATCTGTGATTACCAGGGATGGAGAAGGGTGTGTTGTGGGGAAGAGGAAGGTGGCAAAGGGGAGCTTGGTTTTAAATCAGTGCACACTATATGCATGAATGAAAATATCACACTGACCCCTTAATATAATTATTAATATATGATAATTTTTTTTAAAAGTCTTCCTCCTTTCAGTGTGATATTGCTGAACTCTGTCCTGGTATGTTTCTCTCTCAACTGTAATAATCTGAGTAAAAATGTCTTAACACTTCTAAAAAAAAAAATGAAATGTAACAACTCCATGTTTCTGTACTATCACAACCATGCCAAAAGCAAATGTGAAAATATTTCAAATTTGTCTCCTCTGACATTAATACACATATCTATCACTCTGTTGTCTACTAATAATGTGCTTTTAAAAGACATGGGAAAAAATTTAAAACTTGTTCAATATGGGCAGGGGAAGAAGAGATTAGAAAGAGAAGTAGAGGAAGTGAATTTTATTAAAGTACATTATATACATATATGAAAATATCTCAATTAAACAATTAAACCCCTTATTAACATATGCTGATAAAAAAGAAGAAAAAAAAGACATTTGTTATATTACCAAGTCTCATATAGGAGACTTATTTCCTAAAACCCAGCAAGACCTTTGTCCTGCATTATTAATTCTCTAGTAAGATCAGCAATAAACTCTAAAAATAGAATGAGGATGATATTTTATTCAAAAAATAAAATTATGACTGAGAGGAAGGAGCACATGATAAAGCGATTGCTCTATTTTCTTGTTAACATGTTGAACATTTATTATTTTCATTTAAAATTTTGTTTATCCCAACATGTGTTTGCATCAAATTATTACCATTTACAAGTATGCTAGGTTCCAAATGCAGTTATTCATTGCTATTCCTCAAAAGGATGGCAAGTACTGTTTTTCCCAACTCTATGACAGATGCTACCTAGAATTGAAAATTATACTGTTGTAGCAACCTGAGTGGTAATCCTATTTAAAACTCAATAAAATGGGTAAGTGATCAGTATACAAAGGAACAGCTAACTAATGTTTAAGAGCTAGTAAACCTGTATAGATAGATGAAGAGCTACCAATGTTCATCGAAAACCATATGCTTCACTAGTATGCTCTTATGTAATCTGCTCAAAGTAAAGAAAAGGATATTGGGAATTCTAGAGGTAATAAAGGCTAGATATGAATTGAATGTTGAATTTTTCTAACTTTGAATTTATGAATGCATTATATCTAAACATTTTACATAAAGTTTTCCATCAGTCCTAACAAAATGAAAAATTATCCAAGTCACTAAACCAACCTGCAGATTTAAAAATATAATAGTGCTATCCCTTCTCTTCCATTAAATTTTTCATGGGCAAAGCATTTGGAGACAACGAAAAGATAATTTGGGATGGAATAGCAAAGGACCTTGGATGTCTGGGTAACATACCTGTCCTGCAGCTTTTAAATATTATTATTCAAAAACCCATTAAAGGATTAACATGAAAAGGTGGAAATGATGAAGATAATCTGGTGGCCTTGATTAATTTTTCTATAGGAATACAAAAGTTATTTTAAGTATTTTCACTCTTATACAGCCTGGATTTGCTCTCACATCTCCAAAGATGGTAGGGATTGGGAATTTGTGACTATGCATGTATGCATAAATTATTCCATGGCTACCCATGATTTCTGAATCAATTTTTGTGAAATAGTCTAAAACACACAGAAGGAGATCTAAATATCCCACTTAATTTTCTTCCAGGATCAATTATCTGTATCAATTCCTTTCCTATTTCCTTGCATCTAGAGCCCTTCCTTCCTTCCCTCCATCCCTCCTTCCTTCCCGCCTTCCCTCCCTCCCTCCTTCCTTTGCTTCTTCCCTCCTTCCTTCCCTCCTTCCCTCTTTCCTTCCCTCCCTCCTTCCCTCCTTCCTTCCTTCCCTCCTTCCCTCTTTCCTTCACTTCTTCCCTCCTTCCCTCCCTCCCTCCTTCCTTCCCTCCCTCCTTCTCTCCTTCTTTCCCTCCATCCTTCCTTCCTTCCCTCCCTCCTTCCTTCCTTCCATCCTTCCTTCCTTCCCTCCCTCCTTTCTTCCTTCCTTCCTCCTTTCCTTCCTCCCTTCCTTCCTTCCTTCTTTCCTTCTTTCCTCCCTTCCTTAGTACTGTATTTAAATTAGGCTCATTTATTTATTGTCTTTATTAAGCATCTAGTCTATTTCAAACAGCATGAATAGAAATAAAATGAAATCTAACTTCCAGTCTGGAATCATATAGACTACATTGAAATGATATTTTTAAAGCGACAGTTTTGATTGGTTCATCTATGCTAACATGAAAATTTTATCAAGATATACTGAAAAGTCTAAAGAGAAAGCTCTCAATTCAACAATGTGACCACGAGAAGTATCATAGAGACTATATGATATTTTTAACAGAATTTTGACAGATTTATATGAAATGTAGATGTGAAAATGTTCATGGCTAATACAGGATAATGTGAAAACTCAAGTCTATACAGCTAGATGATTTAGAAATTAGGAAGACATATTAAGATCAGGGTATGATTTTCAAGGATGTGAAAAAGGATGCAGGAGAAATGTGTAACAAAATATATATTTACAGGGATAGGTATATATACAGGTTGCTGAATTACATAATGGGCTAATTAGTTTATACTTAATTCTACAATTAGATTTTGATTTAGAGACGGGATGCTTGTAATACTCCAATCAAGGGACGGCAAACATATTCACACTCTACCAGTAGCCACACTTGTGTTGAGGGGGGTGATCTAGCCAAAATTTTTATTCTCTGAAGTAATCATTAGTTTTACAGTACTATTTGCCTTAGATTATAAGAAATAAACATCTAACTTATGTTTTACTTATCCCTTATCAATCTCTCCTCAGTTGGTCAATTCTGTCTATTTTTTTATTTAGGATATAAAGACTTCTCAATATTTTGACCAGTTTAGTCTTATTTTGGTTCATGTGCACCCTTAAAAATGTACAGTTGTGATATTTTATCTTGAAAGAAGAGATGCAAATCAGAGAAATTTGATAAAAATAAATAAAATATATTAAAAAAAAATCTTTACCTTGAGTCAGCATTCAAATACCAACAGATGTGAGGTATTATCAGAATCTTAGCCCTTCTAATAGTTAGATGTAAAACACAGGGCCAAGATCAATGAGACCACCCTCCACTGGAAAGCTTTATGTTCAGCTAATACATGTCATCCACAAATTAGGCATATTTTATTACCTAGCTTGATGAGAAACTAAATAGCTATATCTGATACTTATTTTCACCTTCAAAGTAGTCATTAATTTTGAATGTATTCTAATAAATGAGTTATTTTGAGAATAGTGATAGAATATGAAATGAAACAGTGTCAATATTCCATGAGGTAATCACATGCCCTTGAGTGTTGTACTTCATTTTCAGTGGAAGTTAATAGTTATCTATCTGTTGATGAATCCTTCTTTTACATTTATTTTTGAACACTCAGTTCATTTTATCATTAATTTTGCATAATTGAACCAACAGCTACAGTTCTGAAACTGAATCGATTTATAACTAATTGCTAAAACTCTCAATTCTCCTTTGGGCTAATAAAAGAAATTTTACTGTGACATAAGGTTATTTAATAAACCAATAAATGTGGGAAACAGAGCAATGGGTAAGAACCTTATTTCTTGAAAACTCTTTGTTGCAAACATTTATCTTGTATAATTACTACTTGGTGTAATTAATATTGTCCCACATACATTTATCTTTTCAGCATAGAGAGGCCATTATTCTTTTACTAGGATGTTTCCTGCCTGTGGCAGTCAATTAAAGGAAGATTTAAGGAAAACCACATATAGACACAGTACTTTAGAGGGTGACTCTCAGCATTTATATGCATTCTAAAACAATTTTCAAGTATTCTTGGATTATACTCATATGTTGACAGTGGTAGAGAAATATTAGACATATTTTGATGAATAAATTTTGGCATATGATTTGGACACAGTTAGCTAGCATATGCAAAACTTAATCTATAAAAAATCTTTACCTTAAAGCTGTAAAATTGAATGTCTTTAGAGGATACACAATATGATGCTCTGATTAATATGAAACATTTAAGAATGATGCAGAAAATTTCACTGGATTGTTACTGGGTTGTATGACTATTATTTTCTTTGCTCTCCTCTACCTCTTTGGCTTGCACTTTCATACACAAGAAATTGTAGATTGGCATTTTTCTCTTATATAAATAACATTTAATAAAATGTAGCATCAGTTTATAAAATCATCAATTCCTTTGGTGTGATAGTTTTTTAATTATATATGTTTTATCATGTATATATTAAGGCCATCCCCTAAAAAAAAAGTACAATTACCTGTGGGCCACTCCTTACTTTCAGATTGAATTCAGCATATCCATAGGCCTTTGTGATCAGGTTATTATTTAGTGATTATCACAGTAAATTTGCAAGCTATACTTTATCTCAGATTTGAGTGGATAATAATATAATTAAATACACATATTATCATATTACTGTATCATATTATTGAAGTTGCTTTTACTGTTCAGGAAGCAATTTCATTTAGTAACTTCCATAAAACTTTCAATGAATAACAATTTTGCCATCCAATACCTTTCCTGCATGCATTTGCTTTCTGCCTACATTGACTTATATAATGCAGGATTGTGTAAATAACCTCCTTATATATCTTCAGTCTCACATAAACATATACTCAGTACAATATAAAAAACCTACAGCCTCACTAAGTATTTGAGGTCTCATCTTAAATGCAAATTGTTAATGAACTTGTTGAAGCAAAACAGACATCTCAGAAATTCTTATTCTAATGTGCATTCAATTGTTTTGAGTACTATATACTCTGTATTCTTTTTGCTAGGGTGAAGAAAAGGAAGCATGTTAGAACTGAACTCCCTTCCCTTTGTAGCTGACTTATTGATAAAGGAAGCCATATTAGAACTGGGCTCCCTCCCCTTTGAAGGTGACTTATTGAAAACTCTCCACCAGTCCTAAAGAAAAATAGACAACCACCTTTAGCCATTTACTAGAAATTCCCCACCTGTCTTAGAAGGAACGACCTTCTAGGAAACCATAATCTTGGGAGGGTCAGAGGGCCATCGAGGATTATCCCATTCAGTGACGTTCCTGGGATTTCTCCACCCACCTCATAAACACCCCCAGTCTGTAAGCTGCCGGGGACTCCCTCTGCAGGACCACTTTTCCACAAAACTCCATCTCCCATCTATCTATTCCATGCTTTCTTTCATTTCTAACATATGGTGCCGAAACCCGGGATGGGCATCCAGATTCAGGTCTCAGCTCTCCACTTTTGCAACCTGAAAACGGTGGGCAGCAGAAGATTTTCCAGGTTCACTTTCAGATCCAGAGAAGAGGCTGAGGCCATTCTCCCATGACTTCTGCTGCTTCTCCCTCTCTTTCCATCACTCAGTCTTTCTCATCCTTTTCTTTCTTAGATGACTCTGCCAGAGACTATCTTCCCATTCCTGGACTTCCATCCAACATCAATCTTCAAATTTGGTGGATTTCCCCCTTGATTTGGTTTTCTTTCTATGTCCTACTGTGGAAAACATCCAAAGTCCTACTAAGAGAGAGACACCATCCACCAACTGAGTGGATTCACTTGCTATTTTCTGGGGGTGCCTAGAAAATCCAGGTGTGCACACATATCATAGACTATTGGTTGGCAGTGGGGACACTCCTGCCCTCTAATATGTCTGTCCTACCAGGTAAGGCCACGGTGGGGATTACTCACCATCTCACCCTAGATCCATGGGAATAGTCTCAGTTCAGGACACTGGGTCCCATGGGAACCTTCTCAATTTTGGACCTTCAATCTCCAATCCACAAAAATGTGTCAGAAATTATCCAAGTCCCTGAAGAACAGTTCATTGGCATGTCTCCTCCAAAACCTTCAGACTCTGGGGTTCATGAAGACAATTAAAGCCAAATAGCATATTTTTCTATTGTAATACAATTTGGCCCCAATATATAACCATTGGCCCCAATAGGGTACATTTGATTACTAAACTTAGCACAATCTCAAAAACTTCCATGCTATAGAACAAGATCTGAGGTTTCCCTATATCTAGGTCTCTGTTTATCTATGCTGTAGTCTCTCCCTGTCTTTGTTCTCCTCCTAAACAATAATCCCCATTCCCAAGGTTTTTCTGACCTCAATTAAAAACCTCCTTCTCTGTCTTTAACCCTGTTCTATGTCATTCTTTCCTTTTTCTTCATCTCACAAGGTATGAAACTCTTCTCTCTAAATGTCTCAGCTATGATGGAAGTTTCTTTTACCTGTTCTACTCTGTAGCCTGCTCCTGTCTCCTCTCTGGACTGGCCATGTGAATGAGGACAAGAGAGATAGAAATGGACAAGGAGAAAGGAAAAGTCCTCTCAAGTCACATTGTCAGTTCTCTCAGCCTCCTGAGTGACTTACTTACATGGTCCAGTACTACAAACATAAAATCAACTGGAAATGTAAATGACATGTGGCTGCTGATTGAAGCTACTTTTCTGCCCTGACTTCCGAGTCTTCCACCTAAAAATAAGCCTCTAAAGCTTCCTAAACACTCTAATAGTTTTCTCTTTTAAGTCTTGCTTTTGAGATGGGCCATTTTCCCATTGCAGATTTGCAAAGGCCAGATTTGTCAAGGTTGCAGACAGCAACTTTGAGCTGGTCCTTTCGCTATGCTGGCCAAGGCACCATGAAGTTGTGATTGTGGACCCATGTTCTTAGCCTCACATGTGCACAGGTGGAAGAACCAACGATAGAATTTTGATTTCTGTCTAAAAATGCTTCATGTATTTAAAATTAAAATCTCAGTTTTCCAGGTTATGGCATCAGCTAAAGGGCAAAAGGGCAAAAGGGCAGCTCTTCTGAGTTGTGCTAAAATTAAGTCTTGAGAGACTAATTCAGTTTACCTTTTCCATGCTTACTCTGACCTGTTTCAGTGGAGATATGGTAGTTTTACCACAACATTCTGCCTCTTTCCCAGCCTGTCATACAAATTCTAATTTAAAAGCAAATTTTTGATACAATATAAAAAGGTAGATTTGTGCATGCCCTCATACATCCCATATCCTTTGTCCAGATGAGGCTATTGAATGCCAGCACTATACCCAATACTAGGCTCTTTAAATTTACTTTAAAGACTTGGCTAATAGCAAAGTTACTGTAGCCTAAGGTAAACTACTATTAGAGATTAGTAAAAACACTCTCTAGAGGTAAAGCTAAAGGCTTCAATATCAAATTAATGTAATTGTTTTGTATGTCGTAGTGTGAATTTTGTGTATGTTTATTGTATGATTAACTTATTAGAGACAAAAATCTGATAGCTATGGCAACAGTGTTATTGGAGACTGAGACTGACTTAAAATACTTTCCTAGAATTGAGTCTTGCTTCAGTTATCAAGCTGCCCAAAATGAGTCCTAAAAGAACAGAATGGGACAGATCTCAATCTACTCCTAAAAATAAAAAAAAAAAAAGTGATCAATGTACTTGTGTGCCATTTGGGCAATCCTTGTATTTAAAACCTGGCCTATATTTGTCTTAACCAAATAGTGTTACTGTACATACATGAAATGTACTTGTGCATTAGCAAATAAGGCTATTTGAGATCACTGTCATTGTCTCCCTAACTATAAGAGATAGAAAGTTAACAATGCTAGACTTTTGCAAGCTTGTGTTCATGTGCTCCTAATTGTAACAAAGAACATTTATAATTGCTGTTTGAATGCTCTAATCAGAATTATTTTCTTAAAAATGCTGTCTGCAATGGAAATAACTAGATATTCTGACAATTGCTAAACTATTTTTCAGTATTTTAACCATGGACATACTAAGTCTTATTTACAGTCTGGGTCCTTTTTTGAAGCATTTGCAATGAAACCCCAAAATGATTCTACCAAGTACTTATTTTTCAATTGAGTCAGCCTTTTAGATATTTGGTTTTGTTGGCTTTTTGCAAAACTTGTAACTGTTGTCTGTTGACATTCTGCAGCATTTCTATACCCTAGACAGAACTAAAAATAGATGCCAGGTAAGCCCACTTTTTCTAAACTTCTAAACTTTTGTTGCTTATAATTTGGCCAAACAGGTCTTAATTGGCAGTGATTCCCACCTAACCTGCTGGATGCTTCCCCTCCAACATGGAAAACATCTGGGATAAGATATTTTTGCAACAAGGGACTTTCATGAACCAGAATGGTTAATTGATAAAATCTTCAGAGGAGACTCTTCAGAGAAAGTTGGGAGACAAGAGGAGAAAGCTGTCACAATCCAGATGGAGTCACCTGTGCCAGACCTCACAAAAGAGATTTTAAAGAATTGATTTTATGTATAGCTACTGGACATTCAAGCCCTTGCAGGCACCTCTGACAGAAGGCAATTTAATTTTGCTGGCTCCAAATTTCTTTTTAGTCATCCATGTTCATAAAGTTATTTTCTCCTATACAGTCTATTTAACTGGGATTATTGACTTTAACTTACTTAGTATTCTCCTTGATAAAGGTGTTTCTATTTTTAGACTTACATAACAAGAACTTATGACTTAGATGTAATCTGCTTTTGTGGAACACTCTCCAGATAACAACTCTGGAACCTCTCCCAAAACAAAAACTGAGATAACAACCAACCAGGCCATATCTGTGGTTGGGATCATTTACTATACATACCTTTGTCCCCTGCCCCCAGTTATTTTGTCTACTTAAATCTATTGCCAATGTCTATATCAAATCCTTTGGTTTTTTCCTTCTCATGGTGATTACCATTGGCCCATGTGTTTTTTACTGCATGCCTCACTTTATCTCCCAAAGCCTACATTCCTTCACACAGGTTGCTACTCAAAGCCTTGTCCAAAGAATGCTATTTTTATGTCAATGCTGCTTTTATGTAAACCAGTCTAGGATCATTCATGATGCTGCTAAGAGACTTCAGGAACATGCTGCCAATCTCTGACGATGAACCACAGACAGCTGAGAACAATGGTCTTCCTGGGCCAAGTAGCTGTCATGGGTCCTTACTTTGCTGGGATCCCTTATTTTTTTCCCATTGTGACTTTGTCTTCTTCAAATACTTTCTTGCCTTGTTTCTCAGATGCTCCAGGCTTTTGTCCAGGACACTACTCATAAACAGATCAACTCAGTTCCTCCAACAGGCCTGCTTCCACTACATACAGTCACTTATAGTAATACCCTGCCAATACTTCCTCCTCTTAAGAGACTTCAGTACTCTTGTTCAGCAGGAAGTAAACAGAGGAACATCCAGTGTCCCATTCCATCTATATCTATATCTACATCTATATCTACATCTATATCTATATCTATATCTATATCTATATATCTCAAAAGGCAAGAATGTTGGGGTGAACCAAAGGAAGCCATGTTAGAACTGGACTCCCTGCCCACTGAAAGTGATTTATTGAAAACTCTCCACCTGGCCCTAAAGAGAAATAGACATCCACCTTTAGCCATTTACTAGAAACTCCCCATCTGACCTAGATGGAATGATCTGTCCTTAAGCCATGTCTTGGGAGGGTCAGAGGGCCACTGAGGATTACCATGCCCAGTGACCTTCCTGAGGCTTCTTCACTCTCCACATAGATACCCCCAGTCTGTAAGGGGCTAAGGGTTCTAACTTTCTTGCTGGGGCCCCATCTGTAGGAACACTTCTTCACAATCAAGCCTGTGCTAGTGTATGAGCCATCTCCTGCCTACCTATTCCACACTTTATTTCTAACCCTATAAGGTCATTGAATTTATGAGTCTGAACCAGTTATTTTCTACAAAATTTCTCGTTTTAGATATAGTTTACAGGTTGTTTCTCATTCTGAAAAATAGTAAGTAAAAGGTATTACATTATACCCTTGACTCTATATATTATTTTCTAAATCACATTAAAAAGTCAAAGGAACATTAAATTACAGATATCTTAATATTTATCCATTCTTTCCTATATATTCCAGTATTCTCAGAATGATATGGCTATGAAATGAGAAATCTACTTCCTATTCTAGTCTTTTCCCCAAATCTAAATACAGCTTTAAACAATTTCAAAAAACAAAAGCAGAAATTAGGGAGGCAGGGCAAGATGGTGAAGGAATAGAAGCATTCTCTGTTGCAACCCATGAACAAGAGTCTGGATAACAACGAAGAGTATATATAAAGAAGAGCAAAAGAGAGAAAGATCACAGAGAATCACAAAAGCGGGATAGAACAAATGAAAAAATATGGCTAAACAGAAAAGCAGCTAAGTAAATTAAAAAACACTTTGTAGCTCCAGCTTCAGCTTCCCTGAGGAGAAGGGAAATGGAAGCGTACACACCAAGGTAAGCTACGGGGCCTCCTTAACAGATGGGCAGACTTAGCAGTGGGACAAAACCACACCTCCTATAAACATTAATCACAGTGTAGAGATTTTCCCCAGAATAACAGGTCAGCATCAAACAAGACAACCCTTTATTCCTTATATCTCTGAGATCTGTGACAAGGTACCATCTTGAGAGAGGCCTTCTCATAGAGAATAGGGGAGCAGGGGGATCTTGAAAAAAACATCATACTTCAGGGCATCTTGCAACACCTGGCCACAGTATATGAGAGGGAACAGCCATGACAGACTCAAGGAGAGAAAGAGGCCTGGACTTGGGATAAGCTGAGAAATTAAAGGTACTGGAAACGTACAGTATTGGTAGCCCTGCCCTATCTGTCTGTGGAAAATTTCAAAATCAAAGCTCCTAAGCTTCATTGGCAGAGAGCCCAGGTTTCAGAAACTGCTTATAGGCAGCCTGAAGGCAGGTAACTTTTGAGACTGAGCAACCTGGGGAATTTGAGATATCACAGACCACAAAGTTTTAGGACATGCAGCCACTGTGTCTGCATGGGTGACTGCAACCAGAGGTGGACATAGAGAGGGAGCAGTTTTAATGGAGGAAATCTGAAAAATAGCATAAGGCCCAGATGTTGGTGGCCCTACCCTATCCAGCTATGTTCATTGACTTAGGTCAATTTCAAAACCAAAGTACCCAGCCTCCACTGGCAGAGAGTTTAGGTTACCAAAGCTGCCTCTAATAAGTGACAATGGGCAGGTGAGCTTTGACACTGAACAATCCTGGGCATTTAAGGGGTCACAGCTCAGAGAGTTGCAGGTCTTATAACCACAGTGTCTCATACGCAGTACATGGGTGACTACCACGTGAGGCAGATGTAGAGAAGAAAAGATTTGGACTGGGGCAATCTGAAAAGCAGCAAATGGTCAAGAGGTTGGCAGCCCCACCTTCTCTTGGGCACCAACTTCATTAACTAAGGTCCTACTTTTGTTAATGAGTTGTCCCACCCAGTCAATTTTTTGCATTTGAACAGAAAATCTCATCCCCTATCTACAGAGATTGGGGCCATGCAGTCCCAAAACAATTCATTTGGAAAAGCTGTTTGTTAAGAGAATTGCCCTGGAGTGTGTCAACCACAGTCTGAGCTGCCCACTCCAGGGGTTCCCTACCTATACCCTAAGCTACATACAGCTACATAACAACTGGTGCAAGAGGGGCTAATTTGAACAAAACTCAGAGAACATCAATGCTTCTTTCCAGCAAGAAAAATAAACATTTTTTTTCTTTTCTTCATTCAAATTGTTTTTGTTTGGCTGTTTCTTCCCTTTATTGTTCTTTCTTTCTTTCATTTTTTTAGCTTGAGATAAAGGTAGTGACACAGGGAGTTTCTTTGTGATATTTCCATGTATGTATGTATGTATTATAACCCACTTGATTTATCTCCTCTAATTTTTGTCATTCTACCTTAGTTCCTTTGTTATGGTAGTTTCAGTCAGTTTATGATTTTATTTCTATTGTCAGAATCTGTTTTTTCTTTATTTATTACTTTTTTTTCTCTTTATCTCCAAAACTATTCTCTATTTCTCTAAAGAAAGTCAACAACATGGAACAGAAATTCAGCAAAAAAATGGAAATTATGAATAAAAATAGAGATATTAGAAATGAAACCTCAATAAATCAAATAAAAACTACAGTGGCTAACATTATCAGCAGACAAAAATCAAGCAGAAAAAAGAATCTCAGAGACAGAGTATGAGATTGAGGGATATTGCATGCAGATAATCACAAACAAAAATAATGAATACCTATGATTACAACATACAAGAACTATGGGACAGGATCAAAAGACCAAAGCTAACAATAGAGAGAATGGAAAAAAGGAACTGAAATATGAACTCAAAGCATAGGAAACTTATTTAATGAAATCATAGCAGAAAATTTCCCAAGTCTATGTAATGACATAGACACTCATGTACAGGAGGCATTTAATACTCCAAATAGACCGGAGTAGAAAAGAACAACTCCACATCATATCATAATTAAAATATCAAAACTAGAGAACAAAGAAAGGATACTGAATGCTGTAAGAGCAAAATGCCAGGTAACATACAATGGTAAACACATAAGTATCACCTCAAACCTTTCAGCCCAAGCCCTAAGAGCCAGGAAGCATGAAGCAACTTAATTCAAGCTAAGAGAGAATAACTGCCAACCAAGAATACTTTAACCAGCAAAGCTGTCCCTTCAATCTCAATGGAGAAATAAGGACTTTCCAGTAAAGGGTAAGCTAAAGCAATTCATGTCCATTAGGCCTGCATGTTAGAAAATACTCAAAGGAACAGTTCATAGAGTAAAGAAAGAAAAACAATCACAAACATGAAAGCTCAGGAAAGAATAAAACTCAAAAGAGGAATTGATGAACCCATCAAAGTTAGGAAAGTATAAGGCATGATCAATTCAGTGAACCAGAAAAAACTGAAGATGAGTAATGCTAAAAATAATGAACACTCAACAAAAGACTCAATCAGGGCAAAAAGCAATAGAAACACAGGAATCAGTACGTACAGCTCAATCATAACCATAAATGTAATGAGACTTAACTTTCTAACCAAAGTCAGAGATTGTCTCATTGAATCAAAATGGATGAAACTCAACAATCCATTGTGTACAAGAAGCACACCTAATAACCAAAGACACACACAAGCTAAAAGTGGACAGTTGGAAAAAGATACATTAGGCATGCACAAATTGAAAGCAATCAGGAGTATTTATTCACATATCAGACGAAGCAGATTTTAAGCAAAAATGAGGCAGAAGTCCCCTACAAATTAATAAATGTCACAGTTGCTATATTTAGAATATAACAATTCTAAATATATTCACCATACATAAGCACCCCGAAGTTTCTAAAACAAACACTTCTGATGATAAAAGAACAGATACTTTGAGATACAATAATAGTGGGAGATCTCAACATCCTACTACCATCAAGAGACAGAACATTCATAAAGAAAACAAAGATATCCTAGAAATAAACAGTACTGTGGACAAAATGGACTTCACAGCCATTTTTAGAGTGTTCTATCTTACAGTAGCAGAGTAAACATTTTTTTCAGCAACCTATGGAACTGTCTCTAAAATAGATCACATCCTAGGCCATGAAGAAAATCTTAAACAATTTGAAATAATCCACTGAGGCCAAACATACCATAATGGAATAAGATTAGAAGTCAATGGGAAGAAAACCACAAAAGGTACAAATGCATGGAGATTGAGCAACACACTTTTGAACAATTAATGGGACATTGAAGAAATCAAGAAATTCTTACATTCAAATGAAAATCACAACCCAACTTACCAGAATCTTGGGACATAGCTAAGACAGTGTTAAGAAGGAAGTTTTTAGACATTCACACCCACATCAGAAAATTAGAGAGATAGCAAATGAACATTGTGATTATATACATCAAACTCTTAGAAAAACAAGAACAAGACAGTCTCCGAAATTGCAGAGAGAAAAAATTTATAAAAATTAGAGCAGAAACTAATGAATTGGAGATACAAGAAATCAATGGAACAAAACCAAAATAAAAACAAAAAAATGAAATAAAAAGTTGGTTATTTGAAAAAATAAATAAAGGTAGATTAACTTCTAGATAAATTAACCAAAAAAAGGGGGGAAAGATCCAAATTAATAAAATCAGGAATGAAAAAAGGGATATCAAGAGACATCACTGACATTTAGACGATCATATGGGAATACTTTGAAAATCTTACTCCAGCAAACTTGAAAATCAAGAATAAATAAATAAATTTATTGACACATATGACCCACCAAAACTGAAACAAGAGGACATGAGCAATATAAACACACTGATAACAAGTACTGAGATTAAGATACTTGTAAGGGATCTCCCAACAAAGAAAAGTCCAGGCCCAGACAGATTCATTGCTGAATTTTACCAAATCTTGAATGAAGAACTAATATCAAGACTTGTCACACTATTCCATAAAATACAAAGGGAAGCAGTAGTACAAAATTCATTCTACAACACCAGTATTACTCTAATACCCAAACCAAGTAAAGATGCATCAATTAAAGAAAGTTTTATGCTAATATCCATGATGAACAGAGGTGCAAATATCCTCAAGAAAATACTTCCTAACAAAATCCAACAGCACATTAAAAAGATCATACATCATGGACAAGTAGGTTTCACTCCAGGAATTCAAGAATGGTTCAACATATACAAAATAATATATGTAATACAGCTCATAAACAAAAATCAAGGAGAAAAACCACATTATCATCTCAGTAGATGCAGGAAAAACCTTTGGCAAAATTCAACATTCTTTTCTGATAAAAGCTCTAAAGAAACTAGAAATAGCAGGAACATACTACAAGATAATAAAGCTATATGTGATAAACTTATAACTAACATCATATAAATGGGGAAAAACTGAAACTATTTCCACTGAAATCAGCAAAGAGTCTCTTAATCACTACATACTAGAATTCCTAACCAGAGGAATAAGACAGGAGAAAGACATAATAGGGATTCAAATATGGAAGGAAGAATTCAAAATATATCTGTACAGATGATTTAATTTTATACTTAAAAGACTGTAAAATTGCATGAAAAACTCTTAGATCTCATAAATATGCTCATGATAGTATCAGGATCCAAAATCAATATAACAAAATCAGTAGCATTTCTATACATCAAATCAGGAAAAACAATGACATTCATAATAGAATCAAAAAATAAAATACCTTGGAATAAATTTAGTGAGGGAAGTTAAAGACCTATACAGAGAAATCAGTAAGTCACTGAAGAAAAAAATCAAACAAGACATTAGAAGATGGAAGAACATCCTTTGTTGCTGGGACAGCAGGATCAATATTGTGAAAATGGCTATATTACCAAAAGTAATCTATATGTTCAATGCATTCCCCATCAAAATTCCAATGACAGTCTTCACAGAGATCAATCCTAAATTTCATATGAAATCGCAAAAGACCTCAAATAGCTAAAGTAGTCCTGAATCAAAAACCCAATACTGGCGATATTACAATACCTGACTTCAAACTATATGAGAGTATAAACATAAAAATAGCATGGTACTGACACATAAATAAACATAAGACCAATGAAACAGATCAAAAGTCCCAGACAAAATACCATGGAGTTATATCCATTTGATTTTTGACAAATGAGCCCAAAAAATTCTTTGGAGAAAAGACAATCTCTGCAATAAAAGGTTCTGGGAAAACTAAACATCTGCCTGTAGAAGACTGAAACTAGATTCCAGTTTCTCACCTTGTACTAGTATCAATTCAAAGTGGACCGAGAATCTGAATGCAAGATCTACCACTATGAAAGTACTACAAGAAAGAAAAGGGAAAATCCTCAAACATATAAACACAGGTAATAACTTCCTAAATAGAACTGCATTAGCTCAGAAATTAAGTGAAAGGATTGATAAATGGACTGCATTAAACTAAAATCTTTCTGCACAGCAAAGGAAATAGTCACTAGACTGAATAGACGTGGGAGAAAATCTTTGCCAGCTATACATCTTAAAAAGGATTAATAACCATAATTACAGCTTGCTCAAAAAATGAACCAGACAAATAATCAACAACTCATTGAATAAATGGGGAAATGAAATGAACAGACACCTCTCAGAAGAATAATTACAAATGTCCAATGAATACATGAAGAAATCCTCAGCACCTTGGATATAAAGGAATTGAAATCAAAATGACATTGAGATTTCATGTCACTCCAGTCAGAATGTTACTATCAATAACACAAGCAACAACAAATGCTGGCAAGGATGCAGGTCAAAAGGAACACTTATCCATAGCTATGAGAGCTATTGAATAACAGAGGAGCAGGGTGATAGAGAAAAAGTAAGTAACAGGGGGTTAATCTGACTAACATGCAATATACACACGCATGAAATACCAATGCAAAATCCCCTTGAAAAATCAATATACACTTAAAAAATGAAGGAAAGAAAAGTAAAGTAGGTCCTATCCAGATGGCTAGCATTAGGCTAAGGGAGAATAAACAAAGGGGGTAAAGGAGGCAAATATGGTGGATATACTTTGTATACATGGATAAAAATAGAACAATGAAACTTGTTAAAACTGTCTTAAGAGGAGAAGGAGATGAGGGAGAATGATGGAGGGGTGAATCTAAATTAAGATACATTGTAAAGACAAATGTAAATGTCACAATTAAACACCCTGAATAACCAATATATGCTAATAAAAATAAACAACTACATTATTATCTCATTACCTATTTCTTTTCCCAGAAATACAAGTAGTTCTAACTAAATTATAGTCTTGACTCATGAGTAAATATATGTCAATTTAATTAGATCAGGAAACAGATGGTTAATATAAGGGTACATTTTCTCTTAGGCATGTGTTAAAGTATAGATAGAAGTTTTCAAATGATGTGTCTTCATATAATAATTTATTTCCTCAGACTTTGAGACAATTCCATTGGCAAACTTCTAAACAGACAATACATTCTACCGTTCCAGTGAAAACCTCCAAGTCCACCTTGTCTCTTTGGAAACATTTGTCTTATTTTCTAATGTTCAGAATAAAAGTGTCAGGATTTACCAAGCAGTTCCTTACATTGGTCAATTTCTTTGCTACTGAACAAACACACAAATGACAGGAATGGAACCATATGGGGATATTTGGACTTCAGGTTGTATCAAAGAACTTCTAAAAATATATTTGCTTTTTTCCTTAATTTTAATATCTATTCTGATTTCAAAATAAATCACATCTATATATCCATACTTGTATATGTTTAGTACTACAAATATTTGAAAAGGACAATCTGACTGTCTTTCTGAGAATTTATATGTTGCTTTGCAAATTTTTATTGGGATCAAAAAATTGTTATTATTTGTGAATTAGAAGGCAGAATTTCTTATCCAAGATAAACTGGCATTCCATAAGTTTACTTGCCATAGATGTGTTTTCCAGTGAAAGCAGAGCTGTGTCACTACTGTCATATCCAACCTTCAGTTCAGAAAGTCACCTTTTAAACTCAAACATATTCATGACAGTTATGCAAACTTACAGATTTTAAAAAAACACACATTTTGTCTTATGCCATTCCATTGAGAAGGGCTTGATCATGCTTCTTTTGTAGATAGACCAAAGCATTTGGCTATTTCAGATGAATAAAGACATGGATTTATAAACACACAAATTTTTCAGGGTAAGGGACTAATTCTTTCAAATCTATTTCATTAGTTTTAATCCTACTTTTTTGAAAGATGGTCCATGTCTTACAATATGGAAATGATATCTAGAAATAACATTCATCTTATTTTTGAATTTTTAGTATAGCTAACTTTCATTATAGAGTAGTTAAATGGGTTAAGAATATTTGTTGTTTTTTGGGCAGTGCTGGGATTTGAACATGGGGCTCTGTGCTTGCTAGGCAGTTGCTCTAACACTTGAGCCATGCTTCCAACTCAGTAAACTTTTGGTGAATATTCATATACTAATAATTCTAAACTGATGTTTATTACTATGTAATGCTGTCAGCAAAAACTAAGAACTATATTTAAGCAGGTTTTTTTTTTTTTTTTTATCAAGGGAGAGTAAATATACTGATCACAATGGATTCTTACTGTCCCCTCAGCTGCACTAAACTTTGTTGGGGCTTCTTTCAAACTTTACACCGCGATCTCACAATTCCTTAAGCATTTATTTAAAAAAATGGATAAACTAAAATCTTATAAATTTATTTCTTTGCCCCTTTCAAACGTTTGTAAATCTATTTAAAAGCATCTTTCTAGTTTTACAATTACGTTTTTCTCAAATATCTCCCAGCCATTTCTTTGAAATCAAAACATCAAATGAGAAAGCACTCTCTAAGTTTGTAGGAACATCACATCATTGGGAGCCTTGTGCCAGGTAATAAAGATATCACTACAACAAATGTAAAGAAGTTTGATTTTCCTTTGATTGAAGAAAAGATACTATTAATAAGCTGATATCCATTAAAGAAAATGAGTTAATAAATGATAACCTTTCATAACAGGAAACAACAGACACAGATAGTTTCACTGTTGAATTCTTCTGAAAGAATAAGTTATACTGAACAATTAAAAATGAAATTACACCAATTATTGAAATTTCTTTCAGAAGATACAGGCAAAAAATATATCTGAAGTCATTCTGTGAAAACAACATTTTCATAATAAGGAAGTCTGATTTGGTCACTAAAACAAAACAACAGACCAATATGTATCTTATGAAAATAGGATACAAAAGCAATAAAATATTAACAAACAGATCCAACAATGTATAAAAAGATTCATCAGCCATAGCCAAATGGGATTAATCTCAGGTATGTAAGACTGCCTCAACATTTGAAAAATCAATCGATATAATCATTACTTCAACAGTCTGAAGAGGAAAAACTCATATGATTATATAATAGATGTAGGAAAACACTTGACAAAATTCAACACCCATTCCTGAAAAAAAGAAAACCTCTCAGTAAACTAAGAATTCAGTAGAACTTCCCCAATATGATTTTAAAAAATCTCTAAAAATGTAGAAATTTAATGGTTATGAAATGATGCTTTCCCATTGAGACATGGAACAAGGCAAATGTGTTCCCTCTGAACACTGCTTTGCAACATCATGCCTGAAATCTAGTTAACTCAATAAGAATCAAAAATGAAAGCATATAGATTAGGAAGGAAAAATAAATGCATCTTTATTCATAAATGTCATTGTCATTTATGTAGAATAGCTGAAAAGAATAAAAAATACTCCTGGTACCCTAATAGGTAAGTAGGTAGGTGGCAGATGCATTGTTCATATACTGCAGATTTTTTTTTTACTATATACCAATAATAAATGTGATGAGAGCTGTACAGTATCATTTTGTTATCTGCTGGGGATTGAACTCTGGTCAATCTGCTCTACCACTGATTATCTATCTCTATACCTTTTTCTGTCTCTATCTCTATATCTACATGCATCTCTCTATATATTTCTATCTATCTATTTATGATCTATCTATGATTAATAATTCTCTGTCCATCTATATCCTAACTCCTCTATAAATCTTTTGAAAGAAATAAAAAAAAATCTAAATTACAATAGTAAAAAGAGCTATTAAGTGATGAAAAGACATAGGAGAGCCTTAAATGACTATTATTCAATTAAAGAAGCCAACCTGAAAAGGCTATATACTATATGATTCTAAGTATTTGACTTTTGGGGAAAGGTAAAACTATACAGAAAATAATAGGATCAGTGGTTTCCATGGATTCATGGGAAGGGAAGAACAAATAGGTAAAGTACAGAAAATGTTTGGAATAGTGACATTATTCCATATGATGCCATATAGTTAGTATATGCCACTTTATATAGCTGTAATAACAAAATATATGGAAAATACTTATGTATAATTTATTCATGCTGTATATAGTTTTATATAATATGTATATATGTGATTTAGACTATATAATATCAAGTGAACAGTAATGCAAACTATGGAATTGTGATGATGAAAATTTAATTTTTGATAAAGTTCTGTTTTGAATCATCCTCCATCATTGAAGAAAATACACAAAATTTAAGAACTGTTCCTAGTTACTTAATTTGAGTATATGTTTAATTGTAAATCATTAATATGTTGAAATGTATGTATATACAGCTCAATATAAAAGGGTGATTAATATTTAATAGTATCCGCAAGGAATTAGAAGCATGGATGTGGCTATTTCTATAAAGAAATATACAGGGTTAATGCCTGTCATGGGCTGAATGTTAATTTTAAACTTGATATGTCCATGTTCTAACCTCTATGACCTGTGTTTCACTTTATACAGTTAACTCATGTGGAAAAACTTACATGGAAAATGAATTAAGGATTTTATGACAGTTTATCTTGTGTTATCCCGATGGGTCCTAAACACAATGATGAAAATGATGCCAAGGGAGATTTGACAGGTGTAAGAGAAGGAGGTGATGTGACTAGGGAAGCAGAGATTGGTTAGTTGTGGCCATAAGTCAAGAAATGCTGACAGTCATCAGAAGATGGAAGTGAATTTGGAGTTCTAGTCTTCTGAACTGTAAGAGAAAAAACAGTGTATTATTCATTGCATTTGTGATTATTTGTTAGACACAAGAAACTAATGCAATACCTGACTTGGTGAGGTTAATTTTCATAGTAACATGAAAAACATGACACCTAGTTATTTATACAGAAAATGTCTGTGTCTTTCCTCTATGAATATTTGCAAAACTTCTGTGAATAAAAATAATTACTAGTGAGCTCATTAGGGCTGCATAGCCACAAGTCAATTTCCTTGAAACAACCAAAAATTATTTTCCGAATTCTGGAAGCTGAGCCAATGTGTCATCAGGCCTCAGCTTTCTGATGACTCTGGTGTAGGAGCCCCTCCTTTCTTCTTCCTTCTGTCTGGGTGCTGACAATCTTTGAAGTGCCTTGGCTTACCCATACGTCACTCCAATTTCTGTCTCTGTATTACCTTTGGTCACATTGCTTTTGTGTTCAAATTTCCAGGACACCAGTCATTACAGATTAGGATCCATTCTAATAGCCACATCTTATTATGATTCCATCTGCAAAATCACTACATTCAAATAATATCATGGTCATAGTTTCCAGAGAGTAGGACTTCAACATACTGTTTGGAAAAACAAAATTTATCACATAACAATGAATTTTTGCAGTTGCTAAAAATTTAAAACAATGAAGCATATACTTCTTACGGAAAGGATATATAAATAATTTTATACAAAGCAGATGCCAGATGTAACTGAAGGGAAAGAAACATCAAAGTAGTTTTTGGAGAATAATATTTTTCACAAAAGAGATTTGGGAAGATCATTAAGTTATACATGTTTACTTTGTAAATGAGGGTAACTATGTCTCAGAGAGTGTCTGTGATTTGCTTTGAAAGTGTCTCCATAGGAAAATAATGGACTGAATACCGCAATAACTAGAGTATTTATAGATACTGTGAGACTTTGTGGTAATGTAGCAGCAGTTTTATTGTAGTTATTGCTCATTTGTCTGGAGATGTTTTGAGTTAACCAATACCTTTAAATATACCATTCAACTTTTAGCTGTTTTAAGCATAAAAAATGTGGAAAGCTATGTCTCCAGAAATTTCTGCAATAATAAAGTGATTCTTGTCTCTTCATCTTTTCGAATTTTGCCTACTGTGGAACAATAGCTTATATTTGAAGTTAACTTTTGTGGATTTTATTATTTTTAAACATTCTGTATAAAATAATATACAAAATATGAAAACACCTAGTAAACAGATTAAATTTTTACCTAAAATATCATTAATAATTAAAAACATCAATTAAAAAATTAGATGTACTTCTGATACCAAAACAGGAAAACAATATATAAAATATATAATATAACATAATATAAAATAAAAGTATATAATACACCATAATATAGTGTGAATCTTACACTTTTCTCTCTAAAAACAAATAAAAGATTTTTGTCATTTTGCATACATTATAAATAAATAATTTTAAGGCCTCACTGTTTGCAATAATTCCATTCGGGTTAATAAAAAATGGTTAAAACATAATTGCAAGTAAGTTTCAGACTCCTTGATTTCAAACAATGCCTGATCATTTTTAGTAAATATGTCAAATTATAAAACTATTTCACCTGAATGTAGCCACTATTTTTGATGAACAGTAAATTTATAAATCAGTGACTAGAAGTAAGCCTTAAGCAAATATTTCTAGTGATGTTTGGAAAATAAATCCTGAGAGTTAACAGAATCTCAAATCCTGAAATTATACAACTATAGAAATTCAGGATATATTTAAAAAATATATAAGGGAAATACAAAAATATAATTCAAGGTGGACCTTGATAAATAAAACAAATGCTTCAAATAATTTGCTTATTTTATTTTTTTCTAAATTGTTGTAGATAGTAAGTGTTTACAACTATTATGATTTCATTGATGTTTTCTGGTTTTTGGAAAGTCTACATGAAGTTAAGTTTTGAATAATGAAAGGAAGAACAACTGACCAGATTTTAAGGAGAAAGTAAAATTGTAAAAGAAGCTAATAAAAGTCTAGGTGTGCTACCATGGAGAAGAAAATACCCGGCAGGTCTCTGAAGACATCTTTATTATTGTCACTTTTAATGAGTTACAAACTATATGCAATAAAAGTCACCCATTAATTCTTTATTTTTGTTCATTTGTTTAAATATACATATATTGCTTGCTTATTTAGGTATAAATGTTTTTATACATATGCATAGATATGCCAATACTTTGCATATTTATATATAATATATATGTTATATATATTAAGGAATATTTTCTTCTATAACGTATCTTATATCTTATTTTTCAGGATGTGTTTTAAAGAAAAATCTGTTTTATACTATTTATCACATTATTCTTTTATGGTTCTTGTGTCTTATCAGAACCAAGAAAGAAACATAAAGGAAAAAAATCAAATTTTGATTAACACAAGATTATTGACATTTTCCTCTTTTCACAGAAAGTTTATGGTTTTGGTTATCATTTATGCATGTGATTCAAGTTTTTTTTTTTTTTTCTTTTTTAATTTTTTTATTTTTTCTATCATGAAGTCTTTTTTTTTTAATTGTTTTATTATTCATATGTGCATACAAGGCTTGGGTCATTTCTCCCCCCTGCCCCCACCCCCTCCCTTACCACCCACTCTGCCCCCTCCTTCTCCCCACCAGCCCCCCAATATCCAGCAGAAACTATTTTGCCCTTATTTCTAATTTTGTTGTAGAGAGAGTATAAGCAATAATAGGAAGGACAAAGGGTTTTTGCTGGTTGAGATAAGGATAGCTATACAGGGAGTTGACTCACATTGATTTCCTGTGTGTGTGTGTGTTACCTTCTAGGTTAATTCTTTTTGATCTCACCTTTTCTCTAGTTCCTGGTCCCCTTTTCCTAATGGCCTCAGTTGCTTTTAAGGTATCTGCTTTAGCTTCTCTGCATTAAGGGCAACAAATGCTAGCTAATTTTTTAGGTGTCTTACCTATCCTCACCCCTCCCTTGTGTGCTCTCGCTTTTTTCATGTGCTCAAAGTCCAATCCCCTTGTTGTGTTTGCCCTTGATCTAATGTCCACATATGAGGGAGAACATATGAGTTTTGGTCTTTTGGGCCAGGCTAACCTCACTCAGAATGATGTTCTCCAATTCCATCCATTTACCAGCGAATGATAACATTTCGTTCTTCTTCATGGCTGCATAAAATTCCATTGTGTATAGATACCACATTTTCCTAATCCATTCGTCAGTGATGGGACATCTTGGCTGTTTCCATAACTTGGCTATTGTGAATTGTGTGTGCAGTGAAGTAAGGTTTGAAGTTCATTTTATCCATATGTTTACATAGCTGTTCCACAACTATTTGTTGAAAAGATTATCCTCTTTTCATTAAATTATCCTTTTACCTTTGTTGATAGTTAATTGAATTAAGCTGAACATATGTATATTCATTTCCATTGCTTCTTATCTACTCTTACACCAATACCACAATGTCTTAATTGCTGTAGTTTTAAAGAAAATCTTGAAATAATGTGAATTTTCCAACTGTTCTTTTCTGAAATGTTTTGGTATCACAATTTTCAGCATTTTCACATCAGTGAGAAAAACAGTTTGCCAATTTATATAAGAAATTGCATTAGGACTTTGTTTAGGATGTACATCTTCTATAAATCTATTTGGAAGAATTAAACAGCAGCGAATCCTTCTCTCCAGGAGCACTGTATAGCCTTCTTTTATTAAAATTCCCTTTAATTTTGCTAAGTAACACTTCAATAGTTCAGAAGTAGGGCTTGAATACTTTGAAAAATGAATTATTTTTGTTAATAAAAATGAATTATTTTTAAATTTTTCCCATTTAATTAGGATTTATTCATTGTATGGGAGGGAATTCATTGTGATAATTCTGAATACCTTACATTGTACATTGTTTAGATCATCCCTACCAGCTCCCCCCACTTCCCACAATCCCTCTCCAAACCAATTAAAGCAATTACAAGAGGTTTTGTCATTCTATTTCATTCCTGTATATGAAGCTTGTCAACCATATTTCCTCACCTTTATCACTTCTCTTCACCCTCTACCTCTAATAATTACCCCCACACACTATATCTAATTTCTAGTCTTATCTTTCATTATTAATTCCAAAGTCAATTTTCAAAGAAAAATAAATTATTTTAAACACAATTCAAATAGTATATTTAATTAAATGACAGTTTCTTTCTAATAATAGGTTTATAAAAATTGTAAGATTTCATATACTACTCATCCCTAACTCTCTCAATTGTTAACAATGATAATATTTTGCATTGTTGTGGCACACATATAAAAATTAAGAAGCAACATTGGCACATTATTTTTAATTAATCTCTAGACCTTATTTGGATTTTATTCGTTTATTTTTTTTAATCAGTTGCATCTTTCTTTACTCTAATCCAAAGCAGGACTTCACATTGTTCTTAGTTGTGTTCTCTCCCCATTTTCTATGTAGACTGGGTTATGGGTTTTCGAAATGAACATCACAGAGGTTATGAACCCCTTTCACCATGTTGTAACACGAGGTATTTTATATACACATGATATCCTCAGTGATGTTAAGCTTTATCACCTGGTTCTGATTGTTTTTCAACTTTCTCCTACATAAAGAGTTGTAAAGCACTAAAATATCTTAAGGCAATGAATGATAAACAAGTGATTAGAAAAAAAGGCAGGGATTAGGTAGAATTTTTAGGTAGAAGATAATATATATGAAGAACACAGCATCATCATTTAAAGTCACTAACTCAGGTATTAAGATAAAAGAGAAGCAGGCAGAACAATTTCCTCAGGCAGGCACTTAGATGGTGTCCAAAGTTGAAGTGTCTAATACTTAGAAGACAAACAGCAAAATAACAAATGACTAGAAATGTGTTTGATTTCATAAAACATATATAGTTGTGACTATATGTTCTGTTAGGTTGTTCAATTTTCACATAAATCATAAAGTATGCAAAAATATCAAATTCAATATTGTATACCATTTATGCCACTTGTTAAAATGAAAACAAAACAAGAAAAATGTTTAAGTGAAATTTAAGACATAGGAATTTTATTATCATTTTACTATTATGATTACATTTCTGCCATCCTGTGATTACATTTCCTAAAATTGAAACTACAGATACATAATTAATGTTAAAGGTACATTTGCATTATTAATTTATGATCTCAATTAATCAATTTTCTGCAGGAGTAGAAAGCTTATTCTACTAATGTTTAAATTTCCAATGCTCACAAATAATCTTTTTTTCCATAAATAAAACTGCAAAAGAGATTATATCCTAGTTAATTAGTATAAATGACCATTAGTTATGGGGAACATGGAGGATACACAATCCCTTTTCTTATAAACTATAACAAATAAGGAAAAAATAAGGATCATACTTGGGTTGCAATGTAGCTCAGTGATAGAGTGCTTTGTTATTCGGCACAAAGCCCTGGGTTCACTCCCCAGCACCATCAAAAAAAAATCATACTTAAACATACATATGAAAATATTTATAAAGCCACTTAGGAAATAGAAAATATTATTTATTAATTAATAGTTGTTGATTTCAAAGAGAATACATTATAAATAAATATATTTAACTGAGAAAAATGTGAAATTTTCTTAGGTAAAAATATTAGATTTTCATCAGTTTTTTCAAAGTGTATAATATAAATGAAAATATCAGAAAAATTTGGAAGGAAGGTATGTGAATCTCTGTCTCTCACTGAAGGATTTACTTTGACTTCTCCTTCCTGGGTCTTTGGCTTTAACAACATAAAATGTTGTTCACAATACTTCTTATATTACACTGACTACCTTTGTTTATTTTCCTCTTACTAGACTCCAAACCTTGAAGACATGTACTGAATGTAGTATTGCTTAGTTTAGTTCACTGACCAAATATTATGCATTTCTTTTTTCATCATGCATAAGTGTTTCCCAAAATGGCAAAAATCTATTGAAAATGCAAGTGAAATTCCACAATAGCTTGCCATGATAATCTAAGTATTTTTAATCACTTAAGTAATTTGCATCTAGAATGAAGAAAAACATAAATTCTTTTTAAAAAAATTTATTGAATATAGAGAAAAAAGATTAGTGTAAAATGGATTAACAAGAATAATAACAAAGTAATCTTAGGCAAATCTGTAATCTTTCTCAATAAATTATTTTATAGCAGCATTGGCATTTGCAATGTGCTTCATTTGCTGAACAGTACTTTAAGTCTCAAAAGGAACTAAAGTACTTTGCAAATGTAGATACATTTTGTCAGGGACTACTCTAACCATCACAAAAATAGCTGTTGCATTCCACCCCTAGGTAGTTGCAAATGAAAGTGCAAAACAATTTTAAATGTTAGTTAAAAGATGGAGAAAAACATTAAAAGTAGTATTTGCTCCATAGAGAAGCTAAGTGGGCAAAACATAGTCATTAGAGAATTGGGTAATTTAATCAGCACTCTAAGAGAGCAATTCCCGTACTTCATTAAATGTAAAATATGTAACATTTGTGTGTTCAATGAATAAGACTATGGGAGTTGGGATGAGGTTTCTGCTTGATTTATCTCCTTAGGCACAGATGAAACAGAAATGGCCAATAAAAGACTAATTGTGTATTATATTCTGAAGATGGAGAATAATATTTCATAAGTGATATATGTTATTTTGTGGAAATAAGTTAAATTGCAACTAATTTGTTTTTTATTCATTCATGCATCCATCCATTCACTGATTTGACAATTTTTTTCTCCTATATGTTGCTAAGTTAGGCAGTGGAGTGATGCATTGTAAAAGTTGATTATGGTCACACTTTCTTGTTTTAAGAATATTAGCTAGGTCAGAAAGGAGTTACTGGAAGTGTCTTAGGCTTCAGAGAATCTGATACATCTAAAGTTTAGTTCAGAGACCATCAGGATACAATTGGTGTGAGACTATTATGTTTTGTTTTACCAGCGTTATGCTCCTGAAATTGTTCCCCAAGGAAACACTTATTTGTGTCCACAGAAAGATACGTAACTGCCTCTTTATTATTAACATGAAGAAATAAACATCTAACTCATGGAATAGTGTTTTATTTCAGTAAATGTTTAATGCAACCACATAGGCATTGAAAGACCTGGGAACAGCACCCACCATACAGTTACACAACCTAAGCTAGAAACTGAAAGGTCAGAACAGGTAACATACCCCTCCTATAACCTAACACTTATAAAAGTGACTACACTGTACAAGCTGAGACATCAGAGAGGCACAATGATCTGTTCTATGAGTTTTCAGTCACAGATATATATAAACATAAAATCCTTAAGTAACCATTACTCACTCATTAAGACTCATACATATAAATTTAGGGCTTAAATGGAAGGGCTAGTTAAATTTATGGTTTTCATATCTTGAAAACATTCCTTCATGTCTTCTGATGTCTTCTGAGTTCTTAGGTGTATCACATGGCTGAAAATCCTTGAGGAAACAGTTAGTTCAGATCTGGACCACAGAATGCTAATGAAGCATTAAACAAGCTCACTTCCACTTTGTAAATCTCTAAGGTGCCCCTGCAGATTATTGGAGTTCATGGCATCACCAGGATTAAAGTGCCCTGAGTCTTGTCCAGGTCTATTTCCAATAAATCTTCTCATTCTTTAGCAGAAATAGTGAAGAGAAAACATTTTAATATTTGTACTAACTTAAGATATACTACCTTCCTCATTTTATTGTGTATTCTTCAGTTATGATTGGTTGTTGATTAATAATAATATGATTGTATTTCATTATTGTTCATCCTGATTTACCTCTCTTACCTCCTCCTCCTCCCTTTCATCTTTGATGCTGTCTAGACTTCTGAGCAAGTAGGGGGGTGCATGTGTAACAGTCACATACATTGTGTTCTGTATATTTTCCTCATGGAAATGAGTTGCCTGAAAGTTTTCAATCCTGAAAGTTTTCTGGATTGCCAGATTAATAAGGTGGATGTCATTCAAGCTCAAGATGAAGTAGAAAGATTTCTGCAAGATGTTCTCCCTACACAACTAGAGGAAAGTGAGAATCAGAGGCTTAGAGGAGGTATTTGTGCCCCAACTGCCATCTGAGAGTGTCCTCATCACACCAGAAACATTCTGAGGAGGGTTAGCTCTCAGATGCCTGGCTGGAAATGTCAGTGCATGTGAGGCTCCTATACTCTCCTCCTCTGTGTCCCCAGAATACAGGGAAGAAGACAAGAATGGGCCTCATGCATACGAGGGCATGCTGCTTAGCACTAGATGAACCCGTGTGGGTTGTAATATACAAGTACATGGAAGCAACATTAGGAATCTCTTTGTATATCTGTCTTTATTTCAAACTACCAAAAATGCTGTGTCTTTCTTATTATCTCCTATGTTCTCTCTTCAACAAAATTACAGAACAAGAAGCAGAATGGGCTCTGCTTGGAAGTGAGGGTGCGGGGGAAGGGAGTGAAACAAAGTATACACATGTAAGTAAATATAAAATGATAAAAAAGAAAAGAAAAGAAAAACAGAATCGAAATAAGTGCATAAGTACAGTGGCTTATACCTGTAAACTTAGCTGCACAGGAGGCAGATACATATAGGATCATAATTCCAGGGCATTCCAGGCCAAAAGTTGCAGGTGTGCAACTGTCATTCTAGTTAATAGGGAAACACAGGTAAGGGGACATGGTCCAGACCAGCCTGGACATAAAATGAGACCCTTTTTCAAAAACAACTAATGCAGAATGGGCTGGCAGAATGGCTCAAAAGACAGAGTGCCTGTCCAGCAACTGCAAGGCTTTAAATTTAACCCTCAGTATTTCCAAAAAAGAGAGGCATATTTAGTAGAAACCAGTTTTTCAGGGAAAATTCAACTTAAAGTTTAAAGTTACTTAATTTACAAATATGTTCATTCCTTAGTGAATCTTCATTTTCTTTACAAGAATACCACCTTATTTTTGATAAAAGGATGAGTAGCTGCCCACCAGCCACTCTGTAATACCACTGATGGACCCTCCAGCCCAAGAAGCCTACAAGTTCTAAGGCTCACATCCCATTTTAGTTCCTTTACTCAAGGGAGCAACATCTATGATAGTACAAGGAACCAAAAGTTGATGTTCAGCTGCTCCTAGTTTTTTTTTTTTTCTTTCTTTTATTTTGTCATTTTTACACTTACTTATATAGGTATACATTGTTTGGGCCACCTCCCTATTCATTCTCCCCTCACCTTGCTTTATGGCAGAACCTGTTCTGCCCTCTTCTCTGATTATGTTGAAGAAAAAACATAAGTGATAATAAGAAAGACATAGTGGTTTTGCTAGTTTGAGATAAAGATAGCTATACAGAGAGATTCCTAGCATTGCTTTCATGCACTTGTATACTGCAACCCATATTGATTCACCTCTGCCAGACCTCTTCACTACTTCCTGGTCACCTTCCCATAGTGGCTTCTGCCAGTTTAAGATTACTTAATTCACTCCTCTACAGTAAGGACATCAACCACATTCAAGTTTTAGATTTCTCTCCTTTTCTTTATTCCTCCTGTGGGTGTTCTCCCCTTAGTGTGTGACCCATGTATAATAACAGTACTGTATTTGTTTTGGGTCTGTAATCTGCATAGGATGAAGAATATGCGGTTTTTTGCATTCTGAGCCTAGCTAACTTCACTTAATATGTTTCCAGTTCCTGGAGAACATTATTCTGAGCGAGGTTAGCCAGGTCTAACAGACCAAAAGTCGTATGTTCTCCCTCATATGTGTACATTAGATCAAAGGCAAACACAACAACGGGATTGGACTTTGATCACATGATAAAGTGAGAGCACACAAGGGAGATATGAGGATAGGTAAGACACCCAAAAAACTAGATAGCATTTGTTGACCTCAACACAGAGAAACTAAAGCAGATACTTTAAAGTGACTGAGGCCAATAGGAGAAGGGGACCAGGAACTAGAGAAAAGGTTAGTTCGAGAAGAATTAACTTAGAACGTAACACACATACACAGGAAATCAATGCGAGTCAACTCCCTTTATAGCTATCCTTATCTCAACTAGCAAAAACCCTTGGTCCTTCCTATTATTGTTTATACTCTCTCTTCAACAAAATTAGAGATAAGGGCAAAATAGTTTCTGCAGGGTATCGAGGGGGTGGGGGAGAGAGGGAGAGGGCAGAGTGGTAAGGGAGGGGGTGGGGGAAGGGGGGAGAAATGACCCAAACATTGTATGCACATATGAATAAAATTTAAAAAAAATATGCTTCCAGTTCCATACATTTACTTGCAAATGACAAAATTTCATTCTTCTTTGTGGCTGAATAAAATTCCATTGTGTATAAATACATTTTCTTAATCCATTTGTCAGTAGTGGGCATCTTGGCTGTTTCCATAGCTTGGTTATTGTAAATAGTTCTGCAATAAATATGGGTGTGCAGGTGCCTTTGTAATAACCTGAGTCTCATTCCTTCAGATACATCCCTAGGAGTGGTATTGCTGGATTATATGGCAGATCTCTCGCAGCCTTTGTGAGCTCATCCTAGGAACCTAACTGGGAGTGATGGGAGATTGAGAAAGGACAAAAGACAAGCATGCAAAAAAGCTGGGATCAGGTGGGCTGTGTGCTCTGGTGGAGACACACAACAGTCTCCACCACCTCCATCAAGTTTGTTATGTACAACAGCAAACAAGGAAGTGGAGCAACAGTTCTTGGGGCAGCATGACATTGCAGTTATCAGGAACAGGAGAACTTGCGATTGCTACTCTCTGCACCTAAGTATCTTATGAAAAGCAGCTATGGTGCATTTTGCCCTTGCTCCCTTCTGTGTCTGGGGGTGGTGCCAATCCTAGCCTGCAGAAATTACTGTGCTTATGTCAAGTTCTCACAGGCTTCTCATACTATGCTTTCCACACAGATCAATGTTAAGTGTTTTTAAGAAGCCTCCCTACTGTTTTCCAAAGTGGTTGTACTAGTTTACATTACCATCAGCAGTGTATGAGAGTTCCTTTTTCTTCTGCACCATTGCCAACTTTTGTTGTTGGTGGTGTTCTTGATGGTAGATATTCTAACAAGAATGATGTGGAATCTTAGTGTGGTTTTGATTTGCATTTCCTTTATGTCCAGAGATGGTGAGCATTTTGTCACATGTTTTGTTTAAATTTGGACTTCTTTTGAAAAAGATCTTTTTAGTTCAGTTGCCCACTTCTTTATTGGTTCATTAATTTTGGGGGAGTTTAGTTTTTTGAGCTCCCTATATATTCTGGTTATCAGTCTTTTCTCTGATGTATAGCTAGCAAAGATTTTCTCCCATTCTGTGGGTGGACTCTTCAATTTAGAGACCACTTCTTTTGTTGTGTAGAAGCTTTTTAATTTCATGTAGTCTCATTTGTCAATCTTTTCTCTTAGTTGCTGGGCTGCTGCAGTCCTACTGAGGAAGTCCTTGCTTATACCTATTCTTTCCAGTGTAATCCCTGCTGTTTTTTGTACTACCTGCAAGGTTTCAGGTCTGATATTAAGTTCCTTAATCTACTTTGAGTTGAAACTAGTACAGGGTGACAGGCATGGATCTAGTTTCAGTTATCTGAGAGGTAGATAACCACTTTTCCCAGCAACATTTGTTGAAGAGGATGTCTTTTCTCTATAGTGTGTTTTTGGCACCTTTGTCAAATATAATTTGGGCGTAGCTTTGTGGATTCATATCTGGGTCCTCTATTCTGTTCCACTGGTCTACATATCTGTTTTTGTGCCAGTACCATGCTGTTTTTATTGCTATGGCTCTGTAGAATAGTTTGAACTTGGGTACTGTGATACCTCCAGCATTGCTCTTTTTGCTGAGTATTGCTTTGGATATTTGCAGTCTCTTGTGTTTCCAAATGAACTTTAGGGTAGATTTTTCAATCTCTGTGATGAATATCATTAGGATTTTGATAGGATTTGCATTGAAATGTACATTGCTTTTGGTAGTATAGCCATTTTTACTATGTTGATTCTGCCAATCCATGAGCATGGGAGATCTTTCCATCTTCTATGGTCTTCCTGGATCTCTTTCTTCACTGGTTTGTAGTTGTCCTTATAGGAATCATTTACATCTTTTGTTAAGTTTATTCCAAGTTTTTGCTTTTTTTTTTGAGGCTATTGTAACCTCTTGAATGAAATGTTACTCAAAGGAATTCCTGTAGAACAGGTAAACAGTAGTACATAAACATTATAAATTACATACAGGAATATAAAAAACTAAATTGGATTTATACGTAAAAATTTGAAAATAATCTGTGACAAAACTTGTTATTCTCCAAAGTGACAGTTATTTACTGAATTAAAGTTGTTTAAAACTAAAATAAATTAATGTGATTTAATTTAAAATTATGGTAATTCCAATATTTCATCAGTATTTTATTTATTTTACATTAAAATAAATGTAAAGGACACATCAGATTTGGCGACTTCTTTATTGATTTCTTAATATTTAACTTATTTCTCAATTTTACAGAATTAATAATCAATATTCCACAAAGAATAAGAGGAACTACTGAAAAAAATCAACAGCATCATGTATTTAATTAGCATACTGTTAAAGCTCAATAAGACAACATTTCTTGAACTAACTTTGGTAAAACTGAGTGAACATACACACATATGATTTTTATTTAGTAAGTATGTAAACACTTGCTCATGCCATAGCAAAATATATTTCATTTTCATATCTCTCAGTTCTCTACATGAGCCTGAAAATAATGAACCAAGGCCAAGAAAATCAACACTAAATGGAGCAAGAATAACACCAAGCAGATGTTTATGGGGTTATATTATTTCAAAATATTCTTTACTGAGTAGTCTTCGAAAAGCAGATGGCAAACTATGTTCCTTACAACTGAGAATTTTATCTTTAAAGTTTGTTGTAGTGAATTAAATTGTCATTCTTTCCAAAATAGCAAGGGATTATTTCACATCTGTGATGTATATCATATAACACACAATTAAGTTTACTTTTTTGTTCTTTCAATTAATGCTTATTCAGAATTTATTTGATAACTGATTCTATCCTAGAAGCTGACAAAATATTAATGAACCAAAAAGTCTGTCTACAACCTAGATGGGGTATCATAAAATAAACCATTAAATAGATACATCATATAATTACAAGCCAAAAGATATGATCTTATGTTTTCACACATATTATGAAGAAAAAAAATAATGTGCTGAAATGTTGAATACTAAGAACAAATGTCTAGACTGATGTCAGGGTCAGGCTTTCTTAATAAGATGTGCTTACTTCAAGCCATGGAGATGGAAACTATCTAATAATATCAAAACTGACTCAATGCAGGCAAGAGGACATGACTTTTAGGGAGAGAAGCCACAGGCAACAAAATTCAGCAGTGGGAACTATGTTGGCATTTATGGTGAAGTCAAACAAGTAGAAAGTGAGAAGATAATAACTGTAAATTTAGACAAAATACATGAACAGAAAGACTGTGTATGTTTGTTTTTCAGTTTGTGTCTGCCATATAGTGTTTCTGTTAAGATTCAAAGTGAATTTATTCTTTATTTATAATCAACTGCGCTACTGTTTCTCTTTCTTTTCTTTGCTTTATCCTAGGATATATACTATCCTTCTAATTGCCATTCATTTTATAACAATGGAAAAACAAACTTTGATTTTAATCAGACATCTTCTAAATTTCCTCTACAACATTAATTGCCAGGACATGAATACATTTACAGATCAGTTACTTCATGCCTAATATTTTGCAAAATGAAATTTCAAGAGCTAGAGTCAAGGTGGCTTGGATGAGAATCAGTCCAAACACCTTTAACCCTTGTATGCTTCCTTCCAGATGACAATCCCTGGCCCCCCAAAAAGGTCTGGTCATTTCTCATAGGTCACCACAGCTTGCCAAGTTAAGCAATGTGCACATCAACAAAATGACTGCTCTATCAAATGATTACAAAAAGCATTTGTAGCCTGTCATTAAACAGCTTAATTTTAACTAGAGCTAGTATGATTTTGGTTACTTAAATGATGTGTAGTCTTGTACAAAATTTCTTTCATGCTTAGATAAAGGTTTATAGTGCTGTAACTAAGAAATCCAAAGCAGCTTCAGCCATCAGTTTGACTTCTAAAGCATTGGTGTGTTCCACAAAGCGTCTGCATTTACAGCACCTTCACAAAGGAACTTGGCCAATAAGGACCTAGCCGGTCCGTTATAAAATGGATTTAATCACACGTGACTCATTTCCTTGCATATGCATGAGAAGGAGACAGTAACTATAAGAATTGTAAAAACTGGATTTCCCAGGCTGGCCTTAACTCACAATCCTCCTGCTTCAACCTCCTAAGTGCTGGGATTACAGGTGAGGCCACTGCACCTAGTATTATAAAAGGGTTTATCAGTTTCCCTAGACTTTAACTTGTTGCAGCGTCAGGCTGAACTTTGGACCACTCTACCCCTCAGTTACTTTTCCAGCCTTTTCTAAGTTAGATGTTTTCTGGATTCTGGCTCTGAATTTTTGAAACATTCATTCCTGTATAACAAGCTCCCTATGTTCACTGATTTTATTTTCTGCATTCCATACTTGTTTGAAAACAGGAGCTATATTTTAGTTATCCTTATTGCTAAAGCCTGATCTATTTAGGGCTTGTTTTTGGCACCCAATATGATTTCATTGAATGAATGAATGAACAGGGCAGCTACTGAGTAGGACTCAGATAACTAGGGGAAGGGAAGCAACATTGAAAATAGAAAAAAAAAGAAGTGACTTAAAGCAAGAAAATTATAGCAGAATAACCTGAACCCTCAATTGCCAAAATTTCCAGAGAAAAATAAAGCAATAAAACCCAAATTTTATAATTAAATTCTCAACCCTATTGTGCATTTTAATGCAAACTTCGACTTGAATGCAAAACATGTGAAAATTATTGGTTTGTATAAAGCATGTCATAATGGGTCTTTGTTCATGTGGTAAATTTGTGTGGATATGTAAATCATTGTCATTTAGTGAAACAAAAGTCTAAAATTATTTTTCTTAAATACTTTTATATTAATACACTAAAATTCAGATCAATCTATTTTGTTATATGTAATTGTTTATTTGAAATTAGTTAACATCTGCTTTTTTGTTTCACTAAAATAGTATTGTACATGGAATTGTTCACATTCAAACTGTCTGGTAAAAGATAATTTAAAATACAGGCTATTAAATAGGTGGCTCTATTCACCAGGGACTAATTTGACTGTTGTGTATAGTTTTAAAACTTTCACCTGTACTTTTCAAAATTGAAAATAACTGAAATTAATTTTTATTTGTATACTGTCCTGGACAACTTTTTTTTCGATTATTATGTTTTGCTCAATGATGTAAAATAAGACTATAAGACTTAGAAATTTAAATTTAAAAGACATTCTTATGGACATCCATTTTCTGTGAGTATAAATTGAATGCATAATTAGTATCAAAACTGTGTATGACACCAAAATAATGTAATCCACAGTACATTTTTTGTTTTAAAAACATTTTTATCAGTATGTGATAGTTATACAGGGGGCTTTTATTGTGACATTTCCATATATACATATATTATACTCTGGTTTGCTTCATCCTTTCTATTATTCTCCCTTCTACCTCATTCCCCTTCTTGTTTTTTTTTATTTCCAAATCAACTGTTTCTATTACTCTACAGGTTATCTGGGTAATAGAAACCTTTCTCTTTTTTTTCTACTTTTATTTTATCATTTTTACATTTACTTACATGTGTATACATTGTTTGTACCACCTCTTCAATCCCTTCCCCACCCCCTGTCCAAGCAGAACTTGTTCCACCCTCTTGTTCTGCAATTTTGTTGAAGAGAAGTCATAGGAGATAAAAAGAAAGACAGCGTTTTTGCTAGTTTGAGATAAAAATAGCTATACAGAGAGATTCTGAGTGTTGCTTCCATGCACTTGTGTATTGCAACCCACATTGGCTCATCTCTACCAGACCTCTTCACTACTTCCTGAACCTGTTCCCATAGTGGCCTCTGCCAGTTTAAGATTACTTTATTCACTCCTCTACAGTGAGCATATCAGCAAAATTCAAGTTTTAGATTTCCTTTCCTTTCCCTATTTCTCCCAGGTGCATTCTCCCCTTAGTGTGTGAACTATGTCCAATAATGTTACTGCATTTGTTTTGTGTCTATAACTGCATAAGAGGGAGTACATGTGATTTATGGCCTTCAGAGCCTGGCTAACTTGGCTTAAGCTGATGTTCTCTTGTTCTGTTCATTTACTTGCAAATGACAAAATTCCATTCTTGTTTGTGTCTGAGTAAAATCCCATTGTATATAAATATCACATTTTCTTGATCCATTTGTCAGTAGTGAGACATCTTGGCTGTTTCCATAGATTGGCTATTATAAATAGTGCTGCAATAAACATGGGTGTGAAGGTGCTTTTGTAATAACTTGAACCGCATTCCTTCAGGTATATCCTTAGGAGTTGTATTGCTGGATCATATGGCAAAACTATGTTACCTTTTTAGGGAGCCTCCATATTGTTTTCCAAAGTGGTTGTACTAGTATACATTCCCTCCAGCAGTGTATGACAGTTTCTTTTCCCCTGCATCCTCACCAACATTTGTTGGTGGTGATGTTCTTGATGATAGTCATTCTAAGAGGGGTAAGGTAGAATCTTAGTATGGTTTTGATTTGCATTTCCTTTATGACCAGGGATGGTAAGCATTTTTTCATGTGTTTTTTGGCCATTTGGACTTCTTCTTTTGAAAAAGTTCTGTTTAATTCAGTTGCCCACTTCTTTATTGGCTCATTGATTTTTGGGGAGTGAAGTTTTTTGATCTGGTTACCAGTCCTTTGACATATAGCCAGCAAAGATTTTCTCCCCCTCTCTGGGTATTCTCTTCAATTTAGAGACCATTGCTTTTGTTGTGAGGAAGCTTTTTAATTTCATGTAGTCCCATTTATCCATTCTTTCTCTTAGTTGCTGGGTTGCTAGAGTTCGATTGAGGAAGTCCTTGCCTATAACTATTACTTCCAGAGTATTCCCCACTCTTTCCTGTACTAACTTCAGAGTTTCAGGTCTGATGTTAAGGTCCTTGATCCATTTTGAGTAGACACTAGTATAGGGCGATAAACATGGATCTAGTTTCAGTTTTTTGTAAGCAGATAACCACTTTTCCTAGCAACATTTTTTGAAGAGGCTATCTTTTCACCATCACATATTTTTGGCACCTTTTCAAAAATAAGGTAGCTTTGTGGATTCATATCCGAGTCCTCTATTCTGTTCCACTGGTCTACATATCTGTCTTTGTGCCAGTACTATGCTGTTTTTATTGCTATGACTATGTAGTATAGTTTGAACTCAAGTATTATGATATCTCCAGCATTGCTCTTTTAGCCCAGTATTGCTTTGACTATTCCTGGTCTTTTGTGTTTCCAAATGAACTTTAGGTAGATTTTTCAATCTCTGGATGAATGTCATTGTTATTTTGATGGGAACTGTGTTGAATATGTAGATTTCTTTTGGTAGTATAGCTATTTTCACCATGTTGATTCTGTCAATCTGTGAGCATAGAGATCTTTTCATCTTCTATAGTCTTCTTCAATCTCTTTCTTCAGTGGTTTGTATTTCTCCTTGTAGAGGTCATTTCCATCCTTCAGTAAATTTACTCCTAGGTGTTTGATTTTTTTTTTTTTTTGAGGCTGTTGTAAATGGAATTGTTTTCCTATATTCCTTCTTAATTTGTTCATTGTTGGTGTATAGATAGGCTACTGATTTTTGTAAATTGATTTTGTATCCTGCTGCTGTTTCTGGGTGGAGTGTTTTGGGTCTTTGAGGTATAGGATCATGTCACGTGCAAATAGGGATATTTTTACTATTTATTTACCTATATGTGTTCTTTTTATTCATTCTTCTTGCCTTATTGCTCTAGTTAGGAAGTCCAGGACTATGTTAAATAGGAGTGGGAGAGTGTGCACCCTGGTCTCGTTCTTGAATTTAAAGGGAATGGTTTCAATTTTTCTCCAATTAAGTATGATGTTGCCTATAGGTTTGTCATATATAGCCATTATAATGTTGAGTTTCATTCCTTCTATTCCTAGTTTCTTAGAGTTTTTATCATAAAGTGGTATTGAATCTTTTCAAAGGCTTTTTCTCCATCTATTGAGATGATCATGTGGTTTTTGTCTTTGCTTCTATTAATGTGCTGTATTACATTTATTGATTTGTGTATGTTGAACTATTCCTGCATCACTGGGATGAAGCTGACTTGGTTATGGTGAATGATCTTTCTAATATGTTGTTGTATTTGTTTTGGCATTGTTTTATTGAGGATATTTGCATCAATATTTATTGAGGAGATTGGTTTGTAGTTCTTATTTTTGTATGTGTCCTTGTCTGGGTTTGGGATGAGTGTAATACTGGTTTCATAGAATGAATTAGGCAGTGATCCTTCTATTTCTTGGAAATGTTTAAGGAGTGTTGGTGTTGGTTCTTATTTGAAGGTCTGGTAAAATTCAGCAGAGAATCTTTCAGGTCTTGGACTTTTCTGTTTTGGAGACTCTTTATTGCTGGTTTAATTTCTTTGGGTGTTATAGATCTGTTTAGGTGGTTAATAACCTCTTGGATAGGTTTTGGTCATCATAAGTATTTAGATATTTTTCCATTCTTCAACATTTTTCAATTTATTCAAATATATGTTCTCAAAGTATTTTCTGATGTATCCCTGGATTTCCTTTGTGTTTGTTCTTATCTCCCCTTTTTCATTTCTGATTTTACTAATTTTGGTCTTTTCTCTCCTCATTTTAGTCAGATTTGCAGGGCCTTCTTGATCTTATTTATTTTTTCAAAAAAATAACCTTTTATTTCATTAATTCTTTGTATTCTTTTGGTCTTTTCATTAATTTTGGCCCTTATTTTTATTATTTCTCTCCTGCTTATTTTGGGTTTTGTTTAGTCCTGTTTATCTAGGAGTTTGAGATGTAGGATAAGGTTGTTTATTTGAAATCTTTCTGTCCTTTTAATATATGCACTTATAGCTATAAACTTTCCTCTTAGGAGTGTCTTTGCTGTGTCCCATAGGTTCTGGTAGGTGGTATGTTCATTTTCATTAGCTTTCAAGAAACTTTTGATTTCCTCTCCTATTTTTACTGTGACTAAGTGATTGTTGAGTAATGTGTCACTTAGCATCAAGTTATTTGCATGTTTTCTGCTGTTGTTTTTGTTGTTGAGTTCTAGTTTTAATGCATTGTGATAAAATAGAATGCAGGTAGTTATTTCTATTTTCTTATATTTCTTAGGCTTGCTTTGTGCCCTAAGATATGATCTATTTTGGTTCCATGGGCTGCTGAGAAGAATGTCTATTGTGTTGCTGTTTGATGAAATATTCTGTAGATATCAGTGAGGCCCATTTGATTTTTGGTGTCATTTATTTCTAGGATTTCTTTTTGATTTTGGTTTGGATGAACTATATGTTGGTGATAGAGGGGTATTAAAGTCTCCCACTACCACTGTGTTGGAGTGTACATGTGCTTTTAAGTCCTTTAGTGTGTATTTGATGAAATCAGATGTGCTGACATTGGATGTATATTGGTTGATACCTATTATGTCCTTTTGATGTATTGCACCTTTTATTAATATGAAGTGTCCTTTTTTATCTTATTTGACCAATGTAAGTTTGAAGTCTATTTTGTCGATATAAGTATTGCTACTCCTTTCTGTTTTCAGGAGCTGTTGGTTTGATAAATCTTCCAGCCTTTCACCCTAAGCTAGTGTTTATTTCTGTCAATAAGATGGGTCTCTTGTAAACAACAAATTGTTGGATCTTCCTTTTTAATCCAGTTTGCCAAATAGTGTCTTTTGATGGGGGAGTTGAGTCCATTGACAGTCAGTGTTAATATTGATAGGTATGTGCTGATTCCTGCCATTTATTTGTTTTTGTTTTTTAAGGATTTGATTGTGTGCAATCAAATCAATGCTACTCTCTGATTACTTGTGTTTTCTTCTCCTGTGGTTGGATGCTTCCTGTCCTCTTGTGGTTTTGTTTGCTTGAAATCCTATAGAATCTTCTGTAGTTGTGGCTTTGTGGTCATATACTATTTTAGTTTTTGTTTATTGTGGAAGATTTTTATTGCTCCATCAATTTTGAATGATAGTTATGCTGGTTAGAATATCCTAGGGCTGAAGTTATTTCCATTCAGTGCCAGAAATACCACACTCCATGCCCTTTTTGCTTTTAAGGATCTGTTGAGAAATCTGCTGTTATTTTGATGAGTTTACTTTTATCTGTTATTTTTTTCTCTCTTTCTTATAGCCTTCAATATTCTTGCTGTGTTCTCTGTGCTTGTTGTTTTAATGATAATATGCCATGGGTTGGTTCTATTTTGGTCCAAGTCTGTTTGGTATCCTGGAGGTTTCCTGTACCTGAATGCAAAAAACCTTCTTGACATTGGGAGATTTTCTGTTATTATTTTATTGAATATGTTATTCATCCTTTTGGCTTACACCTCTCCTCCTTCTTCAATGCCCATGATTCTTAGGTTTAGTCTTTTGATGGAGTTCTTGCATATTCCTTCCACAGTTCTTGAGTTGTTTAACTAAGATTTCTTCTGTTTTCTCTTTAATTTGTATTTTATCTTCAAGCTCTGAAATTCTGTCTTCCACTTGTTCTAGTCTGCTAGAGTAGCTTTCCACTGTGTTTTTGTCTGACTATAGGGATTTTTTATTTCCAGGATTTCTGTTTGGTTCTTTTGTCTGAGGTTTTCCATATCTTTGTTCAACTCCTCTTTTATAATTTGTGTTGTCTTCTTTAATTCATGTATCTCTCTTTTTACAGTGTCTTTTGTTTCACTTTGATGTTTGTAGAAGTCTTCTCTGAGTTCCTTTATTTGTTTCTTTGTCATCTCATGCTCTTCATTTTTGGCATCTTGAAATTTCTTGAAGTGCATCTTATACATTCTAGTTAACCATGTCTAGTATCTTCTCCATGAATTTCTTGGTGATTTCTTCCAAGATTTCTTCTTTGAGTGTTTTTTTTGTGGGTGTCATTGGGTTCCTTATTGACATTCATTATTGTTTCATGGAGGTCAGGAACTGGGTATCCATTTTCTTCATTTCCCACTGAATCCTGTATTGAATTTTTTTTTTTTTTGAGGAGAGTGGTTTCCATCCCTTATCCCATCTATCCACGTGGTGCTGTAAAACTATGTTTTTGGTAGGCTAGTTGGTGGATTTGATTGCCTGACTTCTTTCCCTGATTTAATTTTTGTGTCATGACTGACTTCGTTGTTATCTAGGTTGATGTGCTCCATCTATCCCTTGTCTAGAGGTTTAATTTAGCAATAGCAAATTCACAGGTTCAATGCCAGAGCAGTTGTTTTCATATTATATAGAAAGCCCTTATAAATAGTCGGAGTTGGGGGTGGGTAATGGTTATTAAGCTAGTTATAGATTTTGGGGAATTGGTAAAGGCAGCACTAAAGGGGACAGGAAAAGGGGTAGGTCAAGAGGTATGGGGCTGCTGGGTTTTATGGCCCTTGTGTGTGTTTGAGTGTATTTCTGTTGTTGTAACAGAGGGTGTTTGGGTCAGGGATTGCAGGGCTCTGGGTTGTGTACAGTTGGTACAGAAGGCTAGTCAGCAGGTGGTAAGTGTATAGGAGGGAGGGGTAGTGTGGTGACAGTTTGGGGGAGGATGGGGCAGATATAAAGACAGGGGAAAGAGTGGATGAGAAGTGGCAGAAAGAGTAGATGAGAGAGAGAACAATGGAGAAGGAGGGAAAGTGGAGGAGAGGAGACTAAAGATATGAGAATAGTGATGATGAAGTTAATAATACAGGAATAAAAAAAGAAAAAAGAAACAGAATAAAAAATATCATGTTCAGGAGCCACAGAAAGTTCAATCTATTGGTAAAAGTTCTGTAGTTGTTCCTTAAGAGTCCAATCCTCGTATTGGTGTTCAAATGGAAACTCTGGTGTGGTCTCACCAGGTGACTGGCTTGTGAGTGGTACTTAGTCCTTTTGTCCACAAGATTACTTAGAATTGTGAGGGCAGGGTGTTCAGAGCTATTGTTCTCACCAGGTGGAATTTGTGTTGCTCTTCAGCAACAGCTCTATTTGGTTAGCTCCTCCCCAAGCAAGGTGGGGCAATTCAGTTTTGAATGCTTTTGTCCCAGAAAGTAGCTCTGGGATACACTTCCTGCCCTACCTTAAGAGGTTGGTTTTTTGTCCCACCCCTGCTCTCAGTCTTTGTGCCTTTCCTGATCTCTGCTGAGTGTTGCTTGCTCCTTTGGAAGGTTGGTTTGTCACTTCACTCTCTCTCTCAGCCTTTATGTCATTCACTATCTCTGCTGGGTGCCAGCAGCTCCTCTGGGTGGTTGGCTTGTTGCCATGACCCAGCTCTCAGCTTTTGCTGCTTTATGCTCACTTCACTGAGAGTTTGGTGCAGAGTTTGGCTCCTTGCCCCAACCCCTTTCTTCAGGCAGGTTCAACATTCCACCCTAACATCTGATGTTGGTGTTAGACTGCAGCTCACTGTTTATGTTTTTCAGTTTTGCTGGAGTGGTTCAGTCTGCCCAGTGGCTGCATTGGATTATTTTCCTAGGGGGATGTGGCTGAGGTGGGTGGAGGATCTGTGCACAGTGCATGAAGCTCACCTATTCCTTCTGCAGTTTCATGCAGGCAGCTTTGGAGCCAGCTGGCAGGCAGAAATGGTACACTGTTTTTAGTGCTGTCCAGTGTAGGGAGATTTTCCTTGGGTTAGGGGTCCAGGATATTGCAGAGCTTGATTCTGATTGATGCTCTGTCTTCTGCTTCTAAAGTACTTTTTATGTCAATCATTCACACATTTATTCTTTCAATCAACATTTATCAAGTTCTTAAGTTATGCTGGGCACCGGTGGCTCATGCCTACAATACCAGGTACTTAGAAGGCAGAGATCAGGAGGATTGTGGTTCAAAGCCCACCCAGGCAAATGGTCCATGAGACCCTAGGTCGAAAATAACCCATCACACAAAAGGGCTGGTGGAGGGCTTGAGTTCAAGTCCAAGTAACACACAAAAAATGTTCCTACGTTGTTTCAAATATTACCCTAACTGCAAAAGATTCAGGAATAAGTAAAAAGTACAAAAAAGTAATTAAAAAGAAAAAAACACAAAAATAAAAAAAACTCTAAGTGGTTTCTCCTTTCATGAGCCAATATTATTTCATATCTTTATAATTTAATTTCAGTATGTGGTATTAACAACATATGTAGACAGTAATGGAAGGCTATCCATTCAATTTTATTATTACACTTGTTTAATAAAAAAATAGGAAGTCAAAATGTGATCTTCTGCTGTTTCAACAAAGTTGGCATTTTATTCAAAATTTAAAAGACTAGAACAAAAAAATTAACTCCTATTTCTCATAATAGTTCCTTGAACATTGAAGAAAACAGTAATATTCATTACTTTATTTTTAGAATCACTCAATATAGTTGCACTTACTATAAATTTTATCAAAATAGTACAATAATAAAATTTCTGATTTTCCATTATTGCTGTATTAATTTAAATGCACACCTGTAATATATTGCTCTAAAATTCTAGCATTCCTCTTATTCAACATGCCAACCTGTCAAAAGTACTTTGAACCATGGTTGTCTAATTTGTCAAATTAGTTATCACTTCCTTTTGTAGTCCTGTTACCTAGGATTTAGTATACTTGTCTTTTAAATGTTTTAACATGTTACTCTAAATAGCAAAAGGCATGTTCTAGGGGATTGGTAATTACTTCTTTGGCTGACTGAATCTTATTCCAACTCCTCCTTTAATACACTATTTAAATGCTATAATTGCATTACTTTTTTCTTTTATACCTCTTTATGTCCCTTCTACTAGAGGGACATTTAGATACATGAACATATATATGCAGCTCTCTCTCTCTCTCTCATATGTGTTTGTGTGTGTGTGTGTGTGTGTGTGTGTGTGTGTGAAAGAGAGAGTGTGTTCCATTTGTACTTTTATTTTTAATTCAGAATCTTATTTCATACATAGTGCCAGATAATATTTGACCTATCTTTTATCTAATTACCACAAACATCAAATTATAAAAAGCTAACTGTGATTATGCTTTACCTTTACAGCTTTTCCATTATTCACTACTCATAGCTCTATTTCTTCTTCTCTTTGAAAGTTGTAATTTTTGGAGATAAAAGTATTTCATTCTATTACTATTGGCACCAGAATCAAAATTAAATCACAGCACCATTAGGCATATTACAAATTATAATCAGTGCCAACCCTTGAAATTTCAAGCAAGTGAGCATATGTTATTGATATTATCTAACTCAATGGGTGATTTTCTAGCAGATAAATAGGCTCTATTGCTTCTGGCTGAAAGGCAAATAATATTAGGTTGTGAATTTGATCATTACTGTAAAAATTTTTTTCATTAAAATTCATGTTTTCCATATTTCTGATGTTTCTGCTCCAACTGAAAAAAAGAGGTGATGTCCAATGTAATACTAATTGCTACCTGTATGCTTACTCATATGTCCTTGACCCTGCCTCTGGTGCATCTGTCTGCTTTCAAAAACTGTGTACAGCTGTACTAGCTTTGTGTTCAGACTTTGGCTGATTTTGAGAGGAGATGAATGCACATAAATATGTAAACTCAAGGGGAGTTCATCTTTCTCTGTGCCACAGATGAATTCTTTTGGGCAGCAAAGAATTGACTTATATTTCTCACACAGTTCAGTAAAGCAAGGTATCACAAATGTGTTTATATTTTACTTTGCCAAAGAATAGAAATAACCATACTACCATTATCTACTGGCCTTCTGTATTTAACACATTGCTATGTTTATTCTATGCATTGAAATTTAGTGAATACTACATCTACTTTTTTGTGGTGTTTGGAAACAGGCACACAGTTTGTACATTCTAACCAGCCTCCAAATATCATAGTTTTAAAATATTTTTGAATCAAAATGTCATTGGGATATGGTAAGTGACTTGAACACCTTTTGAAGGAAACATTTGGAAGTTGAAACATATGTCTATCAAGAGGAAACTGTGATCAGCAAAATAATAAGTAACAATATGGAAACACAATAAAGAACATAAGGGAAACTAAAGATGTCCAAGATTAATAGGACTACTTTTAGTACTAATGGGAATGAAGTAGTTAAGTATAGTGAATTGTGTTATGGTAAGATACCTATATTGACACACTATACAAAGAAATAAGGAATAATATGACAGTATAAATGATTACTCTGATGGAAAAAATGTACTGATAAATAAGAAGCAAATGCAAAAGGATTGCTTTCTGATTAAAAACACAAAAATCATTTTAATTTTTCCTTACATCAAAAAGGGAATTTAACTTCATAATTAGAGAACAAAGATGAAGATCACAAAGATTTGCTGATATAGTCAAATGCACAAAAATTGACAAAATATAAAAAACATTATAGGATTAATAGTACTCTATATAATTAATTTTTAAATGAGTGGGCAAAAATCAAATTAGAAGCTAATTCATTCACCTGTAATTTTTTCCATATGTAAGTTTTAACAACACTAGTTACTATTACAACCTCACTTCTGCATTAATAATGAGCAAATAGGTTGTTGTCATTGAATTAGAATATTGAACAAAATTAACTACAGTACATATTATTATCCTTTCTTCAATTTCTTCTTTTCCAAACCTATGATTTAAAAAATCTTTTTACCCTGAACTCATATTAGTTCTCCCAGTCTATGCATACAAAATTCGGACCATTTTGAAAGGATTTTCAAATCCCACCAGGCATTATTCAGCTCAATGTCAGACATACAGAGTTAAATCCCCATCAATAAGAAGTAACAAAAGAATACGACTCTCCTTGGAACACTATATAAATGAGTTTGACTACATGTTCTCATATAGCAATCACCCAGAGTAATGGAAAATAATCATATACTATTTCCCCAAAGAATGAGGTTATCAGAACTTTGTGACTCCTTAGAAATTTATTTTTGTTCACTTGCATGAATATTTTATATATTGTTCTACTATAACCCACAAAATTGAGTAGCATATCTAAAGTTACCAAAAAAAAAAAAAAATCAAATAGATTTCATTGACAGTGATTTCCCCTTTGATATTATTTTAATGAAGCTTAATAAAGAAGGTAAAGTCAATTAAGCTCCAAACTACTAAATTATTAGCATTGATCAAAAATGGAAATAGGACCCCATTAACATAATTCTGGAAAAATTCAATTTTTATCTGCACATTAAATACACTCAAATACTTGTTCTCTGTCCTATTTGGGCTGCCTTAATCACAGTGTTTTAGAAAAATAACCATCATAAAATGAAAGTGACAATTGCATTTATTTTTGTTTCATTTTATTACTTTTGATGAAATAAAATTTATTAGGAAAGTTAATAGAAATTAAATGTGCATTGTGCTTTTTAGCATATATTTATGCATTAATGGCAAATTAAGTAATAAGATAAAAGTTCCAGGAGAAAAACCCTTTTACTCCAATATGAATTTCCTAATCCTGATGATTCTTCCAACAAAATCTACCTCAGATTTATCCCCTTCTCTTGTATTCTACATTGAGATTAAACAACTCTACTTAAAAGACCTCTTTCCCTTGATACTTCTCTATAAAAGTATTAGTGGTATTTCAACTAGCTTAATATATCCAAAGTGCTGTTCCTATCACCTAAAAATTGTTCTTAAGAAATTTGTTTGACTCTCTTTCTCTCCTCTCTCTCTCTCTGCACCCAGATTCCACCTGATCCCTTTTGTATTTTCCTTCCTTAACTTTTAATAAACTCCATTTAAAAAAAAAGAAAAGAAATTTGTTTGAGATTCTCTTTTCTTTTTCCTAGTTTCATACTATGGATGCACATAAACAGAGTGTATCTTTTCAACCCAGCCTTGTCTTTTATCACTCATGCTAACAAACCCATTATTCTGCCACATGTGTCTGTCTTCTCCATAGACATCTAGCTAATGTTTACCTTCTTATCTTTGTTCAGGAAGTTTTTCTACCCAGGATGAATTAAGCCCTCTTCACCTTTCATCTTCAGTCTTCTACCAAATCATTATTATCTACTGTGATACAGAAGATACATTATCTCTGAACTATTGGTGGCAAATTTCAATATAATTCTACATAACACATTTCTGTTCTGCTTTACTATTTCTTTCTCTCCCTCCTTCACACAAACTCTCCATTTCTCTTTCCTTCCCTAGTCTTTCTTGTCTTCTTTTTTCCTTCCCTCCTTTCTTTTTTCTTTCCCATAATAATTTTAAAGTCTTTTAATATAGTATGTAAATTCCACTTTATTAGTCTTTTAATGTATACTCTATTAAAAAAGTAATATAATATTCTTGTTAAGAACTTACCAAATTAAAGTTAAGAAAAAAGGTCACATTTACTTTCCTCAAAAAAAAAATCACTATTTCCGACCAATTATACGGGATATATAGTCTTACTAAACCCAGACCTTAACAATTTTTTTTAGATTTTGATGATTAGAAATCAGGTGAAAGATATTTTAAAAACTGAACTCAGTTTGCACCTTCTAATGGAGAAACTCAATTTCCCCTTTGAGATAAAAATACTTAATTTGGTAAGAAACTAAAAATATTTACAATTTTTCAGGCTAGCAAACACCCTTTTCTGAATTAAGGGTTTCTTTAATCAATGTGGCTTACTGTAGCTTTGAGGAACTGAGCTGCATTCTGTGCTAACAGGGGAGATATAACATTTGCATTTTCACATTATGGTTCTCTGAGAGAAAAATTTTTGTTCCGGTATAGATTTGGATGTCCTTTCTGCATATTATTTCTCGATAATGAGAAGATACGTGCATGCGTTATTTCCTAGGTAGGAGCTTTCAAGATAATTAAAATGCTAGTGGAGTGGATTATCAAAGGGGAGAGTGCCTTCACTTATTATAGATGGCTGCAAATTTTTCATTTTCCCCATCGTTAGGTGGGGACTATTTTCCCCACCCTTAAATGCTGTTTGTCTTATAACAGTTTTGATCAGATGTAGCTACAATGAGACTCTGCCCATTGAGACCCTAAAAAGGATGGTGGCTTCTGACCTAGTACCCTGAAACCTGTGGTCACTGTGGAAATATGATTACCTGCAGGAAACACAACCTGAGAGGCTCTGGTCCACAGGATGGATCAGAGCCTAGTTGATTCTAATTTTTCACCTGGTATGCATTATCTTAGATTAAATCTTGCAGTTTGCATGCTATGTTAAATGACACTAGTCATGGAAAATTTGATCTAAGTATGTATTTTTTGTTTCATGTCAAAATATTTTAGGATGTTTATCATTTTATTAGTTTGTTTTCTCCCACAAGTTTTCCTACCATAATAGGAAGGAAAAAAAGTTGGTCAGTTTTAGAGGATAAACTTCTCTTAACCCAGATTTGTTCCTGCCTTGATAAAACATGGTATTGCAGGCAATGTCCTGTACAAATTTTTGTGAATGATCTCTTTCTGTTTCCTCTCTTTTGTGTGCCACTAAATGTGCTGTAGGCTTTTCTGCTTATAAACTTTGACTCACGACAATGATTGTTATGGCTTACAATCCTGCACCTCTTATTGTTACATCTTGAAAGTGCTTAAAATATGTTACTAAATGATATTTTCTCACATCTTTAAATGGGAAAGAACAAATTATCCATTTGGTAAAGTAAACTCTGACCAACTCCAATATTATTTCTAGCTTATTCCTAGCATTATAACAAAATTCTATTGTAGGGTTTTACTTTTGGGGAAAAATGTTTATAGCTACAAACTCTTTTTTTACTTCAGCTACATTTATTTATGTTCTTGTTCTTCAAAACAGAGTTTGGTACTTATATCTTGCCAAACTTAATAACCTTTAAAAACTACAATATTGATCTTTTCCTCTGACCTTTCTGGTCTTTTTATTTATTATCCTTTTCATTTTTTTTAAGACAAAATCTTACTTGGTAGCCTAGACTGGTTTTGAACTCAAAATCCATGCCTGGCTTTTCTCTGACTTTTATGAAATAATGAACAAGTATAGGGCTGGTGGAGTGACTCAAGTGGCAAATTGCCTGCCTCATAAGCATGAGACCTTGAGTTCAAACCCAACATCAACAACAAAAGAACAAGTACATTGTTTAAATACTTAATTTTTCAAGCTTCTGTATTATAACAAATAATACAGCAAGTAAAATGTAATAAATGATTACCTATGTAAGCATTATGCTAAAATTACCTATGTAAATATTATATATTACAATTTTTGTTAGCTCTGTGATATAGTGATTATTTTTTATCATCCTTTTACAAATTAGTTTTCAGATTTACAGACATTGATGCTACTCATTAAAACTATAATTTATAATTTGTAATTATATCTTTGAAATACACTCTGATGACAAGAAGGAATCATTCTTGTGTCTCCAAATTTTATTAGGGACATTTTCTTCAATTGATCATGAAGCAGTTTTTATCCCACACTTCTTATAAAGTTCCTCTAGTCAATTTGGAAACTCAGGAACATTTATTTTTAATAATTGTGTCCTTATCATTTGACTTTTAAAGTAATTTTACTTCTTTGGACCTTAACTGTAATATATTCCTGTAGCATTAGAACATTCCAAGTTCTCATTAAAACAACAACAACAGCAACAAAAACCCAAATAACAAATAAGAAAGTTAAAGAAAAAAAGACAATTCAATTGGTTGCTATACTACACTCTTTTCTATATTTTTTCCAAAAATTTCTCCTTGATATATAATATGCAACGTACTGTATCTCAACAAAATAGTAGCATCAATCAAAGAGCAGTCCTCATCTATTATGAATTATTGAATGTTTAAAACCCAGATTTCAAGATATTAGTCATAATGTTTTAATCTACTTTCTTGGTACTCTCTTAGGTATATTGCCAACTGCCTCACATTATCTTATTTAATGTACAGTGGAATTCTGTGATTTAGAACTGTAATCACACTTTTTCCTACGTTGTAGCTAATGAAGTTTAGAAACATTAAACAAAAATTGAAGTTCATAGAGCAAGAGGGGAAAAATTGTTAAAATGTAGGTCAAAGCTGAGATCCTATTAACTAACCAAGCTTTGTACTGAGATATGTAGATTTTATATTATCTAATACTAATGAAGTGCAAATAATTGATTATTTAATTTGTTATGCTTTAACTTACTTTTTAAACACTTCTAATCTATTAGACTAATGTTACATTTAATTTCATTAGCTTTATATAGAGCCTATATGGTTAGTGTTGCACTTCCTGAAAAGTGAGAAGACAAAGGAGAAAATATGCACTTACATTTTTAAAGTGTCATAATAATGTTAGAGAAAAGATTGGCAACCACATCTCATTTATTAAGAAAATATTCATTGAACTTCTACAATGTGCTAAGAACATGTAAGTGTTGTAATAAACCAGAAAAAGCAATGATCTCATGAAACTTATTTACTAGTTTGTAAAACATAAAAAAATGATCAAATAAATAACATGAAAAAGTACACAAATATTTCCATAGTGATAAATGTTATAAAAATAAAGCTGATATATGACTGACAGTGACTGGGAAGACAGGAGCATATTTTAGATAGGATGATTTAGGGACGGTCTTTTCTAGAAGGGGACATATGCTATAGAAGCTTGGGTTACTATGAGTCATTCCATGTAAATATCTAGGAGAGCAAGTGCAATTAACCTAACTTTGAAGAAAGTTTGACCTGTTAAAATTACAGATGAATAAATTTGCATGTTTCTGACCAAAAGCAATGAGGTTTCATATAAGAAATGAAATTAGAGAGCTAGACAAGTGTTATATCATGGAGAAGAACACTACTAAGTTTTAATTTTAATTTAATTTGAACAATGATTGAAAGTCACTGGAATGTTTTTACCTAATAAGGGACATAACTTGTTTTGTAAAACGGTAAATGGAGTAGCAGAAAATCAATGGGTGTTCATTTCGTATGACAGGTTTGATTGAAGTAGCACAGGGGAGATAGAAAAGAACTTTTAAAGTGATGATAAGAGATGTTCTGATATATTTGATTTCCTTATAAATAGTCTAAAAAACTGTGATTTTAGTAGTGAAGTCAGTAGAAACTTTGTGTCTGTTTTCATTGGTTTAAATATGAAATGGTTATTAGATTTTCATGTGTATATATGTAGGTAAAAAAGAAATAAATATAACATTGCAAATACATAGGGAAATGATTCAACCACATGTATATTTTAATAATAATAAGCTTATCATCAGGAAGAGGTAGTGTGATAGGAGCCAGGAAAAAGTGTGTCATGGTTGCTGAGAGGTGGAATGACATGATGTGCTTTGGGGAGAAGGTAGCTATTGGTCATTTGATATAAGGATTGCCACCCAGGTAAATGGAAATAGAAATTTGACTAAAATTAATTTAGGAACATTAATGTGTCCGCAAGCAAATAAATAGACTTTGGAGAGTTCTGCTAAGGAGTCAAATTAGGCTGTTTCTCAAAGTGAACACTGTGCCATGAGAAGACTATTTCCTAAGATAGTAGATTACAGAGCACAGGTGGGACCATTGCCTTCCTTACTAGACTATAACCTACAGAAAGGAAAGAACTGCATTTGTCTTATTTGACCTTATAGCTCTGTCAGTGATTCTCTTGAATATAATGTACCATGCATAAATAATTTGTCAAATAATTGAATAAACAAATGGGTGAACTCATGAGTATTTGTTTGCTAAGAAGAGTTTTCTCTTACATCAACTATTAGCTGAGTTGTTTTTTCAATTTTTATTGCATGACTATGTGTGTATATGTGTGTTTTCTCCTGTAACACAAACTAAAAAAATGCAATATTTGAAATTTCCCTTTCTATTCTGCCTTGACAACCATTAGCCCTTGACAATCAAAATGTCCTTCATTTTATTGATTTCATCTAAGAATTATTTCTGTATTAACTACTATTTGCATTCAATTACCTTCTCTAAATCACTAGCTCAGGCTTTCATCAATATTCTCCTTTAACACCTCACTCTAGAAACTGAAGCCACTATGGGTAACCTGCCTCATGATGACTCCTCATTATCTTGAACTCCTTGTATCCACACCATTGTGTATCTCCCTCCCACAGTAAGCAGGAATGATATGTCAACAGATAAGTAGGCTGTTATAGAAACATCAGTGTTTCATTTCTGAGACTAGGCCAATTCTTGTCCTAACTAGGGATAAAACCAGCATCTTAAATACAGTCATCTTGTGACTGTACTCAACCAACCCTATAGGCAATCAGCTGTGTGAGAAGCAGAGTCCTCTTGTCAAAAACAAGTACTGAGATTACTGGAAGCAGACCCTCTGCCAAATTTAGAGATGAAATTTAGAGATGACTCCTGAAATGTGTTGCACTGGAATGATCAAGAGAAACTCTTCCTAGAACCCTACAGGAGCTCTGTGAGAAAATAAAAGTTTTGTTTTAATTCCTTAAATTTTGGAAAAATTACAGAAATATTTGAACAAACTACCTTACCACCAATGTATTTATTTATTGATTACCATATTTATCTTTCTAAAATCTAATTTATGATATCAGGAACTTATACCAAAATTGTTCTGATGAGAACCAAATTGAAACTTATCAGAATGCACTGTCTTAGAGGTAAATATTTATTTTGAAAGATGAATGAAAGGCAAACATCTATAAAAGAAAATAAAGTGTGATTGAAAGCAGAGCTCAGAGACAAAGCAATAGAGTAATAGTCTAGACTCTGGATATACACTTGGAGACTCTCGTACTTTTACTTCCCTGGTAGCTTGGATGACAGGCATGTACTAATGTGCCCAGCCATTAGTTGAGACGGGGTCACATGAACTTTTTGCCTTGGCTGGACTTGAACTGCAATCCTCCTTATCTCTGCCTCCCAAGTAGCTAGAATTACAGAGTACCATAACTGCACTTGGCTTTAGGACTGCTTGTAAGGGTAAAGTATAAAAAAGTAGCATTTTGTACAATACCTAGTATAAGTTAAATATTAATGAATTATACTGATATTATAATTATCAATAATGAGGTCATCAAGCCCAGCTTTTGTTACCTGCCTTTCTTCCAAAATTTAACTATGTTCATTTCATTTTTAAAGTGTGTAAGAAGGAAAGAGGAATTATTTGTTTCATTACTATAGGTAGAAATGAATCTTTAGGCTATTAAAATGATTTTGTGCATTTTATGTAATAGCACCATTTTCGTTAAACTCATATAGTAAAATAAAGGAAATTAGTGTGAAAAATCATAAGCTATTTTTAATTAGAAAAAACTATAATAGCTCTTTGATATGCTCAAAGTCAATATATTTTACATAATTGAAAGAACATCTAAAACAAAATATTTGTATGAGATAGTACAACATTAAACACACTTCCTGTGATTACCCTAAACTGATTTTTAGTTTATGCTGACTATAAAATCATATATAAGCAAAGAAACACAGAAGCAACACCCTAGAATCCAATAGGGTTAGTAAAAGAAGGACTGAGGTTTGGAGAGACCAAGTACACCATGTCACAGTGAGCTTTTGACAAGACCTTCCTCTCTTTTGTCATCTCCAGTATGTCTGTGTCCTGTGCTGCTTCTTCACAGCTTCATTCCTGTTTATAACAACAACCAGAAAACCTCTCACCATCCATTTAAAATTATATACACTGGATAGGTGTTGCCCTCTCCCATCACCTGTTGTAAGAAGCCTTGATGGTCTAGCAGTAGCTTGTGATCTGTTCCCTTGATCTCCTAAATATGAAGAGAAATCTTATTCCTGCTACAATAGAGTAGATCTTTTAGACATCTCTAATCGTAGTATAATTCTCCAAAATGGGGTTCTGTGTCTCTTGAAGAAGGACTGAAATTGTCTTTAGTTCTCGTATTTAAGCCTAAGTATTTGGATTATATTAGTTGATTTCAAACCTACTTATTTCAAAACTATTTATATGCCACTTTCTCTTGATGGGAAACTCAATTTCTAAACATTAGACTTACAAATTCCCCCAACTTATTCAGTAATTGAGTTTGTTTGTATTATAGTTGATCAACACACCTATATGTGAGTTGAAAACTTATAAAACTGAACATGAATTTTAAAATTGGAGTGCTTTGTGGGAGAACAAACATTAAGAATAGAAACATTTTAAAGGCAGGCAATCATATATTTTAGAGCACTAGTTTACTTGAAATGACTATTATTCAAACAAGAAAATATCAGGACATTTTTCAAATAGATTGAAAGCAAATTGAAGTTCCAGTTCACCAAATTACAAGCCTTGATTTTTAGTTATTTTATAACACAAATTTTGAAGCGGCCACTAAAACATAACTACATTTATTAATGCTTAAAAATGAAAATATTAAGCTAACCTATCTCCACTATGTCTATGAAATACATTGGAAGTGAAATTAAAAGATGTTTACTTGCAAAAAACATTCAATGAAACCAATTTCAGAATCTAGTGAGTTTTTTAAACAATATTCATTTTATAGATCTTGCATACATGCAAATGTGCTCTACCAATTTATATTTGTGCTTTTAAATTGACAATGTTACCATTTATTTTAGTTTTCATGTGAATTTTAAGTGCATACATTGAAAGAAAAATCTTATTTTACTTTGCATAATTATGAGATTAGAATGGTGTCTTACATAGCTGTCTGTCTCAAAAGGCAAGTAAAACAATAGGGAATGCATCCACTTGACTGATGTATCCATAGCATTCAATTTCCATGAAAAGCAGCTGTGATATTCTGATGAGCTGACTGGGGAAGCTTGTCATTTCTGTGATCCTCTGAAGACTGTCGCAAGCTGCAGAATCAAAACAGATCTACCATTAATGAAGCAGAAGTGGATTGTAAGGAAAAACCTGATGAGTTCTTTCAGCAGCTGTCATAAGCAAAGATTTTATATTGAATTGATTAGCCTGACTTTCACTCAGCTAGTCAAAGGTTATGTAGTGAGATGCTCAGAATATTTGAAATGCTCATACCTGTAAACTGCAGAAGACTGTTGCCTGTCTACACATCCCATTAATTCTACCTAGTCTCTAATGAGTGAGAAGTCACCTTAATGCTACTTCTAATACTTTATACAGTCCCAACTTCATTAGAAAAGGATAATGGTAAAACATTAAAAGCTTTCCTTCATAGGCATTATATTCTCTAAGAAATTACTGCATCACTATTAATTCAGAGAAAATACATGAAAGAGAAAATTAACAATCTATTTCAACCAAACGGATTGAGTGTAACTCAAAGGGTTTTTTCTAAATTAAATCAATCCAATATTATTGGCATTGACTTTCTCAATAAATGGCAAACATTCTTTGTATATACATATATATATATAGATAAACAAATATATAATGTGAATATATATATATATGATTTGAATGGAAAATCTTCCCTGATTAAAGTACTGTATTTATTTACAACAAAACTTGAGCATTGATTAAGCATAGGGGAGAACATGGTTTATTTCATCATTCTTGGAGTCTAGTAGGTGATTTAAAATAGGAAAAGCATAAGCTAAAATAAGTGACACAGTTTAAAAAGAGTTGTAGACTTTTTACTCTTGATTTGGATATAAGGAGTTTGAAATCATCATTCCTAGACTCACAATAGAAAATTTGAATGAACTTAAAATTAACCATTCTTGTAAGATTCACCAGAATATTGTGGTGAGAAGGTAAAATGCTGCCATAAAATTTGAGATTTAGAAAGGAGGAGGACAGGATCCCAAAATACTGGGCAGAAGCTCAGAGGCAGAAACCTTCCAGAGAAGTGGTAATAGGTTAGGAAAATCTAAACTGCAATTAACAGGTGACTGAAGGAAGAACTCCCCAAGGAGAAGAAAGAAAAGAATAAAAGAAACATTTGAAAAAAAAATTGTTAAGAATTTTCACAGACTGGGTACCATGCCTCATTCCTGTAATTCCAGCTACTTGAGAAGCAGAGATTGGGAGGAATGTAGATCAAAAGCAGCACAGGCAATAAATAAATAAATAAACAAAAAATCAACCAATCAACAAATGAACAAAAACATTAGTGAAATCCTGTCTCAAAGAGACCCTATCTCAAAAAACAATCTGGGCAAGGTAGTGTGTATCTATAAACCCAGCTACAAGGTAGGAGGATTGTGGTCTGAGGCCAGCCCAGGCAAACACTATGTGAACTTATTTGAAAAATAACTAAAGCGAAAAAAAAAAAGAAAAGAGAAAAGTAAAGGACAGTGTGGCTCAGGTGGTTGTGTTTGTCTATCAAGATCAAGGCCAAGTTCAATATCCAGGACCACGAAAAAAAGTTCTAAAACTTAATTACAGCCTAAAGCAAGATAAACATTTAAAAATCTACTACTGTGCATATCATACCTAAAGCTTTACAAAATATTGAAAGAGGATATAACTTTAATGTATAGAGAATCAAGGAAAAGAATGACGTGGAATTTCTCCTTGAGAACCATGCAAGCCAGAAGACAATGAAATTAATTATTTAAAAGATTGGGAAAAAAACAGCTTAGATTTCTGTATCAATTGAAATTATCTTTCAAATAAGAAAAAGAAAAATTTACTTAACCAAAAATCGAGGAAATTTATCATTAGTAGTCCTACCCTGCCAAAAGTGGTTTTTCAGAGATTAGAAAAATGATATAGGTCAGAGCATTAAAGAAGGAATAAAGTAAAATAAGATATTTTACTTTTCTCAACCTTAATCACATGAAAGTTCAAAATAATAAAGCAGCATGTATGTGGTGACTAGAAAGTGAATTAATTATCTGGTATTATGAAGGATCATAAGGAGGAATTAGAAATACAGTTGTGCACGGTTCTGCCAATGAAATATTACAGTGCCCTGGGAAGTTCACTTGACTACGTTATAAATATATATTATGAACTCAAGGGAAACCACTAACAATCTAAGAAGAGGAGCATAATCGATAACTTTTTTTTGGTGGCACTGGGGTTTGAACTCAGGGCCTCATACTTGTTAGGCAGGCTGTTCTACCACTTGAGCCACTGTGCCAGCCCATAATTGATATCTTAAGAGAAGAAAAGGAAGTAAAATAATAGAGTGAATGGAAAGGAAGAAACGAAGCTATTTTTACAGATGTCGTGATTGTCTATGGAGGAAATACCAATAAATCTACATAAAAATCCACTGAAATAATTAGTAATTACAGCAAAATTTCAGGGTATGATGCTAATGTGCAAAAGTAACTCACATAAATTCCAAACAAACAATTGGAATTTGAAATTAAGCAAGTAATAATATCATCGTCTTTAGTAACAAAATGAAAATTATTCAGAGAACAGTATTAAGAAATTAAAAAAAATTCTCTCCATTGCTGAGAGAAAAATGAACAATATGGCATTGGGTAAAGAATGACAAACACTAAAGAGACACAAAATGTACTTTAGTCAGATGGTTTATTAGGTACAAATGCTCAAAAGTCACCAAGTGCAAAAGGTAATAATATTTCAGAAGAGCTGTTAGAAGGAAAAGGAATGAAGAGAGGCTCCAGAAAACAAAACAAAACAAAAAACCAAAAACCAAATGACACTCAAATCAGCAAGGTCTTTTAAGCTGCATCAAAACATCATTAAAAGCTGAACATGGTGTGGTAATCCTAGCTACTTGGGAGGCAGAAATGAGAAGGATCATGGTTCCAGGGCCCCCAGGCAAGATGTTTTCCAGATTCCACCTCAACAGAAAAGGCTGGGAGTGGTGGCACATCCCAGCCACAGCATGAAGCATAAATAAGATCCTGGTGCAGGTCAGCCCAGACATAAAAGCAAGAACCTATTTCAAAAAACAACCAAGGAAAAAGGGTTGAAGTCATAGCTTCAGTGGTATACTGCCTGCATAGCAAGGTTGGAGCCCTGAATTTAAACTTCAGTACCGACACAATTAAAAGTCTTTAACACTTACAGGGTTCTGCTTAAATTTAATTTATATTTGAGAATATCATTCTATTTAGAGATTTGAATAACTCTACTCAAGTATCTGTGGAAGCCAGAAGGTCCATTAGCTAAGTGCATTTTAGAGGTAGAATTGAGTGAGAATTGAGAATGGGATGTATCAAAGATTGCTGTTTAGTACTAGAATTTTCCTTAAAACTGTGTTATTGGGTTGATGGTATTGGCAAATAAATGGAAATATATTTAGTATGCTTTGTAAGAAAAAAATTTTACTATTTGCTGTCATTTTATCATAGATATTGGAGAAATAATTATTAGGAACAAACAACTTGGTTATGGTCACAATAATAAGCATCAGTTTTGAGAACTGAAACCAGTATTTTCTGTCTCCAAAGCTGCAATTCTCTTTTCTACATATAGTAATGCATAATATACACAGGCTATAAAAGGTGGAGGAATTACTTGTGATTTCTAAAATCTGGAATTTCCTTTTTACCTCTGCTCCATGCACACATGTCTCTCTATCTGCAGTCTTAGGCCTGCAGGCCTTTCAACAACCTGGCGAACTCATGCTTTATTTCATGTGTCCATTTGAAGGCATTTCTTCCAGGGAATCTTCCTTGATTCTGATCAGATGGCAAGTCCAGATTTGGACTGATGATTTCTGCAATGGTTTTATCTGTTTTTAAACCTCTGTAGGGTCTTTTATATAGCATTTGTCTTAGGATAACACAACTGTCATTAAACTTGCACTGAAATGTAAACCACTAAGGCAAGTGGTTGGTGTTGTTCACTGTTTTTCCTGTGTGTACAAGATGCTCGTTTCTCACTACTGATGTACACAATGTGTAAATAACATTATCTTTGAGTAAGATTTCAAAGATTAGACAATGTATCTTGAAACAGCATTTGAAACAATTATGTCAGAAGAGATTACAAATGTACTTTGGGGGATCCTCTCCTTTTTTATTAAAGACACCTTTCAAGCTAACTTTGAGTTTTGTAATTTTTTATGTATGATTTTATTATTTCTCATACACTTAAAAGGTTTTTTTTTAAACTACTATGTGAAGTCACAATTCAATAGGAAATTTTTAGTTAAAATAAATGCCATGAAAATATTTTTGAAAAAACAAATATTTCAATAATAAAAATGTAAATATATGATTCTTATATTGAATTGAATACATATGGAAAATAGGGCTGTTTTCATATATGCAGTATGGGTAAGGGTTGACAAGTTTTCTGAGTATATTATTCTTTCCCTTTTATGGCAAATCTGCATAGTCTCAGCTAGGACAGTTTCAGCATGTAAAAATATTAAAATTTGAAAACCCAAACACTTAGATGTTTCATTTTGCCATCACCACTGTGCCATTTAAAGCAAGAAGATAAAATAAAATTCACTTCTGCAAAGGTTAATTTCCAATAGTTATTACAAGGTACTTTGAAAAAAATATTCAAACTTTCTGAAAGAAGAATTTTTAGAAGTCTCCTCAGATTTTACATAACGTTTTTCTAGTTCTTAACTTCTATTTTCAGATGTAACTTGACATTTTGTTGTAATATATTTAATTACAAATTATATACAATTACTATGCAGCATTAATGGTTAGCCTGTATATTAGCAATTCTATAATTCTATTCATTCTTATAAATGGTTGCTATACTTTTGCATAAATATGACTCTCAGTACACAGTGTAAGAGAATATCAATTATTCATATGTTTAATAACCCTAAATTTGACACTGAGTCCACACCTCTAGGTGACATTTGTTAAGGTGTGCTAAGATTAGTGGGTCTTATACAGAGTGCCAAGGCCTAATGGACATTTATCTTGTCACACATCAACTACCCACACTCCTCACTTGTCAGACTCTGATGGCAGGTGGTTCTTGGATAGTTTCAGGCTCAACAGCTCTGTTCCTTAAATACTGCTTTTAAAGTCAAGGAGATTTGGGTATTGAGGTCTGACTTCTGACATGCATCATCCTGCTATGAAGCAGGCTCCCTGGTGCTTTCAGAATAGAACACTCCATTCTTTTCTCAGTCAAAGGAGATCCCTCCTGAGGATCTTGCTGGTCTTTGAAGACACTCTCTACTAATTCTTCTATTGCTAGGTTACCTAATCTGTTATATTTCCCAAAGAAGTAAAGGCATTTTACAAAAATGGAAAGCCTGATATCAATTCAGTAAGTGTTTTTGTGTGACTTAAAGCAGAGGCTAACTCCAAAACCAAAAAAAGTATGAAAGAAAAAACAAAACAAAAACTATTTGTCAAAAGAGGGGGCTGGATACTGCCTGGCTATCTATTTGACATTAAGGAAAGGGGAAAAAATCTTGACAACCTGGGAAAAAAACTTGATGAGACTCCATTGCAATGGAAAAAAGATGGACATGGTTGAATGTGCATATAAGGGAAGCTTAAGGGAGGATCACAGTCCAGGCTCACCTAGGTGAAAAGTGACTCTGTCTCCAAAATAGCCAGAGGAAAGGGGCTAGAGGTATGGCTCAAATGATAGAATCCCTGCTTAGTAAGTATGAAACACTGAGTTGAAACCCCAGTATCCTCCAAAATTTTTTTTAAATTACCAGACCTAAATTATTTTCTGTTCATATCAGTATGTGAATCATCTCTGAATTTCAATAAAATAGCAGCTAGGCAGTTAGGATGATTGGAGATAGTGATATAAATAATAAAACTGTGTAAGACAGACACACTACCAATAGATTTTTTCTAAATTAGCATTAAGACAGATAGCACGTGATTTGGCTGCTTTTTATTTTTGGCATCAGAAATGTCAGTGGGTTTTTTTTAAACTACTGTCACTAGATGTTCTTTAACGAGTTAGAGTTAACAAGTTTTCCTCACCCCCACCCCCATCAACAAATACAAATACTAGGGAAGTAGCCTGGATCCTACAAGACAAATTAGCAGACATCCTCCTTACCTGATGAGTTTTACAAAGCAAGTTCAATTATTTACATGTAAACCTAACCAACACACACACACACACACACAAATATACACACAGAGCTGAGTGTAGAGGATGCTATAGAAAATTTACCAGGGTTTTAATGGATGCAATGAAAAAGAGATGGTAGAGGAAAGTTGTTTAAAGTGCATTTTATATTCACAAATAGTTATCTTAATAAAAAAATAACATTAAGATCTTCTGCAAGTGGTTACCATTAGCATTGTCTTCAGAAGATAACGTACTTCTCACTCTCAAAGAATCACTCAGGTTACTGGAAAGTCACCAGGTATATATAGGGCATGAAGCCTAAGCAAGATTGCTTGGACCAAGTCCAGCACCACAACTTACTACTGAGGACCTTCAACTAATTAATCAACATCTTTGCCTATGTAAAAGTAAGATAAAAAGGTGCCTGCTTCATAGAGGACATATGAGGATTAAATAAGCTTAAGAAATCAAAGTACAGTATCTGGCAGAGAATAAATCTTTAGCCTGTATTGTCTGCTATTATTCAGGAGAAATAAATGATCATGAATATCATATCAATTACTAATTAGACTAATTTTAAATTTCATTTATATCTTCAATTTTGTTTAATTCTTAAATAAAACGGCTTAATATTTCCTAATTTATATCTTTGAGGTCAAATATTTTAACCTTTAAACTAATCTCTGAATTTCTGTATTTATTTTAAGGACATTAGTTTCAGCTTCTGAGGAAATAGCAACTGATTTTTGAGCAGAACTTTACAGTGGAAAGAAAGAAATAATATATAATTTAAAAATATTTGTCTTCTGGTTGAGGAATTTGATTTTCACATTTATTTTTTTAAATTACTCATTTCAAGTTTACCTGTCTTCAGAATTAAATACAAAGAACTTGGAAAATCCTGAAATAAGAGGAATATAGGATATAAAAATTTCATCAGATATTATATTTTACTATGATATAATATGATCATAATATGATTGTTACGACACAATTCCCAATTACAAATTGCTGACACTATTTTTCCAAAAGAGCATGTTTGACTATTTCCAGAATATGACAGGAAATGTTCACAGTGTGTAACCATGTTCCTGAAAACAATCATTCTTGATCAAGATCCTGATTCTTAGATGATCACCCTTGCAGAATAACATGAGAGTCACAGATATAAACAGTGGGGTGGATGCATGCTCAAATACGCCAGGGAGGAACATATGTCATACCTGCCTTTACTTTTTTTTCTCTTGCCTCTTCACAGTTTACCTTTCATCCTTGTGCCTCTGTGCGGCCTTGGAGGACATTTCCTTTTGATAGGAACCCAATTTCACCAGAATGTAAGAAAAAAATATTTTATATGGTGATTCCTAAAGGACTTTTTGTATTATATGAATGTACATATTTTCTATCTCTTGAGTAGTCATGGATGTCATCTTGAATATTCTTTTAAAGATAAGAGAATTCCAAAGTGAAGCTGTGCATTTCATTAGACAAGAAGTCCTATGTACATAAATATGATAAAGTATTAAGAATTTGCCATTAATATTATCACATTTTCCAACTTATCAAGAAAAAGGTATAAAGGAGCACTGAATGTGTTACTTTCATGAAATACAAAATATAACTTGATACACAAGTATTTAGTTAAAAAAATCAAAATTAGGAAATTAATAAATATTAAAATGCTACTTTATGTAAATCTGAAAATATGTGGAGCAATTAGTTTGATTTTAGCATGTTGTAATTAAATCCTAAATGAGGCACAGATTTCTTTATAATTAAATATAAATATTAATTTATCTTTTAATTACTCTGTTATCTTAGTTATTATTCTTTGATAAGTAAAGATTAGTCTCTGTAAATATATTATTCTTTAATTAGCCTGTAATAAGGAAAGAGATTTTCTCTACTCAAATTGATTGAGAATGGTGAAGGTGAACCATGCTTTTGAAAACTCTGATGTACTGTAGCAGGTACTTTTAAACATTTATCATAGTCTGAAAAAATGCTATGTAAATATTTACATGAATTTAATTCCTAAAATTGAGAATAGCTTCCATTTAATCTGAAGATTCTATCTCCAAAGATGAACAAATATCTAGAAGTTCACCAGTCTTATACAGTGTTTCAAAAGTGCATGTTCAGTGAGGCACCAATGGCTTATGTCTGTAATCCTAGCTACTCAGGAAGTAGAGAGCAGGAGAATTGCAGTTCAAAGCCAACCCAGGGAAATAGTTCTGTGACACCCTATTTTTAAAAATCCCTTCACAAACTAGGGCTGGTGGAGTGGCTCAAGGTGTAGGCCCTGAGTTTAAGGCCCAGTGTCACAAAAAAAAAAAAGTGCATGTTGACATAGGTCTAATTTATTGTCCATCAGAGTGTCAGCTCTTTAATGGGAATAGATATTTGTTTCTTCCCTCTCGGAATAATTTGTTAACTCTAAAATTTTTTAAATTAGCAAACAATTGCTCCCATTTTATCCTATATTAGTTTACTTTATGTCATTGTGCTGTGGGAAATAGCGAGGGAAACAAAGTCACCACTGAGACCACTTTGCAGGAAGCAGGAATTTTTATTATGGTAACAGATTTAGGGGAGATAATTTCTCAAAGTCCTGAGCCCCGATTAGTGTCAGGAGATGAGTTATATACTCCCAGGTGGTTTATATAACCGGGGAGGGGGCGGGCGTTGCAGTATATGGTTCACAGGTGGTCAGAAAGACAAGTCAGTTACAGAGAAACAAGTTGGTTACATAGTTTCTCTTCACCACCTCCCCCCTACAGAATGTGGTTACAGTCACAGTAAACCTTGCAGAGCCTAGGTGAAGTTCTGTGACACTTTTGAGCTTGCAGAAAGCTGCTGTGGCCCCAGAGTAGGAAATTTAAGGCAAATTCTAGACACGCAGTAAATCCCAGAAAAACAGCTATGTTGGCTCCAACATTCCCCCCCTTTGATGCTTTGACATTTTATTTGTCAAAGTGCATCATCTTTTTTTATCCTCAGGGATGGGATTTACTCTTTGGTAATTAACAGTTATAATTGTGTAGCCATTTTTCGTCCCACCATGGCTTCCAACAGGGTTGATAGGACAGCATGACCAGTGACAGCAGGCGGGGCAGTATAAGACAGCCCAACACTATAATTACTATAGCCCCAAACATTGTTTTAAATCCTCCTCTTGTAGAAAACCATCACAGGGGGTTTAGGTTTGCAAAAGGAACCCAGAATAGAAAAAACCAAAAACAATATCACATCCTGTCAGTAGGAGGAGAAACACTGCCAGAAAAAGCCTCTTGATTCAGCTCGGTTACTGCTGGGGCAGTTACTGTTATTGCTACTGACCAAAGCAAGGTTAAAATACCAAAAAGAGAGATAGATAAGGGATGACAGAACTCAAACATCACCACAGAACACTGCCCATGAAAAAAAACAGTCCATTAACTGTCTGTCTAGTTGACTCCTCAAGCTTCTGCCACACATAGGCTTCCGGTTTGTGACTAGGGCAAGGCTGAAGGTCCCCTCCTCAGGGGCAGTTTGAGCGGATTGCTGGAGTCCACCTGACTCTTCCACTCAGGAGTTGCCTTCTTCAGTCAGATGTGGTGGATCCACAGGGTGATCACTGCCACCTTGATTGCTGTGGTAGTGGTTAGGATCACCAAACAGGGCCCTCTCCATTGAAGTGGAGAGGCTGAAGATTTCACTCCTTTATCCAAACCTGGTCACCTGGCTTAAGGGAATGTACATCAGTGGTTAGACTAATAGGGAGTCTTTCTTGAACATGGCAGTGTAGGTCATTGAGCACCTTTCCCAAGCCATGCATCTGTTGAAGCAAAGTTAGATTTCCTATCTCTTTTAGATCTCCCTTAATGTCTTTTATTCTGGGGGTGGCCTTCCGTAGAAAATCTCATAGGGCAAGATCCCAGTCTGTTTGGTGGGACATCTGACCCTTAGTAGGACCAATGGCAAGACCTGTTCCCATGTCAGGTGTGTTTCCTGACAGAGTTTATTCATCTGAGTTTTCAGTGTCTGATTTATTCTTTCAACTCTGCCTGAACTCTGAGGCCGGTACTCTGTGTGAAGGTTCAAGGTTATTTTTAGTCCCTTTGCCAGTTGTTTAAGAACTTCTGCCACCAAAGCTGGTCCATTGTCTGACACAATGAAGATGGGGATCCCATACCTGGGAATTATTTCCTTTAGTAAAGCATGGACCACTTCTTGGGCCTTCTCTGTTTGGATGGGGAAGGTCTCTACCCACTCAGAGAAGGTCCACACAATCACCAGAAGATATTTGTAGCCTCCAGTTCGGGGCAGCTCAGTGAAGTCTACTTCTAAGTCTTCAAAAGGGGAACTACTCACATGTTGGATTCCTGATTTAGGGAGGGGCCCCTGTTTGGGGCTATTTTTGGCACATATTTCACATTGCTTACAAATATTGCTGACTAGACTGGTAAGGCGGGGGACATAGAAGTACTGGCTCAGCAATTGCTCAAGGGCCAACTTTCCCATATAAGAGTCCCAATGAGCATTCTTTACAAAGGTGGGGGCTAGTGTCTCTGGAATCACTATCCACCCATCTGCAAGCTGATACTATTCCCTTTTACAATATTTTCTATCCTTTTGAGTCAACCACTCACATTCATGACAGGAGTAATGTGGAACACATTCTGTCAGTAGGGTAGGAAGGAGTGCAGCAGTTACAGCCACAGGCATGGTGGGTGACACCTGGACAGCTGCTGCATTAGCTTCCTGATCTGCTCTCTGGTTTCCCAATGCCACCACAGACTTGCCCTTCTGACGACCATAACAGCAACTTTTTGGGGGGCCCACACTGCCTCCAGGAGTTCAAGAATCTGGCCCATATTTGATGTCTTTTTCTTCTCAGGTAATTAATCCTCATTCTTTGTATATAGCTGTTCCCATCTGTGAATAGTTCGAGGTCAGGCTGAGCTAGGGGCTGCTCACCAAAATCAGGGTGACTCGAGAAGACCTCATTAATCACCTCAACACAGTCATGGTCCAGAGGTCCTGCAGCCAATGGGAGGAGGGTCACCAGGTTTAAAGTCCAGACAACTTTTAGCTTCACTTGTGGATTTTCACAGAGCATACTCTGGTATCTGACCCTGCCAGCATTTGTCAGCCAACAGTGTCCCTTGTATTCTATCAGAGTCACTACAGAATGTGGGACTCTAACAGTAATTTCCCCTCCCAGTGTTAATTTTTCTGCCTCTGATACCAATAAGGCTGTGGCTGCGAGATCTCCCAAGCAGGGAGGCCATCCATTTGCCAGCGAATCCAACTACTTGAAGAGATAAGCCACTGGCCAATGCCATGAGCCCAGGAATTGAGTCAGGACTCCAACTGCTATGCCACTTCTCTCATGTACATAAAGGAAGAAAGGCTTTCTCACATCTGGGAGTCCCAGAGCAGGGGCACTGACTAATGCCTTCTTGATGGTGTGAAAAGCCTGTTGCTGGTCAGATTCCCAGATTATGGGCTCCCTTTCACCCCTCTTTGTGACTTCATACAAAGGCTTCACTAGCAAGGAGAAGTTAGATATCCAAATCCAGTAGAACCTAGCTGCTCTCAAGAGCAGCTAGGTTGGGATTGAACAAACAGCTTGTTTTCTTTCTGCGTCAAAGTTCCGTTGGCCTTGGGAGATGTGAAACCCCAAATATTTGACCTGGTCTTGACAGATCTGGGCTTTCTTTTGAGATACCTTGCAACCAGCTTCCCATAAGAGATGGAGTAGGAACTCTGTTCCTTTAAGACAGTCTTGGTGGTTAGCTACTGCAATGAGGAGGTCATCCACATATTCTAAGAGTGTGCAGCCAGCTTCCTCTGCTGGGTATGCTAGTAAATCTGATGCCAGAGCAGGTCCAAAGATGGTTGGGTAGTTCTTGCAACCCTGTGGGAGATGGGTCCAGGTTAATTGTTGTTGCCCACCTGACTGGGGGTTCTACAGTTGGAAAGCAAAATGGGTTGGCTCACAGGTGCCAACTGGATGCAGAAGAATGCATCTTTTAAGTCCAAGCGTGAGAAGCAGGTTGCCTCTGCTGATATCAGAGCCAGCAAGGTGTATGGATTAGGAACCACGAGGTGCAGAGTCACTACTGCTTGACTGACTGCCTGGAGATCCTGTATTGGGTGGTAATCATTGGTTCCCAGCTTCTGAACTAGCAAAAACGGAGTGTTCTAGGCAGATTGATAAGGTCTCAGGATTCCATAGCTTAAAAGTCTCTGGAAGTAATGAGATAACACTTCTCGGGCCCTCATTGGGATTGGGTATTATCTCATTCTTATTGGAGTGACTCCTGGCTTTATCTGTCACATTCTGGAGGAATGTTGACAGTCAGCCCCAGAGGATTGTCTTCAGCCCATACTCCCGGAACCTTAAAGAGTATCTTTGGCCCCTTTAAAGCAGTCTCTACTGAATATAATCTCCATTCTTCTTCCCGGGGAGTGACAAGGGCTAGGACTCTAGGAGGCCCTGAGCCAAAACTCAAAGCTGCTTGTCCATCCTCCTGAAAACTGATCTGGGCCCGCAGTTTGCTTAGCAGGTCTTGGCCCATCAGTGTCACTGGACATTTTGGTATATAGAGAAACTCATCAGTCACAAAATGTCCTCCTGGAATACATTTTCAGGGCTGCAGAAAAGGGTGGCAGGCTGGGATCTCTGTGGTACCTTCATTTGTGTGGTGTCTTTGAAATTGGTGCCACCCATTGGGTCACCATGGAATATTCAGTGCCAGTGTCCACCATGAAATCTACAGGTTAGCTCCCTATTGACACATGATGATGGGCTCTTGGGGGCTGAGGGGGGAAGAGCCTGGTCGGCCTTAATCCTTGGCTTGTTCAATGCTTGCAAACCCCACTTCTTTCTCTTTTGTTACTCTGTGTCTGGAGCTGTGAGCACTCATTTCTCCAGTGTCCCTCTTGGTGACAGAAGGCACATTGATTTTTCTTTAGGGGTTCTGATCCCTGGGGCTATGCTTTGGGGAGTTTCTTAGGGAACCCTACTCCCTTTATTTCTTCCTCAGCCTCTGCTCTGAGCAGAATTCTACCCTCTCCATCCATTTATTGTTGCTGCCAGGAGATCTATTTTCTTTTCTCATCTTTCCTTTTGCCTCTTTTTGAGCTTCCTGGTTTTGGTTAACAAACACCTTGGCTGCCAGTTCTAGAAGATTTGATGCATTCATGCCAGTAAAGCCTTCTAATTTTTGTGACTTTCTTCTAATGTCCCCTTGTGCTTGCCCCACAAAGGCAGCATTGACCATTCACTGATTTTCAGGAGCCTCAGGATTGAAGGGCGCATATAGATGGTATGTTTCACATAGTCTCTCATAGAACTGTGCTGGGCTCTCATCAGACCTCTGTAAGACCTCTGTGACCTTGTTCATGTTTATGGCCTTTTTTCCCCCATCTCTTAGACCTGTCATCAGAGGCTCTCTATATATGTGTAAGTTGTCTTGGCCTTCTGCTTCATTTGGGTCCCATGCAGGTTCAGCTTCTAGAAAAGCTGTCTATGCATAGAATCACACATCATTTCTCCCACTGGGACATGAGCCTCAAACCAATGAAGGGCTGCTTGGACAACTTGTCTCTGTTCCTCTGTGCTGAGGAGTGTCTGGAGCACAGGGGTAGGAGCCTTTTTTCTCTCTTTTCCTTTCTTTTAAGAGTCCCAGTATTTGTAGCCCCTGCCATCATAATCTTGCAAGTGTCTTCAAAGCATTTTTTAAGCCAAAGAGGATGAGCTGCTAATGTCTTCCATATGTCTATGTAGTGGAACTGGTCAGGATGACATGGCTGGCATCCCTGTCACTACCTGATAAACCCTATGACTGGTTTCTTGATCTAGAGATCCCTCAGAAGGCCATCCAACCTTAAAGGACACCCAATTTATTTCACAAGGAATCTCCAAAGTTTCTGGGGTGTGAGTTCCACACCATAGTCACCTGAGTATCCTTTCTTAAAGTTGTCAAGCATACATTGCAAAAGAGTCTTTTTACTTTGGCTCCCACCCATATTGAGACAAGGTACAAGAGGATCAGGGAGTTTGGAAATGAGGTATGGGATCCTCAGTTTCCAAAACAAAGGGAAGACAAAGAACTTTCACGTTGTCCATCCCTAGCCACTCTCCTTATGGAGATATTTCAGATGTCTCATAGCCGTAGGGAGCCCTTATAAACCCCAGACTGGTGCCCCAAGGGTGGGGGTCACCCTAGACCATATAAAAATGTCTCTGGCTTCTGGAAACGGACTCCACGCACCATGTTGTGACCAAAGTCACACTCCTTTCATGCTCTCAGTTGCACATCACACATTCATCCAACCCAACAAACCTAGTCTAGAAGGCATCCCAGCTTCCTCCTGAATAATCACAGAAACCAAAAAACCAGATTCAGGAGTACTAGTGGAAACCTTAGGGGTTGATCATGCCCCTCTTCATCCTCTCATGAGTGGGACTATTCTCATGGACCTGGGTCCTACCTGTTCCAGATGGGTGCCGCTCCAAATTTTCCTTGTTCTTGGGGTCTCTACCCAGGTTCTGTTTGCGTGTACAGATCTGAGGCCTCAGTCTCCATGGGAGGCTTCCCTAGCTGTCTGGACTAAGTGTCCAGTGGTGCTTCGGCTGGGTTGCATCCCCAAGAGTTGAGCCACAGTCTAACAGCCCAAGGAGGCAAAAATGCCAACTTTGGTCTCTCCCTTTCCTGGCCAATGCACCAGAAATGTTGTGGGAAATAGCGAGGGAAACAAAGTCACTGAGACCACTTTGCAGGAAGCAGGAATTTTTATTATGTTAGTGGGCTCAGGGGAGATAATTTCTCAAAGCCCTGAGCCCTGATCAGTGTCAGGAGATGAGTTATATACCCCCCAGGTGGTTAATGTAACCAGGGGGTTTTGCGTTATATGGTTCACAGGTGGTCAGAAAGACAAGTCAGTTACAGAGAAAGAAGTTGGTTACAGAGTTTCTCTCCAACCCCATTACATAATGTCGTCACAGTCACAGTAAACCTTGCAGAGCCTAGCTGAAGTTCTGTGACACTTTTGAGCTTGCAGAAAGCTGCTGTGGCCCCAGAGTAGGAAATTCAAGGCAAATTCTAGACACTCAGTAAATCCCAGAAAAATAGCCATGTTGGCTCCAACAGTTGTTTTATCATTTTAGAGTACTTTATAGAAAAGTACTAGCTGATGATAGTAAATTTTAATTATTGATAAATAAAATGTACTTGAATTCATTTATAATTGAGGGAGAAAACAGCAATGCATTATTTGAGAGTTATGATTTAGTTGTTTTCATTTATTTATTTATTTTGTCATGGAGATAAGGCTGTGTCATTTCTGGGGATTTGGTTCTGAAAGCAGAAAGGAAAATAATAAAAGTTTCCTATAAGTCATCTAAGATTGAGGTTTTAATCACAGACTTTCACAAAAGACTGGAGACTAAGAATCAGACTCTATTTGTCTGGAAATTAAAATGAAAATTTGAGTTAATTATAAGTAGATTTGCTATAGATGTATGAAAACATCACATTATTATCCATAAACTGGTAAAAATCATTTTAAAATTTAAATTAAATATGCATTGCAATTTATACACAAAACCACATTGTACACATTTGTGGAGCACCATATGATGTTTTAAAACACTTATACATTGTGATACTTAAATCGGGGCAAAACCAATATTGTCTCAAACATTTATCATCTTGTATGATAAAAACATTTAAAATAATTTCTTTTCAAACTATGGAATATATTATTGTTATCTATAGTCACAAGAATCTCCCCTTCATTTCTAAAACATAAATTTTCTGCATACAGTATTCAGGGTTGTCAGTTCTTTCTTTGTCTTTTTTTATCTTTCTCCTTGCAGTACTTCAGAGATCTCCTTTCACTCTCTAGTCTACAAGATTTCTACAGAACAGTTTATTGTCAGGTGAATTGTCATACCTAGATGTGTTAGGTTTTTTTTCTTTTCTGTGTTGAGAATCCTTACCTTGTCTTTAACCTTTAGTAGTTTGCCTGCAGTATGCTTTGTTATACACTTGAGTTTTTTCCGACTGGTGACCTTTGATGTTCCTGTATCTACATATTTGCTTCCTTCTGTAGATTTTGGAAGTTTCTCTTACAGTATCTTTCAATAAGCTGTCTTCTTTGCCATTTTCATGTCTCTCTTAAACAACATATTTGCCCTTTAAATGCTGTAACAAAGTTCCCATAGCTTTTAAAATTCCTTTTCTTTTTTTCTTCTCTTTATTTTTAAATAGCTTATCTTTGGGCTCACTGTCTGTTTTCTGTAGTCTACTATTAATGCCTTACATTGCAGTTTTTCATGTCACTTAGTATATTTTTCAGTTTAAGAATTTCTACTTGAGTTTTAAAATCTATTTCAATCTATGTTACATTTCTCCAATTACTGAATTGTTTCTCTGACATAAAAACTATTACTCCCATGTTCTGCCCTCCATAGCATGGATTCTTGTTCTATATTGTGCTGCCCAGTGTTTGGGAGAGATGGTGAATGTGGCCCCTTGACTGTCTTGCTAAGATAGTTTTGAAATTCATTGAGTTTCCTTAACATAGCTCTTTAAAATTCTGCCTGTCTTATGTATCAGATACTAAATGACCATTTTCTCACACCTTATTTTTCTGTTAGGTGAGTTCATGGTTCTCTAAAAGTTGTTGTAGGCATCTCTCATGTGTACATTGAAGGTAATAAGTATTTATTCAACTCTTTGTAATCTGGAAATTTTGATGACTGTTCTTCCAAAAATTATACTCAGATGACTTATTATCTCTGTGTTTATGGTTACTTTCAAAATTTGGCATTAGATGGCAGACTAAATCTGTGTTTGCTACAAGTTCATGGTTGGTGTAGTTTCATTATTTCAAAACTAGAGTGCGGGACAAGCCCAACTTTGCCTCAAATCCACAGGTAGTGTTTTTTATTAGAATGATTTAGGGACGTGCCTAAAAAGGGTAATCCATCTCCTCTCTCCTACTCCAGGGGTGGGGTTGGTACAGATTTCTCATTTATATTCACTGGCCTATGGTTAGGCATAACAGTATTCTTGGCCCCCATGCAATTTGGCCATTCTTCTCCTAAGAGGCCAATTACTCACTCCCTGTTATAATATCTGTTTATAGGAGAGGGATGGCATGGGCAGTACTATGATCACCAATGTTGCAGCACTGAGTCACACATGAAGCTCACAGCCTTCTGAGACCAACACAGCACAATGGCATGACCAAGGCCAACACTTAATGACATATCTACTGCTTCCATGTACTTGTGTCCTAAGAGTACTGCAACCAGTCTTAAGAGATACTTGCCCCAACAGAAGTATGTTTAAATAAACAGGGTTGTAAGTCTCTACTTATTCCTGGGGTGGGTTCAAAGTCTCTACTTACTGGCACTAGCCTGGTTACAAGGGTTGTTGTGATCCACCTTTCATTGCCCAATATGGGTGAGATGGTGAATTCATCATTCACCTTTTTTTTTTTTAATTTTAATATTTTTATTATTGATACGTGCATACAATGCTTGGGTCATTTCTTCCCCCTGCCTCCACCCCCTCCCTTACCACCCACTCCACTCCTTCTCTCTCCCCCCTAACCCCTCACTACCAGGCAGAAACTATTTTGCCCTTATCTCTAATTTTGTTGAAGAGAGAGTAGAAGCAATAATAGGAAGGAACAAGGGTTTTTGCTAGTTGAGATAAGGATAGCTATACAGGGAGTTGACTCACATTAATTTCCTGTGCATGTGTGTTACCTTCTAGGTTAATTCTTGACTGTCTTGTTAACTTGGATCCACATACTAAGTCTGTGAGCCTAGGGTAGGTGGCATGGAGGTCTGGCTGATATGAGGTTTCACTGTGGTGGTCCTAATGCTGGGTTCTAATTCTAGTGCCTGGAATTAATTCCTTGTCCCTTCCCAAAGATGCCTCTATGTTGCTTCTTCTTTGCTTAGTTTCCATTTATTGTTATGCTAAAACTAAGTAGTCTCCTACCTTACCTGTTTTCCCTCACTTTTTGTTATGATAGTTTAGTAAATAAATATGTGTTCAAATAGATATGTTTTGGGGGATCAGATTTCTAGAGAGTTTTACTCAACTGCTATCTAACTCTTCCTCCAATATTTTTATGTTTTATAAATAACCTGTATTAATAAAATAATTTTAATCCTTGTAAATTTGTCTAAAATAATGTCTATTAAATGTGAATTCAACTTAACTAAATCTTAAAATTATTACCTACCAAGTTTATTAAGTAATTTGTATCAACACATGATCTTAAAAGAGAAAATATGAATCATAGTTGACAGCCATGTATAATTTTGATATGGCCAAAAGAAGAAGAAATTGACTTGCATTTATAAGAAATACATATATATATATATGTGTGTATATACATACACATACATATATAAAAAATACTATATATGTATACATGTATAGACTCATTATAATGATTAAGTAGAAATTTCTGTCTATGTATTGCTCAGTTGTCTATTTAATATTTATTAAGCACTTTTTAGGAAGTTATTTTATAGAAACACTAGACTAAATGACTTGATAAAATTGTTAATAAAATATGACCAGCATATTTATTTTTTACTATCAATTTGGAGAAACAAATACCTGAACAAGTATAAATTAATAATGACTAATTTCTTAATACATATATACAATAATTGTAAAATGGCTTCACACAAAATGAACAACATAATAATTTTTCAATGGTAGATCAGTAATGTTTTAAGAAATGCTATAAATTAGATGTGGTTTTCAATATAAGGAATACAGACAATTATAACAGTGATGATATCAGTGGTACTACTAGTGATCACTGTCAGGACTGTTGGTGTGAATAACAAAAAAGATACATAATGAAGAGATGAAACTTGGTGGTGCAGTGTAGAAAGTTGTGAGTAGAGATAGGCTGCATAAAAACTTTTCAGAAGCAGAACACATTGACAAAAATGTAAAGGAGAAGGGCATGAAAACAGGGAGATAATCAAATGGCCTTTGTAAGACCTTCTATATCTAGAAATTTCACACTATGAAATATTTTAGAGGGAAATCATAGTTCTATTTATATTAATGTGATGGAAGAAAATAAATTATAATTATTCATACTTTTATAATATTAAAGCAATCTGAATATTATTATCTACATTCTAAGAGGCAAAATTGTTAACTAAAAAGATTTTTATAAAATAGGAACATTTCTTCCTTGATTATTTCTGGATAAAAATTATCCAAATAGATTATGAGTATTTCAAAGCAATATAATGTGATCATGTATCTATGTGTTCAGTATTGTTGTTTCTATTCAAAATATTACAATTAAGAAAAATCCTTCTTCAGAAAAAATGAAGGGGCTGAAACAACTTGGGATGTAATACACATATACATGGAAATACCACAATGAAACTCTGTAAATATCTTAAACAAAAATCTCTTTCTTCGGAAACAGAGGACAAGAAGATAAAACAGTTCGTTTCTGGGGATTGGTACCTGTGTGTATGTGGGAGGATATAAGGAAAGGATGTAGGAGGGTAAATATGATGGAAATATTACTTACAAATGTATGAAAATGGAAAAAGTGAGACATGTTGAAACTATTCCAGGAATAGGTGAAGGGGGATAAAGGAGAATGATGGAGAGGGTGAATTTAGCTAAAATGTATTGTAAACACTTTTATAAATCTTAAAATGCACTACAGCACATTAGTAACATAATAATAAAAATTTAAAAATCCTCCTTCATATCTTATGGTTCTGTATTGCTTTTAGGAATTGAAGAGCTAAAGATTTATTTTAGAAATATAACTGCAGTTTTAGAACTCAAATTCAGTGAGCATGATTAAATTTAATTGGTACTCAAAGACTTTTTGCTTAAAGAACTAATGTGATAATAATTATTATCTGTGAAGAGGAAAAGATTGAAATAATTTCCACCTAAAAGAACATTAAAATATGTAATTTGAGCCCCTATTTTATAATCCTTCCTTTTTCAGTTGGTGTTGTTTTCTGACAGTTATATGTAAAACTATAAATATTATCAGTGTTTATAGAATGTATTATACATGTTCTATATTAATTATTGCAGAAATATATTTATATATTTTATAATATATATAAAATTATGTATTGTGGTGGACATTAAGATGAATTTCACAAACTATTTTACAACACTTGATTATATGGTAAGGTACAAAAGAAGGCTGTATGAGTTGCTTTAAATGCAAGAATATGGCTTAAAGGTTTCTGATTCACTCTTTTTTCCATCTACAGAAAAATTATGTGTGTCATATACAGATACCTTCGTGGTTGTGTTATGCAAAAAGAAAGAAAAAGAGTTAGCCCGTAAGAATAGCCAATGGATGCCAGAAGAGAAGTCAATAACTGATTTAATTCATTCTACTGGAAATACTATTGCACTAAGAAAAATAGCTTTAAAACACCTATGATTGAATTTAGGAGAATAACATTAAGCATAATTCCTGGAATTATGTTCTTCATATAAATTATTCCTGTTTATTTTAATTTGCAGTCAATGTCAATTGATAATTCATGTTGTTCTGTAAGGTCTCTCTATGTAAGACAAATTATTCCTTGTTTCTTGGAATTTGTCATTGAAGAAAGCTAGCCTGTACAACTATTAAAATTGAGCTAATGTAATATTAATGAATTATATACATAAAGGATTTGTGATTTATTTTTCTAAGAGGTGTTCATCTTTCTTATCAGTAAGTTTCTTATTATTTATTTTCCCCTAGGCAGTGTCCAGTTCTTCTTTAAGTAATCATAGATAAATAATCCATTTCCCAATATCATTCTTCCATTTTATTATAATTTATAATAATAAAGTCAGTAAGAATGAATAGACATGCACTTGGAAAATTTTATTTCATTTCAATTTATACTCCTATGTTAAGATAAAAAAGGTCAAAATCCTATGTGCACGTATATTACTTCATTTTGTGTTCAGGTATCCTACTGGGTTCATTTTTCTGTTCAGTGATTATTCTTACATTTTTATTTTATTCGGCAATTGTTAAAGTTTTTATAACCTCTAATTTTCTTCTTTAAGTGATCTTATACTAACCAACTTTCTGTATTTACTTGAACTTGTTTTAAGAAGCTACACATTCCAACACAGTTAGTACCCAACAGATCTCCCTGGAGTCACGAGACAGCTTATAAGATATATCTTAACATAAATATAAACAGCAAAATGTCTTTAAAATGATATTCTTAGAGAAAAAAGTAACTCATAGGAAGGGAGAAGGTATTTGAGTTAGGAGCTTGTAAAAACTGTGCTGAAAACAATTTCATGAGGACATAGGAAGTAGATTTCAAGAAAGAGCAGCAGTAGCCATCTGTGATATCAGCAGAAATATTCAGAATACTGAGTTGTGCACTGCAGAGTGACTATAGAGTCAGTAGTTCTCACATGTGTCTACAAAGGTGATTCTGGGGAGTGAGTGATGGGGATGGCCATGACCTCAGAGGAAATGATTTTGCATTGCTCTCTGGTAAAACAGACCTTTATCACCATCAGAATCTAGACCCACTCTGGCCTGGAAGAAAAGTGAAGATGAGAGCCAGCACAAGTTAGCCTCTGGCAATGACAGGTGGTCTGGCAGTGGTAGCATGTAGAGAGGTACCAAGTTAGCGACTATTACCAATTCCATTCTTGTATTACCTTACAAGAATGAGCTTTCGTGGGGGAAAAGACCAAGACAACCACTAACATTATTTCTGGTCCACTCATGTTAGTATATTCTTTTTCAGTCCCTAACATATATTAATCAATATCATTTCTCATAGATCAATATTGCACCTTGTATTACATATCCTATTAATGAAACTCTTTCACACAGTTTGTTGCTTCACATCTTTGAAGGTGGCCTTCTTGATAGGCTCCCAACTCATTGTGAGTCAATTATTCTTTTTATCTTTTTGATTCTTTATGTTATATACTGTGTTTTCTACTTATTCTCTCTTTATACTTAAGGTAGAATTCATCATAAAGTCTAGATCAGGACTAAATTTCATGACTCCATTTGTGAACATATTAGAAAGTAAGGAGACAAGTAGGTCATGCATAAATATCCTGAAAAATAAATTGCTATATTAGAACAATAAATTTTATTTTTAAAAGTCAAGTTTAGGAAAAATAACTACTTTATGATATATATTCATTTTTTTATATTCTAAACTGTTAAAAGTACCTATTATATACAAGGCAAAGTAAAGGCTATTGGAAATACAAGCATAAGAAAATTGAATTAATATTCTTTTGCAGAAAATAAAAACAAATAATAGTATTATATAAAATACAATGTAGAAAATAATTTAAAAATTACTATGAAAAGCAAAGGTCAGAGCAAATCTTTGAAGAAAAGAGTCATTGAGGGCATAATGCAAAAGTCAACTCTTTGAAAGTTAGTATTTCTTAAACCAGAGTAATGAGAAAAGACATTTATTGCATGATAAACACAATAGTCACGTTAGGTTGTGCCTAATGAGCATGCAAGCTTGGGTAATGATGATAAAGTTATTATAAAAGTAACCTGTTATTAGAAAATATCAAAATTAAACTTGAACATACAGACCTGCATTAAAGCTACATAACAATTCTGATACTTTAAAAAACACCTAATGGACATATGAAAATATATCTGTGTGCAGCAGTCATCCCCAGGATAAGTGAACAATTTTATAGAAATGGCATTGGACATGAAGGAAAAGGTCAAGATTTAGGAAATGTTTATGAAGAAATAAGGGGACTTGTGTCTGAAGGGCAGTGAGTGAGAGTAAGAGGCAGTTAGCTCCAAGTTGTGTTGTTTTCTCTGGATGAATGGTGATGCCCCTAATTAAGTTACCAAATACAGAATGGGAAACCAGTTCAGAATTAAATAAACTGAAGATTACTTTGTATATACAATTTACAAAGAATAAAAAAGATAATCAGAACACTGAGAATAATTAGAAATTTTTTGTCTGAAATTAAGACTAACTGAAAGTTATGGGGCATGAAATTTGGAAAGAAAATGTGTACCATGGTTGGTGTTAACAGAAGAAATATACCCTGTTTTGTTGTACAATAGACACTAGAGCCTGAGACAACAGCTCAGGGAAAGGTACTCTTTCTGGGAGGTGATTTCCAGGAAGTACTGGTAATGAGCAAGCAAGGAGTTTTTATTCAACTCAGATCTGTCTTGAAGCCTTGTTCAGTCTTTGGAGGAAAAGCTAAGCATTTCTTCACACTCATTACCTCATAGGAAAATGGCTGACTCTGTACAACTTAATCTCTATTTCCATACTTCAAACCAAGCTTTGGAAGAGAACCCCATGATGAAAAACCAAGAAGACCAAGATAGGCCTGTTGAAGTGAATTAATTTAAATATCATAGTTATTAATAAGCATAAAACTTTCAGGTGACCATGGTAAATATTTTTAAAGATCTCAATATCAATTACTAGGATATCTCTCCATAAGTACATCAAAATGTTTTTTATCAGCACATTAATTTCTCTGTGAATCAAATCAATTCCTTTCACTTTATAATTGCTTTTTATTTCTTTAAGTTTATCTTCAACTCAGTTATTATTATTATATTTTAGAGACTCTTATAATATACTAATTCACTTTTCTCTGCTGATATCCATATATCTTAAGTCTTCTCTGTAAATTCCTTATTTCTTTCTTTTCAGTCTGGTAGACTTCCTTGCCTACATTTTCCTGGTTTCTGAAATTTTTCTGTGTTGGTTTTGAAATTTTATTCACTTGTTTATTGATTTTTAAATATTATAATTTTAAATATATATATAAAACTAGTTCTTTGCAACTGTCAGATTCTACTTTCTATGTCAAGCATACTCATTTTGTATTTGAAAATATTTGTGATTTTTTATTTTAACTTCTTGTTCTGGTGACTTTTGTAATTCTTCTGTTTTTCTAATTTAGGATATCTCTCTTACAACATCAGCATTATTTGCTATTTTATTTTCATTTTTACATGCTTATATTGCTTTGGGAAAATCACCTACCTTGTTTAATACTACAGCTTTGCTCCAGTTTGTTGATATCTATGTGTGAATTGAGCAGAAGTGGAAATATTCTCAAAAATCTCTGGCATAGTATTCTTGACTGTAAAATCTCAATTGCTCCAAATAATTCAGAAATTCTACCTCTTCTTCCCCCTCCAAAAAATCTTTCTGCATGCCACTCAAAGCAATGGTATTCTTCATTCAAATATATTTATATTTTTAAGTTGTCCACAGCTTTATTAGTTCTGCAAAGCTAACTTCTCATAATTGTAATCATTTATCTTACAGAGGGAAAAGGAAAGTGGTGGGAAGGAATCTGCTTATTTTCTGTCAACACTTATTTTGTGTTTCTTGGCACCAGTTGACTTGTTCTTCCTTAGGTTATGGTTTTTCTCCAACTGTGGCTAAATTTATTCTGAGTTAGTGTTGCTGCAGTTTGTTTTGAGTTTTTTGTTTTTTTCTTCTTTTTCAGCTTTCTAATTTTTTTTCTTTTATTATTCATATGTGCATACAAGGATTGGGTCATTTCTCCTCCCTGCCCCCACCCCCTCCCTTACCACCCACTCCGCCCCCTCCCTTTCCCCCCCACCCCCTCAATACCCAGCAGAAACTATTTTGCCCTTATCTCTAATTTTGTTGAAGAGAGAGTATAGGCAATAATAGGAAGGAACAAGGGTTTTTGCTGGTTGAGATAAGGATAGCTACGCAGGGCCTTGACTCACATTGATTTCCTGAGCGTGGGTGTTACCTTCTAGGTTAATTCTTTTTAATCTAACCTTTTCTCTAGTTCCTGGTCCCCTTTTCCTATTGGCCTCAGTTGCTTTTAAGGTATCTGCTTTAGTTTCTCTGCGTTAAGGGCAACAAATGCTATCTAGTTTTTTAGGTGTTTTACCTATCCTCACCCCTCCCTTGTGTGCTCTCGCTTTTATCATGTGCTCAAAGTCCAATCCCATTGTTGTGTTTGTCCTTGATCTAATGTCCACATATGAGGGAGAACATATAATTTTTGTTTTTTTGGGCCAGGCTAACCTCACTCAGAATTATGTTCTCCAATTCCATCCATTTACCAGCGAATGATAACATTTCGTTCTTCTATATGGCTGCATAAAATTCCATTGTGTATGGATACCACATTTTCTTAATCCATTCATCAGTGGTGGGGCATCTTGGCTGTTTCCATAACTTGGCTATTGTGAATAGTGCCACAATAAACATGGGTGTGCAGGAGACTCTGGAGTAACCTGTGTCACAGTCTTTTTGGGTATATCCCCAAGAGTGGTATTGCTGGATCAAATGGTAGATCAATGTTTAGCTTTTTAAGTAGCCTCCAAATTTTTTTCCAGAGTGGTTGTACTAGTTTACATTCCCACCAACAGTGTAAGAGGGTACCTTTTTCCCTGCATCCTCTCCAACACCTGTTGTTGGTGGTGTTGCTGGTGATGGCTATTCTAACAGGGGTGAGGTGGAATCTTAGCGTGGTTTTAATTTGCATTTCCTTTATTTCTAGAGATGGTGAGCATTTTTTCATGTATTTTTTGGCCATTTGAATTTCTTCTTTTGAGAAAGTTCTGTTTAGTTCACTTGCCCATTTCTTTATTGGTTCATTAGTTTTGGGAGAATTTAGTTTTTTAAGTTCCCTATATATTCTGGTTATCAGTCCTTTGTCTGATGTATAGCTGGCTAATATTTTCTCCCACTCTGTGGGTGTTCTCTTCAGTTTAGAGACCATTTCTTTTGATGACCATTTCTTTTTAGCTTTATGAGGTCCCATTTATCTATGCTATCTCTTAATTGCTGTGCTGCTGGGGTTTCATTGAGAAAGTTCTTACCTATACCTACTAATTCCACAGTATTTCCTACTCTTTCCTCTATCAACTTTAGAGTCTGTGGTCTGATATTAAGATCCTTCATCCATTTTGAGTTAATCTTGGTATAGGGTGATATTCATGGATCTAGTTTTAGTTTTTTGCAGACTGCTAACCAGTTTTCCCAGCAGTTTTTGTTGAAGAGGCTGCTATTTCTCCATTGTATATTTTTAGCTCCTTTGTCAAAGACAAGTTGGTTATAGTTGTGTGGCTTCATATCTGGGTCCTCTATTCTGTTCCACTGGTCTTCATGTCTGTTTTTGTGCCAGTACCATGCTGTTTTTATTGTTATTGCTTTGTAATATAGTTTGAAGTCAGGTATTGTGATACCTCCTGCATTGTTCTTTTGACTGAATATTGCCTTGGCTATTCGTGGCTTCCTGTGTTTCCATATAAATTTCACAGTAGATTTTTCGATCTCTTTAATGAATATCATTGGAATTTTGATGGGAATTGCATTAAACATGTAGATTACTTTAGGGAGTATGGACATTTTTACTATGTTGATTCTACCAATCCATGAGCATGGGAGATCTCTCCACTTTCTATAGTCTTCCTCAATCTATTTCTTCAGAAATGTATAGTTTTCCTTGTAGAGGTCTTTCACATCTTTTGTTAGGTTTACACCTAGGTATTTGATTTTTTTGAGGCTATTATAAATGGAATTATTTTCATGTATTCTTTTTCAGTTTGCTCATTATTTGTGTATAGAAATGCTAACGATTTTTCTAAGTTGATTTTATATCCTGCTACCTTGCTATAGCTATTGATGATGTCTAGAAGCTTCTGAGTACAGTTTTTTGGGTCTTTAAGGTATAGGATCATGTTGTCTGCAAATAGGGATATTTTGACAGTTTCTTTACCTATTTGTATTCCTTTTATTCCTTCTTCTTGCCTAATTGCTCTGGCTAGGAATTCCAGTACTATGTTGAATAGGAGTGGAGATAGTGGGCATCCTTTTGTTTTGCAGTTCTGTTTTGTTCTTTTTTCTGAGATTTTCCATATCCTGGCTGTTTTCCTCTTTAATGTTGTCTATTTTTGTCCTGAGTTCATTTATCTGTTTATTCATCATGTTCTCTGTTTCACTTTGGTGTTTACACAGTGCTTCTATGGTTTCCTTTATTTCTTCTTTTGCTTTTTTCAAATTCTCTATTTCTGTTGTCTTGCAATTTCTTGAGTGTCTCCTGTACATTTTGGTTGACCCTATCCAGTATCATCTCTATAAAATTCTCATTGAGTACTTGTAGTATGTCTTCTTTTAAATTATTCTTGTGGGCTTCATTGGGTCCTTTGGCATAGTTTATCTTCATTTTCTTGGAGTCTGGATCTGAGTTTCTGTTTTCTTCATTCCCCTCTGGTTCCTGTACTAATTTTTTGTTGTGGGGAAACTGGTTTCCCTGTTTTTTCTGTCTTCCCATCATTGTTTGGTGTTGTTACTGTCCCTGTACTGTGTGCAATTAAGTATTTTCTAGCTTGTAATAATAACAATGGTAATATTTAGAATGGAAGGGTGAGCTGAGATGGAAAGCAAGAAGTTACAGAAATGGGAAAAACAAATACAGAGACTGGAGGAAGAAAACAGAACAAGGTGTCAGACAAGAAGATTTCAAAGGCATAAACAGGGAGCTTTAGTGTACTATTCGACAGTAAGCTGAACAGACATTAGAGAGACAGAGGATTGAAAATCAAAAATAAAAAAAAAGGTAAGAATAAAAATAAAAAATAAGTAAATGAGAGAAAAATCTATTAATAAAAATGTATTAAAATAAACTGAAAAAATAGAAAATAAAAAAAACAAAAACCAAAAAACCAAAAAACCTCCAAGTTCAAATGCAGTGAAGTCACAGTCTCCAATCCTGGAGATGGTGCCTCAGATGTTGTTCTGTAGTTGTCATCAAAGGGAACTCCTAAAGAAGAACAAAACTACACACACATGCACAAAAATAACCCCACCAAGTGTCCCAAGTTCAAATGCAATACAGTTTCAGTAAGTTTTTCAGCTTGCAGGTGTAATTTGGTTGTTCTCTCATCAAAGGTAGGGAAACAAAGAAGAAGAAAAAAAAAAAGAGTCTGGAGACAGTTCTGAGAATGGTTTCTGCAACTGTGGCTTGCCTGCTCACTGTTGTCAGCCTTCTGCTGCTGGAGGCGTTATTTATGCAGATCTCTGGGGTGAGTTTATCATTCACCTGGTCCCGCAGGCTTTGTTTGCTCACATTTCTCCTGTGTGTGAGCCTCTGCTACAAGCTTTCCCCTTTCCAAGCACTGGGAAAGGTGACACTGCACCTGTGTTGTCAGGCCTGTGTGTTTATTTACAGTTCATGTGGGAGGTGGGTCTTCCCCACTCTCCTGTGCTGTTCTCCTCCCATCGCCACTTTCACAAGCTTTCCTGCTCTTGCTTACTTTGCAGTGCTGCTGCTCCTGCCAGCCACCATGTTTGTTTACAGCTCACGTGGGAAGTGGGTCTTCCCTCCTCTCCTGTGGAGTTTTCCTCCCTCCGCCACTCTCACCAGCTTTCCCGCTCCAGGTTGCTGGGCGAGCACCTCCGCTCCCACCAGAGGCTCTCCGGCCTGCCAGCTTGTTTATTTACAGTTCCGGGAAGGATTCCCTTCCCCCAATCTTTGGCACTCAGGGTGCCCCACTCTCTTTCCAGCGTGTCTTATTTGTTCTTATTGCTTATTACTCAGTTTCTCTTTTTTCCCCGGGTGGAGGTCAGTCTGTCCAGGATGCTATGCTGCTCTGGCCCAGGCTTATCTGTGGGAGTACTGTGGTACCGTGAAGCTCACCTGGTCCGCATCTTCCCAAGCTGTCTGGGTGCCGGCAACTGGTGGCCCGGGGGCCCTCCTTGTTTCTCCATTTAACGTTAAGTGGAGATTCTCTGCTCTGGCTGGAGGTGTGGAGGGGTCAAAGTTATGCCTTTTCTCAGTGATTTTGCCTGCAAAGTGTGTCTCTGGCGTCTCTCCAAGATTTCACTATAGGAGGCTCGCTTTCTGCTTCCTCCCTCTAACCGCCATCTTGGAATTCCCCCTTGAGTTTGTTTTTATATTGGAGTGCTCTTGAGGCTAGAAATTATCTTCTTTGGAAAGTGTAAGGGAAGAGACAGAATATAGCACAAAGTACATATGACCTGTCTCTGATATCTGCCCCCTTTTCACTTAAGGCTGCCACTCCATTTACACAGATATCTGACTTATTTATTATTAGGATCCTAACAATTTCTCACAGGAAGACACTAATTCCTTCTGTTGAATCACTTAGACTATTACATCTACATAGAATATATTATGAAATATGATAGTACTTATGATCTTTTATCCTTTTATCATTTAATTACAAAAAAATTATAATGTTTTATTTTTTCATAAACATGGTCTATAACTATTAATTATTGCTCTCCCCTGGAATCTATTTAATTTTATATTCTTATAGAATTTAAAACAGTTGAACATAGATTGTAACAAAACATGAAAAATCACCTGTTCAGCACCAGATCATCTTCCTCTACCTGGGAAGCACATTTGCTTCTGTGACCTGTGCTAAGAAACTTACTCAATGGTGAATGCAAAGTGTCTAGGGAAGTAAATAATTCATGGGATGAAACTTATACAACATCCTTTATTGTTCTTCTTAGGAATATGAATGTAGTATCAAATAATTTCACATGGAACATTTAACATTATGCTGCCTTATAAAACTACTCTTATATCAGATATTTTCTCCCATAACTTCTTTATTGGAAATGGAATTAGCAAGGTGAAAACAATCTAGATTTCTATTTGATGGGCTTTAGGGGCCACATAAGTAGTCATTTAGTTGTTCATCTTGGGTGCTTATGCTTTTAAAATGCTTGTGTTCTGGGGTAAGGCAGACTAAAATTAGAATAAAAGGGTAACTACTTGAATTTTCATTTTTCTTTTTCATTGAAAGTGTGACAGATGTCCTGGGAAACTGCAGTAAAAAGCAAAGGTAGAAGTAATATAATTAGAGATAATTTTTATTTTTGATCACTCATTATCTCTAGTCAATTATGTGGATAAGTAGGAAGAATTAGTAAAATTACCCTCTCCAGAGGAAGACAGTTGGATCTTAAGATTTTAATCATCAGGGCTCATTCCTTGAGTAACCAAGGAAGCCACCAAGAGATTATGTAGCCCATTTAGTTGGCATAATAACCTAATTACTTCTCCTCCTTCTGTTCTATATGGATCAGTAAAGAAACAAATGATTCATTTCCTGCATTTATAATGGAGCCACTACAATTGAAGGGAAGTTTAATCTCAAAATTTCTATACTTCTCCTTAAAATATTCCCATTTTTGTAAAGGAAGCTTCATTTAATGCAATAGATTTAGCAATCACAATTCTATCATGTGGTTAAACATTCATTAAAAACTAGAAAGAGAATCTTTTCCTGATATTGACACTAAGACCTGGAACATTTCTTTTCTCCTGTCATTTCTGAGATAACTTAGGTCTGTATGATTCTTTTAAGCTTATACATTTTTCCCATTACACTGTATTTTATATCATGCAAGGAGATGCTATGGGTTTCTTTGTCTGTGCCCCTTAATGATGGTCACTTCCTGCTTCACTTCTATGTCAAAATGAGACATCTAAACCAGTTCTTTGGTAAGTTGCCTAGAATTATTAAGGAAAGACACTCCAGAGACTTCAAATTTGTCTCTCTTTGGTGGAATTTCTCAATACCCGCATTAGCTCAAGGCTCATGAGCTGAAGGACCTTGGTATGCGCTGTATGCTTCCATCACTGATTAGAGAGTGCTGCTTTCTGAAGGGCAGTGGAGTGATCACAGACATTTCTGTTACATGCATCATTTAATGAGGAAAAAGAAGAACTTACATAACTACACTTTTAAATGTCAAGAGCTATATAAAATGCATGGGAAAATTTCATGTTTCTTTTTTACCTAAAGTACTCTGAGTCAAAACAACTATATCATTCAATGTATTGTGTAGATTGTATATCTTGAGGCCCCTTGGGTTCTAGGAACTTAATTTAATTACTGTAGATCCTTTACCAATTTACTGTTACTTGCTATGATTCTCCAGTTGCATACCTGAAATCTTTCTTTGCCTTTATTTTCATATATAAATCTACCTGTGCCAATGACGTAACATTATATACACAATAAATTATATATTATTTTAAATGTACTACTTAGAAAAACCCTTATCTTAAATCCAATAAAACTGGTGAAGGCACATAGCTATATATTCTTCCCACTTGCCAAGGTACTTGATTCTTTCTCATTGTGTAAATGTTTACAAAAAATCTTATATTTTAAAAATGTAGTACAGTTCTTTTCAAAAATCCTCAGAATATGAGAATATATTTTAGGAACAATTTTAAAAAATATTTTCTCTCTTAAATGATAAACAACATTAATATACCATATATATGATATATAAATCATGTATATCATGTCAGCTTCCAGTACTTAAAATACATTTACACTTTGTGAAGACCTCAGAATTTATTAGCAAAATCTTCCAAGGACAGGTAATAATCATTATTAAAAAGACAGTTACCAACTAGTATTTCTCATGAACACAGATGGAAAATCTTTAGTAAGCAATTAAAATGTCAAATATGTCAACATATAAAAAGGGTAGTACTGTGTGAAGGAGAGGTATATATCAATAATGTTGTTTTAACATTTAAAACCATTGAAAGTGATTGATATCAGCAAAAAAAGCATCATGACTTCAAGGTATCATCCATTTATGATTAAAAACTCTCGGGAACTTGGAGTGAAAAGAAATATCCTCAACTTGATGAAGGACAACTACAAAGAACCCTACAGGTAAGATTATGCTTAATGGTGAGTAATTGAATGTGTTCCCTAATAGCAGAACCAAACCAGGATGTATGTTTTCCAAATGTTAGTTGAAATTACACTGAAGAAAAGAAAGGCCTTAGGATATGGAAGCAAGTAAAACTGTTTTATTGACAATGTTGTAATGTACATAGAAAATTCAAATGTATCTAATGCAACTATCAGAACTAATAAGAAAAATTATCAAGGTCACAAAATACAAGATAAGCATTTTAAAAGTAATTGTATTTGTTTATCACTACCTGAAAATGTTGGAAATTTTTTAGGAAAAATGATAAATATATTCTAACTTATAAAATAAAATTCCATTAAAATATTATTTTTTATTTTATCATTTTTACATTTATTCACATATATATATACATTGTTTGGGTCACCACCCATTAAAATATTTTCACATAATATATTTGTTTAAAAAATATAAGGTTTCACAAGGCATAATCCAGGGTATTTGTATCAAACTTTAATACAAAACACTTTCTTAAGATAGCTAAAATACTGTTGACCTTTAGCATATGAACTTATTTTAAAGCTAGGAAACACTGATTCATTGTAGTAATCAAAAGCAACTCATTTTATATTAGCTTACAGTTGTCTCATTAACTATATTTAACAAGTTTCAAAACAGTGGACAATGCACAGTAGTATTTATATAAATATGATAAAATTTTCATGAGCATCAGAACCATCACTCTTATAAGTGATATTATCTATGTTGTTATAATAGATTGCCCAATAACTTTTTCCTCTCAAATCTGAATAATTTCTTCTATGTAAAGGATATTGTCACAGTTATATGATCACATCTATATAACATTCAAAATGACCTTTCTATGGTTATAAACTCATTGTAGCTAATTTGTCTACAACACACATTCTTCAATGACCCTTAGTTTTGAATAATAGTTTAAGGACATGATATCAGATAAAAGAACTGTGGAGTTTTAAACTGAGATTTAATTTTTTATAATATTTGTAACTTTGTCTCTCATTTTCATTTTTTTCTTGTGATTTTCTGCTGTTACCAATCATTTTTACTTTTTCTTATATTTTTATATTTTCTCCATATGCATCAATGTTCTAAAAATATTGGGAATATAAAGAAAAGAAGAATAGATGTTATATTTTGGTGGATATCAATAGCTGCTTAAAATAAGAAAAAAAGGCTGGATACATGTCTGTAATCCCACCACTGAGAAAGCTAAGGTAGGAGAATCACAAATTTGAGGCCAGCCTGAGCTATACAGGAGCCACTGTCTTAAAAATAAAGAAAGAAAGAAAAGAAAAGAAAAAGGAAAAAAGGTCATATTCATCATACTCATCAGAGGACACTAACCTCAGTGGTTTGAAGGGGTCTGGAATATGTATGTTTTTTCATGGGACTGTGGTTTGAACTCAGGGCTCTGTCGTTTTCTTTGCAAGGCAGACACTCTATCACTTGAGCTGTGTGCACACCTCCAGTCCTGGTGTGCATTTTTTGACACTAAAAATGATACATACAAAGAAAAGCCAATATGAAATAAACCCTCATTTCTGAAAAGGCAATCAGTGATTTAGAGAATAGAAAATTTGCAAAGAGAGAAAGAGAGAAAGACAGAGAGAGAGAGAGAGAGAGAGAGAGAGAGAGAGAATGAGAATGGCAAGTTACAAGATGAGAAACTTTATGTTAAATTGACACCTCTGATCCCTCTTAGATTATTTCATCAAACAGATGGCCATGGTGTCATTTATCATATTTTATTAATCACCAATTAATGATTAATTAATAATCATTTACCATTTTATTATTAAAAATAAGTCAATTGCAACTACTGATATATTTTAGTTAAAACATACTCTTTTCCCAATTCTTGTCCACTTGTTCCACCTATTTATTTCACTGTCATGTTTTGTCCACTTCTATTTATTAGAGTCAGTAATATTTAAGATTCTTGTTATCAACACTGTTTACTCATGATTTATTGCTTTTTATTTTTCCTTTAGAGATTTCCATAGGGTTTATATCTCTGTCCTTGGTGCTGGTATAACAAAACTCCTGAGACTGAGTAATTTATAAAGAACAGACATCTATTTCCTCATAGTTGTGGTGGCTAGAAACTTTGTTCTCTGGTGATGACTTTGATATCTCCTTCTAAAATGGTGGCTTGAACACTGTGGAATTATTGGCAGGAGTGATGGAGGAACCAAAATGGGACAAATGATCCACTCCTTTTATAAACTCAGTAATGGAATTTGTAAGGTTGCTGTCCTCATGATAAGTTAGTCATCTCCTGAATACCCATCACTTTTCATTGCTGCACTGAGAATTTAAGTTTCAATAACAATTTCAGATTGGGTGCCAACATTAAAATCATAGTAATTTACAATATTCATCCTTAATTAATTATTTTCTCATAGCATTATATTGTTTTACTTTGCAGTTTGTATATTACAGCAGTCTCTTCCTAAGTCCTCTCTCATCTATTGTGGTGCTCTTGTTATTTTTACATTCGTTATCAATCTAAAGCTCCTAGTTTTGTTTAGATAATCATTTCATAGTCATATTATATAACAATCTCATCTTTATAGAAAAACTGTGATCATTAAACAGATGACACAGTGTCCTCTTAGCCTTCTTGGAGGAATCTGTAGCTTACTAGTTCTTGATCATGAACTATATCTGAACATTATCTCTGCATATGATTATTTTCTTCCATTCTTTCTCCCTTCTCCATTTGAGATTTCATCCATTAATTAGTACATTTGCTATTGCTTCACAACTCTTATATATTCTATTCTGCATGAATTTTTTCCTTGTTTTTCTGTTTGTAGTCCAGATTACTTTTGACCTGTATTCAAGTATTATGTTCTGATAGCTTGATATCTATGTATGGTGTATCTCAGCTCCAAGTCAGACTTTTATACATCTTCCTTATATACAAAAGACTAATCTGCATAATTATAAGATTATTTTAGATGTAATGCAGTATTACTTGGGAGGCTAGCTTGTAAAATGTATTATGGCATCACATTGTTGGATTTCATGGAGCACCAGAACAAAGGATAGCCAGAAGCCACCCTGACACCCAAACATCTCTATAAAGATGACAATGGGCAAGAAATTAGCTCCTGCAGAGGTCAGGAACAAGCAGCCAGGAAAGTGAATCTGTGAGATCTAGGAAGTCATAGATGATTGCAGCCCAGACCAGCATCTTGACTATATCTTTATGAGAAACCCTCAACCAGAGCCATTCTGGAACTCAAATCCCACAGAAACTTCATGTGATAGATAACTATTTACTTTGCTTTAGGCCATTTATTTTAGGGGATATTTGTTATACTGCAATGAATAATTAATAAACTGAATATATTATCGTTCATTTCAGATTTTCTTCTCTTTGTTTCTAGTAATTTTCTTTTCTTTTTTTGTGGCACTAGGGTTTGGACACAAGGTCTCATGTTTGCTAGGCAGGAGTTCTACCATTTGAGGCACTCCACCATCCTACAGGCAATATGGTAGTGAAGCTTATGTGACCTGATATCCAAAGGATAGAGACCCAAAGATGGTGAGAGAAGAAATTTCCATGACTTCAAAAATCAATATTTTTATGGTCTTTTGCTGTAGATTATCTAATTTACAAACTCCCTGACCACTTGTTGGAAAGAAGTTAATAAAACATTTGGATCATAATCCATTTCTTTTCTGATTACTGGGGCATGCCTAGGAAAAAATAATGAAATCAAGTAACATGGTCTAATTTCTTCTCAATAGGTTGCTTCATAGTAAATAGACTTTTTTTTAAATGTTTGCTAAAAGAGAGAGATCATTTGCAGGCTGCTTTGAAAAGAATGGCCTTCATTTTAGTATTCCAAAAAAACAAACCAGAATCTACATATATTTAAGACATAGCTCCCTGGGACAATTCATGTAAGTAACAGTGATCTGAGCAAAGATAACACCTTACCTATATTTTGTGGGATGACCATAAGATCTCATTAGAGATTGCATTATTAATACAGGCTACAGCCTAGCCTATAACCAATGTGGGAAGGATACATCTCTGGGAGCTAGAAAAATGTTTTAGATCTCCCCCTGCTTTGTCTATGACCTATGACTGTAACCTTGATATTAAAGCTTAATACGGGATAAAAACTCTGAATTTTCAGACAATCTGGCATTTTGACAATATTATATTTTTGAGCATTCTCAATCTTACTACACTATTGGGAGTCTATCTTTTGGACATGGCTAGGTTATATGACACAGTGTTTTGAAAGGAAACAATCATGGTAGAGCCCTTTGGTGAAGCATAAATATTAGAGCATACTATTTGTTACTTAAAGTGGCCTACAAGTCAGAAAGCAAATATTGTAGATTTTCTTTCTTCTTGTCCAAAGAACATTTATAACTCTCTCCCTCATAATCATTATATTTAAAAATTTTTCCATTATTTTGAATGTTAGTTCTTTATTTTTACAACCTTGAAAAAAACATGTTTGTAAATAAAATTAAATTATACAGAAATATTTCACTATCCTTTCAAAGATTTAAAAAGAAAAAACATGAGATTTTTTTCTTCCACTATGAATCCTAGTGTAAATTGTACATTCTATAAGCATGTGCCTTATTTGGACTTTTGATAAGTTCTAAAAATGTTTTCTGTTTGGACCATCCAGCAATAAACCACCTAGACTGAGATGTGGTAAAACTACAAATTCAGCTATAGTTTTCTGTTCAAATTGTTTCAGTCTATAAATTTTCTCCAGTCACAGTTGTAACCTTCAGCTTCTAAGTGGATTTCAGGAAATCTAACACTTTTACCAAGCGATTTCTTACTTAATATATACATCATCGGTCAAATCTCACAATACAGGAAAATGTATCCTTGGAAATTGATACTGATATTATTTCTCTGTCAGTATTGGCGATGTAACTTACTTAGGTTAACTTTTTAAGAAACTAAATATTAAGTTTTATTTAAAGACTGTTTCAAATTCATTTTCCAAATACTTCTTAGGTTGTAATACAATTTCACCTAAGAAATCTATTATAAAAGAAAGGATTCATTATAACATATAAGTGTGTGTCTCATAAAAGATGAGCTGGTATATGAATTTTAAATGTTTATAATGATAACTGTCTTTTTCAATAAGTGAGAGGTCTAGGTTGCATTTTTGAGTCCCAAAATTGTGGGACTTGGAGTCAGCTTTCTTGAGAAACATTCTTTACATTATTTTATCCATATTCAGGCTTCCAATTATCTATCTCAAACTCCATGCTTCCAACTATATTTACATTCTCGTATCCAAATAACTAAGAATTAATTATTTGCAAGTTATGTATTACACATAAGAGTTTATATGAATACAAATGATGCAATCATTTTAATATAATATTTAGAAGTAAAAATGTGTTTTTCAGAGAGAAGTATTTAAATATAATAAATTTTATAGCTTCATATCCTTGCCAACAATTTTATTATCTTTTTTCAAAATTGTAATCACAATAGTGGATTAACAGTGCTTTCAATTTATGATTTTGATTTGAATTAACCTAATGACAAATGATTTTTTAGGTTTATTGTCCATTAATTTTTCTTTTTATGGTGATACCTATCCAAATCCTTGTCCTTTCTTCAATTGGGTTATTTGTTTTTATTATTGAGTTGTAAAAAATTCTTTGCATGTTTTGGACAGAGTCACTTTTTAAGTATATGATATGCAAATATTTTCTCTTATTCTCTATGTTATCACTTTTCTTTCTTCCTTCCTTCCTTTCTTTTCTTTCTTTCTTTTAGCTTAGGGCTTCTGCTTGCCAGGCAGGTCCTCTACTACTTGCCCTAAGCCTTCCTTTCACCTCTTTTTTTTTTTTTTTGATAAGTTGCATTATGCACTTTTATTGCATCATTTTATGAGAGAAATAGTGTCTGGTTTTCCAGCCTTTATTATCAAACTTAGTATTGACACATGGTCTTAATTACAGATAGATAGATAGATAGATAGATAGGTAGATTGATAGATGACAGATAACATGGTAATGCATAAGATCAATACACAATAATATAAAATTAGAAAGCAACATTAAAAGAATGGACATAACAGCAAACAAGAAAAGATTAATTCTTAAGCACTCATTTTGCAATAAACCCAAAAGCAAACTTTCATTCTCTTCAGGAGATAATAAAAATGGAAATTTATAATGACTCATTTCTTAGGATTCTGCAAAAACTGGTTTCTAATCTTTTTTAAATTTTATTGTTCTTACATATACTTTCATGTGTATGCATTATTTGGTTCACCTTCCCTCCCCTGCACTGCCATGTCCTTGCAGAACGTGTTCTGCCTTCTTGTTCTCCTATTTTGTTGAAGAAAAAACAAAAAATAATAAGAAAAACATGCATTTTTGCTAGTTTGAGATAGGATAATTTTACAGGGAGATTCTTTGTCTTGTTTCCATGCATACGTGTACTACAACTCAAATTTGTTCGTATCTATGAGCCCCTTCACTACATCCTAGACCCCTTCCCATAGTGGCCTCTGCCAGTTTAAGATTACTGTAGTCATTTTTACACAGTTAGCACATCAACCACATTCAAGTTTTTGGTTTTTTTCCATTTCCCTATCCCTCCTGTGCTCGGTCTCCCCTTAGTGTGCGACCCTTGTCCAATAAAATTACTGCACTTGATTTGGGTTTATAATCCATATATGAAGGAGAACATGCGATTTTTGGACTTCTGAGCCTGACTAACTTTGCTTAAGATGATATTCTCCAGTTCCATCCATTTACCTGCAAATGACAAAATTTCATCTTTGTTGTGGCTGAATAGAAATCCAAAGTGTATAAGTACCAAACTTTCTTAATCCATTCATTGGTAGTGGGACATCTTGACTGTTTCCATATTTAGCTGTCGTGAACAGTGCTACAATGAACACGGGCGTGCACGTGCTTTTGTAATAAACTGAGTCACATTCCTTGGAGTATATTCCTAGGAGTCGTATTGCTGGATCATATGTCAGATATATTTTTAGATTTTTAAGAAGGCTCCATATTATATTCCATAATGTTTGTGCTAGCTTACATTCCCACCAGCAGTGTGTGAGGGTTCCTTTTTTCCCACATACTCTCCAACATTTGCTGTTGTTGGTGTTTTTCATGGTAACTATTCTAATAGGAGTGAGGTAGAATCTTAGTGTGGTTTTGGTTTGCATTTCCTTCATTGCCAAGGGTGGTGAACATTTTTTCATGTATTTATTAGCCATTTGGACTATATCCTTTGAAAAAGTTCTGTTTAGTTCATTTGCCTGTGTCTTTGTTTGGTCATTGATATCTGGGTAGTTTAGTTTTTTTGAGCTCCCTATTTATTCTGGCTATCAGTTCCTTGTCTGATGTATAGTTAGCAAATAGTTTCTCCCATTCTGTGAGTGGCCTCTTCAATTTAGAGACTATTTCTTTTGTTGTGCAGAAACTTTCTAATTTCATGTAGTCCCATTCATCAATCCTTTCTCTTAGTTGCTGAACAGCTTGAGTTCTACTGAGGAAGTCCTTGCCTCTGCCTACTGTTTCCTTAATCCACTTTGAAATGATACCAGTACAGGGTGACAGCATAGATCAAGTTTCAGTTTTCTGCATGAAGATAATCACTTTTCCTAGCAAGATATGTTGAAGAGGCTGTCTTTTCTCTATCACATGTTTTTGGCAACTTTGTCGAAGATTAGATGAGTGTAGTTGCATGGATTTATATCTGGGTCCTCTATTCTGTTCCACTGGTTTTCATATCTGTTTTTGTGCCAGTACCATGCTGTTTTTATTGCTCTGGCTCTGTAGTATAAATTGAAGTTGGGTATTGTGACACTTCTCGTGTTGCTCTTTCTGCTCAGTATTGCCTTGGCTCTTTGCAGTCTTTTGTGTTTCCAAATGAACTTTGGGTACAGTTTTCAATCTCTCTGATGAATGACATTGAGATTTTGATTGAGAATTGCATTGAACATGTAGATTACTTTTGGTAGTATACTCATTTTACTATGTTGATTCTTCCAATCCATGAGCATGGGAGATCTTTCCAACTTTTGTAGTCTTCTTCGATCTCTTTCTTCAGTAGTTTGTAGTTCTCCTTGGGGAGGTCATTTACATTCTTTGTTATGTTTATTCCTAGATATTTGATTTTTCTAAAGCTATTATAAATGGAATTGTTTTCCCATATTTTTTTTCAGTCTGTTTTCATTGTTGGTGTATTGAAAGACTTCTGATTTTTGTAAGTTGATTTTTTATCCTAATACTTTGATGAGGCTGTTTACAGTCTCTATAGGTTTTGGGGTAGAAAATTTTGGGAGTCTTTAAGGTATAAGATCATGTCATCTGAGAACAGGGATAGTTTGACTACTTCTTTACCTATTTTTATTCCATTTATTTCTTCTTAAGATGTTGGCTATAGGTTTGTCATAGAAACCTTTATAATGTTTAGGTACATTCCTGATAATCCTAGTTTCCTCAGAGCTTTTAACATGAAATGGTGTTGAATCTTATTGAAGGCTTTTTCTGCATCTATTGAGATGATCAAGTGGTTTTTGTCTTTGCTTCAATAAATGTGCTGTATTACATTTAATGATTTGCTTGTGTTGAACTATCCCTGCATTCCTGGGATGAAGCTGACTTGGTCATGGTGAATGGTCTTTCTGATGTGTTAGATTCAGTTTGCCATTATTTTATTGAGGATTTTTGTATCAAAGTTCATTAAGGAGATTGGCCTGTAGTTCTACTTTTTGGGTGTGTTCTTCTCGGATTTTGGGATGAGTGTAATACTGGCTTTATAGAATGAATTAGGCAGTGTTCCTTCCCTTTCTATTCATGAAAAAGTTTGAGTGTTGGTATTCATTATTCTTTAAAGTTCTGAAATAATTCAATGAAATCTGTCAGGTCCTGTACTTTTTTTTGGGGGGAGACTCATTAGTGCTGCTTCAATTTCATTTCGTGTTATAGATCTGTTCAGTTGGTTAATATCTTCTTGGTTCAGATTTGGATAGTCATAAACATGTAGAAATTTGTCTATTTCTTCAAGATTTTCCTATTTATTTAAACAGAGGTTCTCAAAGTAGTCCCTGATGATTCCCTGGATTTCCCTGGTGTTCCTTTTTGTTTCTGATATTACTAATTTGGTTCTTTTCCCTCATTTTAGTCAGATTTTCCAGGGGCTTGTCAATCTTTTTTTATTTTTTCAAAGAACCAACTTTTTGTTTTGTTGACTCTTTGTATGGTTTTTGGTCTCTATTTCATTTGTTTTGGGTCCTATTTTTATCATTTCTCTCCTTCTGCTTGTTTTGGGTTTAGCTTATTCTTATTTTTCTAAGAGTTTGAGATGTATCATTAGGTTGTTTACTTGAGATCTTTCTGTTCTTTTAATATATACACTCATGGCTACAAAATTTCCTCTTAGGGCTGCCTTGCTGTGTCACATATGTTCTGATAGGTTGTGTTTTCATTTTCATTAAATTCCAGAAATCTTCCAACTTCTTTTATTTCTTGTATGACCCATTGACCATTGAGCAATGAGTTCTTCAGCCTTCAATTGTTCCCATATTTTCTGCTGCTGCTTTCATTGTTGAGTTGGAGTTTTATTGCACTGTGATCAGATAGCATGCAGGGTGTTATTCCAATTTTCTTATATTTGTTACATTTGTTAAGACCTAAGATATGGTATTTCAGAGAAAGTTCCATGAGCTCTAGAGAAGAATGTATGTTGTGCTGTTGCTGGGTGATGCATTCTGTAGATATCAGTTAGGTCCATTAGATCTCTGGTGTCATATAGTTCTAGGATTTCTTTATTGATTTTTTTGTCTGCATGACCTATCTATTGGTGATAGAGGGGTAATAAGTCTCCTATAACCACTGCATTGGAGTCTATGTACTCTTTAGTGCTTTAATGTAAATTTGAGGAAGTTGGGTGCACTAACATTGGGTACATATAGGTTGATGATTGTTATTTCTTTTGATGTATTGCCCCTTTTATTAGTATGAAGTGACCTTCTCTGTCTCCTTTGAGTAATGTAAGTTTGAATTCTACTTTGTCTGATGTAAGTATTGCTACTCCTGCCTCTTTTCAGGGACCATTAGCTTGGTAAATCTTCATTTAGCCTTTCATCCTAGGCTAGTGTTTCTTTCTGTCAATAAGGTAGGTTTCTTGTAAACAACAGATTGTCAGATCTTCCTTTTTAATCAAATTTGTCAAATGAAGTGTTTTGACATGAAAGTTGATTTCATTGACATTCAGTATTAGTATTATTAGTTTTGAGAGGTTTGTGCTGATTTCTGCCTTTTAGTTGTTTATGTTGTTTAAGGATTTCAATGTGTGCAGCCATACCAATGATTACTTGTCTTTTCTTCTCCTGTGGTTTAATACTTTCTGTTCTCTTGTGGTTTTGTTTGCTTTCCTCTTCTGTGTACAGAATTCCTTGTAGAGTCTTCTGTAGTGGTGGCTTTGAGGTCATACATTGTTTTAGTTTCTGATTATTGAGGAAGATTTTTATTGCTCTGTCAATTTTCAATGATAGTTTTGTTGGGTAGAGTATCCCGGGGCTAAAATTATTATCAATCAGTGCCCAGTATACCTGACTCCATGTCCTTCTTTCTTTCAAGGTTTCTGTTGAGAAATCTGCTATTATTTTGATGGGTTAACCTTTATATGTTATCTGTTTTTTTTTCTCTCTTGAAGTTTTCAATATTCTTTCTTTGATCTCCATACTAGTTGTTTTAATGATAATATGCTGTGGAGAGGTTCTGTTTTGGTCAAGTCAGTTTGGTGTAATGGAGGGTTCTTGTACCTGAATAGGCAAATCTTTCTTGAGATTTGGGACATTTTATGTTATTATTTTATTGAATATATTACATATGCCTTTTGCTTGCACCTCTTCTCCTTCAATAACCATGATTCTCAGGTTTGGTCTTCTGATGGAGTTGCTGAGTTCTTGCATATTCCTTTCACAGCTCTTAAGTTGTTTGACTAAGAGTTCTTCTGTTTTTTTCTTTAACATCTGTTTTATCTTTGAGCTCTGAGATTCTGTCTTCCACTTGTTCTGGTCTGCTGGTGTGGCCTTCCACATTTTTTTTTTGTTTGAGTGAAGGGACTTTTTTATTTCCAGGATGTCTGTTTGATTAGTTTTTTCTGAGGGTTTCCATATCTTTGTTAGACTTCTCTTTTATATCTTGTGTTGTCTTCTTTATTTTATATATCTCATTTTATAATCTCATTTGTTTAATTTTGGTGTTTGTTGAAGTCCTCTCTGAGTTCACTTAGTTGTTTCCATGTCTTCTCAAGTTTTTTATTTGTGGTATGTTTAAATTTCTTAAGTGCATTATGTACTTTTTGTTTAACCATGTCTTTTAGCTTCTCCATGAGTTTCTCAGTGCTGTCTTCCACAATTTCTTCTTTGAGGGATTTGTTTGTGGGCATCACTGGGCTCATTAGTGACATTTATCACTGTTTTTTTTGGGTCAGGAACTGAGTATCCATTTTCTTCATTTCCCACTAAATCCTCTATTGAATTTATTTTTTCTTTTTTTGAGGAGTATAGTTTCCTTCCCTTCTTCTTATCTCCATTGCTCCAATTGGTATTGTTCAACTATTTTCTTAATTGGATACTTTGTGGTTTTAATTGCCTATTTTCTTTTCCTTGATTTAATTTTTGTTTTGTGACTGACTTGGTTGTTAGAGAAGTTAATATGCTATTTCTATTGGTGATAATATCTATAAACAGTAGGTGTTGGGGGGTGTGGTTATTTGGCTAGAGATAGAAACTTGGGTAACTTATAAAGGTATAACAAAAGATGGGCAGAAAGGGTGGGTAGGGTGGGTGGGGGAAGATGTATGTGGGCTTCTGGGTTCTTTGGCCCTTGGGTGTGTTTGGGTGTTTATCTGATGTTGTAGTGGAGTGTGCTTGTGTCAGGAATTGCAGGGGATTGGGGGTATGTACAGTTGGTACAATAGGCTAGTCAGTGGTTTGTGAGTGTTTAGAATGGAGGAATAGTGTTGTGACAGGTTGGAGAAAGGTAGGAGAGGGACACAAAGACAGGGAGAGAGACTAGATGAAAAGGGGCAGAAAGAGAATGTGGAGGGAGAAAAATGGATTGTACAAGAAAAGGTGGGTAAGTGAAGTGGGTAAGAATAGGGATAAGAAAATAGTAATGGTGAAGTAATTAATACAGGAAAAAAAAAAACAAACAAAAACCACCAGGTATAGGAAGAATAAAACGTTCAGTCTTTTGATAAAAGTTCTGGAGTTATTCCTTGGGCATCCAATCCTGAAATTGGCTCTTGAGGGGAGAGATGTTGCCCCTTTTGTCAGACAGCTTGGGTGGGCGAGATGGCTGGAGATTTTTTTTTTTCCACTTTCCTTGGTCTTATGGACTGTCTGTTACAAGTGGGAGTTCTGAAGTGGTCTCACCAGGTGAGTGGCTTATGAGCAGTATTTATTTCTTTCTCCCCACTGGGCAGGTTGTAATTGGGACCTGCAGTAGCTCACTGCCAGTTTGTGCAAGATGGTCAGATCTGATGTTGTTTTTGCAGGGTGGCAGCTGCACTACCCTACTGCTACAAGTCTGTCTGGACAGCTCCTCCTCCAGCAAGGTGTGACAGTGCAGTTTTGAGTACTGCCCTTATCCCCAGGAGACTAGTCCAGGGATCCACCATGGCCCCACTTTGAGAGGTTGGGTTGTTGGCCTACCTCTGCTCTCAACCTCTGTTACTTATCCTACCTTGGTTTGCTCAAAATTTGTCTTGTTGCCCCATCCCTGTTCTCTGAGGCAGGTTCAGCATCCCCGCTGTCCATGTTGGATTACAAATCACTGTTTATGCTTTTCAGCTTTTTTCAGGGAGGAGAGTTCAGTCTGATCTAGGGCTGTGGTGGATTATGTTCCTGGGGGAGTGAGTAAGGGAATTGAGCATTGTACATGCTGCTCACCTCTTGGGTCTGCAGGTTTACACAAGCAGCTTTGAAACTGGCCAGATGGAAGAAATGGTGTGATGCTTTTCTCAAGGCAGACAATTCCTGGGACTGAGTTCAGCACAGTGGGGTTCAGGTAGGCTTTCCACAGGTTAGGGATCCAAGATATCACAGAGCTTGATTCTGATTGATGCCCTATCTTCTTTTTTTTTTGGCTAGAAACAATCAGAATTACCAAAGTGTAGATCCCATGTCTGGAGGTGGTTTCTGGAATGACCAAGTTTAGGAATTCTGATTCCATACCCTAACCACCATCTTGGATCCTCCCCTTTCACTTCTTAATAGTATCTTTTGAAGCACAAAAGTTTTTAAATTTGTGGTCCAGTTTACTTAATTTTTTTTTTGTAATTTCAAGGCTTTTGATGTCACAATTAAAAACACATTTCATTTTAAGATAATCATTGTATATTGTGTGAGGTAGCTTTCCAAGTTCATTCTTTAACATGTTAATATTCACTTGCCCTAGTACTATTTGTTAAAAAGTCTATACTTTCTTCCATTGAAATATCTTGGCATTCTTTACAAAAATCAAAATCAACTGACCATTAATGTGAACATTTCTTCTATGCTTCTGATAAAAATCAGCAGTCCCTAGCTATAATCTCTATTGTTATGAGGAACAGAGGTGGTCAGACCAGATATTCAGCTCTGTCCTTGGTTTTTGGAGAAAGCTCTATTTTTTCATCATTAGGCAAAATTTTAGTTGTGTTTTCTCATACATATTCCTTAGCAGATTGAGCACATTCCTTTCTATTCCTAACTTGTTGCATGTTATTTTAAAAAGTATTTTGCATTATATCACATGCTTTTACTGTGCAAATTATGAAGTCCTTGTAGCTTTGAAGTTTGTTCTACTATGTTCATGTGCAATAACAGTCATCTATATGTAAAGATTATGCTTCCAAAATCTAGACCAATGCACCCAGCAAAATAAATCCATCTGTTCCTTCACCAATTTCTATAATTTCTCAGATCACAATGGGCAGGCTACACTTTCATTTTCTCTTTTTAAGAATATGATGATTAATATTGTATATTAAGTTGAATGGGCTACATGATGCCAAGATATTTATTTGGTCAAATGTAATGATCCTGGGTGTTTCTGTGTGGATGCTTTTAAATGATGCTAACATATTAATTGGTGAAATTAAGTAGATTCTGCTCCATAATGTGGATAGGCTTCAAAAAGAAATTGGGGGGGTGGTAAATGGAACAAATATGACAGTCAACTAGATGTTTATTAAAGTGAAATAATTGATAGCATACTATTGAGAGAAAAATATTCTTAAGAGCTTTTGTGGCATTTAAGTACTAAAGCAGGTAATATGTTTTGTTGTTCTTTTTAAACAGAAAGTAAAAAGTTTTAGTGAGTAGTTACTGCGTGTTCTCAAAATGACCCAAACATGCTATTCCTCTGATAAAAATCAGTAATAGGCTTCGCTAAGGATTTGTAAAAGTTGCCAATAAAATAAATCTTTTCAAACACTTATGTTAAACAGCTCTTCTATATTAATTTCTGTGTTGCATTTCACACAAATTGCTTCTCCTTGTACATGCTGCCATTTTATTTCATATTTCACTTTCTTCAAAAGTCACTTCAAATATCCCCTTTAAAGAAGACTCATTAGCTTTCAAAATGGTTTTGAATTTTTCCAATGCTTGCCTTTCAAAATGAGTGTACTTTGATATTTTATCAATATCATGTGTCATTATGCTTTTTGTGAATTATGTAATTCCATATAGTATTTAATATCTATTTTTAAATGAAATTATTCAATTCATAGAATTAACCATATATCAAGTACATTTTTCAACTATGTTTTAATGATACAATTGTATTAGGAAATGAAACTGGTGCAGAATGAAAAATGAGTCATCACGTATGTTTCTACACTTTTGAGGTTGCATGTGTATTTTCTAAAACTGAGGCAGAATATGCATGCAGTAAAATGCACAAACATTGTTAAATCTTTATTGTGATAACATATAAGATCTATTCTCATATTTTAAACTACATAATACAGTATTATAATTTATGGTATTATTATGTTGTATGACAGATCTCTAGAACTTATTCATTATGACATGCTGTTTAGCAGCTCTCCATTCTCTCATCACCCACAGCCTGTGAGAACCCCCTCTCTATTTGCTCTATGAATTTGCCATCCAAATATTGCCATATATCTTTTTCTAAGTGGACTCCTGTAGTATTTGTTTTTCTGCGTCTAGCTTACATCCTTTTGCATTGTCTTCAATGATCATCTTTGTTGTTGCATATTATGAAATTTCCTTTTTCTTTACTTTAGTAAGACTGAATAACATTACATTATACATGTCATTTTTTATGCCTTCATCTATTAGTTGATATTTAGTCTTCCCAAACATTATCTATGGTTAACAGTAATAAAATATGCAAATATCTTAATATTTGTGCACTTGGATGAATTTTTAGGTTTGCAAATATTTAGATACCAGGAGATCAAAGTTTTGAACATCATTAGCACTCCAAAGTTTGTTTTGTCTTCTTCCAGTCAATTTTCTTCAACAAGTAATGACTACTATTCTGGCTTGTTATTGTGGATAAGTTGTGCCTATTTATAGTTATTCCATAAATGAAACCAAAAATATGTACCTTGTTGTTTGTTGCTTCTTGTTTTTGAATGTTTGCATGCTTTATGGGTTGATTCTTTTCTTGTATTTTTCTTTTTTCTTTATTAAACAAAGGTAAGATAAATATGTGTTCACACATTCTACTATACATCTAATTTCAAAGAGATCATTAATGGACAACTTACAGATCAAATTTAAAATTGCCTAAATCTCATCGCAAGTATTTTCATATTGATTTATCAATTTATACTACTACTAAAATGCATTTTGTGACAGTATGTGTGTGTATTTAGGGTACTTAAGTTATTTCCATGGGTATAGTTTATACAGTAGTCATAACATAAATTTATTAGTGCTTATATCTTTATAATTCTTTTTATATTTTACATCACCTTCTAAAATATTTACTACTAAGCACACATTGACAATTTGCTTTTCAATGTCAAAATAACTAAATAATGCAATATAGTATCATTTCTAATTTTCAGTATCCCTTTAAAAATGAAAGGTAAAATAAGAATAGATATAACAAAATGACACTAAGAAGGATGACTGGAGCACAATCACTTAATGGTTCCTTTTTTTTAATCATTTGTGACTCCAGGTTTCTCACCACAGGCAACATTAGCTTATGTGTTCAAGTTGTTTTCTTATTATGGGGAAGTGATTACAAATTCTTCTGAGCTATGATGCAGTTATCTGAGGATGGAAAAGACAAGAGATTAAGGAACATTATTGAGGAATTATAAATATCTAATAATACTAAACTGGTCTGTAATCATCTCTGTGGGAGATACAGAATAAAATTACAGCATTAGAATAAACAAAGACCACATTACAGTGATGTATTCTTTTTAAATAAGCTTTTCCTAAGGACAAATTTAATGTTGTGTTTTTCCTGTTAAGACATTTCTGTTTGCCTTTGTTATTATCTGCTCCCTGAATTTAATTATGATCGAATTTGCTACCATACCCTTGGTACCTAATGAGGTATAAGGCCTTTGAAACATTGGTAAATTTGATATAACCCCATTTGTTGATAGCTTTTAATTTCATTTTCCTCTTTTCATACTTATATGAGAAAGTTCATGTGATATTATATGATTCTGAAAATTTTCAAGTGCTCAACAAATAAATTATCAAGTACTAAACTCAGTGCTGGTGGGCCATACCTATAATCCTAGCTTCTTGGGAGGCTGAGATTGGGAGGATTATGAGTTGGAGGCCAGCCAAGGGCGGAAGTTTACAAGATCCCATTTCAACCAATAGCTGGATGGGTAGCACTCCCTATCATCCCAGATATGGCTAGCAGCTTACAAAAAGAGGATCTCAGAGACCATATGTCTAAAAATAGCCAGAGAAAAAAGGAGTAGAGGCATCATTCAAGTTGTAGAACACTGTCTAGCAAGTATGAAGCCCTGAGTTCACATCCCAATATTGCCAAAACAAATATCAAGCACTGTATACTATTAGAAGACTGCTCAATCATAATATACGGTATGAACTGTGTAGCTTTAACTTAAAGGATAAATAAGAAGATTAAGAATAAATAAAAATTTAGAATCAATATTTTATTAAAAATCTGATTTGATAATTTTATAGAAACAAAATTTTCAAGTAATAATCTAATCCTAGTTAAACTTTTACCTTATATTTCATAAGAATGGACTAAGTTAATAAATTGTAACTTGCATATTTTATAGATAAAAGATATTTTATATCTGATGCTAAAATTTGGGACAACTAATCCAATTTTGCATAATTACCATTTTATTTGCATGGGCTTTCTCATGTTGTAAAAACTGAATCAAATGTATATATAAACTTAGAGTCTCAATCCAATATCATACCTAATGTTTTTCTCTTTTGAAATGCTACTCTCTGTCAAATTAACAACTCCTTTTACTATATTTTGATGATTTTTTGTAGAAATATGCCATTACAAACCTATAGAACAGGTTTGTCTTTTTTATTTGAAACTGCCTACTAAGGTTGCCTATAAAGTGAACACATCTTCTCTGAACATATATCTCCTCTTTTACCACACATACTAAGTGGGCATTCCCTGAGCCCTACAAAACTGAGAGTTCTGTGTAGGCTTAATGTATTCAGATTTATTGACTATTAACAAAGTTTGAATACGTTCTAATATTCATGAGTCCCAAGCAGGATTTTAAATATAATTTGAACAATTTTGCCTTCTCTATATACTCTCTGTACTTGTAATTACATGCCATACCAATGGACAATCAATAAATTTTTAAAATTTAACACCGTGCTAATTCTATCCTTGGAGTCACTACCTTGATAGGCTAGACACATTTTTCATATATTCATTAAATATGAACATAAACATTAATAAAATATATCCATCCATATAACATCAAAACCATTTTTCACACCACTGAAGATATGGTGCCTAGTATGAAGGACAGTTTTATTGGGAGATAAGTTAATAATAGAATATGATTGACATGTTTAGTATAAAATGTAGGTGCTTTAGGTACTTGAAAAGTAAATCCAGACATGGGTCAAACATAGGATTTCTCCTAGCATAAAAAACGGACAAAATGTGATTCAAATTCAAAATTGTCCATAGGATTGTTCTGAATATTCAATAGCCATGATTTAGTTTAAAAGAATGAAATGTCTCCCCCTTATACCTCCAGCCAAATAGTTGATGAGGTTGAAAGTATATAGCTACTTAACTTCTGTGTTTTACAAACATTTTTGCTTTAAGCTTCTATTCAGGAGTGGGAAAAATAGCTGGATAGATGAAAAAGCATTTTAATGTTTTTTTCCATCTGACTGCAAGCAGAAGTTCACTTTTTAAATTAAATTAAAATAGAGCCCAGAAGCATTTTCTTTCTTCGTTCCACTCTCAACTCCTAAGATCTGTGTGAGTTTTTGTCACTGTATAGAAATTACTGTTTTGCTTTTGCTTCAACATGCAAAATGGAAATTTTGTTCACTAATTTGAAAGAAAGAGCTGTGTTTTTCTTGAATTAAGAAATAAATATAGGTAAATATAAATAATTTACTTTATCTCTAGAAAATATAAATTCTCTCCCAAAATTATTTAAGCAAGTCTTGAACTTCACATGAATGCTTTATTTGCTATATAATAGAATTTAATTTTACATAATTTAATTCTATGAATTCCCCTCAATCACCTTGGTATACAGTGGTACCATTTTTGTTTCTGACCCATGATAGTTAGGTCAGACACAACCAGTAGACTTTTCTAGTTGCTAAAGATTGAGACAATTGTCAGATGCTTGTTAGAATGATTAGTTTTTCCATATCTTTACCTCTGATTACTCTCAAAAGCAATAATCTGTACAATGTTTATTTGTGTGTGGGCAAGTATAAACTACAAAAATAGTCTCACCACCTGTTTGGTAGGACTTCACAAATTTTCAGCTGTCTGTTTGAATTTTATGAATACAATTTAATGAGTTATGCAACCATATGAATTAGGTATGTTGGGGATTAAATTTATTATGTATCTATTTTCAAAGTTAGGTTGTTTGGTCCATCAGATATACTCTATCACACAAAGGTAAAGGATATTTTACTTTAGATAATTCATGTGTCCTGAATATCATCAATTTCATTTATTATAGAATTCATTGTGGTTAATAATAAGCTGTTCATTTTATCACTGATGCTGATTTAAGGTTGTCAGATTTACCAAAGAATGAGGATTTCAGTTTAATTTTACTTTCAAATTATTGTTATGTTTAATATAATTAAAATATATTCTTTGTTTTAGTTGAAATTCAAATTTAAGTGGGTACCCTGTATTTTATGTGTCAATCCTATGTTGATTTCTAACATTTATTGTAACATTTAGCAAGACCTTTGATGTGAATCACTTATTCATGCAATAAGCATTAATTAAAAACCTAGTGTGAGTCAGGATCTATTCTAGGCACTGGTAATATGGCTATCAGTGAACCAGAAAATTATTTTCTTGTAAAAATTGTACTGTATTTGGAAAGTATGTTATATTGGAAAAGGCTACAATTCCAAAATCTCACCAAAGACATTGAATACTATGTTAAATGTGTTAAGAGTTATAAATTACAAAAAGCAATGAACAGGAATATGAAAAGGATGGTAACTTGAAATTTTTCAAATGATGAACAAGAGAGCCTATTGTTCTCAATGAGGTTATAACTGCATGAAGACTTAAAAGAAAAGACTTGCAGATATTTGGGGTAAAGTAGTGAAGCAGAATAAATTAAATGTAGGTCTCTGAAGCAGGCACCTGTCCACAGATGCCTTGGAGGAGCATAAACTAATCCCACTTAGGTTGGTGCAGAAGAGAGGGGAGAGAAGTGGTGGGTTGGAGCAGTTTATTTCAAAGTGCTTTATAATTTATTTAAGGACTTTAGTATTTGCTCTGAATACAATATAGAGATTTGGAAGGATATTAATAGTTACATCATTTGGTACAGGAGAAAATAAATGAAATACTTCACTAGATGCCTTTGAATTTTCTTTTATTCAGGTTTTGTCTAATACTTTCACTCAAATTAGTGAGACATTTTAAGAGGGATGCTAAAAAGAGTAAGAAACCTTTCTGAATGGTGCTTCTTGGTGGAATTTCTAGGCCTATTATGGGTCATAAAAACCACTGCCAACAGGATTTTGTTTTCATTGAAACAAAAATAAAGTGGAGTTTAACATAATGAATAGGATAATGTAGGGGGTATAAGAATGCATTGTACAAAAGGTATCTATTACTTTATGAAAAGTTTGATACATTATATATGAATGTGTTTTTTAGTTACAAAGTAAATAAGTGATTTAATTGTCAATGCAAACAAAAAGTTGAGAAAACAATTATTTAGAAGACTATGTGATATCTGAAAAAGAAGAATTTATTATGGAGTAGACAATTCAAAATTTATAGAGAAGTTGTTACGGGAGAATGTTCATGGTGGAGATGACAGTAAACATCAAAGTCAGTATCTGTACCTACCTTGAGAGTTATGAAGTCAAGAGACCTATATTTCAGAGAGGAAGAGAATGAGGCAGAAAGAATATTAAAAGCTCTCTACTGTCAGGATAAGACAGCACAATGTCTCACAGGAAGTTCTCTGCTTTCAGACACGGGTCCTCGGCCTTCTTGCCATGGAAGTGCAACAGGAGGCATTGGGGAAAGTGAAGAGCTTCCCCAAGGATGATTCTTCGATGCCTGTCCATCTCACAGTCTTTTTGGGCTACAAGGATGGCATGACTCACATCCTGTGGGAAGTGGATAGGCCAGGATCCAAGGTGAATGAGAAGGAGGTTGTGGAGGCTGTGACCAGTGTGGAGACACCACGCATGGTGGTTGTAGACAGTGTGGGCTATGTGGAAACTCCTCAAGGCCTCTGGACCTTCAAGACCATCCTTGCTGAGTGTATCAGTGATGACTGCAAAAGGTGCTTCTTAAGAATTGTCACAAATCTAAGCAGAAGGCCTTCAACAAGTACTGCAAGATAATGGCATGATGACATGGACAAGAAGCAACTGGAGAAGTACTTCAGCTGCATGAAGAAGTACGGCCAGGTTATCCACATTATGGCCCAAATCCAGATGCACCTGCATCCTTTCTGCCAGAAGAAGGCCCAACTCCTGGAGATTCAGGTGAACTGGGTCACCATCATGGAGAAGCTAGACTGAACACAGGAGAGGTTAGAGCAGCAAGTCCCTGCGAATCAGTTATTTGGGCAGGATGAGATGATCGATGTCATCGGAGTAACTAAAGGCAAAGGCTACAAAGGGATTACCAGTTACTGGCATACCAAGAAGCTGCCCTGCAAGACCCACCAAGAATTACTCAAGGTTGCTTGTACTGAGGCCTGGCACCCCATGTGGCCTTCTCTGTGTCCAGGGCAGGGCAACAAGATCTACAAGATTGGTAAGGGGTACCTGATCAAGAAAGGCAAACTAATCAAGAATAGTGCCTCCAATGAATACAGTCTGACAAGAGCATCAACCCACTGGGCAGGTTTGTCCATTATGGCTAAGTGACCAATGACTTTGGCATGCTGACGGGCTGTGTGTTGGGAACCAAGAAGTGTGTGTTCACTTTCTGCAAGTCCTTGCTGGTATAGACTGAATGGCGGGCTCTGGAGAAGATTGACCTTAAGTTCATTGACACCAACTCTAAGTTTGTCCATGGCCACTTCATGGAGAAAGCATTCATAGGCCTACGTAAGAAAGACAGGATTGTTTAATGTTATGAGCACCCTGTGCAGCTGGTGGCATATTAATAAAAGATTTATTCAGTGGGGAAAAAAATGCATACCAAAGAAAATATAGTATGACATATGGAAGATACAATGAATGTTCACAAAGCAATTAATTTTAAAGTGTTCATTATCTAGCTTGATGCATGTTGTGTTTAAAATACAATGTACAACAGAATGTGAACACAAAACATTTCCATGACTAAAGGCAGTTCTTTTGTGTGCATTTTCAATTTCATCTACCAGTATTTTTTTACTTCTTTCACCTTAAATTCTCACTATTCTTGAACTTTTGTAAGTGTAACCACACAGTAGGTTTTGTTTTATGTGTACCTTCTTTTGATCACTATAAATTTTTTAAGGTTTATCCACAATGCTGAGTTTAAGAGGTATTTACCTGTATTTATTGCTAAGTGTTATCTATTTTAAACATTATTCTGCCTATACACATTGATAATTGTGTTATACTCAGTTTGGTGAAATTATGCACAGAAATGCTAGCAATATCACTGTGTATTTTATTTGTTTTGTAAGCCTATGTATTGATTTTTCTTGGGTATATACCAAGAAATAAAGTTGTTAGGTCAGAGTGCATGTTTAAGTTTAAAAATCGAAATGACCCAAAAATTCATGAAATTCATTGTTTAAATTTACACACTGAAAAGCAACATATAATGTTCCATTAGTACTGAATCTTTGCAACATTTCATTTTCCCATTCTTTGTAATTTTGTACATTCTCATATGTTTACCATTTCTATTTGTTTTGCTTAAATATTTTTATCAGCTGTTTGTTCAAGTCTTATGAACACTTTAAATTTTTGTCATTATAACATGCCTATTTTAAAGAATTTATAAATATGATTGATTTTCAGCCTTTTAATTAATAATTTGATATTTTGTCTCACATGTACTTCAAGTAACTTCTCTTTTGTATTTGTAAATAGTTATTGTAGAGAACAAAATAAATATACTTCATAGGTCAAAATTTAAACTAAGTTTATATTCTTTTGTAATGAATATAAGGACCTTTATAAATTTGTTCCTACATTCAACTTCTCTTCTATCTTGAACTATTAGAGTTCCGTTAAAAATGTAGATTGTTACAGACCATGCCTATATATTTAAGTGTTTTTCCTTTTCTTCCTGTAATAGTTTCAGTATTTCTGGTCTTACATCAAGGATTTTGAACCATTTTGAATTGATTTTTTTATTACATTGTGAGAAATAGGAATCTAGTTTCAGTTTTCTAAATATGGACATCTAGTTTTCTCAGAACCATTTGTTGAAAAGGCTATCTTTGGTCCAACAGATGTTTTTGGATGACTGCAACTATGTGGATTTATATCTTGATCCTTAATTCTATTTCTTAGGCTTATGTGTCTATTTGTATGCCAATGTCATGTTGTTTTGCTACTATATTTCTGTAGTATAATTTAAAATCTGTATTGTTATCTCCATCATTGCTCTTTTTCTTTTCTTTTTTCTCCCTCAGAGTTGCTTTGGCATTTGGGATCTTTTGTGCTTTCATATGACTAGTTTTCTAGTTCAATGATTAAAGTCTGTGGAATTTTGATATGGATTGAATTGAATCAGTCACTTTTAGTAATATGGCCATTTTCTTAATATTAATTGTGTTGATCCATGAACATGGAAATAGTGTCTTCTTCAAATTCTCTCTTCAATTTTCACTGTAGTGGTCATTTAAAATTTTTGGTTAGGTTTCAGGTCTTCTTTTATATGGCTATTATGAATGGGGATTTTTTTTCCTAATTTTTTTACAACCTCTTTGTTATTGTCATGCAGAAAAGGTACTAATTTCTGCATGTTGATTTTCTGTCCTGCTACTTAGCTAAAAATGTTTATTAGATTTATGTTTTTTTGGTGGAGATATAAGGGTCCTTTAAATATAGGACTATATTATCTGCAAATAAGAATAATTTGACTTTTTCTTATTTCTTTATTTTTTCTTAGTGCCATGGCTAAGATTTCAAAAACTATTCTAAATATGTTTGGAGAGAGTGAACATGTCTGTCTCATTCCTGAGTTTATAAATATACTTGATTTTTCCATATTTAGTATAAAGTCTTTTCACATAACAGCTTTATTATGTTGAGCTATGATCCTTCTTTTAATAGTTTCTTCTTCATGGCTCTTTTTAAGAATGGAAGTTGAGTTAAGTTTAAAGCATTTTCTACATCTATTGCAATAACAATGTGATTTTTGTGCTCATTACTTTATTGATTTGCATATGTTAAATCATTATTATATGTTTGAAATCCAAGCAACTTGATCATGCTGTATGATTATTTCAACTTGTTGTTGAATTTGGTTTGCAAGTATTTTCTTGAGGATTTGGTATATATACTTATCAAAGTAATCAATCTATACTTTTTTTTGTACAGTTTTCCAATTTTGATATGTGGGTAGTAATACCCTCACAGCATGAATTATCAAACTTTCCTTCCCTTTATTTTATAAAATAGTTTGGGACCATTAGTGCCACATCTTTAATGACCAGGTATATTGTATTGTTCAATCTCCTTTTGTTTTTATGGTTTCTATAGTTTTTCTTGTTATTTAAGTCTACCATTATAATATAATAATTTTCTTCCATTATAATATGATACAAGAAATTATTTCAGTATTTTCAGACTTATTTTGTGGCCTGAAATGTAATCTATTTTGAAGAAACTTCTATGGCTGCAGAGAAGACTGTGTATTCTGCAACTATTGTTTCCTTTTCAAAGAAAAATCACTAGATAATATTATGGCTCAACTCTTAGCTATATCACCAACTAGTGTATAGATTAAAACATTATCTCCTGTCATGTATTTTACATAGCTGATGTGTTGTTAAAATGTATCTCAAGAGAAGAAAACAAGATGGCAGATAGCTGAGGTACCCTGAGACTCTGAGCTTCATGATATTAGAAAAATACTTCAGATTTTTGGCATCAAGCATTGGCTAACCCTGCCTTTTTTTGCCAACTAAGAAGCCACCAATCCATTTGATGTACATAATGTTCAAGGATTGACACTTAAATTGGCTTTTTATAGCACATAACAGCTGGGGAAACCTAGTGCTGTGACAGTTGCTGGCCCACCCACTGGGAAGTCATTTTTCCCTCTTTTTTTCTCCTGTATTGGAACTTGGAAAAACAAAATTGCAACACAGAGCATTACAGAATGAATCCTGAAAAAAAATGGGGCAGCCTGGATCCACCATAACATGTGGACAGATGACTGGCTGCCTGCCTCTGTCATCCAAGAGCTGAGTTAAACTGCAAACCCACCAGGTGACTGTGACAAATCAACTGCTCTGGAGGGAACTACACAGTTCAGAGCAACTGGTGGGCAGAATGCACACCCATGGACAAAGTTGTTGGCCAAATAAACAAAGGGAATACTTCATCTCTGCCTGGTGGGAGTGGAGCAGAATGGTAAGCTGACTTAGCCTGAGTGGGGGGTGGGTGGCATAGATGCTGTCTGGTGAAAAGAAAACATTTCACCACCTTGGAGAAACTGGTATTGACCTAAAACAAACTTCCAAGAGAAAAGTGGTGGACCAAAAAGCTCAAATCTACTTCCCAGGACTACCATGTGGGCAGAAGAGGCTAGTGACTGCTCATATACCAGCTCCACATGGGACCAGTTAAGAAAACTCACCTGCACCAGATGGCCCATCACACCAAGAAAAGCCTGGGCTCAAATACCCTGAGCCAATCCCCTCCAAAGCCACCAGATAGGAGAGGCAACATCCACTGCCACACAGTCCAGCATACCAACCTTAAGAAGGGACAGAGACACAGAGAGAGGTCTTACCAAAAGTGTCAGCAACTGGATTTGAAGTCAGAGGAGAGAGTCAAGAACACTTATTGAACTGATTTTTTTCATTTAGTATTTTAATTTTTATTCTTTCATTTCTTTGTTTTTCTTTTTCAACTTATTGTCATTTATCTCCCTCTTCCAGTCTGTTCAAACATCAATTTGCTTAACCTTCCCTTGCTCCATGTTTCTTTTTCTCCATTTTTAAATTTTTCTTTTCTCTTTTTTCTTATCTTCTCTCTCCTCTTTGTCTCTTCTGCATTCTGCCTTCCTCTCTCTCTCCATTTCCACATACTGCCTTACCTGTTCCACACTCACTATGCACTGAATAGTCAATTATAACAACTTAACGTGTTACCCCCATTATTCCTGTAATCCCTCTGCAATTCCGCCAATGACTGAACTATACCTTTATACACATTAGGGCCTTATTACCCTATAAAGCCCACATCTCACACCTCTTCTCCCACTCACCCCACCCTCTCCCTGTCCCCTCTACTAGACAGCATCTTTTTTTTTATGATATATTTGATATATTGTAAGAACTTTTGTAAATGCCACAATTACCCCCACCCAGCATAACAATAAAAAAAGAAAAAATATACAAATTTAAAAGTTTCTTTTCTTCTTCTTCTTCTCTTATGGGACTGGGGTTTGAACTCAGTAGACAGCATCTTTTTAATTACCTATGTAGCTATCACTATCCAAGCAACAGTTATCTCCCCAACACTTGCTGTTTATAGATGATATCACTAAAGTGTTTATAATATATTATGTAATTAACTGATTTGGTGTTGAATTTGTGAATTTGTTATTGCTAAGTTATATCTCCAGATCAGGGAACAGAAATATGAACAACAACCTAGCTAACAACTAAGCTAGTCAGAGAATAGAAATTAATTCAAGGGATTGATAACAGGAAATGATTAAAACTCCCAATTAACTTCAGCTAACCAACAACACAAGTGCAAAGCACAAAATATAACCAAGGGGAGAAAGAGAAGGCAGGAAAATACAACTCCTCAAAAGACTAGCAATAACAAAAGAGAGGATTTGGTACAAAGTGAAATAGATGACTCCCCAGTTGCTGACCTCAGAAAAATTATGATAAGAATGTTCAATAAGCTTACAGAGGAGCTTAAAAAGAACATGCAAAAACAACTCAATGAATATCAGGAGAACAGGGATAAAAGTAGAGAAGACCTGAAACAGCTAAATGAACTCAGAAAATTTCAACAAGATCCAAAATGAAACTAAGGAGAATATTTAGAAAAAGGAGATACATGAAATAAAGAAGACAGCACAAGATATGAAAGCAAAGTTTAACAAAGATATGGACAATTTCAGGAAAAAAAGAACCAAAATGAAATCCTGGAAATAAAAATTTCCTTAAAGTAAAAACACAATTGAAAACCATTGTCTCAGACTCAAACAAGTGGAAGACAGAATTTCAGGGCTCAAAGACAAAATAGATATTAAAGAAAAAAACAGAAGAATTCTTAGAAAAAAAATTTAAGAGCTGTGAAAAGAATATGCCAAAACTCTGTGACTTTATCAATAGACCAAATCTGCAAATCATGGGCATTGGAGAAAAAGTGCAAACAAAATGTATGCATAAATGTGGTTGGACTTGGGTCACATGATAAGGGGAGAGCACATATGGGCAGTATGGGGATAGGTAAGAAACCCAAACCATGATAGTATTTGATGTCCCCACTGCAGAGGAACTAATATAGAAACCTTAATGTGACAGAGGGCATTGTGAGAAGGGGATAAGGAACTAGTGAAAAGGTCAGAGATGAATCAACTTGGTGTATAACACATTTGTACACAGAAGCAATGCTAGGAATCTCTCTGTACAGCTATCCTTATTTCACTAGCAAAAATGCTTTGTCTTTCTTATTATAGCTTATACTTTCTCTTCCACAAAATTAGAGATAAGGGCAGAACAGATTTTGCCTGGAAGTGAGGAGGGGTGTGGGGAAAGGAGTGTGGGGATTGGAGGGAGAAATGGCCCAAATAATGTATGCACATATGAATAAATGAATAAAAAATGATACACATAATATATTCAATGAAACAGCAGAAGAAAATTTCCCAAATCTTGAGAAGGAGTTGTCTATTCAGATACAGCAGTACCCCAAGACACTAAACAGAAGTGGCCAAAATAGAACCTCTTCATGTCATATTATTATTAATAAAACTATCACAGAGAACAAGAAAAGGTTATTGAAGGCTATATTGCACAATCACTAAACCACAACTACAGAAGATTCTGAAAGGAATCCTACAGACAGAAGATGAAAACAAACATATCCATGAAAGAATGGAAATGGTTAAACCTCAAGAGAAAAGCAAACAAGTTATCAGAGAATAGCATAGAATTAGTTGCATACACAGAAACTCCTACACAACCAAAACAACTGAATGTCAGGAATCACTACATACTCCTCAATATTAACACTACATATTAATGGATCAAACTTCTCCATCAAAAGACACTGATTGGCAAACTGTATTAAAAAGGAAGACTCAACAATCTATTGTTTAAAAGAAACCCACCTTACAGACAGAAGCAAACATTACCTTAGGGAAAAGGATGGAAAGTTATTCACCAAGCTAATGGCCTCCAAAAGCAGGCAGGACTAGTACTTATCTCAGAAAAGTAGACTTCAAACTTAAATTCATCAGAAGAGACAAAGAGGGTCACTACTTTTAATAAAAGAAGCAACACATCAAAATGAAATAACAATTGTTAACTTACATGCATCTTATGTTGGGGCACACAAATTCATTTAACACATACTACTGGACTTACAAACACAGATAGACCCTAACACAGTCATAGGGGGAGACTTCAATACTCCTCTATCACCAATAGATAGGCCATTCAGAGAAAAGAGTCAACAAAGAAATTCAAATTGAATGACACCACAGATCTAATGGACCTGACAGATGCTATAGAGTGTTCATTCCTACATATCACAATAAACATTCTTCTCAGCAGCCCATGGAACCTTCTCCAGAAAAAACCATATTTTAGGTCACAAAGCAAGTCTTAATACAAGAAAATTGAAATAACTCCCTGTACACTGTCTGACCACAATACAATAAAACTAGAATTCAACTAAAGAAACAGCAGAAAATATTCAAACACTTTGAGACTGATAAACATGATGTTCCATGATCAGTGGGTCATCCTAGAAATAAGGGAGGAAATTAAAACATTCTTGGAATTCAATTAAAATAGAAGTAAAATGGATCAGAACTTATGGGACACAGCAGAGGCACAACTATGGGAAAGTTTTTAGAAAGCTCTAAAATAAATTACCTAATGCTGAATCTTTAATTCCTAGAAAAACAAGAACAAGTTAAAATCCAAACTAGCTGTAGGAGAGAAATAGTAAGAATAGGGGTTGAAATTAATGAAATAGAGATTTAAAAAAACATACAAAAAAATCAATGAGACAAAAAGCTGCTTCATTGAAAACAAAAACATGATTGACAAACCTCTAGTAAATCTGACTAAAATGAGGAGGGAAAAGAGTCAAATTAATAAAATTAGAAATGAAAAAGAGAAGATAACAACAAATGCCAAAGAAATACAGAAAATCATCCAGGACTCTTTGAAAACCTATATTCAAATAAATTGTAAGTTTAGAAGAAATGAAATCACCTAAACAAATCTGTAACACAGAAGGGAATTAAAGCAACAATATACAGTCTCCTGAAAAAGGTAAGTCCAAGAACTGATAGATTTATCACTGAATTCTAACAGACCTTTACAGAAAAACTAGTATCAACACTCCTCAAACTTTTCCATGAAATAGAAAGATAAGGGTCACTGCCAAATACATTCTATGAATCCAGTGTTACATTCATTCCCAAACCATATAAAAACACAACAAAAGAGAATTGCAAGCCAGTCTCTTTAATGAACATAGATGCAAAAGTCCTCAATAAAATACTGGCAAATAGAATTCAACAGTATATCAAAAAGATCATATACCATGATAAACTTGGTTTCATCCCTGGGATGTGGAGATGGCCGAACATATGAAAATCATTAAATGTAATACAGCATATTGACAGAAGCAAAGACAAAAACCACGTTTATCTCAATAGATTCAGGAAAAAGCCTTCAAACAAATTCAACAACCCTTCATGATAAAAGCTATGATGAAACTAGGAATAAAAGGAATGTACCTCAAAAAAATAAAGGCTATCTATCTATCTATCTATCTATCTATCTATCTATATCTATCTATCTATCTATCTATCTATCTATCTATCTATCTATCTATATATATTTCTCCATAATACTAAATGGGGAAAAATTGGAAATATCTCCTTTAAAGTTAGGGATGAGGCAATGGTGTCCACTCTCTCCACTCCTATGCAAAAGAGTCTTAGAAATCCTACCCAGAGCAATAAGACAGGAAGAAGAAATAAAAGAAATGCAAATTAGAAAGAATGTAGTCAAATTGTCCCTATTTGCAGATGACATCATCTTATACTTAAAACACCCAAGAAAACACCACCAAAAAACCCTAGACACTGTAAACAGCTTCAGCAGGATACAAAGTCAGTGGCTTTTCTATATACCACCAATGAACAGATTGCAAAAGAATAGGAAAGTAATTACACTTACAATAGCCTTAAAGAATACCTAAGAATAGACATAACAAAGCATGTGAAAAACTTCTACAAGAAAAACTACAAACATTTGAAGAAAGAAATTGACGAATACTACAGAACATGGAAAGATCACCCGTATTCAAGGATCAGTAGAATCAACATTGTGAAGATAGATATATTATCAAAAGCAATCTACATGTTTAATGCAATTCTCATCAAACTTCGAGTGACATTCATCAGAGAGGTTGAAAAAGCAATCCTAAAGTTTATCTGGAAGCATAAAAGCCCATGAATAGCCATGGTGACACTGAACACAAAGAGAAAAGTTTGAGGTATCACAACACCAGGATTCAAACTATACTACAGAGCCATATCAATAAAAACAGCATGGTACTGGCACAAAAACAGATATTATGACCAGTGGAACAGAAAAGAAGACCCAGATATGAATTCAGGCAGCTCTGTCCACCTGATTTTTTAAAAAGAAACCAAAAACATATAATGGAGAAAAGATAGCCTCTTCAACAAATGCTGCTGGGAAAACTTGTATCTGCATGCAGAAAACTGAAACTAGATCTATGTCTGTCACCCTGTACAGGTATCAATTCAAAGTGGATTAAGGACTTTAACATGTGACCTGAAACATTGAAGCTACTGCAGGAAAGAACAGGGAATATATTGGAATTAATAGGTATAGACAATGACTTCCTCAATAGAACTGAAAAGGCTCAGCAACTAAGAGAAAAGATTGACAAATGGAACCACATGAAAATAAAAACATTCTGTACAAAAAAAGAGAAATGATCTCTAAATTGAAGAGGTTACCGACAAAATGGGAGAAAATCTTTGCCAGCCTTACGTCTGACAAGGGTTTAATAACCAGACAATACAGGGGGCTTAAAAGAAGAAATAGGCAAATGAACAGAACAGAGTTTTTACCAAATGGTTAAACAACACTTGAAGAAATGCTCAACGTTCCTGGTCATAAAGGAAATGCAGGTCAAAACTACATTAATATTCCACCTCATTCCTGTTAGAATGACTAACATAAAGAACACAAACACTAAACATTGGTGAGGATGTGGGAAAAAATAAACCCACATACACTGTTGATGGGAATGAAAGTTAGTACAACCACTATGGAAAACAGTATGGAGGTTCCTCAAAACACTAAAAATAGAATTGACATATTATAGAGCATTTCCACTCCTAGGGATATGTCTGAAAGAACGTAAGTCAGGTTACAACAAAGGCACCTGCACACCCATGTTAATTGCAGCATATCCACAATAGCTAAGCTATGAAAACAGCCAAAATGCTCCACTACTGATGAATGGAAAAAGAAAATGTGGTATTTATGTACAATGGAATTTTACTCTGCCACAAATGAACTTTTGTTGTTTGCAGGTAAATGGATGGAACTGGAAAACATCATTTTAAGTGATTTTAGCCAGATTTTGAAGACCAAAAGTCATATGTTTTCTGTCTGTGTGGTACAGCCATAATACAAATAACACAATACTATAAAAAACAGGGCATGCTAAAGGAGGTCACATACACGAGGGGCAGGAATAAGGAAAGTTAAGAAGGTGAATATGGTTGACATTCTCTCTGTAGAAGAATGAATATAGAACTTTTATTTTTTTATTATTGTTTTATTATTCATATGTGCAAACAAGGCTTGGGTCATTTCTCCCCCCTGCCCACACCCCCTCCCTTACCACCCAATCCACCCCCCTTCCCCCTCCTCCCAACCCCCTCAATACCCGGCAGAAACTATTTTGCCCTTATCTCTAATTTGTTGAAGGGCAACAAATGCTAGCTTATTTTTTAGGTGTCTTACCTATCCTCACCCCTCCCTTGTGTGCTCTCGCTTTTATCATGTGCTCATAGTCCAATCCCCTTGTTGTGTTTGCCTTTGATCTAATGTCCACATAGGAGGGAGAACATAGGATTTTTGGTCTTTTGGGCCAGGCTAACCTCACTCAGAATAACGTTCTCCAATTCCATCCATTTACCAGCAAATGATAACATTTCATTCTTCTTCATGGGTGCATAAAATTCCATTGTGTATAGATACCAGAATTTTTAAAGTGGTTGAAATCACCATAGGAAATGACCTACAGTAGAAAGAAGAAAAATAGCGGAGATATACCAAAAAGACTATAATACACATATACAAGGATATACCACAAGGAAACTCACTGTGTAGCTATCTTAAACAAGTAAAAATGTCATTTTTTCTTCTTCTTTTCTTATACAAAATTGGAGAACAATTTTGTATAACAATTTTGTATAACAATTTTCTTATACAAAATTGGGAGTGGGGAGGAGGTGGGAAAATGGTAAAGGAGGGTGAGTATTGTGAAAATACTGTCTACACATGTATGCAAATGGAAAAGTGATACTTGCTGAAACTATTCAAGCTATAGGGGGAGGGAAGGGATGAAAGAAAATGGTGGAAGGGGTGAATTCAAATATGTTATACTTGATATATTATAAGAACTTTTGTAAATGAAACAGTGTAAAAAATGAGGCCAAGAAATAACTATATGCATGATTGTGAAAGTACTGTGATTATTGGCTCATGGCAAAAGTCAGAAATCATATTTTTCTTTAACATCATGTGTGGCCTAATGTATTTTGCAGAACCATGAGTGTCATACTCCTAGAACCAATGTTCAAGAAATAGGTGATTTTATTTTCATTAGACTAGTGAGAACTTTAAAGTCTGCTATTGTTATTTCCTGAATCTTTCCTGTGATCATCTGAAGTAAAATGAAGTTGAAAAGTTATGATGAAAAGATAACTTTCAGTGCAGGTACTGTAGTGTACAAATCCCACTGCTAAATCCGTCCTCATTTTCTATGTGGTCCTTTAAGTGGTCTTTCCAATCAAGGTTCAGTGCAGATGTTTTTGATGATGCTTTCACTCACATTGCCCAAGATTCCATTTGTCTGTAGAGCAGGTGGACATGTTGTTCTGAAGCCCTTGTACTATACTACTTACAGTCCTGTCCAAAAATTCTTGGCATATCAACAAGTGGCAAAGATATTCTCTGGTATTTTTTAAAATTTATTTTTATTATCACATTATTGTTGTACTGGGGATACACACTTGAGATTATAATTCACAGGTTTAGATTAAGATTTAAGCCCTCTATAATAGTATTTCTCAAATTTTAATATTCATCAGAAGCACTCTAAATTTTGTTATAACAGAATACTGGGCTCTATCTGTAGAGTTCTGTTTTAGTATGTCTGGAGTAGGACCCTGAATATTACACCACTTTTCCATTTATTTTTATTTTATTTTTTATTATATTATTGTTGTACTGGGGTACATTGTGATGTTTACAAAAGTGCTCACAATATATCTTAAATTCATTCCTTCCATCATACTCTTTTATCTCCCCTCCCCCATTTCTTAGAATAATTTCAGCAGACCTCATTTTTCCATTTTTATACAGGAGTACATAATATTTCCACCATATTCATCCTCCTTCATCCTTTCCTTATATTCTCCCATCTCCCATTGGTATCAAGCCCAGGCAGGACCTGTTTTACCTTCCTGCCCTTCATTTTTGAAAAGATACTTTTTTTTGTTTAAGGTAACTAACTATACAGGGCATTTCATTGTGACATTTCCCAGTACATATGTATTATAATCTCTGAAATTGCAAATATTACATGTAAAGATGTTATTCTCCACAGTTTAATTTTTTCTTATTGCATCAGGCTAGTTTTCATTTTTTTTCTATATGAATGACCATATTTTCTATTTTCCATTGAATGTCAAACAATCTTTGTAAAACAGAAAATCACTGATCCTATATTGCTAGTTCTATTTCTGAATTCTCTATTCTGCTCCATTTGACAATTTGTTTGTCACTATAACTATATTATACAATCTTAACACTTTTAGCTTAACAATAGAAACTACAATTCTGTACTCTAAGTGTGATAACTTTCTGAAAACCCTTTAAATTGTTTTAATTATTTTGGATCGTCTTAACTTTTTTATACATTTTAGAATAATCTTGATAATATCAAATAGATGATTTCCTGGACTTTATTTATTACTGCTTTGAGTATTTGCATAAATTTGGGAATAGTTGAAAACACAATTGAGTGTTCTGTTTATAATTCTATTATTTTATTCCTCTCAGTAAATTCATTGTAAGTTTAATTATAGGAGCACAATAGTTTTTTATGAGTAGAGGTTATAGATTCAAATGTTACAATAAATGTAGTTTTATTTCCAAAACTAATTTTCACTGATTTCATATACATTAAGGCACACTTGATTTTTGCATCTGGTCCTGGTTTCACATAGCTTTTCTGAATATATTGCCATACTTCAGTGTTCATGTGGACTTGGTTCCAGAACCTCCATAATATCCAAATCCTAGGACACTCAAATCACTAATGTGAAGTGGAGTAGAATTTGCATGCAGTATGCACACACCCTCTGGTACATCTCTAGATTACTTATAATGCCTAAAGTGTAAATGTTATGCCAATAGTTTTTATAATACATTGTTTAGGAATAATAAGTAAAAGACTATATATGCTCAGTAGAGGCACACATTTTTTTGCCTGTGGTTTTTGATTGTGGTTGGTTGAATCTACAAGACTAAACCCATATATAATTGGGTGTTGACCAAACTTACTCAAATGTTTTTATTGCCTATAAGATCCTTGTTGATTCTTTCTTAAATGTAGACATGATTCAACAGTGAAATAAAATGGAGGTTTTACTTATGAAAGAGTATAAATTATAAATTTTTTCATAAGCTATTTTTCTTTTTGTTTAGTTTACTCCCTATTTTATCCCAATTTTAATAAAACATGTAACTCCACCTTCCTCTTCACTTCTCTCCTGGGTTGACACTCATGACCTAAAGTTAGTGCAAAGTGTTTATCACGCTATAATAATCAATACCATTTAGTATATTCCAACAAACTGTCTTTCAGGATCCAATGATACTTAGATATCTAATTATCTAACTTTTGTGTATGTTTTTATATATATAATTTGTATGTGTATACATATGTATATATGTATACACATACAAATAGATCTACATATATATGCACACATTTTTATGTACATATAGAATGTGTGTATGTGTATGTAGAATGTATGTACATGAGTGGTGTACATATGTAGTATGTACATACAGCATGTACATATATTTAATATGTTAATATAGATTGAGTATATATCTATCTCAATTCCACACAATGGCCCATCTGTGTAACATGATAGTCCATGTTTATATAGAGATATTATTTAGGTAATATTTTTAATTTATCATATTAATTTAGAAGATGTCTAAAGAAAATAAATTTGAATATTTAAAATAAATATTTATCTATTATTAGATTTTAAAATATTGTGAAAATTTAATGAATTGTGAGTGTGCAATATTATATACATTTTCTAATAAATGGCTTTCTTTTTAAACATATGTTGATTATAAACAGATAGTTGAAAATATTGTTCATATATGAGGTTTTTAAATTTCAAGGAAATTAAACAAAATTACTTTTGATTCCCTAAAGTTAAAATAAAGTATCTGACCCACAAAGGTTCCTCCTGAACTTGAAATACATTTAATAATACCTTCTCCAAATTTTGCATTCCATCTGTGATTATCCTCTCTTCTTTCATATATTTTCTGTAAAGGGTTTAAATTCAGTTTTGAAAGGAACTCTCTTTTTTGTATATCATCATATGACTACCTCTGTTTTTTTCCCTGGGTGTAAATTGTTCATTTTGAATTATATCTCAGATAGTCTAAATTCAGTAAATAGATGACACATAATTCTATTCATCATCATTCAAACTGACACAGCTTTGAAAGGACAGAAATTAAGAGGAACCAATTCCCTTCATTTGTTTTAATTATTATAAAGATAACCTGGTGTGGTGACATATGTCTGTAATCCCAGCTAGTTGGGAAGCTGAGGCAGGAGGATCCCTTGAGTCAAAGAGTTTAAATCTAGCCTGTTTAATATAGGGAGACCTTGTCTCAAAAAAAGAAAAAGTCATAGGGGCTGTGTGTGGTGGCACAAGTCTAAAACCATAGCTACTTGGGAGGCAAAGGTAGGAGGACCATGGTCATTCTGATGCAGACCTCAACAAAAGGAGAGAACCTATCTGAAAAATAGACTAAAGCAAAAAGTGCTATGAGTATGGCTCAAATGATATAGCACCTGTCTAGCAAGCTCAAGGCCCTGAGGTCAAACCCCAGTATTATCAATTAATAATTGTAATAATAATAATTATTATGAGTAGTGTATATAATAATAAAGATAGCATACTTTTGCTAGGACTTAAAATGCATAAGCTAACAAATTAGTAAAGTCAGTCAGCAAAATGTTATTTGACAAAAATTTATTTTGTGTTTTCTTTATGAAACTGTGCTTCTATAATTACAGGTACATACAGGTATGATATGCCCTTTATGCAGGAAGCTTCAGTTTCTATAATTAAATGAACTATATTCAAGTTTATCTCTTGTTTGGTGAAAACAGTAGTAGCCATCTACAAACTATTGTTCTGAGATTAAACTACAATTGTTCCACACAGAAATTAGTCATTTTATTTTGCCATGATAAGAAGATCAGGAAGAGTTCATTGTTCTAAGAAAATATTGCAAAAATTACTTAGGATAATAATTAACAAACCTATTGACCAACATTTTATGTTTGGAATTCTCAATGTTACTTTTAAAATATTTAAATACAATGCTACATACTTTTGTCAATAAAAGTTTAAAAGCTTAAGATTGAGGAAAAATGCAAATACTTCACAAATTTTCTTTAGTAAAAAAAGCAAACATACTTCTACGTCTTTTCAAAAATGCAATCACAATTTATGTTTTTTTTTTTAATCTTCTAGGTTTTCCTTCTACAAAATTGGAGAACAGGAGGGTGGAACATGTCCTGCCCAAGGAGGAGGGGGCTGGCACCAGTGGAAGGAGGGAGGTGGTCGGGAAAGGGAGTAGGATGAATATGGTACAAAACATCTGATACCTGTTGAAACTGTTCCAGGAATGAGGAGTGGAGGCATGAAGGAGAGTAATGAATTCAAGTATGATATATTTGATACATTGAAAGAACTTTTTAAAGTACCACAGTGTACCCCCATCCAGCACAACAATAAAAGAAAAAAGGAATATTTTCATTGTTTTTAGTGCTGAGAGTTGAACTCTGGACTTCAAGCTGACTAGGCAGGCACTTTACCACTTGAGCCACACCACCAGTCTCTTTTTGTGTTGGTTATTTTAGAGACAGAGTCTAGTGAACTATTCACCTGGGTTGGCTTCAAACCATTTTCCTCCTGATTTCTGCTTTCCTACTAGCTAGGATTACAGACGTGAGCAACCAGTGCCCAATAAGAATCTATCATTTGGTAGTCTTAATTTTTTAAAAAAGATTGTTTGTTTGTTGAGACTAATTCAGTCAAGCAATTGGTTATTATGTGGGTAGAGCTTACTACTGTAATTAAAATTAATAAATTAATTTAAAGATTTCATTTTGTATTCCTCATTTCAATGTAGTCCTAACTAAAAACATTGTAAATCTTTGCCTGTTAAAAAAGTAACTTTACAAATAATGTTTCTGTAATTTTTTCTGTATTTCTTTTCTACTGGTTAACACTTACAAAAAATATGTTTTACATGTAGAGGGTATGTATTAATTATTTTTTGCCATTTTACTCCAAAACAGTCAATACAACTCCTTTAGTTTCTTTCAAAGCTATTTGGCCTTGGAATTTATCATTCTTGTTTTGAGTAGGATGTATGTGCAGTCTAAAACTAATTTTTCTCTAGCTTCAAATAAAAAAACCTGTAAGTATCAAGGTACTAAGCAAAGCATTTTGTAAAACCTTCAAATAAAATCATTGATAAAGATCAAGTTAATGAGGACAACAAATGATAACATGAGATAAACACCATGATAGTGAAATATAGACTTAATAATAGGTAGAATCAAATTCTGGTGGAAATGTATTCAAAATGACACGCATGGTAATAATCAAGGATGGAAAATGATAACCAGAAGGAAAATATTTTTTTTCATTTTTTAAAACTAATTCATTTTCAGAATAGTTGTTGGTATTTAAAATACACTAAAATAGATACCTGGATTTGGGAAATTGGTTTTATGATCCTGGAACATGTGTAGAATACTTTGGCTACCATAACAAAAGTTTTCTACTGCTCTATCATCATACACACACACACACACACACACACACACACACACACACACACACATTCTTGCAAAGATGTTTTCTTGCTTTGTCTTTTATTGGAGAACTTCTAATTTCAGTACATGAATTAAATTTTAAGACAATTTTTGGAATTACAGTTAGCTATAGATTTTTCTTAAAATATCTCTTCCCAGAATATTTTCTCCTTCCTCTTAACAAACTAATTTCTTCTTGAGAAATTGCCTCTCACTAACTGAGTGCAATCTTGATGGGATGATAAATCCAGATATCTGTGTACTCTAAGCTGATTTTTCAGACTGTTCAAGAAATTAAAATCCCTAAAATCAATGAACAAATAAAGAAATGAACAACTGAACTAAAAAGAACTTTTTCAAAGGAAGGCTGTCTTTTCTCCATTATAATTTTGGCCCCTTTGTCAAAAATAAGATGGTTATAGTTGTGTGGATTCATATGAGGGTCCTCTATTCTGTTCCACTGGTCTTCATGTTTGTTTTTGTGTGCCAGTACCATGCTGTTTTTGTTGCTATTGCTTTGTAATATATTTGAAGTCATGTATTGTTATACCGCCAGCATTGCTCTTTTTGCTGAGTATTGCCTTGGCTATTTTCAGTCTCTTCTGTTTCCAAATGAACTTTAGATTTTTCAATCTCTGTGATGAAAGTCATCGGGATTTTGATGGGAATTGCATTAAACATTTAGATTGATTTCTGTAGTATAGCCATTTTTACTATATTGATTCTAAAATCCATGAGCATGGGAGATCTTTCCATCTTCTGTAGTCTTCCTCAATCTCTTTCTTCAGGGGTTTATAATTCTCCTTGTAGAGGTCACTCACATCTTTTGTTAAGTTTATTCCTAAGTATTTGATATTTTTTAAGGCTATTGTAAATGGAATTGTTTCAGTGCATTCTTTCTCAGTTTGTTCATTGTTGGTGTATAGAAATGACTTTTGTAAGTTGATTTTGTATCCTTCCACCTTGCTGTATATGTTTATGGTGTCTAAGAGTTTTGGGGTAGAGTTTTTTGGGTCTTTAAGGTATAGGATCATATCATCTTCAAATAGGGATATTTTGACAGTTTCTTTACCTATTTGTATTCCTTTTATCTCTCCTTCTGCTCTAATTGCTCTGGCTAGGAATTCCAGTACTATGTTGAATAGGAGTGGGGATAGTGGGCACCCTTGTCTTGTGCCTGATTTTAAGGGAAATGTTTTCAGTTTTTCACCATTATGATGTTGGCTGTAGGTTTGTCACATAGAGCCTTTACAATGTTAATGTACATTCCTTCTAGTCCTAGTTTTCTTTGAGCTTTTATCATGAAGTGGTGTTGAATCTCGTCAAAGGCTTTTTCTGCATCTATTGAGATGATCAAGTGGTTTTTGTCTTTGCTTCTCTTAATGTGCTGTATTACATTTATAGTTTTGCCTATGTTGAACCACCCCTGCTTCACTGGGAGAAGCCGACTTGGTTGTGGTGTATGATCTTTCCAATGTATTGTTGGATTCAGTTTGCCATTATTATACTGAGAAAGTGTTTGCATCAATATTCATTAAGGAAATTGGCTTACAGTTCTCCTTTTTGGAGGTGTCTTTGTCTGGTTTTGGGATGAGAGTAATATTGGCTTCTTAAAACTAGTTAGGTAGTGTTCCTTCCCTTTCTATTTCATGGAACAGTTTAAGGAAGGTTGGTATTAGTTCTTTAAAGTTCTGAGAGAATTCAGCAGTGAATCCATCAGGTCCTAGACTTTTCTTTTTTGGGAGATTCTTTGTTGCTGTTTCAATTTCATTTTGTGTTATAGATCTATTTAGGTGATTAATATTCTCTTGATTCAGTTTTGGATGGCCATAAGTATCTAGAAATCTGTCCATTTCTTCAAAAATTTCAAATTTATTAGAGTATAGCCTCTCAAATTAGTCTCTAATGATTCCCTGGATTTCCATGGTGTTTGTTGTTATCTCCCCTTTTGCATTTCTGATTTTACTGATTTGGGTTTTTTCTCTGCTGATTTTAGTCAGATTTGCCAAGGGTCTGTCAATCTTATTTATTTTTTCAAAGAACCAGCTTTTTATTTCATTAATTCTTTGTATGGTTTTTTTTTGTTTGTTTTTTTCTATTTCATTGATTTCAGCCTTTATTTTAATTATTTCTCTCTTGTTTGCTAACTATACATCAGACAAAGGACTGATAACCAGAATATACAGGGAACATAAGAAACTAAACTCTCCCTGAATCAATGAACTAATTAAGAAATGGGCAGCAGAACTAAATAGAACTTTCTCAAATGAAGATATTCAAATGGCCAAAAAACACATGAAAAAATGCTCACCATCTCTAACCATAAAGGAAATGCAAATCAAAACTACACTAAGATTCCATCTCACCTCTGTTTGACTAGCTATCATCAAAAACACCACCACCAACATGTGTTGACAAGGATATGGGGAAAAAGGAACCCTAGTCCACTGCTGGTGGGAATGCAAGCTGTTGCAACCACTCTGGGAAAAAAATTTGGAGGATTTTTAAAAATCTAAACATAGATCTGCCATATGATCCAACAATCTCACTCCAGGGGATATACCCAAAGGAATGCAACAAAGGTTACTCCAAAGGCACCTGCACACCCACGTTTATTGCAGTGCTATTCACAATAGCCAAGTTATGAAACAACCAAGATTCCCCACTACTGACAAATGGACCAAGAAAATGTGGTATTTATACACAATGGAACTTTACTCAGCCTTGAAGAAGAATGAAATTCTGTCATTTGCAAGTAAATGGATGGAACTGGAGAACATCATTCTGAGTGAGGTTAGTCAGACTCAGAAGACCAAAAAGCATATGGTCTCCCTCATATGCGATCTTTAGATCTAGGGCAAATACAGCAATGTTGTAGGACTTTGGTTATACAAAAAATGGAGAGCACATACGGGAGTTATGGGGTTAGATAGAAAACCCAAAACATAAAAGCATTTTATGTCCCCACTCCAGAGAAATTAGTACAGACACTTTACGGTCAACATCAGAAGGGGATCAGGAACCAGTGTAATGATGAGTTAGAGATAAATCAACCTGGTTTGTAACACATTTGTACATGAAAGCAATGCTAGTAATCTCTCTGTATAGCTGTCCTTATCTCAACTAGCAAAAATGCTATGTGTTTCTTATTATTGCTTATTTGTATTCCAATGGAACTTGTGAAAACGCAGAATAGGTTCTGCCTGTAAGCGAGGGGGTGGGGAGAGAGGGGGGCAGGGAGCAGGTTGGAGAAATGACCCAAGCAATGTATGCACATGTGAATAAATGAATAATAAAAAAGAAAAAAATGCATTCAATAGTTATATTTTTAAAATTTCATTTAGGAGACACAAATGTTTTACATGTATACTTGAGAAATCAAATTTTAGAACACATTTAGATAGATGATATGTTGATCAGTAAATAGGTAGATGGAATTATTAAAGTAATCTGTACAATTTGATTCTCTTTGCATAACTTATTTTTAGAATTTACAAAATGAGGCATGAAATGTAGCAGATGAGATTGGTTTCTCTCAGGCATAAAACCATGCATTTTTTTGTGAAGAGTATTCTATTCTTACTAAGGTATGGTAATAAACTGCTTTACTTTGAATTTGTCAAAAACTGTTTTTCTATTTTACTATCATTGAAATTTGTGGTTTTTTTGAGCAGGCAATGCACATACTAATTTGCATTTATATTTATACTGGTGCTCTGGAGTATGTATTTCTATTTAATAAGTTGACATATGCATTTATGCATAATCTGGGAAATCATGATTTTCACTGCTGCTTTCATGATATGGTTCTCTTTTCAAATTGGAATGAATTGAAGAATATCTCATTGAGGATTATAATTAAATATTTAGATACATTTTATTCCTTTATTTCATTTTAACTACCAGGTTCACATTAACTGGTGCATCATTTGAACAAGATTGTGGCTGAAATGTTCTGGTAAAAAGTGAGAGATGGCAGTCATCCTGGATACCAAGCATACAGGCTGAAGAGTTTTAAATTTATTGCCAAGAACTGATGTGGTGACACCTGAGCTTTACTATTTCTATCAGTTGGCTTTAGAATACAAAGGATTTTTACCATCTCCATAAGATTAATTGCAGACATCTATTGAAACATTTAAAAACAAAATTTAATTGTTTTCTTTAAATGTTAAACTCATATATGGTCATTATGAAGGACAGGACAGAAAAGTGAAAATAAATTAATGGATGACATCCCATAATATCCCTTACCATATGTAACTAGGATTAATGTCATATTTTTATATTTTGGCTTCTCACCTTTTACACACACCATACCAAACCATTTACATACTTACTTTAAAATGAACTCAGATGCATTTATATATATCTTGTGAAAATAACACAGTTATTTAAAGGCTTAAATGATTATTTTTAAATTTTGATTTATATATTGTAAAAAAAATTGCTATACCATTAGCTAACATTATCCCTACTGTCAAAACCTATACCTCCACATAATTATTAATGTGTACATATTAGTCCATGACTTTAATGATAATTGAAGCATTTTGTTTTAGTTTAATGTATAGGATGATTCTAATTTTCAATGTAAATCATAAAATAATAAATATCTTGCTGTGTATAACATTTAAGAATCCTTAAATATTATTAAATATGGAATCAATCACTGAATATTGAACAGTGAATCAAATGTATGATTTTTTAAAATAATGCATGATATATTGAAACATTTTTTCAAATTCTAAAAGGGTTTTATTTCTCTGAAGAACTACATACCATAAATATTTTAATATTAATGTTAAAATAGTATCTGATATGGGGAATGTATATTTATATGTATATATTTGCTCACATATGTGTTTCTTTCTTTTTTTAGTGAGATCATTTTTGTATTTATTTCTTAGAACACTCTATTGAAGATTCTTTCCCCAGTGTTCAAATGGGTCTCTAGTTAGGTAACTTTTTTAAATATGTGAGGACTTGGACATCTGTTATGATCCAATAGTCCCCAGAAATATTTCTGGTATTACTGTAAGTAATTAATGAATTTTCAAACTCTTTCAAAACTATAGGATAACCTGGGATCTAGCAAATAATTTAAGTCCTGAAATTTTAAACTTCTATTTTACTTACAATCCAATGGGAAGAAATTCTCAACAGATTGTTTTGGTAAATAAATTTAAATTCTAGTTTTAAAGAACTGAAGTGGATTTTTCACCAGTTTGGCTCTAATCAGTGTCATAAACTTTGTATCACCTAAAATGAATTTCCAGTTTTTTAATCCTCCTGACATTTCTCCCTGCTGTTTTTCCTTTGTTATGGCAATTCAATCCTCTTGTTGCTCTGGCCAATAAATTTGGTGTACTCCAAAAATCTTCTGCTTATTTCATATCCTATATTAACTTTGTATAAAAACCTACCTTAGAGCACAATCTACAATTTAATCTTTTCTCACTGATGCAGTTTTTATACTCTTCAATACAATCTTACTCCCTTAACAGGACCAGCAATAGCCTCATATCTGGACTCCCACTGTGACTTTTTAGCCTATCATCAATAACCAGCCAAGCAATAATTCAGTAATTCCTCATTTTCCCCAGAAAATGTGAAAAATTTCATACTGTTTTAGGAAGCAAAAATATGTGATTAGATCAGTACCTGAATAGTGAAGTCACTCATTCACTCAACTAACATTTTTTGAGTTTGAGTGTTAATGCCAGAAATATTGAAAGATGCAAGACATACAAAAAATCTTACATACAATTTAGTGACTCTTTTCCATATAACAATTTTTCTCTATAACAATTTATCATGATGGGACAGTTACAATGAAAATACATTTCTTCTCAGAAATAACACAATTTTTTAAAAGCAAGATAAGAAAGAAATCTGGTCATATGCCAAACTATAGCATAAGAGCATGTATTATGGATGGGAAGGTGAAGTTGATGACAGGAGGGAGAATGAAACTAGGGATTTCTGAATGGTTATCTCTTTCCTAAATAAATACCCTATCAGGGTCTCCAGACTATGTAACTGAACAGACATGACCAGGAAGACTGGTCTTGAAACAGGAATTAGAAAGAAAAGACTGACACCTATTTCCCATGATCCATACATCTATTTTTCAAGCAGTATATGATCCCAGCGTGCTTACTTAGCAGGAAGAGAAAATTAACATCAGTTTAATCTTGTAAGGAAGTATTGCTAAAAGCAATTTGTTAAAAAGGCAGTTTCTTTTAAAGCTTTTCCTGTACATCTTGTGCCAGTACCCATGGGGAAGCTGTTAATTCTAACCTCCACTTCAAGTGCAAATTAATGTGTTCATTCTTGCTATTGCCTGTCTATTGCTGGAAGCAAGTTATTCATTGTCCAAATCTTTGAAGGTTCTCTGTTCAATCATGTTAAGTTAAGATGTATGAATTCTTTCAATTTTTCCCTTCTTTATCACAGTGAGGGGCTCAGAAAATCTTGACACTAACCATGTGACCAGAGACCACACAGCACCTTCAAGTAAAGCTTAGGCAAACAAAAACACAATCATTTGTAATTAAAAAAAAACACAATCATTGGTTGCTGTGCCAATTATAGCTCAAAACAGATATGTCATCTCATATTCTTTTATGGCTATTTCTTTTCATTTTCCTTCCTCCAGGTTACATGATCTAAGAATGTATTAATATTTCATTGTCATTGATATTCACAATGAAACCACCTTATCCCTCTTCAGGGCAGTGGTTAAATCTGACAAAGTTACCACACTCTACATCCCAATCTAAAATTATAAATTAACAATTTTATTTGAAATTTTGTTAGAATGAATTGATGTTGTCATAATATCAGATATGAAGAAAAGATTCATTTTTACCAATCTGGTAGAAAAAAACCTAGCCCTTGTGATTTCTTTATGATCACTATGGCAATTAAATAAGAAAGAAAACTTACAATAAATGCATACATGTCCATAACACAAATTAGTTCAATGAAAATAATCCTTAACATTTTAAGAAATATATTAATTATAAAACAAAGTAAATAATCCTAGAGAACAGGTAGTTGCCCTTAATACTTGTGAAAACTTGAATAAGCAAGTTACCCTTTCTATACCTTAGTTCTCTTACCTGTTTATTGAATAATTCTACCATATATGATACTACAATATCTGAGTTAATATTTGTAAAATATATCTGACACTACCTGACATTATTAAGAATTCTTCACCACAGAGAGGAACTAGAGTCCATCAATGATCATAATCACCATCTATATTTTCGTCAACTGGCATAATTTCTAGGAACTTTTTGTAATAGAAGAAAGTACATTGCTCCTCCACCAAAAAAATTACATTGTAAAATGAAAAGAAAAACTTAAAAAAGCTAAATCTTCAAAAAGTTCAGGCATCTGCTTTTCCTTTAATGTGTAAATATTGCTTGTCAAAATTTAGAACTTATAAGAATGAAATAATAATCTGGATGCATATAATTTTGTACTTACATATATAGTAAAGATAATGTTTTAAGAACATAAGAAATTACATGTTCAAATAATAAATATGAACTTGAAAATTGGCCTCAATGTTATAGGTTCTAACCACCTATAATTATGTTATATTTTAAAAGAAATGAAGTTCTGGTTCCAATGGTATTTACTCTATTGGTTTCCCACAGAATCGTTGACTAAAGCTGGGGGTGAGAGGAATAAGAAATATTTGAAGGCATTGGAAAGTAAATAGAAGCCAAAAGACTATGTGAACACTGGTACAGGCTGGAAGAGAGCAGTGTGTACTAAGTTTCTGATATTTGTGATTATACACTGGGACTAAAGAATGAACTGTGTATTAGCAGCTGGGAAAAATGCCGAGAAGAATAGGTACCACTCTAGACCTACCAATCCAATGGCCCCCCCAAAATAGGCAAGAGTAGTAACACTTATCTCGGACAAGACTTCAAACTTACACTGATCAAACTAGATAAAGGACACTCCATACTAATAAAAGGGGAAATCCACCAAAAGGAAATAACAATCATCAACTTATATGCACCCAACGACAATGCACCCAATTTCATCAAACATACTCTGAAGAACACAAAAATATATATAGACTCCAACACAGTGGTAGTGGGAGACTTTAATACCCCTCTATCACCAATAGGTAGGTCATCCAAACAAAAAATCAATATAGAAATTTCAGAACTAAATCAAACCATAGATCAAATAGGCCTAGATGATATCTACAGAATATTTCATCCAACTTCTGCACAATATACATTCTTCTCAACAGCTCATGGAACCTTCTCCAAAATTGATCACATCTTAGGGCACAAAGCAAGTCTTAACAAATATAAGAAAACAGAAATTTTCCCATGCATTCTATCTGATCACATGCATTAAATCCAGAAATCAACAACAAAAACAACAGTAAAAAACATGCAAAAAATTGGAAGCTGAACAACACATTGCTCAGTGATCAGTGGGTCATTGATGAAATAAAAGAGGAAATTAAAAGGTTCCTGAAAGTTAATGAAAATAAAAACAAGACCTACAGGAACCTATGGGACACAGCAAAGGCAGTCATAAGAGGAAAGTTTACACCCATGAGTGCATATATTAAAAAGTCAGAAAGATCTCAAATAAATGACCTAATGCTACATCTCAAACTCCTAGAAAACAAGAACAAGCAAAACCGAAAACAAGCAGAAGAGGAGAAATAATAAAACTAAGGGCTGAAATCAATGAAATAAAAACAAAAAAACAAACCATACAAAGAATCAATGAAATAAAAAACTGGTTCTTTGAAAAAATAAATAAGAGTGACAGACCCCTGGCAAACCTGCCTAAAATGAAGAGAGGAAAAAAAACCCAAATCAGTAAAATCAGAAATCAAAAAGGGCCAATAACAGCCAACACCAAAGAAATCCAGGAAATCATCAGAGACTACCATTTTCCCTAAAATCAGAAATAAGACAAGGGTGCCCACTATCCCCACTCTTGTTCAACATAGTACTGGAATTTCTAGCCAGAGTAATTAAGCAAGAAGAAGAAATAAAAAGAATACAAATAGGTAAAGAAACTGTCAAAATATCCCTATTTGCAGACAATATGATCCTATACCTTAAAGACCCAAAACTCCTAGACACCATAAACAGCTATAGCAAGGTGGCAGGATACAAAATCAACTTACAAAAATAATTAGCTTTTCCATGCACCAACAACGAACAAATTACTGAGAAGGAATATATGGAAACAATTCCATTTACAATAGCCTCAAAAAAAAAATCAAATACCTAGGAGTAAACTTAACAAAGGATGTGAATGATCTCTACAAGGAGAACTGCAAACCCCTGAAGAAAGAGATCAAGGAAGACTATAGAAAACATTTGCCAGATATACATCAGACTAAGGACAGATAACCAGAATACACAGTGAACTTAAGAAACTAAACTCTCCCAAAATCAACGAACCAATAAAGAAATGGGCAACTGAACTAAACAGAATTTTCTCAAAAGAAGATATTCAAATGGACAAAAAACACATGAAAAAATGCTCATCATCTCTATCCATAAAGGAAATGCAAATCAAAACCACATTAAGATTCCATTTCACCCCTGTTAGAATAGCCATCATCAAAAATGGCACCAACAACATGTGTTGGCAAGGATGTAGGGAAATAAGAACCCTTGTACACTGCTGGTGGGAACACAAGCTAGTACAACCACTCTGGAAAAAAATTTGGAGGCTACTTAAAAGTCTAAACACATATCTGCCATATGATCCAGCAATCCCACTCCTGGGGATATACCCAAAGGAATGAAACACAGGTTACTCAAAGGCACCTGCACAACCACATTTATTGCAGCAGTATTCACAATAGCCAGGTTGTGGAAACAACCTGGACAAATGGATCAAGAAAATGTGGTATTTATACAAAATGGAATTTTACTCAGCCTTGAAGAAGAATGAAATCCTGTCATTCGCAAGTAAATGGATGGAACTCAAGAACATCATTCTGAGTGAGGTTAGCCAGGCTCAGAGACCAAAAATCGTATGTTCTCCCTCATATGAGGACTTTAGATCTAGGGCAAATACAGCAATGTTGTTGGAGTTGGGTCACATGACAAGGTAAGAGAACATATGGGAGGTATGGGGATAGGTAGAAAACCCAAAACATGAAAGCATTTGATGTCCCCACTCCAGAGGAACTAATACAGAAACCTTAAAGTGACAGATGTCAACATGAGAAGGTGATCCGGAACCAGTGTAAAGATCAGTTAGAGATGTATCAACTTGGTTTGTAACACATTTATACATGGAAGCAATGCTAGGAATGTCTCTGTATAGCTACCCTTACCTCAACTAGCAAAAAACGCTTTGTCTTTCTTATTACGCTTATGTGTTCTCTTCAACAAAATTAGAGATAAGGGCAGAACAGGTTCTGCCTGGAAGCAAGAGGTGTTGGAGGGGAGAGGGTGAGTGGGAAGGGCAGTTGGGAGAAATGACCCAAACAATGTATGCACATGTGAATAAATGAATAATAATAATAATAAAAAGAATAGGTATCACTCTGATTAGCAGAGTCAGACATTTTACACTAGCATTATGGCCTCTAGAACAGCTTATTTACTCAAATCTCTGGCTGAGCCCTCCAACAAGTATGCAGAACAAATCTAAGGAAGCTAAACAACAAAACCTGAAACAAGATTAAAGCTTCTGCTCAAGAAACAGTTTGTAATAAACCCTGGTGAAGGATTTTACTTTACAAATAAAGCACTTCTTTGCTAAAACTGGGATCTATAATCTCTACAACTTTACATTAGAATAGCCAGAATGCAATTAAATAGTCACAGAGAGAGGAAATACAAAGAAAACAGAAAATTTTCTCAAGAGAAAAGACCAGTAACTGAATGTAACTCGAAGATGAACCTCTAATTGTTAACTAGAAAACACTTTAAAAGCAGCTAATGTAACTATTTTCAATGAAGTAAAAATTTACATTTTTAATGAAAAAATGAGTTTTCAGAATTGAAACCAATCAATCTAAATCATATGAAATCTCAACAGAGAAATACATATACTTAAGTGAGTCAAATGAAAATTAAATATGCAAAATAAAGTTTTAAAAACACTTGATGAATGTAAGAACTAAATGGTGGTAAAAGAAGAGAAGTAGATGGACTAGAAAATAGGAAGAAAGGTCAATTGAAATTATCCAATTTCACAAACACAGCAATGAATTATGTAAAATTAAATAAAAGCTTAAGCATATACTGTATGACACAATTAGAATTCTATTTGGAGGGGTGAGTGGGAAGAAATTATTGGAAAAATGGTATTTGCCAAAGTCTCAAGTATGAAGAAAGACAGAAATTTACATTTCAGAATGCTAACATGAAGCTATAAACACACAAAGAATCTCATGCTGAGGAACATCATAAAGTTTTTAAAGCCAAAAAACCCTAGGAACAATAAGAGAAAAACACATTATAAATGGGGGAACAAGATCTACTTAGTATTTTAAATCTTATTAGAAACCACATGTTGAAAGGCAATACAATTCAAAATATCAACCAAGATTCTATAGTTCACAAATACATTCTTCAAACATGAAGGTAAAATAAAGACATTTTGTAGATGGAATGTGCCATCAGCAGACTTAGTCTAAAGAATTTGGTGAAGAAATTTCTTCTGGATGACAAGAAACAACATCAGGATTAAAGATAGGGATATATAATTTTATACTTATAATTAAAAATTTAATAGCACTAACTCTGCCATCAATAAGACATCTAGACACAAATGTAAGGAAACATCACAATCAGCTGCAGGTAAATGGATGGAACTGGAGAACATCATCTTAAGTGAAGTTAGTCAGGCTTGGTAGGTTAAAAGCCACATGTTTTCTCTCATATGTGAAATATACACCTACTACAATACAAGCAATATTATAAAAAATAGGTCATGTTAAGAAGAGGTCACATATGAGAGAAGGAGGGTAAAAGTAGGAAGTTGAGAAGGTGAATATGGTTGATGTACTTTCTATACAAGAATGAATATAGAATTTTTAAATGTATTGAAATCACCATAAGAAGGGTACTAAAGTAGAAACAAGAAAAATAGAAGAGATGAACCAATTTGGGTTATAATATACATATGGAAATGTCACAAGTAAATTCCCTGTGTAGCTAACTTAAACAAAAATGTCATTTTTTTTTCTTTTACAAAATTGGAGAACAGGAGGACAGAACAGGTTCTGTCTGGTGGGTTGGTACCAGTTGGAAGGGGGCAGATGTGGGGAAAGGGTGTAGGAGGGTGACTATAGTGCAAATCTACGCACACATGTATGTAAATAGAAAAATGAGACCGTTGAAACTATTTCAGGAATGGTTGGAAGAGGGATAAAGGACAATGATGGAGAGGTTGAATTCAAGTATGATATATTTGATATATTGTAAGAACTTTTGTAAATGTCACAATGTACCCCAGTATAACAATAAAAAAGGAAAAGAAAAAAATCCCTACCTTAAAAAATAAGTAAAACAAAATTTCTATTGAAAACAGGACCTAAACTAGCTAGAGCAATCTTGAAAATGGTAAGGTTGAAAACGTAAGAGTTCAGACTTACAATTAAGCTATGTAAACAAGATGATGTGGCATGGTATTAGAAGAAATACTTAAATTTCAGGAAACAAATGACTGACTATAATGCATATATCCTTAATTTCTTTATCTATATATTAGCTGTCTATTCCTCAAACAGATATTAGGAATCCTTTCCATCTTTAATAGGAATATATAGCAAAATCAATAATCTAAAAGTCCACCCAAGGCAACTATGGGGAAATAAAAAAACAAACTTAAATTTAAACTTAAAAATATATAATAAAGATTAAAATGGTAGCTGGCCTTAGTGGCACAAGCCTGAAATAACAGCATACAGGGAGCTGACAAGAGCACTGAGTTTGAAGCCAGTCTGGGCTTATAGGGAGATCAATTTTATCTTAAATGTGGAAAATCATGTCATTTTAAAAAATTTTAAGCCATAGTGGTAAAACATTTTAAACCTTGCCTTCTGGACACAAGAATCTATCTGGTGTCTTTCTATAGGTGGATACATTGAAGGGAAGAGAGATACATTTTCAAGTTAATTGTTCTTCAAAGGGATTGCAGTAATTTAACATTTACCATCAATGTATGAGACCTATTGTTTTACATTGCTATCAAAAATGATGTAATTTTAGATTTGGATATGAAAATGGTAAGCAATATCTCAATGTTTTAACTACATTTTCAGGTACTAGATATTATATAACATTTAAAATGAATATCATGCACCACTTTTATTTTGTTTTGTAATTTTTCAGTTTTTTACAGTATTATTAGCATATATTTGTTGTACAAGGGGGTTTTCATTGTGATCTTTACATATGTGCTTATAATGTATCTTGTTAGATTCATTTCCTCTGCATACACATATACAAAATGCATCAACCGTATTTACACTCCTTCATTTTCTCCATTTACCCTTCCTTCTCCACAGGCACCGGACCCTTGATGGGACACATTTTACCTTCCATCCTTCATTTCTTAAGTGTATATTGATTGTTCAAGCAGGCTTTGCTTTTGGCATTTCACACATATATGTATTACACTTTAATCAGATTAACCCTAATACTTACACTTTCTCTATTATCTTTATTATTTGACAAATTTCAGTACAATTTGTTAGACCTTCTTCATACACAGACACAATGCATTTCTATGTATTCATTATTCCTTGTCAGTTTTTCTAACACTTATCTCTTTTTAGTGATTTACAGAATTTTAAAATATTTTTATAGTTATTCTTTCTTGTGTATCTGTATTCAATTACCTTTCTACATTGTAATTTTACTTCCTTGTTTACTTAAATAAGTGTACTGATGAAGAGAAGTTTTTTTATACAACTATATATAAGTCAATTTCCTCTTATTTTTGTTTGGAACATTTTCTCATCTCAAAGTCTAGTATATTTTTAAACATCCAAGATAAAGGAGTCACAAGAGTAACTTTTCCTTCTCCCTTGATAGACGATAATTAATGCACATTGGACTTGGGTATAATCAGTAAGTTCAACACACTGCTTTCATTGATTTTTCAATAAGGCTTAAAGCTATGAAGAAGGAACTTATTTCTTTTTCTTCTCAGTGGTTAATTTAATTTTCTCCCCTACTGAACCAAATTATTTATTTGCTAACAGTTTTTTATTCATTACCTTTCCATGTTTCCCATCTTGCTGCCAATTCAATCACAGCTCAAACCAATTAATATCTGTTTCTTAGTATTTTCAGTCATTTATTTTTTTTACCACTTAGGATATTTTAATTAAAAAATAATGTGTACTTAAAAAAATATACATAATTGTGTTACTAAGGTCTTCCCTTATACTGTAATTTTTTTCTTTTTTCCCCTTTTTTATTTATTAGCATATTATAGTTGTCCAAGATGTACATTTGTGACATTTACAAAAGGGCTTACAATATATCTTAGTAAGATTCATCCCATTCATCTGTCTCTTTTATCTCTCCCTCCACCCATCGTAGAACAGTTTGAACAGATTTCATGTTTCCATTTTTGTTCACATTTTCCTTATGTTACCCTCCTCCACTTGTGTCAACCCCTGGAAAGGACTTGTTTTACCTTCCTGTCCATCACTTTTTAAAAGAGACACTTTTGTTTGTTTATGATGGTTATACAGAGTTTCATCGTGACACTTCTGAATTGTTTCTTCCTCTCCAATATTCTCCTTTCTGAAAATGGTGTGAAATTCATCTTAATTTGCTATATATGCATGTATGTATATGTAGGTCTCTATATGCTCTTAAATATTTTATAATGTTTTGTTACTCAAAATATGAATATGCATTTTTATTTATTATCATCTACCTAATATTAGCCTTCATGAAACTTCACTGCAAAAAACTAGTCTTTTGTCATTAGTTCTGTTATTTTCAGCAATTGTGCACTTTCAGGAAATATTATTTTTATCTTTCATTCTTCTCCTATGTCAGTTTATTTTTGTCTGGTTTATGTTTTGATACGATATCCACTGCTAGATGTGCTCACAGGGCACAAATTTTTTAGTTATATGCTGGATTTCCCCTCCATGCTATGTGAGATCATATTGTCCTATAAAACATAAGAAGTAGAAGTTCATACTGCTTTTAATTTCCTTTATGTTCTTTTTATTGTTAAACTTATGCAGATTGCTATTTATCAAAATAGGAATTTTTCCTTATCAAACATATGTCAATGAAAGTCTCAGTAGAACATCAGTGAATTAAATTTTGTTTTTCAAATGATGCTGATGTAGCATATCAGACAAAATGTTGACCAAGTAAGTCCTCTTCATTTGTATTCAGTGCTATGTATATCATACACACATACACACACACATAAGAAAATACATAAATCTGCATATCCAAGACTTTTGTTGCATTGAGTTAAACAATTGCACTCTTTAAAGTTGTTGCAAAAGACTTAAAACATATCAGAGTTTTCAAAATATCCAACATAGAATATACTTGCACAGAAATATTTGAATCATGTGTATATGTGTACAATTGAATCTCTAATGTAGATTAAAAGTTACACAGAACATAACAAAAGAATATCTCAAAAGATAATTTTGTAGCTCAGAAAGACAATAATGATGAAACTGGGCATTTTTCTCAAATGAAGAGAACAAAGTCATATATTTTTTGTCTTCCTTTCTGCTCCTTTGCCATCCATTCATCACTTACTGAGCAGTATAGGTTAACAATTGCTAATATTCATGAGCAATATTAGCATCAATTCAGAAAGAAGTCACTTTGGATCAACATAATAAATGTCATCACCAACAGTGTACTAATTGGTCGTTCAAAGGGCAGAGCAAAATCTATTAACAAGCCAACTTTGGGTCATTGCCTAGGCCATTCTTGACTTCAAGAATGAAGACAAGAGAGGAAACCACTGTGCTTCTTGGATTATTGTTCAATGAATTAATGGAGAATGCTATGGCATTTAATGGGACAGGGAACACTGCCATATAATATACTTGTATAGTTGAAAAATTATATACATACATAAATATAAATGTGTATTTTTCTGTGTGTATACATATGTACATTATAATATTTTGCAAGACATCAATAATACGAGCCAAAATTCAATAGAGAACTCTCAGCTAGAAATATACACAAAGAGGACTACTTGCATATGAGTAATAGTTGAAGCTACACAAAATTACATAGGGAGAGGATGGAAATTGAGGGAACATGCCAGAATTTTAAACGTGGACTGTGCATGGGAATCCAGAATGAGACTGAATAGGTGCTTCTGGCACTGTCATAGAAGCCAATATAGGAGAGAATTTCCAAAGGATAGAGCATTCTGGGTTAGCTAAACTCAGATAGAAAAGTGAAAATGAGCAAGAATTTTTGACACAGTAAATTTTGGAAAACTGAGAGCTGCTGTTTCATTGGAAACCTGTGAATGTAAGCCATGCTTTTGTAAGTTGAATGTTAATGAAGGTAAAGATAATAAATAAAAACTGCTCTTTTATCAAAGCGAGGAAGCACAATACGGTGACTAGAGTTTTTAATAATTTACTATGCATTTTATGAAGAACTAATGAAGAGGAGTTTGAAAGGTTCACAACACAAAAGAATAATTATTTAAAGAGATAAAAATATAAATTGTCCTGATTTGAGCATTACACATTCTATACATATACCAAATTATCACAATGTTTTTATAAATATTTATAAAAATGTGTCAATTAAAATGTAAAGAATATAATAAAAAGGCCGAGAGAACTAGAGTAAAGAGATGTTTTTAATCATAGACAAAAATGAGCACATTTGCACTTGCGTGTGAAAACATGAAGAGCAAGTGCTGTCATAAACAACTAAACATGAAAAGCCTATCATGCAATTATCTAAATATAATTCAAATGCAAATATGGCTACACATAGCTCAATAAATTTTTATCAACTTGACAACTATGCAACCAAGACTCAAATCAATAAAGAGGACATCAGGAGCACAACAGAACCCTCCTTATCTCCCCAGTTTCTAACACTTGTACCCAATAAACCAGTATTGTGATTTACAAGAGCATAGTTTGTAGTTTTGTTTTGTTAGACAGTACTTATTTATCCACTTAATTATTGATAGGATATTGCTAGTATCCAGTTTGTGATTATTATAAATAGTGTAACTAATAAGTAAAAAAGTATCATTTATAAAATAAAAACTTCACAAAGAATGAAAATCATCAAACACCCAGGACTAAGTATGGTAAAGTACACAGAAAATTATTCTATGAAAACTTTGGAAAATGAAATTTCTAATATAAAAATCAGTATTAACATATTATTTTCCTCAAATGAATGTATACGCTTAATGAAACTCTATTCAAATCTCAGCAGAAATCCACAAAGTGATTTAAATATTTACTTATAAATCCAATAATTGTTAAAATAATCTTGAACAAAACAACTATTTCATGTTTCATGTAACAGATTTAAGGGAAGCAAGAATGAAATTTTGCCATTTGCAGGTAAATGGATGGAACTAGAGAACATCATCCTGAGCAAGGTTAGCCAGGCCCAGAAGACCAAAAATCGTATGTTCTCCCTCATATGCGGACATTAGATCAAGGGCAAACACAACAAGGGGACTGGACTTTGATCACATGATAAAAGCGAGAGCACACAAGGGAGGTATGAGGATAGGCAAGAAACCTGCCCCCCCCCAAAAAAAAAAACAAGATAGCATTTGATGTCCTCAATGCAAAGAAACTAATGCAGAAACTTTAAAGCGACAGAGACCAATAGGAGAAGGGAACCAGAAACTAGAGAAAAGATTATTTCTAGAAGAATTAATTTAGAATGTAACACATATGTACAGGACAGCAATGCAAGAAAACTCCCTGTATAGCTATCCTATCTCAACTAGCAAAAACCCTTGGTCCTTCCTATTATTGCTTATTCGCGCTCTTCAACAAAATTAGAGATAAGGGCAAACTAGTTTGTGCCTGGTAGCGAAGGGGTAGAGCGGAAGAGGGGAGAAATGCCCAAACGTTGTATGCACATATGAATAAAAGAAATAAAAAGTAAATAAAATAAAAAGGAAACAAAACTACAGTAATCTAACACAGTGTGATATTAGTAACAGAGTAAAAAGAATGAATAAAAGTAGATTGAGCACCAAGCAATAGACATACATGTATATTATATAAAGAGGTTTGCTGAGGGCATTAAAGAATTCAGTGAGAAAATTAATATCTTTTCAACAAACATGTATGGAATAGGTATAAATCCAAATAGTAAAAATATTGCGGGCTGGAGATGTAGCTGAATAGTAGAGTGCAAGGCCCTGGGTTGGATCCCCAGCACAATAATAATAATAATAATAACAAAAGATTCCACACTGTATGAGACAATTAAGTGAGATTGATTAGTGGCATACAAAATAAAATAAAACAAGGTAAAATATCCTTAAAAGAATGTGTAGAATTTCTTTTCAATCTAGGTTCACGGGAAATTTGTTAGACTGATGAAATAGCATAATAATAAAAATATTCAAAATTTTAAATTTCTGCCTTCTTGAAAGTAGCATTCAGAGATAAACAATTCATAGATTTGAACAAAATACTTGTAACACAAATATTAAATAATGCTTTTCTAGATTTTATAAACTCTGCAACTCCTTTACAAACAGGCAAAAATAAGTAGGCAAAAAACTTAAACATTTCACAAATGAAATATATGAATTTCAAGTAATCATATAAAAAATGCTTGACATCACAAGTTATAAGAAATTGAAAAACCAAAGCTCAATGAAATACTAATATACAAACAACATGTATTATTGTTTATATATTATTGGAATGGTGCACTAGTTACTTTTCTTGTTGCTGGACAAAATACATGAGAGAAAGAATCTACTGGGGGAAGGAATTATTTTCCTCATGGCTTTGGTCCATGCTAGCTTGGCTCCATGTTTCTGGGACCATTATGAGATGGAACATCATGGAGGTGGGAGAATATGGAAGAGAAGATCTGTGCACCTTAGGACAGACAGACAACAGAGGGTGAGACAAGAAGGTGACTTACTGTTTTTGAAGTTTCCCTGGTGCTCAAGAGGGAAAAAGGTGCTAATATTAAAAAGCACAGCTCCTGATTAAAGATCAAATTAGGGTTACTCTCAGAAATACATGATCTATAGGTTAAGGAGAGATGTGACAGAGTTTCAGAAAGACCAATCATGATGCTTCAAATTAGCAATTAAAAAGACAATTATAAATTTGCCATCATTACTCAATCCTGATTCAATAAACTTAATTTCTGAACTTCTTATTTGAGATTAGGTTAGTTATATGATAGTTTTGATGAAATCAATCACTACTAACTTTTCATCATTTTATCTTCATTCAAATCAGAAATGATTACAGTAATAATAATTTCCAAGGTTGCAAGGGAAAGAACACTTTCTCTAACAGTAATGGAAATAACTTTTCTGAATACAGATGTCTAGAAAACAATTCTTTCCATATTTATATACATTTTCCCTTATTTCTTCCACTTGGGTTTCTTACTTAAGATGATACCCAGAACGTGGGTGGTGATATTCATTCACTGGATGTTCATTATGATTTTTTGTGGCTTTTTCCTTTTAGAATATAAAGGAGAGCAATATTAATTAATGAGTCCATCTCCTTGTGTTACTATGAAAAACAATGTTGTTTTTCATACTAACTAAAACATTGTCTCCCTCAGCTCTGGAGACTTTAAGTCAAAAACAAAGTGGCATGCCAATTTAGTTCCTGATGGGGGTTACTTTTGGGCTCAAAGATTTGAAGATGACTGCTTTCTCAATATGTCCTCACATGAGAGAGGATATGAGGGCTTTCTCTCTCTCCTTCTTTTTATAAAGCCACTAATCCAATTATAAAAGCCTGACATCATGACATCATCTAACCCTAAACAGCTCCTAAAGACTCTATTTCCAAATGCTTTTCATTGGGAACTGTGGCTTCAACATATGAATTTTGCAGTGAAACAATTTTACTCATAGTAATTAATTCACTAATTATAAATATTTTGAACCAGGAAAATATTCTTGTGTTTATCAGGAATACATAGACTATAAGGATCTGCAATTCCTGGTTTTAGTTATGAGACAATCATATGTCATTTTGGGAATTTTCTTTCTATATTTTATGATAGTCTGCCCCAAAGCAAGTTGAATCTATTCATGTAGTTGAGTCTATTATCTTTAATTTTCTGAGCAAGACATAGATATTAACAAGGCATTAATGCTTCTACTTCACTTCTGATACAATAATCATAGGAAAAATGGAACATTGCATATTATGCAATTAAAAAGCCATAAATAAATAAAACTATACCACGTTTTGGAGTTATTATGGCTACTAAAATCCTTTCTTTTCAATGCTGACATTCAAAATTACTTCATTGGTTTTCCCAGGTGCAAGAATTTTGATGACTAAGAACCAGAAAAAAATATATACTATAAATTTATATCATGAAATGACTATGCTAATGAAAATATTGTTATAAATCACATTTGTCCAAGGAGAATGAACTAATCATATCCCATAAACATTCATATGTTCCAAAGAGTGAGAGTAATGGAGGATGTTGCTCTTGGTGCTACTTCCTTCATTGTCTGATATTTTTACGGGTTTCCCAATTATATAATAAGTTGAGTATTGAGTTTGAATTGAACCATATAGGTCAATGACAGAAAATGCAATATGCCATTTATTGAATACATCATTCCTCTTATTTATCAGAAACCATACAAAGCATTCAGTAATTAAAGAAATTTAGATAATTTCCCTCAAACCAAACTGAGGAGACCTTAGTGTATTGTAGATAACGAAAGCTAACACAACTATATTAATTTTAAAATTTGGGTGAAATGATTATATTGCTATTGGCTTTATTTTATCAGGTTGATTTGATCTTCACTAGAATGTTTGAAGTTACCAAATTGTAAAGATCAAGGGATTGGCAAAAAATATACTTGTGAGTGTGAGTTTTTTTTTATCTATTCATAGGAGGTTCATATTTTTCAGAAATTTAGTTTCATTATAAATCATTGTTGTGGTTATCACAGATTATTTCTATAATAGTAATGTTAACATGGTTCCTGATTTTTAAAAATGCTTAAGAAAGTTTAACTTTAAACAGCATGAAGTTATGAAATACAGTTATCAACAAGTCAATATGAGGAAAGTTATACTTGCCTTTTGGAATAGTAGCAAAGGTATTGAAGACAACAAGGGATATTTTATCATTGTCATCAGCAAGAAAAGAATTAATTGCTGTCATGTTTTCTCTATATCACCTTTGAGGTACAAATTACATTTTTCTAGCTTCAGGACCTTAATCAAAAACAATGAGATTTGAGCTGGCATTAGTCTGCAGCTGCCAGTGGCAGCCCTTCCATAGTAAAAGTCTGCAAGGTCAGAAGTGTGTATTTCTGTGAGAGAACTTACTTATCAGGAGACTACACCTGGCAAAGCAAAAATGCAAGGACAGTGTGCAAATTAAGACTGCAATCAAGGAAAAGAAACATGGGAGGCCATTGCCTTTTGTCTTTGTGTTTAAGAGCAAATTTTAAAAGCCAGGTATTAAGCACTTCCGCAGAGCCTGTTTGTCTGGAAAAGCTACCGAAAACTTCCTTGTATTTTCATCAAACTTTAAAATATAATTAAAAACAATACAATGAAAAGCAAAAGCAAGTTAATATGATCAAAGTACTTTATACACATGTATGAAAATATAATAATGAAACCATTTCACAGAAAAGAAGTGAATGAGAATATAATCACTTATTGGATGAAAGCTTAGACTGAATGTTTGGGTTGCATGTGTTACTTCTCATTCAACCCTCATGAATCTGTTCTCCTTCAAAACCTTCCTTTATCCAACACCATGTTTTCTCTTGATTGCTCAGTTTCACTAAAACTTCACCATCCCTCTGAACCTGGAATCTACAAACTCCATCTTTCTTCATTCAGTAACTGGTTATTTTTTTCTGCTTCTTGACTATTCGGAACTTAAAATAAACCTAGGTGTTATATAGAATGGTAAATCTCAGAATCCCATTAATCATAAGAAGCTGTCCACTGAAGTAGCAAATTGTGCACATATTAGACTTTGTTTCTTTGCTTTTTAATCTCAAATACACCTGTTTCTATACTGGATTATAATCTTTTTTCTTTGCACAATTATGGAATCCTTTTTTTAAAAGTTGAAATTACATGGATATTTTGCTCTAGTTGTTAACTTATGTGATACTTCTACAACATGCTTTATAATAGCAAATTGTCTCTATTCAATATTTTCATAAATAAGGTGAAATTTTGCTGTACCTTTTATTTTCTAATAAAATAGTGTTTAATGCTATTATGCTGAGCTAATTTAATATATAGTCTAAGCAATCTATGTAGTAGTCACTTTGGTGCAAAATTAACCATTAATTAATGATTCACTTAGTTTACTCTTAATATATCCATGTCTTCAGATGTATTCCCAGGAAATAATTTCTCCAATATAAATTTCTAGAAACAATTGTTTAATTTTCACTTTTTTGCGTTGTCATTGAAATTCACGGTGAAAGACATCCAAATTTTTGAATAGTTCTTGTTTTAAGGAAGTATACTTTGAGAGATTTCTAAAACACAAGTTTTCTATTTGGTCATATTATATTTACTTTTTAAAGGAAGTACAATTTAATTTATTCAAGTTAAAAGGCCAAACAGGTAAACTGGTAAATTTAATAGTTTGGTAAATAAATTAATCATGCAATATGAAACTTGTTACTTCACTTTTACACATGTACCATTAAGCTTTTCTTCAACAATATATTTTCTTTTATCTCCTACTCCAAGTCTTTTCATAATTAATAAAATTTTTCTTTAAGGTTTACTAGCAATGTGTCAGAAATGCAAGTTTGTACTCTGTTGAGTTATTTATAACTGGTCATATGCCACTTTCAAAATTCTGAACTACCAAAAGGTAAAAACATATTTTATTTCCTTTTTAAGTTTAAGTCATCCTAAATGCTTCTAAAGCAATAAGATAAATTATCTAATGCAATATTATTAAATTTCTTGTTAATCTTTTCTTAACCTAGACCTGGCAGCCTAATATGGTAGCCTCTGCATTATACATAGGGTCATATTCTGTGGTTTCACTTATCAACATTGAACAGTGATCTGAAAATTTTTATGCATATTGCATAAAAATTTGTGACATGGAAATGTCAAAATGAGAACATCTTAAACAAACAAAAATGTCATTTTTGTCTTTTACAAAACAGGAGAACAGAACAGGTCCTATCTAAAGGGGTTGATAACAGTGGTAGGGGGAAGATGTGGGGAAAGGATGTGGGAGGATGAATATGATTTAAATGCTGTATACACATGAATGCAAATGGAAAAATGAGACCTGTTGAAACTATTCCAGGAATGGGAGAAGGGGGGGATAAAAGAGAATGATGGTGGGGGTGAATTCAACTATGACATATTTGATATATTATAAGAACTTTTCTGATTTTCACAGTGTACCCCAGTACAATAAAAAAATAAAACTCAAGTCTGAACCTTGAAAAAGTTCATACACTTGAAATTGTGTATATTTTATTAGCATGATAAAAGCCTCACATTGTTCTCTTTCTCACCATAGATTTGAATCATTCCTTTATTAAGTACATGCACACTGGGTATTCTATCTGCCTACTAGTCACTGGGTACCCATCTCAATTATCAGATGGCCTGCAGTAGTATTGCAGTAACTATGTTTAAGTAACCTGTCTTTTAACTTAATAATGATCCAAAAGCCAGAGTAGAGACGTTAGAAATTCAGATATGTCAAACAGAAGCCACAAAGCTCTTTAAGTTTAAAAGTAAAAGTAGGATATAGGAGAATGATGGGAGCAGGGAGGGAAGGTAAATTCAACTATAATGCATTATGAGAACCTTTGTAAATGTTACAAAGTGCCCCCAGCAAAAAATTTAAAAAAAGAAAACAAAAGATAGTTTTTGGATTGGCCACATAACTTTTACTACATTGTACTGTTATAATTGTTCTGTTTTGTTTATTAGCTAATACTGTTAATCTCTTATTGTGCCTACTTTAGAAATTAAGGTCTGTAATAAGTATCTATTTATTAGGAGAAATATAGCATATAGGGTCCAGTACTGTGGATGGATTCAGGTTTCTATTGGAGGGTCTTGGAACATGCTCCTCATAGATAGTGAGACTAGTAACCTAGAATCAATATGAGAAAACACGACAAAGCTGCTGGTTCAGAGGCTGCTGGCTATGTACCACTAAAGGTAAACCTGGATATCACAGCAAAGGAAGCAGTGATTTTTTAATTTACCTTCCCTCATGAAAATAATTGAGCATCATAGCAATGAATGTTGAGGTGGGATTATTCAAAGTTTTGAGAAGCATATTTTACTCTAACTTTAATACCAAACATAATGTGAATAGTTTTACATGGCAACTGAAATAACATTGCAAATAAAATCTATCACTTTCTTGCTTTTTGGAAATATTTTCTTTAAAAGTCTGTCTTTCAGAAATCCTATTTTTTTAAATTACTTTTTTTCAAAAACACCTTTGTGATGAAACATTGGGACTAGCAGAATCTGTATTACTCTCACTTTTACCATTTACAAAATGTGTTATCTTAGGTAAGTCACTAAAATTCAATGATTGTACACCTGCTTTTGAAAACTAATTAAATTATCAAAACACATAGAGATGCCCAAGAGCTAAATGAGAAATGTAATAGAAGGGTCTTTAAATTTCTCATGAACATGAAGTATTGTTTAACCAATACAGAAAGATAGAGGACTTAGCACTATGTAGCTTTATGATTTATTTAGGTGATCAGAAGTCTAGTAATTAAATCTATGAAGTATTAACTCAATATAATTTATATGCAATATTGGGATTGAAATTCATGATAGTGATTGGTGTGGAAACTATTACACTCATTTTTATTCTGAAGTTGTAATTTATCTACAGTCAGCAAATTTTTCTGTGAAGAGGTTTCTTTTTCCTTCTTATACATTATGAGAAGCCTGTCTTCAAATTAACTGTATGAATAATCAATAACTTAAAAATTGCATGGTTGAATAATTTGTTACGTTTATTTTTAAATAATAAGGTATAAACAATGAGTGTATTTTACAAAATATTTGAATCATTTCCTTTGGGTAAGAATGGGAACCATGCTGGGAGTAGGTCCCACTGAAAGGGGATGAGGAAAGAGTCTTTGACACTATAAACAGCAGGAAAATTCATTCTTACCTGGCCTGCTCAGGAGTGTTAGATACAAACTCTGAAATCAATCTCCTTCTGATCAGAGGACTCTGCCACTCTGAAGGAGTGTATGTTTGAAATCTAACAGAATGAAATGAACAAAATATAAGTATTTTCTAAAAATGAAAAATAGAGAATTAAGTGCAAAATGAAGAAGCAATGGCAGGAAGTCCTGCCAGGACATAGTAAATGTCAGAAAGGATTCGGGAAATTAAAGGGCATAAAATACACCACAGATGGTTTAAACCAAAATTATGTTTGAAGTGAGAAAAAAGAAGTGATATTGAATCTGTTCTTAAGGAATCCTAGTTAGAGGACAAAAAAGAATTGGGGAAGCATTTTGTTTGATGTTGTAGCAGTGTGATAAAAGATGAAGCTTCTGTTTCACAATCCTAGTCAGGGACATTTGTAACTTGTTTTCTTGCTTACAGTTTTGGCTCTCTCAAAACATATTTTTCTGAAATAATAGTGGATAACAATGACTGTGGGACATTGTGTAAGAACTAAAACATTTTGAAAATTATCCCTAATCAAGCATGTCCTGCACAGGGGGTTACATTTAAAGAAGCTATGATCTTGTCTGAATGGGAATGAGTCACAGAACATCACAGATTCACACACTAAGGTCTATAATGTTTGTTCGTAAGAGAACCTCCTGGAAGTTAATTTTCAAACAAGACTTAGCAAATAGTATGACATCTTATCCTGGGCTGGACTTCTGACTGTGCACTCGCCTTTTCCCCATTTGCTGAAGTTCAATCACATTTCTATGATAAGTCCCATTTCTAACTGCTTAAGGGCTTTTCCTTAACACTTCAGTGCGGATTGATAGTCATCCTCAGAACACTGAAGCAGTTATTACATTATCACCAAATCTGAGTATTTTATAACTGACCAATTTATATTTGTATAATTTCAGAAATACTATGATTTCATCAAATGAGTCACTAGACCATTAGAGTATACCATGCTATGTAAAGGTCCAGAAAGCTAAAAAACAAGTTTTCTCACCAACAGCACAATTCTCTTCAAAGGAGACTCTGTCCTACTCATGAATAATTCTCCCTTAGCATTGTGCTTGTACTGTTATCTGTAAGACCTCTGTTGAATGAAAAATATACTAAGCACAAAACGTAAACACATATAAATGTACACAGTTTGTGTGATAGGATAATTTTACTCTGAAAATGATGAGGACTCTAATCATCTTTATTTCTGAAAGTAATTTACATAACTTGTTTCATTGTTTTTATTTCAGAATTTAAAAAATTTTAATATTAATATATTTTATTAAATAAACCTTCTTAAGTACTGTGTTTACTAGTGAATGACATTTTTTTAAATGCTAGACAGACGGATGTCATCAGTAATAAAAAAATTGCAAAATTAGTGGAAAAGAAAAGAAATTATCCACATGTCAGCTCAAAACAGTGTAATTGATAATTATTTACATTTTTCATAATTAATACTTCAATGATACTTCACTTAATATGACACATCTTCTTAGGAAAACAAGAAATAACGGATTATGTCATAAACAATAAAAATGAATCTTTAAAATTAAGTCAATAATATTTGTATTCAGCAATACATATCAAACATGTTGCAAGTTTTCTGAAGTTTGGTCATTATTAGCTTACATTTCTATGCTAAAATTGTGATTTTCTGTGGAATAGTTAAGGAAAATATCTCTGTGATAGCCAGACATACTCTTACTGTGTAAAGGAAAAGACTGATCTTATATTTGGTTTTAAAGAAGAGTTCACAGTGGGTTGTATCGATTACAAAGGCTGAAACAGGTTTATAATGACCTTAGAGCCAGTATAAGTGTTGGTTAGAATGGGAGGAGTGGGTTGACACCAGCATTAAAAGCCTAAAAGTTCTCAGCAATAGTCTAATATTTATTTAAAATGTAAGACTATCATTACATGACTGAGTTATTGGTTGACTTGAAAGGTTTAAAAAATTCTTAGGTTTAAATATTACTCTGATCGTGAATTAAACAGATTTTAAATCAATATTTTTTAAGAAAACTATAAAATTATCAGTCCTTGCCTAACTATGTAGAGAACATTTCACATTCTCATGCTATGCTTTGGTCACCCTTTAGACAAGTCTACAAAGCAGCAAAAAGGTTTATTCAAATCTAACCATTATTACTCATTATTTATTTAAAATATTATGTGCACAAGTATGTAAGCAGAAAAATGATACCTGTTGAAACTTTCCAGGTATGGGGGTGGGAAGATAAGGGAGAATGGTGGAAGGGGTAAATTCAACTGTGATATTTGTAGGAACTTTTGTAAATGTCGTATTTTACCCTGGTACAACAATAATAAAAATTTTTTAAAAAAGAAGATCATGAAAATACCATGAAAAAATTTAAAACTATATTTTAAATGACAAGAGCAAGTTGCATGTACATGGTATTTTGATATATATAAACATTTGTATAATAACTAAGTCTTTTGTTTAATAGTAAATGTTTATGTTTACTTATCAATTTTTCTGTACATAGAGTACAGAAATATTATTAACCATATTCACTATGATGTACAATAGATCTCTTGAACTGTCCATTCTGCTTGAAGATAAAGTGTTATTTTGTGCATTTTTTGGCCACATTGATTAAAGTTTTTGTCTTTGATTCAGTTTTTGAATAATTTGTATCCATAATGTCTATATAATAATAATTAGCACTCTAGAAAATAACAATTGTATTAAAACATTTAAAGTACCATAAAATTGGAAGAAAGTTTGAAACCATAGCCTAATGTTTCCCAAACCTGCAAAAGAAAGTTCAAACAGTACAAAAGTTGCAACCCTTACAAATGGATATCTAAAACAATAAAATTGATTTTTTCTTCAAGTGTAGATATTTTGCTGCACCTTATTTATAGTGTTAAACCAGATTAAGAATGATGTACTAATAGGAGGGTGTACACTTTCATCTGGTTAGCCAAGACAAAACTCCAAAGCTATTCAGTTATCCAAAATAAGGAATTTATGGTAGATCATTTTGCCTTCACAGTGAGAACTCTTTATTTATTATGTCAGACAAATGAATTATATGTTGTTGAGGATACTGAGTAGTACATTTGTTTCTCCTTATGAGACCATTGTCATTGGGTTCTCTTTCTACTTGTAATCACTGTAATTTGGTTCTCCTTCTACTTGTACAGGTAATGAAGGCCCTATGTTTCCTATATGAAGGCTTGAATTTCCTTGGATTTTGTGTTAGTTGTTTTTTTGTCATTGTGAAAAATACTTGAAAGAAACATGTTGAAGGAGAAAAGACTTATTTTGTCTCATGATTTCTGTCCATGGTCAACTTGATCCATTGATTTTAGGCCCAAGGTAAGGCAGAAACATCCTGGAGGAAGACCATGTGAAGGAAAGATGACCACTTCATGGCAGTCAAGGAGCAAAAAGAGTAAGAAAAAATGGCCAGAGGAAGACACACCCATCATAAACACATCTGAAGAGACTTACTCTTTCAGTAAGGCCCCAATTCCTACTTTCTACCACTTCCAAAGAATGCTACCATATCACAAAACCATCAAAGGGATCTATTCATATGTTTGGGACTATGTCTTCAACACATGAACTTTTTGGAGGGGAAACTTCCTATACAAAGCATAATGTACTTCCTGTTAAAAATAATTCACTGAAGAGGATAGGCAGTAATGCACCCATAATGGTAAAATTAATTTCTCTGCATAACAGTTATCCTTGGCTATGATTTGAAAATGAAGAACCTGATTTTCATATATGACCAAAATATGAAAAAAAGGATTTTTAGGATCCTGCATATGAATGCAGTTAACCTTAGTGAATCTTTAGATACATAGATATTTCCACAATGAAAAGGTAATCTTACATTCCCAAAATATTTATATTTTCCTTTTCTTTCACAATGATTTTTTTTATATTTGTCTTATTTACATATAATATCCTTATTTGGAATAGTAATATATAATACTAGTTGCAGTGATAACTTATAAGGAATGAATTACATAGCTGGAATTTTAATGGCTCTTCAGAAAAATTTAGATTTAGGTAAGTGATTAGTGGTTACAAAGACAACTTTATAAGATAAATCCTAAGAATATAACTTAGAGTAAGTACAGGGGAAAATATGACTAAAAGTATGAAGCATAGTGCTTAAAAAAGATTTTGATATCAGTAGTTAAAAACATTTAGAATAATCTTATTGTAATAATCTTGGAACAAAAGAGTTTTATGTGTCTATGAGTTTGTATGTATGTTCTAATGATTTGGTAATCCAGGATGATAAGTGTCTAATTAATCAACTTTTTAAAAAATACATTTTTGTTAGGATATGTTCATGATACAGGAGAGTTTCATTGTGACAATCTGATTAGACTTATATTGTGTATTAATTACATTGTCCCCATTGTTTCTCCCCCTCAACCCCATCACCACCCCACTTAAAGCAATTGCAGATTTTCTAGTTCTGTTTTATAAAGATATATGAAGTCCACCTACCATATACAATCACATTAATCTCCTTAATTCACCCTCTCCCCTCTCATTAGTACCCCCCCACACCACTGTGCCTATTTTATAGTCCTGGTTTTCATAATTAATATTTGAGTTAACTTTCAAAGGGGTATCTCAATGTATGTCCTCTGTGAGTATGTTTATCTTTGGTCTGCTCAATCCCTTCAAATACTCTTTCTTACCCCTTTACCTCCCACCCCCTATTTTTCAATAGTTTTCAATACGCATTCTTACATTCTCTACCTTTACATCTTGTGGTATGAAGTACTACTATTGCTCTAGCATTCTCTTTTCTCTCTCTTTTTCCCCAAGTTCCATAAAGTAGTTACATTGTTACATAAATCTTCTACAACTGAGTTTGTATATGATCATGTTTGTTTTATGTGTATGTTTATCTTTGGATCTATCTTCTATGTATGAGAGAAAACACTTGTCTTTTGTGTTTCTGATCCTGGTTAGTTTCACTTAACATGGTGTCTTCCAATTGCACCCATTTACCTTAAAACCCTATGTCATTATTCCTTGTGACTGAGTAATTCTACATTATGTATATAAGCAATAATTTCATGATCTATTCATCAGTTGTAGGACATCTGGCTTGTTTCCAGAATTTAGCTATTGTCAATAGTGTTACAATGGACGTCGATGTATAGGTGTCTCTACTGTATCCTGTTTTATGTTCTTTTGGGTAGATGCCTAAGAGTGATATCACTGGCTCATATGGCAGTTCTAGCTCTGTTTTTTTGAGGAATCGCCATACTGTTTTCCATAATGTTTGTACATTTGTATTCCCACCTGTGGTGTATAAGGCTTCTTGTTTTGCCTCCTCACCGGCATTTTTGTTATTATTATCCTTGATTCTGGCCGTTCTAAGTTGGGTGAGATGAAATCTAAGTGTTGTTTTGATTTGTATCTCTTTTATAATCAAGGAAGTTGAACACTTCTTCGTGTATTTACTGGCCATTTGTACCTCTTCCTTTGAGAATTTCCTGTTTAATTCATGTGCCTATTTCTTCATTGGAGTGTTGATTCTTTGTTTTGCTTTTAGCTCCCTGTTGATTCTGGTTATTAGAGCCTTGTCAGATGGGTAGCTGGCAAAGATTTTCTCCCATACTGTGGGCTGTCTCTTGAGTCAGGTGATTGTTTCTTTTGCTGTACAAAAGTTCTTTAGTTTAATGCAGTCCCATTTGTTCATTGTTTCTTTTAGAGGCTGAAAATTAGTCCATTTTATGAGTCAACTCTACTTAGTTAAAGGATGCTTAGCTCACTGAGATAAAAATGAGTTCTGGATATCTGCAAGGATGTTTCAGGAAGAGATAAACACTTGAATTGATAGACTAAGTAAAGAAAATCATCCTTACCAACCAGGGAAGATATCATCCAATCTGTTCAGGACACCAGTATACTAAAAAGGTAAAGAAACTCTGGAATCCTTCTCTGGGCTATCAATTTTCTCCTGGCCCCAGACACTACAGTTCCTGCTTCTTAAGCTTTCTACCTCTTGCTTTTAAATGAGCAGGTACACTCCCAACTAGTTCTCAGGTTCTTTCCCTCAGACTGAGAGTTACCTTATCAGCTTCCCTGGTTCTCAGGGCTTAGGCTAAAAATGAGTTATACAGTCAGCTTTCTTGGTTCTTCAACATGCAGACAAAATTTCACTGGATGTAACAGCTTCTAGATCACATACACCAATTCCCATATATGTCTCCTCATATATCTTTATATAGAAAAAGATATATCTCAGATATTAGTAGGAAAAAAAGAAAGAGCAGAAGAAAGCCTTAGAAGATGGTGTAGAAGAGTGTAAAAATACAGTAGATATAAGAATGAGTTTCAAATTATTTGAGCAGTAATGCATTATAGGGATTTCAAAATAAATAATGGTAGACACTGTATTCAGAATTTTATTTCTCAGAAAGTAAATACAAGAAGCTAATTTCTAAACTTTGAGTCATTGTTACTTTTTGTTTTTATAATGCTCTCCTTAAATGTGTTATTTTGGTATGTTCAGAGTCTTACAAATGATAATGGTTTTTGAAAATCATTCTTTGCCTTTTTTCAGTTTAAACCAATAGTTATGGATACCACAACTTATATAGACATATAATTGTTAACAGAATCAGACAGTGTTGTTGATATAAATAACCCATGACAATTAGAAAAGAGGACATTATTATCTATCCAACATATGTGCCTATAATGCTATAATGTCTAAGGCTTCCCAGCTAAAAGACATTCTAGGAGGGAACTCTATCATGATCAATGTCATAAGAGTTATTGATGCCTGCATAGGAGCTAAACAAAATTAACATATTTTTGTCAATTAACAAGGAAAATATTCTCATAATAGTTTGTGTGGGACAAAACAGAAAGTAGATTAATTGCTCTTATCCAAATGGGTCACCAATTAAATGGCCAGTCAATCATTAGCCCTCAGTAATAATCGAGATTAGCTGCAAACTCATTAGGGCTATATTCCATCTGTTATAAGTAGAGTACTTCCTTACATATTCAGCAAACAAACAAAAATATCTAGGATAAAGGAAATGAGGAAAAATAACATAATACTTTGTATGAACAGTGAAGCAAAGGTAACACCAAAGCAAGCAGCACAAGAATAACCAAATTAACAGCAAAGTGTCAAGTTGTGTACCTATGAATTTAGAGTATCATTGTCTTTATGCCAAAACATAAATTTAACTGAAATCATTCTCATAGTGACACACAAAGTTCTAATAGAGTTACACAAAAGTTAAATCCACTGTTACAGTAAAATTCAATCCAAAATGTCTAATTATCTTATACAAAGGCCTAGCTATATTAGTTGTACCAGTTATATTATTTAGTTCTAATGACCCAAAGAGCTAGTTATAAGTCCTAGATAAACAAAACAAAACCACTAACAAGATATCTATCTAGCTTCGACTTTTATTCAGACAGACTTACTTGACAGCAAACCTAAAGATCAAGAGGCATATTGAACATGAATGATTGCAGAATGCTGCTAAAGGAGAAACTTCCAATCAAACTGGTGCTTCCAGAACTGGCAAAGGAATTCATGGAAAAAGTTAATACACATCTCATTTTTAATTTGTTTGTTTTCTTGTTAATAGCAGCAAGACTCTAGTGGGGCCTTGTGACCAAAATTCTTCTACAGGATTTAAAAAGAGCTTGAGAAAGACCACAACTTTAGATTGGTGCTTAATATTGGTTACAGAGGCAAGATGCCATTGAAATTAGTCTTAACAACATGGGAACTGGACGCAGACCGTTTCTGATGGCTCAAATTTAGTGTGTGTTAGCTGTGACTAAATTTAAGTCATTTTCAGAGGCGAGTGAACTAACATGAATTAATACAGGTTGATGAAGAAAATTAAGAGAATTTCTTGTGTTTACTTATTGCCATTGTTTTGTAACTAAGCTTTCTGAAGTGGTTTAAAAACCAATTTTGATAGCTTTTGTAATCATAAATAAATAGCACTTGTTATCTAAAGAGTGTGGGAATTTTTTGAAATAATTCAAATAATATTCCATGTCTTGGTTCACTAAAATGTTGCTAAAGTCATTATATATTACTCTTGGAAAACACTGAAACACTATTTTGAATAAATTATGAATGACTAATCTGATAATACTATTGAATATTAAGACTGCATTTAAATGAGAAAGATTATTTTATGTGAAAATTTCCTTGGAAAAGGTGTGTGCGTGTGTGTCTGTATCCAAGTGAAAACAGGCATTATCACTAATTCCAAGGTTGAGTTCACTTTCACCCATGCCATGACTGACACAACACACCACTCTCATTGGCATTTCATATTGAGTTAAAGGCTAATGTCATTTAAGGAAATTGGACTGATTACTCTTCTTTGAATCTGGACACAATTCTCACTCTCAATGTTGATTCAAATATAATCAAATTTGAAAACTCTTGCCTGTCATAAAGTATGTTTCATTAGTATATTGACTGACAAATTATTTTTAGTCTGATTGGTACTGAGGAATACGTTTTACTATTAAATATAAAACCATAATAAATTATTATTGGTATAGTAATGAATATACATATTAGTACAAATCAAAATCAGACTCAAATACATACAATAATTTATTAGATTATAGAATTAGCTTTTTGAATCACTGTAGAATTATTTCTTGTGGAATGATGATGATATATTTGGAAATCATTTTGGAGGGAGTAGTAAGGCACAAGAATTTTACGTCTTATGCTTTGAATATGAAGTGTTCCCCAAAGTGAGGTGTGCTTAAGCCTTGGGCACCAGTGATGCTGCTGGTTTGGGAGCTGATAGAAACTTTAGAATGTAGACATTACCTGGAGGAAATAGTCCACTGGGGCATGAAGTTTTTGGGGAGCATATCTTGAATTGGCTTCTTATTTATTTCTTGCTCCCTCTGCTTCCTGTTTGCTAGGAGGTAAGAAGTTTTCCTCTACCATAACTTTACAACACGATGTACTACCTAATTACAGGACCAGAACATGGAGCAGAGTGATTAAGTTCATAAACTTAATCCTATGAAACTGAGAGGCACAATAAATCTTTCCTCAGAAATTTGTAACAGTGATGAATAACTAACAGAGAAAATTGTTACCAGGGACATAGACTCATTGCTTTGATTATGTGAGTATGTAATTTGAGTATCTTTGGAAATGTTAGAATATTATCAGCAAAAATTAGTGAGAAATTCTAGTGGATGTTCCTAAGATCAAAATGCTGAAATAGATGTGGGCAGTAAAAATTGTGCTCATGAGGTTTTTTGTAGAAATAAAGATTTTATTGATAATTAGACCACAGGCCATTTGTTACATTGTGGCTAAGAATTCATTTACATTTTGTCCATATCCTGAGACTTTGAGTGAGGCTGAATTTAAAAATAATGGACTAATTAATCTGACAAGGGAAATTTCAAGGCAGCAGAGCTGTCAGGCTGTCTCAATGATATTGCTGGTCACACTTAGCCATGTTTACAATTAGCGTTATGAGCAAAAATCAGAGTAGAAGGGCTTGAAAAACTTATGATTTGCTCATGTAAGACGCACATATGAATTTGTAACCAATAGAAGTGTGGCTGCTGTAGACATATTTTGCATTAGGATAATAGGAAGTATGCCTTCAACATCTCAGACATAAGCAACACTCCTCCCTCCCCAACAGACACACATTGCAGGATCAAGGGCATAAAGATTTTAACTCACCTGACTTTGCTTTAGTTGAGAACCCCAGAGAGCCCTGCAAGTACAGGGCCACCTAAGGAGTGTTTGCTTGTGTTCCTCCAGGCAATATAAGGCAGTGTCAGGATTCCTTCAGGCAGTGATGTGTGAGGCTTTGAGGGTGAAGTCAAAACTGGAATGAAGACAACAGGAATTGAGAGATAACAGGAGTGTGGAACATCTGTCAAAGAAAGCTTCAGTTAGTGAATAGAGCCAGCCCAAGAGACCTGCCATGAGGGATCTTCTCAGGCCATAAGTGTAGGGCTACCCCCAAGATTTTTGGAGCTCACATCATGCTACCACATGTCTTGAATGTTAGACATGGAACTATAGGATTTAAAGTTTTCCCTGGTGCACTTCAGTCTTATTTTGTTCTGATCCAGCTTTCCTTGCTATTCACCTCATTATTCACTTTTGATTGGAAGTGTGTTCTCTGCATCACTATTATTACTTGAGAATATGAAACTTGTTTTGCATTTTACTGGAACTCACAGATAAAAGTTTGCCTTGAATCTCAGAAGAAATATGGACTTTTAAAGCCAGGTTCAAACTGTTGAGATTCTGTCAACTCTTGGAGATAAACTAGATGTATTTTGTTTGTTTTTAATTGTTCATACATACATTCATATGTGTATACATTGTTTGGGCCATCTCTCCCCCTTCACCCCCTCACTTCTAGGCAGAACCTGTTCTGTCCTTTTCTCCAATTTTGTTGAAGAGAATGCATAAGGGATAATAGGAAAGACATAGCATTTTTTGCTAACTTGAGATAAAGATAGCTATACAGAAAGATATCTAGCGTTATATGTGGGTTCTCTCTTCCTCTCATCTTCACCAATATTTGTTGTTGGTGGTATTTTTGATGATAGCTATTCTAACAGGAGTGAGGTGGAATCTTAGTGTGCTTTTGATTTGCATTCACTTTATGGCCAGAGATGATGAGAATTTTTTACCACCATTTTTTGGCCATTTGGATTTCTTCCTTTGAAAAATTTCTCTTTAGTTCAGTTGCCTACTTCTTTATTGGTTCATTGATTTGGGGGGAAGTTTAGTTTTTTGAGCTCCCTGTATATTCTGTTTACCAGTCCCTTGTCTGATGTATAGCCAGTGAATATTTTCTCCTGCTCTGTGGGTGATCTCTTCAGTTTAGAGACCATTTCTTTTGTCGTGCAGAAGCTTTTTAATTTCATGCAGTTCTTTTTGACTTATGTGATGGACATGTGACTTTAGGGGTAGAATTTAATGAATGTACTATTAGGAAGTGAGGCCTGGTTAAAGGAAGGACACTGGGGCATGCCTTTGAAGGATACATCTTGTCCTCTGATCCTTCCTCTATTTCTCTATGCTTCCTAGCTGACATGAAATGAGCAGCTTTGCACTACCACATGTTCCTGATTATGTTCTGTCTCACCACTCACAGGCCCTGAAATAAAGGAGCCAAGTGATCACAGGCTGCATGCAACCTCTGAAGCCATAAGCCAAAATAAATCTGTCCTCTTTTAAGTTGTTTATATCGGGCTGGCAGAGTGGCTCAAGTGGTAGAGCACCTGCCTAGAAAGCATGAAGCCCTGAGTTCAAATCCAAGTACCACCACCACCAAAAAAAATCCATTAAGTTGTTTATATCACATATTTTGTCACAGTGATGAAGAGTGTCTGACATGAGAACATACATAAATTTGTAATTCTCATATATTTTTCAAAATAAATTTCTCAGTAAATCATGCTTTTCACTACTTACCATGCATTTTGTTTTAGGTGAACTTTAAGAAAATTTTATCACCAGATAAAGTTAACTTCTCTAGCATCATATAGTCCTGCATTTACTTTTCCATCATATGTCAAGTACATTATAAAGCAGATAAACATTTGTTACAAATAGAAGCAGTTAATGAAATATAGTAAATAAAATTATCTAGAAGAATGATATCCTATTGATGATTTACAAAAAGTAAAACCTTGAGAGCTATTGAAAAGAATCTATTTATGAATATGCTTAAAAATTAGGCAAAAGTTATAAAGTTTGTAAATAACCATAAGCTCTATTTTATCAATCTATGCTTTTTGAAACATTTTCAGTTGAGACCTAACATTCATTCATTCATATTTAGAGTATGTAATACCATAATTAATGCAAGTATAAAATGTGTAATGATCAAGTCAAGGCGTAAGCACTTTCATTTCCTCAAACATCAATCATTTCTGTTTTTGATACATTTGTGCTCTTCTAATTGTTTTGACTATGTCACAGATTATTGTAGCCCACTGTTCCATAGCAAACCAGAACTAATTGCTGCTAAACTCTGCTTTCATTTCCCTTATCTAATCTATTTCTTCTGCCATTACTAGTCTCCTTCCACTCCTTTCTATAAGATCAACTTCTTAGATGAGTGAGAATAAGTAGTATTTATCTTTCTGTGTCTGCTTATTTCACTTAACACAATGACCTCCAATTTCATCTATGTTGCTCACATTACAAAATTTTATAGGTTTTGAATTTTCAGTTTAATATCATCATTCATTGATCTTAGTTGAAGCACAAAACCAAAGAGATTGTGTCAAAACCTCAAAGTGCTATTATAAAGGATGCCTTTTATATCCACTTGAATGTAACATAACACAGATAGCAACTTTGCTCAGTAGGATTATTTTAACAGTTTTATATTCTTGAGAAAAATTCTAAGAAGAAAAAAATAAGTTCTCAAATTCTTATGCATTTTACATAAAATTTCTTGATACATAAGGAGTAAAATGTCATTTTATTTGAATGCTTCCAGTCACAAGTTTAAGCAAAAGAAAATTTAAGTCCTAAAAATAGTAACACACCGAAAGGAAATTAATTCATTCAGTTATTTGAACTACCACATATTTATTGCATACTTTTCCAGGAAATGGGTTATGGCAGTGAACAAAGCATTCTGCTTTTGTGGAACTTCTCATGTAACAATTACAGGTGAATACGTTAAATAGCAGCAATTTTTATGTTTTTCTTTAAATAAGTAAAGCTTCAACATAATGTCCATGTATGTTTTTAAATTGCTGAAAATTTCTAAAACTGAAACTGCTTATTAAAATATACTAAAATCCCATAAATTAAATAAAAAAAGCAAAGAAAAAAAGAATGAGGTAGTTTTAATGAATATTTACTCCAAGCTACTAATGAAATAATGCATTTATGAATATTATTAAATTCATCTCAGATATAATGTTGACTTTTTTTCAATTCTATTTATGTATGGGTTGACTTTTAATTTCTAAATAATTTGGAACAGAGTTAAAATTTGTTAACACAAACAGAAATGTTTTCAATTTATGAAAAGAAATGTTTTCTTAGCAACAGAAATTTTGTTCGGAAAACAGTTTAACATATAATAGCTTTCTTTCATTTGCTGTCATACTTCTCACAATTAAAACTTTGAAAAGTTTTGCTAAGAACCTTTATTAGAAGTCTGTTAAAACAAAGTAAACTTGGCTATTCATTCAAAGTAAATGTAAAGAAGTGTGGCACACTTGTCTCATGGATCCATCAAATAACTCTTTGATAACAGGCTACATTATTTGCTCAGAAATACATTATGACCAATCATGGTAGGTTATGGACAATCACATCATGAAAAGATAAACTTTCATTTTATGGTAGTGTCTTAAATTTGAAAAGGACTAGCAGATATTTTTAGAGTCTAAAATTTTAGTTTGTTTAGTTATTTCTTGACAATAATTAGGTTAATTTTGTCAAGAAGTTTCCAAGTATACAAACTTTTGGAATTGCTCACTCATAGGTGTTTGAATAATATATTGCAGATTTGTAATGGGATCAAAGATTCTAAGTAATCGGGTATAGAGTCTCAAATGATATCTGAATTTATAAAATACAGAAAATTTAAATTTATACTTAAATATCTATTGAAAATTTGCATTTATAAGTGACATAAATGTACATTTATGTGCTGCAGGAGTGGCTCAAAAAGTAAGAGCACCTTCCTAGCAGATGTGAAGATCTGAGTTCAAACCCCAGTGCTGCCCCCAAAAAAAGAATAAGTTTCATTCCTTATCAATAATAGTTATTCACATTATTCATGTTAATTCACGATTCATGTAATTTATTAACCCATTTAATGAATTTATTAATATACAAAATATGTTTTTGTTTGTTATTTGGTAGACCTTGTGCTAGTAGTTCCATAATATTCAGTTATGGTATACTGTTTAAAAGGGATAATAAATATCACAATTTCTTATCTTTACAATTTCAGAATTTTGTGCTAAATAAGTTACAAGCAAGATAAGTGGAGATCAAATGTCTCTATATTAGTAATTATATGAGTGACCAAGTAAGCTGACAATTATTGCTAAAAAGAAATTTATCCACAGATAAACTGTATTTGCACAATGATCAGATATAATAACTTTCAAAGAGAGGAAACCTGACTTCTCAATTTACACAAAAAGCAGAAAGAACATAACATTTTGAAATTGGATCACCTGAAAATGTAAAGGTGAAAAGAATGTGATGTCAGTTTTTCTCTTAAATTCACTCAGCATGTATATAACTGTTTAAAGAGAGTAAAATTGTTCCTACTTCACAAAATTCTTGCATCTGCAGAGAAGACAATCTTCCCCTCTGTGCAATCAAATTGTGGGATGCTTCCGTTCAAACAACTAAATAATTTATTTAACAACACATAATTTATGAATCACCCCATAGAGTTTGTAAATATATATGAATAAGAATTTCCTATTGATCAAATGAATATATTTCACTGTATCTTTTTTCAAGTAAGTGCATATGTCATTGTGGTTGATGAAAAATAAACTCTTTAAAATGCACCAACAAGTTTGTAGTTGCTTTCAGTATTGTTCGTGTTACCAGTCACTAGATACTAAATGTACATTCATGACACTTTCAGCCATTACATATATAATATTAAAAATATGGCATTTAGAATAATTTGGTTCCATTTTTAACTATTTTGAAAGCATCAGCATGAATTGACATTCTAGCTCATTTATGTATGCTCAAGCATTTTCGTTTTCTCCAAGAATTATTTTATATAAATTTAAATTTCTAACCAGAAAGTAACTACTCCATAAAACATGGTATGTGCAATGAATGTTTTACATTCTTTTAGTACACTGGACACAGAGATACTTTTTGAATTAGCTGTTGTTCTTTTTTGAGTTATCTTCTCTTTAAAGTAAGTATAACCTATGCTTATGGACACTTGAAGGATTGTAATAGTAGGTGTGTCTAAGAGGACTATGGGGAAGAGAGTCAACAATAGAATGACAGCAAAAATTATTGAAATATAACACATCTGTGTGCGAAGACAGTATAACAAAATGTACTGAAAGTTGTTAAATAATAGGGGAACAGAGCAATAGAAGAGTAAGTAATAGAGGGAGTTAATCTGATTAAAGTATTAAGATATATACCTGTGTGAAATACCAAGATGAAACTCCCTTGAGCAATCAATATATACTTAAAAAACTGAAGGATAGGAGTGTAAAAAAGTTTTGATTAGGAGTGGGTACCAGTGTGAGGGGGAAGGTTAAACGGAGAGAGTGAAGTGGGGAACATGAATGTACTTGTGTATGTCTATGAAAATAGAGCAATGAAACCTGCTGAAATTGTCCTAAGGGGTGGGGAAAGGGAGAATGTCAGAATGTTGGAGAGGGTGAATATAATTAAGATGTATTGTAAGCAAATATGTAAATGTCACAACGAATGCCCCAGTACACCTAATACATGCTAAACAAAAAATAATTCAAAAACAATCAACAAAAAACTCCAAATTCCTTATATGTACAAGAGGAGAGAAAACAGAGTTGTCATTAAGGGAATGGAATTTTGATAACTTGACAATCAAGATTTGAATTCCAGCTAAGCCATGCTTCTGCCAATAAATAAATAAATAAATAAAGAGAGAGAGAGAGAGAGAGAGAGAGAGAGAAAGAGAGACATTTGAATTGTAAATCATTCATGATTTAACCTCTCTGGTGCCATTTTCTTCATTTTCAGCTTTTAAGATTGTTTTGAAGGCTGATATATGTAAAGAGATGAGGACAGTGTCTGACATTTACCACTATTGCTATCAATAAAAGTGTGTTCCAAGAAGGTTAAATGCTATTTTTAATTTTACAAAGTGAGGTTCAAACCCAAATTTTTAAATGGTAGTGCAATGTGCTTGATGCTAATTTCTTACATAGATATTTCAAACGTATATTCAAATACAAAATTATTTAGTGGGACTGGGGTTTGTACTCAGGGCTTCTTTCTTGAAAAACAAGTGTTCTACCCCTTGCACTGCTCCATTCCATTTTGTTCTGGTGATTTTTAGATATGGGGTCTCTCAGACTACTTACCCAGACTAGCCTTGAATCAAGATCCTCCCAATCTCAGCCTCCAAAGTAGCTAAGATTGCAAGTGTGAGTACCAACCTCCAGCTCTTAAAATTTTCTTTTTTCATAGCAGTCTAATGTCATTATTAAATGAACGATCTAACTAAGAACCTTATAAATCAACAATGGGGAGATCAAACAATCTGGGATATGTTGTAGGCATATATAGAAATGTCACAATAAAACCTCCCATACAACTGTTATAAACTAGTAAAAACATTAAAAACAAATAAATAGAATGATAATGTCAAATTCATAAACTCTGGATACAATTTTTGAGATGGATATTCTCTTGAAAAAGGACCAAATATTATAAACAAAAATAATTTAAATACTTCACAATATATATTAATTTTTGACACTGCAATTACTTTTTCAGAAAATTCATTAAAATGTTGAATATTTCCTAACATTGGCAATTTGTTTTTTGTTTCATTTCTATTTTATTATAAATTGTAACACATTTGACTTTCCTTTTGCCTGTGAGTCTTTCATTTCAAGTATCTAAGAAACTAGATAAGATTAGGCAAGTTAAATTTTGAGTATAGCATTTTATGTAGACTGTAAGACCCATGACTAAATGCATCTGCCTTAATTATTAGTGCATTCCTCAATAAATTTCAAAATGCTACTCCCATGACTGCTATTAAAATTATGTTAAGTGAATTTATTTTTGTCTTCTCACCCTCTCTGGTTGTGTTTTATGTTTTTAATAATTATTTAAAATTTTAAAATAGCTTTTTTAAAAAGAAGAGATGTCTTCCCAAAAAGAAATAATATGATTAGCAGGAGAATGCTGTTCAAGGGAAGTTTTAATTTATTTCTGTGAGAGAAGAAAGAATAGCCCACATCAGGAACTTGACTCTATTACATTATATTAAGTGTTTGTCTCTTTATGGTGGAAGAGGGTTCTAGGGTCTAAGGAAAAATGGTTATTAAAATTATACTGGAAAAACCCCTATGCAATTTAGCATAGGAATGAATTAAGTGCATAATGGAACAGATAAGACACTTGAATACACGTCATGTTCTCACCATCACGCTTCTGACATTCTGAAATCAGGTGAAGATGAAAAATCAATAGAAATAAAAGCTACAAGTTAAAGTGAACACAAAATGATCCTAGTATATTGTAACGAGATCTAATGTTAAAATTAGAATAATGCTATTCTATATTAAAATACAACAGATGTGGATAGAATCATTTTCAACTACATGCAGGACAAATGAACTGGCATAAAGATACCAGTGCACTTACAGATTATTCAATGAGAACAAGAGCCAAATGATAATTTTCATACATGTAAAATAGGTCTTTTTCAGGGTGATTCCAGTGGGAGATGGAAATAGGTGAATGAGGGTAAATATGGGAGATGTATTTTGTATTCAAATATGAAAATAGAAGAATGAAGCCTATTGAAATTGTTCTAAGAAGGGGGAAAGGGATGAGGAAAAATGATGGAGGGGTAAATCTAACTAAAATACATTGTAAGCAAATATGTGAATATCACAACTCATTCCCCTGTGCAATTTTTCTATGGTAATAATTTTTTAAAAAGAAAACGAGTGGAAACTTACTATTGTGGAGAATATTAAACTAAATCATCTGTTGCAAGTCTTATTTTCCTAGAATAAGAGATTATCTGATGAAAAATTAACTGAATTGTAAGATTCAGATTGTAACTGAATTGAAGATATTAAAATGTTTCACTTCTATACAAGAATTTTGACTCTGTTCCCCTATCCACCTGTCATTGTGTTGCAATGATAAGGCTGTTCTCAGCCTCAGAAGTGCATCAGGGCTCCACACTAATCTTCCTTGTTCTTTTCCCTTTGTCAGTGGCATTACGAAGTAGGGGTGTGAGCACATTTCTGGGAACACGTTTGAGGTGGAACAGATAAATATGCTTCTTTGAAAGCCTTTCCTAACCTTAGAAATGGCAGTACTGTATAAAGAAAATTTAGTTTGACTACAAATAATGTCCCTGATCTTTCATCAAATTAGGGAACACATCTAGAAAGAATTAAGGCGTGATAATATGATACTTGTGATCTTCATAGATCTAAATACCCAGAAGTACTTATTTTGTAAACAAGGACAGCTGAAATGAGGAAGAGTCCAATAACCTGAAACTATTAAGCCACATATAAGCAGAACTCGAATATTCAATGATATACTGTTTCTTCTAAAATAGCAATTTGCTGTCTCTCTCCCTTTGATTTTTGTGTTATATGAGATAAAATAAACATAGACACATTTATTAATTTATTGCTAATTTAATCAATAACAAAGTTTTCACTTAGAGAATATGGTATTTGAGAAAAACAGTGAAAAGTATTTTGATTTGAAAAAATAGAATAATTAAAGTATTTTGGATCATAAATTGACTTAATACAATTTCATGAGGTTTTACTATTCCAACTATGGTGCAAAACCAAATATTACATATGTATATATATATGTAAAAATTATATTGTTTCACAGAAAGTATACACACTATATGTATATACATATATATATGAGACTACATAAATATAAAAACATTTATGATAAAATGGAAAACACATGTACACCATATATAAGATTAATAAAAGATATATATTCCCTTTTGTAACAATGAGAATCAAAGCAATTTGTAATTTAGCATTAGGAATTTATATATAAGCTAGTTAGCCAAAAACATATGATTTGTTAGTCTTCTACTGCAAGAAAAATTTTTAATGTTTTCTAAAGTTACTCATTGCAGTAAAACGATGCAGTAGAATAACAAAATATTCTGCTCCTGTGTCTTTCATAGTATTTTGTCTGAGATGAAAATTGCTTATATAAGTGTCCATTACATATGTACTACAGAAAAGTACAAAGTGCACTGTAGAAATATATTCCACGTGAATCCACTTTAACTTCCAAGGACATAGCATATCAGTAGAATATATGTTCACAGTATTTTATTTTTACTTTCAAGTTTTCCAGTTTTTGTACAAAAACACTACCATATAAATTTTGTAAAATAAAAAAAATAGAAAACACACAAAATAACATTATACTCATGTAATAAATACATACTAATAAATAAATATTTTATCTCATTAATAGCTAGAAAACACACTGACTGCATTTCACATAATCACTTTAATGCTTAATTTACAAAAGGCTCTGATATGTGATTTTAAGTAATGGATGCATATATAAGATTTCATTTCAGAAATGGAGACATTTGAAAATAAATTTTAAATTTGTAATGAATATTTTGCTCTCTTAACCTTAACTAATTATCCATGAAATAGATCATGGATAGTAGTCATAGTATTAAGTTCCACCTATTAGTATTTAATTTATTCTGAAAACTTAATTTAATTATAGAATGTTACTTGCTTAAGAGAAATTATTGGTAGTAAAAAGATGGTAATCAAATATTTAAAACACTCATAAGCTCTAAGATAATAATTTCAGCAATATTAACTAATCAAAAGGAGAGCATGGTTAATATACTTAAATAATTAGGACCTTAAACCAAAACATCCCCTTACATTTAATGACTATTCTTAGAGGAATTGCTAGTTAACATGACTTATATAACATAAGTCTTCTTAACTCAAAAATTTTAAGGCATAATTTAATTATTTCTGTAATTGTCAAAAATGCACATAGTTGATGAATATTTTGTGTGGGTATACTATTATGTATTATACATGTGTGAATTATTCTAAACCTCACATAAATTCTTACTTGATACTTTGATTCATACAAATAAATTAACTATTGAAGAAGTAGTGAATTTCACTAAGATATATTGCAAGCACTTTTGTAAAACTCACAATGTACCCCCATCACAACAATAATATGGTAATAAAAAAAGAAAAATGAAAAAAAATTAGCTATTGATATAGAATCAATTAACATTGGCATTAGTCATCATATACATATACTTGTGTGTCCACATATGCACATATATCATTGTGCCATTTTATCTTGCTATATATATAGACAGAACATAAATATCCACATATATTCATATACATGCATTTATGTATACATCCACAATAATCAAGAAAACATTGTTACATCTGCATTGTCACCGTATAGAAAGAAATCATGTTTTGTACTTATACCACAACTCAGTAAAAATTAGTTAACAGCCAGGCACCAATGGCTCATATCTGTAATCCTAGCAACCCAGGAGGTAGCGATAAGGAGGATCAAAATTTGAAGCTAGCCCAGGCAAATAGTTCATGAAACCCTATCTCAAACTCTGAAGTTAGTACAGGAAGGAGAGGAAAACATTCTGGAACTAATAGGCATAGGCAAGGACTTCCTCAATAGAACCCCAGCAACCCAGCAACTAAGAGAAAGAATGGACAAATGGGACTTCATAAAATTAAAAAGCTTCTGCACAACAAAAGAAATGGTCTTGAAACTAAAGAGACTACCCACAGAGTGGGAGAAAATATTTGCCAGCTATACATCAGACAAAGGACTGATAACCAGAATATACAGTGAACTTAAGAAACTACACTCTCTCAAAATCAATGAACCAATTAAGAAATGGGAAAATGAACTAAATAGAACTTTCTCAAAAGAAGAAATTCAAATGGCCAAAAAACACATGAAAAAATGCTTGCCATCTCTACCCATAAAGGAAGTGCAAATTAAAACCACACTAAAATTCCACCTCACCCCTGTTAGAATAGCTATCATCAAAAACACCACCAACAACATGTAATGGAGAGGATGTGGGGAAAAAGGACCCCTAGTTCACTGCTGGTGGGAATGCAAGCTGGTGCAACCATTCTGGAAAAAAATTTGGAGACTTCTTAAAAATCTAAACATAGATCTATCACATGATCCAGCAATCCCACTCCAGGGGATATATTCAAAGGAATGCAACACAGGTTACTCCAAAGGCACCTGCACACCATGTTTATTGCAGCACTGTTCACAATAGCCAAGTTATGGAAACAACCAAGATGCTCCACTACTGACGAATGGATCAAGAAAATGTGATATTTATACACAATGGAATTTTACTCAGCCATGAATAAAAATGAAATCTTATCATCTGCAAGTAAATGGATGGAACTGGAGAACATCATTCTGAGCGAGGTTAGCCAGGCTCGGAAGATCAAAAATTGTATGTTCTCCCTCATATGCTGTCTGTAGATCTAGGGCAAATACAACAGTGTTGTAGGACTTGGACTACATGACAAGGGGAGAACATATACAGGAGGTATGGGGTTAGATAGAAAACCCAAAACATGAAAGCATTTGATGTCCCCACTCCAGAGGAATTAATACCAAAACCTTAAAGCGATAAGAGGTCAACATAAGAAGGGGATCAGGAACCAGTGTAAAGATCAGCTAGAAATGAATCAACCTGGGTTGTAACACGTTTGTACATGAAAGCAATGCTAGGAATCTCTCTGTATAGCTGTCCTTTTCTCAACTAGCAAAAATGCTATGTCTTTCTTATTATTGTTTATTTCTACTCTTCAATGGAACAGGAGAAAAGCGCAGAACTGGTTCTGCCTGGAAGGGAGGGGGGAGGAAGGGAGAGGGTGGGGGAGGGGGCAGGAGAGAGAAATGACTCAAACATTGTATGCACATGTTAATAAATGAATAATAATAATAATAAATTCTTTCACAGGAAAAGTCTGGTGGAGTGGTTCAAGATGTAGGCCCTGAGTTTAAACCCCAGTCTCTCTCTCTGTCTCTCTCTCTCTCTCTTTCTCTCTCTCTCTCTCTCTCTAACAAAGAGTTTGTGTATATATATATATATTGAACAAATTAAAATACTCAATTTGCCAAACTTTCATATATATAATTATTGTTTTTAATTTGAAAAAATTTATGAAGTGACAGCTATTAACAGTTACACTGGGTAGTCTTTTGTTTTCTATTGCATTTTCCAATACAGTAGTTTGTTAGTCACATCTAACAGTTGAAATGTATCCAAATGGAGATGTGCTGTAAGTGACAAAACCATATTAGATATCAAAGATATGGTATTAACAGACATGATTTAAGCTATGTCATGGCTAGTTTTGTATTGAGTCTGTTGAGGTAATATTTTAAGATGTCCCAAAATCATTATGAAGATTAATTCCAATTTTTTCTTTACATATATAAGTGTACCATCTACAATATAAAGGAATATTTGTGGCTCACATTCTATGTATATCAGTCAGCACTGTTGTAGATAGTGTACTTAATGTTAGAAAGCAAAAGTGTGGTAGGTAGAATAGATCTCTCAGGGTTGTCTGCACACAAAGATGTGTGACTATATTATATTACATAACAAATGGGAATTTGCAGGTGTGATAATGGTTAAGGTCTTTCATATAGGGAATGAACCCATGATTATTTGGTGTGGGGCAGTGAGGAAATCCCAATATAATAAGAGTCATATAAGAAGGAGAACAGCAGAAGAATGTATCAGAGAGATTTCAGGTAAACATGTAATTTTTCAGTTGCTGGCTTTGAAGATGGAACAAGAATGCCTCAGTTTATAATCAGAAAGAAGCCAAGTGCCTCATTCCTTTAAGCACAAGGAGCTGAATTCTGCTGGCAATCAAATGCACAGTTTTCTATTAGAGGCTCCAGAAAGGAAGACTTTGATTAGCTATAAAATCACATATTAACATTGTTTTAAACTGCTAAGTGTATCATTAATTGTTACAGCAGCTATTGAAAACTAAAACCATAAGATTGTTATACTGTACTCAAACTATGTCCTTAAAAGAATATCACTCATTCATTAATCAATAGGAAAGTATCCTTCAAGTATATGAATCTAAAGTAGGTAGAATTCAACTGGGAAACAATTACATGATCATTTTATGTAACTGAGCAGCTTTAAGCCAGGTGCTGGTGACTCATGCATGTAATCTAAGCTACTTGAGGGCTGAGATCAGGAGGATTGAGGTTCCAGGTCAGATCAGACAAATAGTTCATAAGACTCCCACCTCCAAAATAACCAGAACAAAATGGCCTGGATGTGGGGCTCAAGCAGTAGGGCACCTGCTTTGCAAGCATGAAGTCCTGATTTCAAAGCCTAACCCTCTACACACAAAAAATGTGCAGCTTGTACTCTCAACTGCCTTATATAATTCAACCATAAACTCACTAAACTAGTAAGCACAAACTCTGTCTCTTGCTCTTTAAGTCTGGCAAAACTTAAAAAGAAATTTTATGCAAAGTAAATCTTATTGATTTGAGTCAATGATGACATTCCCCACAGCAGATTATAAAAAGTAGTTTAATGTTTTGAAAAATGTATGAAACATGGATTTTTAGAGATGCATGTGACTAACTCAGACCACTATACTTAGGAATTTCTTGGTTTTAGCATTAAAATTTCTATGTCCTAGAAATATCTACAGTACTAGAAAACTGGAATGTTGGTTCTCAGTCACAAACACATATCTCCACTCATTCCTATAAAAATAGTCCATGGCTGCGATAGTAATTACATTGTCAGTTAACTCTAATTGATGATATGATACACCTGAGGTACTCTCATGACGATCTCTGTGTATAGATCTCATTGTTTTCTCTGTATCTTAGTCCAGTCAGGTCGTTGTACCAAAGTACTTGGCCTGGGGATATAGCTTGGTGGCAGAATGTTTGCCTAAAAAACTTAAAACCTTGGTTTGATCCCTAACAATACACACACACACACACACACACACACACACACACATACACCTCATGCTAGTAATTTGACTAAAACACAATTAAAAACTCAATATTTTCTCCACAGTGAAAAGAAAACTAACCTGTCAACTATAACTGTAAAGGCCACCAGTTATAAGAATTTTTAGTTTCAAAATAATATTTGATTATTGTCTCTCTCTTCCACAGTTATGTACACTTAAGGAAGCTTTTATTTTTCAACAGTATCCAGTGCCTATAAACCACATTGATCACACAGCAAGGACTGAGTAAATTTTTTTAGAAGGGATGAATAAAATTTCAGCCAAGATTAATTGCTCCCGCTTCTATATATCTATTGAGTAAAGGACACCTTGGATAGAATAAACAAAGCATGCTTTTCTGTAAACAGTAATTCATCAGCGCATAAGATTACTTTCCAAAGGCTAAATCTGTTTTTGGAAGTCCGTGGTTCATTTCAGAGAAAAACACAAAATACTTACATTAGCTTAGGGTTTGATGGAGGAATTAAAAACTAGAAACCCTATAGATCAGAATTTGTGCACAAACATTTTGAAACTTCTGATTTTCTTGACTTCTATTGCTATCTTGCCCCTGGCAGGCTTTATCTCTGTGCAGTGTTGCTGTTACACTTGGAAAAAGTGCCTGACCTTATCTTTCCCCAGGGCCTGTTTTCTAGAGCATCTGGAGCAGAGAAGATGTTTTGAAATTTTCTTGTGGTAATTATCACAAAATCTGAAAGGACAACTAAAATGTGAGACGTTATCATACCATTCATGGACTCCATTGTTTGGTTGATGAATTGAAGAGACCTACTCTAGTTATTCTGTGTAAACTATAAATATTAACATTTAGCACAGCTAATACAGAAAGGACAGAATGTGTAGGCAGTAATTTGCACAATTTTTTATAACCAGAATATGCAGAGAGATCAAAAATTAAATTCCCAAAACATCTATGATCCAAAGAAGAAACAGGCAAATGAACAGAACAGAACATTTTCAAAGGAAGAAGTCCAAAAAATGAAAAACTGCTCACCATCCCTGGCCATAAAGGAAATGCAAATAAAAACCACATTAAGATTCCACTTTATTCCTGTTAGAATACCTACCCTCAAGAACACAAATAACAAATGTTGGCAAGGATACTGGGAAAAGGAACCCTTATACACTGCTGGTGGAATTGTAAGTTAGTACAACCACTATGGAAAACAGTATGGAGACTCCTTAAAAAACTAAAAATATGTTTAATATGTTGATAAAAACAGATGATATATTACTGATTTTAAGAGATAATGAGTGTGGATATTTAAAGAACTAATTAAAAAAAACCAACCATTTATTAGCTTATATTCCTATAGGTCTAATGCCAGCAGGACAGGACATGGGGTGTGTTCTCTGCTCACAGTATCACCAGGGTTAAATCAAATTTGGAATCAGGCTAAGTCTCCCTCTAGAAGTTTTGGAAAGAAATTTCATCCAACTTCATGAAGCATACTGACAGAACTCCTTGCAGGAACTGGGGTCTCCATTTCCTCACTATCTGTCTGTCAGAGGTCACAGTCAACTCCTAGTCCCTCTGTCTTCAAGACAGCAGCAGTGCTGCAAATCTCTCTGACTTCCCCTTCTGCCACCAGCTGGAGGAAAATACTATGTTTTTTTTTTTTTAAAAGATGGAGCTACTATCACCCATCACATATTAAATTGTACATAGCAAGGGGTTTTGTCATGAAAAAAATTTTAATGACAAAGGAAGAATGCCATTTTTGATTATTTCTTAGAATATCATTCAGCACCATGGAGAAATGGAGGAAATGGTACAGCATGAAATATCGTCCCCAAAATGTCCTCACCCTAACTCCCAGGATCTATTAATATATTGTCTCATACAAAAAGGAAGTATTAAGATTGTGGTTGGAATTAAATTTGCTAATAATTTAAGTTTATAAAGGGGATATCCTGGATTCCAGGTAAGCCCAAGGTATGTTAAAAAGTTCTTAAGGTGAAAGAGGAAGAGAGAAAAAAGAGCTAGAAATGAGAGAGAAAGAGAGAGAGACACAAGGAGACAAAGAGAGATGCAGAAACTTCCTTAGAAGCTGTAGAAAGCCCACAAGCCCAACTGTACAAGAGGTCCTGAAAAGATGGAAAATGCCAGGGGTCTTCCCTTACTGTCCCGAGAAGGATTGTGCTCCTACTAACGCCTTTAGTTTTTTCCCTTTATTGTTGTACTGGGTAGGAGTACATTGTGAGCCAATTTGCAATAGACACATGTATATCCATGTTTATTGCGGCACTATTCACAATCGCTAAGCTATGGAAACAGCCAAGATGCCCCACTACTGATAAGTGGATTAAGAAAGTGTGGTATTTATACACAATGGAATTTCACTCAGCCACAAAGAAGACTGAAATTTTGTCATTTGTAGGTAAATGGATGGAACTGGAGAACATTATCTTAAGTGAAGTTAGTAAGGCTGAGAAGGACAAAAGCCTCATGTTTTCTCTCATTTGTGAAATATAGACTTAACACAAATGCAGCAATATTGTGGAACACTCATCACACTTAGGGGAGGTCACACACAGGAACGGTGAGGTAAAAGAAAGAAAGAACTTAAGTATGGTTGATATACTCTGTATACAAGAATATATATAGAAATCTTACACTGGTTGAAACCATCATAAAAAAGGGACTAAGGTAGAATGAAGAAAATTAGAGGTGCTAAACCAAGTGGGGTTATACTATATGTATATCACAAATAAACTCCCTGTGTAGCTACTTTTATTTCAAATAAGCAAGAATGTCATGTTTTTCTTTTTTTCTCTTTTTTCTTCTACAACAGCAGAAGAGGGAAGAACACATCCTGCCTGGGAAAAGGAGGGTTGGGAAAGGGTGGGGTTATATCTGTGGGAGGAGGGAGGTGCTCCTACTAACACCTTTATTTTTTTCCCTTTATTGTTGTACTGGGTAGGAGTACATTGTGGCACTTGCAAAGGTTAATACAATATATCAAATACATCACACTTGAATTCACCACCTCCACCACTCTCCTGAATCCCCTCTCCCTAATTCCTGGAATAATTTCAACAGATATCAGTTTTACATTCACATATATGTGTATACATTTTTGCACCATATTTATCCTCCTACCCCCAAAATGTCCACACCATAACTCCCAGGATCTATTAATATATTGTCTTATACAAAAAGGAAGTATTAAGATTGTGGTTGGAATTAAATTTGCTAATAATTTAAGTTTATAAAGGGGATATCCTGGATTCCAGGTAAGCCCAAGGTATGTTAAAAGTTCTTAAGGTGAAAGAGGAAGAGAGAAAAAAGAGGTAGAAACAAGAGAGAAAGAGAGAGAGACACAAGGAGACAAAGAGAGATGCAGAAACTTCCTTAGAAGCTGTAGAAAGCCCACAAGCCCAACTGTACAAGAGGTCCTGAAAAGATGGTATAGGGTGATATACATGGAGCTAGTTTCAGTTTTTTGCAGACTGCTAACCAGTTTTCCCAGCAGTTTTTGTTGAAGAGGCTGCTATTTCTCCATCGTATATTTTTAGCTCCTTTGTCAACAACAAGTTGGTTATAGTTGTGTGGCTTCATATCCGGGTCCTCTATTCTGTTCCACTGGTCTTCATGTCTGTTTTTGTGCCAGTACCATGCTGTTTTTATTGTTATTGCTTTGTAATATAGTTTGAAGTCAGGTATCGTGATACCTCCAACATTGTTCTTTTGACTGAGTATTGCCTTGGCTATTCATGGCCTCTTGTGTTTCCATCTAAATTTAACGGTAGATTTTTCAATCTCTTTAATGAATGTCATTGGAATTTTGATGGGAATTGCATTAAACATGTAGACTACTTTTGGGAGTATGGACATTTTTACTATGTTGATTCTACCAATCCATGAGCATGGGAGATCTCTCCACTTTCTATAGTCTTCCTCAATCTCTTTCTTCAGAAGTGTATAGTTTTCCTTGTAGAGCTCGTTCACATACATCTTTTGTGAGGTTTACACCTAGGTATTTGATTTTTTTTGAGGCTATTGTAAATGGAATTGTTTTCATACATTCTTTTTCAGTTTGCTCATTGTTAGTGATGGAAATGATAATGATTTTTCTACATTGATTTTATATCCTGCTACCTTGCTATAGCTATTGATGATGTCTAGAAGCTTCTGAGTACAGTATTTTGGGTCTTTAAGGTATAGGATCATGTCATCTACAAATAGGGATATTTTGACAGTCTCTTTATCTATTTGTATTCCTTTTATTCCTTCTTCTTGCCTAATTTCTCTGGCTAGGAATTTCAGTACTATGTTGAATAGGAGTAGAGATAGTGGCATCCTTGTCTGGTTCCTGATTTTAGAGGGAATGGTTTCAGTTTTTCTCTGTTAAGTATAATGCTGGCTGTAGGTTTGTCATATATAGCTTTTATAATGTTGAGGTACTTTCCTTCTATTCCTAGTTTTCTTAGAGCTTTTATCTTGAAATGATGTTGGATCTTATCTAAGGTTTTTTCTGCATCTATTGAGATGATCAAGTGGTTTTTGTCTTTGCTCCTGTTAATGTGGTTTATTACAGTTATTGATTTTCACATGTTGAACCACCCCTGCATCCCTGGGATGAAGCCTACTTGGTCATGGTGAATAATCTTTTTGATGTGTTGTTGAATTCGGTTTGCCATTATTTTATTGAGGATTTTTGCATCAATGTTCATTAAGGAGATTGGCCTATAGTTCTCCTTTTTTGGAGGTGTCTTTGCCTGGTTTTCGGATAAGTGTAATACTGGCTTCATAAAATGTGTTCGGCAGTTTTCCTTCCCATTCTATGTCATGGAACAGTTTAAGGATGGTTGATACCAGTTCTTCTTGAAAGGTCTGATAGAATTCAGCAGAGAATCCATCAGGTCCTGGACTTTTCTTTTTGGGGAGACTCTTGATTGCTGCTTCAATTTCATTTTGTGTTATAGATCTATTCAGGTGATTAATTTCCTCTTGTTTCAGTTTTGGATGATCATATGTATCTAGAAATCTGTCCATTTCTTTAAGATTTTCAAATTTATTTGAATATAGTTTCTCAAAGTAGTCTCTGATGATTTCCTGGACTTCCATGGTGTTTGTTATTATCTCCCCTTTTGCATTCCTGATTTTACTAATTTGGGTTTTTTCTCTCCTCATTTTAGTCAGGTTTGCCAGGGGTCTATCGATCTTGTTTATTTTTTCAAAGAACCAACTTTTTGTTTCATTAATTCTTTGTATGGTTTTTTTAGGTTTCTATTTCGTTGATTTCACCTCTTATTTTTATTGTTTCTCTCCTTCTATTTGTTTTGGGATTTGCTTGTTCTTGTTTTTCTAGGAGTTTGAGATGTATCATTAGGTCATTGATTTGGGATCTTTCAGTCTTTTTAATATATGCACTCATGGCTATAAACTTTCCTCTCAGGACTGCCTTAGCTGTGTCCCATAGGTTCCAGTAGATTGTGTTTTCATTTTCATTGACTTCCAGGAACTTTTTAATTTCCTCTTTCATTTTATCCATGATTTGCCCATTTCTTCCTTAGGTCATTGATTTTTTGGGAGTTTAGTTTTTTGAGCTCTCTATACATTCTGGTTATTAGTCCCTTGTCTGATATATAGCTAGCAAGCTATATATCCCATTCAGTGTGTAGTCTCCTCAATGTAGAAACTTTTGCTGTGTAGAAGCTTTTTAATTTGATGTACCCATTTGTCAATCCTTTCTCTTAGTTGCTGAGCCAACTGAGTTCTATTGAGAAAGTCATTGCTTATGCCTATTGCTTTCAGTGCATTCCTTGCTCTTTCCAGTACAAGTTTCAAGGTTTCAGGTCTTATATTAAGGTCCTTAATCCACTTTAAGTTTATACTTGTGATGGGTGAGAAGAGTGGATCTAGTTTAAGTTTTCACCACTTTTATTATAACATATTAAGACACATTTTGAATTTTGGATCTTCAGAAGTGTGAGATATTAAAGTTATGGTGTCTTAAAGTGCTAAATTCAAAGTATTTGTCATAGCAGCATTAGGTAACTGTTTCTTATTGGTATAAGAAGATAGAGAGCAAATGACAATCTCAGTAATTCTTTGGCTTCAAAGAAAAAGGTACTGTATTAATCCTCATAACTTCAGTTTGTACCATGGAACTGTTTTATCTGGAGTGTATGAATTTCTATTCATATTTGAGTAGAACATATTAATAAAAAATTTACAAATTTACCATATAAAAAGAAAGCAGAAATATAGCATGTGCAATTCTTTTGTTAGGCATTAATAATTTTAAAATCCATCAGCTGCTTAGAAGTTTAGTTAATCATGTTACGAATATGAGATGATACTGATGCAGATGCAAAAGACAGATCCTCATTATCTAAAGATCCAACAAAGACTGCAAGAGTTGATAAAATTCTGTGAGATTATTTTAAATTGTTAACTGTGTATATATAATATGAAAGGATAAAAATCCTAGAAAGAAGAAAGTAGAACTTAGAAGACCTTTTTTAAAAATGGAAAACCCAAGATATTTAGTGATGAAAGGCCAAAATATGTGACACAATTACTGTCATAGGTATTCAAAGGATGGCAGTATTACTGCCAGCCTAACACATTAAGGCAAGATTCATGGGAGGAAAATGGTCCTGAGAGGAACATTGAAATGTAATTGAATTTATATTGATGTTGGCCAAAGGAAGGCAGGAGCCCTGTCATGCATTTTGTTTCCTAGAAATAGATAGCAAGGTAGGATTTAATGAAATGGGCTTATATGGGTGGTGGTAGGAGAAAGAAGAACAGAAACGAGACAGGGAAGAGAAGAATTCCAACAATTGATGCTTGATTGAGTAGGCAACTGGAATAGATGATTGGATTTTAATCCTTCTAGGCAATTCTGGAAAATATTTGGAATATGCCTCAAGAGTTTCCTTACCCTAGGATAGAGAAAGCTCCTAATTTTGTAACTTCTCTTGGCCAGTTTTTGAATGAATTATTTCCAACAGTGAATCAGACTTCCACTGCTTGTAGGCAGAACAAACTTCTATAACCAGGCAAAACTGTCAAAGAGTTTCTTGTTCCATTAGCATAACTAAATATCCACTTTGGTGCATTCTTCACTGCCATTGGTTCTTTTAAGTGGTGCATGTCACAGATACTTAAAAGTAAAAAGAACATTATAATAGAGAAGTTAGTGGGGTGTGTGGTAGTCCCCATTGCTATAGCATTCAAGGCTTAATATTTATCTACCTACTCTACTTCCTGCACTGGATTCACCTTTTAAGGTTGTCACTTTTGCTAGAGCAAGTACTTGTCCATTGTGACATTTAAGGTCTTCATTCTCAAGGATGTTGAGTTCTTAGTTTCTGTGACTTTGTGAAGATCTGTTTGCTACAATTGCTGATTCATAATTTATACTGGAAATGGAAGCACCAGGAGTGCCCTAGTTCAACCCCTAAACTTTGGACAGTGTTCCTATTATAAATAATCGTATCTACTCTGGATCATCAAGACCAATTAATCTTACAAGAGTAGTAGTTAATTACTTTTCCTGACATAGGAATTTATATTATTAGGTAACACCTACAGCTTCAGGTGTAGTAAAACATAGCCATGTCCTTATAAAGAATCACTCCACCCCCTGGGAAACATTTGGCATTTAATTTTTCAAACTGAAATCATAGGAATAGAAGTACATAAGCTCTCTACTTTGGTTCATAATGAGAGATGGTGAAAGAAGCCACTCTTCCTTCTACTCTTTGTTCCAATAATCTGCAAATTATGTTTGGGAACAAAGCATTATTTGATGAGTATTAATGCAAAGTACACATACAGAAACAAACTTTCAAGGTTTACTCCTGATCTGAAATGTTAGCTACATCAAGAAATCATTGTAATACTGGGTGTGGTGGAACACAATTTTTATCTGACTTACTTGAGAGGCAGAGATTGGGAGGATTGAAGTTTGAGGCCAACCTCAGGCAAAAAGTTAGCAAGACTCCACTTCAACTAATAAACCAGGGTTCCAGTCAAAGAAAGGTGTTAGACTTTCACTGTCCAAGGCAGGCACCAGGCAAAAATGCAAGACCCTATCCAAAAAATAGCTAAAGCAAAAACAGACTGAAGGTGTGGCTGAAGTGGTAGAACACCTGTCCAGAAAACACGTGGGCCTGAGTTGAAACTTCTGTACCACCAAAACCCAAAAAAAGGAAAGAAATGGCAAAAATGTTCCAGTATGTTAGTCACGTTCTTGTTGCTAAGATAAATAATTCAAAAGGATGAAGGATTTATGCGCACTCAGTTTCAAAGGTTTTCAGCATACCCTATAGATTTTAGGCCCATGACAAAGCAGAACACTGTGGCAGAACAGTGAGGCACAAGGAAGAGATGCTCACTGTATGACAGTCAGGAGACAGAGAGGGAGACAGAAAAAGGCCGGCAGAGTATGGACCCAAGAGCATTCGCCACTGAAATATTTTTCCAAATTAGACCCCACCTTCAAAAGTTCTACCACCTCGCAATAGTCACCTCAAATCATGAATCCATCAACAGATTAGTGCAATGAGATGTAAGAGCCCTCATGATCCGATTACCTCTCATTGACTATAGAAGTGATGGGGACCAATCCAACTGAGAACCAAGACTTCAACACTTGAAACTTTTACGGAACACTTCATTTCCAAACTTAACAATTAGGGTAGCAGTTTCCAGATAATTTAATATATGATAGGGGCATAAGATTTTTAAATAATATACTCCATGTTATATATCTTGTCAGAAACTAATTCCCTTTATCTGACATGATATGTGAAATAATACATCAGTACATAAGATACCATGTGAACATGTAGTGGTGATGCTGGCCAGAGATCTGTGAACAAAGCCTAGACGATTTCTTATTTTGTTAACTTGTCCTAGAAATCATAGCCACTTCAACAAAGCTATAAATGTGAACTTAGGGAAATATGTCAGGTCATTGAAATAGAAGAAAATGACAAAATAATATAAATTGGATAATTCATGGATAATAGAAATATATTTATCATAGATCTGGATTTGAGAAGTCCAAAAACAAGAGATTTACAAGATTTGCTCTTATAATAATGTGCTCTTTGCTCCATAAATGATGTTATGCTTCTGCATCCTCATACGACAAAGGGCAAGTCAGCTTTCTTAATTTCTCTTCTAAAGGCACTAATCCCACTAATAACCTCCCAAAAGTCCTTGCCTCTTAATAGTAGTAGGATCTGTACCAATTTTATGACTATAGCCTGGTTATTGACCACTTTTTATTTTCTTTGTACAATATTAACCCTGAAATCAAATGTACCATTCCTAATTTAAATAATCCTACCTGGTTCCAGGTGTAACTCAGAGTACTTGCCTAGCATGCATAAGGCCCTGGGTTCTGTACCTAGCAGCACAAATATTAGTGACATGGAAGCTAATACAATATCAAGTTTAATTTGCAGCTCTGATCACATGAATATTTGATGCACCATATTTGGGGCTGGTGTAGTGGCTCAAGATATAGATTCTGAGTTCAAACCCCAGTACTGCAAAAAAAAAAAAAAAGGTGAATTATTATAGCCCTCAGAGAGAATCATAAATATGTACTGTGCCTTTTCCTGGGAAATGTGAATTTTGATTGTTCTTATTTATCCAAAATTAAAAATAACAGGATTTTATTTATGTATGTGTGAGGCAGTGTGTGTGTGTGTGTGTGTGTGTGTGTGTGTGTGTGTGTGTGTGTGTGTGTGTCTAGAGCTGCATACTAATTCCTGGGTGCTATGTTAACTGATTCTAATAAATGTTCTACATCTGGCAAAGATGTTATTGGACTTACATTTGTATATAGTTAGTTAAGTTTGCAATAATCCAGACTTATCCATGATAATTCACATAGTTTTGTGGTATATACTAGCACCCTACATAGTTTATTTCTGAAGAGTATCTTAACTTCCATCTTTCTGCCCAGGAATTTTTTGCCTTTGATTTCCTTTCTTGGAAAAATTTGAGACAGTGAGAATTGTCAGTGGCTTCCACTTTACTTTTTTTACCATGATGACTCATTCTCCTCAGGTAAATGAACTTATAAGACAGGTTTTGCTGCTTTTTGTATTGTTAGCAATCAAATACATTGTCTACAAAATTAGAGCCACTGCAACTACTGTCATACAAATTTGAACAGAATAGTGTTTATCCTTTGAGTTCCTTATATGTTACTCTAGCAAAGATTGTGTTCTGGTCCATTTTGTACTATAATGAAATGCATGGAACAGGGAACTTTATAAAGAAATGGGGGTTATATTGGCTCATGGTTTTGAGAGCTTCATCTGATGATAGCCATCTTGTTGGCTGCATACAAAGGTACTATGGCACCAAGTATCACATGGCAAGGGACAGGCAACACATATGCCTGTTTTGTGGTCTCTCTCTGTTTTCTTATGAGGCCACCAGGATTCAATCATAGGGGCTCCACCTAACTAATGTTCTTTGTCTTCCCAAAATCCTGCTTCTAAATATGGTGGTCAGATTAAATTCTTACCCTCAATACTTTACAATGGGCATTACACTTTAATACATGAAGCATTGGGGAAAATCAGTTCCTGTCCTAGCCATGGTAGCATTTTAGGTTTTCAAGTATCATTATTTTTTTTACTCTATATTCACAAACCATGACATAGCTAGGTTTATTTCTCCTACCATGTAGTTTCACTAATAAATGGATCTAGACCTTTTAGGCAAACAATCAGAGCAACAGCTACTATACACTTCTGCTGACACATCATGAAACTATTTGGAAGGCCATTGGCCTCACATCTTCCCCTTCTAATTTTTCCACTGTAGATCTAAGAGCTGGCTCAGGTTTAAAAATTAAGAGATGAATTACGATGGTTTTCTATTATGGTGGCTGACATCTTCCTTTATGGATCTGCTGTTGCTATTTTTGATCATGTATGGCAAGTAAGAATCTCATTGGCCATCCATCTATTTTACTTCTAAGGTTTCTGTAATTTATTAATCATCAACCCACACAATGCAAGACCCTTTCCTTTCTGCCTCTTATGGCAGAAGTATTCACTTTGTTTTAGGCAGTTAAGTTTTATCACTAGTTTTTCTTGAATTTCATCTCCCATTATCACTTGTAATGAAATTTTGTAACATATATCCTACTATCAAATTCGTCTCCTGAAGAAGACCACTGTAGAGCTTCTCCTTGGTGTTAATAGTACGAGCCTTTTTTTAAGCCCTCCTAGGGAACACAGTCTGCTCATGAGTTCTACAGTGTTACAGAGTAAATTCAAATATTACATGACTGTGAAAAAGTCCAATATTATAAGGACTTTATCTGGACCTTTTGAACAATGCTCCAACATTTTATCAAAATAGTTCCAGCACTTCTGCATCAATTACAAAAGGTAATTGTTTCTATGCTCTAAATAATTAACCAAATGGGATATTCAAAACAGCTCCAAATTTTCTTGCTAGAACTTTGAATCCTAAATTAAGCAGTAGTCTCCTGAATGAAGAAATTATTACACATGCAGCTCAAGTTCTGCTCCCCTTCCCCAATTTAGCACTATGAAGATTCATTCTCAAGCATATTATCCCATTTCCTGTAGCTATGTCTCAGTGTATAGTAATTATGTTAGTCAGTTTTCTATCATTAAAATAAATTATTTGTGATAATCAAATCATAGAGTTGGAAAGTTTATTTTAGCTCACAGTTTTGGATGTTCAAATCCATGATTGATCGACCCCAATATTTTGGACTTGTGGTGAGTTGAGATATCATGGCAAGAGCAGGTGGTAGATCAAAATTGCTCATCTCATGGTAACAAAGCAAAAGAAAGTAAGAAGAAAGAGCTAGGATGTAACATTCTATCCAAGAAACACTCAGGCTTCCTTCTAGGTCTCTATTTTTAAAGTTTCCAACACTACCCAAAACACCACCCTGGAGATGAAATTAATTAACACATTGGGTATGTATAATAATCAATATCCAAATTATAAGTGATAGCTATGTCCTAAAGGCTTTGTTGAATACTATTTTCTTTTTAAGTAGGTGTAATATTCTGCTATACAGACATTGCCGAGACTCAAATCTAGTTAATAGTAATAATTAATATTCATTATTATTAATAATAGAAGCAGATGCTAATAACGTCAAATATCATCTATGAGGCATGTGTATAAGGTGGAGTGTTTGCAAGAGAGACAGTCTTTTCTAGCAAAAGAAAGATGGGAGAACAATTCTTCTAGGATAGATCTTAGAGGTTCAAATTTCTCAAACTCATTTTCTAAAATATCTTCATCCTAGATCTCAAATTACACTGCTTTCTTATTAGTACAATGACATTTGAAATTTCAACACTCTTACAGTGAGATCATAAACTTGTTTTTCTTCTCAGTCCACATTCTTCCCATATGAAATGAGGCTTCTTTACATGTTTTCCTGATGTCTTTATGAACTTTATGCTGTTCTCTGAATTGAATACTGCATGACATTATACAATTATTTTCCTCCATTAAGGATTCTATAATAGAGATTTATAGTCAAGTCATTCCATTATCCTCATGGAATATTTCTCAGGTGCTAAAAATATTTTATAAACTAGAGAATTCTATTTAAGATTAATCCATATTTACTACAAATACGAATCTTAGGTTGGGAGTAAGGACAGGAGTAGAAATCTAAGAGTCACCTAAATTCTTAAGTGAAAACTGTAAGCATGAATTTTATCTCTAGTAAAGGAGGAACTGGCCCATCTCTCCTGTACTTTGTTACTCTGTGGAAAGCAAAGCAGTGCTGCACTTACAAATGGTCACTTAAATTAAGATCTCTAAGTACAACAGCTCCTCACTACTTTCCACTACTCATGCAAATGTCCTTTTGGAAGCGCACTGCCTGTGCACATGAGAGTCCTCACATCTTACCAGATATTGGGTGTTAGTTACAAGAGTTCAGTCTCTGGTGTGCCTGGAATTTTCATTAGGCATTTGTTTGTCTAAAAAGTGTAGTAATGTAGCAGGATACAAATAAATATATAGGTAGAGGGAATGAATGAATATATAATACATACATACATGGATATGTCACAAGGAAATTCCCTGTGTAGGTAGCATGGGCAAAATGTCACTTAAAAAAATCAGAGAACAGGAGGGTAGAAGAAGTCTTGTGTGGGTACCAACCATTGGTTAATACCAGTGGAAGGAGGGGAAGATGAGGGGAAAGGGGGTAGAAGGGTGAATATGGTGCAAATACTGTGTAACATGTTTGTAAATGGTAAAATGGTACCTGTTGAAATTGTTTCAGGAATGTGGAGAAGGAGGGAAAATGGGAATGATGGAAGGGGTGATATATTGTAAGATCTTTGAGAAATGTCACAATGTACCCCAGCACAACAACAGTAATAATACTAAGAAGAAGAAATATTTATACATTTAGTAGAAAGTATTAAAAATATAATAAAGCATACCTTAAAGACAACTAGAGTTCAGTGTTGAGACACTAAAATTTTAAGGAAATAGTATATTATTAAATATGACCTACTGTTTATCCAATAATAGATCTTTAAACCTTGAGCAGAAAATATGCTAATCCTGCTCTTAAAAGTCTATTTAACAAAAAATAAGAAGTTTATATAAATGAGAAAAAAGTTTATTTTAAATTTGCTTTGTTTAGCAGAAATTTTCCATATCTTTTGAAGAACATGTTCTGATTGGGCACATAGGTTATTTTTCTGCTTACCCTATGGAATGCCTTGTAAGAACTAAGTTCATGGATATCACTTTAATATAACCTTTGTACCTAAAAACATTTTGCTGTGCAAATGAGTTTGCAGATGCATGACCAGAAACTCTTGCCCATACCAAATACAAACTTAATCTCAGTACAAATGGCAGCTGAGGCCATTATGTGCACAAGCTTCTCATTATTTAAAGCACAGTTTCTTTGCCCTGTGGAATTTTTTGACATACAGTATTTGGTTGGAGGGACTATTATCATTCATCTTCATATATGCAACTCAATGAAGCAGTGAGCATAGATATTGACTATTCTTATTGATGGTGGTATGATATACTCACTTTACCTATGATGAATAACTTTTCCTGATTATTATTCATTATATCTATGTCTTTTTGACTATAGACACACACTGTTTTAATAATTAAATGCTAATTTAGAACTTTTCAATTTGTGACATGCAGTTGGAAATAAAATAATAGGAAGTATAAAAATGGATTTTCTCTCGATTAAACCAGAAAAGATCTAAAAGTTAGCTTTAAATTTAGAGGCAAGTAATATATTGTCTAGATATTAATGGGTTAAATGAGATCAAAATATTATTTCTCTTTCTTAAAAAATTTCTAGAGGTTGTTCTGCAAGCTGGATGGTAAGCCTTATACAAAAAATTCTTACAGTTTTTAGTCCCCGGAGTCTGTTCCTAAATCCCACATGTATGCCTCTCATTCTCAAATGACATCTATCTGCAAGATATAAGTTTCAGGAACAATAATGTCAGGGCAGGGAAAACCAAGGGGTATTAAGCCAATTAAAAAAAATTCCCAGAAGTTTCTAAATTGATTTTTAAATGATGTCTGATTAACCAGTCTAAACGGAGGAAAGGGAATGTAGTTGTATATGTGGGAACACTTCATTTAAAAAAGCATTTTGTGCCAGGTGTGGCAGTACCTTTAATCTCAGCACTCAGGAAGCAGAATCAGGAGGATTGTGAGTTTGATGCAAGCCTGGGCTATACAAAGAGATACAGACAGACTGTTTCAAAAAATAGAAAGAAAGAAAAGGAAGGAAGGAAGGAAGGAAGGAAAGAAGGAAAATAAATCATTTTGTTTCAGAAAGAATTTTTCAATTTGGAAGTGGAACCTGAATTCTGTAGCCAAACTGACTTCAGATACTCCAACCTCTATCTTGTTTAAAGCTCATGTTTGATAATTTTCTAACACATAAATAACATATTTTACTGTGAAGAGTTCATGTGTCTTGTTTGCAATGAATTATAAAGTTGTTAAATCTTCAGAATACACTGCCTTAATTCTTTGTGTTTTAGAACAGATTGTATCTGTAAGGAATCAAACAAATGAGAGACTTATTTTTAAATATGATTCCTGATGTTGACTTAAGATGATTCATGGTTTGGTGTTGTTGATAAAATAATTATACAAAGGTATATCTAAAGAAAGATGTATGATTTATCACTGACTAGCATGTTTTAGAACACATAGCATTGTAGAATTAACCCTAGAGTGGGAGCAGGAGGTACATTGCAAGTAATCTATGGTCAAGGCTACACATTGGCATTATCAGGTTAACTTTTTTACAGAATAATAAAGTCTCAAGCTTTAGAAACATTATTTATCAACTCTCATCTGCATCACAACTCCTGAAATAAGTATTTCATTTATATTCTAATAATTTTCTCTAAAATACATCATATATTTATATACATGTCTATATTTAAATAATGAACACTATAAAGGAAAGGCAGAGATTTTAGACTGAAAAAAATATATACTTACTTCAAAGATACAAATTTTTTTTAAGTTAAAAGATGAGGTGAATTCAACTATAATATATTTTAAGAACTTTTGTAACTGCCACAATGTACCCCTAGTGCAACAATAATAAGAAAAATTTTAAAAGATGAAGAGAAATGTAACATGGAACAAAAACCAACTATTTGAGAACTTGACGGGATATACTTATATTAGAAGAAATTAAATTCAAGACTATTAATATTAATAAAATAATAAGAGGAAAGTTTATAATCATTATAAGGTTAATTTGTCAGGTAGTTATAATTCAAGTATGAATTATTTGTTATATTGTAAGAACTTTTGTGGATGCCACAATATACCCACACTCAGCACAACAATAAAAAAATTGCAAATATATGCTCATTTAAAGATTAAATTTGGCCCAAAGAATGGGACTAAGTGGTTACACCTACTCTAATTTCAGTTTCTACCACACTTTTACCTAACATTTCTTCTTTACTATACTAATTTTCTTCCTTGAACTTGCAGCTTGATTTTAGTCAAAACAGAAATGATATTGTCCAAGAAAACTTAAATTCTCCCCCAAAACATTACTACTAAGAGGTTTTAACTTAGAGGACCAACTAAAGTGCTTTTTATTAGATGAAATAAAAATTCTAGAATATATATTGTGCCAGTCTCTCTAATTTTACGCATGCAAATGACATTTAATATTTATTGAGTGTATCCTTACTATGTGACCAGAACTGTACTGAGGGACTTAAATATGCTTATGTCTTGCATATATAATGTAAATATGATACAATTACATTAATTTTCCAGAGATGCATATAAGTGTCAGATGAGTTAAATAACATGCTCAATATTCCGGACTCAACAGGTAATAAAGTCAATATGTAGAACCAGGTTTGAGATTACACATTACATTAGTTTTCTTTACTGCATTAAGACCATTACTGCAAATTTAGCAGCAAAAGCAAGAGTTATGTTTTGTCTCATGCTTCTGTAGTTTAGATGAATTAGTGGATCAACATTTTTCTATGCTCAGGTTATCTCAAAGCTGAAATCAGGGTGTTGAGATGAAATCAGTTGGACTTTTTCTAATCTATTGCCTCTAGGAAATGATCCACTTTTAAGCTCATTCTTGTTAGGAGAATTCTTGTTAGGCTGTAGGGTGGAGATTCCCTTTTCCCTGCACAATTCCATCTGTTTGGGGGGATTTTCTGTTGCTACAGGCCATCCACATTCCTTCTTATGTGACCCTCTCCATCTTGAAAATGTCGACAAATTCTCTCGCTATTCAAATTTCCTATTTGGCTAACAGGAAAATAAATCTTTGTCTAATACAGTAGAAGTATATAATACGGTAGGAAAAAAATACTTTAAATTTATAAACTAAAACAGTACTGATAAAAGAATATATATTTTTTATGTCTGTGATACACATTTATAAATTTACAATGTACTACTAAGGTAACGACAGGAAAATAAACAATAATTTTAAGCAAAATTTTCCATTTGTATCATGCTGATAAGTTGAGAACATGTACTATAAGTAAAGTTTGTCAACACAAATACTTAAACTTTTCCTTATCTAACTCATGCTAAGAATAAAAGTCTAGCTGTGTTCTATGTGCACAGAGAATTTATCTTCTCCACCAAAATACTGAATAAGAATGTAATCTCTTCATCGGAGAGCTAGCTACTAAGGTATGAATATCTATTTTTAAGAGGTAACAAAAAACTGTTCATTCAGATGAATAACTGAACATGAATCAAATATTTAGATTGACCAAGGACTGAAAAAGAAAAAAAGAAAGGAATCTTTGTCCTTGAACTATATAAGATATTCCATGGTTCACTACCACTATTTTCAAAGTATAGCCTCTATTACTTTTTACAAAGATAGACTCTTGTACCTCTTTTCCCCTTAAGACTGTTTATTCATATCATCTAAAGTAACTGTCAAAATAAATTGAAAATTCTAGAACATATGACATCTAAATACAATAGGATATATATTTATGCAAGCTAGTTTAGTGTTTCATATTATAAAGTTCCTCACACACAAATAGAGTTCTTTACAGGTAAGAGACAGATAAATGTAGAACACTGAAAATATTTTAATTTTGGTCTTCACTTAATTACTTATTCAATCTACATCAAATTATATTTTTTCAGTTTTATATGATAAAAGGTAAGTGCATGTGTTCTAGAAATAAAATTTGTGGTTATAGAATGGCTTTTAAATAATAATGATATAACTTTAAATAAAATAAAACAGATATTTAAATTTTAGATATATAAATTGATTTAGAACCGTGAGCATTTATATGCACATTTCATATAGTGGTCAAAGGTGACCTTTTAAAAGGCTATGAAAGGCAGTATTCTATTCATAGAAATTTGACTTAATGGAACTTGGTATGGAACAAATCCTCAGTATAGTTAGTTTAATGCTTCTGCTATTAATAACTGTTGCAAAATCAGATTATTAAGGATTCCATGTCTTAATCCTTAAAGAGGAAGAAAAATTATCTTCCTTGTTAAGCCACCGTGCCTAGAATAGCATATAATGTTTGGAATTGTACAGAAGCAGATTTTCAAAGTCTTGGCTAATATTAATGTTAAGTAATTAATAAAAGGAACAGAAAATACTGTGATCATTTTTTTATTTTCTCAAAATCATTGTGAATTAGATGTTATATATCAGTCTTATGTAATGGTCTTTTCACTGGTCTCCACCTATATAAATTAATTTTCTAAACTATTTCCTTGAGATTTTCCTCTAAAGTAAACTATGAGCTCATTAGTGAAAAAAAGATGGCTGTAGCATGTACCTCACTAGCTAGTGCGTAGCATATACTTAATAAATTTTATTGCATGTATAAGACTGATATATACCTCATTACAAGGAAAGGCAAAGACTAGGGAATGCTCATATGAGTGAAGAAAGAACCCTGTTTGGCATTTTACATAAAGCTTAGATTTTTTTGTGAAATAGTGTTGTTTTGGTCTATGTTGTAGTACTAATGGAAGAAGATTTTAGACTTAAACAAGTCATCTGGAGTGAAATCAAAGAAACTGGCAGTGTAGGTAACTCCAAGATCAACTCCTTCCCCTAACCTTACTGAAACTGGCAAAAATTTAACTCTTTTGGAATGCTGGAAAATAATAATACAAAAAATATATAGCAACTATTGAGGGCCTAGTGAAGAAGGAGGCTACTGCAATTTCAGTATGAAAGCACTGGGAAACATTGTTTACTCACCTACCAATTCTTATTTTTCGGGTCTGCACAAGTGACAGAGGTGGCAGTCAACATTCCCAGCATTTTGGGTAGTGGGAGTTTAATACAAACTGTGTTCTAAATAATTTAGATTGTGCATTTTTACCTTCTGGTTGTTCCCAAGGAACCAACACAAACTCTTGCCTCATTTTCTTCCTCTCATTCTGTTGCAGCATTCTGGATAGAGCCGCTGAAAACATTTACAGATACCTATCACCTGTAGTTACCTGGACAGAAAAACCTGGATGTAGGAAGGAACAAATACACTGAAAATTTTGAAAAAGTACACTAAGGAGGAGGACTATTGGAAGAATAAGGGCTTAGAAAGGATACCTCCAAGTAAATCCAGTTTAACTCATATGTGTAGGGTCAGACACAAACTCAAAAAGAAGCTAGCATAGCTATACATCAGACAGGGAGCTCAAAAAACTAAACTCCCCAAAACTCAAATGACCTAATAAAGAAATTAGCAACTGAATTAAACAGAACTTTTTCAAAGAAGTCCAAATGGCTAAAATATACATGAAAAAATGCTCACCATCCCTGGCCATAAAGGAAATGCAAATCAAAACCACCTAAAGGTCCGATCTCACTCCTGTTAAAATAGCCACCATCAAGAACACAAACAACAATAAATGTTGGCAAAGATGCTGGGAAAAAAGAACCCTCATACACTGCTGGTAGAAAGTAAGCTAGTACAACTACTGTGGAAAACAATATGGAGGATCCTCAAAAAACTAAAAATAGAATAGCCAAATGATTCAGCAAAATTTACCCAAAGGAATGCGACTCAGGTTATTACAAAGGCACGTGCACACCCATGTTTATTGCAGCACTATTCACAATAGCCAAGTTGTGGAAGCAGCTAAGATGCCCCACTGCCAATGAATGGATTAAGAAAATGTATTTATACACATGGAATTTTACTCAGCTACAAAGCAGAATGAAATTTTGTCTTTTGCAGGTAAGTAGAAGGAACTGGAGAACATTATCTTAAGCGAAGTTAGTCAAGCTCAGAAGGCCAAAAATTGCATGTTCTCCCTCATATGCAAATTGTAGACTTAAAACCTGTAGACAGGTACAATAGTAATACTATTGGACCTGCAGTCACATTAATGGTAGATCCTACACAGGAGCAACAGGGCAAGGCAAGGAAACCCAAAACTTGAATGTGGTCCATGTGCTCACTGTATCAGAACCAATATATAGTAATTTTAAACTGACAGAGGCCACTATGGGAAGGGGACTAAGAAGTAGTGAAGAGATCTGGTACAGATGAACCAATTTGGGTTGTAATACACTATGCATGGAAAGAACACAAGGAAATTCCCTGTATAGCTATGGTTATCTCAAACTAGCAAAAATGCCATGTTTTTCTTATTTTCTTTTATGTTTTTAATTCTACAAAATCAGAGAACAGGAGACAGGAGGGCAGAACAGGTTCTGCTGGGAGGGGAGGGGAGAGGTACCCACATGTATGTAAATGCGGAAATGATGATACTGGTTGAAACTTCCAGAAATCAGGGGAGTGGGGATGAAAGAGAGCAACTGAGGGAGTGAATTCAAGTATGATGCATTTGATACATTGTAAGAATCTTTGTGAACACTCCAATGTACCCCTACCCAACACAACAACATCAACAATAATAATAATGATGATGATAAAGAAGCTAGCATGGCACCTCTGGCTGCTCTTTGAGCTTCATTAAAGCAGGAGGTGAAGACAAAGGCAGAGTTACAGGAAGACAACCTGAGCCAAAAAGGAATGCTATAGCTTAAATTAGGTTTGTAAAGACAAAGAGAAGTCTGGGCTCTGCTTTGTGTGTTTTGTTGTTTTGTTTTTGACTCCAGAGTTTTAAAGAAATTTCTGTCAGGGCATAGGCTAACAGTAAGAAAACAGAACCGAGATTCCAGTGATTATATGTAACAAGGAATACAACCTGAAAAATTTGGTTGGAAAAATTAGTAAATGAATGGCATTGCCCTTCCCAAAAGAAACAATAGCAAATATGGCATGGAAGATAAACTAGTTTCCAAAATTATTAATTTTAACGTACATGATACCAATTTCTTAATAAATAACCTTAAAAGGATACAAAGAAACAGGTAACTGTAACCATTTGGAAGAAAAACATGAACAGAAATTGTCCCTGAGGAAGCTTATATGTTGTATACTTAAATAAAGGGATTTATAGCAATTATCTTAAATATTCTCAGAGTTAAAGAAAGTCATAGTAAAGGAAATTAAAAGAATGATGCATGAATGAATAGAGAATATCAATAAGTAGGGCAAAAGTTATAGAAAATATCAAATACAAATTCTAGTGTTAATTTTATTCTATATTTATTTCGTTTCAATAAAAATCATCTAATCTTTTTTTTCCTTTTTTCTTTTTATAACTAGTCTACAGTAAAATAAATGTATTTTTGGTGTTTTTATGGCTATCTGTAATCTATCACCAATTATTTTCATGGGACCAAGATTTTGAAATGGAAAGAACCTTTGTTCTCCCAAATCCCAGTTGTCTTTGCTTGGGCACATAACTACCAGTTAGCCAATTAGAGAGTTTGTGTTGAAGTTATTATATGTAGCTAGTAAAGCAAGGAGCAAAGGACTTTTAGAATTCACCTACAGTCATTGGTGGCAGGGTCAATATTGGTGCACTGTATTAGTAGGATCAATATCTAGGCAGGAGTAGTTCAGGTAATCTATGAATGTTTTTATTCCCATCTTTGCTTTGAAAATTACTATTTTTCCTGAATTTCTCCAAAATTTGATTCTTCTTATTCCACTCAAACCTGTTACTCTCATATTCTATAGTAAAGCTCTAGTGCAAGTTTGGGTATGGGGGTGTGCAGTGATGTTGTGTGTGTGTGTGGATGTGAACATACATACTTCAGCTCACACTTAGGTTAGCCAGTGCAGGTTTCTATTGCTTGCAACCAAGGTATCTAACAGCCAGGTTTGATAGTGCTTGCCTCTCTAGCTACTGGGGAGGCACAGGTAAGATGACTGTTATCCCCGACTGACCCAGGCAAAAGTGTGAGACCTTATCATAAGCAAATTAAGCAAAAAAGCCTGCAATGTGGCTCAAGTAATACAGCAGTTGACCATGAGGCCCTAAATTCAATATCCAGTAGGGCACAAAAAAAAACCAAAAAAGAAAAACAAAAAAACCCCACCAAGATAGATATGTTTATCGTCATTTATTCATAGCTTTCTTACTTCCTTTTCTTTATGCTTACTCAAATTGTCTACAAAATACAGGTAATGCATGAGCAACTGAAACAGTTTATTGTCCTGAATATTATGATAAAATACTTAATATTTTTAAATTATTGGCTTTCCTTATTTTTCAGAAATAATTTATATTCATGGTATTGTTTATTTGGTTGTTAATACTAGGTTGGGCTTTCATTAGAAAATTTTTCCTTACTAGAGTATGATAAAAAATATATACACATATACTTTTCTACTTCATTTAGGATGAATTTTGCATCATTCTTAGTACTATTAATGTAGTAAGGCAAAAACAAGCTCTCATAAGCACATTTTTTTCAGTGATTACAATGAAATGAAAGTTCCTTGAAGTGATGTACTATTTCATAGTGCAGTGTCTGTAAAACTTGATCCCACTTTGACAACATCATATCTGTGTCCATTTAGAATAGGTCAAATGAAAATATTAGCTATTTTGTGGATAGAAACTGATTATCTTGTTTATATCTTGTTAGTGTGGTTACTTTGTCTTGATGTAAAGTATAAATACACAAATCAAGTCCTAAAGAAGTGTTATTTTAAAATTCCAAGAGAATTGGGCTCAGATGTTAAAACTATTGTCTGTGCCTTTAATTTATAAATGGGGGGGTGGTACTTGGGTTTGAATTCAGAGCTTCTCACTGCCTAGGCAGGTGTTCTACCACTTGAGCCATGACGTCAGCCCTTTTTGCTCTGGTTATTTTGGAGGGTCTCACTTCTTGTCAAGGTCTGTCTGGAACATGATTTTCCTCCTTTAGGCTTCCAATCGTAGGTAAGATAACAGGCACACTACCATACTGCACTTTTTTTCTCAAAATTTTTGCCCCGGCTTCCTGAAACCATCAACCTCCCAATGATCTCAGTCTCCTCCATAGCTCAGGGTGATGGGTGCCTGCCACCATGTTCAGCTATTGAATGAGGTGGAGCCTCAGTATCTTTTCCCCAAGGATGGCCTCAAACAATAATCCTCCTTAATCAGCCTCCTCACAAGTAGCTAGGATTACAGGTATGAGCCACCAATGCCTGACAATGAATGCATTTCAAATCAGTTGTGTTAATAACTGTCTACCATCTCAAATGGAAAACTAACAGACTAAATATAAGTTTTAGAACAGCAAAGTTGTTCCTACATTCTGTTTGTATTCTTTTCCTCTTAAGCAATAATGGGTTTTGTTATTGGTACAATGTTAAGGAAGTAGGAAAAATTCAAAAATCTTACAGAATCATATGCTGTGATTATGGAATTTAATAAATCATTGCTTTCAGGCATAATACATAAATTAACTAACAATATAATGATGCTTGTAAAACACAACAGGCATTTATGTTCCACACAGTGTTCTTTTGACAGCCTAATCCTGTTAAAATACATTCAGGGTTTTGTAAACTAATAATAAGGATTAAGGAGGACTGGAAAGTAGATATCTTCAGATACTTTGAATCTAAGCATGCATAACAGAATTATACCATTACTGACATTTCATGAGACTGGACACAAATATATTGACTTAAAACTAAAATATAACATTACCATTCAAAATAATAATAATAATAATATAATAATAATAATATTTTTATTTTGGCTACCAATATAAAAATAACAATTTGGAAGGAAATTCATCCAACTTATTTGGAAAATTTACAAATATTATTTCTATATGAATTCCCCAAACTCATGGTTCCATTTAACTAGTATACCTATTTTTTAAAAGATGTCATCATAGATATAGCTTAACCTAGAATTTTTTTCATTCTTTTTTTTAAATTGTGCTGTGTTGGGGTACATTGTGGCATTCACAAAAGTTCTTATAATGTAGCAAATATATCTTAGTTAAATTCACCCCCTCCATCATTCTCTTTTTCTTCCGTCCCCCATTCCTGGAATAACCTCAGCAGGTATCATTCTTTCTTTTACATAAATGTGTACACAGTATTTGCACTATATTCTCCCTCCTACACCCTTTCTCCACCTCTTCCTACTCCCACTCTTACCAATCCCCCTGACAGGACCTGTTCCACTCTCCTGTTCTCTGATTTTGTAAAGAATGAAAAATGTTACTTTTTTAGCCAAGAAACTTAATTAAAAGAGAAACAGAGTTTTATTGTTTTTGTGGTTGAAATTTTATTTCTCCATTCCTTATGCAGCATATTTCTTACTTGTCCATGTGATTGGATGATGACTAGCATTTCTCATTATACCCTGTATAAAAGTGATAATTCATTTTACTAATAATTCATGTTGGGAAGAAAGGTACTCTACTCTTATAAAAGCTATAAGTCATGTTTGAAAAAGAAGTTTGCTATACACATAGTTTGATTTATTAATTGGATAGAAATTTGCATTATTTATTTAGGTTCATTTAAGTTATTATAACTTGTCATAAACATATATGGCATCTAACAATTTAAAAATAGGAGGACATTCATGAAGGCAAGAAAGAAAATCAGAATTTTTTTTATGTATTTTTATTAAATTCTGGATACTGTCATTTAGCTTAAGTCTGGTTCAATGGAAGGATGTTATTAGTTAAAAAATAAATTAAGGAAAGGCACTGGATTGATGTCAATTCATATCTCAAGTTCTCAAGTGGCAGGGAGTGAGAATTGTCCCACAATTAAGAACACCTACCAGCTTGGTAATGTCATTTACCCAAGACTCCTGCTTCAGAGTCTTTTTCATGGTATAGCAATACAGTTTCTACGAATGAACATTTCTACCTCATTATTATCTCCTAGGGGAGAGATTGATAATCATTTTAATGAATCACCCAGTTGAATCTTATGCACATTAAATTTTAACAAGTGTTAACCTAAATATTAAGTATGTGCAGTGATTTAATTATGTTGATTTCACTATGATTGGATGTCATTAGGATCTAGAAAATATACTTCCCTGAATCATGGCCATTAATTTAAGAATATATGCATTTTTGAGTATACAATGTTGTAAATGTTAGAACTTCATTGTAATTTAAGAATTTAAGAACTCTAGGACCATAACAGAAGTCTCTACATAATCAGAACTTGGATAACATGGAGAACCATCAAAGGGCCCAATTCTAGTCACTGGGTTACAAAATATGGAATGAAATATAGCATATAATTATAGAATTTCAAAACTTAAAAATTCATGATTCACTTATATGAATCAAACCAACAAAAGAAATTAAAAAATCTATCTCACAAAAGGAATGCAATTTGTAAATATACAAAGAATTCTTCAGGTAAGCACAATAGGGGTTAGCATAAAGCATGCACTTAAATTCCACTAGTGAGCCTAAGATTCCTAGTGCATTGCTAGCTTCAGTGTATTTTGATTGAAGAGGTGCATAACATTGATAAACTGTAGAGCCTGCAGCTAAGTGGGACCAGGATGGTAGAGACTGACAGGTGGCTTTGTCCTTAGGTAATTATTTAGAACTTGGACATATTTACCAATATTAACAATGTCATGAGAAGTGACTATATATAGTTCAATTTATTACCTTCCAGTATTTATGCTGTGGGAAGGGCTCTCAGACTCTGCTGATACAACACAGAATAAAGCAAGGCTCTCCACTCATCAAATTCAGGAATTTATGGATATTCTAGATTATCTATATGAGATCTACTAATATTGTACTTAAAATACTTTGATATTCTGATCTGGATTGTATTATAGGAAAAATGTGTTCTACATTCTTTATAATCACCTCGCATAAAAATTAGACAACAGTCTCTTCATAAGACCATGCCTGTGTATGATGAACTACCTGTATGAACAAATTTTTGAGATTTTGTTGTACTTCTTATACCTATAATAATACAGGAAAATTGCTGCAATCTGTTTGTAACTATTTATCATTTTTTTGAGTTTTTTCAACTCAAAGTGCTTCCATATTTAGGTAAAATAATTTAGTATATTTGAAAATGAATGAAGCAAATACACACTTGATGTTTACAGTTCTCATAGATCTAATTTTACATTTGTAATATACATAATGCCACTATTAAACTATGAACACAAATCTACACATAAATTGAATAAGGATGAGGCACTTGATTTAAAGCACATTATATGTTTCTGTCTTGTGCAGTACCTTAAATAATAATATTATTTTATTTGCATAAGAATTTGAAAATTGGATCGACTCATTAAGAACAGTGAAATACATGCTTTCATGTCTTTGTCTCCAATTTTATCATTGACTGTGTTTCACTAATGTTACTAATATCATTTTAGTAATCCAGGAAAACTTCATCTTTTACCTCAAATATTCTTCTCTAGTTGTCTGTCTTCTCCTTTTCTGACACCCTACAATATACACTTTTCACAGTAGAGCCAACATGATCTTTTAAAAATCTTAATCACCTTGTTTCAGCATTTACAGTTCATTACCACCCTTTCAATTCTAATTATTTTTATAAGCCACCCTATTTCTATGACCTTATTCCACACTACTGTTCTTTCATTTGTTAAATTGCAGTAATCTTTTCTTTTACTGACTATCAAGACTACATAGGGGGGGAGAAATGAACCAAGCCTTGTATGCACATATGAATAATAAAAGAAAAATGAAAAAAAAAAAAAGACTACATACTACTTCAGGAATTTTGCATGTACAATTTGCTGTATTGAATAATTTACTCTTCCTCTTTGAATGACTAGCCATCTTTTTAAAATTTTTATTGTTTTATTTATTTTATTGTTTTATTGTTCATATGTGCATACAATGTTTGGGTCATTTCTCCCCCCTTCCCTCCACCCCCTCAGCCCCCTCTCCCTACCTTACCCCCCTTTAACCCTTGCTACCTGGCAGAAATTATTCTGCCCTCATCTCTAATTTTGTTGAAGAGAGAGTATAAGCAATAATAGGAAGGACCAAGGGTTTTTGTTAGTTGAGATAAGGATAGCTATACAGGGAGCTGATTTGCATTGATTTCCTGTTCATGTGTGTTGCCTTCTAAGTTAATTCTTCCCGAACTAACCTTTTCTCTAGTTCCTGGTCCCCTTCTCCTAATGGCCTCAGTTGCTTTAAAATATCTGCTTTAGTTTCTCTGTGTTGAGGGCAACAATTGTTATCTAGTTTTTTTTGGAGTCTTACCTATCCTCATACCTTCTCTTTGTGCTCTCGCTTTATTCTGTGATCAAAGTCCAATCTCCTTGTTGAGTTTGCTCTTGATCTAATGTCCTCATATGAGAGAGAACATAATATTTTTGGTCTTTTAGACCAGGCTAAACTCACTCAGAATGATGTTCTCCAATTCTATCCATTTACCTGCAAATGATAACATTTTGCTCTTCTTTATGGCTGCATAAAATTCCATTGTGTATAAATACCACATTTTCTTAATCCATTCATCAGTGGTGGGGCATCTTGGCTGTTTCTATACTTGGTTATTGTGAAGAGTGCTGCAAAAAACATGGCTGTGCAGGTGCCTCTGGAGTAACAGTCTTTTGGGTATATCCCCAAGAGTGGTATTGCTGGATCAAATGGTAGATCAATGTTTAGCTTTTTAAGTAGCTTCCAAATTTTTTTCCAGAGTGGTTGTACTAGTTTACATTCCCACCAACAGTGTAAGAGGGTTCCTTTTTCCCTGAAACCACGCCAACACCTGTTGTTGGTGGTGTTGCTAATGATGGCTATTCTAACAGGGGTGAGGTGGAATCTTAGTGTGGTTTTAATTTGCATTTCCTTGATTGCTAGAGATGGTGAGCATTTTTTCATGTGTTTTTTGGCCATTTGAATTTCTTGTTTTGAGAAAGTTCTGTTTAGTTCACTTGCCCATTTCTTTATTGGTTCATTAGTTTTGGGAGAATTTAGTTTTTTAAGTTCCCTATATATTCTGGTTATCAGTCCTTTCTCTGATATGTAGCTGGCAAATATTTTCTCCCACTCTGTGGGTGTTCTCTTTAGTTTAGAGAACATTTCTTTTCCTGAAAAGAAGCTTTCTCCAGAAGTTCATAGTTTTCCTTATAGAGGTCATTCACATCTTTTGTTAGGTTTACACCTAGGTATTTGATTTTTTTTGAGGCTATTGTAAATGTAATTGTTTTCATATGTTCTTTTTCAGATTGTGCATTATTAGTGTATAGAAATGCTAATGAATTTTCTATGTTGATTTTACATCCTGCTATCTTGCTGTAGCTATTGATGATGTCTAGAAGCTTCTGAGTACAGTTTTTTTGGTCTTTAAGGTATAAGATCACATCGGCTGCAATTAGGGATATTTTGACAGTTTCTTTACCTATTTGTATTCCTTTTATTCCTTCTTCTTGCCTAATTGCTCTGGCTAGGAATTCCAGTACTATGTTGAATAGGAGTGGAGATAGTGGCATCCTTGTCTGGTTCCTGATTTTAGAGGGAATGGTTTCAGTTTTTCTCCATTAAGTATAATGCTAGCTGTAGGTTTGTCATATATAGCTTTTATAATGTTGAGGTACTTTCCTTCTATTCCTAGTTTTCTTAGAGCTTTTATCATGAAATGGTGTTGGATCTTATCAAAGGCTTCTTCTGCATCTACTGAGATGATCAAGTGGTTTTTGTCTTTACTTCTGTTAATGTGGTTTATTACGTTTATTGATTTTCGTATATTGAACCACCCCTGCATTCCTGGATGAAACCTACTTGGTCATGGTGAATAATCTTTTTGATGTGTTGTTGAATTCGGTTTGCCATTATTTTGTTGAGGATTTTTGCATCAGTGTTCATTAAGGAGATTGGCCTATAGTTCTCCTTTTTGGAGGTGTCTTTGCCTGGTTTTGGGATAAGTGTAATACTGGCTTCGTAAAATGTGTTAGGCAGTTTTCCTTCCCTTTATATTTCATGGAACAGTTTAAGGTGGGTTGGTGTCAGTTCTTTTTTAAAGGCCTGATAGAATTCATCAGAGAATCCATCAGTCCTGGACTTTTCTTTTTGGGGAGACTCTTGATTTCTGCTTCAATTTCATTTTGTGTTATAGGTCTATTCAGGTGATTAATTTCCTCTTGCTTCAGTTTTGGATGATCATATGTATCTAGAAATCTGTCCATTTCTTTAAGATTTTCAAATTTATTTGAATAAAGGTTCTCGAAGTGGTCTCTGATGATTTCCTGGACTTCCATGGTGTTTGTTGTTATCTCCCCTTTTGCATTCCTGATTCTACTAATTTGGGTTTTTTCTCTCCTCATTTTAGTCAGGTTTGCCAGGGGTCTGTTAATATTGTTTATTTTTTCAAAGAACTAACTTTTTGTTTCATTAATTCTTTGTATGGTTTTTCTGGTTTGTATTTCATTGATTTCAGCTCTTGTTTTTATTATTTCTCTCCTATTTGTTTTGGGATTTGCTTGTTCTTGTTTTTCTAGGACTTTGGGATGTATCATTAGGTCATTGATTTGGGATCTTTCAGTCTTTTTAATATATGCACTCATGGCTATAAACTTTCCTCTCAGGACTGCCTTTGCTGTGTCCCATAGGTTCTGGTAGATTGTGTTTTCATTTTCATTGACTTCCAGGAACTTTTTAATTTCCTCTTTTATTTCATCAGTGACCCATTGTTCATTAAGTAATGAGTTATTTAGTTTCCAGCTGTTTGCATGTTTTTTGTCTTACTTTTTTTGTTGAGTTCTAGTTTTAGTGCATTGTGATGAGATAGTATGCATGGTATAATTTCTATTTTCTTATATCTGTTGAGGCTTGCTTTGTGCCCTAAGATATGATCTATTTTGGAGAAGGTTCTAGGGACTGCTGAGAAGAATGTACATTGTGTAGAAGTTTGATTAAATGTTCTGTAGACATCAAGGAGGTCCATTTGATCTATTGTATATTTTAGGTCTTGGATTATACAGAGCTTCTATGGTTTCCTTTATTTCTTCTTTTGCTTCTTCAAATTCTCTATTTTTGTTGTGTTGGAATTTCTTGAGTGTCTCATGTACATTTTGGTTGACCATATCCAGTATCCTCTCTATAAAATTCTCATTGAGTACCTGTAATATGCCTTCTTTTAAATTATTCTTGTGGGCTTCATTGGCTTCTTTGGCATAGTTTATCTTCATTTTGTTGGAGTTGGAGTATCTGTTTTCTTCATTTCCCTCTGGTTCCTGTACTAATATTTTGCTGTGGGGAAACTGGTTTCCCTGTTTTTTCTGTCTTCCGTCATTGCTCTTGGTGTTGTTATTGTCACTGTACTGTGTGCAATTAAGTATTTTCTGGCTTATTATAATAGCACAAGTGATATTTAGAATGGAAGGGTGAGAGGGGATGGAAAGCAAAGAATTTAAAGGAAAAGGGAAAAACAAATAATCAAGTAGGAAAAAAAAAACAAAGAAACAAACAAAAAAAGTTTCAAAGATATAAACAGGATGAGACAGGTTACTAATGAACCACAAGCTGAAAAGGCATGAGAGACAGAGAGAGGATTGAAAATAAAAAATAAAAGGAATAAAGATAAGAATAAAAATAAAAAATAAGTAAATGAAGAAAAAAATGAAAAATAAAATAAAATAAAACGAATAAAAAATAAAAAATAAACCTCCAAATCAAATGCAAGAAGTTTCAGTCTTAATAATTTTGGTGTTTGTCCATCAGCCTCCAATCCTGGAGATGGTGCCTCAGGTTTGTTCTGTAGTTGTCTCATCAAAGGGGAAACATAAAATAGAACAAAACTGCACACACACACACACACACACACAAACCACACAAAGTGTCCCAAGTTCAAATGCAATACAGTTTCAGTAAGTTTTTCAGTATTTAGGTGAAGTTCAGTTGTTTTCTCATCAAAGGTAGGGAGAAAGAAAAAAAAAGAGTCTGGAGACAGGTCTGTGAATGGTGTCAGCTGCTGTGGCTTGCCTGCCCACTGCTGTCAGCCTGCTGTTGCTGACGGCATTATTTATGCAGATCTCTAGGGTGAGCTTAGCACTCACCTGGCTTTGTTTACTCGGAGTTGTCCTGTGTGTGAGTTGCTGCTACAAGCTTTCCCCTTTCCAAGCACACTGGGGGAGGTGACATTGCACCTGTTTCTCAGGCCTGCATGTTTATTTACAGTTTATGTGGGAAGTGGGTCTTCCCCCCTCTCCTATGGAGTTTTCCTCCCTCCACCACTCTCACAAGCTTTCCAGCTTCTAGTTGGTGGGTGCCTGCCCCCACTCCCACTAGCTCCAGGCAGGCCCGGCTTATTTATTTACAGTTCTGGGAAGGATTCCCCTCCCGCCCTCTTTGGCGCTCAGGGCGCCCCACCCTCTTTGCCACATGTCTTTATTGTTCTTATTGCTTATTACTTAGTTTCTCTTTTTTCTCTAGGTGGAGTCGGTCTGTCCATGAGACTATGCTGATCTGGTCCAGGGTTGTCTGTGGGAGTACCGTGGTACTGCGAAGCTCACTTTGTGGTCTGTGTCTTCCCAAGCCATCTTGCATGGGCGTCTGGCAGCAGCCCGGGGGGGCCCTTTTATTTTCTCCATTTAATGTGAAGTGGAGATGCTCTGTGCAGGCTGGTGGTGTGGAGGGGTCCAAGTTTTGCTTCTCTAGGTGGCCTTGCCTGCAAGGTATGTCTCCAGTGTTTCTCCAAGATTTCACTGTAGGAGTCATGCTTACTGCTTCCTCCTCTAGCCACCATCTTGGAATCCAATGATGACTAGCCATCTTACATTTAGATTTTGGTTATATTAATAACATCTCATCGACAACTTCACTCACAAACTATCAATGGGAATGCCTATCCCAATCATTCTTACTAATAACTCTTATAACTCCCTGCTACAATCTTCAGAGGACTTATGCCCCTCCACTATAGATTTATCCTCTATGTTCCATTTAAATACAAATACTAAGAAAAGTGAAATAACAGTTTTTTTCTTCACTTCAATTATTTACAAAAGTTTCAAAACTATATAAGATGCTAAATAGTTTTGAATGGGTGAAACCTGGAAAATCATGAAATTACTCTTCTGCAACATTCCAACACATGGAATATTTGTATGGGTCAAGAAATATACTTTATATGTTTGCATATTATTGGATGTGTATGTCATTGCAACTTGGTAAAAAGCAACTGCCTAGCTTTATCCAAAATAAATAAATAAATAAGCTTTTAAACAAACAATTTGAGAACTAACTAGGCATCTTTATTGTAGTAGAAATGACAAAAAAATCAGACAAATGAAAAAAAAAATCCTAGAAGAAAACACATTAAAGAAAAACCTCATTCATAGGGCCAGATATATGCCTGGTATGGCAGCTCTAAATATTCTGTTTACAACCTTACCCTTGATTTATTAATTTGAAATTGAATCTATTAACTATTCACAAAAACAAGAATCTTAATTCATGTTGTTGCCATTCTACATTTCTTGGAATATTTTTAATTCTTCCATTTGTCTTTGTTACCATGTTTAAAAAACAGTATTAGACTTAACCTGATAGGTCAATGTCTTAATTTTCTGTTGCTATAGCAAAGCACCTGAGACCACATAATTTAAAAATAAAAGATGTTCATTTTGGTTTACAGTTCTGCATGCTGGGAAGACACAGTCAACTTCTCAGACTCTGGTGAGAGCCTTGTGCTGCCCATGCATGTAGAAACAATGAAGAACACGATATGTGTGAAAGAGGAGGTGACCAAGGAGCTGAATCTAGCAACCTTTTCTCATGAGAACTAATCCATTCATGGAAGTGAATTCTATATGACCTGAAATACTTTTTAAAGACCTCACTGCTTTTCAGCATCCATTCATTGGCAAATAAACCTCAACATGAGTTTGTTTGCAACAAACCCTGTTCAAACATAGACGTCAATTTTGCCATACAAACTGGATTTTGCTCTCTATCTAAGTAAGTAGAATGCTACCATAAATTTATCTTAAAGGTGAAAATGTTTATATAATATCACTGGATTCTTTGTCTTGATATAAAATTTTATTCCAAATTTAGAAACCTTTTCATTACAGTCTTTAAGCAAAATTATGTATCACTTATGTAGACAATTAGGTCAGTTAAACTGCTTTGGAGATTTGAAAATGATATTTACACAATTATTTTTCTTATTCTGTTTTTTCTATTTTATTTCCCTCAAATGGATGCTTTACTTTATAGAAATCATGCATAAATAAGGATTTTTTTTCTCTTTGTATATAGTACATGCTTCAAACTTTCTCTACATTTTCTTCTTATGGTCTATCAACAGTTTATTTATCAATGCTAAGTTAACATAAAAAATCCAAGCAATATTTTTCATATGTTTGTTATTTTTCATTGCAATATTCTATATTGAAAATTATAGAGCATAGCTCTGTAAATTCTTACTGGGAAATTCAGTCTTTCTTCTTCTACATTTTTTTTTTTTTATTAATTGTGGTCTGTTACCATGTCTGACTCATTCTGTTATGTTTGCTGATTATTTCAAAGGCCTGGTGATTGCTGACTATTTATTCAAGTTTATAAATGTGTTACATTTATGTATTTGACAATTGCTGTTGAGATACTGCCAATAGTAATGTTTCTTTACAGGGTGGAACTCTGAAAGGAGACATTTTCTGAAAATTCTGTGTAAGTTGAAAGACTACATGAAATGTTGTATTGCGTGCATAGAAAAAGTCAAGCAGCCACCAAGCTCCACCTACATTATCTTTTGTATTCACTTTCTATATATTTAATAAAAGTAATTATTAGTTATTAAAGTTTTAATAATTTTCAAAAACGGTTCTAAGATGATTACTCAGCTATGAGAAAAACCAGAACCACTTTTGGTCATAAATGAATACTTTTATAAAGGAACAAAACATAACCTACTGTCAGTACCAATCCTTACTGAGAGACAAATATAAGATAAGGATTAAAAAATGTTTATCATTTCTTTGGGTATTCTCCTAGGACTGACTGCTAAATCATATGGCAGTTCTATTTTTAGCTTTTGAGGAGCCTCCATACTGTTTTCCATAGTGGTTGTATTCATTTACATTCCCACCAGCAGTGTCTAAGGGTTCCATTTTCCCCACATCCTTACCAACATCTGTTGTTGTTTGTGTTTTTGATGGTAGCCAGGAGTAAGGTGAACCCTTAACATGGTTTTGATTTGCATTTCCTTTATGGCTAGGGATGGTATTTTTTCATGTGTTTGTTAGCCATTTGAACTTCTTTCTTTGTAAAACTCTGGTTCAATTCCCCATTTCTTCATTGGGTCATTGAATTTTGTGAGGGAGGAGTTTTGTTTTTTGAGTTTCCTGTGTATTCTGGTTATTAATCTCTTATCAGATGTATAGCTGCCAAATTCTTTTCACATTTTTGTGGACACCCTCCTAAATTTAGTGACCATTTCTTTTGTTGTGCAGAAACTTTTTAATTTCCTGCAGTCCTATTTGTCAATCTTTTCTCTTAGTTGCTGAGGCATTTGAGTTCTACTTAGGAAGTCATTGCATATGTGTATTAGTTCCTATATTTCCTGCTCTTTCCTGTACTAGCTTCAAAGTTTCAGGTATTGTATTAAGTTACTTAATCCACTGAGAGTTTATACTTGCACTGGGTGAAAGTCATGGATCTACTTTCAGCTTTCTGAATGCAGATATCCAGTTTTCTCCATAACATTTGTTGAAGAGGCTGGCTTTTCTTCATCATTTGTTTTTGGTGGCTTTGTCAAAAATCAGGTGGGCATAGCTGCATGGACTCATATCTTAACCTTCTATTCTGTTCCACTGGTATTCATATCTGCTTTTGTGCCAGTACCATGTGTTTTTATTGCTATGGCTCTATAGTATAATTTGAAGTCAGTTATTGTGATTATCTCCAGCTTTGTTCTTTTTGCTCAGTATTGCCTTAGCTGTTGGCAATCTTTTGTACTTCCAAATGAGCTTTAAGGTTGATTTTTCAATCTGTGTGGTGAATGTAATTGAATTTTGATGTGAAATATATTAAATATGTAGATAACTTTTAGTAATATAGCCATTTCCATAATATTGATTCTACCAATCCATGAGCATGAGAGATCTTTCCATCTTCTGTAGTCTTCTTTGATTTCTTTCATCAATGGTTTATAGTTTTCATTATAGAGGTCTTTCACATCCTTTGTTAAGTTTATTCTTATGTAATTGTTTGAAGCTATTACCTGCATACCCATGTTTATTGCAGCATTATTCACAATAGTTAAGCTACAGAAACAGCCAAGATACCCCACAACTGATGTATGGATTAAAATGTGAAATTTTTACACAATGGAATTTTATTTAACCACAAAGAAGAATGAAAATTTGGCATTTGCAGTTAAATGGATGGAATTGCAGAACATTATTTTGAGTGAAGCTAGCCAGGTACGGGAGACCAAAATCCACAAGTTTCCTCTCCTATGTGAAATATAGGCTTAGCAAAAGTACAGCAATATTGTTAAAACAGGTAATGCAAAGGGGAGGTCACATATGAGAAAAAAAGAGTGTAAAAGAAATAAGTTATGAAAGTAAATGTGGTTGATGTACTCTATACAAGAATGAATATAGAATTTTTAAATGTGTTAAAATCACCATAATGGAACTAAGGTAAAAGAAGAAAAGTAGAGATGAATCAAAACATATATAAATGGAAATGTTACAAAGAACTTCCCTGTGTAGTTATCTTAAACAAATAAAAGCAAAAATGTCATTTTTTTTCTCTTTTACAAAATAAGAGAACAAGAGGGTGAAACAGGAACTTCTATTTGGGAAAGTTGGTATGAGGAGGAGGGAGAGGAGGGTGAATATGACACAAATACTGTGTACACATGTATGTGAATGAAAAAATGTGATACCTGTTGAAACTATTCCAGGAATGGATGGAGGATTGGATAAAGGAGAAGGATGGAGAGGTTAAATTCAAGTATGATGTATTTGAATTATTTTATACATGTTTTCTAAATGCCGCAATGTACCACCACCCAGTACAACAATAAAAAAACTAAAACAAAGAAAAATGTTTATTGGACTTGGTAAGGTAAAGGTAAATAGAGACCTTGTCAAGAACAGTTTTTTTTTGTTATGGTTGAGAAAATAAGATAAGTTTTTATTCAAACTTTTAAGAGCATGTTTCATCTACAACAATATTATATTTTATAAATACATATTTATGTACAACATATATATCTTAATTAAAATATATCTTCAATTTTTCTGTTATTTTATATAGTAATGCAATTTTGAACAATTGGATATGAAGTTATAATCAAGCAACTTAAGAATCAGTCTTATTTTCACATAAACTCACTCATGAGTCCACATCTTTAGGTAGCTAGTTTAAAACAAAATCATTTATATACTTTATTTTTTTTCATAGTAAGTGGCTCAGTATGGATCTGGAAAAGATAGTTGATAAGGTACATTTTTCAGATATTAAAAGTTGGGTTGTGGATAGATAAATGAATAAATAAAGTGCTATCCTATTTAGGAAAATTTGCATGTACAAAGATTTAGAAACTGAGTTAAATTTGTCTAAAACAGTAAAAAGAGAAGTTGTATATGAGAATATGTTTTGTTCATGAGGAAAGAAAAAAATGTTGCTGATTAAGAAATGGCGTGGAATTGTAGGGTAAATAATTTATATTTCCATTTTATATGATTGAAATGCCACAAACAAAATATTTTCATCAGGTTATCTAGAAGAAAATTAGAAGATGATTTATCTCAAATTATGGCTGGCAAATTATAGTAGGAAGATAAGTATTTATTATAATGACAGCCATTTTATTGAATACAATTGTTTTAAATGGATAAAAACACAGCTTTAGTGTGTGCTACAGTCAAAAAGTGAATGTCTCTAAAATAATAACTTGGCATTATACATGAACCTTCTATTAAAAACAGCATATTCCAATACTCATCCACTTGATATCACTTTAAACAATAAAACGATTTATATTTGGTTCTAATAAAAAAATATCTCTTTTAACTTACTATAATAAGCTCCATGAGAGTGCTTCATTTTAATTTCTTCTCAATCATCATTTAAAGCTTGTTAAAGGCTAAAAAGAGTGTGTCAAGATTTACAGTGCTTTGCCTTGAGAAGCAGCTCCTCACAGGAAATGGGAAAACTTAAATCTGAATTAGCAATTCAACTATTCAACTAAATAAAATGGCCACTGATATTTCACCGAAGCAATGAGAAAAAATATTGGTCAGACTATTCATTATTATAATGTTCCTTCATACTCTGATACCGCTGGCCTTGGCATATTTCTTGGGAGTTGCTGCAGAAAATTCTGTTTTTGGCAAAAGTCAAGGATTTATGATGTGCCTCCTAGCAGTACTAAAGCAAATAGAAAAAATTGTTATCCTTAGTATACTTCTGTAAGGTGAACTGAGGTAACTTACACCTGACCTGAGAGTGTGCTTTACAACACAACATGGCTTTTATGCTGCTTCTCACTTTAAAAAACCTCTGCCCAACATAGATCAAAAATGATCAAAAATTTCTTCTATGTGAAAGATTTTTAAATAAGTCATAAATACTGGAGTAAATCACTATAATCTTGCTCAGCCAAGCTCAGTTATGAGATATGATCACCTGCTTCCATTACAGTATTGACCTTGGATAAAATCAGCTCCAATAGTTTAGAAGCAAAAAGGTTAATGGATAATAGATTAAAATGTGCCATTTAAGACAGTGAACAATACCACTTCTTTATCTCAGGAAGATGAAAACTTACTACCATTCTGATAAGAACAGAAAAAGAAATACTACTAAATACAATGACTCACTCAATTCTGATTAATAAAATAAATTCAGGGTTTATTTAATGTTGATCTTTTCCAGCTTCATTCTGAAAGTTTATGAGCTGCATAGAATTTCAAAACTAAAAAAAAAAAAACATGAGATATTAAAATCCTAGCTACCTTTGAGAGATTAGGTAATAGTCTGGTAAAAAGTAAATCTGCCAATGTTTAAAGAGCAAAATTAACTGTAGAACTAGGCTGAGAAATGTTCACCTAATCCAAGGTAAACAGCTTTTTTATTACAGGACTTTTAAAAACCTTAAATGAATGAGCACTGTGAATCTTCTAGAGAAAATATAGTACATGAAATTTATCACATTTATGCTTACATGAAAAGTGAGAACTGTTCATTTAGAGAAAACTTCTAAATATTTCTCTTATGACACAAATGTTCCATAGAACACAATTTTAAAATGTCAGAAAATATTGATAGGTTGGGTTGCATATGAACTATCTATTACGTATTTATGAATATTATGATACCAATTCACTTACAACTGGCTTAAAATAGACATAATTCAAATATATTTATTTTACCTTGTAAACCATCTTTACAAAGGAGATATATATATATATATATATATACTTATATTAACACAAATCTTAAATGTGACAATTTGATCCTTCTCTCCTTGCAAATGGTATCAGTACAATTTCTTTAATAGAGCAACAATTTAAAATTAATATTCAAGCACTTATGTTATGAAACTCATTTAATCATATGTGGGAATGTTTGCTCATAATCACTCATTGCGTTTATAAGATCTGTATTTGTTTTAGCTAAATAGCAGAATTTCACACAGTATTTCTGAACTTTTTCCATTAAAAATAATACATGATAGTACCTTCAAATAACTTAGCTTAGTTACTTTTTTTTCAGAAAGGTTTCAAGATTTTTCTAGTATATAAATATATACTGGTTTATTTAACCAAGCTTCTTTTAGCAGACATTCACACTAAGTCTGTTTTTTACATTATGGAAATGCAGTTACATACCTTGTATATGTAGTCATACAGAATTTCTCTTATTTTTATGGCACAGAATCCTGATGTATAATTTTTAGTAAAGGGATATGTGCATCTAAAAATCTTTTAATAGCCATAACTGCAATAGAAAGGCCATACAAATTAAATCAAGTATCCAAGAGCAATGATAAATGCTTTCTCTCAGCCATTGAAACATCTCTAATCCTGCCTGTGGTAGCAGCTTCTCAGTGTCGTCATGCAGACTTTTAAATGTATACAGGTGCTATCACTGCTGTAAGAAGTAAGACTGTGCACAAGCATTCTGTCATGCCTAGATCCAAATGCCTAGCAATGTTGCTGTTATTGTCTTAATCATTTTTTGTTTTTGTTTTTGCATCCCCTATTTTGTGATCTGTATTTTATTTCTTTATCCATTTTATAGTTGGTTAATTTCTACTTCCATGCTTCCTATAACTTAACACTTATGTCCTCTGTTAATATGTCTTTATTTAACATCTTTTCTTCTCATTATTTATCTTTCATGTTTGGAGTTAATGTATGGGTACTTTAGGGGTCTCTATAGAGGAATACTTTGCCTCGTGGAGAATGTTACTTAATTCTTCTGGGATTCAGAGAGCAAGGTGGAACAACTTTCATGTCCTTCCAAGGGTCCTGGTTTAAATGTACAAGTGTCACCTTTGCATGAGGCTACACGTCTCCTGATCATTCTCCTTATTCCTGTGTTCATGCCACCAATTCTGTTCGAAGCTTTCTGTCTTTTCTCATTAGTTCCATTTACTGTTCACATTTCAATTTATGAGTTTGTTTTGTTTTTATTTATATTTAGAGATGATTGAAGACTTACAATTATTCCTATGAGAATGATAGTACACTCAATTGTGTCCAAATTCAAGAATTTCTGGTAAAATTCCTAATTAAAATTGAATGGGTTTCTATCTAAACAGCAAATTTTAATAACATATTTGATTTTGAATTTTTCTATTGTGATATAGGGATTTTATTTTTCCTTTGTTTGATACTTTATTTGGTCTTTCATTTATGTTTTTCATGTAATGCACCCTTTTTCAAAATATTCACAGATATTTTAAATGTGTTTGTTGTATTAGAATGATCAATTTTAAATATTTTCTTCTTGTATTCTTTTACTAGAATAAAAAAGCTTTAGTTTGTATTGTATTACTACCATATTCTTTAGTAGCTTTGTTAGTTCATTTAAAATATATTCTTTTTATAAATTGATATTTTTTCAATGTTATAAAAATAGATTTATGTCATGATTGACATGATTGTTTATCCAATGCTAATAAAAGCTATTCAATTTTCTCTGCTAGTTGCATATACTAATTTTCAAAAAAAATAAATACAAAGAGCACTAGTAATTTCCTTGCCCCAATTCCTGATTTACTCTACTCTTAACATTTCATAATTATAAAGTAATGACTGTAGTTTATTTTGAAATCTAACCTTTTACTAGTCCTTATATAGTATTTACATTTTAATTTCCTTAATGTTTTATAATCAAATCATGTTTAAATATTTATTGTTACGGTCTTAAGAGTTACCTTGCTGTTATAATGATGTATTACAGATCTGGCAATAAATCATCTTCTGTTTTCTGCAGTAAATATTTCAGAATAGTAAAACATTCTTTTCATTGTTGTTGTATTTTGATTAATATTTATTTAGAAATGATAAATCTATAGCATGTATGGGTGGCATAGAAGGATTTATATCATCTCCATGAAATTTTATTAAAATTATACTTCCTTTATCAAAAGAGTTGGGAATGTTACTATCTTTATCATGACCTGTACTACTATAAGTAATAGTATTATTTTTTTCTGTCTACTCTCTCTCTCTCTCTCTCTCTCTCTCTCTGTTAAAGTTCAGCATTATTTAATTGGGACACTCATCTGACAAATTGACCATTTTCCATGACTCTTATTTATTTATTTATGCCCCAACAGGTTTGAACTCAACTCATTCTGTATTTTCTAAGCAAATATTCTAGTAATTGGGTCTCATCCCCAGATTTTTTTGCTTTAGTTATTTTTCAGATTCTTGCTTTTTACCATGATGGGCCTCAGACTGTGATCTTCCTATCTACTCCTCCCACACATAACCGGGAGTGCAGGGGTGTACCACCATATCCAACTTATTACTTAAGACATCTTGTTAAATGTTTTGCCAGGGCTGGCCTTGAACCACAATCTTGCTGTTGAAGGCAATTAAGACCCTACCTGAAAAATAAACTAAAAAAAAATGCAAGGACTGTAGGTGTGGTTCAAATGATAAATCTTGTGTCTGGCCAACATGAAGATTTGAGTTCAAAATCCACTACTGCCAAAAAAATAGTTTTTCTAATTCCCTTGTTGCTATTTTCTGTTTGCAACATCTTACCTATCTATCAGCATCGTCAAGACAGAAAAAGAGGAAAATACATACTAGCAGAGGTCTTGGAGAGATCAGATCTCACTCCATCTGTGTTACCAACTGGCTTTACCCAAAGGGAAAATAAAGTTCTTTGATCCTCATGGTCTGAGTTTGTTTTCTGATAAGAGGCTGCGCAGAAGTTAGGCTTCTAGTCTCCCTTAAATACTGGGAGCTATCCTGTTACTTTCCTCAGTGGTACATTTTAAAGGCATTGTTCCCAGATCTTTGAGAAAAATGCTGTCTGGGTATAGAATTGGCAATTGGCTTTTATTTATTTATTTATTTATTCAGAATGTCTCACAAAACAGCCAAATATACTTCTGTAAAAGCAAGAGGTAAAGTAATGTTAGTTCTGTGAACAGCCTTTTGTGCATATCCATAAACTGCCTCCAGTTGACAAAAAGGAGTTCAATGAGAAGATGGTGGCTTTTAATAAGAAACAGGTAAAGACTGTACAATTACACATTATGTAAAGCAAACTTTCTAAAAAAAAGGATGGTCGGTGGCCTCACAGAGGGGAACCTTAGACTGTCTTGGTCATCAAATCACATTTAGTATTTGCACAAGTTTGAATTTGAGGCATCTTGGTAAGTTGTAGGCATATCATTGTGTTCTAAATATGGATCTTCCTGTTGTTATGATCTATACTCAAAGGACATGGTATCTTTCTAGCACTGGTACAATGCATTGTTTGAAGAGGCAGAGGATATCGGGAAAACAAATCTCATTGAAGAAAGGGAAAAATGAGAACAATATGATGGTAAATGAAGTGCCTAGCTCCTACTAATTCATGTTGAGAGAATAAATAAGAATGTTTGGTTTAGATAAGTTTATCTGATAAGTATCTTCACACACACACACACACACAGTTTCTCTACTCCCTTAACTACAATCCTATTTTGACAATCTAAGATATCTTTACTATTCATTGTTCTTGGTTGGTACGTCTGATATTGTGATGGTCTTTCTTATCCTTTTCTTCTTGTGACCATGAGGCAAACCTTGAGAAGAATGGCTTTCCTGTATAGAAATACCACATTTTAAAAATCTACTCATCAGTAGTGAGACATTTTGGGCAAAAGAAGAATGAATTTTTTTTTGTTTGCAGGTAAATGGATAGAACTGGAGAACATTTTCTTAGGTGAGTTAGCCTGTTTCAGAAAGCCAAAAGCCCCGTGTTTTCTCTCATTTGTGAAATATAGACCTAATACAAATACAGTAATACCATGAATAAATAGATCATGCTAAGGAGAGGTCATGTACAAGAGGGGTATAGTAAAAGAAGAAAGTTAAGAAAGTGAATATGGTTGATATACTCTCTGTATAAGAACGAATATAGAATTTTTAAACCTGTTGAAACCATCATTAGAAATGGACTCAGGTAGACAGAAGAATAAAGGAAATGTACCATATTGGGCTATAATGCATATATTCTATGTGCTACTAGGAAACTTCCTGTGTAACTATCTGAAATAAGCAAAATGTCATTTTTGTCTTCTTTTTTTCTTATGTAAAATCAGAGAACAGGAGGATGGAACAGGTCTGCATGGTGGGGGGGAGTTGGTGTTGGTTGGAGGCAAGAGGAGGTGGGGAAATGGTGGAAGAAGGTAAATATGGTACAAATACTGTGTACACATGTAAGCTAATGGAAAAATGGTATCTGTTGACACGATTCCTGGAATGGGGGCAGCAGGAGATGAAGGAGAAGTAGATGGAGTGAATTCAAACATAATATATTTGATATAGTGTAAGGATTTTTGTAAATGCCACAATGTACCCCCACTCAGCACTACAATAACAATAATAAAAAATAATTTCTTAGTGAATTTCTTGAAGTAGGTGATAAAGAATCACAGATTGTTGCAGTTTAGGAATGATGTTAGTTTTGCAAAATGTTTCCTTTAAAATCAATTATGCTTTAAGAATATTTTCTTCCAGTCAGTACCTATACAACCTGTACAAGCCAGGGGTTTTATTTAAACATAGTCTTTAAAGTTCCTTATTGGTTTTCTGGCCCCTTCATTCTATCTATACCCCTTCTCCCTCCCATAATGGCTATTGTCCTGAGGCAGTTGAAAATCATAGCCTTAGATGGACAGGCATTGTCCTGAATCCTCCCTTAGCCACCTGCTGCCTAATTTTATCAATCTTCTCCCCTGCTGTGACAGCTCTTCCTTCCTTCTTGAACTAGTTGCAATTTGGGGTACATACATTGTCTTTTCAAACCCAGCAAGCCCACAAATTATGGGACTCTAAATCACTTAGATTGCAGGCTACATATGGAGAGAATATCTCTTAGGAAAGCATCATTTTTTTTCTTTCCCTGCTTTAGTCTGTTTTTAAAACTTTGAGTTCATACCTCTCTTTGGAAACTTGGCTAAAGGAGGTTGAGGTAACTTCTGTACATTTACATTCTTAGTGTTCCTGTCATTTATGCAAACAACACAGCTTCAGTTGACACATATTCTGATTCATCCCAATGTAGAGCAGGCAGCATAATTTTTATTCATTGTTTTCTCTTCACATGTTCATATGATTGCATGAGAGTTATATTTGTGATCTGAGCTGGGGAGGGTATAGTTACAGAAACACCTGTTCATTCTATCAAGACACAAAAATACTTTTCAGCAAATACCCAAGAGGCATTTGGTGTGTGTCACTGTGAGGAATAGTATAGTTAGACATCCATAGAAATAAAAAAAGATTTTAAAAAGACCTAACATTTATTATAGTTCCAGGCTCTGGAATCAATGTGAGCAAGAACAAAATAAAGTATTGGGGATGAGAAATAAGGAGATACATCTTGGATGAATACTAAGTCACCTTAACATATTCTTTATTAGTTAACAATGAAGATATGCTGTCATTAATGTGCTATAAATGTGGCATTCACTCTTCATTAGTTTTAGTATAAAGTGTAGTCATCTTAAAACTTTCTATTTCTCTATTGAGTTTTCTTCAATGATCTGGCAATTAATTATGATCATTGAATCAGGTGGAGTGGTTTATTGTATAATCCCACCTACTCAAGGTGGAGGCAGGGTGATTACTAGTGGGAGGACATCCCAGGAAAATACAGCAAGATACTATTTCAAAAATAAAATACAAAACAAAACAAAATGCAAAACATACTGGGGCATGACTTGAGTGATAGAGCACTTGCCCAGCATGTGGGAGGCCCTGGGTCAACCCAAACTCTCCTAATTTCCAAGAATTTCACATCTTTTAGTCATGATTTTGTGTTTACCATTTTGTTCAGAAAATTCACCACTTAATATTTTCTTAATGTTGTGCTGCTGTTGCTGCTGGTAGTTGTTTTAACAGTTCATACAATTTTTTGCTTCAATACTGTGCAAGAGTTTTGCAATAGTAGACACTCGACAAATATATTTATAGTATACACTATTGAATAAGATATAGCTTGACTTTATTTATTAAATCAACTTATTCATGTTTCTCACAGAATTATTCTGTGCTCTTACTTTTGTTAAACAGATGAATTGAAGTCTCCCTTAATATTCAGTGTATTTTGACTTACATATTTAGTGACTACTTTTTGCATGTGAGCATATATCATTTCATTATTTCTAACTTTTATAATTATATTTTCTTCATGTTATCTCACCTCATTTTTTTCTGAGCATCTTGATGTGAATATGTCCACTTATGCTTTCTTTTGATTTGCATTTGCTTCTTTTTTTTTTTATGGTACTGGTGTTTGAACTCAGGGCCCACAACTTGATCCACTCCACTGGTTCTTTTTTGAGATTTTTTTTTCTTTTTGAGATAGGGTCTCACCAATTATTTGCCTGGGCTGGCTTTGTATCAAGATCCTCATGATCTCTGCCTCCTGAGTAGCTAGGATTACAGGCGTGAACCACCTCTGCCCAGCTGCATTTGCTTCTTAATTCTTTGTCTATCTTTTTTTTTTTTTGCAAATTCCTATTCACTTCAATTTGTTTTTGTTTTATGAGTCCTCCCACTATTTTATTTTTCAATAGAACATAGTTTAGTTAGAACTGACAAACTTAGTCTTCAATGAATGAAAAAACACAATAGTTATTTGACATTAGTTTTAACAAACGGCATGCTATCTTATTTTTTGAATTTTACCATGCTTACTTTTTCATATTCTTCTTCCTTGTTCTTATATTATTTTTCTGGACTAATATGGCTGCTATTGATTCATTTTCCAAGCTATGCCTGAATAGTTGTTATTTATTATAAAAATAGTTGTGCTTTTTTCTATGTGTCAGGTTCTATTCTCAAAAGATGGAAAAGACAAAACATTAAACACATCTTGTTATTATTGTATAAAACCAAGAAATTATATTTCCTACTATGATATTTTATTTCCTGCTGATACTGTGAGTAGTCCTAAAACTGACTTCAAATCACACAGATTTGAAGCAGATTTCTATCCCTCCTCTATTCCTTTTCCTTTCACTTCTCTAATCCTGAATAACAACTTTGGATCTTTTTTCTTCACTACTGTCAATATAGACATCAACAGATTTCCTAACTTAATATTAAATATTTTATTTTGATAAGCATTTAATTTAAATAAAAATTATTTTGATAATTGTTAATCTTCCTTGCAGCATACATAGTCCTTTTCTGCTACACTTTGGGGTATAGTATTGACTTTCTATTTTTATCCTCACATGGCCTTTACTCATAAATGTTTATACATTTGTGGCTATTTGGTGAGAAAGACAGGTGATCTTGAAACCTCACTGGTGGCAATCATCTGAAATAGGGCAAACTTGTGAAGGACCAACCCTTTAATGTGTGGGATCTCTATACTTTTAGGTGTTTGGTACCTTTTATAGTTTGAATATCGAAACTTGGCGGCTAACATGATAGTATCGAGAGGTGGGGAATTTAAGAGGTGATTAAGCCATGAGGGTTTCTCCTTCTTGAATGTGTTAAAAGCCTTACCATAAAAGAACTTTGACCTAGCATTTGTCCTTTCCACCCCCTCCTTCCCTTCTACTGTTTAAGAACACAACATTCCTTTCTTCTGGAGTTTGTATCTGGGAAATGGGAACTGGCTCTATCCATGAACCAAACCTTCTGGAACCTTGATTCTGGACTCCCAGCCTCCAGAATGGGGAGAAATAAATTTTTTGTTTATAAATTACCCAGCCTTGGCAATTTTATACCTGAATACATATGTACTAAGATAGTACCAGAGTTCAATTTTAGTATACAAGATGATGTATGACTAAATCCCAACATCTTGGTCAAGACTGGGCACATGGAATTTACTAACTAAAAATATGAACAATTTAATAAAGGAAGGCTAAAGTATACCAAAGACTAGTTTTGTAATCAATGGATTTATTTAAAATTTTTTCTTGGAATGTCATGAATCCATTCAACCTATTAAAAGCATATAGCTGATTTTTTTCTGTGTATAAATGACATCACACATGTAAATCAGAAAAGGAATACTCTTGATTGATGACAGCTTTTATCTATGAAGCTATTACCATTGTCTTCCTTATCTGCTTCCCACATTCATACTATCAATGTTGAAGTTGTGTACTATAGCTTGGATACTTTTGCTAACTCTTTAATAAAAATACTAACCAGGAGGTCTTCTTCCCAAATTAGCTATGCTCATATTTGACTATAACTCATTGCTTGCTAAAGTCCTAAACACTTCAGGTATATATTAGCATAGTTTTTAATTGTAATTTGAGAAATTTATTTGGCTCTTTCTTCATCACATTTCTTTCTTTTTGGCTTCTTTATCAAATGATAATTTGTTTGAAAGTGAAATTATCAATCATATCACCCATATAAAATGTTATCAGTTGTCATTTCCCAAAAACTCAGCAATTGTCAACAAATTTTAATCCACTACATGGAAAATACTGAGATCAGCCTCTCCCAAATATAAACAGTTAAGAATATGCAATGTGATAGAGAATAAAATTATTATAGGACATTAGGTATATTGCTACTGCAGTTAAGGAACCAAAAGACTCATTATACAGCTCAAAAAATTATATCATCACCCAAATTACATAAAAATGATGATACAGAATATTAAATAGTGGGAAAATAGTAAAGAACAATTTTCACAAATTATATTTTAATTGAAGTTTGATATGCATAGAAAAACCTTAATCTCAGAAAACATACATATTTTCTTAATGAAAATAACTTTTATCATGATAGGAATTATGATCTAAACTTGAGAAGAATTCTTTCTTAATTGGTACAATATTCTATCTTCAGGCTTCAACACGATAAATATATTTGAATTTCAAGATAACTAATGTTCTTTTGCTGCTCAAAAATTTGTTTATATCTGAAACTACTGATTAAGTAGTGCACTGACTTAGATAAGCCCCTACTGTGACTCAAATAACTATTTACATAATAAGTACATAATGATGTGTTCTCTTTGATTTCATTGAAATAAAATGAAATTTTTTCATATAAAAAAATTAGACAAAAATTAGTCTAATTGCCAAATTAATTATTAAGATTGAAGTAATAAAACTGCAATGTTTGTGTTAGAGCCTTCAGACATAGGTCATGATAGGGAAATAATGATAAATAGAAATCATTGAGATTTGGAAGTAATCACAGACTCCAAATATATATTCCCAGTTCATGTAAAATAAGACTTGAAATTTTACTGCAAAATTATGACATTTACTCAACTTCTACTTTTTGTCTTCAATAAATAATAATAGTAAACAGAGCACTTCAAAATAGTTTTGGAGTGTGGGGGATGTAAGTTTGTGTCAGACAATTGCTTACTATGTGAGAACCTAGTTTTAATTTCCAGAAAAACAACATCCTTTTTCATAATATAAATTATAATGCCAATATTTAATATTTATTATTTTGTACAGTTTCATGAAAGAAAAAGAAATATTTCCCAGGACCTGATTAGAATGTTATAAAATATCCCAGCATAAATTGAATCATAGAGCTAACAGAATATGAAGAGAAGCCATCCATGTGTTAATCAACTTTAGAGTCTGAATTCCGAAGATATTTTAATGGAATTTTGTATTTATAAGGAGAATGGTAGAGGGAATAGGATGAGAGTGGTGAGAAGAAAAATAAAGAGAGAAGGATAACGAGCATCCAGTTATCTAATATCACATTCAGCCTAAACCACAACTTACTACTCATTTCTATATAACTTTGTCCTTTTTCTCAATCTTCACTAATATGGTTTTGCTACTTATTTTCTCCATTACCATACTTTTATTTTATTTCTTCATGAGTATCCTGCCACAGCAAATGGTTTGGTTGCTTATCATAAGAACTTCTAGAAAGACAGCAGTTGGCTCTGCTCTAAGATTCTGTGATCACTCATATAATATTACTCATCTTCCCGTGCTTGCCCTTTCTCAAAAGAATCAAACTCCTTCTTTATAAAAAACATATAAAACATATGTCAAACTAAATTTCAATCCTTAAAAATATTCTTAGGCAAAAACATAAATTTAACTGCTTATTTGAACAAAGATTTCATGGGTTGAGCAGCACTCAGAACAAGAAGAGGTAAATATTTCTCCTTAGCAATGTAGGTCTTGAGCTTTTGTAGGCTTAACACAGACATATGAAATACAGAAAGAACTAAAATGGTTATAGTTAGGTGTACACCTTATTCAGATATTGTCTACTACATTAGTTGCCAATGATTAGCTGAAGCTCAGCTGCTTATTATTGGCTATGACACAGTTATTTGTTACCACCATTATACTCCTGAGTTACTTTTCATTCTACATACCAAGATACATTACAATGTTTTTATGTAAGAACTAAAAGTATAGAGATAGCCTCAGACCAAAGAAATCCTGCTTACTTAATATAACATCCCTTGTGCTCAGTAATATAATCAGTTTTGTCTAATCAACAGGGTGTATTTTGTAATGGCAGGGAGCAAGCTTTTGACAATCATACTTGATTTATCCACATGCATAGCATTGAAAAGATAAGCTATCTGGGGGAAAAAAAGTTGAAGACGAAGAAATGGAAGAATAACAGACCTATTAGAATCACCTCAAAATAAAAGAAAAAATGAGAGAAAAGAAAGGAATCAAGGAACTGGTGAGCAGGATGAAGAAACAGAAGTGTAAACTCTACCTCAGATAAATTCTCAAGGTAGTGAAACATGAAGAAAGAAAATTTAGAAAAATTCCTATGCAGAGGGAAAACCCATAAATATATGCATGTGTCTACTTCAGGATGTAAGTTTGTATTTGAACATATTTTCTACTTGATTGCATTTAAATTAAAAACTAATCACCTCATATTTTTCTTAGCATTTCTGTGGTTTCTTATTGTACTTAGGACGGAACAAATAGAATTCTTATTATATTCTGTATGGCCTTGCTCTTTTTGCTTTTTAATCTTATCTCTGTTATGCACTACCTGACACTAACTCTCAGTTCCTCAGATTTTTCAGGTACTCATCACAGCACATAATTTTATATTGATCTAATTTGACACTCAATATGATTCCCTTATTAAAAAGCAAGTTTTATGAAGACAAAAGTCTATGTTTTGCCCATCTTTAAAAAATTAGTATATAATATATGTGAGATATTTGACTCTTGGTTCAAGAAAAAGTCATACACCCCAAATTATCAGATTTTATTGCTTCTACATAACTTTCAAGAACTGGCAACGGGAGGTGTTTAAAAAAAGAACTGGAAAAACTAAACAATGATGATAGACCTCAGAAAGAGGTTGTCTGTATGATGATGAAAATGGAAGTGGGCATGAAGAAATGACCCAGGTTGATGGAAATATAAGGATATTGATTACCTGAAAATATTCCTTCATCAAAAATAAAAAAATGGCTTAATATAAATGAGACAGATATGACTACTGTTTCCTAAGGCATATACTTTGGAACCATAATATCAATTTAATATTTCATATTTTCATTCAAGCATCAACACATATTTATTAATGATTTACTTTATGCTCTTATCTGTGAAGAAGATACAGATACTTTGTATCTCTGTAGAAACAGAGCTAATAAGAACTGAAAGTAATTTTTCTGGGGATGTTGGGTTGATTGTTTGAAAGTGATTAGTAAGGGGGATGCCTATGAAGACAGGACCCCCTTGCTCTCACAATTTAACTGATCACAGAGAAGTTTTTATTTTGCCTCTTTTCATACGTGACTTCTCCAAGAAGGTTTTTGCTGTTGTTGTCTGTTCAGTTTTGGTGTACTTCAATACATAAAGCAAAAATGGTTTAAGCAAAAAAAAAAAATCTTTGGACACTAGATGGTCCACTTTGAATTTTTCTTTCTTTTTAAGCTAGCAAACATATTTTCAGTCACAGTCCAATAGTTGCAATATATTTCTTTCAAAAATTTTTCTCCTATATTTTAGGATTACTGAACTACTAAAATTTGCAATTGCTTCACCTTTTTTTACATTTTGGACTAAACATCTGTTGTTAGGAAAGTAAAAAAGTTAATGGATATAAGAGAAGGAAGAAGTTATACAGGAGAGAAACTGCAAGTGTAAAAACTCAAAACAAATTTGCCTACCTAAGCTTAAAGGTCAAGTTTATATATTGTGTATGAAGGAAAACCCAACAATTTCTGAATGAACATCAAAAGTACTATAATCTTTCCATAGAATTTTATAAGATGCAAACATTTCTACCATAAAACTAAACAGATTAGAAATGTATACTATGTGTTAGCTTTGTATATTCTTATCTGCAATATTTCACATAAGTCAACATTCAGTTATATTTTCTTAAAATAATTAATCCTTGTCACTAAATGTAGCAAGTGTCAAAATATGGCCTTACCAATTACCATTACTTCCATCAAAGAACTAAAATTATAGATTATGTGGTCTGCTAACTAATTATCACTCCAAATGTTCAATAACACTTTCTGTGACTTTGCTAGAGTCAACATATTTGAAATATTTGAAATAATTTATATTTGTTTTGCAGAATGGATATGTGCTGGATATATTCTAATAAGAAAATGTCTTAATAATAGGCTAATAGATCATAAGTAATAATATTAGAATTAAATATTCAAGAAATTGAAATGTCACGAAAGATCTCCAGAAGCACTCATACCAAAACTCACATATACACACATTTATGATTTTAATAGCCAAGTTGAACGTTGAATTAATTCTATGATTTTATAGATATGTTAAATAATAAGCAGCATCCCTATATCTTACTGAGAAACCATTATCATCCTAAAAACTTCCTTTAAGAACATAGCCTGAGACTGTTCTACCAAATTATGAGACTGTGTTCACCAAAGAGTCTTATGTTTGTGAAGACAAATATCTCAGACATGAAGTCTTACTTAAAATGATAAATGCAAAGGTACTAAAATTAATTTATGTCATAAATTATTTTAGTCTTTTGGTAAAATCAAGTTTTAATCATAAAATTAAGTGTATTTTTCTTTCATTAGGACTATTATCATTGTTATGTTTCCTATTTTATGTAATTATTAAATTGAAATCTTATTAAAATACATTCTATTTATTTAATGTGGTTGGTTCATGAGGTTTTACCTCTTATTTTTGATATCTTCCTGAATTTCTCTTCTACCAACATAAGCTGTTCTATATATATATATATCATTGTTTTATTTGTGTTGTCACTAACTCTGTAGTACTGTTTCACTGTGACTAACCATGGTCCATAAGAAGCATTGCTCCAGCACCAGTTTTGGCATGGTATTTTATTCACAGTTGCATTATGTGCTGAAAGTAATTTTTCCTTGACTTTCACTATAAAAACTAGAGGACAACACTAGATTTTCCACTGTGCTTGGAGGCAATGCAGTGTAAATCACATGATGACTGATGCTAACTGGCTTCATATAGATTTTGCATCCACTAATTCCAACTAAAACTATAATGAATGAGAATTTCAGTCTGTCTTCCATCCTGTGAATAAATGGAATTTGGTCTCGAGATATCCTGGAATGGAAAATAAATAGAAATGTATTAAAAATGAAAGAAACATTTAAAAAGGGAAAAACACTATGAACAGAATAGCTTATATTTATAGCTAAGGGCATTAGTCAAGTGGTAGAGTGCTAACCAACCAAGCACAAGGTTCTGAGTTCAAGTCCCAGTACTATCCCCCCCCAAAAAATGAAATAAACATGCCCTTTGAATGTAATGATATTGCTTTGGTGAAATACATACCTTTTTAAAGCAAGGGTATATAAAAGTTTTCAATTTGCATCTCTGAAATTATTTATGTACATCAAGGCATGAATATTTGCAATATTTTACATTTTTGTGGCTATTATAGGGACTGATACATACAGCATCTCACAAGTTAATTGTATGTAGTTAATTAGAAGGGATTAACCAGTTAATTACAAGTTATATATACATATACATATAACATATGACCATAAAATTATGGTTTATACTGTGAATTCTATGTGACATAACTTTGGCTGAGAACAATAGAAAGAAAACCTTAAATTTCTGCTTAAAATCACTATAATGGTTTATTTTTTATTGATATTACAATCCTCCATACTAACTCATTGCATACCCATCCCCTCAAAGTATGAACACTAAGCAAGATAAGGGAAAAAGATGGATTAGTAAAATACCAAAGTTGATGTTATGTAGCATAATCTAATAATCTTGTGGGTCCCCAAAAGAAATATTGCAAACCTAGGCCTATGACTGTACAGTAAAGAAGGGCTAAGTAAATGAATTTCAAAAAAATAAGTGAAGTTTCCACAATTTTAAGACATAAAGTTCAACATAAATTGTAATTCAGCCTGCAACATGAGCATAGGCTTTTTTTAGTAGATGTTAGATAAATTAGGTTGGGACTAAATTTAGGTGCTAAGGATAAGAATAGCAGGAAAAAAAGTGAAAATTTAGATAGCACATAAGGGCATTCACAATATTGTTTTACTTTCCTATTGTGCATTGTGATAAATCATTTTTGCATAATAGTTATAGTTTCAACCAAGACTAACATAGTAAAAGTAGCAATATAAATTAACTGGCATATCCAAAATCATTGAACTAATAAATGGGAAAGCCAGTTATTTAAACCATGTTTCAACTCAATCTGTTGTTCTTAGAATTCACCATACTGCTTAGGTAGCCAAATAAACAAAGGGTTTTTTTTCCCACAATATAATTTAAAAACTTACTCACAATTGTACTAAAATTAATATCTTCTGCACTTTATCTAAATTTATTTTGTTTTTTTCAGAAACCACTTATTATCTAGGTAAGAGCAATTTGAGACTACAGCAATATAAACAACTTATGGTATACTTAAGCTTCAATTCTTAATTTTCTCTCATTTCCAGGATACCCTCTCAAGGGTAAATAAGGAAGAAAGAAGAAGAAATAATAGCCTGTTACGGCATTGAAAATAGTGTGTTTTCAGATATTCAAGTTTCCTCCATTGGGGTCTTTATTTTTCATACATTTATTGTCTCTTGGTCAGTACTAGTATTTGGTATAAAAGTAGTGGTTTATAAAACCTGAGCTATCTTTCTTTCTTTCTGTCAGTACACAGCAGACCAGTTTGGCTGCTTTGCCTTTTTCCCAGCTCCTCTTGAAAAAGAATGCCCTCTGTGGTATATAAAGCCTTCTCTACACAAATCACAAAGGTCTGATTCTTATTCCAATTTGTTCCTGAAATAGACAAGTGAGACTTTTTCTGGCCTCTGACATGTATCCTGTTACATGTCTCCTGTGAAATCTCCCTCCACTCATCTCTCAGATGCATCCGAGATTTATTCATACTAGAACAGCCTGATGGTCCAGTCTAATCAATTAACCATTGCCTTCCTTTCTGCCTAATCATAGGTAACATTAGGTTTATTTTACTGTAGTTGAAACTCAAATACGGACTTGATGAAAACATCTGCATTTTAAGGTTCTCCCATCTTGTCTAGTTTCTCTGTGGTGCTACCCATTTTAAACTCAATCTCAAGGCCAGGGGATGTTGAGAGAAATTGAGAATCTTGTTATTATTTCCTCCCTCATCTCTCTCAATCTCTTGTTTATTCAAGCTAAGTGGCCCTTTCCTCCTTTCTTGTCTTATCTGGCTTCCTTTATGTAGTACTCTATAATCGAATCCAAATTAGATATCAGTTTTGTAATCAGTTAAATATGAACAAAAAGGAATCCTTAATTAAAACCATCCTCTCTGCATATCACTGAATTGAAAGTCTATAAAAATTCCTATTTTGAAATTTCAGAAACTGAAAATAATATTTTATTTCCTTTGTCCTTAACATTATAAAAATCATTATAACTCCATGTTTTCTCCAAATTCCTCTCTCCTGTCAAACAAGCAAAAATGTTATGTTTTTCTTTTTATCGTTTCTCTTTTGCATAATTGGAAAACAGGAGGGTGGAACAGGTCCTACCCAGGGGAGAGGGTTGGCACCAGTGGAAGGGGGAGGTGTCATGGAAAGGAGGTAGGAGGACGAATACAGTGCAAAAGTGTGTACATATGCATGTAGTTGCAATAATGATACCTGTTACAACTATTCCATGAATTGGGGAAGAGGGAATAAGGAGAAGCAATGGAGGGGGTGAATTAAAGTATGATATATTTGATACATTGTAAGAACCTTTGTAAATTATAAAATGTACCCGCATCCAGCACAACAATATTAGAAAAAAAAAGCATATGGAACCTTTGGATTAAAGATCATGCAAGCAGATTTGTAAGCAAAGAACACTGCTATTCTTTTCTTATTGACCTGAATGACTAACTTAACAACCACATAGGTTAAATCTGCAGATAGTCATGAACTTCAAGTAGATGTCAAAGTATACTAGAGCAAAAGTAGTGAAGCACACTTCAGTAGGACATTTACAACATCTATATGAAAAGAGGGGATAAAGTATACCTTCTTCAATATCATCATTTTCCAGTTTTGGTGACAATATATGTACTTTCTATAATTTTTTGCTTAATTGAAGTGCAATGATATCCAAGGTCAACCTTTTGCTAACGTTATAGCTTTATTATTGTGGAAAAGTTTTCACTGAGGTGAAACCTCCCAATTTAAAGTACTCATTCCCTGGTAAATGGATGGAATTGGAGAACATCATTCTGAGTGAGGTTAGCCTGGCCCAAAAGACCAAAAATCGTATGTTCTCCCTCATATGTGGACATTAGATCAAGGGCAAACACAACAATGGGGTTGGACTACGAGCACATGATAAAAGCAAGAGCACACAAGGGAGGGGTGAGGATAGGTAAGACACCTAAAAAATTAGCTAGCATTTGTTGCCCTTAACGCAGAGAAACTAAAGCAGATACCTTAAAAGCAACTGAGGGCAATAGGAAAAGGGGAACAGGAACTAGAGAAAAGGTTAGATCAAAAAGAATTAACCTAGAAGGTAACACCCATGCACAGGAAATCAATGTGAGTTAATGCCCTGTATAGCTATCCTTATCTCAACCAGCAAAAACCCTTGTTCCTTCCTATCATTGCTTATACTCTCTCTACAACAAAATTAGAAATAAGGCAAAATAAGGGCAAAATATATTGAACGGGTAGGGGGGAGAGGGAGGGGGCGGGGTAGGTTTTAAGGGAGGGGGTGGGGGCAGGGGGGAGAAATGACCCAAGCCTTGTATGCATATATGAATAATAAAAGGAAAAAAAAATAAAGTACTCATGAATGTACTTATGTATGATGCGGAAGGATCCTGATGATAAAAATAATAAACCAAAAAGAGAAAATTATGGAACAATTAAGTTCAGCTAATTAATTCTAGACATAAAGTCTAGGATAGAAAGTATGGCTCAAGCACCTGCCGAGCAAGTATCGGAAAATGTAATATATACATTTTCATTCAGATTTTATTTTTCATCCTGGTGGCAATTTAGAAAGTGCAAGTTCAATAACTGACCATTTTAAAATTTTTTGCAATTTTAAAATGATATAGTTGACAATCTACACTGGAAAATGTGGAAAAATTACTTAAGTTCAATTCAGAGCAAATTTATTATGAAATGACTCACTTCTACTTTCAGAGTACAGAAAATTAGAAATCACTATTTGGGAAAAAAATGCTTATGCAAACAATTATTATCATTTGATATTATTTTTTTTAAATCCTGATTTATATATTATTTTATACTTTACAAAACCCACCTCTTCTCTAGAATATGATAGTAATTATATTATTGGAATATAGATATATAAAATCAAATAGTTGGAATTATGCAGAAATATATTATAAAGGGTTTCGATTGAACAATAATAATTAAATGCATAACCTATACCACATAGTGGGTTAGGAATTGGCAAGATAAAAAGATAGATTAAACTTAGCCCTATACTTCAATAGTTAAGCATATAGGGGAAGAGAGGCATGTTCTCAGATAAAAATAATGTTTCATAGAACAGAAATGCTGTACAAGTAGTAGAAGCAAAGTGATATGGGTACAGAGAAATGAGAGACTAATTCCCATTTTATATTCCTTGTTTATTTTGTGTACCTTGTATTGTATGGTAGATACCATGAAAAATGATTGTTTTCATGAAAAATATTAGTGGATGAAATATAAACTTACAGTAGTAGATTCTGTAATCTCTTACAACTAATTAATAGTACAATATCGGTTCTTGTATTTAAACATTTTTATTAGTTGTACAAGGGTGTCATTATGACATTTCCATATTTGCATATAATGCATTCCGGTTTGATTCAATTCATCCATTATTCTCATTCTTCCCCCTCCCTCTTCTGGAAATGACTTCCACAGGTTTCAGTGTTTCATATTTATACATTTGTACAAAATACATCAACCTTATTCATTTTTTTACCCTCTTCATTTACCCCTCAAACTAGTACTTCCCCATTAACATGACGTGTTCTGTATTCCTGTCCTTCATTGTTTGTGTGTTCATGAACAGTGTGGTTTTGCCTTCATATATTATTTGTAAATATACTGTAGTTTTATGGGTCTAATCCCTTCTATTATTCTTCTTCCTTACACTTTTCCTCCCACCCCACATTGTTCAGCAACTTTCAGCACATTTCATAGATTTTTATTTAAAAAATAAACTTTGGAATGAAGCTAACATGTATGGTTCAGGACCAAGTGATTACCACACAAAAGTCATTAAAGGACTATAAGACCACCATGTTTTCATTAAAACTTTGTTCAAATTTTTGAGGAATGCTTTTGGCACATCAATGAAAACAAATGCATGAAATTGTTATTGGATAGTAAAGGATTTAATTTGATCTTTGATGTCTTTCAAGCTCAAATCCAAGCAAATGTGTCATTGCAGCCAGTCTTAAATTATGCAGAAAGTATTATACACATAATGCATGAATCCAGCTAGAGAGGTCTTCCTTCAAGTCTCCTTTCTTGTTTGCAGCACTCTATGTGAAATTAGTAAGAGCACCTGCTAAGACAGTGGTAGTTAGTTTTACAGGTAATTTTGTGGAAAATTTTAATATTAGGTTCCATGTTATACAATAATTTGGGCACAAAACAATCAACAGAATTTTACTTTGGAATATAATACCCTATCACTACCTAATGAAAGTCTATCACATGCCTAAGATTTTATGAAGGTTGACAATAGGAGCAATAGCTAGTGATATTAAAATGTAAATTTTCTTTACTTCATTAGAATAAAGAGAAGAATTTAAATGCTACAATGATAATATTTTGCCAAGAACATAAACCATGGTCAAAATTTAGGAATAAGATTTTTTTCAAGCTGGACACTGGTGGCCCATGCCTGTAATCCTTGCTACTCAGGAGGCAGAGATCAGGAGAAATGTGGTTCAAAGCAACCTGAGCAAATAGCTGATGGAGGGGCTCAAGTGGTGGAGTGCCTGCCTAGCAAGCATGAAGCCCTGAGTTCAAACTCTAGTGTCACCAAAAAAAAATTTTTTTTTCTAAATTAGCAAAAATTTTATTCTTGTTTGTCTATAGATTTTAGTATAGGAATATTAGAACATATATCAATGAGAGATATTTTTCTGAATTCAAATGGAGTAGAATTAATGATCTGTGTAAATGTTTAATTTTCATTCCATTCATTATTAGAAGCAATTTAATAACATACTAAATGAAAGTAGTTGAAAACTGAAAACAAGTTTTGTTAGTCAGCTTTCAAATGTTGTGACAAACCACCTGAGGAAAGCAACAGAAAGGAAGTAGGATTAATTTTAGGTCATAATTTCAGAGACTTCAATGCATGGTCACTTGGTTCCACAGTTTCTGGGCCTATAGTGAAGCATAAAATCATGGTGGGAGGGTGTGTTAGAGGAAAGCTGCTCAATTCAAACAATCAGGAAGCAGAGAGAGAGAGAGAGAGAGAGAGAGATAGCAAGGAAAGAGCATAGTAAAAGATACACCCTTCCAGAGCACTCTCTTAGTGGACCTACTTCCTCCAACCTAGGCCACACCTCTCATAGTTTCCACCACTACTCAGTAGTCCATTTAGCTATGAATCCATCAATGGATGAATCTATGGATGAGGTTGGAGCCCATATTACACAATTACCTCCGAACAGTCCAGCACTGGGTACTAAGCCTTTAGTAATTGAGTCTTTAGGGGAACACTTCATATCAAAATAATAGCATAAGTATTGGATGACAAGTATTGGAAAACAGAAGTTGAGCAAATTTACACAGATTGAAGCTTCTGTGTGTATATAATCTAATATGAACAGCAATATAGCAGGCTAAAAATCAATTTACAAAAATTGATTTTTTTTATACACCAACAATGAATAAATTGAGAAAGAATATAAGAAAACAACTCCATTTATAATAGTTTCAAAAAAATCAAATACCTAGGAATAAATTTAACAAAGGATGTAAATGACCTCTACAAAGAGAACCGTTGAAGAAAGTAGATCAAAAAGACTACAGAAGGTGGAAAGATCTCCCATGCTCATGGATTAGCAGAATCAGCAAAATAAAAATGTCTATACTATCAAAAGCAATCTACATGTTTAATGCAATTCCCATCAAAATGCCAATTCATCACAGAGACTGAAAAATCTACCTAAAAGTACATTTGGAAACACAAAAGACTGGAAATAGCCAAGGCAATACTGAGAGAAAGAGCAACACTGGAGATATCACAATACCCAACTTCAAACTACACTACAGAGCCATAGCAATAAAAACAGCATGGTACTGGCACAAAAACAGATATGAAGATCAATGGAACAGAACAGAGGTCCCTGATATGAATCCAAGCAGCTATCCTCGCATTATTTTTGACAAAGGCACCAAAAACATAAGATGGAGAAAAGACAGCCTCTTCAACAAGTGTTACTGGGAAAAGTGGTTATCTTCCTGCAGAAAACTGAAACTAGATCCATGCCTATCACCCTGTATTAGTATCACTCAAGGTGGATTAAGGACATTAATATCAGGACTGAAACCTTGAAGTTAGTACAGGAAAGAGCAGGGAATACTCTGGAAGTAATAGGCATGGGCAAGGACTTCTTCAGTAGAACTCAAGCCACCCAGCAACTAAGAGAAAGGATAGACAAATAGGACTACATGAAATTAAAAAGCTTCTGCACAACCAAAGAAATGGTCTCTAAACTGAAGAGACCACCCACAGAGTGGGAGAAAATATTTGCCAGCTATACAATAGACAAAGGACTGATAACCAGAAAATATAAGGAGCTCAAAAGACTAAACTCTCCCCAAATCAATGAGCCAATAAAGAAAAGGGCAACTGAACTAAACAACTTTTTCAAAAGAAGAAATTCAAATGGCCAAAAAACACATGAAAAAATGCTCACCATCCTTGTCCATTAAGGAAATTCAAATCAAAACCATACTAAGATTTACCTTATACCTGTTAGAATTGCTACCATCAAGAACAGCACCACCAACAAATGTAGGCAAGGATGTGGGGAAAAAGGAACCCTCATACACTCTTGGTGGGAATGTAAGCTAGCACAACCACTTTGGAAAACAATATAGAGGCTTCTTAAAAAACTAAACATAGATCTGCCATATGATTCAGCAATACCACTCTTAGGGATATAATCAAAGGAATGTGGCTCAGGTTATTACAAAGGCACTTGCTCACCCATATTTGTTGAGGCACTATTCACAATAGCTAAGCTATGGAACTAGCCAAGATGCCCCACTTCCAATGAATGAATTACAAAAATGTGGTATTTATAAGCAATGGAATTTTTTTCAACCACAAAAAAGAATGAAATTTTGTCATTTGCAAGTAAATGGATGAAAATGAAGAACATCATCTGTGAAGAAATAGAAAGACCTATAATTTCTCAAACAGAGAGTAGAAAGAAGCAAGAAGGGAAAACTTGCCATACAACCACCATTTTAAGAAAAGGTTCAGGAAAAATAGTCAATAGAAATGGCATAGGATAAGTGCTCTTACTGTGGAAAGAAAATAAAAGGAATCCAAGATACCAAATGTCTTACTTGGTAATTATTTCTTAAGAATTTAGGAAGAGGACAGAAAGCCTTCCCATGATGAAAAGGCTCCCTAAAGTAATTAGCCTGACATCAGACACTGGCTGGACATTGACTTCTACTCCTGCTGGAAGCGGCAATAGGTGATCAGTTCAGCCTTAATTAAGTGAAATTCATGTTATTTAGCCAATTTGCAGCCTTCATTTTCACTATCATGGAGAGATTTAAAATAAGTCTATCACATAAACAGCAAGAATTAGACTGATCAGGCTCCACAGGAAAAGTATATTTTCTACCTGATTAAAGAAAGTCTGAACTTTGAATTCCCTTCTGTGAATATTTACATGAGGTGCAAATATATTGGTTTATTTTTACCTTTCAGTAAGGTATGTATATGTAGTTCTTCCACAGATTAAATTGAAGCATTTCTCCAATTTTGTTATTTTAAAGCCCTGACCAGGCAACAACTTCCTTATTCCTTGTTCATGAATTAGTATCAATCCATTCCTCAGAATTTGTCTTCCTCTATATAAAGTAGAGAACTAGTAGAAACTAAAATAATCAAATTCTGTCCTTTATAACTCTTACCTTTCATAGTTATTTCTGAACTGGGCTGTAATACAGAAGCCTGCCACTTCACACTGGTGGCAGCATATCATACAGATCCAATTATGAACCTTATCCATGTTTTCCTTTCTTACCATTGTCAATCAAAAGAAACCTTCCATGAAATCATCAGGGTCAGATTAAGAGAGTACCAGTAGAAGGAGGGAGGATATAAGGAAAGTGTTAAGGTGGCTGAATGTAGTAGAAATATTATATACTCATGTGTGAAAATGGAAAAATGAGACCCGTTGAAACTATCCAGGAATGGGGGTAAAGGGAGAAAAGGAGAATGACTGAAGGGGAGAATCCAACTATGATGAACCTTTGTAAATATCACAGTGTACCCCCAGTGCAACAAAAATAAAAAGAAAGAGTGGGCATCAAAGCAAAGTAGCAGACACATTTGGTGTAGTTTATGCTCTTTTGTGTATGACCTATTCACACACCATCTCAGATATACCATTTTTATTTAAACAGGAATGTTGCTTCATAGATTTTATTTTGGTTTGCTGTGCTAGTTTATGATTTATCAGCTGGTTACAAACTACCCACACAGCCAGACATTCAGCAATTATAGAGATCTTGCAAGCCAAAGTCAGCTTTTCAAATGGATGATTGTTATTAGCCAAGGAGGTCATGGTTTTACTATCAAACCATCTGCACTTTGATTGGTCTACTGGGATTTTCTAGGTATCTCATAGACAATTCCTATCTGCCACAAGCACTTGCAATACTCTTTAGTCTGAAATATAAAGCTTGGGGTGGTTTTGCACTATATAAATATGATTATGTAAAGCTATGCTTCCCAGAAGTTATTTCTTTTTATGGTTTAAGTTATATTTGGCCTTAAGAGAAATTTTCATGACATTTGGAATACAGAAGCTGAGCAGCAGCAATAAAATTCTGAATGTTGGTATGGAGTGCCAGGCACCACAATCGCTCATGTACATTATTCTGAACCTCATGGTCCATGTCGGTGGTTCAGGAGGACAACAGCCATGCCCACAGTTCTCCAGCTTTTGTCAGATATAATTTTTTAATTTTACCAAGTTCTTAGTTAGATGTGCTGAGATGAATATACGATTAGCTATGTGCAGCCTCATGGCAAAGGATGTTAACATATTTTGAACATGTCAATCTGTTTTCCATTGCTACCACTGAATATCTGAGATTAGGTGATATATAAAGGATAAAAGTTTGTTTAACTCATAGCTCTGGATACTGGGAAGTCCAAAAGTTTGGAACTGATATATGGTCAGCATCTGTAAATTTTTTTTTCAATAACATGGTGAAAGCCATTACATGGTGAAATAGCAAGTTTGCAAGAGAGAGCTTGCCTTTATAATCAGACACTCCCATGATAATCTATCAATCCACAAATGCATGAATGTTATTGATCTGTCCATGAGAATAGAGGGTTTATAATCTAAACCCTTCCCGAAGTTCCCATCTCTCAACATTGCTGCATTGGAAAAAAGCATCCAAGACATTAATTTAGGGAACACATCCAGACCATAGCAAAGTGTTATCTGCATTGTAAAGGTTAGAAACAGTCAGAGATAATTTTACAGGTTCCACTTTTTCTTTTTAAGTACCTATATTATCATCACATCCTCAACTTCAAGGTCAAGTGTTTTTTCCCCACTTGCTTTCTGTGTAGATTTTCAGCAACTTCGTTTTTAATAGACTGACTAATCTACTCCTTATTTGCATAATTCCCAATCCATCATCTAATGTGCTCTATGTTCTGTGAGATAGAAAGATGAATGACAATCACTCTAAACAACAGAAGAGGCTTTGCTTGAGAGACAGGCATAATTTTGATGAAAGAGAAAAAATAATAGTACTATTTTATCTAAGTAAAGACAAATTATTCCTGATCATCGTTGTTGATAGAAATTTCACAGAAACAAATTGGTAGAACAGTAGTTACATACTATTTGCCATTAATTGTGTTTTACTTGTGATATAGATATCACTTACAGAAATGCCTATGCCATGATATTATCATTTAATTTGCAATAAATCATGGTCATTTTTCATTTTCAGCTACATTTAGAAGTTTTCTGCTTGGTACTTTCTATAAATATAGCCCTTACTTCAAGGGTCAGGAACTGTATGGTTGTCAATTACTTATGTTTACACTATAAATTATAGGACATGGAAACAAATATGAGATGGATCTTTTCTCTTATGTCATCTACTCTGAAACTGATTTGACATCTTTCCATCATGAACCCTGGCTTTGACTGATGAGCTCTTGGAATTATGTTTCTCCAGGAACTAATTTTTCATATCAAAGACATTTTCTAATAATGTAAATGCCAGATCACCCTGGAAAATGTCTGCAAGTGTGTTTTCAAAATTCTATAGAAAGACGTTATCCTCTTAAGGGAAGAGGGAATGGTTCTCTTCCTCAAGAAAATAAGGTATAATAGCAATGATGATTGATTATGGATTGCCTTAGATTAGAAACTGGGAAAGAAGCTTTGGATTCCTATCATAGTACTCAGGTTAAATACCTGCCTTCTATACTAGGTAGAAAGAACTACATATATAATTGCATATATTAGGCAGTGCCTTAGTTGGATGTCCATCTCTTTCTTTGAGTTACAATGGTAACTGTAAATGTTATAAATATTATGGCTTATGAAACCTACTACTGAGAGTTTTAGAGTATTTCCAGGGCAAAGATGAAAAATTAGAATGATTCTTAAGATTTTCTTATCTCCTGTATTTTCAGGGAAGATATGCCTTAGGTTGTTCCCAAGGCCAAATTGTAAAAATAAAAGCATCATAGTATCATTATACAATTTTATGTAAGTTGTGTACTTGGAGGAAATGAGTGATACTCTGGAACACACCATGAGAAGATATGACTAAACACAGATCAGATGAACTTGAAAATATTTATGCTGAAATTCCTCTGAATCTTTATTAGAAAAATGTTCTATGAAAAGCCTTCTTCTGCTTAAAAAATACCGTATATGAGGCAGTTGTTTCAAAAATATTTGTTAATTTGCCTTAGTAATTTTTAATTTTAATGGGTGACATTAACATCCTCTATGTTAGATTTAACTGTTGGACTTAACTGTGGACTACAGTTTGTAAGTTGAAAATCAAAACTACCTAGATATACTTAGGAAGGAGGAGTTTAAATCTAGAGAAATGTAATTCATGAAGTGAATCATTTTAATGCAACTTCCTTCTCCATTTTGTAACCATATCCCCCATAACACACCTGGTAGGCACAATGCTATGAGAAGCCCACCAGAATCTCAAGTAACTGAGAGACATAGTGGTAGCAGATGGCTGCCCAATAGAGTACACATTACATTTGGAGATTTGCAGTCATTCTGCAGTGTCTCAGAGGTAAGAAAAATGAATACCCCAAGCTCCATGTCCTTCTAGCTTTAAAATTCATGCTAAGGAACTTTACTCTTATCCTTGCCAGGAATGATTCAGAATGATAGCCATTCTGAATGGGCTGAGATGGAATAGCAATGATGATGTTTTGATCTGCATTTCTTTTATAACTATGGATATTGAACACTTCAACATGTATGTATTGGTCATTTGTACTTATTTTTTGAAAATTGATCATTCACTTCATTTCCCCATTTATTGATTGGATTGCTTATACTTGGATTTCATCTTTATGCTCTTTATATTTAACAAAACCAGAAAACAAAGAAAAGCCAATAATGTGATCTATTGATTAAGTACAGAAAAGGATGTGGGAAGTTGTCCCAGAAGAAAAATAAATCAATTAATAAAGTTACCATCTAACATCAACATTGAAAAAGTGACTTTTACTCACATAGACTAATTGCACAAAGTGAGGGATTTCATTGTGACATTTCCATGTATACATGTAATGTACTTTGTTTATATTCACTCCTGTCTTATCTTCTTTCCCTATAACCCCCTTTATAATTTTCTTACAAATTGTTGTATTGGTTTCATTATCTCATTTCCATAAAGATATACAGAGTAGTTAGATCCTATCCTACTACCTTCTCTTCTCCCCCTTCTACCTGTTACTAGTACCTTCCGAAATATCATCCTTTTTATGTTCGTGTCCTTTTTCCCCCCAAGAACCAGATTCTACATACACTAGAAAACATGTGGTATTTATCTGTCTTGGTGTGGTTTATTTTGCTTAACATTATGATCTCTAGTTGCATCCACTTTCCTACAAATGACATAATTTCATTATTCTTTATCACTGAATAATGCTTTATTGTTTACATGTACCATTCAATCATCTGTTGATAGGCAACAAGGCTGATTCTATAACTTGGCTATTGTGAATGGGTGTCATGATAAGCATGGGTGTGCAGGTATCTCTATTGTATGCTGACTTAGATTCCTTTGGATATATACCAAGAGTAATATAGCCAAACATATCATAGTTCTATTTTTAGTTGTTTGAGGAAACTCCATATAGGTTTCCATAGTGGATGAACAATATGCAGTTCCACTAACAGAATAAATGATCATTTTTGCCCTTATCTTTGCCAGGAGTTACTGGTTTTCTTAATGATAGCCATTCTGACTGGTCTGAGATGGAATAGCAACAATACTGTATTGGTTTGCATTTCTTTTATGACTAAGGATATTGAACACTTCTACATGTATGTATTGGTCATTTGTACTTGTTTTGGAAAACTGACCATTCACTTCATGTTTCCATTTACTGATTTGATCATTTGTACTTGGATTTCATCTTTATGCTGTTTATATAATACATGTTGAGATGTATAGCAGCCAAATATGTTTCTCTATTCCATCTGCTGTCTGATGCAATCTTATCTGTCAATTCTTTCTCTTATTTTCTGAGCTACTGGAATCCTATTTAGAAAGTGGTTGCCTACGCAGGTATCTTGAACTGTTTACCCTATATTATCCTCTAGCATGTTCAAAGTTTCAGGTCATACAGTAAGGTATATTTGACTCATTTTGAGTTGATGTTTGTACAATGTGAGAGATAGGTAGCTAGTTTCATTCTTCTATATGTATATATCCAGTTTTCCCAGCACAACTTATTGAGGAGGCTGTCTATTTTCCATCTTATGTTTTTGACTCTCTTTTTTGGAGAATCAGATGGCTGTAGTTATATATGAGCATATATTTGGGCTCTCTATTTTGTACCATAGGTCTACGTGTCTGTTTTGGTGCCAGTACCATGCTGGGTTTTTTTTTTTTTTTGGTATATTTATCTATTTATTCATGTGTGCATACATTGTTTGGGCCATTTCTCCCCTCTGCTGCCCCCATGCTATTTTTGTTACTATGACTCTGCAGTATAATTTGATGTCAGGTATTGTGATACCTTCAGTATTGCTCTTTATGATCAGGATTATTTTTTGGCTTTTAGGGTCTATTTTTTCTATTTCCTTGAAGAATTTTGATAGGGATTGTATTGTATCTGTAGATGGCTTTTGTTAAAGGAGCCATTTTCACAATATTAATTCTGCGGATTTATAAACATGGACAAACTTTCTCTTTAAGCATCTCCTTCACTGTCTGTCTTTAGTATATTATACTTTTAACTGTAGTGTTCCTTCACCTATTTAGTTAGGTTTATTCCTAGGTACTTAACTTTTTTCAAGGCTATTGTGAATTGGATTGTTTCCCTGATTTTTTTTTTTTGTTGGTACTGGGGTTTGAACTCAGGGCTTCAATGCTTGCTAGGCAGACGCTCTACCACTTGAGCCATTCCACCAGCCCATTTCCCTGATTTTTTTTTTCTTAGCCATTTAATGATTGCATCAAAGACTTTCTTAATTTCAGTTGCAATGTTTTTGTTCTCTAGCACTATTTGTATTTTTTTGGGGGTATAGGGGTTTTAGGTTTGAACTCTGGGCTTCAGACTTGCTAGGCAGGCACTCTACTACTTGAGGCACTCCACCAGCCCTTTTGATTGGATTATTTTTTAGATAAGATCTGATTGGAGTTTTTAATTCACAAAATTATTCATATTCCTCCTCCAACATTTCATCAATTAGAGTTAAGGTGTTTCTAAGCTGGCACTGATTCCCACAGAGGTTTATGCTGTAGTAGTATGTTATTCTTCCCTAATTTGGGGACAATAGTTTGACCTGTGGTTGCTCTTCTTTTATAGTCAAAGAAGAGCTGATGATTTTTCACCATGTTCAACTTTTTTGTTGTCAGTCTGGAGAACTGACTTCAAAGCTCTTTACATGTAATAGTGAAAACTGGAAGTTTCTGCACATTTTTAGCTGCCTTAATAAGTATAAGGGATTAGTTGAAATGGAATGAATCAATTTTAGGACAATGATAATAACTCATATTGTTATCACAAGGCCTGAATCCAGATTTCAATGCAAAATCTACTTGTCTATGTCTGTTGGATGTATCTTATTGGGTTTCTCATAAGCATCTTAAAAACCAACCCGCTCCAAACTAAACTCATTCTCACTATCTTGTCTATGTGTACAACAGTGAGGTCATATCTATCTACTGACTTAAGCTAGAATACAAAAAATTGTTATAATTAATTCCTTTCTTCTAGAATATGAATATTCAAATTTAATAGAGTGTGACTCTTATGCCTCTAAAATGTTTTTGCCTCTCTTCTCCACTGTTGATTCCTAATCAAGGTACGTCATTAGTGTGCATTCTGTAATATAAAGGCCCACACTACAACCACTCTCTTTTATACTATAATTACTTTGGATTCTTATGGACTTAATAGTATATATGATCTCAAATAACTTGACCTTTTAGTATTATTAATAATATTTTTGTTATGAACTGAAAGTACTAAATATATTCATTGACTTTTCTTAAGTCATTGCCATGTATTTGTTATTTTGTTTTGATAATGCTTGTTCATTTAAACAATGTCAAAGTAATGGAAATTTACTACTACATATTAATGAACTGTTTGAAATGTAAATTACAAGAGAATATTCTGAGTTAACTATCATCTTTGTTCATTAAGACATTTTTAAATTTTTGAATACAATGTACTCATTTAGCAATTGTATTTCAAGAGTAGTAATTATAGAAATGATTCTGCTTATACTGCAGAACATTTTTACCATTTGTCCATTTTAAATGGAACTTGAGATAAAGTATGTAGCTATAGACACTTGGAAAATTATTTACTTATTTGTGGCTTCATAGTATTGATCCAATGCAAATAGTGGTCAACACGAGAAGGAGTATTGAGGACCAGGAACATCATAAAATTAGTACAGAACTTTGCTTGGTAATGTCATTAATATATTAAAATATAAACAAAACATAACTGACAAGTTATTTTAAGACAATAACTTTGTTTTCTTTAAGATTTGAAGAATCCTGTTTGTTTGGAAAGTGTTCTGTGAAGATTAATTTATATTTCCTATTTGCTAATAGCCTTTCTATTAAATGAGGTAACCTCCACTCTGCAAATCTAATAACACTCTTTAACTCAAAATCAACCATTTATAAATTCTTCAAAATCTTTGTGATCAATTCCTGACATTATGATCATATATTCTCATGCCATCTCTGGCATCAACTATTGTTCTATACAATATTTATGTCTTCCTTGAATTCTAACCAAAAACACAGTAATAATCCTAAATCCTGTGTATACATTAAATCAATTTAGTAGAATTTATGAATTGGAATTATAGAAATAACACGTTGGAACTTGGGACTTTTTAAGAGAAAGTCAATAATAAAGAATTCAACTTTTTAAATATTTGATGTTTGACTTTGTTCTAAACATGCTCGACTTTTTGTTTGGCTCCATATCTGTATAAAGTTATCATTAATTATGTACTATATTGGGTATCAGCAAGAAATTTAAACCTTGAAAACGGCCAACCAGCACGGGAATTTTTCCCTAGGAACACCCACTAGTCTCTTCCACAGGTAAATTCACTTCCTCTGCTTTGGTTGAACAAGTTCATATCTACAGTGCAGGTCATGCTTTCCTGGGACTCTTGTGTATGAGTAACAAACCATTTCTATGGGGTGTCATCAGCCTTCTCATCTGAGCCAAATTTCAGGGTTCAGTTCATCTCTCCTTTGTTACAGGTGTACAAAACAATGTCAAACACATTCTGATTGTAACTTGGACCTAAAATTTTAAAATTGTTTATTTTCTCAGGGTATCATATATTGGCTCTTTATTCCCTCTTCCAACACGAGCCTCCTGCCATCTTACTGATTCCTTTTCCTTCTTTCACTCCTCTCATACTTTGTAAACGCCTGCTCATTTGTCATGGAGAAAAAGTTAGCCAGTTCTTTTATAGACTTGCTACGTGGAAACGACCCAAGGTTCTCACTTTTCCCCACAGACAGATATAAATGCACTCACTAAGAAGAACTCATTTCTTTGCTAGAAGTTATTGGAGCATTCTCTCATATCTATAAATGTGGACCTCTATATTTTTACTCCTGCATAAATCCTGACAAACTTCAGAAAACACTTCTTTTATTTGCGTACTCTATCAGCAGTTCTATTTGTCTTTTCCTTCTGGTTGAACAAAATTCTTTAGAGGCTAAGCTATTACGATAAATTAGACTTAGTGTCAAATCAACAAACACTCAAAAACATGTGTGTTTGTTTTACTTTTTTGCTACTACCTAGTATAGAGATTAATAAACTCATCCTTTGTATTTACCAATTCGTGTACTCCTTTTAACATAAATTTTAAAAGAACAAATTTGTTTAACTTTCTGGAAATTTAAGATACAACTAACTTAAACACATTCTTAAATAAATGGAAAAGTTAGAAAGTTAGAAATGACACTGTAAACAAAGGGAAAAATTACAAGAGCTTCAGATGGTATTTTAGAAGAAATTCTCTCCTTCCTCAGAACCCCTCTGCTTGTTAGTAAGCTACTGTTTGTCAGCTCTAAACCTGCCCTCTAATGTTGGTACTGGAACTGTGGAAAACACATTTCTGTGCTGGCTTCCTGTGAATATCTGAAAATAGATGATGCCAGATGGAGGCTATGAGTTTGGAGGAGATGGAAGGGACCAGTTTGTTCCTAGGTAGTTCAGCTACCATTCATGCCACTTTGCCAACCCCCAGCTTGTGTGTTTCTACCAACACTTCTTCAGTTTGATTATTCTTTCTGGGGCAACACATGAGTCCAGGTTTCAGTTTTTCCAGTATAAGAAGCATCAATATCATTGTGTCATGTCAGATGTCTGGCATTAATTGTTGTCGTAGAATTGAGTTTTTAATACTTGTAATTCACTCTGGATAACAGACAGTTTCTTATTAATTACCTGTCGTAGTCTATTGGGGCAGCTATAGCAAACTAACATGGACTGTGTAGCTTATAAAAGCTAAAAATTCATTTCCACAAATTTGGATACTGAGAACTCCTAGATGAAAGTGCACACAGTTTCCTGTTTCATAGACATCTATCTTCTCACAGTGATCTCATATGGTGGGAGTTGTTTTCTTGTATAAGGGTAATAATGCCACTTGTAAAGGCACTGCTCTCACGGCCTGAACAGCTACCAGATTCCCCACATCCTAATTCCATCACAGTTGGGATTACAATTTCAACATATGAACCTTAGAGAACACATGCATTCAATCTATAGCATTACCTTACAATAAATAATAACTATTTGTTTCCTCATTGCTACAGACCTTAACAATGGAACAGCACAATGAAAAATTGAAAGCAAATCTGAACAAACGGAAAACACACACTTCATAAGAAAGAAAAGGAGGGTAATAAATATCTCTCCTTTATACATGAGAGAAATATATCTTAATACCTTTCTGGGAAAATATAAATATAAATAAATAGTCATATGTTTATGAAGGCCTGTGTATATGTACCCTCATGTATATACAATTTATGTATATATACACATGCATGTTTGTATATTTGTAGGTACATTTATATCAATCTATCTATATCTAACTATCGGATAGAGAGAGAGAGAAAGAGAGAAGGAGAGAGAGAACAATTTTGCTATTGGGGTATGAGTTGGAAAGGATCCTGAGTCTTAAATCTAACACTTTAAAATGAAAATACGTCTTTCTAGGAATCAAATAAACTCTCTGACTTTCATGCTTAGAGATGTCTGCAAGATACTGGCTTTCTAAAATCTTTTGTTGCACTGGGTTTGAACTCAAGGCCTTCTACTTGCTCTACCTCTTGAGCCACTCCACCAACCCTGGGATTTCTAATTCTTGAAATCTAAATATCCAAAAATGTAAAATTCCAGCCTTCTTGAAACCTTGAGTCTTACCTAATCTAGTTGATACTGTAAGTTGGTCTTCTCAGATGAAAGCATTTGTATAAAATATGGCCACAGATTTAATTATCATGATATATAAAGATATATGATATTTATACATCATGATATATAAATTCTTTTAGGGTATGTAAAATCAACATTGGCTATTTATATGTCACATATATTTCTATGTCTCACAGGCTAAAGGGGCCCTAAGATCTCCAGGACAATTTTAATTTCCTACATCCAGGCCAGTAACTCTTTCCTTAGAGCTCAGAGGTACCATCATCTATGGGGTAGTGCCCCCTATTCATATGATGATTGTTTTGTTTTTTCTATGTCCCTCTTTTTTATTCCTACATTTTAATAATTTGAAACACTTCCTATTTAATCTAGACCTAGCTTGCTGCTTTCTGCTTCTGATATATACATTGGAGTTTTCTCTTTACAATGATTTTCTTCAAATATTTTTAACTAATTAGTACCTCCCTATATAACATATCTTTGCTGGATAAACCAGTGGTGATTATTACCTGCCTAAGTCCTCACAATTGCACTCTTAATTCCTTCCTGAAAAAGAATTTAACAAATAAAATTTAGCTTTTCTTTATTTCTTAACCACATACATAAATTTAAATCATGATTGTACAAATTAATATCTCAAAATGGAACAATCTACTTTTTATAAAGCAAAAGTTGAGATTATCTGTAAAACTTCATATTACATATGATAGTGAGCCTGCTGGAAACACATATCAACTTTTATTTTCATACAAATACTTGATATATTTCTGCTTCCCCTTTTTTATTTAACAAGACTTTAGGTTTGAGAATTTTTAATCTTATTTTTTGTTTTGTTTTTGTTTCTTTTTTCTTCTGGTTGAGTGGTTATCAGTTGATATAAAAATTCATAGTGTTTTAAATAGAGGACCCAGATATGAATCCATACAACTGTACCCACCTCATTTTTGACAAAGGTGCTAAAAATATAAGATGGAGAAAGACAGCCTCTTCAACTAATGTTGGGAAAACTGGTTAACCATCTGCAAAAACTGAAACTAGATCCATGTTTTTCAACATGGACTAGAATCAACTCAAAATAGATCAAGGACCTTAATATCAGATCTGACACACTGAAGTTAGTACAGGAAAGGGCAGGAAACACTCTGGAAGTAATAGATATAGGCAAGAACTTCCTCAGTAGAACCCCAACAGCTCAGCAACTAAGAGAAAGTATAGACAAATGGGACTTCATAAAACTAGAAAGCTTCTGAGCAACAAAAGAAACGGTCTCTAAACTGAAGAGACCACCCACAGAGTGGGAGAAAATGTTTGCGAGCTATACATCAGACAAAGGACTGATAACCAGAACATACAGGGAACTAAAACAACTAAACTCTCCCCAAATTAATGAACCAATAAAGATGCGGGCAACTGAACAGAACTTTCTCAAAAGAAGAAATTCAAATGGCCAAAAAGCACATGAAAAAATGCTCACCATCTCTAGCAGTAAAGGAAATGCAAATCAAAACCACACTAAGATTCCACCTCACCCCTGTTAGAATAGCCATCATCAAAAACACCACCAATAACATGTGTTGGCGAGGATATGGGAAAAAAGGAACCCTCGTACACTGCTGGTGGGAATGCAAACTAGTGCAACCACTCTGGAAAAAAATTTGGGAGCTTTTTAAAAATCTAAACATAGATCTGCCATATGATCCAGCAATCTCACTCCTGGGGATAAACCCAAAGTATTGCAACACAGGTTACTCCAGAGGCACTTGCACACCCATGTTTATTGCAGTGCTATTCACAATAGCCAAGTTATGGAAACAGCCAAGATGCCCCACTACTGATGAATGGATTAAGACAATGTGGTATTTGTACACAATGGAATTTTACTCAGCCATGAAGAAAAATGAAATCTTATCACCTGCAAGTAAATGGATGGAACTGGAGAACATCATTCTGAGTGAAGTTAACCAGGCTTAGAAGATCAAAAATCATATGTTCTCCCTCATATGCGGACTTCAGATCTAAGACAAATACAGCAATGTGGTTGGACTGGAGCACATGATAAGGGGAAAGCACACCCGGGAGATATGGAGATAGGTAAAAAACATAAAACATCATAGTATTTGATGCTCCCACTGCAGAGGAACTAATACAGAAATGGTATAGTGACAGAAGTCAATATGAGAAGGGGATCAGGAACAACAAAAAAGGACAGAGATGAATCAACTTAGAATGTAACACATTTGTACATGGAAACAATACTAGGAATCTCTCTGTATAGCTATCCTTTTCTCAATTAGCAAAAAGGCTTTGTCTTTCTTATTATTGCTTAAACTCTCCCTTCAATAAAATTAGAGATAAGGGCAGAACAGATTCTGCCTGGAAGTGAGGGGGGGCTAGGGGAGAGAAATGGCCCAAACAATATATGAACATATGAATAAAAACAAAACTCTTTTCATAAGAAGTGAAATATGAAGTGAAATAAATCTGAAGAGATGCCCTCCAAAAAAATTTCATACTGTTTTAAAACATGTATTTTATTCATCCTCTACCTGTATTACAAATTTTTTCATCCTTTGTTTGACTGTATGTACCTGAGTGTGATTTTTATTATTTTTAAAGTTATCTTTTAAAAATTTTTAGTAGCATATATTCATTGTACAGTAAGAGTTTCTTTGTGCCAATTCCCAATTGCTTTACATTGTACATCTGTTAGATCACCTCCACTGTCCCCCCACAACCCCCTTCCCATCCCACTTAAAGCAATTGCAAGAGGTTTTGTCGTTCTATTACATGTGTGTATATGAAGCCATTCAACCATATTCCTTTACTTTCATCTCCTCCATTCAACCTCGCACCTCCCACAAGTACCCTGTACAAGTACACTGTAATATGCACATTTATATGTAGAAGATGTTTGTAAGAGTGTAATTTTTTTGTTTGCTTGTTTGTTTGAGGTACTAGGACTTGAGCTCAGGGCTTTCATCTTGAGCCAATCCATCAGCCCTTTTTTGTAATGGGTATTTTCGAGACAGGGTCTCACAAACCATTTGCCCAGGTTGGCTTCAAACCATGATCCTCCTGATCTCTGCCTCCCCAGTAGCTAGGATTACAGGTATGTACCACTGGCATCCACAAGAGTGTGTGTGTTGGGGGAGAGAAGGTGTTGTTTGTTTTTCTTTTTATGGTTTTTATGTTTACTCACATGTGAATACATTGTTAGGGCCACCTCCCCCTTGACACACTCCCCTCCTCCTCTGCGCCCACTTCTGGTCAGAACCTGTTCTGACCTCTTGTTCTCTGATTTTGTAGATGAGAAAACATAAGTGAGAATAAGAAGACATAGCGTTTTTGCTAGTTTGAGATAAAGAAAGCTATATAGAGAGATTCTTAGCATTGCTTCCATGCACATGCATATTACAACCCACATTGGTTCATCTTTACCAGATCTCTTCACTACTTCAAGGTCTCCTTCCCATAGTGGCCTCTGCCAGTTTAAGATTACTGTATTTGCTCCTCTACAGTGACCACATCAACCATATTCAAGTATGAAGGGTTCTTTTCTTTCTCTACCTCTAGTGGGCATTCTCACCTTAGTGTGTGAACTATGTCCAATAATATTACTCCATTTGTTTTAGGTCTATAATCCACATAAGAGAGAGAACATGTAATTTTGTCCTCCTGGTCCTGGTTAACTTCACTTAAGATGATGTTCTCCAGTTCCATCCATTTTCTTGCAAATGACAAAATTTCATTCGTCTTTGTGGGTCAATAAAATTCCATTCTGTATAAATACCACATTCTTTTAATCAATTCTTCAATAGTGGGTCATCAGGGCTGTTTCAATAGCTTGGCTATTGTGAGTAGTGCTGCAGTAAACATGGGTGTGCAGGTGCCTTCGTAATAACCTTAGTCACATTCCCTTGGTTATATCCCTAAAAGTGGTATTTCTGGATCATATGGCAGATCTATGTTTAGTTTTTTAAGAAGCTTCCATATTGTTTTCCAAAGTAGTTGTTCTAGCTTTCATTCCCACCAGAAGTGTGTGAGCGTTTCCTTTTTCCTCACATTCTTGCCAACATTTGTTGGTGGTGGTGTCCTTGACGCCAACTATTCTAACAGGAGTGAGGTGGAATCTTGATGCAATTTTGCAAAACTTGCAAAATGCAAGTTTTGACTTGCATTTCTTTTATGACCAAGGATGCTGAACATTTTTTCATGTGTTTGTTGGCCATTTGGACTTCTTCTTTTGAAAAATTCTGAATAGTTCACTTGCCCACTTCCTTACTGGTTCATTGATTTGGGGGGAATTTATTATTCTGGTTATCAGTCCATTGTTTAATGTATAGATACCAAATATTTTCTCCCACTCTGTGGGTAGTCTCTTCAATTCAGAGACCATTTCTTTTGTCATGCAGAAGACTTTAAATTTCATGTAATCCCATTCGATTATCTTTTCAGTTAGTTGCTCAGCTGCAGGAGTTCTACTAAGGAACTTGCCTATACCTATTGCTTCCACAGTATTCTTTGTTCTTTCCTGTACTAACTACAAAGTTTCAGGTCTGTTATTAAGGTCCTTAATCCACTTTGAGTTGATACTAGTACAGAGTGATAGGCATGGATCTAGTTTTTGTTTTCTGCAGACAGATAACCACTTTCCCTAGCAACAGTTGTAAAAAGAGGCTGTTTTCTCCATCATATGTTTTTGGTAACTCATCAAAAATAATGTGGGCGTAGCTGCATGGATTCATGTCTGGGTCCTCTATCCTGCTCCACTGGTCTTCATATCTGTTTTTGTGTCAGTACCCTGCTGTTTTTATTGCTATGGCTCTGTATTATAGTTTGAAGTAGGGTATTATGATACAGCATTGCTCTTTTTGTTCAGTATTGTCTTGGCTATTCATAGTCTTTTGTGTTTTCAAATGAACTTTAGGGTAGATTTTTCAACCTCTGTGATGAATATGATTAGGATTTTGATGGGAATTGCATTGATCATGTAAATTGTTTTTGGTAGTATAGCCTTTTTCACTTTGTTGACTCTGCCAATCCAAGAGCATGGGAGATCTTTCCACCTTCTGTAGGCTTCTTTTATCTCTTTCTTCAGTGGTTTGTAGTTCTCCTTATAGAGGTCTTTTACATCAACTGTCAAGTTTATTCTTAGGTATTTGATTTTTTTCAAGCCTATTATAAATGGAATTATTTTCCTATATTTTTTCTCAGTCTATTCATTGTTGGTGTACAAAAAGGCTACTGATTTTTGTAGGTTGATTTTTGTATCCATCTACTTTGCTGAAGCTGTTTATGGTGTCTAGGAGTTTTTGGGTGAAGTTTTTTGGGTCTTTTAGGTATAAGATCATGTTGTCTGCAAACAGAGATACTGTAACAATTTCTCTTTTTTTGTTTCTTTGTTTAATTTTTCATTATTTATTTATTTATTTTTCTTTGTTGATATATTCATATGTGCATACATTGTTTTGGTCAATTCTCTCCCCTGCCCCCCATGCCCTCCCTCTACCCCCCACTCCTCTCTCTTCCAGGCAGAACCTGTTCTGCTCTTTTCTCCAATTTTGTTGAAGAGAAGACATAAGCAATAATAAGAAAGACAAACCTTTCTGCTAGTTGAGATAAGGATAGCTGTACAGAGAGATTCCTAGCATTGCTTCCATGCACAAGTGTATTACAACACTAATTGATTCATCTCTACGTGACCTCTTTACTACTTCCTGATCACCTTCTCATATTGACCTCTGTTCCTTTAAGGTTACTGTATTAGCTCCTCTGTAGTGGGGACATCAAATGCTTTCAATTTTTGGGTTTCCTACCTATCCCCATTCCTCCCATAAGTGTGACCCAAGTCCAACAACATTACTGCATTTTCTCTAGATGTAAAGTCCATGTATGAGGGAGAACATACAATTTTTGGTCTTCTAAGCCTGGCTGACCTTGCTCAGAATGATGTTATCTATTTCCTTCCATTTACTTGCGAATGATAAGATTTCATTCTTCTTCATGTCTGAATAAAATTCCATTGTGTATAAATACCACATTTTCTTAATCCATTAATCAGTACTGGGGCATCTTGGTTCTTTCCATAACTTGGCTACTGTGAATAGCACTGCTATAAACATGGTGGCTCAGGAGTGCCCTGAGTCACATTCCTTTGGGTACATCCCCAGGAGTGGAATTGTTGGATCATATGGCAGATCTATGTTTAGTTTTTTAAGAAGCCTCCATATTGTTTTCTAGAGTGGTTGCACTAGCTTGCATTCCCACCAGCAGTGTACCAGGGTTTCTTTTCCCCATATCCTTGCCAACACCTGTTGTTGGTGGTGTTTTTGATGATAACTATTCTAACAGGGTTGAGGTGGAATCTTAGTGTGGTTTTGATTTGAATTTCCTTTATGGCCAGAGATGGTAAGCATTTTTTCTTGTGTTTTTTGGCCATTTGAATTTCTTCTTTTGGAAAAGTTCTGTTTAGTTCAGTTGCCCATTTCTTAATTGGTTCATTGATTTGGGGAGAGTTTAGTTTTTTGAGGTCCTTGTATTTTCTGGTTATCAGTCCTTTGTCTATTGTATAGCTGGCAAATATTTTCTCCCACTCTCTGCGTGGTCTCTTCAGTTTAGAGACCATTTCTTTTGTTGTACAGAAGCTTTTTAATTTTATGAAGTCCTATTTGTCCTTCCTTTCTCTTAGTTGCTGAACTGCTGGGGTTGAGGAAGTCCTTGCCTATAACTATAGATTCCAGAGTATTCCCTGCTCTTTCCTGTATAACTTGAGAGTTTCAAGTCTGATATTAAGGTCCTTGATCCATTTTGAGTTGATACTAGTGCAGGGTGATATACATGGATTATGTTTCAGTTTTTTGCCTGCAGCTAGCCATTTTTTCCAACAACATTTGTTGAAGAGGCTGTCTTTCCTCCATCATATGTTTTTGGCACCATTTGGCATAGCTGTGTGGATTCATATCCAGGTCCTCTATTAAATTCCACTGGTCTTAATGTCTGTTTTTGTGCCAGTACCATGTTGTTTTTATTGCTGCTGCATTGTTATATAGTTTGAAATCAGGTATTGTGATGCCTCCAGCATTGCTGGAGTTTTGCTTGGCTATTTGTGGTCTCTTTTGTTTCCAAATGAATTTTAGGGTACATTTTTCAATCTCTGTGATGAATGTCCTTGGGATTTTCATGGGAATTGCATTACAAATGTAGATTGCTTTTGGTAGTGCAGTCATTTGTACAATGTTGATTCTACCAATCCATGAGCATGGGAGATCTCTCCACCTTCTGTAGTCTTCCTCAATTTCTTTCTTCAGGGGGTTGTAGTTCTCCTTATAGAGGTCATTAACATTCTTTGTTAAGTTTACTCCTAGTTACTTGATTTTTTTGAGGCTATTGTAAATTGAATTGTTTCCATATATTCTTTCTCAGTTTGTTCATTATTGGTAAATAGAAAAGCTAATGAATTTTGTAAGTTGATTTTGTATCCTGCCACTTTCATGAAGCTGTTTATGGTGTCTAGGAGTGTTTGGGTAGGGTTTTTTAGGTCTTTAAAAAATAGGATCATGTCATCTGAAAATAGGGATATTTTGACAGTTCCTTTACCTATTTGTATTCCTTTTACTCCTAATTGCTCTGACTAGCAATTCCAGTACTATGTTGAATAGGAGTGGGGATAGTGGGCACCCTTATCTAGTTACTGATTTTAGGGGAAATGGTTTCAGTTTTTCTCCATTAAGTATGATGTTGACTGTAGGTTTGTCATATATAGCCTTTACAATATTGAAGTAATTTCTTTCTATTCCTAGTTTTCTTAGAGCTTTTATCATGAAATGGTCTTGGATCTTGTTGAAGGCTTTTTCTGCATCTATTGAAATAATCAAGTGATTTTTGTCTTTGCTTCTATTAATGTGCTGTTATATTTATAGATTTGCATATGTTGAACCACCCCGCATCCCAGAAATGAAGCTGACTTGGTCGTGGTGAATGATCTTTCTGATATGTTGTTGAATTCAGTTTGCCAATATTTTATTGAGTATTTGTGCATTGATGTTCATTAAGGAGATGTCTTTGGTTTTTGGATGAGTGCCATAGTGGCTTCATAAAATGAGTTAGGTAGTCTTCCTGCCCTTTCTATTTCTTGGAAAATTTTAAGGAAAGTTGGTATTAGTTCTTCTTTAAAATTCTGATAGAATTCAGCAGAGAATCCATCAGGTCCTGGACTTTTCTTTTTTTGGAGATTCTTTATTGTTGCTCCAATTTCGTTTTGTGTGATAGATCTATTCACATGATTAATATCTTCCTGGTTCAATTTTGGATGGCCATAAGTGTCTAGAAATTTGTCCATTTCTTCAATATTTTCAAATTTATTGGAATATAGGTTCTCAAAGTAGTCTCTGATGATTCCATGGATTTCTGTGGTGTTTGTTGTTATCTTCCCTTTTGGATTTCTGATTTTACTGACTTGGGTTTTTCTCCTCTCAAATTGCCAAGGGTCTGTCAGTCTTGTTTATTTTTTTTAAAGAACTAGGTTTTTGTTTGTTGATTTTTTTGTATCTTTTTCTTTGTTTGTTTCTATGTCATTAATTTCGGCCCTTATTTTTATTATTTCTCTCCTTCTGATTGTTTTGGGTTTTGTTTGTTCTTGCTTTTCTAGGAGTTTGAGATGTAGCATTAGGTCATTGATTTGAGATCTTTCTGTCCTTTTAATATATGCACTCATGGCTATAAACCTTCCTCTTAGGACTGCCTTTGCTGTGTCCCATAGGTTCTGGTAGGTCTTGTTTTCATTTTCATTAACTTTCAGGAACCTTTTAATTTCCTCTTTTATTTCATCAATGACCCATTCATTGATCATTGAGCAATTTGTTGTTCAGCTTTCAATTGTTTTCATGTTTTCTATGGTTGTTTTCATTGTTGAGTTCTAGTTTTAATGCATTGTGATCAGATGGAATGTATGGGATTATTTCTATTTTCTTATATTGTTTGAGGCTTACTTTGTGCCCTAAAATATGATCAATTTTGGAGAAAGTTCTATGGGCTGCTGAGAAGCATGTATATTGTGCTGAAGTTGGATGAAGTAGTCTGTAGACATCAGCTATGTCCATTTGATCTATGTGTGATTCAGTTCTGAAATTTCTTTATTGATTTTTTTGTTTGGATGACCTATCTATTGGTGATAGGGGGGTATTAAAATCTTCCAGTACCACTGTATTTGAACCTATATATGCTTTAAATCCTTCAGAGTATGTTTGATGAAATTGGGTGCACTGACATTGGGTGCATATAGGTTGATAATTGTTATTTCCTTTTCATGTATTTCCCCTTTTATTAATACAGAATATCCTTCTTTATCTCATTTGATCAATGTAAGTTTGAAGTCTACTTTCTCCTAAATAAGTACTGCTATTCCTGCCTGTTTTGGGGGGCCATTGGCTTGGTATATCTTCTTCCAGCCTTTCACCCTAAGCCTGTGTTTTTTCTGTCAAAGAGATGGGTCTCCTGTAAGCAACAGATTGGTGGATCTTCATTTTTTAATCCAGTTTGCCAAGTGGTGTCTTTTGATGGGGGAATTAAGTCCATTAACATTCAGTGTTAGTATTGATTGGTATGTGGTGATTCCTGTCATTTAGTTGTTTTTGTTGTTTAAGGGTTTGTGCAGCTGAATCAATGTTACTCTCTGATTCCTTGTCTTCTGCTGTGGTTTGGCACTGCCTGTCTTTTTATGGTTTTGTTTGCTTTTGTTTTCTGTGTGCAGAATTCCTTGAAGAATCTTTTGTAGTAATTGCTTGGTGGTCATATATTGTTTTAGTTTCTGCTTATTGTGGAAGACATTTATCGTGCCATCTATTTTGAATAATAGTTTTGCTGGGTAGAGTATCCTAGGACTGAAGTTGTTTTCATTAAGTGCATGGAATACCTCACTCCATGCCTTTCTTGCTTTTAAGGTTTCCATTGAGGAAACTTTTGTGATTTTGATGGGTTTACCTTTGTATGTTATTTGTTTCCTCTCTTACAGCCTTCGATATTCTTTCTCTATTTTCTGTGCTTGTTGTTTTAATGATAATATGTCATGGGGTATTTCTATTTTTGTCAATTCTGTTTGGTGTCCTGGAGTCTTCCTGTACCTGAATGGGCATAGCTTTCTCTAAGATTTGGGAAGTTTTCTGTTATTATTTTTTTTCATATATTATGCATCCCTGTGGCTTGTAATTCTTGTCTTTCTTCAATGCCCATGATTGTCATTTTTGGTCTTTTAATGGAGTTGCTGAGTTCTTGAATATTCTTTTCACAGCTCTTGTGTTGTTTGACTAAGAGTTCTTCTGTTTTTTTCTTTAATTTCTATTTTATCTTTGAGCTGTAAGATTCTGTTTTCCATTTGTTCTAGTGTGATGGTATGGCTTTCTGCTTTGTTTTTTGTTTGACCAAAGGGATTTTTTATTTCCAGGATTTCTGTTTGATTCTTTCTTCTCAGGTTTTCCATATCTTCATTCAATTCCTCTTTCATATTTTTTGTTGTCATCTTTAATTCATATATCTCTTTTTTTAGAGTGTCCTTTGTTTCAATTTGGTGTTTGTTGAAGTCCTTTCTGAGTTCATTTATTTGCTTCTGCATCTTCTCATGTTCTTTATTTTTGGTGTCCTGAAATTTCTTGAGTGCATCTTGTACATTCTGGTTAACCATATGCATTATCTTCTGCATGAATTTCTCAGAGATTTCTTCCAAGTTTTCCTCTTTGGGGGTTATTTTTGTGGGTGTCACTTGGTTCCTTAGTGACATTAATCATTGTTTTGTTGAGGTCAGGAACTGAGTATCTATTTTCTTCATTTTCCACTGAATTATTTCCATTGAATTATTGTTTTGAGGAGAGTGGTTTCCATCATTTCTTCTTCTTCCCATCTCTCCACTTGGTGCTGCACAATTATTTTCTTGATAGGCTAGCTGGTGGTTTTAATTTCCTATTTTTTTCCCTTGATTTAATTTCTGTGTGTGACTGACTTAGATGTTAAGTTGATATTCTCTTTCTGTGCCTGGTCTGGAGGTGTAATTTAGAAGTAACAGTTTCACAGTTTTAATATCAGACCAGTTGTTTATACATTATGTAGAAAGCCCCTTGGTGCTAATATCTATAAATAGTGGGATTTGAGGGGACTAATGGTTTTAGGCTAGATATAGACATGGGTAATTGGTAAAGGTGGCACTAAAAAGGGGGTCAGGAAAAGGGTGGTTGATTGTGCAAAGAGGTAAGGTGGCTGCTGGGTTTTGTTGCTTTTGTGTGTGTGTTGGTGTATTTCTGTTGTATTGGAGGGTGCTGTGTCAGGGATTGCAGGGGGCTGTTTTTGGGTCCAGCTTACAGTTTGGTAGTCAATGGGTGGTGAGTGTGTAGGAGGGAAAGGTAGTGTGGTGACAGGTTCTGGGAGGATAGGAGGAGTAGATGAAGACAGGACAGGGGCAGAAAGTGAATGAAAAGGGCAGAAAGAGCAGTTGGGAGGGAAAACAATTAACTGTATTACAGGAAAAATGGGAAAGTGAAGGGGGTAGGAATAGGAACAATAAATTAGTGATGGTGAAGTTAATAATACAAAAAAATTCCCCAAAACACCAGGTATAGGAATAGCAAAAAGTTCAGTGTTTTGGTAAAAGTTCTGGAGTTATTCCTTAGGTGTCCAATCCTGGTATTGAAATACAAGTGGGAGCTCTGATGTGGTCTCACCAGGTGACTGGCCAGTAAGTAATATTTGGTTCCTTCTGTCCACGGAGCTAGTTGCATTATCCTTCAGCTGCAACTCTGTTTGGTCAGCTCCCCTCCCAACAAGGTGGGGCAATTCAGTTCTGAACATGCCCTCTGTCCTTCTAGATCAGCTCCAGGATCCTCCACATCCCCCACTTGCTCCACTTTGGGAGGTTGGCTTGTTGCCCACCCCTACTCGCAGCCTTTGTTGTTTTACCTGTATTACTTCACTGAGAGTTGGGGATGGAGCAATCGGCTCCTTGCCCCACCCTTGTTCTCTGGGCTAGGTTCAGCATTCCACCCCTACCTCTGCTGTCAGAGTTAGATTACAGTTTGCTGTTTATGGTTTTCAGTTTTTTGGGGAGTGTTCAGTCCTCCCAGGGGCTGCACTGGATTATTTTCCCAGGAGGTGAGTAAGGAAGTCACTAATGGTGCATGATGCTCACCTGTTTATTCTACTGATTCATGCAAGCAACTTTGGAACTGACTGGTGGGGAAAATGTCATGGCATAGGGAGGCTTTCCATGGATTAGGGGCTCAGGATGTCACAGAGTTTGATTCTGATTGATGTTCTATCTTCTGCTTGTTGGGAGAAAAAAAAAAGGGAGAAATGGCTAGGGGGCTTTTTTCCCAGGGTAGGACTGGCCTTGCTTGCTGTGCCATGTGGGATTTTTGCAGCTCTTAGGTGCAGTTAAAGGCTGATATAAGGGTCAGTCTTTGAATTTTATGTGCACCTAAAGTAATGGCAGTAATTATTTTGGCTAGAAGCAATCAGAATTACCCAAGTATAGTATCAATGTCACAAGGTGGTTTCTGGAGTCACTGAGCTTAGAATTTCTGATTTCCTACCCTAAGCACCATCTTGGATCCTCCAATAATGTGTTTTTCAACTGTATTTTTGCTTTGGGGTCACAGAGCTTCCTGAATCTATAAATGAGCCTTTTATTATTTTTGAAAATTTCTTTGCTAGTATATTTTCAATTATTTTTTTCTCCATTCCCTCTCTTCTTTTCTGGAAACTTTATTCATTCTGTGGAATGTTTGATACTGTCCAGTATGTCTCTCCAATTCTATCCCTTTATAGCCCTTTGATTCTTGTCCAAACATTATTTTGAATAGTTTTCAATGCTTTTATTTGAGGATATTGTTTGTTCCTTCTTTTATATCAAGATTACATTGAAATATTTATTTCATATAGTTGTTTCTGGTTTCATTTATTAGAAATGCTTTTGTGCTGAAAAATTTCATCTACTACATTAGTAATAATTATTTAAGCTTTTGTCTGATGTTCCCAATAAGCTTAGTAAGTTGGCTTCTACTTACTAATGACTGCATATTTTCCTGGTCTGTCATTGGGTCATTGGTATCCTAACTTTTTATTACTTACTAGATATTGTGTTTATAAGTACTGTCCAAATTCCAGTAAATGTTATTTTCCCAAAAGAGTGTACTTCTTTGCTCTTTCAAACAGCTGTGGTTCAGGGTTAGTCACTTTGATTCAGTGAAGACTTGAACTGACCAGAACTGTTACAAAGGCACATCACAACACAGATGTTTATTTTCTTCCAGGTCTGTGAGAACACATCTCTATAATCTTCTGAATTCAGCTGGAAAAGTGTTTCTGCTTTAAAGGGATATTATAGGCCAGGGTCACCTAATAATTTCTTTTAAGTCACCTGATTGAGATCTTATGTCTGCACAGTACTTCAGCAAAATACCCAACTAGTATTTAATCGATAATTAGGAGAAGGTATGCATAGGTCAGGGGTCTGAGATCTTGAGTGTCCTTAGAATTCTACTTATTAGATTGGGTTTAATCTAATACTAGGAAATCTCTTGTTTACTGACTGCTTGTTGATGGTTAATTAGCATAATCTTTTGTCCATTTTTCTCTTTTATTTTTCTGTTTTTATTGTTGTGTTGGATGTGTGTACATTGTCACACTTACAAAAGTTCTTGTAATATATCATATTTCGATTTTCATGCTCCACCATTCTCCTTTATCTTTCCTCCCCAAATAACTGGAATAGTTTCAATAGGTATTTTTTGGACACGTTTTTACATACTGTTTAACTCTATTTTCTTCTTTCCCCCCAGTCTTCTGTATATATCATTTATTTTAAATAAAAGTGCATTAGAAAATTTTCTATTTTATGGGTGTTTCTTTTGATTGTAGCATGTTAAATTACTTAAAGGTAAAGAAAAATGTTAAATAAGACAAATCCATTTGCCCTTCATAATTGTGTTATCTCTTGCAAATATTCAACCCATAAGAAGTTAATTCATAACTCATGAAAAGGATCATGTGGTTTGCAAATAAAAATATAAATTTTTGTTATTGTGAGAGATGCTCATGTAATGTTGGGCCAAACTATATTTATAAATTTTCTGTTTCTAATGTTTGTTTTTACTTCATTGGAAAAAGTAAGTAATGTATACACTTTATATTTCTAAGTATCATTTGCAATTTATGAAAGAAGGGAGAAACACCTTTGAGAAAGATACCCATTTGATATGCTCATTTTTCATAGACTTATGAAAGCAATACAAAACCATATTTACTATAGCTGTTGAGCTAGAAAGAAATTAGGGCTAATCTTATGCCTACCATGACAACCTGGAGCATTCAAACTACCCTACATAAATCAATATTTCTGTGGAATAGTGATAAAATCAACATGAAGCTCAATGGGTCACTTACCAAACAGTAAAAAATGGAGTGTTTTGCTTTATACAAAGATATTAGAATGACAGTGTATTATATTCTGGGTTTGAGTAGAGCATTGAATAAAATGTTGATTCCAACCATTGGAATATATTTGCCTCCTGATCCCAAACTAGTTATGATATAACGATTATTGAAGATATTGTTATCAATATTACAAACACTCAGTTTTTCTGATTGTAGTAATATGCCTGTAGTATTTGTAATTGTATGTTTTAGTGTTAGTAATATAATTATATTTTTATGTCTACGGAATTTTTAGCAGAGATTAGGAAATAGAGAACAATAACTGAAATGGAAATGCAGAATACATTCTTTATGCTATAGGGATCATCTCTTATTTATATCTATGATACAACAGACAAAAATTAGAGTTCACAGTACTGTTGTCATTCAACAAATTCATTTTTCAATCAAAAGCATCATTACTTAGATGTCTGCATATTGTGACACGTACAATTTGCCTAAACTTGATTTCCCATTTCAATGGTTAGTCAAATTAACTCCCTTACACAAATATATTTATAATTGTGATATGCACTATCACACACCAAGACACTGCCAGATAAGATAGCTAAAAATTTTCAGTTGCTCCATAGCAAATATTATGAACATAGCTAATCTGACATATGATGACTTCATGTACAAAATGGATTAGTTTAACAAATTTCATTAGTTTAGAGGGGATAATTTTAACCACATATCAAGAAGTGGGAAAATTAGATTGTTCTGAGTAATCTAGACAAAAAAACTTTTAAAGAAAAGACATAATTAATTCAGTGGGAGCATATCTTCTTGATAATATTTTAATAGTGCAAACATAATAACAAACTTTTAGAAACTATGCTTAGCATATCTTGTTCCTTTTTTCTCATTTTAAGTTGAGCATTAAAGGAATGAAGTATTTTAATTGTAACTGTTCCAATACTTTTGTCTAGAGAGCAGCCTGTTGCCATTTCTGTCTTCAGTGAAAGTTTTGTCCCTATGGAAAGAAGGAGTACAATTTTTTCCAACAGATTGTATTGGTATAGTGTTTTCTTGGTTATCAAAATATTTGTGTAGCTTTGGAATTTTGAATTGGTGAGTATTTGTATGTGTGGGAAAACATGATGCTGACCATATGATCTCTGTTACCTTAAATGATTCTTTTGTGTACATGCAGTATTTAGGACTTTCCAACTGTACTGCTTGTGGGTATAGATGACTTTGCTCTTTGTTTCTTGTGTATTCATGTCCTGTAATATACATGTTAACTTAAAAAAAGATTACTTTAAAAATCCCAAAAAGATAATATTTAGAGTAAAGATTTGCTATATGATATATACATGTGTGTGCATGTGTATATGTGTATATAGGTGCATACATTTATATAAACATGTTCTCATTTGTATTTACATGTATACATTTATGTTATAAGTATGTGGATGCAGCCATATATATATGTGCTTAACTATTAAATTTGATTTTGCATCCATCATCACTAGATTCATTACTCATTTGAACATATTTTTGTAAATAATTCCACTTTAAGTTTTCTCTAAATATTTACAACCCAATGAAACTCATTTTGTAATAGTAAAGAAAAACTTCCAATAAAAATTGGATTAATTATGATTTTTATTACAACTCTGATAGTTATTATTACATGCCTATCCTACAAATGAGAAAATGAAACCAATAAATACATATTTTCATCACTATCATGTAAATATACATATTCACACATGATAGATGACACCTATGTATTTGTTTAAATATTCACATGTTCATTATCATTATGTTCAAGTTCATTACAAGGGGGTGTGTCTCTGTTAATGGAGATTCCTGTACATAAAGGTAACTGTTTTGCATTGGACAAGGGTATTTAAAATTTTTTCTCTATTTTTCTCTTATTCTGTATACATTAGAAACATTTTACTGCTTTTCCCTTAATATTATACATTAAATCACCTTTATTTTTTAAAAATAATGAAAAGTAATGAGGGAAAATGACATTCCTTAAATTACATTACAATTCTCCATTATGTAACAGGAAACTTTATAGTATAAGTTAAATAATTTGTCAGTGTCAATATGCTGTAGAACAATGCAGGAGGAAAGGTTAATGTAAGTTAATCATTTATCATATTTTGATTCCAGTTTTATTTCATAGAAAGAACTGCATTTCAATTTTAACATTCCTCAGGGGAGTAACATAGCTGCTTTGGAAGGTATGAATACAAGGAGAAGCATAATTGTCAATTTTCCTGTTGAGATTAAGGCAACATGCAATGCTGAAACAGGTAAAAAATCCCTAGGTGCCAAATCCAGACTCTGTCCATAGCAGATATTACGAAGGAATACAGTAATAATTCTGACTCAATAAGCATGAGTCTTCAAATATTTCTTAACATAGGATCAAAAGTAGTCACTGCCAAAATTTAGCATGTCATTTTGGATAAAAACTTGGAGTTTCTAACCCATTCTGAACTTTTAGATCTGTTCCATGGTAGGTCTCTATGATAAGTGAGTGCTTTCAAGATCTGAACATAATAGTGCCTTATATTCATGAATTGAACTGATTCCATTTCCTATTAAGATAACTCACTTATCCCATACTTTAAGAACCTTACTCTGAATAATCATCACTGAAGTGTGCAAAATGTGTATCACTCATGAAGTGTGTGTATTATTGCCAGAAGTAGCAATGGTATCATTAGAGCACCTTCACAATATTATTGAAATAATACCTGTTATTTTGAATTCACTATGTTCTAGATACTATTACAGGTGCCTTATTTGCCTTAACTCATCTATTTACCACATCAATATTGCAAGGCTTATACTGTCCTTATTTCCATTTTATGAAAAACAGAAACAGAGGAACAGAAATTGGATGAATCACCCAAGCTTAGCATGCAGATATTGAATGTTTATAGCAACAGGTTTGGTGAGAGATTTTAGCCCAAGAGACATGGCAATGTAGTATATCAAGTGTCTCTTTCTTGAGGTTATTAATAACATATTACCAGATAGAGGAAACCACAAAAAATCTTGTAGCAAGCCCAACAAAAGATTAAACTCTACCTTGGAAACAAATGGAAGGAGCTCATTTCTTTAGTAGTTTCTTAATGACAACACATTCCAGTTATATATTATTGCATTCATACTTAAAAGATAAACATGGACAAGTTGGGTGACAAATCCAAGAATTTGAATGATTGTGAGAACTACCAGTATCTCTGGATTCATAGGGTGGGAACCCCGATCTTTGTATCATTGATCATATTTAACGTGAATACTATTTAGATGAAGAGGGGAAAGCCAGAAGATTGGTCTTAATGGAGAAAATATAATAGCAGCAGAAACAAGTGAGGCAGGAAAGGTAGTCAAGTACAAAATCAAAACCTTAGCACAGGTTTCTTGGACTTGTGACTTTGATTACTTCTACAAAAATAACAAATACATATTTATCTAGAAAAATAAATAGTAAAATTAAAGCATATAAAATTTCTTTATTTGAAAGCCTGATCAAGTGTAACATGAACTGACAAATTCTTCAAAAGTCTCTCTTTTCTAGACACATACAAATAAATATTTTATATATATATATAATATAAATACAAACCTTGTATATTTCATGTGTGTGTCTGTGTGTGTTACTAGGGATTGAACTCAGGGCTTCTTGCTTTCTCTTGTTTTTGTTTTGTTTTTTGAGATAAGGTCTGACTAACTGCCCAGCCTAGACTCCAGCTGCAATAGTCCTGTCTCTACCTTAAGAGTAGTTGGGTTTACAGGTATGGACCACCCATGCCCAGTTAATATTTCTTAAAAATGTAAAATAATTTGAGTATTCACAATAAGTATATTAACCTTGGAAAATATGTTTTTCTTAAAATATGTATAAATATATGATAGTTTTCTTTCAAACTAAATTAATGTGTAATTATTTCTTTACCATTTTATTATTTATTGGCATAGTATGTATTGGTAGTTAAGTTAGTTAAACATCATATAAAATAACTATTTAGGTTCATGAAATTTATACTTTTTACTGTGAAGTGCTCTTGGGTTGAAAAGTTTTACTTACTGGAGTAGAGTTTGCTTCATGTATTTTTAAAATCGATTTTAATTTCAGCATTTTTGTCTTTGTATTGACAGTGTATCTTTCATAAGTAACCTAATGTAATTGTTTTGTAAGTCAGTCTTACGTGTGTTAAGGAGGCCATTTTTAGATTAAATTTGCCCTATTTATTAATAAATTTAAATTTTTATCTCTATCTTACCACAATGTTTCTTCAACATTTTAAGACAATTTGATTTGCCATCATTCTATTGCATAGTTTTTCGTTTTGGTTTTTAAGTCAAATATTATTTCTCTCCATGTTTGCCTATACCTCCAAATGTCAATATTGTAGCTCAAACATTCAGTGATAAATTACATCTGCATGACAGTGCTTTTTCCTCAAAAGAGGATTTATTTCACTCAGCCAGGCAGCTAGGAGAGGATAGAGGGTCTTGTGCTAATCAGATATTCAGCTAATATTAAGCTAGAACTGTGAGGGCTACCCAATTTTGAAATCTCAATTAGTGCAGGCACAAGGTGTTCTGACTGAAGTCCTGTGTTGTTTCTCAGAGGCCATTTACCTTAGTAGACTCTGAATTCTAATCGGTGAATCTCTTACTTACAGTTGGATTGTAGAACTACTTTAGTTTCTCAACCTTATTACTTCATGTACCTTCCACTCTGCCTATACATGGAAGAGGGAAGTGGCAGAAAACAGATCTTTCTTTACGTCCACTCTTTCTTGGGTCATTATCATGAAAATTTTTAATGCCATCATTCTCTTCCTTTTTAATTATCTGGCTTTTCCAGTGGTTCTCGTAGGAAAACTAAGAATCTAGTTTATCTTTCTCCAAAATAGATCACATTTTAGGCCACAAAGCAAGCCTTAACAAATACAGAAAAAAAAAGAAATAATTTGTTATGACTTATCAAATCATAATGGAATAAAATTAGAGAACCTACAGAAAACATACAAATGTAGACAGTAGAAAAGTAACTGTTTAATGATGTAAGCCACTGACGATATGAGGGAGTAAAATAAAAAGTTCCTTAAATAACACAATGATAATACAAATACCAGGTCTTTTGGGCACCAAAAGGACATTTTTTTTAACAACACTGGGGTTTGAACTCAAGGCCTACCACTTTCTAGGCAGGCACTCTTTGCTTGAACCACAGCCAAAAAGGACATTTTTAAGAGGGAATTTTATAGTTTTCATTTCCTACATTAAAAAATCAGAGAGATTTCAAAGATATGACTTACTGATGCATTTTGGGGTGATAGAAAAACTAGAATAAGGCAAACCAAAAATTTATAGTTTAAGAAATAATAAAGATCAAAGAGAATGAAATAGACTACAAGGACAATCCAGAGGAACCGTGTAGAAAAGAATTCTTCTAAAAGATTACCAAGACCAAGATTGACAAAAGCATAGCTAAACTAACAGAAAGAGAGAAGATCTAAATTAATAAAATTAAGAGATTTGCAAAGGAATATTTTAACAGTTATAAATGAAATTCAAAGAATCATTATGGAATATTTTGAAAAGTTGATTAAAGTAAATTGGAAAATCTAAAGGAAATGGATAAATTTCCAGACACAGATAACCTATAAAATTGAACCTCAAGGATACAAGTAATCTAAAAATACATGCAGTGAGCATTGAGATTGAAGTAGTAATAAAAAGTATCCCAATATCCCAACATATGCAGAAACAGTTTCCAAAGAAACTAGGAGCAGAAAGATAATACCTCAACATAATAAAAGCTACATAGAACAAACTTAGCCAATTTAATAGTATATGGGAACAAAAAGAAAGAAATTCCTGTAAAATAAGCAACAGTCAGGGTGTCCTCTCTCCAATCTTTTTCCATATAGCGCTTGAGTTCTTAGCCAGATGAGTAAGGCAAGAGAAAGAATAAAAGGGATATAAAAAAACAAGGAAGAAGTCAAATTATCTCAATTTGCAGATGATATGATACTTTACCTACTTAAAAGACTCCACCAGAAACTTTTGGGTCTGATAAAGATTTTCAGAAAGTTGCAGGATGCAAAGTCAATATACAAAATTCAGTAGCTTTTCTATATTTTAATAACAAACACATTGAGAAAGAAATCATAAAACAATCCCAAATCACAAAAACCTCAAAAAATCAATACCTATCATTAAGCTTAAAAATATATGTGAAAAACCTCTATAACAAAAACAAATTGAGGGAAAACATTAGATGGCAGAATAATCACTTGTGTTTATAGATTAGCAAAATTAGTAGTTAGAATAGATATATAACTAAAAGCAATCTAAGGATTGACTGCAATGCTCATCGAAATTCCAATACCATTCCTCAGAGAAATAGAAACGTCAGATCTAAAATTCATACAGAATTACAAAAAAAACCCAACACCCAAAGCAATTCAGAGCAAAAAGAGCAATGCTGGAGGCATTGCAATACCTGACTTCAAATTTTGTTGCAGAGCCATAGGAACAAAGGCAGCATGGTACTGGTCAAAAATAAACATGCAACACATGGAATAGAATAGAAAATCCAGAAATAAACCTACACCACTACAGGTATCTGATTTCTGACAAAGGAGCCCAAAACTCACACTGAAAAAAAGATACACACTTTAATAAATTGTGCTGGGAAAACTGGATATCAACATGTAGAAAATGAAATTAGATACTTATCTCTCTCCCAGTACAAAAATCAATTCAAAGTGGATCAAAGACCTTAATGCAAAGACCTGGAATCTTGAAATTACTACAGGAAAACATAGGCATAAGACACAACTTTATGAATAGGACTCCAATAGCCAAAGATATAAGAACAAGAATCAACAAATGGAATTGCTTCAAATTGAAAACCATCTAATCATGAAGAAAACAATTGTCAAAGTGAAACGGCAGCATAAGAAAGAGAAAATCCTTTGCAACTATTAATCTGACAAAAAAATTGCATCTTGTGTATATAAAGAACTCAAAAAATTAAACACCAAAGGATAGTCAGTAAATTCACAAGAAAATGCTCAACATACTTAGATATCATGAAAATGTAAAGCAAAACTACAAGAGATTCTACCTCACCACAGTTAGAGTGGCTCTCCTAAAGAAAACAAATAGCAAATTGTAGCAAGGATGTGGGGAATATGGAAACCTTAGATACTGTTGAGGGATCGGTAAATTGTTTTAGGCACTATGAAAATAAGTTTTAAACTTGTCAAGCGACTGAAACTAAAAATAGAACTATCACACCATCCTGTTGTACCAATCCTGGGTGTATACCACAAGGAATCAAAGTAACTGTAAAATAAATGTACCTGCATACCTATGTTTATTGCAGAACCTCTCATAATAGTCAAGTTATGAAATCAGCCTAGGTGCCCATCAGTAGATGAATGAATACAGAAAATGTGGAATATGTACACAACAGAGTATTATTCAAGCATAAATACTTATTTTGTAGAAAAGTAGATGGAGCTAGAGATTGTTATGCTAAGCAAAATAAGTGAGACTTATATAAGTATCAGATGTTTTTTGGCATATGTAGAATCTGATTTTTAAAAAGAAAGACTTGGGAAGTGGGAATATTTGGGAGGAGTGGGGTACTTGATAGAATTATTTAGAAATTTACAGAATGTACAAGAAAGTGATGAGGGATGAATATGATTGAAATACATTGCATACATGTATGAAAACATCATAATGAAGTCCATTACTGCATATAATTAATACATGACATAAAACAAAAAGAATCTAGCTCATCCATCATTCTGGGTGGAAATTTCACACTGGCATGTTATAATGTCTAGTACAGGAAAATTGCAATATCTGAATTCACTATTTATCTCTTTCTCCACTCTTGTTTCTATTCTTGCTTCCTTACATTTCTGTGGCTTCTTGGTTTCATTATGGACATTATTTCTGATACGCAACTTTTTCCCCTCTCATATGTCTCTAAGTGCATTTTTCTGTTGCCTTAAATGGTCAATAAATGGTATATACTTTTGAGTATGGTTACAAACAAATATAATTCCCAGTTAAAATTGAGATATTCCTGAGGGCACTGTAACATTAAAACCAGTTAGTTATCACTGAGCAAGTGACAATACCAAGAAATTAGAAAGAAACCTTATGCATGTGGGGAAATAAAACATTGTTAACATAAGAATTATTGGCTAAGTGTCCAATATCATTTCCTGGGAAATACTGCTTATAACAATGTAGGTGGTAATCACTTCACCCAGGGATGAGCCATAGGCTGTCTAGTTTCTATGGTAAGAGACTTTAAATAAGATTTTAATCCCTTTATCTTATTCTTCTGTCAAGTTTTTTATTGCTTTTATGACTTTTGAGGAGTATTGAGAAATGTTATGGTCGAATAAGAGAGAGAACAAGAGCAAACTGTGGTGAGGCATGAGAGGAAGGGAAATTGTATTTTGATATTTATCTACAAAGCATTGCAATATGAAAAGGGGAAATGAAAAACCGTAACATGACAGGATTATATCTTGCAAGCTAATCAGTCTTTCATCACAGTGTAGAATTATGCATATATTTTCTATTAACAATGATATTTTCTATGCCAATTTTGAGAAACAAACATATTGTTGTTATCAATGAACATGAAAAACCACAGCTTTTGGGATATTAAGTAATAATTTGTGAATGTTGCTTGCTTAGCATGCCACTAGAGGACATCAATGTTTATAAGATCAAAAAAAAGAACAAAGGAAGGGAGGAAGGGAAGGAGGGAGGGAGGAAGACAAGCAAGGAGGGAAAGCAAATGATAAATAATCAGAGCTTTTCTCCAAGCTGCAGTCATAATTTCAATCAGATTAATACTTCTGGAAAGAATAGTTGCTTGTACTAAATTTGCTGATCTCATCATAGCTACTGTATATTCAAGCATATATCTTTTGCCTTAAAGATTGTGTGTTCTTAATACAAAATGGTTGCATGTATAAATCGCACTATAAATGTACAAGATATCTTGCAAATTAAAGTAAACTTGCATATATTGGATGTGAACATTAATTGTTTTTTACCAATATCTTAAAACAAACCTAAAATAACATGAATTTTGTATAATATCACAGAGACTGAAGAATGAGAGCATTAAAAGTACTAAAATTGTATGGAGAAAATGGAAAAGAATGCAAAATATGTTAATTGTGACAGATTGAATTATCTGACTCAATTACACTCCTTTCATTTAATCCAAATAATTTGCATATGATTTTGCAATTTTTATTGCTTCAGTCTGATTTTGGCTGAGCAGTTATGTCCACTCTGATTCATGTACACAAATTTGAAGCCCAGGCTGAAGAAGAAGCAGTTATATGGAGGGAAATTTCCCCCTGGTGAGAGAAGAGATTAAGGACATAAAGGCAATCATGCAATGCCCTTAAAGGTCTACCATGGGATCATCTCATTTTTTTTAACATATCTTTGATTTTTCTGAATTTTTCATTGTTGTGCTGGATGGGATGGGGTATACTATGGCATTTACAAAAGTTCCTACAATAAATCAAATATATCATACTTGAATTCACTCTATTATTCTCCTTTCTTCCCTGACTCCTATTCGTAAAACAGTTTCAGAGAGAATCATTTTTCATTTACATACATATACCATAGTAGTTGTTCCATACACCATCTCCTACACTCTTTCCCCACATCCTCTCCCCTCCCACTGTTGTCAACCTCCCGCCCCAGGCAGAACTTGTTTTGCTCTCCTGTTCTGTTTTGCAAAAGAAAGAAAACAAAATTGTTTAAGATACCTATACAGGGAGTTTCCTTGTGGCATTTCCATGTATATACATATGTATTATAGCTTGATTTGGTTCATCTCCTCTATTTTTTTTTCTTCTTACATTCGTTACTTTCTTATGGTTGTTTCAATCACTTTAAAAATTCTATATTCATTCTTACATAGAGAGTACATAAATCATATTCACCTTAACATCCATCTTTTACCCTGCCCCTCTTGTATGTAACCTCCCCTTAGCCTTGCCTGTTTTTCATAATATTGATGCATTTGTATTAGACATATATTCCACATATGAGAGAAAACATGCAGAAATACATGAAGAAATGCTCACCATCCCTGGCCATAAAAGAAATGCAAATCAAAACCACGTTAAGATTCTACCTCATTCCTATTAGAATGGCTATAATCAAGAACACAAACAACAGCAAATATTGGTGAAAATGTGGAGAAAAAGGAACCCTCATACACTGCTGGCAAGAATACAATCACTATGGAAAGCAGTATGGCAGCTCCTCAAAAAACTAAAAATAGAATTGCCATATGAACCAGCAATTCCACTCTTCAGGATATACCCAAAGGAATCTAAGTCAGGTTAAAAGAAAGACACTTGCACACCCATGTTTATTGCAACATTATTCACAATAGCTAAGCTATGGAAACAGCCAAGATACCCTAGTACTGACAAATGGATTAAGAAAATGTGGTTCTTATACACATGAAACTTTATTCAGCCACAAAAAAGAATGAAATTTTCTCAATTGCAGATAAATGGATGGAACTGGAGAACATCATCTTAAGTGAAGTTAGCCAGGTTCAGAAGGATCATCTCATTTTGAATTTAGCTAATTGAGTTATCAATATTAACTTTTATGTTGGCTGTAAAATTGGATTTATACATCTACCTGCTTTACTATAGTAAGAAAATATTGGCTAAACTGGCAACATGAAAGGGAAGAAGAAACTTCAGTTTATGAATAGATTAGACTAAAGTAAAGTGGTAAAATGCGTAGCTCCAAGCTCTTCTTCCTCCATAGAAACAACCAGAAATCGTCAGAAGAAAATTTTTCAGAACTCTAGAAAAGGAAGAGTTACAGAAATCAAGAACTAAATAATAAAAAAAATAGTGCATTAAGGATGGTGGGAAAGCTTTTATTTGCTTGCTATGTACTTTATTTTAATTTTTCCTTTGCTTTACCATTTCTCCAACTTGGTAGCAGACTTGAAGATAGCAACCTATGTTGCCATTTAAAGACTCTTGATTACTGGTTCTGGAGGGAGAAGTGTATACCTTATGCTTAAGCTTATTCTAAAATTGTTGTGAATATTTCCTCAAACTTTTCTTACAGTTTACCTAAAGACGAGGACAAGGAATCCATCTCAGTGGTTGCTAAATCAGAACTCACACAGGGTAGAAAAATCAATGAACATTGTTTGAAAACTTTATAATGCAAATTCAAACCAAATGTTCAGCTGCCTGAGTCAAAAGATTAGAGTTGAGACATAAAATAGCTGTCTCAATACATGGAAGAAAATATTGGAGAGGATTTATTTAGGGATATAAGGCATTAAAATGCTCATATTTACAGGGAAATTTTGAAAGCCATAGTCATACACAGAGTACATATTTTAAAAGTCTTGAGAAGATGCAAAGCTTTCATTTTCTGGCTTACCACTGTTTATAGTATAAGTCTACTTAATGTTTAAGGGCTGCCTACGCAATAAAACACTCTGCAAAGACTGGTAGAGATCTTCGATTTTTGTTTTATTTTGTTTTGACTTTACTCTTTTAGTATTGAGTGAAATCTCTGTTGAAACACCAACTAAACACAAATGGGAGAAACAAAGATATCAGTGACCATATGTTAAAGAGTACCATATTTATGTGGCTATATTTTCTAAAACCAAAAAGAGCAAATTTGTAGAGTGAATTCAATTTTACTTTCAGAGATACCACAATATATTACTCAAGTGTCTAGTTCTCAGCAAAAAAAATGAAAAAGTGTATGATAATCAGAAAAATATAGCCCATTCATAGAAACAAATAAATTGTTAGACAATATTTCTGAAGAAGTCTTGACATGGGAATCATTAGAAAATATTTTAAAGTAATTCTCTAAAGTAGATAAATAATTAAAGTAACTAATGGGAAAAAAACTAGTGGAAATCAGTAAAAGGTACAGAAATATCATATCAGTAAGTACAAGGACTGAAATTTAAAACTTACTAGTAGGATTAAAACCAATTGAAGCAGAGAGAGGAAAGGTCAGCAAACTTGAAAGTAGAACAATTGAATTTATCCTTCCGAATAGAAGAAAGAAAATGAGAAAATAACACAGACTATCCTCCAGTAGAACAATGCTCATCTACTCCCCCTTTTTTTGTTTTTTCTTTTTTTTCTCTATTCATATTCATGTGTGCATACATTGTTTGGGCCATTTCTCCCCCCTGCTCCCTGTCCCCTCCCTCTCCCCCTTCCCCCTCACTTCCAAGCAGAACCTGTTCTTCCCTTTTCTCCAATTTTGTTGAAGAGAAGACACAAGCAATAATAAGAAAGACAAAGCTTTTTTGCTAGTTGAGATAAGGATAGCTATACAGAGAGATTCCTAGTATTGCTTCCAAGCACAAGGGTATTATAGCCCGAATTGATTCATCTCTACCTCACTTCTTCAGTACTTCCAGGTCACCTTCCCATAGTGACCTCTGTCACTTTAAGTTAGCTACCCTTTCTTATCTGTGAGTCCTGCATTCATGGACTCCAGGAACATCAATAGAAAACATTCAAAACCATTACATTTGTACTAGACATGGATAGACTTTTTTTCCTCATTGTCATCCCCTAAGCAGTAGGCATAACACCTATTTATATACTTCTAGTGTATTAGGGATTTTAAGTAATCTAGAGATGATGTGATGTGTACAGGAGGATGCATAGGTTATATGAAAATACCTTTCATATAAGGTACTTGAGCACCTGTAGCTTTTCGTATCTGGAACCAATCTGCCACTGAGGGACAGTTGCATACATTCTGGGAGTGTCATAGAAAGAAGGAGTAAAGTAAAGAATAATTTTTTTAAATAATAGCTTTGAATTTCCCAAATTCAATGAAAGACATTAATCTACATCTAAACTCCAAGGTCAAAGACTTCAAGGATAAATCAAAAGGTGTAAACATTGAAGAACCTTGTAATCAAAATATCATTAAGCAAAGATCTTTGAATGAAATGGAGAAAATGATTCATTGTTTGCAAGAGATACTAAATGAGATTAGCACTTTAATTTTCCTCAAACCCCACTGGGAAAATAAGACTGTAAGATAACATATTTCCAGTGGTTAAAAAAAAAATTTCTACATACAGCAAAGATGTCCTTCATTGTTGAGGAGAAAATTAAAATTATTTCACATAAATAAAAATGAGGTAATTTATAGTCACTAAAATTGCCTATAAATAGAAACAAAAGGGAATCTTCAGTTTGAAGTAAAAGGATATTAGACAATAGCACAAAATTGTATGAAGAAATAAATAACTGTGATAAAGGTAACAATATAGGCAATTACAAAAGCTAGTGGTTTTGGTTTGCAATCCACTTTATATTTTCTGCATGACTTAAAATGGATAAAATAATACATATAGATCTAGGTTTGGAGTTCATAATAAATATGAGGTTGTATTAAAGCTGTTTGTGAACAATATTAAAATAAATTGACAAGAGTTAAAAATAATTTATTATAAGTTCAGTATGCTAAATATAATCTCTATGGCAATCACAAGAGAATATATAGACAAAATAAAATAGGAAAGGGATCCAAGTTGTTTACTATGTAAGAACCAATCAAACACAAAAGAGAAGTCAACCATGGAGGAAAGAAGGATAAAATAATACAGGATGTGCATAAATTAATTAACAAAATGGAAGAAGTAAGTGATTTCTTATCAGTAATTACTTCAAATGATATGGAATTAAAGTCTCCAATCTAAAAGCAGATAATAATATAATGAATAAAATGAGATCTTCTGACACGCTTGCTATACTCTGAATGTTTGTGCTCCCTCCAAATTCATATTTTGGAACATAATACCCAATGTGAGGTGTTTTGGAAATGATTAAGTCATGAGGGATCTTTCTTATGAATGGTAGTAGTGTCTTTACAGAAGAGATTGAAAGGAGATGCCTTGTCTTTTTCCAATGGAGAATGCAGCAACAAGGCACAATTTATGAGGAATAAGCCCTCACCTAACAGTAAATCTTCTGGCACCTTGATCTTGGACTTTTCATGCTTCCAGAACTTTGAAAAATAAATTACTGTTTTTTTCTAAGTTACTTAGTCAAAGGTACTTTGTTATAGCAAGCAATATGGACTAAGACAATGATATGCTAGGAGACTCACTTAGAACAAAAAACACAAATAATATTAAACTAAAATGCTAGAAATAGGTATTTCAGTAAACAATGTTTATAAAAGCTGACTTGGTTATAACAATTCAGAAAAAATTATTAAAACACTGTTACAAAAATAAATTATTTTTAGATAAAAGAATCAAAAGTTAATTCATTATTAACACATGGATTGATTGGGGATATAGCCCAGTGGTAGAACACTTGCTCTGCATACACAAGACTATACTTTGATCCCAAGCACTACACACACATGTACACAAGAATATATCATAATTACAAACTGTAGGTCCCGGAATTCAGAAACACCTACAAAGTTAATGGGACAATAAAAAAATCTACAATGATAATTGGAGTTCTCAATATCTAGCTTTTAATAATAGTATAACTTGACAAAGATCAGTAAAATAATAGAAGTCATGGACAAAGCAATAAAGCAACTTGATCTAAGAGATATGTATACAAAATTCATCTAATAACAGCAAATGGAGTATTCGCCAGGATATACACATTCTTTCAGGCTTAAAAATAAGTCAAAGTATTTACACAGGATGAAATTAAACAAAGTATCTTCTGTGAGCACAGGAATGAAGGCAGAAAAAAATAACAGCAGGAAAACTAAAATATCTCTTAAATGTATGGACATTAAGCAATACATACTTAAACAACTAATGGGTCAAATAAACATTCACAAAAGAAAATAGGAATAGATAATGGTAAATGAAAATCAAAATGTAATAGGGATAATTTATTGAATGCAACAAAAATGAGCAAAGCAAATCTAAAAGTATAAGAGTAAATAAAGGACAAAGACAAATGAGACAGTAGAATACAGGAATTCAAGGAAATCAAAACTTGGTTCATAGAAGGACCAATAAAATTAACGAGTGCTTAGCTAGCCTGACAATAGAAATGTGAAAGAAGGGAGAAATGGATAAATTCAGAATTAAGTGGTTCAGTGTCATTGACCTTACAGAAATAAGAGGTATTATAAGTATTAACAAATGTACCCTAAAAGATTACATAATTTAGATCAAATAGCTGAATTCATGACTGAACTCAAACAGAAGTAGAAAATCTAACAATCTAAAAGGGGGACTGAAATGATAATCAATAATCAACACCATTGGTGGAAGAGTGCTTGCCTAGCACACATGAGTTCTGGGTTCAATCCCCACACCAAAAAAGAAAAGTCCCAAAATAATATAATAATTACCCCCAAAGAAAAGTCCAGAGCCATGAAGCATTGTTAGTGAATTTTAACAAACATTTAATGAAGAATGAACATGAATCTTTCTTCAAACCTCCCAAAGATAGAATAAGAGAAAACATATCCTAACTCATTATTTAATGACAACATTGCCTTGATACTAAAACTAGATGAAACTATCACAAGAAAAAAATACAGATAGATAGTTCCTATGAGTATAATTGCAAAGTCCTTAGAAAATTACTAACAAATCCAATCCAGAAGCATATAAAAATGATTATAAGTCATGAACAACTGGGATTTATCCCAGAATGACAGTGCTCTAATATAAAAAAAGGGAGTAACATAATAGATAACATTACTTTTAAAAGATCATTTTAATTTATGCAGAAAATTATCTGACCAATTGGACTTCATCAAAATAAAAACTTAGTTTCATCAAAGATGCTATCAAGAAAATCATGCTGGGACATAACTCAGTGATAGAGAAGTTGCCTACCATGTATTAGGCTAAGGGTTAGACCCTAAGTATCACAAAAAAAAAAAAAAGAAGAAGAAAAAAGGAAAGACAGAAAAAAGAAAATGCAAAATAAAACAAAATGTTTGTAAACCATAATATTTAAAGGACTGCATGACTCAAAAACAAAAAGACAAACAACCCAATTTAAATATGGGCAGAAAATTTGAGCATGTTCTTTTCCAAGGAAGATACAGAGATGGACAATAAACATAAAAAGATACACCACGGAAAAAATGTGAAACAAAATAGTAAGTGTAGTAAGTCAGACAAAGAATAATAGATTTTGTCTGAGTACACGGACATAAAATATCTAGCAAATTTAGGTGGGGTGGGGAGAGGTAGACTTATTATTTAATTGGTGCATTGAAAACCATTGGAATTAAATCATGATCATGATTCTAAGATATCGTGAATCAGTTCATGCCACTCAATTATAAACTTAAAAGTGGATACAGTGGAAAGCTTCATGTATACACAGACACCCACGCATGTGTACCACAACAATAAAGAAAGACTACAGTAAACTTTAACTTCACTAAGCAAGCAAATAAACAAATAATCGTATAAACAACCAGCATAGATTTTTTTCCTTTTTTGACTATGGAGTTGAAAGAATAACAAAATAAGTAAGCCCAAACCAGTTCTCTCATGATACTTGAACTCTCAAGTATCTATTTTATTCCTAAGAAACAAGATGAAAAATAAAAATAAACCAAAGGTTAAAAAAACTTTAAGTAGTAGCAATCATGAGATTGTCTTTGGAAGTGCTTGATTTCAACTCATGTCTGCCATGATTTTGGCCAATAAAGGTCTGAAGTTTTCTTTAAAAAAATAACAAATGTACAAAGAAATAAGAAATGATAGCAGTATTTGATCCATAACAATTCAGGTATTGGTAACATTAGGAAAATATCATTTTAATTTTTAGAAAATAGTTTAAAATAAAAATGCTTAATGTTTTTCAACTGATATTTGTAAAACTTTGAGTAAGATTAGGTTAAGAAAGAATCAAATGGAAACAATTGAAAGCACATTATATATATACATAGATATATATGAAGACATACATATGTGAAAAAGCACAATATATACATATACATGTATGTATATATGTACAAACAGTATAAATTAACCCACTAAATGTTATTTGAACAGAGAAAGGAAGAGGTGGGTTAACAGAATAGAGTAAAAGACAAACATGCTCAAAGTACATTGTACACATCTGTGGAAATATCACAATGAAATTCTTTTATACAATTAATGGATTCTAATAAAAATGAAGTTGCTATGAACAATTGTAAAAAGACAGTAAATACTGATTGATATTGATGGGGTTCAGAACATGTCACCCCAAAATATGCCACTTTTGCATGCTTATTTTCAGTCAAAGACACCTGGAATATAGTAGATACAATAGGGTACTTTGAATCTTCCTTTTTTCAACTAAAATCAAAAGATAAAAGTGCTATGTAAAAGGTGCTCTCCTTCTTCTAGGAGGAAGGAGAACATTCTTATCACTAAAGACTAGGAGTCCAGACTGGGAGAAATATGCACAAATATTTCATGTTGAAGAACCCTTATCTTCCCAGTCACTTCTTCACAATTAACTGTCTTACTTCAAACTCATTTGTATCACCATGTTTTTATAATAAAATATTCCTTGTCCAAATTGGTATATAAGCTTTCAGCCCTGATTTTTTTGAGTACTTAATTTTCTAAAAAAAATTTGAATTTTTTTATTATGTTACCCTAACCTACATCAGTTTAATATTTAGGCCCAACTAGAAATACTAAGATAGTGAAGGGAAAATAGCACCTCACCTGTGGTATATTAAATGAGAATTTTTATACTCAACTAGAAAAAGAGTTAATGAAAGAATTATATTTTAAAATATGCCAAAGAGTTTATTCATACTGAAGACAAATATAGGAAGGTTAATGATTTAAAAGAGAAGTTAGGAGGCTTAAGAAAGTTTAATAGAGGGGATGAATTTGATGAAAGTACATTATATGTGTCTTTGGAAAAAATTTCACCATGAAACCCCTTTTTATAATTAATTTATACAATAAGCCCCCCAAAAGAGAAAAATTGATAAACACGAGAAGAATTTAGGGATATCTCCCACTTGTCTAAAGAGAGAAACAGAACATGATAATAAATAATATGTTGGAAATACAATAATTAGATAATGTCTAAGATTTTCCCAAATTATTGAAAGGAATCTCTGTAATTAAAAGCAGGATAAATAAAAAGAAACCAACCTGGATAACTTTTAATAAAACTTAGACACTGGTACTGACATTTGAAAATAGTTGTGAGATTGAAAGACCACTTCTTATAGTGACAGAAGAGCACAAAATAACACATTTAATATGTGTAAGAGAGTACATTCTACATGTGTTAAAATAAACAAAATATTCATATGCTAAGTACAAATGAACACAATAATATATGAATTATATATACAGATAAGTGGATTATTAAAAGAAAATTCAAATTACTGGTACTTCTGTTGGTATGGCAAAGAAAAAATGTCATAATGAAAGTATAAACTACTGGTTTTTTGCAGCAATAATAATTTTCTGTTTAAGTTATATAATGCTTCTTATGTTACCTAGTTTCTTAATAATGTATATTCACAAAAATATATTTATGTGATGAATACTTTCATAATTGAAAAAATCCTTTAGAAATAAAATCTCAGAAATATTACACAGCAGTATTTATTAATTTCAGGAAAAACACATAAATACCATATTTCTTAATAAATTAAATATATGTCACTACATGCAGGAAACAAAAAAAGTACTATCAGATACTAAAGAACTTAGAAACTAAATTCTAAGTACTTTTTTCTTTTGGGGTTATTAGGTTTTATTATTTTGTTTATTGTTGTGCTGGGTGGGAATACATTGTGGCATTTACAAAAGTTCTTACAATATATCAAATATGTAATATTGAATTCACCCCCTCCACCATTCTCCTTCATCCTCCCCTGCCCCAGTTCCTGGAATAGTTTCTATAGATATCATTTTTCTACTTACATACACATGTGTACAACATTTGCACTGTATTCACACAGTGCTTTGTTCTTGATCAAATGACTTGAATAACAAATTAGACAAAATTGTAAAAAAATTTAAAATGTATGACTAAAAACACTAAAATGAGTCAACACAAAGTTGAAATGACTTAATAAATACAAGGCATTTACAACAGTGCTTGACATATAGAAAGTGTTCAATAAATGCTATTTTAGTAATGGTACAATTCTTTTTTTTTTATTATTGCTATTACTGACCTGATATAGAGTCATATGGCTGATACTAGAGGATGGTAGACTAATAAGAATAATCAAAGTGCTAGTTGTGGTGAATTGTGGAATGAATAGTGAAGATTTAAAAGAAAGATATGTTTGGCCCTCAGTGAGAACCTAGCTAACTGCTTCAGGTGACTCCCTGGCCTTGGCATTGTTTGATTTGTAGAAGTAATAGACTCTATATGACTTCACTGTCCCATTGCATATTCTCTTCTCTCTTCTCTCTCTCTCTCTCTCATCTATGTTTATATTTCCAGTTATCATAAGGGTATGAGTCACATTGGGGTAGTAGCCTATCCTCATCTTATTTAATATCATTTGAAAAACCCATGTTTCAAATTAATGTCACATTCTAAGGTTCTGAGGATTAGGACTTTAATATGAATTTTGGAGGAAGACAGTTCAAGCAATAACTCTCCCCAATGTTACAAGGGCCCTCTTCTTTAATTTAGTTCAGTTCACCCATCAGCTTTTTCAATTTCTAAAACAAGTATACTTGAGAGGAACAGTTTCAGTGGCCCAAGGCAAAATCTATTTTGTTAGGTGTTAAAATTACCCTCAGAAGTTATTATTGAATCCTTTTTCACAGGCAAGTAGTTTTAAAAGGAGAGATTAAATGATCTTGCAGGGCTCAATGGGTTAATATATAACACTTCAGAAAGACCAAACAGACGTTCTAAAAATTCAATGTTTAAATATTGCTTAAAACTAAATTTACCTCCACACAGACCTTTAGTTTAGGCTACTCATATTAATGCCCAATGCTTTCTGCTGTATACCTGTCATAATGATGGGAAAAATGTAAACATCAATTCACACACTTGGATTTCCCACATTCTGCGCTTGTGGAGCTATGTTTCATACATAAAATAGTATTCTGTGTTTAAATGTCAGGGAGGAATGAGTACAAATACAAATCTCCCTCTCATTTATAGATTTATAAACTATCAAAATCTGATATCATAAACTTTGATATCATAAAATATCAAAATCTGACACAACTGTGTTACTTTGCTTAAAACAATTTTCCTAAATTTACCTGGTCATAGATTAGCTTTCTCAGGCCATGTATACTAATAACCTTTGAGAAATGCTTGTGAATGACTGTATGCACAGTACATCACAAAAAAAGTCTTCATTTCAACGAAAGCCACTATAATCTGCAATATAGAGGAGGAAAACAAATTCAGAAGAAAATATCATTTGTTTTTTATTTAGCTCAATGTAAACTAAAACTGCAAACAATACTTGGAGACCTGTGTTACATGTACTGTTGCAAATATTGTCAATTTCTCTGTCCTTCTCTACCTATCTTTTTAAAAATTTTTCTTTTCTATTATTGTTGTTTGGGGTTACATTGTGACATTTACAAACGCTCTTACAATGTATCATAGATGGATTCAACCCCTCCATCATTCTCCTTGTGCTTATCTTAAAATTAATTTTATATTCTCAGAGAATATGAAATTATCTGAATGTTAAAAATTATTTTAAGGTTGGACATCAGTGACTCACACCTGTAATCCTAGGTACTCAGGAGGCAAAGATCAGGAGGATCATTGTTCTAAGCCAGCCTTGGCAAATAGTTTACCAGGCTCTATATCGAAAAAAAAAAAAATCACAAAAAAATAGGGCCAGTGGAGTGGTTCCAGATGTAGATCCTGATTTCAAGACCCAGTACTGAAAAAAAGAAAAAACTATTTTAAGAATAGGTTAATTTCTACAACAAAGCATTGTGGCACATATTTGTAATCTAAGCAAAAGAGGCAAGAGGTTTGTAAGTTTGAGGCCTATTTCAAACTCACTGTGGGCTTTAGGACATAATTCTGTCTCAAAACAAACACGCAAAGAAACAAAAACAAAAACAAAAACAATTCAAAAAACCCACAACCAAATAAATAATAAGAGAATAGTTTGAATTTTAGTCTCCTGTTCTCTGAGTCACAGATTTAAAAAGTGAATCTCACAGTGTGTCATAAAACACCACTTGAGATTAAACATAAGCATTTGGGAAATGGAAAAGGATAAAACACTCATTCAGTGATCCCAGATGTATAATCAAATATTACCTGTTTCTAAAGACTTCTTATAAAGCAGTTTACATTGACTTTTCTCATGCTTTTTTCATTTATAACTTAAAGAGCACAAACTACCAAAAAGTAGCACTAGGAACATTATAGCTGTTCTCCTTTATAAACTGACAAAGTTTACATTTGTCACTTTATAAATATTTATGGCATGGTTCAAAGGGAAGTGTTTAGTATGAAATGTGTCATAGAAGACCCACTTTCTACCTGTTTTCTACATTAATTTCTTTATTAGGAATCACTGAATCAGAGACTGAATGCTAGATTGCCGTTGATAGTTGCTTTTAATAAAAGTTAGTAGTGAAAAATTATCCTGTCTTTGCCATTTTATGCTACAGTCTATTTTCTGAAGAAGAGATAGAATAAAAATGAGGACAGGGGGAGTCTGGGCTTTGAGATAATGAATTTGTTAATATATGAAAGACAATGACAAATGGGAAAAGTGAATTTTCAATTCTAAAAGCATCATTTTGGTTAGATTTATCATCTACTGTTATTTGGGCACTCTACTACAGAGGAGGAAACACAGAACTTCAGAGTGGATTCAGGGATGGTGTTGGTTCCTGAGCTAACAGAGTCCCATCTCCTTGTTCTCCTTTTCTTGCCTTTCTGATTTAACAACTTCTTTTGTCCACACCAACAGAGCAAAAGTGAAAGGACACAGATAAATGAGCTCATAACACAATCTTGTGTATCTGTTAGGATGTCTCCTCTTCCTGACTATAATCTTTCCAGTGGAACCTAAATTGTAGTATGTGTAATACCTAAGCAGTGCTTATATCTAAATATTTTTATGAAACATATCTATATATTTTAAAATGCCATTTATTCAAAACTATACATCTGCTATTATAATGCAGTACTTTTTTTTCTCCTTTCAGTGAAGAAAGACCTTCACTAAAGTGATACATTCACCAGCACTAAGCCATGAAGTCCCAAAGGATGGTTATTTATTTATTTATTTTTGTGGTACTGGGGCTTGAACTCATGGCCTACACCTTGAGCCACTCCACCAGCCCTTTTTTGTGATGGGTTTTTCCATGATAAGGTCTATTTCAAGATAAGCACTATTTGCCTGGGGTGACTTGGAAATGTGATCCCTCTGATCTCTGCTTCCTGAATAGCTAGGATTATAGTCATGATCCACCAGTGCCTGGGCAGGATGGCCACATTAATTGTACTTTAACATTCTCTTCTCCATAATTAATTTGATGATAATTGTCCCACTCCATACTTGCAAGCAACTGATATACCATCATTGCAATGATTGTTATTTTCCTCTGTTTTCAATTTCATTAACATTTCAACAATTCCTTTTCATATATTCCAAATAAAATCTAAACTCTGGATAAAGTCAGTTCAGGTTTTATCCACCTAACTTGAGGGTTGTTTGAAGAAAGAGAAACTTATCTCTTGCCAACTGGTTTTCTTGATTTAAGTTTAAATGGACCATTAGTGATATCCCCCAGCTCCACTACAGTTCTGATTTACTCAGCACTACTTTTCCACTTTCATTGATGAAAATTTTGCAACTATTTATATTTCACTGAACAATTAATCATAATCAATTTACATATGCCTTTGCTGCCATATCCATCCATCTACCTGAACATACTCTTCAAAAGGTTCAAACTTCCTCTTTCAAACTATGTAGAGCAAATCTCCCAGTTACAAACTCTTAGACTCCGTGCAGTAATAACTATGCAAGGTTGTTTTTATTGTAATTCTTGTACTTGCTAGCATTATCAGTTATTTTCACATTTTACTGAATCATTCTTACCAGCATACAAATATGATGTAAGAACTCCCATTTCAAAGAAATAAGACCATCTTTCCATATTCTCCATGACTTAAGTGTTAATGAATCTGATCCCTTTACATTAATTTCCTCTACTTCCACTCTGACAGAAGCTTTATTACTCCACCACAACAGTCTTTATCAAGGTCAGCAATGACCTACATATTGATAAATCCTATTGTGAGCTCTTGATCAAATCAGCATTTTGTCTTCCTTTGAAACTTCTTTTTAACTAATTTTTTCACCTCCCTTCATGTTTTGCACATATTTTTTCTTGGTTCTTTTGTTCTAACATCAATAGATTTTTTTGATGGTTGTATTAAACTCTCAAAGCTTTAAACATTAACATGATCATATTTTATATTAATTGTTTAGTTTAAATTTGGCCCCAGAATTACATAAGCAAATTGAGGGTAGATCCCATGCTTTTTATGTTTAGAATGAGTGAATTCTGTCTCTCCAGGATTCTCCAATGAATTTAATGTAACCTTCAGTATTTAGTTATTATCTGCTTTAAATCTTGCTTTGTATCCTAAACAAATTGCCTGAAATAAGTAGCTACTAGAATATTCTGATTCTTTGTATAGAGAAATGATCTTAATGTAGTTGGTTTTAATGGCATAAAATTAATTATTTTAGGTTTTATGTTTATAATATATACTATCATAGAGTTTAAGTGATTTGTAAAAAAATGTAGAATATAACTCATCTAACCAAATTCATTTATTTCTTACCTGAATGGGTCACTATTTTAAGACTCTTGTCATTGGATGGAGGACAAACATATCACGTTACCTATAAAATATGCAATCACTGAAATTTAATCATGCTTGGTTATTGGTAATATAACATTGCCACTTTGCTAAATGTAGTTCACTAAATGATAATACAGTACTTTGTTCAGGGCAAGTAAACCCTTGTTCTCAGGCATTCTCAGCACTATAAAATAAAGTAATTTTATCACCCAAATATTCAACAAGCAAAAATATCATAAATTTCATCAACATTTTTGACCTTCAACTATCAGAATCAAAATACAGTATTCCAAATCTTTTATAATCTATACAATTTTTGTATCATAAATGGGAAAATATAAATTGGGCTATTCTAGTGGAAAACACACACACACACATATCTTCCTCCTTTCTCTTGAGATATATATGTACACATGTGTGACATATGTATGTTAATTTTTATATATGCATAAGGATTTATCATTCATCAGTAAATGTAAAAGGAGATACAAAAGCACTTGAGAAATTAAAATGGAACTTAAATTATCACAATTTATGTATTTATATTAGTAATATACAGTTTTTTCAGATTAGTATGATATAAAGTACTTTAACTTATACATTAATGAGTTAGTATGATCCACACAACAGATATATAAGGCATTTGATGTAAGTAATATTAACTAAAGAAATAATTTCAGATTATCTGAAAATGAAGAAAGATATTTTTTAATTATGTGGAGAATCTAATGATACATTCTTATGACTTGACATTTTGAAAAGCACTGGATAAGTACTTAATAAGATGCCATTCAACTTAAGTTTGTTTGATATTTTCTCATGATATTGGAATTATGAATTCTGTGGGAAGAATAGCACAGAGATTCCAGGAATAATTTGTATCAGCATGAATTATTAGTGGTCATGTTAATTTTCATCATTGACTTAAAGTAGTGACTATTAAGTTATCAACTTCAAAGATTATCATAGACAGAGAGAACAATATAATTTTAAGGCCACAAGACAGAGTAGAACATATATGTACATGACAATGCAAGGGGGTATTATGACTGGAAAGGCATGAGGGAAGGAATTATAAGTAGAAATTTTACTTATAAGTAAAATAAGGATGGGATTCTTTTATTTTTATTTTAGTGGGACTAGAATTTGAACTCAGGGCTTCACACTTGGAAAACAGGCACTCTACTTCTTGAGCCATGACTCCAGTCCATTTTGGACTGGTTATTTTGAACACGGGGTCTTACAAACAGTTTGTACAGTATGACCTTGAACCATGATCCTCTTGATCTTAGCCACCCCAGAAGCTAGAATTACAAATGTGAGACACCATCACCTAGGTGAGGATGGGATTCTAACTAATGGAATAGTTTCATGAAAATTGTAAAGTAATAGCTTTTACTTGATGTATAACATGAAAACATTTCTGTAATTTCCCAAGGATTACTTTGGCTACAACTGTGTTTAGACAAGATTGATTAGAAATGGAGATGCTGATAAGTTATGAAATTTTAAATTTTATTTTGAAGATAGAATCTATATTGTATATAGAGGGTGTAAGAAAAAAATAAGAGAGAAGACTTCAAGATCCTCTTGACTCAAATAATTAGAAAAATGGAAATGAAGATGTTACAAGTTTAGTTCTGAATATGTCAAATGTCAGTTGACTATTAGACACACAGTAATTATCTAATGTAGGTTATTTCTTAGACATCAAAGTTACAGTAGAAATTTGGCCAAAGATATTAATACATAGCTTATTACTATTTAAATCTGGTAAACATGAGTAGTATTCACCAATCTTTCCAGTTATTTTCCTCTCCATAAATATGTGGGATAATACTTCTTGTTGACTTCAAGAAGAAGTTAGATATGTCTACATGACTTCTGTTAGCAAACAAAATGTGAGTAGAAATTATAAATGTCACTTTTGGTAAATCAGATGTTATCTACAGTAAGCAGAAATTATTAGCTTTCATTGTGTATGTCAGATGAGAAAGATAGCAATTGACGAAAGTGAAGATACAAAGAAAGATGAAAATAGGTATTACAACAGCATTAAGTTATGAGTGTTGACCAGCATACATGGATTTATGTCCCAGGTCAGACTCTATTAGCTGTGTGACATGGAGGTGTTTTTTGTTTTGTTTTTTTTAACTTCTCTGTGTCTTATTTACTTCATATAAAATTGAGCAAAAAAATTGTACCAACATAAGAAGTTACTTTAAACAGTTGACATAAGTAACATGTTTGAAAAATTCACATCATAAATAAAATTATATTTTATAATTATTATTATATTTTTAGGTATTGGTACAAATTACATGCATATAATCCTAACAGTGTAAACTTCTACCTCCATGCCTATGCCTACAACTATAGCCAAAAATTCAGCCCCTTGCTGGCTGGTCTAATTTGAATTTATTTCTAGCAGAGAGAAATAGGAATGAATCATTTAAAATTATGATTCTAATCCTTAGTGATATCTTAACGTTACCAGAGATGACACTGTATTACCTTAATTCATTCAATTCCCTGCAGTCTTTGATGAGTTTTTCACCACTTTTCTTTACATAAAACTCCAGTGTTTCTTTTACAAAATTCCTCCCAGCTAATCCACAAATTACAGTGTTCTGGGAAAATATAAGAAGCCAAAGGTAAAATACATATATTGGTACTATATGTAGTACAAAAACTAATTTCATCTTGGATAAAACACTATACTCCTACTTCCTTAATAAACATAAACTGACAATGCATCTGGGTAAAATTTTCATGTGGCAAAACTCATCAACTCTCACCTAATCAACGATTTATTTACAGCCATTATGTGTTCTACTTGTTGGATCATTAGTTTTCATTTCTACTAGACTATACACATAGCATGTATGTACTGTTATTAAAGCAAATCATCTTGAATTAAAAGCTATAGGATTGCCAATAGTCTCAGGACCACCAAGTTCTCACAAATCTGAAAGATAACCTTAGGTTCATGGTAACAAAGAGAGTTGGTCTGATTAGTTTATTAAATAGGAAGTTGTCATTATACAGACAACATATCTACAATGACCACACCCTAAATAAGCTTTTTAAAGTGCAAACTCACCCCAGGCACATGGGAACACACTACACAGCCACCACCTGAGTCTCATTACTGGGTGTTCTTTGTTTGTTTGTGTTTGTTTGTTTTTTTCCTGGACCAGAGTAACTGCCAGTCCAAAAATACCACCACCAAAAGTGTAACTCTACACACAGGGTTGCAAGCCTTGCAGGGAGTTGGGGATTCCTGAACTACAGAGAAAGGGAAAAATCATTGACTGAAGACCATTGACCTGATGAACCCTCTGATATCAGAGGGTGGTGCCAACAAATCAATCAGGTGAGATCATCACTTTCAGCCCTGAGTGGTACTGCATAGTCTAGTTCAACTTGTCTGAATCTGCACCCCACCAACTTATTAAGCTTTTGGCCTGATAAGCTGAGTGAAATCTCCTGTTCTATCTGGTGAGGGATGGTCTTCTGGCTCAATTGTAGGTTTTTATACAAAGGGAGATAGTGTGGGTGCAGATAACCAGCCTGAGCCCACACTATGGAAAATAATAACTCATTCAACCACCAATGAGAAGCTTAGTTGCAAGCTGAATTTAACTGTCTGCCTATCCCCCACCTCTCCACCAGAGAAGAGTTTTTGGCCAAGCAGTCTGATATAAAGCTCCTAGACATATCTGGTGGGGGAGAATGGCTTCTGCTTCTACCTTATTCCTGTGTAATTACCTCCAAAAAGCCTCCTAGTTAAGCAAGATGAATCTGACCCTAAGAGGAACCTTTGACTAAACAGTCTGAGTGGAGCTCTCCAAATATGCTCAGTGGGGTATAGACACTACCGCTTTCTGCTCAACTTAGTCTATTTATCCTATGGAAGAGTAAAGACCTAGAAAAAAACCTCTTTCTAAAAGAACACAGACTTACATGACAGCAGAGGGGTACTACCTAGAAATGACACATGAGAACTGCACACTGAAACCTGAGGCCCAGAAATTGGAGGGGAATATTCAAATACTCATTCAGAAATTCACTTTTCTCCATAAGGAATAAATTTGGACTTAATTTTTTTTGCATTTCATTGAAGTTTAAATTTGTCTATCTTTCATCTATTCCAATATTTCGTCCTTACTTTTTCAATTCTACCCCAACTTTATTTCTTTTTCCCTTTCTCCTTTACTTTCTTCACCACCTTTTCCCCCACTTTCTCTATCTCTTCTTTACAAACCATCCAACTAGTGTTTTATTCTACCACCTTCTTATACTACTCTCACCATTTCTATCCTTGTGCAATTCCTGAAAGTAGTACCATCCTTCTCAACTACACTACACCTGAACACACACAAGGGTCTTATTAACCTGCAGTTGCCCGTTCTTCTTCTTCTCATCCCCACATTCTCCTTCTTCCTTATCTTATCTTACCTGATTTTTAATACTTAAGCTTTAAATTCTATGCAAACAATTTTATTTCCCAAACACCAGTGTGTTTATGGATAATATTGGCAAGGGTTTTATATTTGACATAAATATCTAACTTGGTTTTGAATTCATGAATTTGTTATTGCTAAGTTATATCCCCAGATCAGTGGACAGAAATGACACAACAACATAGCTAGTTACTAATCCTGCCAGAATATAGAAATTGTATAAACACAAAGACTTCGGGTGACTAAATCTCCCAAACAATTGACAACATATGAGCAAATCTCAAAATAGAAGCATGGGAAATAGGAAAAGGCAGGGGAATATTACACTCAAAAAGTCAACAATCACACAAAAAAGGATTTGATGGATAGCAAAGGAAATGAAACATCAGTTTTTGAGCTCAAAAAAATGATAAGAATGATTAAGCTGTTTAAAGAGGGCATCCAGAAACAAGTCAATGAAATCCAAGAGAATATGGATAAAACAGCTCATGAAGAAACAGAAACAAATAAATGAACTCAAAAAGAACAAAACAAACAAACAAAAAGAAATATATGAAATAAGGAAGATAATATAAGATGTGATCTCAAAAAAAAATGGAAATACTGTAAATAAAAAGCTCCTTAAGTCAAATGAAAAATACAGTAGGAAACCACTCCAGCAGACTGGAAAAAGAGGAAGATGGGATTCAGTCCTGAAGACAAAGTAGATATAATGGAAAAAATAGATGAATATATACAGAAAACAATAAAGAAATACAAAAGGAATGTGCAAGAAATCTGTGACTTCATTAAAAGAACAAACCTATGAATCATGAGTATTGAGGAAGGAGAGGAGGTTCAAACTAAAGTAATGGGAAACATATTCAACAAAATAGTAGCAGAAAACTTCCCAAATCTCATGAATGATGAGACAAGAGGTCTCTAGGACACCAAGTAGGCATGACTAAAATAGAACTCTCCAGGGGGATATTTTAGTTAAACCATTACTCTCAGAGAACAAGGATAGACTATTGAAATCTGGAAGGAGAAAAGATAATGGATTGCTGATAGACCCCTAGAAAAATTAGCTCCCACAAACCTGAAAGATAAGCTTATATTCATGGCAGAAATTGTAAGTGGTCTGGCTAGTTTGCTAAAGAAGAGTTCACCAATATATAGACAGACTGTATCTACAATGATTCATCTTTTAATAAGCCATTTAGAATGTAAACTAGCCCCTGGTATTTGGGTGAGGTTAAGCTGCTGTAGTGCTGGTGGGAGCAGTTTTTCCAGTATAGTTTTTTTTTCTTTAAACTAGAGTAGCCTCCAGTCAATGAAAGACCTTCTGAACTGCTACAAATCAACACAAAGGACTGTGAGCTGAGCCCTGCAAGTGTGTGGGCAATCTTGGACTGTGGAGAAAGGAAATAAGAAGGGGGAAATATTAAATTACAATAAAGGTAAACCCATAAAAATAACAGCAGATTTCTCTATAGAAACCTTAAAAGAAAGAACAAGATTAAATGAGGTATTTCGAGCACTGCAAGAAAACAATTTCAAACCTACAATGCTCTACCCAGCAAAGCTATTCTAATAACTGAAGGAGAACTAAAAATCTTCCATTGTAAACAGAAACTAAAACAACCTATGACCACTAAACAAGCACTCCAGAAGATACTCAAGGGAATCTTATACACAGAAGATGAAAATAAACATAGCCACTAAAGAATGGGAATAATTAAATTTAAGAGGAAGAGCAGATAAGAAATTGAAGATTAGCAAATAATCAGTTGAACACACACACACACACACACACACACACAATACACTCCAAAACAACTTAATGGCAAGAATTACCACATTCAATATTACCACCTCTCAATATTAACACTGAATGTTAATGGACTCAATTCCCCTATCAAAAGTCATAGATTGGCAAACTGGATTAAAAAGGAAGACCCAATGATTTGATGTTTACAAGAAATCCATGTAACACACAGAAAAAAAATATTGGCTTAGGGTAGGGTATAAAAATATTTTGCAGGCAAATGACACCCCGAAAAAACAGGCAGGAGTAGTTAAATCAGATAAAGCAGCTTCAAAACTAATTTATCTAATAGAGACAAAGAAAGCCACTTCATACAAATAAAAGGAAAAATACATAAACGGTAATAGCAATTGATAACTTATATGCATCTACTTTTGGCACACTCAACATCATTAAGCAAACACTACTGGGCTTAAAAACACAGATAGACTCCAACACAATGGCAGTGGGAGACTTCAATACTACAGTGTCAACAGACAAAAAAAACAGGCAAAGAAATTCCAGAATTAAATGGCACCAAATGACCTTAACAGTTGCCTACAGAGTATTCCACTCCGCAGCAGCACAATACACATTCTTCAACAGATTATATTTTAGGTCATACAGTAAGTCTTAACAAATACAAGAAAATTAAAATAACCTCCTCAATCCTCTCTGATTACATTGGAGTAAAATGAGAACTCAACATATCAAAATGAATGAGACAATGTTAACCACTTTCTCCATACTTATTCAACATAGTTTTGGAAATCCTAGCCAGAGAAATATGACAAAAAAGAATAAATAAAAGGACTTCAAATAGGAAATGAAGAAGTTAAATTATTCCTATTTGCAAATGACATAATTTATACTTAAAAGACTCAAAAATCTCCACCACAGAAACCCCCCCACACATCATAAACACCTTCATAAAAGTAGAAGGATACAAAATCAATGTACAAAACTGTAGGTTTTCTATACAGCAGCAATGAACAGAATAAAAAAGAATTTAGAAAAATTTTCTATTTAAATTAGCCTCAAAAAATAAAATATCTTTGAATAAACTTAACAAAGGAGCTGAATGACCTTTACAAGGAAACTATAAACCACTAAAAGATGAAATTGAAGAAGACATCAGAAGATGGAAAGATCTCCCATGTTCATGGAGAAGCAGAATATTGTGAAAATGGTTAGCCTACCAAAAGCAATCTATATTGTCAAAGGAATCTATGTCAAAATTCCAATGACCTTCCTCACAGAGACTGAAAAATCAGCTCTAAAGTTTATTAGGACCACAAAAGACTACAAATAGCCAAGGCAACATTGAACAGCAAAGAGCTACACTGGAGGTGTCACAATATGTGACTTCAAACTATGTTACAAAGTCATAGCAGTAGAAACAACATGGTTCTGGCACAAAAATGGACCAATGGAAAAAAAAGTAAAAGTCCCAGACAAAAATCCACACAGTTATTCCCACCTGATTTTTGACAAAGGTACCCAAAACATCTATAAAGAAAAGATAACCTGTTGACAAATGTTTTAAGGAAAACTGGATATGAGCACATAGAAGAAATCTCTTGTCTTTCACCCTATACAAATATGAAGTCAAAGTAGATCAAAATCCTTAACATAAGGTTTGAAACTTTGGAACTAGTGCAAGAAAGATTAGGGGATACAGTAGAACATACTGGCATGGGCAATAACATCCTAAATAGAACTTGAATAGTTTAGCAACTAACAGAATGGAAGAAAATCTTTGCCAGCTATAATTTACAATGGATTAATAACCAGAACTTATAGGGAGCCAAAAAACTAAACTGCAAATAAACAAGGAGCCAATGAAGAAACAGGCAAATGAACTCAATAGAAATTTTTCAAAGGAAAAAGTACAAATGGCCAAAAAGCACATGAAGAAATGTTCAACATCCCTGAACATGAAGGAAATGCAAATTAAAACCACATTAAGGTTCTACCTCACTCTGGTCAGAATGGCTATCATCAAGAACATATACAACAAACTACTTTGGCAAAGATTTTTTGAAAAAGGAACACTTACCCAGTGTTGGCAGGTGTAACCACTATGGAAAGCAGTACAGAGATTCCTCAAAAAACTAAAGATAGAAATAATATATGATCCAGCAATACCTCTCCTAGGTATATATGGTATATACACAAAGGAATGTAAGACAGGATACAATAAAGACACTTGCACAACAACGTTTATTGCAGTGTTATTCACAATAGTGAAGTATTGGAATCAGCCCAGACACCAAATAAATAATGAATGGATTAAGAAGATGTACATTGTGTTATATATAATATAATGTGTATTATATATGTAATGGACAATTTTTCAACTGTAAAGAACCATGAAATTATACCATTTGCAGGTAAATGGATGGAACTGTAGAACATTATGTTAAGTGAAGTAACCCAGTTTTATAAAGGCAAAGATCACATTTCCTCTCACATGTGGAAGATAGATCCAAACACAAATGCAAACATTACCATATATACACATAAATATATGGGGAACATGTTTCCAAAAGTAGAATTGTTAGAAGAGACAGAGGGAGGAGGAAAAGAAGAAAAGAATGACAGAGAGTAAAGAAAATTAAAATTCATCATGTTTGTGTAGGAATAAGACACAATGGAACACTCTTAAAACTATTGAACAATAGAAAGTAGGAGGAAAAGAGTAAGGAAGAGTCATAAAGGGCATTAGACTGATAAAATTACAACATATTTACAGTAAAATGCCAATGCAAAACCCCATCAAACAATGAAGGATCACATAAACAATGAAGGATAGGAATGTAGAATAGGTAATATTAAGTGTAGGGTACTAGCAGAAGTGTGAGTAACTGAAAATGAATATGGTTTATGTATTATCTATACATGAATCAATATGGAACATTGTAACCTGTTAAAGTCTTTTTAAGAAGGGGTAGTTGTGGAAGAGGGAGATTAATGGAGGGAATAAACCACAAGGATTATAATACATTTACATACTGAAATATCATAATGAAACCCCCTGTACAATAATCATATACTAATAAGAATGTTTGAAAACTCATCTCTTTCAATTACACTTTGCTCTCCAGATATCATGATCCTTCTATTTTATGCTTCCCACTATACCTGAGATGACAGGAGTGCACTGCAACATCCAGTATTATTCCACTGAGGTGGGGTCTCCCAAATTTTTTCCCCAGGCTATGGATCTCAAGCAATGATGATCCTTCTGATCTCAGCATCCCAAGTATCTAGGGTTACAGCCATGAACACCTGTGCCCAGCTGAATTTACTCTTGAACTCATTCTTCATGCTTTTCCTCCAATGGTTCACCAGACTGACTCTTATAATGGTCACCAGTGGTTTCCATACTGCTAAATCCAAAGTTTAAATGTCACCAGCTTAAGTCACTGAATCTAGGAGACATGATGGGTGTTTTTCTCAACATATTTGTGATGATATAAAGGAGAAGAAACTTCTACAAACTTTATTATAGGTGGTACTTGTAACCATTAGCATTGTAGTGATTACTAAGCTTTTCTATGATTTTCAGAAATGTCACAGGATCTCACTTTTCAACAGAAGCTACAAACCACAGGGAAAAAGTCACAGATATTTAATACAAATGTGTAATGTACACTAGATGAGAATAGTGCATGCTTTACTGAAGATATGCAAAGTATGCAAAGTATAGTCTGTTTTCACATAAATAAAGGTTTTCATTGATAACTAGAAATAAAAAGAAGTATGATTAGGGAATTCCAAGATGGCGGCTAGAGGGAGGAAGCAGAAAGCATGCCTCCTATAGTGAAATCTTGGAGAGATGCTGGAGACATACCTTTCAGGCAAAACCACCGAGAAGAGTCAAAACTTTGACCCCTCCACACCTCTAGCCTACACAGAGAATCTCCACTTCACGTTAAACAGAGAAACCAGGAGGGCCCCCAGGCCGCCAGCCTCCCACACCCAGACAGCTTGGGAAGACGTGGACAAGGTGAGCTAAGCGGTATGTGGTACTCCTACAGACAACCCTGGGCCAGAATAGCATAGCCCCCTGGACAGACCAATCTCCACCTGGGGAAAAAAGAGAAACTGAATAATAAGCAATAAGAACATTAAAGACACATTGCAAAGAGGGTGGGGTGAACTGACCACCGAAGAGGGGGGGAGTGGAATCCTTCACAGAACTGTAAATAAACAAGCTGGGCCTGGCCGGAGAGGCTCCAGAAGGAGCAGGGGCATGAGCCCAGCAACCAGGAGCAGGAACACTTGTGAGAATGGCAGAGGGAGGAAAACCCCACAGGAGAGGCGGAAAGACCCACCTCACATGTGAGCTGTAAACAAACACGCAGGCCTGAGAAAGCAGGTGCAGTGTCACCTCCCCCACTGTGCTTGGAAAGGGGAAAGCTTGTAGCAGTGACTCCTGCACAGGAGAACTCTGAGTAAACAAAGCCTGCAGGGCCAGGTGAGTGCTAAGCTCACCCCAGAGATCTGCATAAATAATGCCTCCAGCAACAGCAGGCTGACAGCAGCGGGCAGGCAAGCCACAGCTGCAGATAGCCATTCCCAGACCTGTCTCCAGACTCTTCTTTTTCTCACTCCTTACCTTTGATGAGAAAACAACTGAACTACACCTGCATGCTGAAGAACTTACTGAAACTGTATTGCATTTGAACTTGGGACACTTTGAAGGTTTTTTTTTTGTGCAGTTTGTTCTACTTTACACATCCCCTTTGATGAGACAATTACAAAACAAAATCTGAGGCACCAGCTCCAGGATTGGAGGCTGAGATGGACACCAAAATTGTTAAGACTGAAGCTTCACTGCATTTGAACTTGGAGGTGTTTTTTTTTTATTTATATTTTTCATTTTGTTTTATTTTATTTTATTCTTATATATATATATATATATTCTTTCATTTACTTCATTTTTATTTTTATTCTTATTTTTATTCTTTTTATTTTTTATTTTCAATCTTCTCTCTGTCTCTCTAATGCCTTTTCAGCTTATGGTTGATTATTACACTGTCTCTCCCTGTTTATATCTTTGAAACTTTTTTTGTTTGTTTCTTTGTTTTCTTTTTTTCTTTCTACTTTATTATTTGTTTTTCCCTTTTCCTTTAACTTCTTTGTTTTCCATCCCTTCTCACCCTTCCATTGTAAATATCAGTACTGCTATTATTATAAGACAGAAAATACTTAATTGTACACAGTACAGGGACAATAATAACACCAAGTACAATGATGGGAAGACAGAAAAAACAGGGAAACCAGTTTCCCCACAGCAAAAAATTAGTACAGGAACCAGAGGGAAATGAAGAAAACAGATACTCAGATCCAGACTCCAACAAAATGAAGATAAACTATGCCAAAGAACCCAATGAAGCCCATAAGAATAATTTAAAAGAAGACATACTACAGGTACTCAAGGAGAATTTTATAGAGATGATACTAGATATGGTCAACCAAAATGTACAGGAGACACTCAAGAAATTCCAAGAAAACAAAAATAAAGAATTTGAAAAAGCAAAAGAAGAAATAAAGGAAACCATAGTAGCACTGTATAAACACCAAAGTGAAACAGAGAACACAATTAATAAAGAGATAAATGAACTCAGGACAAAAATAGACAACATTAAAGAGGAAACCAGCCAGGATATGGAACCTTCAGAAAAAAGAATGAAACAGAACTGCAAAACAAAACAGAAGACCAATCCAGCAGAATAGAATAAAAAGAAGACAGAATCTCAGAACTTGGTGATGAAATGGTAATTAAAGGAAAAACCAAAAAACTATTTATTAAACCACTCAAGACCTGTGAAAAGAAAATGTAAGAACTTACTGACTCCATCAAAACACCAAACTTGAGGATCATGGGCATCGAAGAAGGAGAAGAGGTGCAAGCAAAGGGAATGCGTAATATATTCGACAAAATACCTCGTGACATATCATCATTAAAACAAAAAGTTGAGTAACTAGGGAAAGAATATTTAAGGTTGTAAGAGAGAAAAAAACAAATAACATACAAGGTAAACCCATCAAAATCACAGCAGACTTCTCAACAGAAACATTAAAAGCAAGAGGAGCGTGGGTTGAGATCTTCCAGGCACTGAATGAAAATAACTTCAACACCAGGATACTCTACCCAGCAACACTATCATTCAAAATAGATGGAGCAATAAAAGTCTTCCATGATAAGCAGAAACTAAAACAATATGTGACCACAAAGCCACCACTACAAAAGATTCATCAAGGGATTCTGCACACAGAAAGTGAAACCCAACTTAACCATGAAAAGGCAGGCAGCACCAAACCACAGGAAAGGTAAAAGCAAGAAAGTAGAGAGTAACCTCAACTTAGGTACACACAATCAAACCTTCAAACAACTAAGACAACTAAATGACAGGAATCACCACATACCTATCAGTACTAACACTTAATGTTAATGGACTTAATTCCCCCATCAAAAGGCACTGTTTGACGAAATGGATTAAAAAGGAAGATTCAACAATTTGTTACTTACAGGAGACCCATCTCACCGACAGAAGTAAGCATAGGCTTAGGATGAAAGGGTGGAAGAAGATTTACCAAACCAATTGCCCACGAAAACAGGCAGGAGTAGCAATACTTATCTCTGACAAAGCAGACTTCAAACCTACTTTGATCAAATGAGATAAATAAGGACATTCCATACCAATAAAAGGGGAAATAGACCAAAAGGAAATAATAATCATCCACCTGTATGCACCCAATGTCAACGTACCCAATTTCATCAAACATACCCTGAAAGACCTACAAGCATATATTAATGCCAACACAGTGGCTGTGGGAGACTTTAACACCCCATTAGCATCAATAGATAGGTCATCCAAACAAAAAATCAATAAAGAAATCCATGATCTAAAATATACAATAGATCAAATGGACCTAGTTGATGTCTACAGAACATTTCATCCAACTTCTACACAATATACATTCTTCTCAGCAGCCCATGGAACCTTCTCCAAAATAGATCATATCATGGGCACAAAGCAAGCCTCAGCAAATATAAGAAAATAGAAATTATACCGTGTATACTATCTGATCACAATGCAGTAAAACTAGAACTCAACAACAAAATAAAGACAAAAACATGCAAACAGCTGGAAACTAAATAACTCATTACTTAATGAGCAATGGATCATTGATGAAATAAAAGAGGAAATTAAAAAGTTCCTGGAAGTCAATGAAAATGAAAACACAACCTACCGGAACCTGTGGGACACAGGAAAGGCAGTCCTGAGAGGAAAGTTTATAGCCACGAGTGCATACATTAAAAAAGACCAAAGATCCCAAAACAATGACCTAATGATAAATCTCAAACTCCTAGAAAAAGAAGAACAAGAAAATCCCAAAACAAATAGAAGGAGTGAAATAATAAAAATAAGAGCTGAAATCAACAAAACAGAAACCAAAAAAACCATACAAAGAATTAATGAAACAAAAAGTTGGTTCTTTGAAAAAATAAACAAGATCGATATACCCCTAGCAAACTTGACTAAAATGAGGAGAGAAAAAACCCAAATTAGTAGAATCAGGAATGCAAAAGGGGAAATAACAACAAACCCGACAGAAGTCCAGGAAATCATCAGAGACCACTTTGAGAAACTATATTCAAATAAATTTGAAAATCTTAAAGAAATGGACAGATTTCTAGATACATGTGATCATCCAAAACTGAAGGAAGAGGAAATTAATCACCTGAATAGATCTATAACACAAAATTAAATTGAAGCAGCAATCAAGAGTCTCTCCAAAAAGAAAAGTCCAGGAACTGATGGATTCTCTGCTGAATTCTATCAGACCTTTACTGATACCAACCCTCCTTAAACTGTTCCATGAAATAGAAAGGGAAGGAAAACTGGCTAGCACATTTTATGAAGCCAGTATTATACTTATCCCAAAACCAGGCAAAGACACCTCCAAAATGAGAACTATAGGCCAATCTCCTTAATGAACATGATGCAAAAATCCTCAACAAAATAACGGCAAACTGAATTCAACAACACATCAAAAAATTATTCACCATGACCAAGTAGGCTTAATCCCAGGAATGCAGGGGTGGTTCAACATACAAAAATAAATAAACATAATGAACCACATTAACAGAAGCAAAGCCAAAAACCACTTGATCATCTCAATAGATGCAGAAAAAGCCTTTGATAAGATCCAACACCATTTCATGATAAAAGCTCTAAGAAAACTAGGAATAGAAGGAAAGTACCTCAACATTTTAAAAGCTATATATGACAAACCTACAGCTAGCATTATACTTAATGGAGAAAAACTGAAACCATTCCCTCTAAAATCAGGAACCAGACAAGGATGCCCACTATCTCCACTCCTATTCAACATAGTACTGGAATTCCCAGCCAGAGCAATTAGGCAAAAAGAAGGAATAAAAGGAATACAAATAGATAAAGAAACTGTCAAAATATCCCTATTTGTAGATGACATGATCCTATACCTTAAAGACCCAAAAAAACTGTATTCAGAAGCTTCTAGACATCATCGATAGCAACAGCAAGGTAACAGGATGTAAAATCAACATAGAAAAATCACTAGCATTTCTGTACACTAATAATGAGCAAACTGAAAAAGAATGTATGAAAACAATTTCGGTTACAATAGCCTCAAAAAAAATCAAAAACCTAGGTGTAAACCTAACACAAGATGAGAATGACCTCTACAAGGAAAAGTATAAACTTCTGAAGAAAGAGATTGAGGAAGACTACAGAAAGTGTAGTGATATCCCATGCTCATGGATTGGTAGAATCAACATAGTAAAAATGTCTATACTCCCAAAAGTAATCTACATGTTTAATGCTATTCCCATCAAATTCCAATGACATTCATTAAAGAGATTGAAAAATCTACTGTTAAATTTACATGGAAACACAAGAGGCCACGAATAGCCAAGGCAATAATCAGTCAAAAGAACAATGATGACAGTATCACGATACCTGACTTCAAACTATATTACAAAGCAATAACAATAAAAACAGCATGGTACTGGCACAAAAACAGACATGAAGACCAGTGGAACAGAATAGAGGACCCAGATATGAAGCTAGACAACTATAACCAACTTGTCTTTGACAAAGGAGCTAAAAATATATGATGGAGAAATAGCAGTCTCTTCAACAAAAACTGCTGGGAAAACTGGTTAGCAGTCTGCAAAAAACTAAAACTAGATCCATGTATATCACCCTATACCAAGATTAACTCAAAATGGATCAAGGATCTTAATATCAGACCACAAATTCTAAAGTTGATATAGGAAAGAGTAGGAAATACTCTGGAGTTGGTAGGTATAGACAAGAACTTTCTCAATGGAATCCCAGCAGCACAGCAACTAAGAGATAACATAGATAAATGGGACCTCATAAAACTATAAAGCTTCTGTTCATTAAAAGAAATGGTCTCTAAACTGAAGAGAACACCCACAGAGTGGGAGAAAATATTTGCCAGCTACACATCAGACAAAGGACTGATAACCAGAATATATAGGGAACTTAAAAAACTAAATTCTCTCAAAACTAATGAACCAATAAAGAAATGGGCAAGTGAACTAAACAGACCTTTCTCAAAGAAGAAATTCTAATGGCCAAAAAACACATGAAAAAATGCTCACTTTCTCTAGCAATAAAGGAAATACAAATTAAAAACACACTAAGATTCCACCTCACCCCTGTTAAAATAACCATCATTAGCAACATCACCAACCACAGGTGTTGGCGAGGATGCGAGGAAAAAGGAACCCTCTTACACTGTTGGTGGGAATGTAAACTAGTACAACTACTCTGGAAAAAAATTTGGAGGCTACTTAAAAAGCTAAACATTGATCTACCATTTGATCCATCAATACCACTCTTGGGGATATACCAAAAAGACTGTGACACAGGTTACTCCTGAGGCACCTGCACACCCATGTTTATTGCAGCACTATTCACAATAGCCAAGTTATGGAAACAGTCAAGATGCCCTACTACTGACGAATGGATCAAGAAAATGTGGTATCTATACACAATGGAATTTTATGCAGCCATGAAGAAAAACAAAATGTTCTCATTTGCTGGTAAATGTATGGAATTGGAGAACATCATTCTGAGTGAGGTAAGCCTGGCCCAAAAGACCAAAAATCGTATGTTCTCCCTCATATAGGGACACTAGATCAAGGGCAAACACAACAAGGGGATTGGACTTTGAGCACATGATAAAAGCGAGGGCACACAAGGGAGTGGTGAGGATAGGTTAGACACCTAAAAAATTAACTAGCATTTGTTGCCCTTAACACAGAGAAACCAAAGCAGATACCTTAAAAACAACTGAGGCTAATAGGAAAAGGGGACCAGGAACTAGAGCAAAGGTTAGATCAAAAAGAATTAACCTAGAAGGTAACACACATACACAGGAAATTAATGTGAGTCAACTCCCTGTATATGTAACCTTATCTCAACTAGCAAAAACCCTTGTTCCTTCCTATTATTGCTTATACTCTCTCTTCAACAAAATTAGAGATAAGGGCAAAATAGTTTCTGCCAGGTATTGGGAGGGTGGGGGGGAGAGGAAGGGGATGGAGTGTGTGGTAAGGGAGGGGGTGGGGTCAGGGGGGAGAAATGACCCAGGCATTGTATGCACATATGAATAATAAAACAATAAAAAAATAAAAAATAAAGAAGTATGATTATATTAACCAAAGATGAAATATATATTGATGATATTAAAGGTTACAGAGAAGCTTGGTTACATATATGGTCTTAGGAGGTAGAGTGAAAGAGTTTGTAGTAACTTCATTTACTGCTCAAAAGGCATCTGTGTTTCAGTTTTCCTATCCTTATGTTGGGGATAATAATATAATACAAATTTTAGCAATTTTATTAAGATAAACTATTTTAATAAATCACCTTAACTCAGGGTAGATTCATAAAACATAAATTTACATAGAATATTTGTTCCTCAAAACTTAACATAAATATTATATACTCACTTTCTAATGAACAGACATCCTATATAATGACAAATGATTTTTATTTAGTTATACTTTCTTATTTATCTTTGCTTTCATATAGCTACCTATTTCTAATTCCTGCCTCCCTAATTAACATTAAAAACACATATTCTAACCCAGGACTTCTTCATGTCATTTGGTCACTTCTGTGAAAACCCCATAACTGATAAATATTCAAAGATATGATGTTATTTATTCAAAATAATGGGATTCATTCATAATGTAAGTTTATGTTAGATTCTCTACTAAAAAATATAGTTTAGATAGCTATATGTAAAATAAAAGCATTCAACAGATCTATGGCTAATGTAGATTTCAAATATTTGAGATGGTATTTTAATTTTTCTACTTTTAAATGTGCTGAGCTGAAAAATCAATAAAAGTATATAACTATTTTTTAAAGCTAAGAGACTAAAAAAATTAGACCTTAGCAAAATATAAGCTCAAGATACAACTACAAAGAAAATGTCTGACAAGTTAGAAAGAAAAATTTTCTAATTAAAATACATTTTGTATAAATTATGTATATACTTGAGGAATGTGCTAAGCAAATTTCTCCCTCAGTGACTTTCTACTTTCTACACCACCTTTCTATAGAAGACTTTCTACCTTGCAAAACACTCTTTCCATGAGTCTTTTAATATCTCTTTCCTTCACATCTGGCAAGTGTCTGCTCAAAAATTAGCTCAGCGTAGATCAAAATACATCTGACTCTCATCCCAACACAATCATTCTTTATTCCATGTGCTATTTTAAAATCTAACATGTCCTTTTCAAGTCTTTCTAATATCAAGCATTTAACATATACAGATACCAACATTATATATACATATATAAATACTAATAGATGCTATTGTATTTAAGTGCTAACATGTGCTAGCAAGTTGTGGTTTATCTTCCAGTTTCCCAATTTTCCAATCTCATTATAAGTTTGCAATATAATAAGTTGCATCTACTTTCTATAACAGTAAAATTAATACTTTTATTAGTTTGTCTTGCATTTTACATGATGAAATGAAAAAAATTACTTTTTACAGTATTTAGGAGGTCTACACTTTAAAATAATATGTTCAAAAAATAATGCTTTCTATTTCAATTTTCTTCATGATCCCACTAAGGTCTTTGAAATGAGATGTGCTGGCATACTTTTTAAAAAGTGTCTATCATTGTAATTAATTTGGACATTTATTAATATAAAAGATAGATGTTAAAAATTTCCTATGTTCTGGTGTAACAGGCAATTGCTTAATCAAGGTGTCTGGAAATGCCTAAACCATGTATTTTCTAAACCAAACTCTTAGCTACACAAAAAGTTGACCTTGATTTACTTAAAATTGCATAATGTGATTGCTCTTCAGGGAATTATATAGGCACTGTTGATGGCAAGCCTGCCTTCAAAATATATAAGTAATACCTGTTCTGTATGAAATGATAGTCTGTTCAGAAAATAAATATACCATACAAATTGTTGTCTCGTAGAAAGTCCATAATTCTTCAAATGTGATATGATCATGTTGGAAGTAATTATGTTAGTCTAATTACTTTTACAATTTTCCAATTTTTGCTACAATTAAATTTGACTGCTATTTTTAAGAAATGCATAATTCTACTTTAATTCCTGCTTAATAGACTCTTGAGAGTATATATTTTTTCACAGTATCGAGATCATATCTTAGGAGGAAATGGGAAGTTTAAGAAAATAAATTACCACATATCAGTATAATTTTATATATTAGAAACTGTTCTTCAGGCAAATGTATGGGAGCTGGGATTTGTTCTTCATTTCAACACTTAGTTTTTCTTCTGTGTATAACTATTTGTTCTCCATTAGAGTAGATTACTATTTACATGGCAATTACTAGGGCTTACACTATTATAAATCAATTCATTTCCACACAAATATTCCCTAATATTTACAAAGTTGAGGCTAGTCACAGTGGTTCATAAAGATGAAAAAAGTTAGATCTGGGGATGAGGCTCAAGTCATATAATCACTGCCTAGTAAGACAGAAGACCTGAATCAAATCCCAGTACCACCTACAACCCAAAGAAAAAACTTTCCACTGTTATTTGCTTTGGGTAGACTAAATGCCTACTTGAAAAATGAAACTAATAAGTTTTAGTTTTGACATAGCAACTTTTCTAAAAGTGGCTCATTCTTAGTGCCATGAGAGAGAAACTGAGATGCCTTTATAATAATTTATTCATTTACTTATCTGACATTCCTGTTATATAGCTCAGACTGACCTTGAACTCTATGTAGCACATACAGTTGACCTCAAACTCTCCATCTTCCTGCCTCAGCCCTCTGACTGCTGAGATTACAAGATGCTAGCTTACTTGTCTTTGGTCTGGCTTGTGAAAATACATTAGAGCCTTAAGGGAGAGCACAAACAATGGAGGCAATTCAAAGTTATATGCAAGACATTCAAACAATTTTCATGTTGGTGTAGTGCAAAGTCATAGGCATAGTACATTAGAGGTAAGACTAGACAGGTACAGACCAGCCACATGAGGTAGCAATTGGGTGATTCTTTTTGAAACTTTGAATTCATCTGCATGTGTTGTAGGTGTAATTTATTACTTGCAAGTTAATTTATTTTACTGTACATATTTAATAAGATAATAAATTTATATAAAATGTTACATAGTAAAAAGACATATAGTCCATATTCACAATATGAACTATTTCTTTTCCAAGTTTATACAGTATAATAATCAATATAGTTTATTCACCTTACTATTTTCTAAATACCCATTCAAACTACAAAATATTTTCAGAGGTTTAAATAAAAATATAATGTGTGTGTGACTTTTTATTAAACTTACCTTGAACCACTCCACCAATCCTTTTTTAAGAAGGGTTTTCAAGATAGAGTCTTGCAAACTGTTTGTCCGGGGCTGGCATCGAGCTGTGATCCTCCTGATCTCTGCCTCCTGAGTAGTTAGGATAACAGATGGGAACCACTGGTTCCCAGGTTATTAAATACTTTTAACAATATTTAATAAAAGATGGAAAAACTAAAATAAATGCTTGAAAACCAGTCCAACAATCTGTGGAAGATAGATCTAATTTTCAAATTCTAAACTGGGTGCAATGGTACAAGCTTTTAATCCTAGGCTACTGAGGAGGCTGAAGTGGGACAATTGCTTGAGTCCAGAAGTTCAAGATCAGCCAGAGCAACACATAGGAAGACCCAGTCTCCAAAAAAAAAAGAATTCTAGAAAATAATAAACTGCCTTTTAAAATACAGAAAAGAACTGTGACTTCAAGTGTGATGGAGTAGCTAAAAAAGACCAGTGGTCAAAAAAAATAAAAGAAACCTAGAGTATTGGCATAGATTTCAGGCATTTGAAGCTGGGCAGCTATGGGAATAAAACAACTGATAGATTGAGACATCAGAGAATGGAAAACATCTAAGAGGTTTTGTTCTTAGTGACTATGTCAATCCAAAGTGCAGGCAGAAAGTGGGAACCTTGGTACTGTAAGACCCGTCAAGAGCAGATGCTAAGAATATGAAACCAAGAAACTCTTCATGCATATTTGGTGATGCAGGCTATGGTCAAATTTCTCAAGAACAATTGCTATATGTTAAGGTTGATTAATTGGGCAAGTAAAATCCATGAAATATCTTTCTATGAGGGATTAATTCCCATAGTAAACAAATTTAAAAATCAGAGAAAACAATTATTTTAAGATATTTGTCAACAGGCAGGTAGGATTGCTCTCTGAGAAGGAAAATGATAGGAGGAGATCTTCCATCCCACTGGTCTCTGCCTGCAGAAAATTGCCTTGTTAGGGCAAAGTAAGGGGAACTTAAAGGGAGCCTGGTACTTTTGGTAAAGAAAAGAAACCTGAATTTTATTTAAGGATAGATGTGGTGGTTACAATGGGGCAGAGAACTGAAGAAAGGCATGTATATAGGGAAAGATCTCCACAAATCGGGTTAAAAGTCCCTTGTATTTTGGGCTATTGATCTCTATATGCACTAGGTGAAAAACCAGGTGACTAGGTAAAGAACAATTATAATACATAGGACCATTTTACAGCTGTATGCTAGAAAATTCCAAGAGGATCCCACAGACCTGTGAATTCTTCCAATTTTAACATCCAAAGTAGGAAAGTATTGTTGCAACTATGAATCATTTAGTAGTTCCCATAATATGAGGGGCCTAAACTAGCACTAGATTAAAGCCCAGTCAAAACCTATGATAGATTAAATTTTAAGAAAAAACATCAAATAGATCAAGCTGATCCAAAATAACACCTTCAACAATAAATGCTAGATATGTGAAATAATTTTCCTCATGGTTATTAGAATGTAGTATTTGTTGACTAATGTCATTGGGAGTTAGGTTTTTGATTTTTATTTTAGTAGTAGAGGTAAACAAGCCTAATAAGGATCTTTAAATAAGGTGTAATCGCTTCACCTGAAGTACTTGTTCTTTCTCTTTTTCTACTTCATCCATATTTTGCATTTTCACTTGTTTTTCTCCCTCTAATGAAAGCAAAGTCTACCTTCTTTAAAAACCAAAAATACTTTCCTGAAAAAAAAAAACACTCCCTTTCATCTCTGTGCTTTTTAATAATCTTCTTTGTTATTTTCTGAATAATAAACACCAATTATAGTAGCGGTAGCAGCAGCTGGTGATTTCACTGTTATTGTCTCTATTGCTGCTCTCCTGGGTCCTCTGGCCCTATTTTTTTCCTTCTCTAATCATACAGAACTTTGGATGAATATTAATTAACGGATTGATGAATATATCAAAAGAGGTTAAAACTAGGGTCATGGTAGGCAGTGTTTACTCCCACATTAGTTAATTTTCTCTTGCAATGAGTTTCAGATGGTAAAATAAATGTAACTACAATTATAGCTATATGTTATTTCTCAAGTTCAGTGTGACAAGTTCGATTTTTGAAAGGTTATAATAAATTCATTGGTATGGTTTGATATTTTAAAAGGTCAAAGTGCTATCTTTTTAGTTATTTTTCACAGTAGCAAATAAATGGTTATTACTTATTACTTATATTTTGCAAATCAGAGATATTTTTGACAGAAAAAGAACAGTAGTGAGAATTGGATTTTAAAAGTTTATGAGCAATACATTAAAAGCTTTTAATCCATCTCCTTACAAATAGGATTCGAAGCTGTGCTTGCTGTGATTCAGAAGCTCTAGATAATCATGTAGCCTGAAGCATAGCACTTTCTATAGGAATTCCAGTAGTTAGTGATATCATCCACTGCCCATCCTACTTTGGCTTGCTTAAATGTTGCCTATAACAAAAATCCATTTAATTATTGTTTTTCCCTGGAGAAAAAGATGTTTTAATATAGAAACAAAGATATTTTTGTATATATAAACATGTACATGTTTATACCATTCAAAAGAATTATAATCCTTGAAATTATAAAATGATGTGTTTAGTAATATTCTGTATTGCTCAAAAATATATTTTATTTCTTATTTATTTTTCTTTTTTTTATTGTGCTGAATGGGGAGGTACGTTGTGACATTTACGAAAGTTTTTACAATATATCAAACATGTCATACTCAAATTCACTCCCTCTACCACTCTCCTTTATCCCCTTCTCTCCCCATTCCTGGAATAATTCAACAGGTATCATTTTTCCATTTACATACATGTGGACACAATATTTGCACCATATTCACCATCCTACACCCTTTTCCCACATCCTCCCCATTCCCACTGGTACCATTCTCCCAAACACGATCTGTCTACCCTCCTGTTCTCCGATTTTGTACAAGAGAAAAAAAAATGACATTTTGTTTGTTTAAGATAGCTACATAGGATGTTTCTTTGTGACATTTGCATGTATATATGTATTATAATCCGAATTGGTTCATCTCTGTTTTTCTTCTTTCTACGTTAGTTGCCTTCTTAAGGTGATTTCAATAGGTTTTAAAATTCTATATTCATTCTTGTTTAGAGAGTACATCAACCATATTCACTTTCTTTAGAATGAAAACATATCACTTCACATTCTCATTCACCAATTAGTATTTGTTTAATGCTGAGCAGATAGTTTGGAGTTACCACTCTTAGTTATTATTAAAATTAAAACTTAAGGACCCAATTTATAGTGACCACTTAAAAATACATATTATATTATTTTGTCATTTTGCAAACCTATCCATAAATGCTTTATAGTTACAATAGAACAAACTACACTTTCCCTAAACCTTCACCACTTTCAAACTATGTTAAAAATATAAGATGTAGATGTCTGTAACTACATGACTATGTATAAGGTTTTGTATATGAATGTAAAGATAAACATAGATATCAGAAGAATATATATACATATATGCACATATGCATTTCCCATTGAAAATATAACACTGTAGTTCTTTGTGTATATCAAAGAAGTGGTTGGTGAAAATCATATCCCATTTACCACCAAAAAGCACTTTAGACAATAAATGACTATTTTGTTTATTTCTTTAGATAGTGAGAAGGTAGCATGCATAGACTCTTACTATGGTTTCTCTGTCATCTAGTTTTTCATATACAAGTCCTTGTAAAACATTCTCAGAATCAAATTTGTGTAAGCTCTGGCCTTAATTCCTCTTTTACCAATCAAATCAACTTCTTTTCCTACCTCCTGGACATCAAAAATCTCCAAATGCATGACCAAGAAACCTTTCCTGTGTGGCTGGAGAAGGGAATGAATTATACAAGTCTAGTAAGAACTGTCCATAGAGGAAGCTAAATAGTAAGGGCTTGGGAAAAAAAATCACTGGCACATCTATCTCATGGATACATTTAAAAATGTTTGTTTAGAAGTGAGACATTTAGACAGAGTATACATTTATAAATGTCTACTGAGTTTTTAAGGCCACTGGCAGCAATAAAAAGTACTCCATTAGAAGTCTTGACTAAGATTCCACTTTCAAATACTCCATGATGTAGAATTATATTTTTATGTTATTGTAAGTGCTGTTTCCATTTTTTCTGCATAAATGTTGATGTAGGTTTCATTTTTTGTAGTCTTTACTCCATGCAATAGAAGAGAACAAAGGAAAAACAAAAATATGAATACTCCTGAACCAAACCAGGAGAGTCTGTCTAAAAATGCCTCTGTTTAATCCTTTTCCCATAATTTTATATTAAAATAATTCTTTCTTTTTACATATAGTAAGTAACCCCAAACTGTTGAGTGATTACATTAAACTTATATAATATGAGACAACACTAAAAGTAGACTGATTGGTAAGAAAAACATGCTCTGTATGTTCAAAGACATATAGGATTTTGCGTCTATGGAAACAGCCAAGATGCCCCACTACTGATGAATGGATTAAGAAAGTGTGATATTTAATATACAATGGAATCTTATTTCACCACAAAGAAGAATGAAATTTTGTCATTTGCAAGTAAATGGATGGAACTGGAGAACATCGTCTTAAGTGAAGTTAGTCAGGTTCAGAAAGTCAAAGGCTGTATGTTTTCTCTCATTTGTGGAATACAGACCTAATACAAATACAGTGATACTATGAAAAACAGGTCAAGCTTAGGGGAAGTCACATTCATGGGTGGGCGGGTAAAGGAAGGAAGTTAAGAAGGCAAATATAGTTGATGTACTTTCTATACAAGAATAAACATATACTTTTTAAACCAGATGACACTACCATAAGGAAGGACTGAGGTAGAAAGAAGAAAAATGGAGATGAACCAAATCAGGCTATAATACATATATACATGGAAGTGCCACAAGGAAATGCCTTGTGTAGCTATCTTAAACAAGCAAAAAATGTCATTTTTTTCTTATACAAAGTCAGAGAACAGGAGACTAGAACATGTCTTGCCTGAGGGGCTTGGTACCAGTGGGAGAGGGAAGGAGGTGGGGAAATGGTAAAGGAGGGGTAACTATGTTGGAAATACTATGTATACATGTATGCAAATGGAAAAGTGATATCTCTTGAAACCATTTCAGGAATGAGAGAAGGGAGGATGAAGAGAATAGTAGAGGGGTGAATTCAAATATTATATATAAGAACTTTTGTAAATGCCACAATGTACCCCCACTCAGCACAACAATAAAAAAATATTGATTTCTAAATGCTCCCAAGCAATCTGTGAATAATTATCTTAAAATTTATTATTGGAATACCATGACTTGATCTTTGCTATGTCAATGCAGAATTGAGATTTGTTTCACCATAGACTCTTCATTTGCCTTGCATACTTTCACAAAAAGGCTTGCATTTTCTTAGTGTAAATGGATCTCTAATACTGAGCTTTGCTCTAATTAAGAAAAATACTTGACATCAATTTCAGATTCTAGTGTGAGTACACCACTTGAATATTACTGAAACAGCCATAAGACCTCTGGTTGTTACTTGCTTTCAGATGTTCTAGAAGATTAAGACTAACCCCCCAGAAAAACATCCTGCAGAAGTTCTTATTCTAATTACATTTATGTATTGTCACCAAGATATATTTTCCTTGACATTCCAGAGATCCGTATAAAACATTAATACACTATTTTCAACTGTTAATTGAAAATTTGAAGAGATGGCTGATATCTCAAGTTCCTCATTACATTGTAATAGCTCCAACATGAAACAACTTATTTGAACATCTTTAGTAATCAAATCAATTACTGCCCAACCATGCATTGGTGGATTTTGCAGGGACAGTGATGTATTTGCCTAGCAAGTGTTTGAGTAGGTCAAGCTATAGATTCCACCCTAAATTTTTTTCATTATTTTTTGTTAAATTATATAAATTAAGGACATTGATATTGTTTATACTCCTTTTTATCTGTAGGACTAGCATTTGCATACAAAAATATGGACATGCATATATACATATAAATAAAACAAAATATTTTCTATTTGAGGAATGTAAGATTGCCTAGTTAGCTTAAAAATTGGAGGGTATAACTGGACTATAAAATTTTATTATTCATTTTACATGTGTCTTTACTTTTTAAATTTTCTGGCTATACATAAAATTACAAATAGAATTATTTTTCAAACTAGTACAGCTCATCCAGAGCAAGAATATAGGTACTTTTGAAGCATATTTACATATAACTATCTGCTTTCCACAACAACAAACAGGCTAACACATTTATTTAAGTAAAAATTTTAAAATATTTCATGCCTGACATTTTACTAGAAATGATTATATCTCTAAAATAAAGGCATTAAATAAACCAGATCCCTGTGAGAAAAAAATGTTTAAATATTTTTGAAAATTTATTTATGAATGCCAATAGCAACTCTTTATTTCAATGTTGTTGTTTGTTTTGATTTGAAATACATTGACTACTGATATATTTTAATTATATGTGGAAGCTAATTAGTAAGAAAAAAACCTTAATATTCCTTTGATTAAATTCATTCTATTTTATACCCCACAGCTAAGACAAAATTTAACCTGGGGTAATATTAATATTTTAGAGCATGTTTAAATATAAATTAAAGATTTAGTATGTTTATTTTATACTGTAAAATGTTTTCTAAGAAGTTTATAAATGGATTATTTATATAACTAAATGTAAATAATGAATGTATTTAATAATAAATGCAAAATAAATGTAGATTTAAAAATTGCTAATTTTACTATTTCAACAGTGGTTCCAAACTTCTTTTAGAAAAATGTTAGATATATACAAACAGCTAAAACTAGGAAACAGGTTTAACCTCATATTCTGTTTCAGTGGTTCTGTCTCTGTTTATTTCATTAAATGATAAGTATTAACTGTGCAACTTGAATATATACTTCACAGACTGTAAAGGACTGAGGATGTGGAGCTGTGTGTAGCAGCTAACACCACTTTCAGATCTGCCATTAAATGATCTGTTGCCTCTGAAAATCCATTTTCAGAGTCTGGAAATAAGATCCATGAGAAGATAAGGTAAACAAACATTTCCTCAACAATTTTATGATTTCAAAAAAAATTAAACAAAAATTTTAAATGCTGCCTGAATAAATTTCTAATCAAATATGCAGGGTCATATTTGGACAAGTTGTTCTTCCATGTAACTTAACATAGTCTGGAAACAAGATTTTCCAGCAACTTGATTTCAGGTAATTTTAAAGAGAGATGAAATAGCTGAATTGTAATTTACACTATATTTTCCCCACGAAAAGTCAACTTGTAAATGAGAAAGTTGACGTTTGGAGAAGAAAAAAAATAGTTGACAAAGAAGACTAATAAAGCAATCACACATAGAACAGAAGGTGAAAATACAAAAGGAGTAGAAAATGATTGTACAGAAAATAATCAGCATTCTCCACACTGTAATGGTGCACTTAAATTAATCAAAACTTTGGTATTAACAATCACTATGGAAAAACATATTTTATTTTACTAAAATAAATTCACATTAGTTATTCAGAATAGTTGAATATGCTTTAATATCACTTATTAAATTGTTAATAAGACTCTAGGATATATTTCTGAACTGTTTTTAAAGGAATATTAATTAATTCTAGCAGGAAATACTCTGTGCTTTATCATTACATTTTCATCTATGGAATTCCCAGTCATGGTTCTATCTTTATTCTCTGTTTAGTACCTATTTGTCTTTTTTCCAAAATTACTCTTAATGTAGATAGAGTATTCCAGTGAACTTCTAGTAATATAACATCTGAGTCTAAACAATGTACTTAAATAATCAGGAAAGGAAAAAATCACAATGAATATAACAGGAAAGGGACAAAAAGATCTTCTAGTAGTGTATCCTTTTATTTTATCCTCTATATCCATACATGTATATATTTAAATATATATTCCACTATTGTATGCATTACTACAATAATATGAAACTCTCATTAACTACCCAAAGGGAAAATAGCAATGTAAAAGTATTAGTATATTTCTAAAATATGTGCCTACAAGTGGTTCTGAGATGTAACAAGTTTTCAGAGTAGAGGAGAATGAATAAAAATGTCTCTATCACTTTGTATAGAAAGATAATTATATTATTCCTTACTGCTTTAGGACAGAATTGATTTGTTGTAGATTATACAACAAACATGAAAGCCCTTCTTAACAATACTAAATTTGGAGGTACCTTGGGGAAAATGGATAAGTTCTATTCAAGTTCCAAGTTCTATTCAAGTTTCATATAAAGATATGTATTCTACATACAAGTAGATATGTGTATACATATGTTTTTCTACATGTATTTATACGTAGAGAACATAACCATTTTAATACTTGAGATCACCCTAAATTACTGTCTCTAAAGTCTGAATCAGAGTTTCTGCTCATGTGAAATAGCAGTGACAATAATAACAACATATAGTAGTCAAGAAGAAAAACTGAAGTACAGCCAAGAGCTATTCGTATAATAGTTTCTTGATAATGGTGATTTTTACTTTTTGAATCTGCTCTAGAACATAAAACTAAAGGCTAAATGGAAAATTATGAAATATAAACATTTCTTGTTTTGGTTTACCTCTTGTGTTGTGTATACACATAAAGTCCAGAAGTACTGATTCCAAAAGAGAAAGAAGCAAATCTTTACATTTTTCTGTTGTAAACATTTCTTTACTACAAAGAATGCTAACAAAATTCTGAAAATTTTCCAATTAAGTAACATTACTGATTAAAAGGCACATCATGGTGATGAAACCATTTTGCCTTGAAAAATAACTTTTACATAGTACCAAATAAATAGGCAATATATCTATCTGGCTTTAAGTTGGACAAAAAATATCAGAAATATTTGATTTTTATATTGATTATTAACATGACTTCAAATTATTCCAATTTTTTAGTATGTCAAAGTAGTAAAGTAGAAATCCTGTCATGCTGAGTACATTCATCAAGAAAATTATTATGTAGTATGAATTATTTCTGTTTCAATGATTTTTAAATTTGAGAGTTTTTATACTTAAAAGAATTTTGTAATCAGCACTACTAAACAACTGTCTTTTTTATTCATTCAAAAGTCACTAAATTTCTACCTCAAATCCATAATTACATTTATTTGGCTATGAAATAAAAGAGATAGTCTCAATAAAATAAGAGTACCTGTCACGCACATAAACACAGAAGTACATTTTGAAATGATTTATTACTGTTATGAAAATTTAGGCCGTGAAAGTGATCTTTGATATAATTGTTACACATATATAAGTACTGAGGTAAATTTTCCATATAGTGTGGAAGATGAAAATATACCTAGAACATGAATGAAAATCAGTTGTGAACCTATGAGAATTAGAGTTGGCATGCATCATATTGAGAGAAAAATGTATAGTGTTTTTCTAAAATGAGACAGTGATATACAAATAACATCAGAGCTGGAGAAAACAGCTTTGCTGTGTATGAAAAAATACCTTGTGAACTTTCCTAAGGGTGGGAGAGGTAGTTTTTATTATCACAATGGCAGAGGAAGGAAAGGCTATTGAAGCATGAAAATATCCTAGATGGTTTGCTTTTACAGTGTGTGGCAGAATAAAGAATAATTCTGTCCACATTGCCAATAAAGACCACTTGAAAAACATTCACTTTATGTAATGGCGGCAGCATCAACACCAAAAACACTTAAAAATGACCTTGTGGTGAAAACTGAGAGACCCATAAAACTCTTTTGGAAGTTGTATTGTAAACTCTAATTGGTGATTTAAATAAGTGAAAGAAAATACTGTGAGTCAGACAATTGGCTGTTTTAAATCATACCCAGTCTTCGTAATTTAAATATATTCAAGTATTATCCAGCATTACTGGAAAGCAAATCATTTTATGGAAATTGATCATACTTGTATAAACTTATTTGATAAAATGAGTAAGGAGTATGTTTGCAGACATACAATATTAATAAATGCAAGTCTAACAAGTTTTAAGTGTAACCATCTCAAATGTAAAACTCATGTATAATAGCATAACCAAATGTCACATTTCTTATACTACATGACTCCAAATAAACCTTACTGTTACTTTAACATGTCCTACCACACCTGTAACTTCTTCTACATTATTTGTTAAATCATGAGAAAACAGAATGTCTTATTTTAGTGTTTATGAGTATTAACATTGATAATTCTAATCAAAATGATGCATGGGTAAATGTCATAGAATAATTGATAAATGTTAAACGGGGCCATATGGAGGTAGAACTAGGCAGTAACAAATTCACAAATTCAATGCCAATCCAGTTATTTGCATATAAGAAACTCCTTGGTGATATTGCCTATCAACAGTGTATATTGAGGAGACAACAGATGTTTGGATAAAGATAGGTACTTGATAATTAAAAAGATAGAGCTAGAAGAGGGGGCAGTGAGAGGGGATTTGATGAGGAGCAAAACAGGTATGAGGTGTGGGGGTTGTAGGGTAATGGGTCCCTAATATGTATAAAAGTGTACATAAGTTGTCTGGGGGGAAGGTGCTATTGTCAGGGATTGCAATATTATTGGATGGATGGGGATAATGCACAGAGATGGCATAGTAGACTAGTGACTGGTGAGTTTGGAGGAGGTAAGGGCAGTGGAGGAAAGGTGGGGGAGAATTGGAGGGAAAGAAAAACAGAGAAGAGAATAGAAGAAAAAGAAGAAAAAAGCTGGAGGATATAAGGAAAGTGGGGCAAGAGGGATCAGAATGGAAAAGGGAGATACATAACAATAGAGTGTAAAAAAAGGAAAGAAATGAAGAAAGTAAAGTTAAAAAATAATAAAAATACTAAATAAAAAAGAAAACAAAAATCAGTTTGCTGAATATTTTGCATTGTCCTCTGATTTCAAATCCAGGTGCCGACACTTTTGACATGGGTTTTCTCAGTCCCTTCTTCAGGTTGATATGGTGGACAACTTTGGGTGAATTGGCTCTGAATGTTTTAGCCGAGGCTTTTCTTGGTTGGATGGGCTGTCTGGTGATGAGTTCTCTAAAGTGGTCCTGCCAGGAGCTGGTTTGTGAGCAATCACCAGACCCTTTTGCCCACTGTGGGCAAGCTGAAATTGAGCTTTTTGATCAATATATTTTCATTTCACTACAAGTTTCTCCAAGGTGGTCAAATTTGTTGCTGATTTCACCAAATGGCAGCTGTGTCACTCTGTCCACCACTCAGTTTAGGGCAATTCAGCCATCTGCCCTCATCCCAACAGGCTAAGAAAGCACAGTGTTTGGACCCTTCCCCACTCAGGCTATGTCAGCTTAGCATTCCACTCTACTCCCACTCAGGTGAGGTCAGATCAGCTTTCATCCCACCCCTGCCAGATAGAGGTGAATTGTATCCTCCATTTATGGCCACCAGTTTTGTTAAGGAGGGTGCAATATGCCCATCAGCTGTGCTTAGCTATGACTCTTTGAGAGCAGGTGATGTGTCATGCTCACCTGGCAGGGTTGCAGATTCACTCCAGCAAAATTGGGTCAGCTCCAGCAGGGCACAGGTAGGCAAGAGTCTGAAGTTCTATGTCTGTATGGTATAGTGGGTCCAAGAATTCACAGATTTTTGCTCAATTTGTTTTGCATTTTTCTGCACTGAGTCTTTGCTTTTTCCAACGGGGAAAGAGAAAGTAAGAAGTTTAAAAAGGGGTGGGGGCAGGTGTGGCTTTTCAGAAGATAAACCAGCAGCTGTGCCAGTCTCCAGCTGTTATGTACAATAAAAAAAAAACTATTTTAAATGTTGTTTGCACACCCTATGTGTTGGTAATAATTTATTTGTCTAAAATATCAGAGTTACCAGATACTTGCTTCTACAACTCTGAATACTTTTTCTGAAATCCGGGAGCTCAGGGTTTCTGTGTCCCCAGCTATCTGCCATCTTGAAATCTATAAGACATTTGTTTTATTACACTATTTTGGTGCAATGAGATCAAAGGGCAGGATTACTTATTTTCAAATGTTTAGAAAATGCATCATGAAATGTATTCAGTGATACCCCTAGTTCCTCACTAAATTGTATTTTTTTTTCATTTCAGGCCAAATATGCGAAAAGCTTAACTTAATCAACAGTTTTTAGACCACCAAATTATGACAGAACATTACATGCTAAGTAAAGAGCAAACCACTAATGCAAAAATTTTAATCCATTTAAGAAACATGCCAAAATTTCACCTTCACTCACTGAATATTATATAACATTATACAGTGCCACATTTTTGTCATTTTGTTATAGAATTCACATTTTTATTAACTTTATATGAAGAAGTATTTTCCAATAATGTTAAATGAGACCTGCCTGAAAATGATATGTACATTATATTAATTTTATATCTGCTGTGGTATACTTATTTATTTTAATGAATTTGAGTCTCAGATTTTACACATTTTAATGTTCCATTTACCCTTTTAATTGACAAACAGAAATAATACCCAGGTTGAAGATAAATTTATACTTCTGCCTAAAGCTTATGAGGCCGTCATGAAATGAAAACATCAACCACAAAGTCACATTATTTGACAAATTGCAGATGAGTAGAATCACTCAGAAAAGGATTATTCATTTAGGATGATAATTTATGTATAAATACCACATTTTCTTGATTCATTCATCAGTAATGAGGCATCTTGTTTTTTCCATAACTTGGCTATTGTGAATAGTGCTGCAATAAACATGGGTGTGCAGATGCCTTTGAAGTAACCTGTGTTGCATTCCTTTGAGTATATCCCAGGAGTGGGATTATTGGCTCATATGGCAGCTCTATGTTTAGAGTTTTAAGAAGCCTCCAAATATTTTTCCAGAGTGGTTGCACGAGCTTGCATTCCCAGCAGCAGTGTACAAGGGTTCCTTTTTCCTCACATCCTCGCCAACACGTTTGCGGTTGGTGTTATTTATTATTATTATTATTCACTTATTCACATGTACGTACATTGTTTGGGTCATTTCCCCCCTCTGCCCCCTGCCTCTCCTACCCTCTCTGCCCCCTCTCTTCTAGGCAGAACCTGATCTGCGCTTTTCTCCAGTTCCATTGAAGAGTAGAAATAAGCAATAATAAGAAAGATACAGTGTTTTTGCTAGCTGATGTAAGGACAGCTATACAGAGAGATTCCTAGCATTGCTTTCATGTACAAATGTGTTACAACCCAGGTTGACTCATCTCTAACTGATCTTTACCCTGATGATGGCTATTCTAACAGGGGTGAGGTAGAATCTCAATGTGGTTCTGATTTGCATTTCCTTTATGGATAGAGATGGTGAGGTTTTTTTTCATGTGTTTTTTGGCCATTCGAATTTCTTCTTTTAAGAAAGTTCTGTTTAATTCAGTTGCCCATTTCTTTATTGTTTCATTGATTTTAGGAGAGTTAGTTTCTTAAGTTCCCTGTGTATTCTGGTTATCAGTCCTTTGTCTGATGTATAGCTAGCAAATATTTTCTCCCACTCTGTGCAGCAGCTTTTTAATTTTATGAAGTACCATTTGCCCATCATTTTTCTTAGTTGTTGAGCTGCTAGGGTTCTATTGAGGAAGTCCTTGCTTATACCTATCAGTTCCAGAATGTTTCCTGCTCTTTCCTGTATTAACTTCAGAGTTTTGGGTCTGGTCTGATATTAAGGTCCTTGATTCATTTTGAGTTGATACTAGTACAGGGTGATAGACATGAATCTAGTTTCAGTTTCTTGCAGATGGATAACCACTTTTCCCAGCAACATTTGTTGACAAGGCTTTCTTTTCTCTAACGTATATCTTTGGCACCTTTGTCAAAAAAGAGGTGGGTATAGTTGTGTGGATTCATATCCAGGTCCTGTATTTTGTTCCACTGGTTTTCATGTCTGTTTTTGTGCCAGTACCATGCTGTTTTTATTGCTATTGCTTTCCATGAAGAAGAATAAAATCTTACCATTTGCAAGTAGATGGATGGAATTGGAGAACATCATTCTGAGTGAGGTTAGCCAGGCTCAGAAAACCAAAAATTGTATGTTCTCCTTCAGATGTGGACTTTAGATCTAGGGCAAATACAGCAATTTGGTTGGACTTGGATCATGTGACAAGGGGAGAGCACATACAGGAGGTATAAGGATAGGTAGGAAACCCAAAATATGAAAGTCTTTGATGTCCCCACTGCAGAGGAACTAATACAGAAACCTTAAAGCAACAGAGGTCAACATGAGAAGAGGATCAGGAAGCAGTGTAAACGTCAGTTAAAGATGAATCAACTTGGGTTGTAACACATTTGTATATGAAAGCAATGCTAGGAATCTTTCTGTATAGCTATCTTTAACTCAACTTGCAAAAATGTTTGTCTTCCTTATTAAGCTTATGTCTTCTCTTTAACAAAATTAGAGATAAGGGAAGTTCTGCCTGGAAGTGAAGGAGAAAGGGGGTAGAGGGTGGGGGAGGGGGGCAGGGGGGAGAAATGACCCAAACAATGTATGCACATGTGAATAAATAAATAATTTAAAAAGTAAAATACAAATAAAATTAAAAGAAATAAAAGAAAAATTTAAAAACAGATGATAAGTTATTCTTACGGTAAGTTCTAATTCAAATAGGTAAGGTTAAAGGTGAAAGGGAATTGGAAGATGTAACTTTTTTTGTTTGTTTGTTTGACTGGGCTAGGCTTCCCACTTATAGAACAGACACTTTGTTACTTGAGCCACGCCTCCAGTCCATTTTGGACTGTTTGTTTTGGAGATGGGGGTCTCATGTATGATTTACTTGTGCTGACCTCAATCTGCTATCCTCCTTACTTCATTTTCCCAAGTAGGTAGAATTACAGGCATGAGTCACAAGTACTTGTGTATGAATATAAAATTTAAAATTAAAACTATTACAAACTGAAACATTAATGCAATTTTATGCAAATACTTTTTGCTTTTATATATATTTTAGACTTCAATCTGAAACAGAGAATGTGCCTAATGAAGAATTTGATCTTCATTTTTCTATGATATGACATATTAAATTGCTCTTATTTTATGTGTGCTAATTTATAACCAGAAACATAAACAAATATTGAGACTATCAAACCTGATTTTAATAGGTATTGATTTACTTACTCTCATAGATTGAGTTAGGAAAAATTAAAACACTAATTTAATAAAATTATGTTGGCATGGTAAATTGTGCTTTTTTTAGGTGAAATATATATTTAGTTATAAAAGTAAATGATAATAAATAAGCAAAAAAAACATAGCATTTTATCCTAGAGACAGCTATTCCCTAAGTTAAAATAAGCTAAAGTTACAAAATTCAAAATGTATATTCAACATGTGATGTCACTGAATATGAGAAAAATAAATGAGGCATAATTTTCTTTAAATTGCAACTAGAGAATCATCATTGTTTAATCACAATTAAAACATATACTGTTTGTGAAGAAAGGGCAATATTAGCTAGCTATGTTCATTTTTATTTTCTAGGTAATTAATATGTTGTAAAATAACATTTTATAATTTGAATATTCTGGTAATTTCTGATCTTTGTAACTAGTATGATGAACATTTATAGAATTTTTCAGCCGTCACATAGAGTAGAAATATATTTCATAAGAAACTCTCACTCAAGATGCATTCCACACACTTTTTAACCATACTCAATGTTTCCATGTTTGTTCTCCAATTGACTTGGCTCCATTGCTAACTCAATTTGGCTCCATTGCTAACTCAATTTGGCTCTGAAAATATTTATGAAATTGATCTAGTTCTTGAAAAGTATCTTTCTAATCTCCATGCTGTTCATGTTGAAACTTGATATTTAGGTTTTGATTCTTCCGTTAGTTTTCACCTGTCTTCAACCTTCCCAACTGACATTTCTTCATTGTACAAACAAGGACTATAACCATCCACCAACCCAGGTATTCAGTTATCTCACCCCATATCTACAGTTCCTAAGTCTGCACAAAAAGTCCATGCATTATGCAGCCTTAATTTCACCCTTCAGGACCATTATGAGGAAGTAAAATATTTTCCTCAAAAGAAAAAAAATGGTGCACATAACTCTTTCCAAGTGAGAATTCTGAGTAATATTACAGAATGATTGATGTGAAAGGGGGAAATTATAGCTATGGGAATAGTATGCACCAATCATTGGACATGGTAAAATAGCAAAAATGCTGCTAGCTTACACTCTGAGAGGTAAGAAGGAGAGGAATTCATGATCTTTGTCTTTTAAAACCATTGTTAGTCTTCCCCCAAAAAGAACATCCACTGTTGATACTGTTATGAATTGTTAAATGCACCTTAAATTAAATTGATTTGCTATTCTCCGTCAGATAGGGTCTCATTCTTTTGTCCTGAGCAAGTCTTAGGACATGATCTTTTTACCTCTGCTTCCATAGTAGTTGGGATTACAGGTATGCACCACCATGCCCAGCTTGTTTTTGAGATAAGATCTTGCTTTTCTTTGCGGGGTGGAGGCTGGGTTGACCTCAAACCTTAAGTCTCTCATCTCTGCCTCTGGAAGCATGTGTCACTGTGAGTAGACCCTACCATTCTCTTTTAACCTTACCAGGAAGCCTTTTAGAATCCAAATTCTGATATTCCTAAACAAAACACCTGTCACTAGTTTTGTATGTCTTCTCCAACCTGATTCTCAATGTTGGTGCTTCATCATTTCATGGTGAGGAGAAATGTTTCCCAAAGGGTATTGCAGACAAATTGATTGCACTTAATTAACACTTCAAAATAAAAAAGGAGAAATTGATGAATTAATTTGGATTGAACTATGTATCTTCAGGTCTATCAACTGATGGGATGCTATATAGAAACCATGTTCACCTATGTCCACACATGATATAAGTCTCAAATAATGTTGATATCTAACAACTACATGCAACATGTGTTCCTTTGTGCCTATATTCTTGTGTGGAAATACAGCTACTGATATAGCTCTCTCATGAGCACTTATTGGCTTGTATCTTAGTGACATTCATAAAAAATATTAAAATACTTCAGAAAATACACAAGAAAACCATGTAGTCTTGTGCTACCTTTTTCCAATAGAGGATCCTTCAATTACTCAGGGGAGCTTCCCTAAGTAGGTGATGTGTAATATGGGACACATCACCTATAAACAGCTGGTGAAGAGTTTAAGCATATCCTGTAGCAAGACAGTCTCTTAAATTTCTAGGTCTTTTTCCAATCCTCACTTCATTTCATCCCAGAAAGCCAACTGTCAGGTAAACTTAAAAACAAAATGTTCTCTATTCAGATATTAGCACACATTAAGATTATTTCTTGATAAAAATTGAATTAAGTTGAGTTACTGTTATGTCAGTAAATAAGAGACTACAAAATCAAGACACAGACTGAGGAAGGTCCTCTTATACATAGGACACAAAAATAATCACGATGAGCATTGTTATAAAAACAAGCCCAGGAATTTTTACTTCTTTAAAATGGGGTATTTTCACTGAATTTTTAGATATACTCAAATATTCAGAGATGACAAGATTTTGCCTTACCTATTCTTAACAAACAAAAAAACAAACAAAAAAATTGGATTCCCTCACAAAATTCTTTCTGTAACAACTACTTATTTTGAGTTGATCTGCAGAGCCAAAGCTCAGAGTTGGTGCTACAAAATCTCATGATGGCATTGATTTGAACACTGAAAGAAACTCTATAACTACAAAGACAGTATCCCAGTTCAATGAAACTGCTTTCAATTTTTTTGCAGTGGTATTATTTATAATCTAACTAAGAATTTGCAATCAATTGAGTTTTTTAACATCTGCTGGATAAAATTTTGGTTCAATTCACTGTAGTGCTTTCACTACATGCATAAGTCTGTACATGGGTAAAAAACTGAAAACTGCTGGAACTCTTTTTTCTTTCTGTTCTGAGAGAAATTCATCTGAAGGTTTACAACTATAATATAAATAATATATAACATAGTACAAAATAAATCTTCACATACTACTGTACAACATTTTAAAGCTTTTGGGACATTTATACAAATAATTAATTTTTTAAAACTGTATTTCCTACATAATGTAGAAACATATAAAAGCACATATAATTATCACAACTTATATGAATACTTATTACAAAGTGACAAATCATGTCTGTAAAATAATTATATGATAAAACACTGAAATTTTGGTGGAACAGATCATCTGTAATTCAGTTTTTACAAATAAGCAATCTGTATTCTTGCTTAGAAAATATTAAAGAAATTGCCCAGGAGATTTATATTTATTTATTCTGCTGTAAATAAAATTATGACTATTTAAGTTCCTCTTTTCTCTCTTCTTACTTTAACTTAATAATATTTATATTTATATCCTCATTTTAAAAATATCTTGTTAGTAGGTCAATTATTTTAAGTGTTCAGAATTTCTACTGGATCTGTTATTTAAGCTATAAATAATAAGATAATTTATTAAAAGTTTATAAGTAAAAGAAGTAAGTTCCCCATTTATTCAATAGGTAAATATATAAAGTCAAAATGAGAAAGTTGAGAAAGTTCAAGCAAATAAGCTAATTCTATTAGCCAGATATTTATGTCTGCTCTTCTAACAACATTAGTGATACATAATGATTTCTTATTCATTGAAATTATGCATTCACTTTGTTTCTTTGCCTAAGTCTGTTTTGACAGAGTTAAGAAATCAATTACTAATCAAGGCACTTTGCAAGTGCTTATAAGTTTACAATTGGTGACTTTGAGTTATACTTAAAATTAGTTTATTGTTTCTTTCATTTTTAAAATGTACATTTTGGAGTATCATCTTGAAGAATCTTTTTGTGGAAATTTATTTACAACTTCTGTTTTATAGATCTCATAAATATATTTTAGTAATACTAAAATAATCACAAATTTCAAGGGATTTATAATATATGAACTTGTTATTGTTTTGTTGTCTATTATTGTGCTGAAATGTATCAGCATCATTTCCCTGAAGCTTGTTCAGTGTGTGTTTTGATGATATTACTGATTATAATCATGAAATTTTGCTTTTCAGAGATAAAAAGTTAAACTTCAATAAGGGTAGAAATTTGAAGAATGATTTTAAAAGCATGTTATTTCAAGATTCAAAATTTTTTATATGCAGTGAAATATAGAAACCCACAAGCAATATAATTTATGAATATTATATTTAAAATTTTGTAACTCATATAATAAAACTCACTTGAATATTCAAATCTGTCATATATGTAAATATTAATAGAACATCTTCATTTTGCCTTAGTTGCTTGTAATAGAAAGGTGTAAGTCAAAAGTAACTGTTACAAAAAGTAGGAATCTGAAACTTAAATGAACTGAAAATTAATAATTTGTCCAACATCATAATTATCAAGTTAGTCAAAGCTATTACTCAAAAACAAGTACTGTGCAGTATAGAGCATTAAATTCATTTCTTCTTGGATTCTTTTTTGTTCTCATATTATTGCTATACTAAGGGTGCATTGTGATGTCTACAAAAGTTCTTACAATATGAATTTGCCTCTTTCCCCAAATCATTCCCTTTAATCCGCCCTTCCCCTTATTTATGTAATAGTTTCAACAGGTCTCTCTTTTTTTTTTCATTTTCATACATGAGGGCATTACATTTCTGTTACATTCACTCTCCTACACCTTATATCATCCCGCCTCTCACTGGTACCAACCTCCAGACAGGAGCTTCCTGTTCTCCATTTTTGAAATAAGATATTTTTGTTTAAGATAGGTATACAGAGAGTTTCATTGTGACATTTCCATGTATAGATGTATTATATCCTGATTGGTCATCCCCTCTATTTTTTTCTTGAAGTTCATTTTTAAGCAATGTACCCAAATCTTTGACAGAATGATTGGAAAAACACAGGCAAGATGTCCTAAAATTAAGGTAAATTAAACAAAGATCCTTAGAAATTAAGAAAATTACGTGTAATGTCAAAATTGTTACCACAGTGTATCACTTTTCTTTCTTGCAAAATATGGGCCCTAATTTTTGTGAATAGATTTGTTCACAAATGTGGAAGGATATCAAATAGCTCACTCTAGTGCTGGGAAGATGCTGAAGAAACAGATTCAGATGCTTGGCAAAAATAAACAGAACAGGATTGGTAGAGTGGCTCAAGTGATACAGCATCTGCCTAGCAAGCCTGAGACCTTGAGTTCAAATCCAATTACCAACAAAAAGAGGGAAAAAAGAATAAAGGGAACAGAAGTCCCAGGAAACAACAATAGCACAGTGGTGGTCTCCTCTGTACATCGCTAGCGCTGAGTGGCTGCTCTCACTGGAATCTTTGCCACCATTGATAATACCTGCATATTAATGACACCACTGAGTGTTTATAATCCTCTTCTAATCTGTGAAAAACCATGCCATTTACTCTAATATCACTGTTTTATACAGGTGCATCACATTGACAGAGACTAGGTCATATTTCATCATTTCTTTATGCTCTAGGAAAATTGATGATTTCTAGATAAAATGCCTGAGCCACTGCTCAAAGTAATATTTTACAAGTTTTAAAAAATATTTGTTCCTTTATACTTTTCATAATTTGTTGCTTTTTAATGAGAAAGGGTCTACAGAATCCAGATTCCTTGTGGGACCTTTAAGTAAAAAGGTCAACATATATTCCTGTGTTCTTTACATACCTAGTTAAATTATCTATTTATCTATCATCTATCCATTCTATTATCTATCTATCTATCTATCTATCTATCAATCTATCTATCTATGTAAGTGTGTGCATAATTTCATCCTCACAAATACTGTATGAACCACTCCCTCCCCTTAAAAAATTGAGGTTTGGAAATGGAAATGCTGACATTCTCAATTTTCTTGGTGTATATGCTATGAAAAGTTGAACCTAAATTAAATTAGCTATGTTGTTGAAAATCTTGCTATTATGACAGTGTTACAAGGTAGTGCCACAATGTAGGTTAAATCTCAACATAGCTATGACTAATTATTTTTAAGTTTAGAACACTTTGTCATGTATAGTGACATTTCTGTGTCCTTTGCCGGTATAAGTCCAGCCTACTAGATTACAGCACATGTTCCTGTTTTTTGATTACATACTGAGGTTTTTTTTCTTTTTACTCAATGTACAACTTAAGGAAAGTATTACCAATCTTTCCAATTTAGCTGCAGTTTGACATCTCTGAGCTAATCAATATTATTTATTCATTCATTAGAAGTTTAATAAGCATTCTACTAGTTAGTATCTTGGAAATATGTGTTAGGAGACTGAATATTTGTTTTAAGGTTGCTATATTACACATTCATATTAAAAATACCATATATAAATATTTAAAAAGAGGAAAATGTCAATGATGTAAGACAGAATTTCTCAACATTTTATATCCCTCAGAATCATATAGTGAAATTAGAAACTTAAATGTTTCTTTTCTCAATTGCAACTTATCTTTAATGCAATGAGTATCTTATTAAAATGATGTGATTAATTATAATTTGATAGTTTCAGAACAGAAAGACCACTGGCAAGAATTTTGGGAACACTAATTAAGGCAAACATTTAGTTCTACTTCTTAGTATTTATGTTACATGTGAAAATGACAATATACTTAGTTGTAAAATGTAGATAATATTAGTAAATTCACAATATTATTTTCAAGGATAAAGCACACACTAATATCTGAAGGATAGCTTTTCATTGTCATATAGTTAAGACTATCAATACAAGTATTAGTATAGTATTGGTCAATTAAGCTTTGACTAATTGGAATCTGGAGAAATAACTTATTCTGTATTTTTAAAAACACTTAAATGATTTTCACACCATATCATACCATTAGAAGATGTCTGCTATGAGAAATATCCAAAGTAGTTCTTAGTAATGATTGTCCTGGATGATATTTTTTCTAATATTTGGAATAATACTGCAGAAGAAATGTTTCCCTGAATTATCAGTGAATGATAAGGTTTCTTTCATGGTCACAGATCCAATTATTTGTAAACATAGAGCAAAGTGTCGCCACTAGGAAGTCTTTTGTCTCAGTACTGTAGAAATACTTACTTGGACACAAACATGATTAAAGCAGTTGACTTTTATGTGTCTAATAAAAAAAGACTCTTAGGAATCAAGTTATGTTTCCTTTTCCTGCTGTAAAAGTAAATTTTCTAGCATTAAAAGCAAGGAAACAGTAGTCAAAGTGTCAAGTATCCAGTCATCAGAAGTACTGATAGAGAAAAGGATACATTAGGGCTCTGCTAGAAGAAGGATCATTAGATTCCATTCAATATCCCAAAGACAAAGGTAATTCCATTATCTCTGCAATATTTCCTATAAAATTGTTGTTTTCTATTATAGGTTAGTGTAAGCTTTAAAAGCAAGGAATAGATGTAGGAAGTGTCTGAACATTGCAAAGATTATACAAAACATATGGGAATATATAGGTATGTGTGGGATCACATAGGATGATGGTCATCTTTAGGAAGAGTTGTCATCATTTATCATGAAAAAAAAAATCTCATCCCCATATTGGATGTAATAGTTCTCACTTAAGTACATGAAGGCATTCATTTAACTTTTAGTTCTAATCTCCACTGATTTTTTTCCCCAAACATCAGAATTTTTTACTGTGGAAAAAAGTGAAATGTTTTATAAAAAAAAGTCATTTGTTTGTAAAACTGTATTAAAAATGAAAACCAAGTCTATTACCATTTTGTACATAAATATGTTTTTATCATTGTTATTTAGGCAAATCTTGAATGAAAAGGTTAATAATAGGTATAAAGCTAAATTGTCCAGGAATGGAATTGTGTTATATAATCAAGGTTAGTTTTAAACTTTCATAGCAATTCCAAATGAGGCAATTGTGTGTTATAATTACTATTGAGTTTCATTTCAAGCTTTCATTAAAGATGATAATCCATCATTTAGAATAGTTGACCCAAAAGTCACCTTCTAAATTTTTCTAAAATTGATACTTAGAACATGTCTTCATTTTTACAGTGGTTATGGATGAAATATTTGTTTCAAAAGTGGCAAATTGCAGTTCTAAAATGGAGATAATCTCTGCTTAGATGTAATCATTACCCAAGTTAGTTTCAAGCACTATGAATCCAACATTTAAACTTGTCTATAAAGATATTTTTCTATTAGGATATTGAATACAAAGAGAAGAATCAAAATACAATTAAATCACCTCAATTCACAGAGGAAGGTTAAATTCCAATTAAGTTTTAGTTTAAGTGAACATTAACTTATCCCCTTAGTTTGGCAATCTTACATGTTTTTAGACTATTAGGTATTTACTTTGTTTTTCCTAACTATAAGAATAACCCATGAGCATTATTTCAGAAAGCATAGCAAGTGAATAAAACTCCATAATGCAGAGAAACTACAATGCAAATTATAGATACACTGCTTCCATGAAATAAGTGTCCTTTATGTGTTTGTATATTTACCTTTTTAGTATTTATACGCTTATATGTTACAAATCATATTACATGCTCAATGTCTAAAGTATTTGTATTTATCATTATAAAATAAATATTACCTAATAATTATTACTTTCAAAACTTGTTGTGGTTGCACAATTTTCCATCAGGTGTACTTATTCTACTTTAAGCATTCAATGTTGCAATGTTCATGTCTGAGTTCATGATCCTTCCACATTAGCATCTTGAGTGCTAGGACCACAGGCAGGTGCCACCATAGCCATTATCACCATTCCACACTTCCAAACCACAGAAACTACTAATCTGTTTTATATTTGTAAACAATGTTATTTTGTGAATGTTATACAAATAGAGTCATACAGTATGCATATCTTTGAAATTGACTTTCCTTCTCTCATCAGTCTTTGAGATTCATCCAAATGGTATTTTATTATATTTCTACATTTTCTTGATGGTTAGTATTACATTGTATGGATGCTCAGCATTTTTTAATCATCTATTTAAAGTAGATGATTTTTTAATCATTTATTAAAATCCATTTTGGTTGTATCATTTTTTGTCTATGAAAAATCAGGATGCTATGAATATTAGGGTACAAGTTTCTGAATGAAAAAAAATTTTCATTTATTTTTCTAATAGTGCATTTAATCTTGTGCATGAATTCGACAGGCTATGTAGCTTAGTTATTTAATTCAACACTACTCTAGGTGTTGTTGGAAAGGTATTTTGTATATGTGGTAAAAATCTGCATTTAGTGAATGACAAGTAAAAGAGATTACCTTCAATTAATGTAAATTGCCTCATCAAAAGAGTGGAAAGTCTTAAATACAAAAACTGGGGTTACCTAAAGATAGAGAAATTCTATCTCAAAACAGTAACAACAACTCCTTCCAATTATTTCTGTTTCTCTGGAGGATCCTGACAGATACCTGTGGGAAGACTATTTGTAGAGTTAATAACTAACTTCCAGTGTGACTTTATATTTTACTTTCCAATTAGCAAAACTGTTAGTACTCTAGTTTCTTCATAGCCTCACCAGCATTTATCAGTTTTATTTTGCTAACTTGGAGAATGTATATAGTGATATCTCACAACAGTTTCAAATTGCATTTCCCTAATCATGAATGATATTGAACTTATTTTTATGTTTACTTGTTTCAGCATATCCTCTTTGCTGAAATATGTATGCCTTTTATTTGCCCATTTTCTATTATGCTGTTCATTTCTATTGTATATTCCAGACACAAGTGTGTTATCATATGTATGCTTTGCAAATATTGTCTTCCTGTCTCAATTTGGCTTTTCATCCTTCAGTGGGGTCTTTTATTGTTGTGCTGGGTGGGGGTACATTGTGGCATTTGCAAATGTTACTACAATGTATCCAATATATCATACTTAAATTTACCACCTCCACTGCTCTCCCTCATTCCTCCTTTGCCAGAATCCAGGAAACAGTGAGGTCTTTTGGAGAGAAAAATTTTGAATTTTTGAGATCTAAATCATCAGTTTGTTCTTTTATGAGCTATACTTTCTGGTCAATTTTAAAAGTTCCTAATCTAATCCTAAATAAAAAGTTTTTACTGTCCATTTTCTAGGTGTTATATACATTTCTTTGCTGGAGGTATAACTTTATACTTCTGATGTTTCTGGGATTCTCATTAGATAGCAAGAGAGAGCAAGAGCTTGCTTCCCTGGCTATTTTCTGTTTTTAGATGCCCTTTGTGGACTAGGTAGGAAAGAAGCTACTGGACTCCTTCAGCTAATGTGTGGATATTAGTAGCTTTGCTACTACTGTGGCTTTGAGCTTGGCTTATGGGATATCACTCCCACCCTTCCTCTCTATAACTCCCCTTTCCCCTTGCTGGGTAAAGGGGCTTGAATAGCCAAGGGCTTCAGTGTTCTTGCTGTTGTTGCTGATCATGTGAACCTGACCACCTGCAACCAGCTCAGTGGTGGAATAGCAAGTAGTGAGGAAGCTGGAGCTTTGCTGAGCTGACACTGAAAATAGTCAGACCTGTGGGTCAAGTAATGAAATAAAGATTGGAGTGGTGTGAGGCTTTGCTGCTGCTACTGCAGGTAAATCAGACAACCTGCCCAGACTCAGTCATGGAGCAGGGGCTGAGGGGATCAGGATTTTCCTGCCACAACTGCTGATAATGCATCAAACATGATCCTGAGTTCAGAAAAAGAATTTGGTGTTCTCTGCTATCCTTTGACCATGAAAATCAGATAACTCCAAAGATAAGATCCCTGACCAATGTGACAAGCTGTGTGACCTTACAAAGATTGCTGATCCTGTCTAAGTCTTAGTTATACCATTTACTAAACAGTAGAATAATAGCACCTTCCTCATAAAGCCACAGAATTCAATAGATAGTTGCATATAAAGCAACTGGAACAATATTTAGTTGAACAATTTTAATTAATAATCATAATTATTAATTAACAAATACAGAGTAACATATTATTGTGGTTATGATTGAGTGTTTATCATTTATTTCTATATCAGTTCTTTTAAGATCACACTTTTCTCAGCCTAGACAAGAATGTATCAGTATATCTTATTACATACAACATACTACAGTATACACAGGGATTCATAGAATCATATGAGATATCTCTATTCCTACACAATTTATATTTATTCATATCTAGTTTATTTATTTTTTCCATTGCAGACCTTCTGCGAATTCTTTATAGAAAATAAGTACTGATGTGGGAAATCAGTCAAGAATCAAGGTCAACAGATATTTTTTCATGTTGTTTCACAGATAAGATTTAAGTGATGAATTACGATAATAAGCAAAGATGATTTATTTGCTCATATATTTAAATTAGAACTGACTAAACTACTAATTTGAGTTCACACTGAAATGTGTGCTGTTTTTTGTTCTTTTCTTAAATATGCTTTCTTTAAATATGTATATTACTGAATTCCTTTTACAGAATAGATGGATATATAAATGTCTATAATCATATTACTGACCATATTTAAATACGAGATTATTCAAAACACATATGTATTTGTGACAGAAATAAATGCATCAGCCATTGCCTCTCTGAAAAGGCATGAAGTTTTTCAGTTGTAAAACTATATTCACTATTTTCAAAACCTGTTGTTCAGTTGTTATTTTTTTAGATTTAGAGTTAGCCTAAAGCTTTTGGCCTTGTAGCTGTTTGTCAGATTTCCCTGTCTGCTGCTGCTGTTTTCCATTTGTCTACAGCTCTGCTTCAGTGCTTTCTTAAAACATTTTCTATCTTCTCCGGCTTTTGACTGACCCACTTTGGTCTTTGATGGAGAAGAAACCTTTTCTGGTCCTTGCGGCTACAACTTTTTTTCTCTTTCAATAAGCTTCCGTAACTTTGTACTTAGCATATCTTGTATTCTAGCTGTTCTGACATATATCTCATTCTTATTTAGCTAATCGGGGGCAGAATTTTACATACAATTCGACCCCCAAATCTTAGGGTTCCACATCTATGAGTTCACCCAACTACATAATCAAAATATTAGGGAAAATGCACCTGTAATGAACATGTTTAGATTGTATAACCTACTGATCATTATTCCTTAAGCAATAGAGTCTAACATATAATATTTGCATTACATTAGGAGTCATAAGTAATTTAGAGATGACTTATGGTGCATAAGTTCTATACAAATAACACAGGACACGTTATATAAAGGACCTGAGCATCTGCAGATTTTAGTACTGGTCCTAGAACCAACAATCATGGACACCAATGGAGGACTGTATATATTTTCTTTTATCCAAGTATAACAAGTATTTTGCATGTTCACAATTGGATTTTAACATTTGTCAATTAAAGGGCTATCTATGTCTTTAGTTTCATTTGCCATCAAATGGAAGTATTAGAGCATAGACATTAGAATCTTGCAGATTTAGACAAGTACTAAAACTTTTAGTGGAAAATTTAAATTCCACAAAAAGAATCATGTAAGAGGTTCTAAGTCGAAGCAATGTCTAACAGTGAAGTTAAGTAGTTGGTTATAATTTTATTAACATGTGAAAGGCCCTAAGAAAAAACAGGAGCATTGTTACAAAAATAAACAATAAAAATTCAAGATAATTGTCTTAAATATAAGGGATTGGGATACAGAAACACAAGGTAACAAGGGACCCAATTAATACAGTGGTAAAATGACAGAAAATGGGAACTATAACAAAGAAATACAAGTATGTGGGTTGGTTGTTTTGCAAGTCCCAATATTTTAGATATTGAAAGTTAATGTCATGTGATAATGTTCATGTGATATGTCATGATATCACATAAAATGTTTTTGTAAGATAGAAAACAAGCACAACAAATAAATAAAATTTGAATTTTACAAGATTAAAATTCTTCACACAATTAAAGGCAACATAAAACCATTAAAATCAAACCATGTCATGGAAAAAAAGTCTTTCATCATTTCCAAGTTGGAAAAGAGTAGTATCAGATATATAAGCAGAATATATATTTATCAATAAAAAATAAAATTGAAAAGTTGGGAAAAAAAGATATTGAGGTAGTAGAAATTAAAAATCAATAAACTAATGAAATTCAAAGAAAATAGCATTTATTGTTTTAAATTGAATAGATAAAATGTTGCAAAGTGTACTTCTTATTATAAATAGTTTTTGTGCAAATAGACTGTCATCAAATATATTTTGAAATGTTGCCTAGAATCCCAATTCATAAAATCTATACATATATAAATGCATCACATCTCCAACATTAAAAAATAGGATGAGTCTTTCCTATTTGGATAATTTGAAAATTAATATCAAGTCTCAGAAAACAATCAGAAATGGAAAATGTGTTATTCTAAGTTCATAAAGTCAAGTTAGCTTTCCCTGGGTCACATTTTTTATTTATTTTTCTGCAAACACAAAGTTTTCAAAGAGTTGTTTTTTTTCTCTTTCTCAAAAGCGGTACTAAGATTCCACCTCATCCCTGTTAGAATAGTCATCATCAGCAACACTAACAACAGGTGTTGGCAAGGATGCAGGGAAAAGGGAAACCTCCTACACTGTTGGTGGGAATGCAAACTAGTACAACCACTCTGGAAAAAAATTTGGAGGCTACTTAAAAATCTAAACATTGATCTACCGTATGATCCAGCAATACCACTCTTGGGGATATACTCAAAAGAATGTGACACAGGTTGCTCCAAGGCACCTGCACACCCATGTTTATTGTGGCACTATTCACAATAGCCAAGTTATGGAAACAGCCAAGATGTCCCACCACTGATGAATGGATTAAGAAAATGTGGCATTTATACACAATGCAATTTTATGCAGCCATGAAGAAAAATGAAATGTTATCATTTGCAGGCAAATGTATGGAATCGGAGAACATCATTCTGAGTGAGGTTAGCCTGACCCAAAAGACCAAAAATCATATGTTCTCCCTCATATGCAGGCATTAGCTCAAGGGCAAACACAATAAGGGGATTGGACTTTGATCACATGATAAAGCAAGAGCACACAAGGAAGGTATGAGGATAAGTAAGACACCTAAAAAAACTAGATCGCATTTGTTGCCCTCAACTCAGAGAAACTAACGTAGATACTTTAAAGCAAATGAGGCCAATAGGAGAAAGGGACCAGGAACTAGAGAAAAGGTTAGTTTAAGAAGAATTAACTTAGAAGGTAACACACATGCACAGGAAATCAATGTGAGTCAACTTCCTGTATCACTATCCTTATCTCAACTAGCAAAAACCCTTGTTCCTTCCTATTCTTGCTCATACTCTCTCTTCAACAAAATTAGAGATAAGGGCAAAATAGTTTCTGCCGGGTAGCCAGGGGTAAGGGGGGGTAAGTGAGGGGAAGGGGGGAGAAATGACCCAAACATTGTATGCACATATGAATAAAATAAAAGTTAAAAAATTAAAAAAAGTAAAAAGGGTACAAATGGTCAATGAATATATGTTAAGATCTTCAACATCTTTAGTCATCATGGAAATTCAGAATGGGTATCATCAAGAAAACAAACCAAAAACCAAAGCTGGTAATTCCATTTTTAATGGAATTGTAAATTGGTGCATCCACTATGGAAACCTGTATGTAGGTTCCCCGTTGAGCTAAAATTGAAATGTTCTGTTTTGGCTATACTACTCTCAGGTCCCTGAAGAAATCTCAGTCAGCACACACTACAGATACCTATTCACCCACGTGTATTGCAGCACTATTCACAATAACTAAACTATGGAATCAGCCTTGGAACCCATCAATAATATATACATATACACATATTTTATACATTATATTTTAACATAACTGTAAGTTATTATATATAACATATAACTTATATGTGTATAAGTTTTATTCTGCCATAAAGGAAATCAAATATTTGTCATTTGCAAGAAAATGTATAGAAATGGAGATCATGATAGTAAGTGACATAAGCTAGTCTCAGAAAGACAAATATCATTTTTTCCTCTTATTTGATGCCTTTATATCTTTTTTGTATGGAAAACATGAAAGTAAAAGAGAAACTATTTTGAAAGAGTAAAGGTGTCAGTACAGGAAATACTAGGAAAAGAAGGGTAATGGAAAGATGAATATGATTAAAATATACCATATTCATTTGTGAAAATGTCATGAGACACATTAAAATGTGCAAAACATCTAGTTAGAATGAAATGCAGATTTTATAAAAGCCATTCTTGGGAAAAAATAAAATGTCAAATAAAAAAACTGTAAAAAACAATTTTCCTCATAGTTTTGTATATACTTCTACAAATCTCATTCTCTACCTTTTCTATGATTTTTTTCTATTTCTAGTACTTAAATATCATCTTGTTCATAATAAAGAAGTTTACTTCTTGTTGCACAATAACATCACAGAATTCTGAAAAATCTGTGAAATAACTAATGTATTCAGAACATTTCCTATGATTTTAACATTTGTTTATTTATTTACTTATTTATTAATCTTACTTTTCTTGTATGAACTCACTATTTGGTGGCAACTACTAATCTGAGTCCTGTCTCAGCAAGAGTCTAGTGTGGGTCTTTGCAATATGTTCAGTAAATTCCTGATAGGGAACATTGCTAGATAGGCTCTCTCTCCAGAGTTTGGCTGTGAGATAACTGTAGTTCTTTGAGAAGGCATTAAAGTTGAAGTTGTCCACGTTGCCTAGGGTGGCAGTGCAGCTCCTGGCTGACTTGTAACACTAACACTTACCTACTATCAAAAACAGCTGCCAACAGCAACTAAGAGATAGCATAGATAAATGGGACCTCATAAAACTAAAAAGCTTCTGTTCATCAAAAAAAATGGTCTCTAAACTGAAGAGAACACCGAAAATATTTGCCAGCTATACATCAGACAAAGGACTGATAACCAGAATATATAGGGAACTTAAAAAACTAAATTCTCCCAAAACTAATGAACCAATAAAGAAATGGGCAAGTGAACTAAACAGAACTTTCTCAAAAGAAGAAATTCAAATGGCCAAAAAACACATGAAAAAATGCTCACAATCTCTAGCAATAAAGGAAATGCAAATTAAAACCACGTTAAGATTCCACCTCACCCCTGTTAGAATAGCCATCATTAGCAACACCACCAACAACAGGTGTTGGTGAGGATGCGGGGAAAAAGGAACCCTCTTACACTGTTGGTGGGAATGTAAACTAGTACAACTATTCTGGAAAAAAATTTGGAGGCTACTTAAAAAGCTAGACATTGATCTATCATTTGATCCAGCAATACCACTCTTAGGGATATACCCAAAAGACTGTGACACAGGTTACTCCAGAGGCACCTGAACACCCATGTTTATTGCAGCACTATTCACAATAGCCAAGTTATGGAAACAGCCAAGATGCCCCACCACTGATGAATGGATTAAGAAAATGTGGTATATATCCACAATGGAATTTTATGCAGCCATGAAGAAGAACGAAATGTTATCATTTGCTGGTAAATGGATGGAATTGGAGAACATCATTCTGAGTGAGGTTAGCCTGGCCCAAAAGACCAAAAATCGTATGTTCTCCCTCATATGTGGACAATAGATCAAGGGCAAACACAACAAGGGGATTGGACTTTGAGCACATGATAAAAGCTTTAGCACACAAAGGAGGGGTGAGGATAGGTAAGACACCTAAAAAGTTAGTTAGCATTTGTTGCCCTTAACGCAGAAACTAAAGCAGATACCTTAAAAGCAACTGAGGCCAATAGGAAAAGGGGACCAGGAACTAGAGAAAAGGTGAGATCAAAAAGAATTAACATAGAAGGTAACACACAGGCACAAGAAATTAATGTGAGTCAACTCCCTGTATAGATATCCTTATCTCAACCAGCAAAAACCCTTGTTCCTTCCTATTATGGCTTATACTCTCTCTACAACAAAATTAGAAATAAGGGCAAAATAGTTTCTGCTGGGTATTGAGGGGGTAGGGAGGAGAGGGAGGGGGCAGAGTGGGTGGTAAGGGAGGATGTGGGGGCAGGGGGGAGAAATGACCCAAGCCTTGTATGTACATATGAATAATAATAATAATAAAAAAAAAAAAACAGCTGCCAGAGTACAGGCACTGAGAAGGCACCAATACCTTCGGGACAGGGATTAAACATGACAGAACAGAGCAGTAGCAACTAGTCACCTTGAAAGGAAAAGTGTGAAGATTCATGATCTTGTTTTTCTAGTTGCCATCCCACATGAAGATGATGGAGACTGTGGCCAGACTCATGGCCCTATAGATGATGTTGGTGACCTCCTCAGAGCAAACCAGTTGTGCTGACTTATGGAAACAATTGTCCTCCCTGAACCTTGTCTGATGGCAGCCATGCTCTGCTTTGTTGGGATATAGTCTTCTAAACCTCATCCTAAAAGTATGCCACCAGGAAACAATTGATGGTCTCAAATCCCTTGATGAACAGGAAATAGAGATAGAGATCCAGTAAGGACTTGCTCTGCATGTCCTTGCCCATATAGCCCATTTCTGTAACTTAGAAGTCACTCCTGTTCCTCTCTATTGCCTTTTCCCAGGCCAAGCCACACAAATGACTCCAGTCCCTACCTCTGAAACCAAAACCTGTGTGAATAACTCCCTGGCCTTCCTTCCCCTGTGAAGTCAACTTCCACTTGGTGTTTTCTCAAAGGCACTATTAATTTTTAAGTGACAAAGGAGAAACATAAGAATGTTATGGAAATTAAGTAAGAGAAAACAGGTAGAAAGCAGCTGACCTTTTATTAAACACAGTAAAGTTTGATTCCAAAACTCTGTTCTCACTTCTACATAAATGACACATAATCCCCAGGTATCTCAAAGGCAAGAGTCAACTTACTTATTCCTTCTTCTCCCCAAACTCCAAACCTTCTTTTTATTTCATAATTATTTTTTTCTGGCAAGGGGCATCATAATCTATGTAGATGGCTAATCCACAAACTTGACAATGAGTTTAACTGTTTTTCCTCTCAGTCCACTTCCAAGAATTTAGCAAGCCTTTATAATCTAATTACCTATAAGTCTCTGAAATCTGATGCCTCTTCACATTTTATATTGTATTGGAAAAATATATTCTTAAAGATTTAGGAGCTTCCCAGGTCTTCACCTATTTCTCTAACAGGCATAGCTTTGCATTTGCCTGCCTGGGCAAAAATCAAGACCCACTCTCCAGAATAACCAGATCAAAAAAGGCTGGAGGCCTTGCTCCAGTGGTAAAGCAGCACCCCAGCAAATGTAAAATTATGAGTTCCAACCCCAGGATTGTCCACATACAAAAGAAAAAGAAAGAATTTAGAGATAGTTTTATATGTGATTGAAAAAGCTGCTTAATGGGCTCGATGTTGATTAAGCTGTGCTCTTGCTCTTAGCACACTGATTTAATGAGTCCACCAGCCCATACACACTTCTGTGAAGTGGAAAGTAACTTCATTTTTTGATGGAAATTTTTTGCAGGAGATTATTTCAATAAACAATATTAGCTGTGCATGGGGGATACATTGACTCTGCATTATACAATAAATGCTGTCAGTGCTGTTCTATGTACAGGTATATCAGCTTAGGATGTCATAAAATTTATCACATATTTGATAACTTAATCAAGAGATATTTGTTTTCTCATAATTCTGAAGAATAGGAGATCATGACTTGGCTTCTGTTGGGGTTCTCTTTCGTGTGTGGATGTTGTCCTTCCAATTTTCTTTATGCACGCCCAGAGACTTCTGACTTGCCTACCTCTTCTTGTGGGGACAGCAGCTCTACCAGATTAAAGCCCCACTTTTATGACTTTATTTAACCCTTACTCCCTCCTTATCTTATAAACATAGTCATATTGGGAGTTAAGAATTTAAAATATAAATTTTAGGGGGCTCAATTCAATCCATAATAATGTACCTAACTGATAAAGAGGCAAAGGATACCTCTCAGTTATTCAAGCCAGAAGAGGATTTTTGACACTTGGTTTTAAAAGATATCAGTAAGCAGATCAAATAGATAAAGAGGAGGAGAGAAAATACTGGTATATACGATCAAAGTAGTATTTCTATCACACACTTATAATTTTTTTTTATTTTATATATTATATGCTAAAATGGTTTGAATTTCAAAGTTTTTTAATTAAACTTTATTATTGCCAACTTTTCCAAATCCATCTTGAGAATCACATTTTGCTCACCTTCACAGACACTGGGGAAATGCCAATAAAGATTAATCTGCAGTTTTAGTAGATATTAATTTGAATATTACACATTTAAGTAGAAATTCTACTTATTTATTCCAATTTTATCACTGTAGTTCATATGTGTAATTGAATGTTTTCCTTCATTTTGTTCATTGCTTATATGTCTACTCATGGATGTTCTAAGGGCATCACTCAAGAGTTAGCATACAGAATTGCAATGGGAAAAGAATATAAACTCATTTGGATTCATGAATGCTACTGCTTTGTTTTATTTTAAATATATATATAAAGAGTCATTAATATTAAACTTCAAAAATGATAACTTATTTATTAAAATGCTAAGAACTTAGTTAATCATCTCATATAAATTAATTTTAAAAGACAGAGTCTAATCTAATGAGGATGTTAATGTACCAATCTGAAACTGAAAAATATTTTTCTCTTGTAAACTAAACCAAGTTACTTAATAGGCTATTAGCTTCCCATCTCTAAATCGTACGTGATAATACTCAGAGCACATGTTGTTTTGGGGATACAAATAATGGATGCACTATAATGAATGTCTTGCATTGTACTGGATAAGTATACAGGAGAGAAGTACGTTATAGTAGATCTGATTTCTTTATTACCTCCTTTTATTTTTTAAAGATCTTATTCTGTTAATAAAAGTATTTATTACTTTTTCTCTGAAGTGTATGAAATTACTAACCCAACATCTAATTGGCATACATGATATATAAGTAGGAAAGTGTAAAGATAATTTTGATTATATATGCTGTGCAAGAGAAGCCTTAAAAAGAAAAAAATAACTAAAAATGGGAGTCAAATATCAAGTAATTGATGCTGTAAAAGAATAATTATAAGAATGAGATAATGAAGGATATATCACTTAACACTTTTCTTGCCCTAATTTAGTTCAGAATAATGTCTGTAAAAAAATTTTCCATGGAAACTTGTACATGAATAATTTTAGAAAATGAATCAATTCCCAGATTATCAATTTTTTTAGGAAACAGTATGTACTGTTTCCTAAAATATATTTACTAAGTCCTGATTTGTAATCTAGGAATTATGCTCCTATCATTACATTTCATTGTTGTCCAAATATAGACAAATCTCAATATTGAGTCTTACCATTCAATTTCCTGTGGTATAAAAATCACTCTTAAACTAAACATAGGATCAGTTTGATTTCATATTTTGTTTTCAGTAAATGGGTGAAATGATGCATTTTAGCAAGCTGAGTAGCTTCAAATTCTTTGCTTAAGAAACAAATAATGAGGCCTCTCTCAAAGATGTCAGACTGCTGACAAATACCACTCCCCTGAGTCCCTGCAAATTTGAAAGAAATCTTCAGGCTCATGGCTGCAAGCAGAAGTGAGCAAGTTAGCACACTAAAAAAGAGCATGCCAGTGTAAAGATGGACCATAGTTCAAGTTATCAGTTTTTTTCTAACTGAGTCTCCAAGAACACAAATCAGTCATGGGCACATGGACACAGGCTATGACCTGCTCCATCCCTCCTTCTTCCTGAGATTTTGCTTGTCATTTTATTTTGTTTTGTTCCTGTCTGGACCTGAATTGATTCCCACATGGGCCATTCACAGGGTTCACCCTGTGTGCAAAACAATGGCATGGAGGGCTAAGGGCAGATTGGCAAGCCTTGCCCAAGATACTGGCCAGAAGTTACTGCTAATGGCATCTCCAACATCACCAAGAACAGAAAAGACCAGCCCATAAACCAGTCAGGTGAGCTAGATGATTGCTGTCCTGAGAGCTACTGTACAGACCAGCTCAGTGTGTGGGAGCAAATTCATATGACTCCCAAGAAAATTTTTATCTAAGAGGAGTGATTGAAGGCTCTCAGACTGGCCTGGCAGGGATGGCCTAAAGCCACTCAGCCCATCATCTCTATCCAAAGGAGAAATAAGAAGCTAGCAGGCTAGCCAGTTAGAACTTTACATCTAAATCTCTGTCCAGACAAAGAGGACACTAAGGTGAGCTGGCCAGCTAGCTAGAATCATTAACTTACCACCCAACCTAGAAGTATATGCATATACACAAGTGACAGAAGCTATTCACTCTCCACTCCCCAAACAAAACATAAAATGAAGGCTGAGATAGGAAAAGGGTGGGGAGAGTTCCTTGTGGACAAGTCAAAGCAGCCATTGAATTCCCAAACAGGGAAAAGTGCAAGCAAAAACAGTGGCAGAGTGTGAACCCACTGGCAGTGCTCAGAAAATCCACAATGGTGACCTCACAATCCTGGGACTGCTCTACCTCACTCCAACACCTTCGTTATCTAGAGTCCCCAACCCCACTCCCACAGGTTACACCTGGCAGTCCATAACACTGAGGGGACACATGAGTAAACACAACAGGAGAACTTCTGACAACAAACTGAGGAACAGAGATTGGAGGACAGCTTCTAGTATACTGATAATGCACAGAAGACATTCACTCTCCTCAATAAGGAAGAAGTATTGACTTCAAAAAATTTTTAAGTTTTAATTTGTTTATCTCTGTATTGCCAGTTTTTCTCCTTACTTTTTCATTTTTTTCTTCATCTTTTTTCTTCTATTTTTTATCATTTACAAACCATTCAAGTGGTAGTTTATACTACCCTCTTCTTACATTACTCTCAACTTTTCTAAGGTTTTACAGTCCCTGACAATAGCACCCTTACACACAACAATTGAACTATATCTCTATATGTTAGGGTTTTGTTTATCTGCACCCCTTGTGGTTTATTCTCCTCTTATTTGCCCCATCTTCCTTCTTCTTATCTCCTTCCCCCAACCTCCCTGGTTTTACTACCTAAGTTTTAACTCATACACAAACAAGTTCTCTTTTTATAAACAACTACTGAGCCATATAAAAACTCTAGTCCTTTTCATGTATAACATGAGTGGTTTTATACATACATATATATATATATATATACATATATATGCATATATAATGCTACCAATGGTACTATACTTCATATTAATCTCTGGCTCAGTAATGAATTGAATTTTTTATTGATAAGTTCTATCCCAGGCTAGTAATTGGAAACAGGACAGCCATCTAGCCACTAACTAGTCCTACCAGAACATAGAAAATAATTCAAGGGAAACACTTTAGTTATTTAGAAGCATCAGACAACTAATTGAGTACAGATGAGCAAATCTCAAAGTATAGGCATAGGAAATATGAAAAGGAAGGGAATATGACTCTTCACAATCATACAATAAAGGATTAACAATCATACAATAAAGTTAACAATCATACAATAAAGGATTGGATAGATAGTGGAGGAAATGAAATATTAATTTCTGAGGTGAAAAGAATGATGATATGAATGATTGATGAGAGGAAAGAAAACATGCAAAAACAAGTCAAAACCAAAGAGAATACAAATAAATAGCTAAATGAATTGAGGATATTCATAAAATATGTTAGCATGGTAAAAAATTCTGTGAGAAAAGGTTACAATAAAAACTCGGGGGTAAAAAGGTGCAAAAATTCTTAATATTAAAAATAAACAATTTTACAGTTTTTAAATGAATATTTGTGCCTCTTGAAATGTTACAGCATGAACAGTCCATGAAATATATGTAAAGTGATAATTAAAGAAGCTTATTTTTTATTAAAAGTATTTAAAGTTTAATCCAAATATATTATTTAAGAAACTTTGCCACCTATCATATTTTAATGATGAAATCAAACAAGTGTTAAGTTTAAAAAGAAAAAGAATCCAGTTACAGATATATATTAAATATGTACATATATTCAGATTACATAAAGAACAACTGAAAGCTAACAGTAAATACACAAAAAATTTTAAATACTTATTTTGAAATAATTTTGGATTTAGAGAAGTTAGAAAAATAACAGACAAAGTTCCTATATATCTTTTCTCTAGCTTCTCTAAATATTAACATCTTATGTGATTGTGGTCTATCTAACAAAACTAAAAATTTAATATTGTTATAAACCTATTAAAGCCTGATCACTATTTGCACACAGGAAGTTCTTTTTTTGTGCTTATTTCTGCTATAGTATTCAATTCCAGCACTTAGTTCACATGACTCTTGAGTCTCTTTCAATTTAGGAAGGTTTCATCAGTTTTCATTGTTTTTAATAACCCTAGTATTTCTGATTACTATCAAGTACAGTATTTTGGAGAATGATCCTGTATTTGAGTTTGTTTTCTTAGACTAGGCTGGGATTTATAGTCTTTTGAGAAGTGATTCACTAAGAAGTGTTTTCTCAGTTTTTTTTTTTTTTACTTTCATTATATTAATCATTTTAGGCAATTATATCATACAACACTGCTTTTCTCAGATGATGTTTGCCTCGATCTCTTGGTTTAGGCATTTTTTGTCAGGTTTTCCCACTTAAAGCTAATGAGTGTATTTTCTCTTTTCCATGCACCATTTGTTTGAAGTTAGTTGCTAAGTCCAACCCACACACAAGGATGGGGGAAAATAAGCTCCACCCCCTGGAAGAAAGAATAGCTAAATTACATATTCGGAACTTTTCTGTGAAAAACCTTAAATATTTAACTCTCCAGAAACAGACATAAAATTCTACTTATAGATAAAATAACATACAGTTAATAAAACATGATCTGAATAAACTGTTTAATGGGGAGCAGGGCAAAAGAGAAAGAGTAAGTTTAGTCTGAATAAAGTATAATATATACATGTGTGAAATACTATTGAAAACTCTATTTAAAAGTCAATAAATACTTAAAAATGAAAGATAGGAAGGTACAACAGATCTTGTTCTGTGGGAAGAAGGAGGGTAAATAGAGAGGCTGAAGGAAAATGAATATGATGGATATACTTTGTATTAATATGAAAATAGAACAATGAAACCTATTAAAATTCTTCTAGGAATGGGATGAAGAAGATGAGAGAGAATTATGGAGAGATGAATCTAATTAAGATAAGCATGTATACACGTTGTAGATTGTAGATGTCATAAATACTATATGCTGTACTACTAATATATGATAATAAAAAATTATTCTAAAAAGTTAGTTAATGCAAAAAGATGCTCAACTCACTAGTTCCCAGAATAATGCAAACTAAAACCATGCAAGTAGGTACTTATTAGAAAGCATATCCTGGAAAAGATTATCAATAGTTAATATTGACATGAATATTTATCCTAGAATATTTCTGCTGTGAATATAAAAATTTTATATTTTCCTTTGACAACAGGACTACATTTACATAGTTAAATACAAGCTTAAGTGGATGACCTAGCTTTTACACTTTTTTTCCTCAAAAAGAAAAAGAAAACACATACACATAGTAGTTTTACTAATAGCAGTTAAAAATTGGAAGCATCCCAACAATCAGCAATATGAATGAATGAATACAATGCAGTGTAGAGCTATTCAACGGAGCATGATTCTCAGCAATAGATAGGAACAAACTATTAATAAATATATCATGTGTAAATTTCAAAATTATTATGAGAATGAAAGAATCCAAACAAGAGATTTCAAACTATGCAAGTACATTTTTGAAAAATTTTAGGAGATGAATACTATCCCATAGTGACAAAAAGATTACCTAAGGCCAGAGTTGGAATTGAATACAAAGGAGCATAGGGAAGCTACAGTAACAGAAATGTGCTGGATTATTTTCGTTGCTTCACAAGTGTATGTATATGTCAAAAATCAGTAAACTTTATATTTTAATGAGTTGAATATAAAATCTCACTAAGTAATATTTGGAAGGGTGTGCCTCTTAAAATTTTATTTTCAAATATTTATGAGTAAAAGTTTGATCCTAATGTTTCATTATTGTGTCTTGATGTCAGGAACCATGTTGAAATTTTAAGAAATTCAATTCTGTTGCTTTTAGAGATCAAGTTTTCAGGTGTAAAACTTGTGGTCACCAAATAAAATGGACATCACATTGCTGCTTAAGTATCTTCATTTCTTCCATTGGAAGTATATATTTTTTTCCTTTTTTCACTCCATTATTTTAATCTTACATTTCAAAAAGTCCTATTGGTAGAATATTTAAAAATTGCTTATTTAAAATACTTTAGGAATTTGTATGTGTGAATGTATTAACCAGACTCCATTTGTTCTCAAAATCCTAATATTCAGTCACACGGTTTTACTGATCCTAAAGTCATTATCAGTTGTGGTTACCTAACATTAAACTTTTTCATCCTTTCTTGGTGACTTTAGATGCTAGTTAGGATCTGAATAAAAATAACATAAATATATTTACACTCATAGGCACACCTAAGACAAATGTACACACACATACATACACACATGTACACGTACACACCTATACATATGTATTTTAACAATGTTCTTAAAGTCTTTCTCTTCCCTCCATCATGCATCAAAAAATTGTACCTTTTCAAAAATATAGATTTAAATTCATCAATTTAATTTAGACTAAGTTGAAATACTTTTAAAAAATACTTATGAAGTATGGGTTATGAAAGAAGAAAAACAATACACTGTCAGGCAGTTAATATAGAAATCTTGTCTTGAGGAGTTTGAATATTAGGAATCCATGTTAACATAAAAAAGAAGTGGTATGTTGAAAATAATAACAAATATAACTGTGACTATTGAAGCATCTAAATATCTTCCATTATTTACATAACCACTAATATTCTAGAACTATCTTTTCCTTCTAAGAGATGTTCTTCAAAGTTATTTGTGGTGTTAAGGACAGTTATTTAGCACACAGCCTCATGTGCAGTTGGGATGATTTGTATAAATATTTACTGACACCAGCAAACGTGCAATGATAAGAAGATATTGTAGAAAGCCCTAGGAAGTTAGCTTAGCTATTGTAATTAACATTTATAATAAGATTACTGACTTCATCAAAAATGTAATTAGACCCTTTCAAAAAATGTATCATTAATTTTCACTGGCCCTTAAAAATGATCTATTAAAGTACAGAAAGGAAAGGACTAGTAGGGAGTTACTGAACACAATTGACAAAATTTACATAAAAAATTACTATTGTCAAGGAATAAAAATATCTAAAACTTGGGAATAAGAAAATCACAGATGAAAACAAGGTCACAGATTCAATTTAAACATTATAGCAATGGCAACACATTTTTTTGTGTGGCAGTCTACATGGAAATTGACACACAAAAAATTTTCAGAATTTACTGAATTGCATGTGTCATGTGTGAACCATACAAGATTTGAACATTAACAAAATATGAAGAAAAACTAAAAATTTCACTTCATGTACCCCAACTTCTGTGAGTCAAAGGAGAGAGTCATGATCAGCAGATTGGATGATAAATTTTATGAGTTGTGTCTAGACTTTTATACACATTTGTAAGGATTCATGGATCTACAACATTTGTTTTTAAAGAAATTAAGTGGAGGCTGAGCATGGTGGCTCTGGCCTATAAAATTAGCCTCTTGGGATGCAGACATCTGGAGGATCACAGTTCAACGCCAGCCCAGGTAAACAACAAGACCCCATGTCAACCAATAAAAAATTGAATGTGGTGGTACACCTGTCACCCCAGCTAAATGGGAAGAGCAAATAGAAGGATTGTAGTCCAGACTGTCTGAGCAAAGAGGTGAGACCCTATTAAAAAAATTTAAAAAGCAAAAGGGTTGGAGATGTGATCAAGTGGTAGAGCACATGCCTAGTAATCTTGAGGCCTGAACTTTTTCATAAAAAGCAATGTGATGCATTTAGATTTCTGGTCATAATTGGTATTTTATGGCATTGCTAAACATGTTACCTCTCTGGAAGTAGTGGCTGATAGGTACAAAAGTAATCCCACGGGAATGCACTGAAGTCTAGAGAAAAGTTGGATTAAAATGAATAATACTAAGGCCATGTGACAAAACCTGAAGGAGATATTAACCTATGCAGAATACTGTTTAAAATAATATACATGGTAATTTATATAAAGAGTAAATTCAAATTAAATACAGATTTATGGGTGGAAAAATTTGCACACTCTAAACTTAAAGCAAATTTTCATTATTTAATAGAAGCCATTTTCATAAAGTGAATTATGCTGGAAACTGTGAGTCGAATACCCTGTTTCCAGCAGATAGGTCCTTTGATTCACACAGATCCGGGTTCAAACAGGAGCCAGGAAGGTGTTTACCTGCTTCATTTTCCATTGCAGCCATCAGTTAATTAGTCAGACCCTATTGTCAGTAGCAGTTCCAGGCTTCTGACTGCAGTGGGTTTTTGCCAATATAGACAAAAGTGGCATCCAGCCAACTTATTCCATCTATTGTGCATGGCAATACAGCCATTAATTACAACTAGTTGTCCTTGAGTGGTTACTTAGTAACAGTATACTTATGTCTAGAGTGCACAGGCATACAGGTAATTAGCTTTATGATCACTTCCCTTACAATCCACCCCTATTAAAATCACCATACAATCTGCATGAATTATCTTCCATGAAGTCCTTTGGCAAAAATAGAGGAACAATGTACCCATAGGTTACAATGATATAGACTCCAATCAGCAGGCAGGCACTGTCTGTTATGATAACAATAACAGTATGTCATCATGATTCAAGGAATGTCCACCATTTAAGTTTGCCCCTACAAAGCGTGCTATCATTTTTTACGAGGATCCCCTGTCAGGGTAGAGTCTTAAAAATTTGCATGAGGAATTTCAATGTCCACCTTAGGTCCTGAGACATTAATGTCTGCCTCATATTTTCTGGTGAGGCGAGGCGCATATGCCCAACGATATAACATATGGTCACCTGCCTAAAGGCCCTGCCACAAAGCTTGCCCTCACAAGGAGCAGTGGACCATCAGCCACGCAGTGTTTGCCATAAGGGTATAAATATTGTAAGTCCTCAGCAGACATCCTAACTGTCAGTATAGATAGATAACAGACCAGGTTCATTTGTAGTCATAAGCCACATTGCTAAGTTTGGCCCAGTGGCTACTGGAGCCTATTCTAGCATCATACTTTATGGTGTCTGTGCCTGGTTATATTGCCACTGCAGTCTATACAGCCTGTCGTCCCTGATAGGAACTATCCATACATCAGGCAGCTGCCAGAATAGGGGCCTTATTGTCCTCTAAAGGGCTGGGTAGAGGTTCAGCATCTAGCACAGGCCAATCTAAAGCCTGAATGGCAATCGACATTAGGCCTAACATGACCTGCAATTCAGCTTGTACTGGACTAACAGATTTTGTCCACCTCTGTTATAAATATGCGTCCTATTTGACAAGGGTGGGAGTCTGTGCTGTGCCACTACAGGGTTTAGTCATCCAATTTCTTTTCCACTCAGCAAAAGAGTAGGTTTTGTACACTGTCACAGAAGCAGTGCCAGTAATGGCCTCAGATGCTAACAAAGTGACATATACTGTGGCCAACTGCTTCTCAAAAAGGGAGTATTCTCTCTGTTCCTTTCCATGGCTGTGACCAAAACCAGTCATCACAGTCTTCTAAATTTCTGCCGCAGGCCCCTTTGAACCCCTTGAGGGCGATATGTACATCTTGTACACAGGATTCTAATATTCTCCTAGCCGCTCTAAAGGCAGTCTCTGCCTCCTCAGTCTAGTCTCATCTGGCTCCTTCTAGCTGTGCCAGATGGTGTACAAAGGCTTATCAATCTACCAAAAACTCTAAGAGTACCTGGCCATAGGCCATACCCAATACCCCAAGGGTTACATGCATATCCACCAATAACATGTAGGATCTGTGTAGTTTTAACTATTGTGGGCACAGGACAATCCTGACTTGTCAACAATGGTTTTAGGAACCCCTTTCAATCTCACATACCCAGACAACCCCTAAACACTAAACTACCAAGTTAGGCCTTTGAAGCTTGTCATTGATCACCAGTCTGTATAACCTCAAATGTGCATGCAGGAGAGGAAGAGCATTCTCCAAATCTGCAAAAGAACTATACAGTGGGTAGATGGCCTTCACCAAGGATAGTCATCATTAGCCTATTACAAATTCTGAGCTTTTTTGAAGTACCTGTTAGCAATTTGGATGTCATTATCTTGAACACAAGAGGTTGTATGAAAAGGGCAGGTATGAACAGATGCTCTCAGATCCAATTTCCTGGGCTACAGTTATGTCATTTGCAATATATCATGTTTGGTTAAATTTCAGGTTTTTTATTCCCTTGGTTATTTCAATATCCCATGTTATCCCAGTATCACTTTTCAGCATTTTTCTTTCTTTCATTAGATAACCATTTGGCAAGAGCTCATACAGAAAAATGAACATAGAAATAACATTTCAAGTTTAGAATCAGTCACTTTCAAATTCTGGCATCGTTACTCAACAACAAGTCATTATTAGTTACAAATATATGTACTATGTACAGTGTATGAATGCTAAACACAACACTGTTTAGCAACTACTTAGCAAAATAGCCTGCTTTATCACATGTGAATAGTGTATGAAGCATTTTAATACTGCTCTTCCCAATCATAGTCATACAGGTGTATAAATACACCACAGATGTGCATTGTTTTTTTTAAAAAGTTGCTCAAATTTAGAATCTATCAACTGATGGAATAGGTTATTTTGAAGCACAGCACACTTCATGTAAAACCTTTTAATTTAGATTGTCCATCTTTGGAGAAATAAAACAACATCAAGGAACTAACACATTCTGCAAATAAACTGAAAAATAATCCACAAATTATTCCAATGCATGTTAGTGTGATTTAAATTTTACATATATGCATAATATGCATATTTTATTCTTTACCTTTGGGTTTACAAAAGATTATAGTATTAAGCTTTATGGACTTTGTTTCCTGTGCTTTTTTTTACTGACTTGAACATAAAACTCCTTTTAGCTGAATACCTTTGATCTCTCTTACCAGGGTTTTTTTCTTAATTACAAACTAGTGAAAACAAACCAACTTGTTTTTTCCAAGCATGGTATAATTATCTTCCTCCAACATGCGCACAAACATAGTCAGAGTATACAAAGGCTGATAAATGAACCACTTATTTGATATAGTAAAAATCGGATTTATCGGAAGCCACCTATTGACTACTTTACTGACATATTAATCACTAAGCTTTTGCTGAACCTCCACAAGGTGATAAGTCCCTAAGCCTGTTCTGTTTCCTACTTTGTGTAAAAAGAAATGAAACATGAATGAATTTTGAATTTTGGACACCAAATGTGAGCCTTCCAAAACCCAGCACATTGCTTTGTACAGAGATATGGAGAGGATGTCCATGTCAATTTACTATTAGGCCTTATGGGATAAATTAATTGCTGCATTTTTAGCAATAGCACTCTTACCTGAAAATCTTATATTTTAAAAAGTGGCCAGTTTCATTAGGTTTCATGCTTGCTAAATAATTCTTAATGCATATTATATAGTTGTTTAATAATTGAAAAGACTTTTTTATAATTGTGTTTGAGAATTTTTTAATAATTGGGAAATGAACTGAGGTCTTTAAAGAAGGAAAATAAGGAAATTAAGTCTGCTTAAGAGATGAAAAGGGAAGTTGCAAATTGAACCCCAAATGATGTTTTAATAGTTCTGTATCATAGCATATTTTACTGCAGGCATTGGGAAATTAAAAGCGGTTACCAAATGGCTTGATATGCCAATTGGTTTCTTATTGTTGCCCATGATAAATATGAGAAGGAAGAAATGAACTAATGTAAGACAACTCAGCTTTGAAAAGAATTTAGAGAAAATATAAATGAGTTAAGACCCACTAGGATTAAAAATAAAGATCTTATAAATACCAGTCTTTTACAGAATAATAATCTGTTGGAAAAGTATTGTTTTTAGGAACATCAAGGAAATTATAGAACCTGTGCTGAGCCAGGAGTTTGAAAACTATGGTTCATTGGCTGGTGGTGTGTTTTTTATAAATAATTTTAATAATTTTAATGTGACATATCTGTCTGCTATTTTCCTGCAAGAATATAATGGTTGGTTTATAAACTTAATGTGTCTATCATTTGACCCTTTAAGAAAAAGTTTGCCTTCACTTGAGCTACAAAATAAACGTGAATGAATTTCAAATGTATGTCTCATTTCCTATCAGTTGAATAATAGTTTCTAAAGAGCTTAGCAATACAGTTAAGTAGGAGTCTCACCAACAATAGAGAAAAGGATGATCATAAAGACACTCATCGGTGTGGCTTTTCTCGAAGCAGTGAATCTCTATGTAATTCATACACAAGCAAAAGCCCAGCACTTTTGAAATAATGAAATTGACACAGCACAATGGTTTAGTCTAAATGAGGGATGATAAAAAAGAAATAGTGTTTGACTCTATAACTTTTTTAGACATGAGCAGACCAAGAATTTAAAGAACAGCGAGTCATGTATTCTGGATTTCTAACTACTGGTATGGCAGAATGCAACTATAGGATTGAGAAGCAGGAATTATGATCACCATTTGAGAAAAGTGCAAATAATTTATGAGGAAAGAACAAATATGATAGATAAAAATGGTTGCAAATTTTTGAGAATTTCTCTCATTAAGATATAGAGTCTATTTTCTTCACTTTAAATTTGGGCTGGCCTGTGGGTTCTTTGACCACAAAAGTAGGGTGGAAGTGAAGCAATGGCCCAAAAGATGGGCAGCTTTCACATTACCTTCTCAAAGCAGTGAGTCACCATGATAAAAGTACCCTTCACATGTAACAAGGTAGCAACACTCTGAGGTAACCTGTAGAGAGAGGGGATCCATCCATGCCCAGTCTTCTCACCATCTACATCAATATACCAGATGTTTAAGTGAAATTATCCTTTACAGCATGTCAGTCACCAGCTTCATGTCAATAAAGTAAATTGGTCACTGCTATGTGGAACAGAAGAATCTCCCAACTGAATTCTGTCATAATTCCTGACCCAAAAAGTTGTTATTTGTTAGAAAATATTGTTTGACATCATGAGGTTTGTGATGGTTTGTTATAAAGCAATGGATTATGAGAAGAGAAAATAGGTAATTTCAGTGCAGTGACTACAATGGACAAATACATTTAAAATATTGGCAAAAATTAAGAGAACATAACACCAATTTTTCATAAGACAGGAAGAAGCAAGCAAAAGACAAACTATAAATCAAACACACAAAATAAAGCTCCTCATCCCAAAAGATACAAAAGGGAGTTTATGAGACTGCTGGATTACAAAATATATTTTTAAAGTTACACCTTTTCCTAATATATTCTCAGTATGGAAATACACACACCTTGCATGAAAAAAATTCCCATTCATAATCAGGATTATTTGTTGACTTATTGTCTCCAACTGCCTTTTTATTGCAACAGAAGAGTTGAATAGTTGTAGCACCAATAATTAGACATATCTTTACCTATTCCTTTTTTAGATGTTTTGTCAGATGAGCCTTCAATTGAAAAAGAGGTTTACAGGAGAAAATCATACAAATTTATTTAATGTAAGGTCTACATGTCATAGGAACCCTTATAAGAAAATAAAAATGCAAAGACGTTGCTAGAGTTAAACACTTACAAACAGAATTTCACAGAGAATAATCTTTTGAAAAAGTAAATTTTATGAGCTTGACTAGATGATAGCATTTATTTTAACAATGTCTGTGCAGAATTTTCTTAACCTCAACTAGCAGTACTTGATTAGAATCTTTCTAGTATAAGAAGAGCATCTTTCACATGGCAATTTCAGAGCTTGCTTTTAAGAACAGGGTGAAGGTCAAAGTGGTCTTACATTTGCTTTATTTTTTCTCTTCTTAAGTGCCTTTAACTCAAAATAGTCAACCTGCCACAGCAGAATATTTTGGGTGACATACTCTCAATTCCTTCAACAGCATGGTCTTAAAAGCCCGAAGTGTTTACTGGCCTGAAGCTTAAAAATAAAAGGAGTTTCTGCTATAGAGGAACCCATTATATCAATAAACCTTATTTTATTTTTCACTTCAGTCTTTATGAAAAAAAATTGAGTTATTTCCAGTACTTGACTGTAACAATTAGTTATTATTAACTATCTTATTCATGTCTTCTATTAAAGTCACTTACATTTCTGTGCAATGTCCTTCCCTACTAGTAGAGGATAGGCAGGCAAGTGATTTTCCAAAATGAGAGTGATACTGGGTAGTATCAAAGTTTACACATCATCTATTAATGAAAGTTCTAGATTGCATGCTAGCCAATAATAGGTATTTTTAGCTTCCTTTTCCTTCAATGTTAAATAATCTCTTTGCTGTTTATCTAATGGTATCTGATTGTGTTTATTCTTGTAGTTATAATATTATAATCATATCTAAATGATACAAACAAGTATTCCCTTAGTCTCAAAGGTAAACATTTTATGGAAGTACTTCTGTACATCATATATTGACTGCAAAATGAGCAATCATAGAGCCTTTCAAAGAGTTTCTCCAGAATATATTTTTTTCTCCTTGATTACAGATGTGGCATAACATTAGACATCCTTTTTATGGTATACACTGAGAGAGATCAATTTAACATGAAGTTGTAGCTTAGTGGTAAGATGACTGCCTAGCATGTACAAGAACGTGGATCAATTCCAAACATCTCAAGAAAAACCAAAACCCTTCAATTTTATTTGTACATATTTTGATTTTAAAATTGTGCTAGTTTTGTCCAGCTTACTAAATTTTAGTTATTATTTCTCATCTTCAGACCACTAATTCTGCTTTCCTTTGACATTCTCTGAACTCCTGATTTTTTCCTCTTCCAAGTTGCTGAGCACATTTTGACTTTGCATAGGATGTTCATTATATCACCATTTTCATGCTAGCAACTAGATCCAGGTAGCCCCTATGTCTTTTCTAGTGGCTCTGTATTTCTCAAATTACATTGTAAAGGAATGGATTGATGGAATTACCACCACGATAGGAGTGAAAATTTTCTGTCATAGTCCATTAATCAATCCTGAAGCAGGAAGGTCTCACAGGAGACACAGTCCCACCAGAACTCTGAATTGATAAACACTTAAGGCTGACAAACATCGAAGGGTCAGGTTCAGGAATAAGATTAGATATTTATGAACTGTAGAAAGGTATATAAGGCATTCACCTGTACCTAACTGGGCCAGCACACCTGAATTAAAATGTACTGTAGCTGATATGTCATAACTTTCCCAAGGATAAGACTCTATAAATTTTAATATGAAGTTTCATAATGAATAACAAATTTGAGAAGGATTTCACATGATTGTTGGAAATCTCATTTTGCTATTTACCTATTAAACCTTTAGACCATTTTTCTCTTGGGTTTTCATATTATCTTTTATTTCTAGGATTTATGGCTATGCTTTTGTTTTGGAAAATGGCATTGAAAAATCTTGTTGTGTGTGTCTTTTTATTTTTTAATTATTTTTAATTTTTTATTGTACTGCTTGGGGGTACATTGTAGCATTTACAAAGCTTCTTATAATGTATCATATATATCATACTTGAATTCTCCCTCTCCTCTTCTTTCTTTCATCCCCTCATTGATTCCTGAACCAGTTTCAACAGGTATCATTATTACATTAACATACATGTGTATGCATTATTTACATGATATTCATCTTCCTACCTCTTTCCCCACTACTTCCCCCTTTCCAATAGTGCCAATCCCCCAACTCCTCAGGGAAGAACCCATTCAGCCCTCCTGTTCTCCTATTTTGTAGAAGAAAAAAACATAAAAGTTAAAAATAAGAAACATGAGGTTTTGCTAACTTGAGATACAGATAGCTACACAGGGAGTTTCTTTGTGTTGTTTGCATGCATATATGTATTATAGCTCTAATTTATTCACCTCTTCTAGTCTTCTTCACTCCTGTCTAGTCATCTTCCCATGGTGGAACTGGCCAGTTTAAGATTTCTGCATTCATTCCTGTACTTAAATCAACCTCATTCAAGGTTTTTGTTTCCTTCCCTTGTCCTATCCTTCCATTGAATGGCTTCTTCTTAGTATGACCCATGTTGCATAATATTGTGGCATTTGTTTTAGGACTACAATCTACATATGAGGGAGAACATGTGGCTTTTGGCTTTCTAAGCCTGGCTAACTTCACTTAAAATGGTGTTCTCCAATTCCATCCATTTCTTGAAAATGACAAAATTTCATTCTTCTTTGTGGCTGAATAGAATTCCACTGTGTACAAATACCACAATTTCTTAATTATGTTGATTTTACTAATCCATGAGCATGGGAGATCTTTCCATCTTCTGTAGTCTTCTCTTTCATTCTTCAGTGGTTTATAGTTTTCCTTATAAAGATCATTCACATTCCTTGTTAAGTTTATTCTTAGATATTTGGGGGAGGGGAGTTGGCTATTTTAAATGGAATTGTTTTCCTGTGTTCTTTCTGAATCTGTTCATTGTTGTTGTATAGAAAGATTACTGATTTTTGTAAATTGACTTTGTTTCCGGCTACCTTACTGAAGCTATTTATCGTGTCTAGGAGATTTTGGTGGAATTTTTGGCTCTTTTATGTATAAGGTCATGTTATCTGTGAATAGGGATATTTTGACTAATATCTTACCTATTTGTATTCCTTTTATTTCTTCTTTCTGTCTTATTGCTCTGGCTAGGAATTCCAAGTCTGTGTTTAATAGGTGTGGGAAAAGTGGGCACCTTTGTCTGGTTACAGACTTCAGGACAAATGGTTTCAGTTTTTTTCTGTTAAATATGATGTTGTCTATAGGTTTGTCATATGTAGCCTTTATTATGTTGAGGAATAGTCCTTCTGTTCCTAGTTTTATCAGAGCTTTTATCATGAAATGGTGTTGAATTTTATCAAAGGTTTTTTTCTGCATCTGTTGAGATGATCAAGTGGTTTTTATCTTTGCTTTGGTTAATATGTTGTATTACATTTATTGATTTGTGTATGTTAAACCATCCCTGCATCCCTAGGATGAAGCTTACTTGGTTATGGTGAATGATCTGTCTGATATATTGTTGGATTCAGCTTGCCACTATTTTACTGAGGAATTTTACATCAATATTCATTAAGGGGATTAGCCTGTAGGTCTGTTTTTTAGATGTGTCCTTGTCTGGTTTAGGGATACATGTAGTACTGGCTTCCTAAAATGAGTTAGGCAGTGTTCCATCCCTTTCTATTTCATGGGAAAGTTTAAGGAGTTTTGGTATTTGTTCTTCTTTAAAGATCTGGTAGAATGCTGTGGAGAATCCAACAGGTCCTGGACTTTTCTTTTTGGGGAGACTCTTGATTGCTGCTTCAATTTCATTGCATGCTGTAGATCTGTTTATGTGACTAATATTCTCTAGGTACAATTTTGGATGGTGGTATATACATCTAGAAATTTGTCTATTCTAAATTTTCCAATTAATTTGAATGAAGTTTCTCAAAATATTCCCTGATGATTCCCTGGATTTCCTTGGTCTTTGTTATTATCTCCTTTTTTTTTTGCTTCTTTTTTTTAGTAGTACTGGGATTTGATTTCAGGGCCTTCCTCTATTGCCACTCCAGTACCCCTTTTCTGTGAAGGGTTTTCTTGAGACAGGGTCTTGTGAACTATTTGCTCAGGCTGGCTTCAAACCATGATTGTCCTGATCTCTGCCTCCTGAATAGCTAGGATTACAGGCATTAGCCACCAGCATTCAGCTCTTTTTCATTTCTAATTTAATTAATTTGGGTCTTTTCCCTCTTTTATATAGTCAGATTTGCCATGGGTTTGTCAATTTCAGTTTTTTTCCAAAGCTTTTTGATTTGTTGATTCTTTGTTTTTTTTTTTGTCTCTATTTTGTTGATTTCAGCACTATATTTATTATTTCTCTCCTTCTCCTTGTTTTGGATTTAGCCTGTTCTTGTTTTTCTAGGAGTTTGAGATGTAGCATTTATGTGAGCTCTTTCTGTGTTTTTGACAAATGCACTCATGGCTATAAACTTTCCTCTAAGGACTGTCTTTGCTGTGTCTCATAGGTTCTGATAAGTTGTATTTTTGTTTTCATTAAACTCCAGGAACTTTTTTATTTCCTTCCTTATTTCATCTATAACCCAGTGATCACTGAGCAATGTGTTTCTCAGCTTCAAAATATTTGATCATTTCCTGCCTCTGCTTTTGTTGTTGAGCTCTAGTTTGTGATCAGATAGTATACATGGGGTTATTTCAATTTTCTTATATTTGTTAAGACTTGCTTTGTGCCATAAGATATGATCTGTTTTGGAGACAGTTCCATGGGCTGTGAGAAAAATGTGTATTGTGCTGTTGCAGAATGAAATACTCTGTAGACATCTGTCAGTTCCATTAGATCTATGGTGTCATTTAGTACTAAGATTTCTTTGTTGATTGTTTTGTCTGGATGACCTATCTATTGTTAACAGAGGGGCATTAAAGTTTCCCACTAACACTGTGTTTGGGTCTGTATGTGGTTTTAAGTACTTTAGTGTATGTTTAGTGGAGTCGGGTGCACTGACATTGGATCAATATAAGTTGATAATTATTATTTCCTATTGATGTATTGCTCCTTTTATAATTATGAAGTGACTTCTTTATCTTTTTTAACTAATGTAAATTGCAGTCCACTTTGTCTGATTTAAGTATTGTGACTTTGTTTGTTTTGGGGTCAATTATCTTGGTAAATCATCTTCCAGCCCTTCACTCTAAGCCAGTGTTTGTTTCTGTCAATAAGGTGGGTTTTTTTAAAACAACAGGTAGATGGGTCTTATTTTTCAATTCAGTTTGCCACATGGTGTCTATTGATGGTAGAGTTGAGTCCATTACCATTAAGTGTTAGCATTGAGAGGTATGTAGTGATTCCTGCCATTTTTTTGTTATTGCTTTTTAAGGATTTGAGTATATGCAGTCAATTCAATGCTACCATCTGAGTGCTTGTCTGCTCTTCTCATGAGGTTTAATACTTCCCTTCCTTTTGTGGTTATGTTTGTTTTCATCTTCTGTGTGTAAGATTTCTTTCAGAATCTTCTGTAGTGGTGGCTTGGTAGTCATATATTGCTTTAGTTTCTGTTTATCATTGATGACTTTTATTCCTCCATCAATTTTGAATGACAGCTTTTCTGGTTAGAGTATCATAGACTGGAATTATTTTCTTTTAGTGCTTGAAACCCTCACTCCATGTCCTTCTTGCTTTTAAGGTTTACTTGAGAAGTCTGCTGTTGTTTTGGTGGGTTTACCTTTATATGTTACTTGTTTTTTCTCTGTTAAAAGCATTCAATATTGTTTCTCTGTTCTTTGTGCTAGGTTCTACTTTGGTCAAGCCTGTTTGGTGTCCTGGAGGCTTCCTGTACCTGAATGGACAACTCTTTCTCAAAATTTAAGAAATTTTCTGCTATTACTTTGTTGAATATATTATGTATCCCTTTGGTTTGTACCATTTTTTCATTTTTTGTGGTACTGGTGTTTGAACTCAGGGCCTTCACCTTGAGCCACTCCACCAGCTTTATTGTTGTGATGAGTTTTTTCTAGATAGGGTCTCCCAAACTATTTGCCTGGGATGGCTTCTTACCATGATCCTCCTAATCTCTGCCTCCTGAGTAGTTATGTTAAGAGGTATGAGCTACCAGTGCCCAGCTGTGGCTTGCACCTCTTCTCTTTCTTCAATGCCCATGATTCACAGTCTTTTGATGGAGTTGCTGAATTCTTTCCTTTCACAGCTTTTTTCTAAGAGTTTTTCTGCTTTTTTTTTTAATATCTATTTTGTCTTCATGTCCTGAGATTCTGTCTTCTACTTGTTCCAGTCTTCTAGAATGGCATTCCCCTATATTTTTTATTTGATTTAAGGAAGTTTTATTTCCAGAGTTTCTATTTGATCCTTTTTATGAGGTTTACCATACTTTGTTAAATTCCTCCTTCATGTCTTGTGTTAATCTTCTTTATTTCATATATCTCTTTTTTTTATAGTTTTCTTTGTTTCACTTTGGAAATTGTCAAAGTCATCTCTGAGTTCATTTAGTTGATTCTGTGTCTTCTCAAGACTTTATTTGTGGTGTCTTGTTATTGTTTGCATTCATCCTGTACTTTCTGTTTAAGAATGTTTTGTAGCTTCTCCATGACTATCTCAATGATCTCATTCATAATGTCCTCTTAGAGATTTTTTTATGGATGTCATTTGGCTCATTGGTCATAATTAGCATCATTCTGTTGGGATCAGGAACTAAGTATTCAGTTTCTTCATTTCCCACTAAATCCTCTACTGAATTGTTGATCTTTTGGGAGGCAGGACTTCCTGGCCTCCTTCCTCAACCCATGCTTCTATGATGTGCTATGATCCTATGTTGTTGAGTGGGTAATTGGGGATTTTAATTACCTGTTGTCTTCCCCTTGACTCAATTATTCTGTTATTACTGGCTTAGTCATTAGCTAGGTTGAAGCGCTATTCCTATTCCCTGCCTAGGCAACATAAATTAGCAATAGCAAATTCACTGATTCAATTCAGGACCAGTAATTTACAAAATATGTAGTGAGCCCCTGGGTGATATTATCTATAATCCATGGAGGTTGGGGGTATAATAGTTGTTTGGGTAGATGCGGATACTTAAGTATTGAAAGAGCTAGGATGGGTGAGGGACAGAGGGGTGTGAGGCATGGGGGTTCTAAGGTACTAAGTCCCTAGTGTGTGTTGAGGTGTAGATTAGTCATTGTGGAAGGGGGTGCTATTTTCAGGGATTGCCAAGGGATAGGAAGGATGTGGCAATGTGTAGAGTTGGTATAATAGACTATTCAGTGGGTGGTACCTTTTGAGGAGGTCGAGGTAATAGGGGAAGAGAGAGGGGGAGGAGAGGAAAATGAACAGGGGGGAAAAGAAGGAGGATAATATTGAAAGAGTTGAGAAAGAAAAAATTGGGGTAGAGAAAGGAAAGTGGGACAATAGTGGGTTGAGTGAGTTAGTGTTAAGACAGAATGGCAAAGGAGGTAGGTAACAGTAAGATGGAAGAAAATAAAATAAAATAAAAATAGGAAATAAGTATATATTATATATATAATCAGTTCAATGAATGTCTGGACTCTTCCTCTGATTTCAGGCTGTGTTGGTGACACTTTTTTTTATAGTGGCTTTGACCAAGATTGTCCCTTGTATGTTGAGTTGTGGGGCAATGAGTGTTGCTCTTCCCTACCAGACAGCTTGGGGGTGGGGGCTCACCTCTGGGTGTTTGTGCTTAGTCTTACTTAGTGGAGTGGGATTTCTGAAACAAGCAGGTTCTCAGGAGTGGTCACATTAGGGGTTGGTAAGTGAGCAGTTGCCAGTTACTTCCACTCACAGGGCAAGCCTGTGAGATATAGATGAGCTTTTCTCTTGGTGAGACTGTTTCAGCTTGCTCCCAGATTCTCCAAGGAAGTCCAGTGCCTGCCTTTCCCCACAGTGGCTGCTGAGTTGCTCCATCCCTGCATGTGCTATTTCAACTCCATGTTCTTCCCTTTTCTCCCCTCTCCTGGGACCCCCTCAGGTAGAGGGGAAATATTCCCTCCATGTATTTGTCCAGCAGTTTTGTCCAGCGGGGGTGGAATAAGCTCCACAGCAGTGCTACAATACATGGTTCCCTCCCAAGCAGTGTGTTGTGCTCACCTGATGGGTGTACAGATTCTCTTGGTTGAAAATGGATCAGCTACAGGGCAGCGCAGGCAGGCGGTAGACTGAGGTTTTGTATCCATTTGTGTTTGGCAGTCCTGGTCTTCTCAGATGCCTATAAAGTGCTCTGCATTGTGTTATTGTTGGTGAGGTTGCAGACACACTAAGGCAGAGAGAAATCTCCACAGGCACCTGGCAGTTGGAGATTCTGGGTCCACACATACTTTGGTGTGTCCATGTACTTCCAGATGCTTGCGGGTGTCTGCAGTTCTCTGTTTTATGTTTTAGCTTTACTGACTCAGACAAGAGGTAAAAAAGAGAAACAAACAAACAAACAAAAAAGTAAAAAAGCGACAGATCAGTTGAGGCTATCTGACCCTGCTCCCAGCTGTTCCCAGCTGGTTAACAGGCAATGGGGCTGGCAGCAGTTGCCTGACCCTGCACCAGGTTATTATGTACTTTTAAAAGTTAGTTTGAGGGTTGGTCAGTGAATATTCTGTGACCCCTATGTGTTGGAGGTATCTTGGTTGGTAGAAAAAGTAGTATTACCTGATCCTTGCTGCCACAAAAATCTGGAGTAATTGTTTGAAATCATGTAGGTCAAGGTCCCAGGGTCCATCAGCTATCTGCCATCTTGATATCCCTTGAAAAATTGTTTATACTACATTTAGAACTAGTCAGAGCTTTGTAACCTTTTGAGATATTATATTTTCATGGATGGAATTCTTAATTTTAATTAGCTCTTAGTTAATATATTTTTTATAAGTTATTTTTTAATTCTTTTGAAATCTTCAATTATAGCTATCAAACTATTATAGTTTTTCTTTAGATGCTTGCTGTTTTGCATTTTACATTTATTTCTAATCAACTTAGAATAAATTTTTGTAATATGTGCAGTAATGGTTCAGGTTCATTTTTAAATATGTATTTAATTGAATAGTAATATTAATTGTATTATTTTCCAATTGTGCTATAAATTTACATTTCATAAGACTAGCATCTACACATATGCAATAGCACCGTCTACTTAGAAACTAAAACAAGAAGGACAAATTTGCAACCTATCAAATCAGCTTTATTGATTCATGTCCATAAAGGAGAGTATACTTCACAGGAATGGTGGAGAATCTCCTTAAATAAGGATACTTTTTAGATTCCATATATGAACAAGATCATGCAGTGCTTGCCTGTTGGTGCATTGCTTTGTTTATTTAACATAATTATTTCAGGTTCCATCCATGTTGCTCTAAATGACAGGATTTCACTCTTTTTGACTGAATAGTGTTCCATTCTGTATAGGTACAACATTTCTTTTGGCACTCGTAACTTGATGGACACAGAGGTTGTTTCCATTTATTGACAGTTGTGAATAGTACTGCAATGCACATGGAAGGAAAGATGTCTCTTCAACACACTTATTTCATTTCCTTCGAATACACACCCAGTGGTGGAATTAATGGATCATATTGTAGCTGTAGTTCTAATTTTTTGAGGAACCTCTATAAAATTGTATTAATTTATTGCCTCCATGTGGTTGCCAGCACTTGTTATCTTTATGTTTTGTGATAGTAGTCATTCTGACTGAGTTGAGGTAATTTGTCATGTCAGCTTTGACTTCCACCTTCCTCATGTTCAGCAGTGTTGAACACCCATTTTTATTCTTGATGCCTGTCTGTATGTCCCCCACCTTGAGAAATGTCTGGCCAAATCTACTGCCCTTTCCATAATAGGGTTACCTCTTTTGGGTTATTTTAAACTTTCCATGACATTCTATAACAACCTTTTGTCAGGTGCATAGTTTGCAAATATTTTTTTCCCATTCTGTAAGTTATCTCTTCACTCTTTTGGTTGCTGCCTCTGCTATGTAGAAGCTTTTTACTTTGATATAATCCCACCATTTTATTTGTGCTTTTTGTTTCTTTGTTTTCAGATTTGGTCCAAAAAGTCCTTGCCTACTCCAATATCCTCAGTATTTTCTCCTGTGTTTTATTCTCACAATTTCATATTTTCAGGCCTTATATGTAAGTCTTCAATCCAATTTGAGTTAATTTTTGTAACTACTGAGAAATAGAGATATAGTTTCTTTATTCTGAACATTGATACATAATTTTCAGAGTCTCATTTATTGAAAAAAAACTATTCTTCCAATGTGTGTTCATTGAATCTTTGTCAAAAGTCTGTTGGATATAGACTAGTAAATTTATTTCTAGGCTGTATTCTGCTCCATCAGTTTATGTGTCTAATTTATGTTCACTCTGTGTTGCTTATATTATTACTTCTTTGTAAATATATTTTGAAGTCAGATAGCATACTGTCTTCTTTTTTTTTGTTCATGATGACTATGTCTATTTGGAATTTGTGTGTGTGTGTGTGTGTGTGTGTGTGTGTGTGTGTGTATGGTCATATAAATTTTAGTATTATTTCTGTTTCTATAAAAATATCATTGGTGTTTTGATAGGGATTAAACTTAATCTTTAGATTTTTTTTGTACATTTTAACAATACTGATTCCTCTACTTTATAAGCACCAGATGTGTTTCTATTTGTGTATGTGTGTGCCCTTTTTTGGTTTCTTTAATCTGTCCTTTTCAGTTTTCATTATAGGGATTTTTAACTTTTTATAGTTCAATTAATTCCCAAGCTTTTGGATTATTTTTGTAACTATTTAAAATAGGGTTGCTGTATTGATTTTTGCTTTAAAAATTAACTTTTGTTATGGAATGACACTCTTGATTTTTGAATGTTGGTTTTGTACTCTGTATCTTTGCTGAATGCATTTATTCGTTCAGTAAGGTTTTTTGGTGGAGTATTTCATGGTTTCTCTCTATAAGATCATGTCATTTGCAAATGGTGACAATTTGACATCTAACTCATTTTCAAATTTAAATGTCCCTTGCTTCTTTGCCTTCCCTGATTTCTGTGGTTCTAACTTTTAATGTTATGTCAAATACATGTGCTGGAGGTGAGTTTTCTTTCCCTTTTCCAATCTTACAAAGAGACATTCCAAGTTTTCCCTACTTACTACAATACTAGCTTTTTTTTCATTATGTGGAAGTACACTCCTAATTTGCTACTTTTTTTAATCATAAATGGATGTTGATTTTTATTAACAGAACTTTTTGTATTTAATGAGGTGATCACATGGTTTTAGCCTTTATTATGTTGCTGTGATATATAATTATTGGTTTTCATTTGTTGAAACATGCTTGTATCCCTGGCATGAACCCTTCTCAATCATGGTGAGTAATAACTTTAAAATGGTGTGAGATTAAGTTTGCTAGTATTTTGCTGATTATTTTGTTCCCAAGTTCATCAAAGATATTGGACATTAGTTTTCTTTCTATATTGTGCTCTTGTCTGGTTTTGGTATCATAGTAAATGCTGGTCTCTTAAAATATGTTTAGAAGAATGTTTCTTATTTGTTTTGGGAAACATTTTAAAGTAATTGGTGTTAGTTCCTTGTTGGATGTTTGGTAGAATTCAGCAGTCAAGCCTCTGGTCTTGGGCTTTTTGTTAATGAGATAGAATTTTCTTTAAATTTGTCATTTGATCTCATTACTTGCTATTGATCTGTTCGGTTTTCTTATTTTATAATGATTCGATCTTGGTAGTATGTGTGTCTAAAAATGTCTTCGTTTCTTCTAAGTTATCAAATTTGTTGGTGTGCAATTGTCATAAACTTTAATGATCATTTTAATTACGTGGGTGTCACTTGGAATATCTCCAGTTTTATCTCTGATTTTATGTATTTGATTCTTAGCTCTCCTTTACTTAGTTATTGTAGGTAACTAAGAATCATATCTTTTTAAATTGAACATTTGCATGTTTTGCTTAATTTCATATAAACTGATTATGGAAACTAAAAGTTACTATTTACTACTAGTCAAAAGTTTTTATTTACTACTATCAGCACTGGAGCTGTGACTCAGAGTATGGGAGTTTATTAGAAAAGAGAGCTATGAGGTTTTCCTTAAAAGAAATTTTTACCATAGTGTAGAGATTTTCAAATACAAGGGTGTTACAAAAGATAAAAAAAGTATTTCACTAATAAAAAAATAAGTTGAGTCTGGTAGTTTTGTGACATTTACAAGATAAACAGTAGGCCATCTAGTTTTACATAGGAGAACCAGATAAAAGTGCAGGTAGGAACAACTCTGCATTTGTGAAAATTTCCTAATTACGGGGACAAAATGTTTCATAAAAGGGGAAGAAAACTTATTTGGGTCAAATTGTGCAGCAATTTATGCTCTAGTGTATTCTTGAAAATAATCAGCTGTCAGTGGAGGTTAAGAGCTTGGTATAATTTCCACAGAGCTAAATACACTAACAAAGTGAATAGAGAAAGACACAAAGACAGAATTATTTATTTATTTAAAATTTTTTGTTACCATAAGTTAATTGTGTTGTGATATTTACAACATGTATTTAACATACTTGAATCATATTCCCTCCCTCTTTTTAAGCCCCAACTCTCCTTCCCCTTCCTTCTTAACAGGTTTTGGTGGGTTTCATAAATTTATAGAATGATTTCTTTAGTATCCACTCCATCACTTTCCCTTCTCTTCCCTCCACTCCCTGATTCCCCTTATCAAATAGCTGCCCTTTTACAATCTTGTCATGTTATTTTAAAAATTTCCTTGAATTTTGAATTTACTCATGCCCAAGCATATTGCCTCTGTGCTAACACTGTTGGGAAATAGATTTTGTTAAAGCAATTCATTCAACATTATCAGGGGAAGGGGAATATAAGAGAATATTGGAGGGGGTGAATTCAAGTATGATATATTTGATGTATTGTAAGAAACTTTGATACATTGTAAGAACTTTGTTACAAAGTATCCCCACCCAGCACAATAATAGAAAATAATTAATTAATTAATTGATTAATTAATACAACAGGCATCTGAGAGGAGTGGGTGGAATTGATGTCAGAGTTATATATGATTTAGATGTTAAGTTTTCACTAAATATTGTGAGACATACAAAGAAATGGGAAAATATGACTCATGCAGAAATGTGAAGTAGGCAGTAAAACTATAAAAAGGACAAGTAGTAGGTAGCCAATCACTTCAAAGTCTATGTGATATGTAAGTTCAAAGGACTAGAGAAAATATGATTAACTCAGTAGAGGAAGATATATCATTATCTTCTCAGTTAGCATATAAATAAAGAGGTGGAAAATATAACAAGTGGTAAACACAAATTCTAGAGCTGGAAAGTGCAAGAACTAACATTGAATTTTTGCTAGAAAGACTCACCAGTGCAGATGTTAGGACAATGAATCTGCAAATTTACCAAGAGCATAAATCTGAAGACCAAGGAAAAAAAAGAAGAGAAAAATAGCTGTTAGGTAAAAGAGTTTTAGAGAAATGTGGTCTACTATTACGTGCACCAACATGACCATAATGGTAGTACTAGAAGGAGAGATGAGAGGAAAAAAAGCAGAAAAATACTTAAAGAAATCATGGCAGAAAACTTCCAAAATGATGAAAAACATTAATGTATACATAAAGAAATTCAGCTAAATCCAAAGAGAATAAACATGAAGGTCTATAAATCTTGTCACATGGTAATAAAAATACTGAAAAGTAGCAACTTTCTATATGAAAGGAGACAGAAACAAAAAGTAACATATAATGTGATTCCATTTTTATACCTTGTCTAGGATAGGCAAATCTTTCTTCACTTTTAATGCAAGAAAGGTCACTAAGGGGCACAGAGTTTCTTTAGGGGATGATGAAATGTACAAATTGAGTTTGGTGATAATTGGTTAACTTGTGAATTTACTAAAAATTTTCAATCCTACATATTAAAATGCATGACATGAATAATATATAAATTATAGTCACAATAAAGCTGTTCCATTTTTTAAACTACATACTAAATATCTACTACATGATACACACACATTTGAGTTATTAGAATTCAAGTATATGAAACACCTAGTTCTCTAGTTTTAGAAGGCATATTATTCAATAGTTATAAAGGAAGAAGGTTGTTAAATAGGAATATAACTTACATACATTTTGTTTCTTTTTTGTCCAAATTTTGTTTTAGATGCTTTGCAAGTTGAGTGCTTAATAGGCAGTCAGTTTTCAGTGGCTAGATGTGTCTGATATTTTAGAATCACTTGTAAAGACAGTGTTTATTTGCTTTTTGACATAGGTTCGCTGAATTTTAAAGTTCTGTTTGAGAAATAGTTTATGATAAGCATCTATACATACATTTCACTAATTAGAAAACAAATTATTCTTGGAAAGAAAATGACCAATCTGTTCATTCATTTAAAAATTGATATAGTTTCTACTTATTTTTGGGGGAAGGGATACTGTTCTGCAAGTGGGAATGCCATAAATATTAAACATATCAGAGTAATGGCAGTGTCCTCAGAGTATTAGAATTGTACTGTGGAAGACTGCAGGGAATAAGTACTTACATATGCTGGATACTATAAAGTGATTCTTATCAATAAGAAGAAAAATAAATTAAAAAAGAAATTTTAAAACAATGAGAAATCAGGTTAGAAATTTTGATAAGGTGTTAGGATAGGAAAGGACTTGGAAAACACCCCTTTTTTATTTTTATTTTTCTATTGTACAAAATAAAGGATTGCATTATGACTTTTTTTACTTTGATATGCTGTACTTTGATCACATTCAACACCCCCATTGCCCATTCTCCACACCCCTTTTGGTGTCTTTCCACTACCTAAATAATCCTCCAATAAACTTTCATGTCTTTTTCTTTTTCATATTTAGATTCTGCACGTTAAAGAAAACATCTCATTCTTGTTTTTCTGAGTTAGGTTTATTACATTTGACAAGGTGATCTCCAGTTCCATACATTTTCTTGCGAATTACAAAATTTGATTTCCTTTATGCCAGAATAAAACAACATTGTGTGTATATGTATATATATGCATATATATATTACATTTTTATCTACTCATCTGTTGATGGGAATGGAGACTGATTCCATAACTTAACAATTGTGCAAATAATTCTGAAATAAACATTGATTTCTTTAGGTATATGCCCAAGATTGGGATAGCTGGGTCATATGGCAGTTCTATTTTTAGTTTTTAAGGAAGCTCTATACTAATTTTTATAGTGACTGGAATAATTTACATTCCCACTAGCAATGTATAAGGATTCCTTTTCACTTAGATCCTCACGGGTTTTTGTTGTTTTTCATTTGAAAAGATGAACTTTCTATGCCTATTCAGAAATACCATGTTTAAAAATATTACCAGTCACAGACTCTAAGTAAACAGTTGGTTTACTAGAAAAGGATAAATCAGAGACAGCTGAACCTCTGTTCAATTTTTTTCCATTTCTCCTGTGCCTTCAACTTCCTTTCTCTTTTCTTTATCATGACATTATAGATCAAGATCTATTGAAGTGTAGTTAATACTAGTTCTATTAAAATGTAATACTAGGTATGATCCTACTAGTGCTCAACAATGACTTATTCAAAGTCATTGTTACATTAAGATAGCTTGGCTTCATATGGTTTATTATCAAAACACTGAATGGAAACCAAAAAATTGATTTATATCATGTACATAATTTTAGATCTCATAGTACATACTTATTTTCTCCATACTCAGTTGAGATATTCTCTGTCATAGTCTCACTGTTAGAATCTGAAAACAGTTTACCCTCCAAGCAATTTACAGCAGTGTGGGTGAGCAGTTCCTGATCTGACAGCTTTGTTGTATATTATACCTATTTATTTGCAAAGAGGCATGAGTGGTTCATTATCCATGAAATCATAATAAAAATATATTTATGGCATGTCACGCTGTACCTCATACTGAAGTTTTCACTCCCAGAAAAGCACTATATCCTGTGTTTCTTCCCATTAAGAGCTTATGATCTAAAACAATACTTTAAGCCATGAGGGAGATGTAAACTCAAAACTTCATATAAAGGATATGCACTGCATAAAGTACAGTGACAAAAAATGGCAAAGTGTCAACACTTACTCAGAGCATAAGAAGCTCAGACTTACAAGTAACTATTGGATAATTGTCTAGGAGGTTCAGAGTTAATTACTATTATGTGACTGTGAATAATTGTGCTTAATTTAACTGAACTCTAATTTCTATAAATAGAAATTTTAGGTTAAAAATGCATCTCCTTGTAAAAGGAGGTTATCCATGTCATAATACCTACAGTGTGAATGTTACCTGATTAGGGAGAAGGTAGATTGCTAATGAGATTCTGTCCTGGATTATTCAACGAAGTCCTAAAAGTGATCAATAGTGTTCTTATTGAGGTAACCAGAAGATTTTTGTTTGTTTGCTTTTACAAGTTTAAGGTATAGTATCATGTTTTGGATAATTTCATAGTAAAATAATTACTACAGTCAAGCCAATTAACATATCCCTCATCTAATGTAGTTGTTGTTGTTGTGTGTGTGTGTGTGTGTGTGTGTGTATGGTAAAAGTCCCTAAAACTCTCTTAATAAATTTGCAGTATGCTAATATCTTCTTATTAAATATCTTCATGCAGTTCATTTTATCTTTAGACTTATTAATCCTGTGCAATGCAAGTTCAACTAGCATGCTTTGTCCTACATCTTCACATTCCCTCCACCCCACTAGTAACCAGGGTTCTACTCTTTTTCTATTTATTCTACTCCACTTAAGAGTTCCAGAAGAAAGGACAATGTGACCACAGAGCCAGCAATTAGGCTGAAAAAGAAAGCCAGCGTTCACCAGAAGCAGGAGTCTCTGGAGGCAGTGCAGTGTTGCTAACACCCTTATTCCAGCCACCTAAGATTCATTTTCAAATTTGGACCTCAGAAGAGAGACTCCTCTGTTTCTTAAGCTACCATCTTTTTTGGCAATTCATTATAGCAACCATAAGAAATTAATACAGAACATGTGTACTGTAACATCGAAGTTGAAATGAACATTTTGAATAAATAAGCTACAATAGTCAGATCATATTTAAGAAACGAAACTCCATAAAGAATAAACATGTTATGCTGCTATTTAAACTTTTCATAGTGTGATATTTGATAATATCAATATCAATTTCCCCTTTGAATTAAGGCTTAGAACATGAATAATTTTATACTATATTTTGATATATACCTTTTGATAAGATATATTGTAAGTACAAATAATCCACTTTGACACTCTATCTTAGATGATAAATGTGTATTAATAATGCTATAAAATATGAACTTTCATTTAATTCTTGCTAATGGTTCCCAGGAGATGAATTCAGTATATGGAGATACCTATTTTGAAGTCATATTTTAGAATTTTAAAATATGCCTTAAGTGGTCTCATTAATAAAGAAAAATGCAAGCACAATATTTATTAATAAAAACATATTTTGATGTTAATCAATTTAAGAAAATAGACCAGATTTCTGTATGTTTTGTAGATCATGTATGATTATAAAAGTGACTATCCTAGTTAAGATCATAGTAGTTTAGTACTAGAAAACATTTTTTAAAGTCTTATATTTTGCAAATGAGAAAACTACAACCTAGGGAAAATATGTATACTCTGCTTATTTAATTAATGTGATATAGGAAAAAATTAAAAATTTACATGGCATTATATCATATTTTATAACATGTAAATAAAATGAGCTCAGAATGAATATCTAGATTCTTCTAATGCTGATAATTTCAGAAATATGATCTCCGTATGTGAAAAAGGCACTTAAACGTGTAAAAAGTAACTGACAGGGAAAAGAAGGAATATTACTTTGTTAAGTGAAAATGGAACGACATTCAGTAAAAATCAACCTGACCTTCATTTCTTGAACGCCTTAAATTTTCTGAAAGAAATGCTGATTTTCAACCAGCAATCACCATTTTCGGGGTAAAGCTACTGCACTGCAGGGACTCGCATTGCTGTGGAAAGTAGGGTCCTTAGCCAGCACCAACAAAGAAGGGGCAACGCTTGCTCTTACTCAGGGGGTGAACTGTGAAGAGCAGAGTGGGTGTGGGCATGTCTTTAGCTACATTCTTATCTTCCTATGATGTTCACAATACCTACTGTGAAGAAAGTAGTGACAATGTTACGGTGGAGTCGGGGAGGGGAAGAGTAGTGGCTAAAGGGAAGGTTGAGACAAACTATCCAGAGGCATTATAATAAATTTTAAAGGTTAATGCCACCCAAGAAATTATTTCCACAAGAACAGTCAACTGAGACAACTCACATAGCATTTCCCAGGACTGCCACTTATTTTTCGGTGTTATTTCAGATGTGCATTTATTTACTCCTTACCCTGGAGAAGGGAGCAACTAGCTGACAGACTCCAGTTAAGTATTGCTGAAGGAACAGGTGGGAAGAAGGACTACTAAATGTTGCCTAATAGGGCCTCATCTGCCTTAGGAATAGAATGGAAGAAGAACCCTACTCTACCCCTGATTTTTTAAGAACTCTAAGCACTGTGGGAGGAAAGGACAGCTCCCTGAGCTATTCTAAACCCTCCTTTTACTTAGCAGCAGAAACTTGCCTGGGGGAACAGAGCTCTATGTAGGAATGAGGTACTCTTGGTCTGACACTCACAAACATTAGGGCAGAGGAATTCTTTTCAGTACACTACTTTTTTTTTTTTTTTTCAGTGCTGGGCTTGAACTCAGGGTCTTGAGCCACTCCACCAGTCCAATTTTTTGTGATAGGGCTTTTTTCGTGATAGGGTCTCGTGAACTACATACCTAAATAGTACATTATTTATTGTATTGTTTTTTGTTTGTTTAGTTGTTCAGAGACATTATTGGAATTAAGAGTTACTTCTTTTTTTTCCAGTAAAAGTAAGGAAAAGCAAAACAAGACAAAATAAAGACCCTTGCAAGATTCCAGGAGTTGAGACAAAGATGAAAATTAGGAATTGCAAATATTTCAAAAGCCAAGATAAACTTAAGCTAAACCCAATCTGTGGACCAATACCAATCTAAGCATGTTTAGATCTGTGCTTGTATAACTAAAGAGAAAATAACAAAGTTGGGTCCATAAATCAAAACAAAGTATTACTGAAAAACTCAGATTATAATTATGAAATAGACCTCCATTTTTTGTTTTTTTTATCTTTAAACTTTTTGAAGCAGTATTTTACTACATAGACTAGGCTGGCCTTGAACTCACTCTGTATTACCGGGTGGCCAAATCCTCCTAGCACAGCCCCAATAGTGCTAGGATTCCAGACGTATATTACCCACCCAAGCTTAGCCATTCACTTTTAGCATAACTTTCCACATCAATTTCATATACATATATAAGCAGATTTATACAAATTTTTCTTTATAATGCAGACGTACAGTTATGTGAAGATTATGTTCACTTTTAAACATTTCATTTGAGAAATGTATAAACAGTTATATTGTATAATGGCCCATATCCACTTATAAACATATGAAAATTTCAAAAATAACAATAAACTAGTGACAGCAATGACAGAAATGTGAATGTATGTTAACCTACAATAAGAATCAACAAATTAAATAAAAACTAAGAAAAAACACAAATAAATAAAGCTTATATTGTAAAATGTATATGTACATGTTTGTATGAGCAACATTAAAAGAAATAATAAGGCAAATCCAAAAGGACAAAACTTGTTGTTCATTTTCATTTTTTCATTTTTGTCACTGAAAAATTAAAAAAGAAAACGTGCTAGGCACACTATGTTTCTGATCTGAGAGGAAACCTGAAGAAGAGAATCAAGATGTCCACATAATACACATCTAATGGATTCTAATAGAAGAAGGGATTGGTAGACATTAAGGGAAAATGAAACATGACTGTCTATGGCATTGGATGAGGAAGCAAGGGAGAATACATATATGTTGCAATGAAATTATCCATCATTTATTGCAAAAATGTCTGATGTAAAAAGTCATTCTTCCACAATAGTAAGATTTGCTCATGCCTATGTGGAATGAACAGTTTTCCAGACTTCTAAACAAACTAAAGATGAAACAGAAAAATCCAATTATACCAGACTGTAGTGTCCCTGCTATTGACTCAATTATACTTTTTACTTCTTTTTTTCATTTTTATTAGCATATGTTCATTATGCAGGCTATTCATTGTGCCAATTCCTAATACCTTACCTTGTTCATTGGTTAGATCACCCCCACTGTCACCCCCATACAACCTCCTCCCTTCCACACTTAAAGCAATTGCAAGTGTTCATGATTCTATTTCATGTCTATGAAGCCCATTGACCATATTCCTTCACCTTCATCCTCTTTATTCACTCTCCCCTTTCCCAAAAGAACCCCTCAATTGTACCTATTTTATAGTCCTATCATTTCTACTTCTCATTCTTCTTGTTCTTATTCTTCTTCTTCACATTCTTCTTGTTCTTTTTCCTCTTATTATTATCTTCATTATTATTTGTACTGTGGATTGAACCCAAGGCCTTGCACATGCCAGGCAAGCTCTTTACTACTTAAGCTATGTCCATAAACCTTTTGTTTCTATTTTGTTTTTGAAGACAGTGTCTTGCTAATTTTGCCTGGATTGGCCTCAAATTTGTCATCCTCCCAAGTAGCTCACAACCAATTCTTAGTCAAGAGTGCTGAAACCAAAGGTAAGAATAGGAGCAAATGAATCTGAGTTTATGCTGGAAAAGCCAAATATATAATAATATATATTCTATTTTCTTAAAAAAGAAGGGCAGCCTAAATCATAGTGGGAACCTATCTGCCTCCTACTACAGCTGTAATAAAAAAATAACTGGAAACTAGATGCCTTAGTATTACACACATTTACTATCTGTACTTCTGTCTGAAAGAACTTTAAGGGAGTGAAATCAAAAGTGGAGTTCCTCTGATGGCTCTCAGAGAGAATCTATTCCTTACCTTTTGTAGATTATAGATGATATCTACACTCTTTAGCTCCCATCATTACATCTCCTCTCCTTCTTCTTCATTGTCATATCACTTTCTCTAGCTTCTTTGATGGCCCTGAATCTTTCTTATGAGTATCCTTGTGATTACCTTGGGTGTCTTCAGGCAATCCAGGATAATTTTCCTTTATCTGAATCTGTAATTAAATCACATTTTGGAAATCTCTTTGTCATGTAGGACGGCAAATTCTTTGGCTTCAGGGAATAGGATGCAAACATATTTAGGGGGTGAGTTATTATTCAGCCTGTCATAGCAGACTTCAGGGGTCGAAATTAATAAGATAAAAGTATCCAAACTTTACCCTGAATACAAAAAAGGAACATAGAAATCATAGCATAACAATGACAAGTAACAGAAAATACATTGTTCAAAAAATAAATTTCTATTTTTGTCCACAAGGTAACCTAAAGGGGAAAATCTCAAAAAAGACTTCAAGATGAGATGAGAAATAAATGAAAAGAAATATATTCTACCTAAGAGAATATTAGAGAACAAAAATTCATTGAAGATATATTGAGATAAGCTAAAGATGCTTAGCGAAAACTGAAAACTTAAATCTACATGTACACACACATACACACACACACACACACACACACACACAGGAAACCAAGAGTAGTAGTTATAACAAAAAAGATATCAATTATAAAATGTGAAATTAATATGGAATCCAGAAAAAATATGAGAAAACATTATTCAAAAAGCAAAAAATAGAGCAAGATAGTTTATTTCAATCATATCAATAATTAATTTAAATATAAATAGTGTAAGGTCTAATTAAAAATTAGAGGTACTTAGATTAGAAATAAATACCTGGTGCCTCAAGCTTATAATTCTAGTTACTTGGGAGGCAGAGGTAAGGAGGATAGCCCAAAAAAAAAAAAAAAAGACTAGGATCTTTGCTCCCATTTCCTGTGTAAGGAACAGGAAATGTTTCTCTCTCTTTTTCTCTCTTTCCTATTCTTTATCCTGTTATACTAAAATGAATCCTTGCTAAAACAAAGCAAGAAAAGAAGAAGATTCACAAAATCCCATCTCAATCAGTGGTTGGGTGTGGTGGCAAGTGAGTGTCATTACGGTTGGAAGGAAGGAAGGACTTAGTATATACTGTCTAAGAGGGTTAATTTTAAATATTAAACTACAATTAAGGTAAAGAAAGATATCATATATCATTAGAATACTATTACCAAGAAATTTGTAGTAGCTACATTAATATCAGGTAAAATAGATTTCAGAGTAAATAATATTATCAGGGATTCTAAAATGCCATTTTTAATAGCAAAAAGGTAAGTTTACCAATATATCACAGTTATCATAACTTTAACCATCTTATTCCTTTATGCATTAATAATAGAGCTCCAAAATAAAAAAAAAGAAAGTGAAAAGCTAAAACTATAAGAAGAAATAATCAAATCTACAATTAGAGGTTTCAATATTTCTTACACCATAATTAATCAACTAGACATAAAACCAGTGAACACATGTAAATATTGAGAAACATATGTATATATATTCATATATAGATGCGTTGCTTCAATAGTCTTTTAATATTTTTCATTTTTAACATTATCTTTCCATCTCCTGCCTCCCATAGTCCCCTCAGACAGACTCACTAATAAAATTTTATTCTCTCTCTCTCTCTCTTTCTCTCTCTGTATAGATATATGGATATACATATGTATTTATATATGTGCACATGTTTATATAGAGAGATAGATATGACCATATATCTATTTATATATACATTAAACTTAAAGGTCTAGTTTCCACATATGAGAGAAAACATGTGACCTTTGACTTTTTGAGCCTGGCTTGCTTTGTTTAACATGATGCTCTCTAGTTTCATCCGTTTACCTGAAAACAACAAAATTTCAGTCTTCTTTATGGCTAAATTGTGTACATATACCATATTTTCTTAAACCAGTCATCAGTCATGGCCATCAGGGCTGTTTCCAAAGCTTGACTACTATAACTATTGCTTCAATAAACATTGGTGTGCAAAAGGCTCTATTGAATCCTGGAGCACATTCTTTTGGATACATGGCCAGGAGTAGTATCTCTGGATCATATGGTAGCTTTATCTATTAAATAAAGTCAAGTTTTTACTTGTAAGCATTCTCAAAACGAAAACTTCAGGCCCATATGATCTTATTGATAAATTCTTTTAAAATATTTAAAAAATAAATAATACTAATTCTCCACAAATTAGTTGAGGAATAGAAAGTACATCCTGATAAATTCTTTGAGGATGACATTTACTTAATATCAAAACAAAAATAAGAGAATGTTATCATAAAAAGCTGAGGAGTTAAATGCATCAGGTACACAAATGCATTTTTCAAAATATGTTAGTGAAATCCAGCAAATGTAAAGATATAAATTATAATCAAGTAGTCCTTGTCCTTCAGTAATGTAAAGTTGTTTTAGTATTCTGAAATAAACCAGTGTAATACATCATTTAAATGGATTCAATAGTTGTGAAATATCAAATTTTGTTAAATTAAACAACTTTACTTGATAAAGCAGAAGGGGATTTTTCTTTGATCATGTGAGGGCATCTAAAGATGTCAAATACAATTCTTAGTGAAAGTAACATTATGTTTGATTTTAATATCATAAGCAAGTCCTCTTTTAAACAGCAAGAGCTTAGAAATTCTAATCTGCATAAAGTCAAGAAAAGAAATACTGACTTCCAAATATTGAAAGAGGTAAAGTTGCTTTTATGTGAATATAATAGTGGTCTTATATGTGAAAATCCTGAAATGTTTATTAAAAATATTTCCAGAGTTCAGAAAACTTTCTGTAAAAAGATGATGTTATATATACAAGCAGTTGCAATCAGAAATTATCACTAAATTTAAAAAACAACAGAATTAAATATGAGACTTTTTCAATAACTCTTTAAAAGATGGATATTACATAAATTAAAAAATCAAAAAGGGTTGAGGATATGGCTCAGAGGCCCTGGGTTCAACCCCCACTAGCCTAATATTGACAAAAAAATGATAAAGATCAATAAACAAAAAATCCCTCATAGGCGATCATTCTTTTTAAAAAAAACAAATGCATAAGAGCAATTCTGTGAAAAAAGGACAAACATTTCAACAAATGTTAGAGTAACAACTATTATCAGTATATGAAGAAATCAAATTTCACAAAATTACTAAAAATCATAGTTGTAAACACAATAAGAAAAAAACAGTAAAACTTCTAGAGAGTAACATAGAAACACATATGAATTTTATTTAATTTAATCATAGTAAATAAGTGTGAAACAACATCCCAAATCACTAGTTATGGGAAAGACAAATTAAAGAATCCATAAATATATACAATAATGAAATACATTATTTTGTATAATTAATATATGCTAATAAAATGGATTTTAAAACTCAATGACCCAGCACTATTTGAATGCCTATTTGAATTTTTGTAAAACAGACTTGCCACACCAAATGTGGTAATGATATACAGCAAAAAAACCCTCATACAACTGAGGTAATAGAAAATGGTAAAGCAACTTTGAACTTTATATAAAATTAAACACATAGCTTCTATTTGATTTAATTATTTTATGAATAGTGATTTCATCCAAAGAAATGCAAGCATCTACCTATGCAAAGATTGTACTTGGTAGCTTTATTTGTAAAAGTCACATCATTGAAAGGACGCAGATGTTCATCTTTGATTTATATTTAGATGGGATAGCCATATAACTTATATTAACTCAGAGGAAAAACCTCATGATACATGAAACATAGGCAAATCTTATAATGTTTATAGTGATTGAAGAAGGTATAACAATAATAATAAAAAGAGATCATATTGCAGAATTCCATATATATATAGAAATTCTGATTATGCAAACTCATAGAATGAGAGAAGGTAGGATCAGTGGTTGCCAAAGAAGGAGTAGATATAGGAGGAGTTTGAAAATTGGGATTACAAATGACATAAGACACATTTGATGGTGCTCTCATTGTGGAATGGTGGTTTAGGGCTTCATATACATAATATATAATATTATAGCATATATGTAATATTAATACATTATATATGCTATATATATAATATTACATATATTATATGTATGACAAAATTTAATAAACCCTGCAGTTTATTGCATGCCAATTATGCTTCCCTATATGTTTTTCATGAAAGAGGGAAAGTGGTCATAGTACAATAGTTCAGTGTTTTATAGTCAACTGAATGATTTGGAACAGATATTATACATCCCCTTCATTATAGAATAGTTTTATCTAGAGTATAGCTCTAGCTCTTGTTGCCCTCAAGAAACACCATCATGATACTAGTTTCAAGTCTACAATCAGCATCTCTGATTTTTTTCCAGCTTATTCTTTCTAGTATGTACCTATGCACTTGATAGTACTGAAGCCACAAGGACACTTATCCTCTTAGTAAATGTGAGCATTTTAATCTTCTTTTTTCTTTTCTGTACTGAATTTCAGTGTTCCAAGATTATAATTACTGAATTGCAGAATCCTTGAGTTCTCTTCGTGTTTTTTACTTATTATTTTATCAGCAAGGAAATTATCGATGTTGGTTAAATTAAACTCTTTCCATATACACTTCAGAGCCTCTCAAGGAAGTTAGAGATGCATACATTCATACACACATGCACACTCATGAACACTATTCATCCACAGATGTGATGGTTGTGTTCACTTCAAATTCATGGGTACTTAAGAAATCTAAGTTTCTTTGCCAGTTCATTTCATATTCCACCCTCATGGAATGTCATTTTATTCTTTCTTTCTCTAAGCCTTCTAATACTTCTTTTATCCTCCTCTCTCTTAGCTGATGACTTCACATACCACTTCATGGAGAAAATCTAGAATAAAAATATAGATATCCCACCATTAAACCTAGAATTGCATGCTTTCCATTCTGTATTTCTTATTCTCATCTTAGCTGAAATATCTGCTAGTCTATTTAGGACAGCATTCTCTATATCATCTTAGGAAACAATTTCTTCATCATGCAAAATCAAATTTATCACTTTTAGAGTTACTTAATTTATCCAATTCTTGAAAGACCTTCAATGTTATTTTTTAAACATGATTTTGGTCTAATATGTAGATTTTATAACTTAACCCTAGGGTCAAATGCCACTGTATTTGAGGTATACACACACACACACACACACACACACACACACACACACACACACACACACAAGCATGGCTTTCTTCTCAAAGAGTAAGCTACAATTTTATCCACATATTTCATCAAGTATCAAACCTTAAGGGCTGGGGATATAGCTTAGTGATAACAGCACTTACCTAGCACACACATGTCCCTGGGTTACATCCCTAGCATCACAAATAAAATTTTTAAAAAATCAAAGCCAAATTCATGTTATTAACAAAACAAGCTTTAAGGGCGAGCACAGTGGTAACCCCAGCACCCAGGAGTAAGGAGTAAGGAGTATGGTGACTTCAAGGTAAACCTGTGCTGGAGAGTGAGGCACTCTCTAAAAAAAACCTAAAACAATACAAAACTAAATTTATTTTGTTTTTAAATGGCTTCAAAGAAATTAACTTGTATATGTTGAAAACCACATAAACACCTTTTTTATACATTTCACTGTACAGTCTTGTGGAGGCAGGAGAGATCAGGGAAATTGAGGCATGGGAAACAGCAGGCAGGAATTTACAAATAAATACTGCACTAATAAATATCTCAGTTAAAATCATGTAGACTGCTTTTTTTGCTTTAATCCTTGTGCTCCTTCCAAAAACCCCAACACTTACTAAAAAGGAAAAAGAGTTTGGGCTGTGTACTGTTTCTATATTTCCTTTCCTTTGCTAATAAACTTCCTTAATTTCTACCTTGATGTGTCTTAAAATTCTTTTTCTGCAACAAAGTCACAAACTCAGTACCCAATAGGCAAGTAGGGGCTTCCTCTCTTTTGGAGGTCTTACCCCCTTGAGTGTCTAAGGTTCCAGTAACACTACTAAGATTAGATGTTCTGAGGAATGTGGAAAGGTGATTTGTTGCTACAAATAAAACTGATAAGTCACAATAGTTTCACAATTGACCCTAAGGGATGCAAAAATTTAATATAATTCAGACCTCAAAAATAGAAATTGTATAATTATCATAATAAACAATGTGTAAGTTTTTATTAGATAAGAATAATTTGTATTTGCCTTAAGGCTAGGAAATATAGCTGCTCTCCTGTGTATAATATTTCTGGTTTTGTCAAGCATGGTAGCACATGTATGTACTCCCAACATTCAGGAGACTGACTTAAACTTTTACAATGATCATAATTTCAGGATTAGCTTTATTCATCCTAAGGCCTTTTAAATTATTACACCATTGTATTAACACTTTATTAAAGCACTGAAGATACTTTTGAGGAATTCTGGTTCCAGACATGATGTAGTGGTGTAGTATACTCTTTTCCTCCATCTAAATAAAAACAAAACAAAATAAAGTGTGGAAAATAAAACAACAATTCAATTGCAAAATTCACTGTAAAGTGGAGGAAAGGACTAGTTAAAATCCTTAGAACAACCCATCTGGTTGCCTGCAAGTGTTTTTGTTTGTTTTGTTGTTTCTCTTATATAACCCAGCCTGGCTGATGGAGTGGCAACCCAGAACTGCAAAAAGTTGCAGACCCTCTAAAACTAAAAATAAAATTCTTAAGAAACCTTTGTTGTATCTATTCAAACACCAGGTGGAAGAGCATAATAGAACAGAGGTAAGCATCACAACAACAGTCACATCCTTGTCCCTTGTCACAAAGACTGGAAAGGAGTGCTGTATGAAATCCTCACCCTGCACTCTGAATGCAAGAATAAAAAGTGCTGCCCCACTCTCCAAGAGGTGCATCCATGGCACACATGCTGGGATGGAGCACCATCAGCATTCTTGTCCTTCCTTATCAATATTGCACACATAGAAACTATAGTGTGTAGTCTTGGAAACCATTATATCTCTGCATTATGTGAAAGACAGCAAAGAGGGGCGTCTCTCTGTCTCCAGAATGGACAGTGTTGGGAAGACTACAGAGAAGAAAGAGCTGGAGATAGAAAAACTTGTTTATAAATCTTGGCCAGATTCCTCTGTGTGAAACCAATAAGAACCAGCACAGACAAAGCTCTGGAAACTGAAGTACACTCTAGATCACTGCTTGAGCTGTAGATTGGCCTCTGAATGGCACATCTCAACACAGACCACAGGAACACTGCAAAGATTTTGAAAATCAAATTAGTAGTCTAACTACAGCCCACAGGGTTGTTTTAGGATGTGTAATCTGAACTTAAAGAGTGAAGTCATGATTTAGCTATATGAATTGTGCATAAAACTGTGCATCTTTTAAATGCTGTAAGAGTAAATGGATTTCAAATAAGAAGTAAAAAGAAAAAAATCAATTTGGAAAGTAGGCAGGCTTTCAAAATGAATACCTGGAACTATTCATTATTAACATAGCTATGATGAAGTGAGGTTGACTTTAATGTTAAAACTCAATATAACTGATAAATGCTGAACTTGATATATAACCTAAGGGATTCAGTCAGAGCTGTAGTTTCAGACATAAGAATCATATTTGATTTTGACATGTCAATAGTCTCAGGATGATGATAATCTCTGTTTTACACTAATTACCATTCTCCCTCCATTTACAGGTAATACATTTGGGATATTACTCCTTGCCTCTTGTGAAAAATTTTGGTGAAGCTGTATTACCTTGTTTCTGTACTTCACCTGTAAGTCAAAGAGTGTCTTTAGACAAAGGTAATCTATGAAACAGTCTTTTGGGAATCTGATTCTCATGTTGGAAAGGCCAGAAGAAAAAAAAATGAAGTTGACCCAACATAATGTAGAAATTCTGAAAGTGTTTTCCATTAATTTCTCCTATCAATTACCTGATATTATTTTTATTTCTCCTCTTTCAAAAGTCTGTTTCCTCAGAATTTGCGCTAATGGATAAGATAAGTAACATCCATTCCATATTTTTTTCTTTTTAATGCTTTTTGGTTAAATTCAGTTTCTGCCACCTTTTGACAAATTTCTGAAGTGTTATAAGGTGTTCATTAAATGTAGTACTGGAAATATTCAAAATACAAATGACATTGTAGGTCAGTAGGGTTAGAGATTAGAGAATCTTATCAATAAAGTTAGTAAGATTTCTGATAAGAAAAAAGTATAAAATAAAAGTTTGGAAAATGGCCAAGATGTAAGTGTTTGACAAATTATTAAAGACAAGCAACATAATACACAATAAAATACGTGATATTCTGTATGTTAATAACAAAATTAATCTTGTATGTCATTTGGACTCAGGTCTATTGGAATCATAGATTTTCCAGATCTTATTTTTTATAAATTGACATAAATTTACTAATAAAAAAATGTGTTTCTGAATAAACTCACAGAAAGTCATTATTTAAACCTTAGTAATGATGTGTCTGTATCTTCATTTTGTACCTTTTTAAAGTAAACTACTGGAATATGCCATGTGTACATGTGAAATGTCTTATCTTGGTAGTCTACTTTTTAGCACATTTTTCCTCTTTTATGTCTTATCACAACACAACAAGCAGAACTACACAATAAAACTGAAGTATCCTAGAAAAAGTAATTTGAGAAACACAATATTTTCCATGTGTAAATAATTTTCAATTGTAACTTGAGATTTTGATCTTTTTGCTAACGATTCTGTCCCTTCTTTACCTCCTTCAAAAATTTGCTTCTCATTTACATAGCACCAACAAGACTAACTTAGTCTGGACAGGATATCAAAGCCTTATTTGTGTAACAGGCTACTAAAACTCATGATACACAGAATCCTACTAATTCGTTAAGATTGGCAGATTTGGTTTTATCAACGTTATGTAAAATACACTCTAAATCAAGCAAACCTTTGATTTTCTGTAGTCTTTGTTAGTTAAGATATTAAGAAGTCATTTTTTTGCCCCAATACATTGAAAAATATTTCTTCCCTTACTTATTCTTACTACTTGAAATGGTTTTATACAATGCTGGTATGATTTGCCATTAGTCATAGTTACCTTAATCATTGTCAATTATATTTATTATGATATGATTCTACATTGTGAAGTCCTTGAAGTATTTGATAAGGCAATGTTAAGTTTAATCACTCTTAAATACTGGAAGGTAACATTGATTACTTTATTTAAACCTGAAGAGAAAAGAGTCTTATGTGAAGTTCAGAGTAGGAATTGCTCTGTTATTTGCTCATGTCTTTTACTGTAGGGAGGAAGGAGAGTATTGAGGAGAAAGAAAGAGTGAATGACAATAGCTGGAAATATAAAGGCATAAAACAAAGGACATCTTGTACCATAAACAGCAAATAGTTTGCCCATGTTTTCCACTTTAATTATGATTTACTCTGATTTTTAAGACATACCCTTTATGAATATGAATATTTAGCATTTATATAGCCATTTTATCTTCTAAGTACTTAGCTAATTAAGCTTTAAAATACCCTTGTAAGAAGGGTAATTATTATTATACCTATTTGACCACATAAAGAAGCAGACTCACACAGAGACGTTAAGTGCTATAGAATCTATCCAACAAGCAATGAAATGGCAAGATCAATTTGAGAAATCTCAAATACATGACCACACTAATATCTCTTAGCAAGTATCTTTTAATCTCTGTGTCAAGTCAATCACAATTTGTCCTGTACTGATTATCACAAGAGCACTATTGTCAAGAAACAGTTACAAATATCTCTTACTTAGAAGAGTAAAAAAGGGAAGATGGCTAAATAATAATGATAGAGTTAATTAGATATTACAGAAGACCCCAAACTCAGTAGGTTTAATTTTTTCCCTTTCCCTGTCTTGCAGCAGGAAATTCAGCCTCACTTTTCTAGGATTAATAAGTCTGACTCTTGTCATTACTTTCATTTTCTCCAGATATCTCCAGGACCACTTGAGATATCTCACCCTTTCATGAATACTTTTATATGTTAATTTTCTTTATTTCAGAATTAATTCTTCAAATCCACGGTGCTTATATCTTTTTAGGTGACAGAACTACAAAAAGCATAAAATGCATCATGATGTATTGATTGTCATTTAAATTTTATGTTTCTAACCTGATACTGTTTTTCTTGAAGAATATTTCTGTGGGCAAATAAGAATGAAAGAAGCCCTTAAAATAAAGAATATAATTTAACCCAAGATTTTGCATTTTAATGGAACTTGTTTTCTTATATTAAATAGAGAATGTTTCTTTGCAGGTGGGCAACAAGTGAGCCAATTGTCTCAAAATTCTTAAATAAACAATTAAATTAGCATTATTAACTCTCAGAACCATGAACTTTTTAGTGATAGAATTTTGTACTCATCCTTTTATCAAGTTTAAGTATTAGAATAGATTCTATCCCACAGAATGTACCTGTTCCAGGAGATGAAAACTTTTAAATATTAACTGGAAAACACACAACACATGTAGATACAATTCTCTAAAACCTACTTTTTTTATCACTTAAATTTACAGGTTACTTTCTATCAGAGTACAGCAACTTGAAAGAAAACATTTTTGTTTCTACTATTATTTCTTTAACATTATTCAGTTTCTTACAATCTGGTTTTGACTTTACTGAAAAATATTTCCTAGAGAAATAGATGGCAACTTTATCACAATGCCAAGGATTTACTTATTTACAATATTATTAAAATTCTTTCCAGCTTTTGGTATTGTCTGTTACAAACTGTTTTAACCTCTTCTCACTCTACATGTCTATGGAAGTCCTATTCTTCCCATTTCCATATTGGTTATATTGTTTCTTTTACAATTTTAATAACACAAGCCTGCTTCAAACAACAATTTCTCCTAACTAAACTTGAAATAACATACTTAACTAGACTTGTGGCCTCCAGTTTGCCTGTATACTGTCTTAAAAATCCACTCTGCTGCATATGAAAGCTGTGTAACATAGCGGTTAGGAAGACAAATTGTGGCCCTGCTTCCTGATTTGAATTCTGGCTGCCTATTTGCTAGGTGCATAAAAGAAGCCAATTGCTTGGAGGTTCCCTTCCTTTGATTTCCTCAGCTGAGAATGTTGGTGTATGTGAAAATCCTTTTAGAGTCCATAGTAGTCATATTTAGAACTTAATGAATTATTGTTAATATTGCTTAGAAAGAATGATCTTTTTAAAATTGGCCTGAATATATGCTTGTTTGATGGATTTCAACATTTCTACTACTGTGTTTTTTGTTTGCTTCTGTTTGTTTTGTTTCACTCTCTTTTGGTTTAGTGTTATAACAAGTATTCCTTGTTAATTTATTAATTTTTCATCTACAACTGCAAACCATAAATGTTGCCACTCAATATAATATGTTTTCTTTTTTATTGTTGTTCTGGATGGTGTACTTTGTGGCATTTACAAAAGTTCTTAAAATCAATCAATATAATGTATTTTTCCACTCCTAATGCAATTTTGCTTGATTTTACTACCATCAGATTGTCCTTTATTCCATCTGTATATGTGAAAAAAACTTTATTATTTTCTGGAAGCACAAAATAATAATAATATCACCTTATCTTCTTTGTGAAGTTTGCCATCAACTAATTCAGAAATTATTTCTCTATCAATTATAGAAGGTTTTATTACTCCTATTCTTTCATCATCCTAATTGAGAGTTAGGTCTTGAGGGCATACAAATTGTTTATTGAACTCACATTCTCTGCAATGTTCCTGATCATTTTCAGGCATACAATAGGTGGTAAATTGCTGATAAATCAGTAAAACTGCATACTTCATTGTTCCTTAGAATTTAAACAAGCTAATATGAGTTCACTTGTGAATATTTTCAGCACCCTGAAATGACTTATCAATCATTACAATAAAAAGAGGAAAATGAAAGAGGAATGGCAATACACTTTGTTCACTTTGTTATATTTCTGTTTTTCTAACATTGTAATCCTTTAAACCACAAAATTATAAACAATAGGAATACTGTATTCCTGTAGTTTTTACTGTGTACCCAAAAAAAGATCATGATTACAGCTTATTTTTTTACTTTTGACTTAAATTGAGAAGAAAAGTATAACATTTGATTCCACAATTACATGCATCTGAATAAAAATAGCCGAGGATCATGTAAGTATTATTCCCAGAGGCATTCAAGCAATTTCATTTATCATTTAAAAATTTCCATATTAGTTTTCTCTTCAAGTGGTAATTAGTTCTGGATCATAGATAGGTGAGAAAAATGAATAATCCCATTTAGTAAGAACTGATTAAACTCCATAGCAGCAAATTCAAAAGAGTCCATTTTCTTTAAAGTTAGAGATATTTGAAAGAGCATTTTTCTTATATACTTAATAGTTATAATTTTAAGCACAAATTATATTTTAAGCAGTTAGTATGCTTAAAATGTATAATTATATGAAATGTATATGTGATGGTACTCACATATTTCTCTGAGCACCGTTCAAAAGCCACTTAGTATCCGACCATTTAAACTTTTGTGATCTTATCAAAATTTTCTATGATAATTTATGGTAATAGAAGTACACATATAGTATGAGTGTACTTTAGTTCTCTAAGTCAATATATTATGTCACATTTTCCAATTTGTTCTGAGAAAGTAAAATCTAACCCTACTTTGAAAATCAGTCTTCTAGAAATATACTGGAGTGAAAGCCAATCTTTATTATGACTACATATCTCTGTACATCCCATTTAAATAGGTTTTTGTGCTTAACATATTTTCAAATATCCAGTAAGATTAATGCATGTTGATTAAAGGTGATTTAGAAAAGATTAAGAAAACAAGATAAAGCTAGGGATAAAGTGATTGAAGAAAGTACATGCTATTAGTTCTTATACAGTAGCTAGATATGGATTACAGATTTGACTCTTAACTATTTAATAGTAAAGGAAAATGTTACCAGATGGAAGCATTGTAGAATAATAGGACTTAAAAAATGATGTATATAGGAAAAAAATTCAGGAGAAAACTTTCAAGGTCTTAATTTGAGGAACTTATATTGACTTCCTCAAAGATATATACGAGTTCTCCAAAAAAAAATCACCAAAAGGAAACATTGAAAAAAATTAAATTTTATTGAGAAATCTTGACTTTCAAAACATTTAAGACAATAGAACAAATATGAATCAGTAAACAATAAACCGAGAAAAGAATTTTTGGCATACATGTCTGATGAAGAAACTTTCTGGAATTTATGAAGTAATCTTACAAATCCAAACTAAAAATACACAGAAACTGAAAATATGCAAATTGTTGAACTGACTTTTTAGAAAAGAAGATAAATAAGTGGATATAAGCATGAAAAAGTACATGCCTGACATAATTAGTGATGTGAAAATGTAAAGTGAATTCATAGTCTGATCTCCATTTCATCTGTACCAGGATGGTTATGAAACCTAAAGTTCCACACTCATCATCCCCTGGGCAGTGGCTAAACTACACAGGGGCATCTTGCCTCTATTATAGGACATGGTTACCTGAGAATAAATGCTGTGTTGATTATACTAACAAATCTTAAAAGAAAATGATCAAAATGTTTTCAAGCTATATAATATTTTCACAAGTAGTTAAAGAATAATTACAGAGATAAAAAAAGAAACTTCACCAAAAGATAAGTTTTGCAAGGCTAGCTGTCCAATAAAAGATTAACACCCTGGCAGTAGGCAGGTGAGCAATGCTGGGTCTGGTGTCTGTAAGGGAACTGGAGTTGGCTGAGAGCAAACAAGTAGCAACAACTCCCTCAACTTCTCTTGAAATTCATCTGTTTAGTGTACATATTTGCAACCTTTTCAGATTTTAGTAAGCTCTATTTCCTCCAGTATTTAAATATATTGGCATAGAGTTGAGAAATGGTGTACATTATTTAATAATTTTTGTTATTAGAAAACCAAATTTTCTTTGTGAATCATACATATTTCTTGTAGGCATATCTATGCCCACAACCCTTAATCACTTGTTTTGCCCAGCTTCTAGTGAATGACTTCACTGTTGCTTACAACCCACTGGGGCAGAATATTTGTGCCTGTAGCTCCCACTGCAGGGTTTCCTTTCTCCTGAGTCTTAAAAACACTGGGTACCTGCTCTGTTCCTATGTATAAGTATTTCCACTTGATAAGTAGCTATAAAATAAACATACCTCAACATAATAAAAGCTATTTATGGCAACCTTATAAGCCAACATTATACTGAGGTAGAAAAACTCAAAGTATTTAATCATACATAAGCTAAAGATGTCTAGTCTCTTCTCCGTTATTCGATATAGTATTTGGAATCAGCCAGAGCAATACAGCTAAAGAAAGGAATAAAATTGATACAAATAATAAAGGATAAAGTCAAGTTATCCCTATTTCCAGATGGTAAGATCTTTCAGCAAAGTAGCCAGATATAAAATCAATACACAAAAATTAACATACATAAGCAACAAATTCAATAACAAAGAAATCAGGAAAACAATTTCAGTCAAAAAAGCCACCCACTACAAAAATAAAACACCTAATGACAAGCCTAACCAAGGATGTGAAAGACCTCTGTATTGAAAAGTTTAACACAGTGAAAAAAGATACTGAAGAACACATTAGAAGACGAAAACACACCATGGTTCATGGGTTGGCAGAGTTAACATTGTGAACCTGACTATAAAAGCAGTCTACAGAATCAAGCTACACTCATCAAAATGTCAGTGATATTCTCCACAGATCTAGAGCAATTATCCTAAAATTGATACAGAAGCACAAATTAACATAAGAGCCAAAGCAATCATTTTTTGTTGCTGTTAATTATTGTTGTGCTGGGTGGGGGCACATTGTGCCATTTACAAAGGTTCTTACAATGTATCAAATATATCATATTTGAATTCACCCCCTTTACTATTCTGCTTTATTCCTCCTCCCCCATTCCTGGAACAGTTTCAACAGATACCATTTTTGCCTTTGCATACATGTGTGTGCATTTTTTGCATTGTATTCACCCTCCTATCCTCTTCCTCTGCCACTTTACCCTTCCCTCCGGTACCAACCCTCCTAGCTCCCAGGACCTGTTCTGCCCTCCTGTCCTCTGATTTTTTAGATAAAAAGAAAAACATGACGTTTTTGTTAGTTTGAGACAGAAATAGCTACACAGGGAGTTTCCTTTTCATATTTCCATGTGTATATGTATTATAGCCCCAATTGGTTCATCTCCTCTAATCCTCTTCACTCCTGCCTAGTCCCTTTCACATGGTGGCACCAGCCAGTTAAAGATTTCTAAATTCATTCGTGTACAGAGAGCACATCAAACACATTCAAGTTTTTAGCTTCCTTCCCTTGCCCTATCCCTCCCATATGAGACCTCCTGTTACTGTGACTCATGTCCTATAAAATTGTTGCATTTGTTTTAGGCGTATAATCCACATGTGAGGGAGAACGTGAAACTTTTGGCCTTCTGAGCCTGACTAATTTCACTTAAGATGATGTTCTCCAGTTCGATCCATTTACCTGTGAATGACTAAATTGCATTCTGCTTTGTGTGAATGAGTAAAATTTCATTCTGTATAAATACCACTCTTTCATAATCTATTCATCAGTAGTGGGGCATCTTGGCTCTTTCCATAGCTTAGTTATTGCAAATAATGCTGTATTAAACATGGGTATGCAGATACCTTTGTTGTAAGCTGACTCACATTCCTTCAAGTATATCTCTAGGAGTAGTATTGCTGAATTGTATGGCAGATCTATTTTGAGTTTTTAAGGAGCCTCCAAACTACTTTCCCCAGTGGTTATACTAGCTTACATTTCCACCATCAGTGTATGATGTAGGGTTCTTTTTACCCTACATCTTTGTCAACATTTGTTGTAGTTTATGTTCTTGATGGTAGCTATTCTAACAGGAGTGAGATGGAATCTTAGGATGGTTTTTATTTGCATTTCCTTCATGGCCAGGGATGGTGAGCCTTGTGCTTTTTAGTCATTTTGACTTCTTCCTTTGAAAAGGCACTGTTCAGTTCATATGCCCATTTTCTCATTGATTCACTGAGTCTTGGGGAGTTTAGTTGTTGAGCTCCCTGTATATTCTGGTTATCAGTCCCTTGTCTGATGTATAACTTCAATTTGGAGACCATTTCTTTTGTTGTGGGGAAGCCAGAAGCTTTTTAAATTTCATATAGTACATTTATCAATCCTTTGTCTTAATTGCTGAGCCACTTGAGTTCTACTGAAGAAGTCCTTGCCTGTGCTTATTGCTTCCATTGTATTCTCTGCTTTTTCTTGTATTAGCGTCAAGGTTTTAGGTATTATATTAAGATATTTAATCCACTTTGAAGTGATACTTGTTTAGGGTGACAAACATAAATCTAGTTTCAGTTTTCAGCAGGAAGGTATCCAGTTTTCCCAGAAACGTTCATTGAAGAGGCTGTCTTTTCTCAATTACATGTTTTTCTCAAAAATTAAATGGGCATAGCTGCATGGATTCATATCTGGGACTTCTGTTCCACTGGTCTTCATATGTGGTTTTGTGCCAGTATAATGCTGTTTTTCTTTCTGTGGCTCTGTAGCATAGTTTGAGCTTGGGTATTGTTATGCCTCCAGTACTGCTTTTGTTTGCTCATTATTGCATTGACTATTTGTGGTCTTTTGTGCTTACAAATGAACTTTAGGACTGATTTTTCAATCTCTGTGATGAGTGTCATTGGAATTTTGATGGGAATTGAGTTGAACATTTAGATTGCTTTTTGGAGTATAGCCAATTTTTAGTATGTTGATTCTATGCATCCATGAGTATGGGAGATCTTTCCATCTTCTGTAGTCTATTTCTTTCTTCAGTGGTTTATAGTTTTCCTTGTAAAGGTCATTTTCATCTTTGTTAAATTTATTCTTAGTTATTTGATTTTTTTGAGGCTATTTTAAATGGAATTGTTTTCCTGTTTTCTTTCTCAATCTGCTCATTGTTGGTGTATAGAAAGGCTCCTGATTTTTTAATTGATTTTGTATCCTGCTACATTGCTGAAGCTGTTTATGGTGTCTAGGAGGTTTTGGTGGAGTTTTCTGCATGTTTTAGGTGTAAAATCAAGTTATCTGTGAATAGCAATAGTTTGACTTCTACCTTACCTATTTGTATTCCTATTATTTCTTCTTCCTATATTATTGCTCTGGCTAGGAATTCCAAGACTATGTTGAAGAGTAGGCACCCTTGTCTTGTTCCTGACCTTAGGGGAAATGGTTTCAGTTTTTCCCCACTAAGTATGATGTTGACTATGGGTTTGTCATATATAGCCTTTATTCCTAGTTTTGCCAGCGCTTTTACCATGAAAGGATGTTGAATTTTCTAAAAGGTGGATAATCTTTCTGATATGTTGTTGAATTCAGTTTGCCATTATTTTATTGAGTATTTCTTGCATCTATGTTCATTAAAGAGATTGGTCTGTAATTCTCTTTTTTTTTTGGTTGTGTCCTTGTCCAGTTTTGAGATGAGTTATTACTAGTTTCAAAGGATGAGTTTGACAATGTTCCTTCTGATTATATTTCTTGGAAAAGTTAAAGGAGTGTTGGTATTAGTTCTTCATTAAAGGTCTGGTAGAATTCAGCAGAGAATCTGTCAGGTCCTGGTCTTTTCTTTTTTGGGAGACTGCTTCAATTTCATTGCATGTTATAGATCTGTTTAGATAATTTATTTGCTCTTGGTTCAATTTTGAATGGTTATATGTATCTATAAAATTGTCTATTTCTTACAGATTTTTCAATTTATTTGAATGCAGATTTTCAAAGCAGTCTCTGATGATTTCCTGGATTTCCTTGGTGTTTGTTGCTATCTCCTCCTTTTCATTTCTGACTTTATTAATTTGGGTTTTCCCCCTCCTCATTTTAGTCAGGCTTGCCAGGGGTTTGTCAATCTTGTTTATATTTTCAAAAAACCAGCTCTTGTTTTTTGATTCTTTGTATGGTTTTTGGAATCTTGATTTTAATAAAAGCAATTCTGTAGGTATTACAATACACAACCTCAAATTATAATATACAGCCATAGTAAGAAGACAGTCTGGTAATGGCACTGACACAAGCATGTAGAACAATGGAAAAGTATAGAGGACACAGAAGTAAACCCATTCATCCACAGCCATCTGATGTATTTACAAAAGTGTTGAAGTCATATATTGGAGAAAGACAGCCTATATATAGGCTTAGGCAATGTCTTTTTTTATACAACTTTAATAGTTCAGAAAATAATACCAAGAATTGACAATTAAGCTTGAATCTAACCTAAAAGCTTCTGCATGACAAATGAAAAAAGTGAATTGATAGCATGAGGAATAGGGGAAAACGTTTTGCAAGATGTTCATCTGACAAGGAGTTGATATTTAGCATATACAAAGAACTCAAAAATTTAAATACCTAAAGAACTAGCAATCCAATTAATATTTGGCCAAGTGAACTGAACAAATACATTTGAAGTGAAGAAATATAAGTGGCCAATAAATACATGAAAAAAATGTCCAACATTTTTAGCCATTGGATAAATGAAAATCAGGATTATATCTTACCCCAGCAGAATAACTACAATCAAGAAAATCAACAATTTCTGGTAAGGATGAGGGCAAAAAGGAGCTTTTACTATGTTAGGGCAATTGTAAATTGTTCATCCTCTATGGAAACCTGTGTGGAGGTTTGTCAAAAAATTAAAATTAGAACTACCATGTGTTTTGTTTATGCAACTTTTCTATAGTATGCTGCTTTTTCTCCAATCTAAATTTAAGACATTCTTTGTAACCTCAGTGCATTTAATCTCATTAATTTGTTATCTTTTTCATTTTTAATTAGACTATTTTCAACTTTAAGTTTTTTCTTCCCTTATTTGTTGTCCTGAAATTTTGAAAGTCTTTTCTATTTTTATTGCATTTGCCATAGATGAAAGAAGGCATCAACATAGTTAAAAGCAGATCATGAAATTAAATGTGTATTTTGGTACAACCATTCTGTTTTCCAAAATACACAAAGTACATACACTAAAGGAAAATTCATATTCCTTTGGATAACACAGTGTGAAGAAGTAGATGAGGCAGAAGTATTCAAAGAACTTCATGGCCCTATCCCAAGATTAACAGCTTATAGGATAGTAAGGAGTAAATGCAGCACAAAGAACTGCATGTCAAGAGTGAGGATTGGGAATGTAGTTCTGTGATAGCAGTGATGGAGTGCTTGCTTAGTATGCTGGATCCTCAACATGCAAAAAATAAAAATAAAATAAGACTGAGTTAAAATAATTATTTTACAAACTCGATTGCTAAATATTTTTGAGTTTGGAAAGAAAATGTAGTGTTAATATTTGGATTGTGAAATCTTAAGTATTTGAAAAGCATCTTCAGTAGGTAGAACAAACAGGAAAACATTGTAAGTAGAACTTCAAGCAAGAGGTGAAATCTGAGCAAAAGAAGGTCCACACTTAGGTAGCTGAACTAACTACAGATCTTGTGAGGTATTAATTTACCCATTTATGTTTATGAAACTATAATATCTGTACCATATTCTCATAAAACTTTCATTCACATGTAATAAATTTTATGAGTTGGATATAAGAAGCCAAGTTTTCAAAAACTAACTCAAGAATATCCCATTGAATTGTTCAGTGTCACAATTGTTTAGATAGGTACAAAAATGAGAGTCAGGTGAAACTAGTTAAAAAGCATCTATTTGAGAACCAGAGCACAGAAACAGAATATACATAATACAGAAGAAAATGAGGTAATACCTTCCATGCACTTTTGAGATATCTGTAGGAATTGCTAACAAAAATGGTAGTGTTTATGCATGAATTACACGCATCAGATTGTTTTATTAGACTCATGCTTCACATGAACAGGTAAAGTTACTACTTTAAACTTATTGAAGTGGTTTCTCTCTACATAAAATACAGATAAAAATTGAGCAAATACATTTATGATTATATTTCTCCCAGTAGAAAAGAGTAATAAGTTCTGTTAATTAAATTTAATATTCTTAAATATATGGAATACATGATAATTCTTTCTTGATAAAATCCTTTCATTTAATTCTTTTTCTTGCAGGCATTGATATAAATATTAACTATAAGTATAATATACATTCTTAATTAAAATATTATTTAAACACAGTAGACTAATGCTATTAGTTATCAGCAAAAATTCAGATCAATTTGTATTTGCTATCCAGTTGGCAGTGATACCATAGGCACTAAAAAACTAAACAATAAAATATTTGTTTAAAATATTTTGATTAAATATTTAACTTGGGCTTATTATGATGCTGTGCTTAAAATTAATACAATGAAATATAGAACACTTGTCTTTTTGAAGTGGCGATGCAAGACACAGTTATCTGAAGTCAGTCTCCTGGATTTTAAACCCATTGCTTTTTGCCTGGGGTATTGCTAAATTGGTGGAGTGTCTATGTAGCGAGCACAGGGCTCTGAGTTCAATCCTCAATATGGCCAAAAAATTTGATTCTATAATTTTCAAAGCATTTTGAAAACGTTGCTAGTTAATGCACATATACACACAAATATGTGCATGTATAATGTGTGTGAACACCCCCCCACACACACATACATTGAGAGCCAGATGTGACAAAACTTTAATAATTGGTGAATGCAGATGAAAGCCCTGTAGATTTTCATTGTACTAAACTTTCTCTCAAGTTTGAAATTTTTCTAAATAAATTGGAAGGAAATAAACTTAAAAAGAATAAATACATAATCAAAGGATGCTGTGTTCCTCTCCAACATATATTGTTCAGAAGAGTGTTTCTACCACATATTTAATATTAAGGAGCCATAATACTGAGAAGTCACATCTGCCATTGTGCATCTTCTATATTTTTAATGCAATGGTTTTCAGGGTCTTATTAAATAAAAGTAAAATTTGATGCCTTTTACCATCACTGGTACTGTAGGCAAGCAAAAATTTCATCTCCATCCTGAATTTTAGCGTTATTAATCCTAACTTTAATTTAAAAACTTCACTGGAGTAATTCATCTAATTATTAATGAAACGAGAAAGACAACCTTCATAATGTCTACTTTAAATGGCTATTATGACGTTCACTCTGTTCCGGAAAAGCAACAATTCTTCTAATATTTAAAACAGAAACACTTTTCTTGTGTAGGGAAGTTTTATATGTCTTTTATAGTTATACTTGGTACAGTACTTTGGTAGCTATGCTTTAGTAGTTATACTACTTTCTACCATCATTAGGAAGATGTCAGATATTACTTTCCAATAGTAATGAGAAAAAATTTTATTGTCAAAATAACATGCTAAAGTTTTGATGCAAAGAAAAAATTATGCCAAGAAATATTATGTTTCAACGTATTTAAAAATACACACTAACACATAATGCATCAAAACAAATATATTTACTTTTTAAAATTTATTTTTATTTATTTTATTTTTTATTTTATTCATATGTGCATATAATGTTTGGATCATCATTTCTCCCCCCTTCCCCTACCCCCTCCCTTACCTATCTCGCACCCTCGCTATCACCCCCTACCACCTTGCTGCCAAGCAGAAACTATTTTGCCCTTAGCTCTAATTTTCAAAACAAGTATATTTATATATGTGTAATTTAGTTAACTGGAATGGATGTTAACACCAGAAATAATCAGTGATTAAAATCATGTTCTAGAAAAACTTGCAGATGGACTAAAAATGAGGAAATTTACTTTTACATTTTTAAATATTATGTCTGTGTAGTTGTCTTTCAAGGATTTTGCATGAGGTTTGTAACAGTAATATTTAAGAACTTTCTGTTTTAAATCCAATCATTCTCAATATATACAAAATTAAAGTAAAATTGTTACTTTGATTTTATCTACTCAAAACAAATAATATAAAAATATTTTTCTTTGCGTTCGACAACCTGAGTTGATTCATTTGCCTTTGCAAGTACAGTTTCTAATAACTTTCAACATAGTGTATGATATTTCAAAGGTAATAAACTATAATTATCATAAAGTTCAGCTTAATTTTATTTTATTGTTAGAAATGTATAAATAAAAGAATAATATATTCTAAAGAATAGGGATATTTTTCCCATTGTAAAATTCTACAAATTGGGATTTTATAATATAGGCACTAGTTACCCAACTTAAAATAAACATATCATACTTAATGACACTTAAGATGTGGTGAAATATAGTATCTCCTAAGAAAGTGATATGGATATTGTAGGGAGGGATCTAGCTTGACCTGATATCAAACATCTTGTTTATAATCATCATATTGTCTCCCAGGTGAATCAATAAGCATTCCAAACCTGGTAGAAACAGATAGTCAATTGAGCATTTTTTGCCTAGCATTGACACCTGGACTATCTCTTAACTGATGTTTGACGTGGTAATAATTTGAGGGGAAGCTCCTGTACACTTAGGTTGTCTGCAGGTCACCTTTGTCTAATTTAACACTTAACACCCTTTCCTCTTGCCTTGAAGTGTGTGGATCTTCTGTCTTGCTGCCACCCAAACATGCTTATGTCCATTAATCTCTAATAAATTATACCCCATGCCAGATGTACTAGTCCTTCTCTTTCTTTGTTCTATCAGAAACTTCAACCTTTGGTGGCTAGTTCTCATGGACTATTAGCAAGGCAAGCGGATTGAGGAAATTGATAATGAGAACTAAGACTTCACAAGGAAATCCTAGCTTGGTCAACTACACCTATGTGTGGAAGGGTAGTTCATAGTATGAACACTTGCAGCCCACAATGTGAGTATGGGACAAACACTCTGCATTTGGAAAATTTTTTTGCTGAATGTTGTGTAACCTACTGTGGTAATGAAAGGTAGTGGGATGACCATTGCTGTGGTTTTATGTAGTTATTGCAGCACAAATAACCTACTGTAGAGATGAGATGAAAGCAAACGTCCAGAGGAAGAATTGCAGCTAGAAAGGATGTGCTCATTTTCACCCCCTCACCTCTAACACAGCAGTGCAAGTGGGTGAACAGGATCACTTGCAACTTAAAACACCAGTCCTCTGAGAGTCTTACCACAGGAATGGTGAGATTCTGGGACACAGGAAGTAGTGGCAATTTTGGGGCAAGAAATGAAGGTAAAAATTAAGTAGCATAACAACCCATCCAGTGCTAAAGTCGTGTTTACACAAGGAAATCATTATTTTCTTGACAAGATCATAATGGGAATGAAGGGACATCACCAAACGAGGTTCATTTAAAGGGGCACTGGGGTTTTTCTGTCTGCCCAAGACATGCTTCTGTCTCTAAGTCCCTAAGAAATTGTTCTCCGTGCAGTACTCTCTATCTGCCTTATTTTTGGCTTCTTGGCACTTGTTCCTTAGTTAACTGATTCCTACATACTGTGTTTTTCTGAAATAAGTAAAATAATATGATTTTTGTGTTATTATATGGGCTCTAGCAGTCCCACATCAGGTGGAAATCTGTAGTTGTTTTTTAAAATGACAGGAAAATGAAGTCAGGTAAGTTAAAAACAGAAAATACTGAACTTAATCATTGATGTGTGTCAAGATCAAATGCAGCATTCCAATGGCTGAGAGAACCACATCCATTTTAATTCAACAATAATATTGTATACATCTTTAAATATATAAGTGCTACAAAATATATGATTCCATTTTTTAGATCCTAGAAAAGGCAAAATAAATATGCAACCACAAAAAATAGTATATATAAATGTATACACCTATATAGCTTTGTTGCTATAGTCATTTTTCTCAGTTCTGGGATTTTACACAATGTGCATATACACAAGTATGCATGTACATACACACACAGAGAAAAGGAAATATTACCACTGAGGTAAAGATGGGCAATGCATAGAAATATTCTGAGGACATAGATATAGGAACATTATATATTTTGATGGGGAGGGGTTTCCAAAGTATATATTTTCTAAAGACAGCAGCATTTAGAAATATATTTGTATGTATATTACTTTTCAAAATCTGGCATTCCCATCACCATCTTCAAAGTTGAACTATGAAATAGAAAATGGATGAGGTACCCAGTAGGTATCTAGTCAAATGCTAACAACAAAGGATGCTCTAAAGTAAAAATGCAGACTAATGGTTTCATGGGGTTTTGACTTGGTTTGCAACATAGCATGGGATGAGAAAATCAATGTTGAAAATTAGACTCTGTGGTAGTAACACTGTATCCAGAAACTATTGAGAGGACTATTATTCATGTAGATGTAAATAATGAACACTATCCTTACAAAAGTTCTTTGAAAAGTAGAAGCTTTACACAGATTATTAAGGAAAAGAGAACAAAAGGGGGAATGAATTAAAGATGAAAAGGACTGAAGTTATTGCAATGTATGCAGGATGGTGAAAATAGAGAGCTGACTTTAGAATCACAAGTAGATGAGATGAAATAAACAAATAGACATTGTATAGTGTCTTGACACCAAGATTTTTCTTTTTTCTCTTCTTTCATTTTTGAAGAAAAATACTGGGGTTTGAACTCAGAATCTGAATATTTAAAAGTAAGAACTCTAACACCTGAGCTATACCTCAGGCATTTTTTGCTTTAGTTATTTTTCAGATAGTGTCTCACAACTTTTTTCTTGTCATGACCTCTAATGACCATCTGCCTGACTTCAGCCTCTGATTTCTGACTCAGGAATAGCTGGGATTGCAATTTTATATCACGGGGTCTAAGATTTCTTTTTCAGTGGATGAGGTAGACTAGAGATCTTGAAATGTCTTCCCTCTGAGTAGCAGAAGCATACTTATAATCCATAGCTACATCTTATAAAAAGCAATATGATTTCCAAGTATTAAAATAAATAGTGGAAAATCAAGTAGATTCAATGATGCATATACTTTCAGGTGACTTGTCAATCTACAAACTACAGGCTTGAAATTTAATGGCTAAAGTGAAGTAAAAAATTAATTATTATATGGCAGGTAGAAAAGAGACCTCTTATATGGCTAGTATTCTCAAAAGACTTCATTCTCAGTAATAAAAGTCAGCTATTAAAAAAATTCTTTAGAAAGTTAAGTGAAAAAAATGATTAAAAAAACTCAAATGAAACTGGTGGGGGGGAGAATGAGAAGAAGGATGAAAAAAGAGAAATGTATGTAGAGAAGTGAGAGACAAGGAAGTTGAAAATTCATAAAATCAGTCTTTTTTTCATCAGCTTGGGACTCATTATACTTCAGGGTCCAGCAATGTCATCAGGAAAATAAATTAGTCAAATTGACAAATTTTATGAATTAAAAGAGGTATCAGACTGAATTTAAAAGAACTGGCTATTCTTTATGAGAAATAGATTTAGAATATACACTCAAAAGATTAAATGACAATTCTATTTGAAATTAAAGAATGAGAACAAAGTAGTAATTAAAACATTTTAAACTTAAGTATAATTAGATAAAGAAAGCAATATTACTTATATTTAATAAGAAAGAGAGTGTTATAAAACCAACAATGGAAACAGTTTACCTCTGAAGGAATAGATTATATTTTGTAATAACAAAATGAAAGGGACAAAAATACTAAGAATAAATTAATTTTTAAATTTTTGTTGTATTAACATTGTATTTTTATGTTTTTGAAGTCACATGTATCAACTAATCAGAAAAAAGAGGGATATATCAAAATAGTAAATAGTATTTTTGTCAGATAGCCCTTCAGATTATCAGTTTTTAAAAATTATTTCACAGTTCGATTAGTCCATTACTCTGATTTTCATGAGGAAATATTTTTAAAAGAAGGTGGGAAAAATGAAGATAAATTATGCCAAAGGACACAATGAAGCTCACAAGAATAATTTAAAAGAAGACATACTACAGGTACTCAATGAGAATTTTATAGAGATGATACTGGATAGGGTCAAACAAAATGTACAGGAGACACTCAAGAAATTCCAAGAAATTGAAAAAGCAAAAGAAGAAATAAAGGAAACCATAGAAGCACTGTACAAACACCAAAGTGAAAGAGAGAACATGATGAATAAACAGGTAAATGAACTCAGGACAAAAATAGACAACATTAAAGAGGAAACCACTTAGGATATAGAAATCCTCAGAAAAAGAATGAAACAGAACTGCAAAACAAAATGGAAGGCCAATCCAGCAGAATAGAACAAACAGAAGACAGAATCTCAGAACTTGAAGATGAAATGGTAATTAAAGGAAAAACTGAAGAACTATTAACTAAACAACTAAAAGCCTGTGAAAAGAAAATGCGAGAACTCACCAACTCCATCAAAAGACCAAACTTGAGAATCATGGGCATTGAACAAAGAGAAGAGGTGCAAGCAAAGGGAATGCATAATTTATTCAACAAAATAATAACAGAAAATTTCCCAAATCTAGAGAAAGATATTCACATATAGATGCAAGAGGCCTCCAGGACACCAAACAGACCAGATGAAAATAGAACTACCCCACAACATATCATCATTAAAACAACAAGTTAATAAACTAGGGAAAGAATATTGAAGGCTGTAAGAGAGAAAAAACAAGTAACATACAAAGGTAAACCCATCAAAATCACAGCAGACTTCTCAACAGAAACATTAAAAGCAAGAAGAGCATGGGGTGAGATCTTCCGGGCACTGAAGGAAAATACCTTCAACCCCAGGATACTCTACCCACCAAAACTATCATTTAAAATAGATGGAGCAATAAAAGTCTTCCATGATAAGCAGAAACTAAAACAATATGTGACCACAAAGCGACCATTACAAAAGATTCTTCAAGGGATTCTGCACACAGAAAGTGAAATCCAACTTAACCATGAAAAGACAGGCAACACCAAACTACAGGAAAAGAAAAAGCAAGAAAGTAGAGAGTAACCTCAACTTAGGTACACACAATCAAACCTTCAAACAACTAAGACAACTAAATGAAAGGAATCACCACAAACCTATCAGTACTAACACAATGTTAACGGACTTAATTCACCCACCAAAAGGCACCGCTTGACGAAATGGATTAAAAGGGAAGCTCTGACAATTTGTTGCTTACAAGAGACCCATCTCACCAACAGAAATAAGCATAGGCTTAGAATGAAAGGCTGGAAGAAGATTTACCTAGCGAATGGCACCCGAAAACAGGCAGGAGTAGCAATACTTATCTCTGACAAAGTAGACTTCAAACCTACATTGATCAAACGAGATAAAGAAGGCCATTCCATACTAATAAAAGGGGAAATAGACCAAAAGGAAATAATAATTATCAACCTGTATGCACCCAATGCCAATGCACCCAATTTCATCAAACATACCCTGAAAGAACTAAAAGCATATATAAATGCCAACACATGGTTGTGGGAGACTTTAACACCCCATTATCATCAATAGATAGGTCATCCAAACAAAAAATCAATAAAGAAATCCAAGATCTAAAATATGCAATAGATCAAATGGACCTAGTAGATGTCTACAGACATTTCATGTCTACAGAACATTTCATCCAACTTCTACACAATATACATTCTCAGCAGCCTATGGAACCTTCTCCAAAATAGATCATATCCTAGGACACAAAGCAAGCCTCAGCAAATATAAGAAAATAGAAATTATACCGTGCATACTATCTGATCACAATGCAGTAAAAGTAGAACTCAACAACAAAAGTAAAGACAAAAACATGCAAACAGCTTGAAACTAAATAACTCATTACTTAATGAAGAATGGATCATTGATGAAATAAAAGAGGAAATTAAAAAGTTCCTGGAAGTCAATGAAAATGAAAACACAACCTACCAGAACCTATGGCACACAGCTAAGGCAGTCCTGTGAGGAAATTTTATAGCCATGAGTGCATATATTAAAAAGACTGAAAGATCCCAAATCAATGACCTAATGATACATCTCAAACTCCTAGAAAAACAAGAACAAGCAAATCCCCAAAAAATTGGAGAGAAATAAAAAAATAAGAGCTGAAATCAATGAAACAGAAACCAAAAAAACCATACAAAGAATTAATGAAACAGAAAGTTAGTTCTTTGAAAAAATAAACAAGATCAACAGACCCCTGGCAAACCTGACTAAAATGAGGAGAGAAAAAACCCAAATTAGTAGAATCAGGAATGCAAAAGGGAAGATAACAAAAAACACCATGGAAGTCCAGGAAATCACCAGAGACTACTATTTTAATGAAATGGACAGATTTCTAGATACATATGATCATCCAAAACTGAACCAAGAGGAAATTAATCACCTGAATAGATGTATAACACAAAATGAAATTGAAGCAGCAATCGAGTCTCCCCAAAAGAAAAGTCCAGGACCTGATGGATTCTCTGCTGAATTCTATCAGACCTTTAAAGAAGAACTGATACCAACCATCCTTAAAATGTTCCATGAAATAGAAAGGGAAGGAAAACGGCCAAACACATTTTATGAAGCCAGTATTACACTTATCCCAAAACCAGGCAAAGACACCTCCAAAAAGAAGAACTATAGGCCAATCTCCTTAATGAACATTGACGCAAAAATCCTCAACAAAATAATGGCAAACCGAATTCAACAACACATCAAAAAGATTATTCACCATGACCAATAGGCTTCATCCCAGGAATGCAGGGGTGGTTCAACATATGAAAATCAATAAACGTAATAAACCACATTAACAGAAGCAAAGACAAAAACCACTTGATCATCTCAATACATGCAGAAAAAGCCTTTGATAAGATCCAACACGATTTCATGATAAAAACCCTAAGAAAACTAGGAATAGAAGGAAAGTACCTCAACTGTATAAAAGCTATATATGACAAACCTACAGCCAGCATTATACTTAATGGAGAAAAACTGAAACCATTCCCTCTAAAATCAGGAACCAGACAAGGATGCCCACTATCTCCACTCCTATTCAACATAGTACTGGAATTCCTAGCCAGAGCAATTAGGCAAGAGAAAGCAATAAAAGGAATACAAATAGGTAAAGAAACTGTCAAAATATCCCTATTTGCAGATGACATGATCCTATACCTTAAAGACCCAAAAAACTCTACTCAGAAGCTTCTGGACATCATCAATAGCTATAGCAAGGTAGCAGGATACAAAATCAGCATTTCTATACACTAACAATGATCAAACTGAAAAAGAATGTATGAAAACTATTCCATTTAAAATAGCCTCAAAAAAAAATCAAATACCTAGGTGTAAACCTAACAAAAGATGTGAAAGACCTCTACAAGGAAAACTATAAACTTCTGAAGAAAGAGATTGAGGAAGACTATAGAAAGTGGAGAGATCTCCCATGCTCAGGGATTGGTAGACATAGTAAAAATGTCTATACTCCCAAAAGTAATCTACGTGTTTAATGCAATTCCCATCAAAATTCCAATGACATTCGTTAAAGAGTTTGAAAAATCTACCGTGAAATTTATATGGAAACACAAGAGGCCATGAATAGCCAAGGCAATACCCAGTCAAAAGAACAATGCTGAAAGTATCACGATACCTGACTTCAAACTATATTACAAAGCAATAACAATAAAAACAGCATGGTACTGGCACAAAAACAGACGTGAAGACCAGTGGAACAGAATAGAGGACCCGGATATGAAGCTAGACAACTATAACCAACTTGTCTTTGACAAAGGAAGTAAAAATATACGATGGAGAAATAGCAGCCTCTTCAACAAAAACTGCTGGGAAAACTGGTTAGCAGTCTGCAAAAAACTAAAACTAGATCCATGTATATCACCCTGCACCAATATTAACTTAAAATGGATCAAGGATGTAAATATCAGACCACAAACTCTAAAGTTGACACAGGAAAGAGTAGGAAATACTCTGGAGTTAGTAGGTATAGGCAAGAACTTTCTCAATGGAACCCCACGAGCACAGCAAGATAAACAGGACCTCATAAAACTATAAAGCTTCTGCTCATCAAAAGAAGTGGTCTCTAAACTGAAGAGAACACCCACAGAGTGGGAGAAAATATTTGCCAGCTACACATCAGACAAAGGGCTGATAACCAGAATCTATAGGGAATTTAAAAAACTAAATTCTCCCAAACTAATGAACCAATAAAGAAATGGGCAAGTGAACTAAACAGAACTTTCTCAAAAGAAGAAATTCAAGTGGCCAAGAAACACATGAAAAAATTCTCACCATATCTAGCAATAAAAGAAATGCAAATTAAAACCACTAAGATTCCACTTCACCCCTGTTAGAATAGCCATCATTAGCAACATCAACAACAACAGGTGTTGGCGAGGATGCAGGAAAAAGGAACCCTCTTACACTGTTGGTGGGAATGTAAACTAGTACAACCACTCTGGAAAAAAATTTGGAGGCTGCTCAAAAAGCTAAACATTGATCTACCATTTGATCCAGCAATACCACTCTTGGAGATATACCCAAAAGACTGTGACACAGGTTACTCCAGAGGCACCTGCACACCCATGTTTATTGCGTCACTATTCACAATAGCCAAGTTACGGAAACAGCCAACATGCCTCACCACTGACGAATGGATTAAGAAAATGTGGTATCTATCCACAATGGAATTTTATGCAGCCATGAAGAAGAACGAAATGTTATCATTCGCTAGTAAATGGGTGGAATTGGAGAACATCATTCTGAGTGAGGTTAGCCTGGACCAAAAGACCAAAAATCGTGTTTTCTCCCTCATATGTGGACATTAGATCAAGGGCAAACACAACAATGGGATTGGACTTTGTGCACATGATAAAAGCAAGAGCACACAAGGGAGGGTTGAGGATAGGTAAGACACCTAAAAAATTAGCTAGCATTTGTTGCCCTTAACGCAGAGAAACTAAAGCAGATACCTTAAAAGCAACTGAGGTCAATAGGAAAAGGGGAAAAGGAACTAGAGAAAAGGGTAACAGGAACTAGAGAAAAGGGTAGATCAAAAAGAATTAACCTAAAAGGTAACACACATGCACAGGAAATTAATGTGATTCAACTCCCTGTATAGTTATCCTTATCTCAACCAGCACAAACCTTTGCTCCTTCCTATTATTGCTTATACTGTCTCTACAACAAAATTAGAAATAAGGGCAAAATAGTTTCTGCCAGGTATTGGGAGGGTTGGGGGGAGAGGAAGGGGGCAGAGTGGGTGGTAAGGGAGGGGGTGGGGGCAGGGGGGAGAAATGACCCAAGCCTTGTATGCACATATGAATAATAAAATAAAATAAAAAAAGATGGTGAGAACAGAAAAATCACATTATTCCTCTAAGAGAACGGAGACCTTATCTGTTATGTAGGCCTAATATTTATTTAGTAAGTAGACTGCAAAGTGTGGATAAATAAGAATGAAATACGGTCATTTTCAGCCTTTGTTTTTGATATTTATTTTAATCAATAGTGTATGAAGTGATTATTCATACTTCAGCATTCTAATTAGAATTCTGTTGAATGATGTAAAAAAAACCCAAATGCTAATACTGTAGGAACTAATTTACACTGATTATTGCAGCATGAAGATATCAGCATAGAAAAGAGAATTCTTGAAAAGCATTTGAAAGTACTCCTACTGTTCCTCTTTCATCACCATTGAGCAATGAAGAACACAGGATAGGAAAGTTGACAAGTCTACAATGGCAGCAGCAATTCAAGTAAGCCATGATTATTTTCCTGCATATATGAAAAGCATTTATTTTTTACCATCTCTACATATGTCTAAGCTTGTGCCTTAAAATTTACATGAAATAGGTTTTAGTATTTTAATCTGATTTATGTTTGGGAAATCTATGGGTACGATTAAATTGTATTTCTAAGAAACTAATTTCTATAGTTATATTATATTGTAATTTTCCATATACTGTCACAAAAGAATATTCCTATACATTATTATTTCATATTACATAATATTATGCTTCAGTTCCTCACATTACCCAAATATTTTATTCAGTATCTCATTAAAGAAACTGTCCTTTGTTTTTTGTAAGTGTATTCTTCTTTTGTTTTTGTAACTGTAATCATCTTTAGGTAGGGCAACCATTGTAATACATGTAGATCAAAATTGCTTCCTGATCTTGGTCAATAATTCATCAGAATATACACTAAAAATAACATTCTTTAGTCCTGGTACATGAATATAATTTTGATAGAAAGAAAACTTTTACTCATTTCATATTTCCATGTATTTATAATATTCAGGCATTCAAGAAGTTCTTATCTCCCTAAACACTTGACAGTGTTTTGAATATTTCTAAGCCATTCAATGTCTTATTAAACTGTCTTAATAGAATGCTTATTTTTAATATTTAGTCTCATATTTTTAACCTTTTTCATTCTTTGAACTTTTAGTCTTCTTTTAACTGATCTTTGCATTATCCAGTCCTTTTCTTAATCTTGTCAAATTTTCTAAATGTGAGGGTATTAAATGAAACATTCTAAGGCCCAAGTTTAGACAGTCTTAATATAAACAATGAACAATCATTTTTGTATGGCCTTTCTGCACATTCATTTATTTCATTGTGACAAAACAGCAATGGATAACTTTAAAAATTATTTATTTATTTATTATTTGCTATACTGGAGTTTGTACTCAAGACCTTGCACTTGCTAGGCAGGCACTTACCACTTCAGCTATGCCCCCACACTTTTTTGCTTTAGATATTTTTTGGATAGGGTTTTGAGTTTTTGCCTGGGTGGGTCTCACACTATGATCCTTCTTGCTATACCCCTCTGGTAGTTGGGATCATAGTTTTGTACCACCATACCCATTCAGTTGGCTCTCACTAATTTTTGTTCTAAACATAATTTTCTCATTGTGTCTTTGCCTTGCTGTTTCCATCTTATCATTTTCATAGTGAGAAATTGACCCCAGACTAGACAGAGCATACAATCATGGATTGGTCTGAGCATAGTGAAGAATGTTATTTCTTCCACCAAGGTGGTTATATGGGTAATATAAATCTGAAGTCACTATTAGTGCTACTGACAGAAACAGTTCCTATGTGAGAACAAAACTCAGTTCTTTCCTACACAGAAAAGAACATACTCATCAAAACAAATATTCACTATTTTTCATATTTTTAATGAATGCTTACCCTTTTAGGTAGGCACACAAATTTGGAGGGTAGGTGACCAAAATTCTAGAGAATCAGCAAGTAGAAGGCTTAGTTTTAAGATATTCATTACTTCTGAATTTAGTCAGTATAGTTATAGTTATAGGAATGTTGACTTAAATACAAATGAAATAAGGTCATGAAGGAACAGAGTATGGACAGAGATGCTGTTGAGAGAATGGGAGATGAGGAGCAATTTCAGAATAGTTGAGCAGACCAAGAGTTTCTACATCATTTCATGTAATCTTTATCTTTAATGAACTTACAACTATTTAGGCTTAGCTGATTAGTCTCTGTTTTGTCATTTCTCAACTCATATGGAATCAATGCAGAATGATGAGTTCCCATTCTGTTATAGCCCTGTTCTACTTTATTTGCATGTATTACATATACATACTTCTTTTGTTCTCTATTCACTAATGTTTGTTTTAATGAACTATTTGAAATAAATCTTTATTTCATCATTATTTTCTGATTCTCTGCAGTATTAGAAACGTTCCATTAAAATAAATCATTCTGGGCTTTTTATATTTTAATTACCTCACAAAAAAAAGTATTAGCAATACAAGGGTCCTTAAGAATATGATTATCTCATTAGATTTCTTAATTTGTGTATGGATATATAGTCACATATCACACAATTCACAGTTATGACACAGGTATGTAACTATCACAATGATCTAATTCTGAAACATGAAATTTTTTTGCCTCACAAAAATTAAATTCATACCTATCAGCACAAACTTCCTATGATGTTATACCATGCAACTCTATATGAATTAATGTCCAACTGCAATTTGTATATTAATTTCCTAAGCTTAATGATATTTAGTATATTTCCATGTGTTATTGGGTATTTGTACATATTTTTGGGAAATGTCTATTTTAGTTATTTGCCTATATTTAAAATTGAGTTGCTTTTTATTTTTGAATTATGGGATAATTACATATTCTGCATATTAGAACCTTGTGATTTTGTAGGTTCTTTAATTTTCTTGACAATGCTACTGAACATAAAGGTTTATAATTTTGACAAAGTCCAATTTACATATATCTTCTTACATATATCTAATAGTATATATGTCTAATCATATATATAATTATGTATTATTTGTAAATATATATATATTGTATGTGCATATATACACAAAAATTTATCTGTATATGTACACATAAATAATTCTCTCTGGCTTCTTATGCTTTTGGTGTGATACCCAAAAAATCTTGCCTAATGTTAAGGCACAGAGTCTTACATCTATGTTTTTAGACTTTTAGATTCTTAGATAATATATTTGGATCTTTGATATATTATTCAGGGATTAATTCTGAAAATGGTATAGTATAATGCCCCAATCTCATTCTTTTTGAAGTAGATATTCAGTATCCCCAGGACTTACATTGAATAAATACTTATCACATTAAATGGTTTAAGCACCTTTGATGAAAATCAATTATAGATTCATGGGAATATTTCTCGATTATCAATTCTATCCCACTGATATTTGTATACCCTTATCCCAGAACCATACTATCCTGATTATTGTAGCTTTGTAACAGGTTTTGAATTCAAGATATCAGTCCTCCAAATACATACTTCCCTTTTCTGTTTGTTTTTGGAAACTTGAAATTCCATGTAAATTTTAGGATTAGCTTGTCTCTTTCTTATGAAAAAGGCAGTTAAAATTTGTGATCAGGATTTCATTCACTCTAACAATAGTAACTTTTACAATATATGCATATAAGATTTCTACAATTCTTTTGTCAACATTTCCCAGTTGCTCACTGCAGTCAAGTTTGTAAATATTTTGTTTTAAATGAAATTACTAATTTCATTTGCAGGTTCTTTACTTTTAGGCCATAGAATTACAACTTCTGTTGAATTGTCCTTTATTTAATTTATTCCTCTGCATGGAATTTTAAGGCTTTCTTTATGCTACATTATGTCATATAGAAATTGTTTTATTTCTTTCCAATATGAATGTCTTTTTTTTTCTTAACCAAATATTCTGTTTAGGGACCATAGTGTGAGATCTAATAGGAGTGGAAAGACCAAAGATAATCTTCTTACTCCTTATCATAAAGGGGAAACTATTAGTCTTTCACCATTAATTACAGGGTCTTTTTGTTGGTTGCTTGGTTGATTGGTTAGTTGATATTTTCCTATAGCTGCCCTAAATCAAGTGGTAGTATTGCCCTTTTAATACCAATTTGTTGAGTGTTTTTATGAAGAAAGAAAATTGTATTTTGTCATTTTGTGTCAATTAAGATCAGAATGTGTGTGTGTGTGTGTGTGTGTGTGTGTGTGTCCCTGCTTCTTTTTCATTGATAGGCTGTATAGCATTGACAGATTTCTTATGTTGAATCAAACTTGCATTCCTGGAATAAATTCTACTGACAATGACACATTTTTTTTTATATTTTCCTAGTATGTTGTTGAAGATTCCCTCTCATCTTCACAAAGGGAAATTCTTTAAAAGTTTTTTTTTCTTTTATTATTCATATGTGCATACAAGGCTTGGTTCATTTCTCCCCCCTGCCCCCACCCCCTCCCTTACCACCCACTCCGCCCCCTCCCTCTCCCCCCCCAATACCCAGCAGAAACTGTTTTGCCCTTATTTCTAATTTTGTTGTAGAGAGAGTATAAGCAATAATAGGAAGGAACAAGGGTTTTTGCTGGTTGAGATAAGGATAGCTATACAGGGAGTTGACTCACATTGATTTCCTGTGCGTGGGTGTTACCTTCTAGGTTAATTCTTGTTGATCTAACCTTTTCTCTAGTACTTGTTCCCCTTTAAAAGTTTCTTTTGTGATGTCTTTGGTTTTGAAAATAGTGAACACATAGGAAAACAAAACTCCCTCTTCTATTTTGTGGAGGGTTTGTGAGCGATTGTTATTAATTCCTGCTTGAAGCCATTTTATCCTGAGCTTGTCTTTGTGGTAGGATCCTTGGGTTCTGAATCTTTTTACTTTTTACCAACTATATTTTGATACTCTATCAGCTCCTTTTTGTGGTTATTGTCTTTTTAGGACTTTGTCTATATCTTCTAGTTTAATCCATTGACATACCATTTTTCGTATTATTCCCTTACAATCATTTTGTTCTTATAATATGGGACTAATGTATCTCCCCTATCATTACTAGTCTTGATTATTTGAATTTTCCCTTTATTAGTATTAAATTTAGCAAAACCTTTACAATTTTATTACTTTTTCCTAAGAAAAAAGTTTCAATCTGATGATTTTTACAGTTGTTTTTCTATTTGAATTTCATGGTCTTTCATGATAATTTTCATAATTTATTTTCCCATGTTTAATTTTACTTTACATTGCTTTTCCGGATATCTTAAAGTAAAAACTTAAGTTACACTTGTGAATGAGACCCTTGCATTCTGAAAAATGTGTCAAAACATTTTTGAATTCATATTTTCCTCATCAGCTTTTCTTTTTGTGACCTTTAGTTAGTCTTTGTGTGTCCTAATTGTTATCTATTGCCTCAGTCAACTGTGATATTAAGACATTTGACACATGGACATTCTTTCCCCCAGTTCAGTAACTTTTAGCCCTAGGTCAAGTGAATATAAACTTAGAATGGGGTTTGTGAGGGAATGACAGACTGATTAAGTGATAAATTTTGGGGAAAGGAGATGAAGCCTTGAAAGAACTGAAGCCCTGTTTTTCTCCCTCTGTTATCAAGAATTGAGCTATTAATTTTCAAGACTGTAGCAGACATAAGAAACAAGAGTAAGACTAGGTTACCCTAGTCTTAAGTTATAAGCCACCAATGCACTATTCTTTCTGAGATTCAGCCATTTTTCTTGGCAAATGCTTTTAGTTGGTGAAAACTCTTGGTTAATTTTCAGAGTCAAAAAAGTTGATCTGACAGTTTTTATATTTTTGATGTTATTCCATAGGCCAATTTTCAGAGGTCTCCTGGCATTTTCATGGATGTTCCCAATCATCTTTAGTTTTGCATTGAGATCCCATAGGCTTAGGCTTAAATGATTTGTCCAAGACATAGAAATGTAGTGCTCACTAAATAAGTTTCATCCAAAAAAAATGGGTCAGACATAGAAGATTCTAAAATTATGTACTACTGCCCTTTTGGACTAGTTACCCAAGGGTTATTAAGAGCTACTCCAAGTACTTACTTATGAGATTTAAATTTTATATCTGTGATATTAAATGGAAAAATAACTATGTACTTTTAAGTCACATCAGCTTGATTCCAGCTTTCCTGAAGCCAGTCGGTATTATGAACTATGAATATATGCACTTGAATGCTATGTATTTCTTCCACATTTCTTTGAGAATCAATCTATAGAATAAAAGGTAAAATCTTATTTTAGTTGTCTTCCTATCCTGAAGTGATGTGTGAACCCCTTTCTAATTTACTAGGTCTTTCTATTAATTATGATAGCTCACAAAGGTATGTGATATCTATTTTCTAAAAAAGAGAGTTGGAATATGAATAGGCGCTGACCTAATTTCATGCCTGTTTGATTGCACTGAAGTAGCAAATGTTCTTTACTTCACAATGGAAAAAGCCTATATGAAGTCGGAGATTGTACTAAATAGGAGGAAAGTCCAAGTTGTCATTTCTCTATTAATTGAACCAGAACCATTTCCAAAGGCAGAAGAGATTAACATGTAGTGATATCAGGTCTTGATTTTCTAAGACTTTGTGTAACTTCTGTATATTTTGGTACACAATTCAAACTCTGCTATCATTTATTAATATGAAAAATAGCTATGAAATGTTCCTGTTATTGCTAGTTAGTATATAAATAAAGGTGATGGTTCCCTAGTCAATATACTTAAAGTGAAATAATCAACAATACAGTTTTAATAGTTATAGAATTTCTATTAGTACAATATATTCTTTCAACATTCACTTAATTGAAGAAACTTTTAGAAACTGTATTTAAGAACATACATTTAATATAATTTTATTACTGTCGAGTCACATAATTTTACTTATCTTCTCTTTTTAATTTTCTACATTAAAAAACATCTTCTTGATCCAGAAATTATTGATAAAAGATGAATTAGCCCTTCAATTTATACTTTAGGAAAGTATAGTATTGAGGTGCTGGGAAGCTCAGTCGGTGACAAGGGTCTGTTGTTCCACATGGAATTCAAAGACAGACCCCAGCAGCAAAGGTCAGAAAAGTTTTATTTTCAGAGAAGAGAAAGGAAAGGCTGCATGGGGTTATGCAGTGGACCCAGAAATCAGTAGTCACCTGGGTCAGGTTGGAAGTTGGGTTTTATAGCTTTTTTATTGCCACAGGGCAGAGATTTTGGCATGAACTGGTGTCTCTTGGGAAGGAGAGGTGTCTTTCTGGTGCGAACAGGTATTTTTTGGGGAAGACAAGGGGCTTTTTTTCTCCCTGGCTCATCGCCATCTTTTGGGAACACATGGACCTCTTGTAGTCCACCCTTCAAGTCCCCCCTCTCAATGATGACCCTAACTGCTGTTAGGAACAAGGAGGATGAAGTTGATTTAGTAACCACGTCCTGCTGAAAGCAGATGATGAAGACCTGTGCCATCAGGGCTGCGCATGAGAGGGATTATCAAGGGGAGAGTGATAGTAGCTCTTTTCATTTCAATCAGAGGCATCTGTAATTTGATGGTTTCTAGGCAAGAGGAAACAAACTTGACAAGTAAGTTTAGAATTCAAGGCCCAAACACAAACAAGAGAATAATGGCAGCTATCCCAGAAAGGGTAGGAACCATGTTTTAGAGAGAAGCCAGGGTTTTATTTGATCCCATACCTGTATGAATATCTGAGTTTCAAGGGACTGTTCTGGAAGCCACTTAGCCTATTGGAGAATGTACTCTGCATGTTCCTCTACAATGCTTGAAGTGCTTATATATGTACAAGAGGAAGTATTGGTGATGGCACATACCCCTCCTAGGACTAGGTGGTAGTCCATGAACATAAAGACAAGGAATTACAAAAGCTTTTGCATGCCCTTAATGGCAATGCTGACATGGTCTGAGGTACCTTCTACTACTTTGGTTAGGTTTTTTTCAGTTACATGATTGGCAGCCACACCATAGCTTATTCCAGCTTGGGCTGCAATCAATGCTGTTATCCATAAAACTATTAGAGTAGCCTCTCTTTTGTACCTATGAGAAGTCATTCCTGTCCATTGGGAAAACTCAGTCTGTTGGATTATGGTATTATTCTAAAAAGAAATATGTTCAGGATTGGGTATAAATTGGGCAATTGCCCATTTACCTCCAGTATGATTTGGGTATAGACATGACAGTCCCCATACCCAGTTCTTTTTCTGTCACCTTCCCACAAAGAGATATTCTTCCTCAAGGCATAAAATTCCTTGGGTGTTGTTAGCTTGGACCTGAGCGGTGTCTCTTAGAAACAGGTAGTTGGAGACCTTAAGGCGGCTGGTACAAGATGGAACAGGGTAACCTGTTCTAACCAAGGTAGAGTTTCACAGTTTTTTTTTAACACCCTTGGCTTTTTTTGTTAAGATACATTTGCCAAGTTGTGGAAGCAGCCAAGATGCCCCACTACAGATGAATGGATTAAGAAAATGTGGTATTTATACACAATGGGGTTTTACTCAGCCAAGAAGAAGAATGAAATATTATTCTCAGGTAAATGGATGGAACTGAAGAACATCATTCTGAGCAAGGTTAGCCAGGCTCAGAGGACTAAAAATTGTATGTTCTCCCTTACATGTGGACTTTAGATCTAGGGCAAATACAGCAATGTTTTTGGACTTGGGTCACATGTTAAGGGGAGAGCACATACAGGAGGTATGGGGATAGATAGGAAACCCAAAACATGAAAGTGTTTGATGTCCCCACTGCAGAGGAACTAATACAGAAATCTTAAAGTGACAGAGGTCAATATGGGAAGGGGATTAGGAACTAGTGAAAAAGGTCAGGTAAAGATGAATCAACTTGGGTTGTAACACATTTGTACATGGAAGCAATGCTAGGAATCGCTCTATAGCTATCCTTATCTCAACTAGCAAAAATGCTTTGCCTTTCTTATTATTGCTTATGTCTTCTCTTCAACAAAATTAGTGATAAGGACACAACAGGTTCTGCCTGGAAGCAAAGGGGATTTGGAGGGAGAAGGAAGGGGGCAAGGGGCAGAATAGATAAATGGGTCAAATAATGTATGTGCATGTGAATAAATGAATAAAAAGTTTTAAAAAAAAGATGCATTGGTGATGACCATTAGCAAGTATGCAATAAGAGCTTTTACCAGTGAGGTTTGAGGACTTGGTCAGGTTGAAGACAATGCTCCCGTTACAAACACTAGCCCTAAGTACATCAGGACTCATAAATTTGGGGCTCTTGCAATTATTCATACAGCGCCAGCTGGCTGCCAGATGATAGTACCCTTGAAGGATAGTGAAGTCGAATATATCTTTTCTGTGGAATGTAGGCCCTAAGCCCTTTATTGATGAATGACAAACTGGTTTATAGTTGTCCAAGACAGAAACATTAAACATCCAAATTTTTCTGTGAGAAATGAACCCAAGCCAAGAGTAAGACCTAGTAGGCTGGTTCTTCCTTAGGATCCTTGTAAGAAGAAACATGGCATAAGAGAATTTATCTGGCCTGAATACTAAAGAAGAGACTGTATCCTGAGTAAAATTTTGTAAGACCCATGCTGGAAGGTGAGTGGCTGTCATTCTCTTACAGCAAACCCAGAAGTCCTGTAGTGGGAATTTTGGAAGGGCAAATGTTTAAGAGAGGTTTAAAAACACATTGGTCTTCCATGAAGGGCTGTTGCTCTTCCCATATAGGGATACTAGCATACCCAGAAAACCAAGCTCCTTAGCAATATAGTTAGCAAGTAGGAGGAACATGTTAATGCTCTTTTCAGCTCCATTCCAATTAGGAGCTGTAGCAGCTAATTTCATTCCCAAAGTAATTACAAACAGAATTAGTAGACTGATTAGGAGGTATTGGAGGTTTGGATCAAGAAGGCTCATGGAGGTGACTTATCTATATCTGAAGGTATTTTTTGTTTTGAACAGCAGTTTTAATCCATCCAAAGGTTCACATGAAAAGGAGGCAGGGTCTGATTCTGAGTCCAGAGATGGAGATGCGATGGTCACAGGGCGATTTCAGCCCTTGACTCTTGAGTGATGATCCAGGAATCCAGGCCAGCCACTTGCCCTGCTGTTGGGATAGACAGAATAACTGGATATGGCCCCTTCCAAGGAAAGGTGTTTAAGTCCCATTTGGGTTTGGAAACCTATTAGGACTAGGTCACCAGGGCAAAAGAGAAGGGGGTCTCTTATATCCTCCCTGGGAGTAGTTGTTTGATCTCTGAGAGTGTTTGTTGGAATTTAGCAAGTTGAGTGACATGGGAAATTAACTGAGCTGTTTTTTGCTCAAGAAGGAGGTCATTGGTTAGGAAGAGTCTGCTGTATAGAGATTCAAAAGGGGTCAATTCCTGCTTGCCCTGAGTGTTTCTGAGCCTTATGAGAGCAATAGGAAGGAGCTTGGTCCAGGGAGAGTGGGTTTCTTGAGCCAATATAGCTAGATGTCTTTTTAAAAGTTCATTTGTTTTTTTCTATTTTTGCAGATGATTGGGGACACCAGACACAGTGGAGATGGTATTTTATGCCTAGTGCCCTAGAGAGTCCCTGAGTTACTTCTGCCTTAAATGCAGGCCCATGAACACATTGAAAGCTTTTGGAGACTGAAGCAAGGGATTATTTCTGTCATTAGAACTCAGACCATATCCCTAGCAAGTTCTGTACTGCAAGGAAAGTCCTCTACCCATCTAGTGAATGTGTCCACCAATACTAACGGTAGTTTTGATTTTGGTTCCCTGGCATATGGATAAAGGCTAATTGCCAATCTTCCCCCAGGGTAAGACCTATGCCTCTGTGTCCTTGGCACCTGGAGTCTTCTATTTTGGGGAATTTTGGGGGGCACATTCCACATGTCTGTAAAACTTCTTGGGTAGTATCCCTTAATTTAGACCCCCCCAAACATTTTGTTGATGAAAACCAAAATGTTTTCTAACCCCAAATGATAAAGTTGATGGAAGTTCTTAAGAATTTTCCTTTGGAGTGCCTCAGGGAACCATAGCTTACCTTCAGGGGACTCCCACCAGCCCCTGTGATCCAACTGGTATCCTTGGTCTGGGGCTTATTTGCTTTCCTCTGATTGATATGGTGGTCTCTCTGGGAGAAGAAAAGTTCCCTCCCAGATGAGATGGCCAGCTGGCCATGTATATTCCTACATGGGTGCCTTGTCAGCTGCTTTGTTTCCCTTTGCTATTTTATCTTCTCCTTTTTGATGACCTCTACAATGAATCACTGAGACCTCTTTAGGCAACAGAACAGCATCTAGGACAGCCAGTATGTCATGAGCATGTTTAATGAGAGATCCTGTTGTAGTTAGCATTCCTCTTTCCTTCTTGATGGCTACATGAGTATACAGGATCAGGTAGGCATATTTAGAATGTGTGTAGATGTTAATTTTCTGTTCTTTTCACAGTTTTAGGGTTTCTGTTAGGGTCACTAATTCTGTCAATTGAGCACTCATATTATTAGGAAGAGGACCTGATTTGAAGGTGCCAAATTCTGTCACAATTGTGAAATCTGCATATCTGACACCATTTTTGACAAAGGAGCTGATGTTGGTGTGTAATTCTAGATCTGCGTTCTCTAAGGGCTGATCAGCCAAGTCAGGCTGGGCAGCATAATTTTCCATAAGCACCTCCTCACATGAGGATTCAGGATTTCCCCCTGTCTCCAGTAGAAGGGATGCAGGTTTTAGACTCTGACGGGTACTTAAAGTTATTTCTGTCCCTCCCAGTAATTGGGCCTGGTATTTAAGTATATGGCTGTCAGACAGCCAAAGTCCTCCTTTTGACTTTAAAGTTTCCATAGGTCACGTGGAGTATAAACTGTCAGGGGCTGGTTTAGGACAAGTTTATGAGCTTTAGGCACTAGAAGGCTAACTTTAGCGACAGCCCAAAGACAGCCTGGCCATCCCTTGGACACCTGATGTAATTCTTTATTATGTAGCCCACTGGCTGGGGAGTGATGCCCCAGAGCTGAGTCACCACTCCCAGGGACAGTCCTCTCATTTCAGAGACATATAATTGAAACTTGTTCTTTACCTGGAGACCCAGGGTTGGAGCTATCATAGAGGCCTTTTTTAACTGGTGGAATGCACTTTCTGACTTGCCATCTAATTCAATAAAAGGCTGGGGTTCTTTCTGCACCTTCCTAAAGATCCGATATAAGGGCCTGGCTAGGTCTGCATATCCCAGGATCCAAATTCTACCATATCCCATCACCCTCCAAAAGGCCCTCAATTGCTTTAGAGTTTTAGATAGAGGAAACATCAGGATGGATTTTATCTTCTCCTAGAGCCCTCATTTCCTTAACTCTAGACTGACACAGTTGGGCTTTTTCCTTTAGAGATTTTATAACCTCAATCTGAAGTTTAGTAAGGATTCAGTGGCTCACTAAATGACAGTGATGACTGGTCCACTGAAGAGAAGGAAGTCATCTACATATTGTAGCAGATTAGGTTGTGGATATTGCCACTCTGCCAGGTTTTGGGTTAGAGTCAACCCAAAGAGATGGGTGCTACTTCTGAATCTCTGGGTGAGAACAGTACAGGTGGCCTGTCCATCCTTTCATGTGGGGTCCTCAAAGGAAAGATATGTTGACTTTCAGGGTGGAAGGCAATGCAAAAGAAGCATCCTTTTAAGTTCAGGACACAATAGTAAGCAGTATCCAGTGGTATTTGGGCTAGAAGTGTATAGGGATTTGGAACTACAGGACGGAACCTCTTGGAGTGCTACAATCAGAGCCTCATGTCATTTCTCTTTTCTCATTTCCTTTTCCAGGAAGTCCCCATTATAGTACGTGGATGTGGCTGTACAGACCAGTTGGTCTAGATCTCTTCTCCTTCAGCCACCAGTTTTTGAAGATTTCTACAAATACCTGGGGCTGACCATGTGAGAAATTTATCTTTTAGGGGAATCTCTTCCTCTTGTGACTCTGGCACAATGTTGGATGCTTTTGTGAAGTATACTTAAGTCTCTGAAGGGAAGCTACTGGGGTTTCTAAGGGTTCTTGCTGTAGAGCCATGGATTGGGAGTAATTAAGGGGTTTTACCTTCACCCTCCGTAGGCCCTCAAGAATGCAGTGGATGAAGTGGTTATGGGTCAATTCATCCTGTCATTCTCAGGGTCTCATTTAGGATTGTATCTAGGCATTGCCTGATCCCCTATGAGAATTGGGAATCAGGATTCCCTTTTAGGTATCCAGTGTCTCTGTCTTCCTTCTCCCTCCCCTTTCTCCTCCTCAGAGGGTCTGGTCTGAGACAGGCCTATAGCACCACATTTATCTCAGTGATAATCACCCCCAGCTGCCACTGCCTGATTTAGTACTTGCTGTTTCTCTAGAGAAGCAAGAGTCTGAAATAACAATATCATTACATCCTTCCAGCTCAGCTCAAAATTTTGGCTGACTTCCCTGAAGGCCTGGATGTACTGATCCTGGTTTTTAGTATAACTTCTTAAACCTTTTTTTATTTCCTTAAGCTCACTTAATCTAAAACGAACATGAGCCCTATCCCCTCTGGGAATTAACTGGAAAGAGTAGAGTCCTATGGGATGATGTTGGGGGTGCAAGGTAGCTGGATAAGGGGGTATTGGAAGGAAGGAATTGGTGACGGAGGTGCCAGTCGTGGGGACCCTGCTTGGCAGAAAGAGGTTAGAGGCCTTGGCTTCTGGTGGTAACATGAGGTCTGGCTGGCTAACCAGTGTGTCTAGATGTCTTGGGTAAGGGGGTAAAGGGGAGCTGTGAGGGCACCGACAAGTTTCCTCAGGGTGGGATTTATCTCCTGTTGTTGCACTAGAGATTTAATTTCTGTGTGGGGGAGAACCCCTTTGACATTTTTGGGGACCTTGGCCATTAGATGGTTTTTCAGATGCTGGTTCCTCAAGGAAGTTTGGGGGATTTTTGCAAAAGGGGTGCTATGGTCTGGGTATCTAGCCTGCATTTGCTTAGCTATTCTGAGTGGTCTCTTAGGAAAAAGAAAAGTTGAACATATGGGACTTCAGTCCATTTCCCCTCCTTTTTACAGAACATATCTAATTGAAGAATGATATTATAATTAATGCTCCCCCATTCTGACCACTTTTCCTGGTCTCCCAGATGATATTGGGACCAGGCCTAGGCATAGTAAAACTTGAATCACTTCCATTGAAAATTTTATGGATCAACATCTTTCCCATGTTTTAGTAAGCAGGCATGGGGGGATTCTTCCTGGATTCTGGAAGCTTGATTCCCCATCTGAAAAGGGAAGCAAGGGAAAATTGATCACCTTAAGAAAAGTTTTCTCCTTTCACCCAGGAAATTCTCTATGTGGGAGAGGGTATCCCTCTCTCCCATGCTGTCCTGCCACTGCCACCCATGGCTAAGTTCATGGGGATGACATTTAGGAACATCTGGCTGCAGCTGGCATGACCCAGATCAATTTTTTGCCTGCTTGTCATTTTGCCTGTTTGCCTTGTGACCCAGGTACCTGATTCTCTTCTACCAGATGAAGGCTTGTAATTCAAAAATAACTCTCAGTGAGGGGCTGTAAAGCAAGCAACAAGGACTTCCATGACCATAGAGGGGACCCTTGTGGAGACATGGACGTGGACTTTTGATGAGGCAGCCTTTTGTCCTCCTATATACTCTGTGAGACATATATACTCTATAAAAAGAAAGGGAGCGTCTGAGGGCATTGTTCTTTTCCTGATGGTAACAGACAAAAACAGAGAAGAATATTGTGGTCTCTATCTCCTTAGGTAGCTCTCTCGATAAAGCACTCTTTCCTCCCCTGAGGACAGACTACAGGAACCTGCTTAGCCAGATCAACCAGATGCCTAACAAAAACAGTTAAGCCCAAGTTACAGAGTACCTGTTTTTGGTATACTCAATTAAAATGGAGGCTGCAGAAAGGACATAGAAGCTCCTAAGGACATAGTCTAATGATTAGGTTTTGAACATAGGGATGTAGGGATCTCTCCCAGACTAGGCTGTCTAGGAAAATGGGGGCAGCCACTCATCCTGATCTATTTGAGAAAGAAGAAGAAGGAGAAGCTGAGAGTTGAGAGAAAGAGAGTTTTCAGGCTCAATCATGGCTCAACTCCTTGGCCACCAGTGCTCTCCAGGTGGATCTCAGCAGAGCCAGAACTGGAGCACTGGAAGTGAGGGTGAGCTTCACTCTTGGGCCATGGGAACTCTGAAGAAATTGTGAAGATCTGATTGTCTGTGTGCCTCAGAAATAGCCAGAGGGGTTCCAATACTTAGCTACCTTTGGAGCCGCAGGATGGGCCAGAAAATTGCATCCTCACCCTTCAGATCCAACCAGGGAGTTGCCGCTGTCAAAGCACCCTTGCAGCTTGAAGGGAAACTTTCCCTCCTACCAGCCATTTTTGGACCCCTCCTTAGTGGGTCAGATCTAAAAGGAAAAGGGTTTAAAGAGAGGGAGGGAGCTGAGAGTTGAGAGGAAGAAAAAAAATCCTGGGTACACTGAGGTTTTAGCTATGCCCATGTAACACTGGAAGTCTGGCACAACTCTCCCACTGGTTCCTGAATTCTCAGGTTGCCTGCTTTAACACCTGTAGTGTGCTCAGAACTTTTTCCCCAGGTTCCCTAGGGAGAAGCCCTCCTTAGTGTGTGTGTGTGTGTGTGTGTGTGTGAGAGAGAGAGAGAGAGAGAGAGAGAGAGAGAGAGAGAGAGAGAGAAAACGAGAGAGAACTCAGACTGAGAGTTGAGAGTTCCACTATAGCTAAGCTTAGTGGGGGCCTCTCTTGAAGAACAGACTCCATTGGAGTGCCTGACAATCATGGCCACTTCAGGTAAAAAAGAAGTTTGCCTTTATGGTAGCCAAGGATTTGAGGCACTGGGAAGCTCCATTGTTCCACTTAGATGGAAATCAAAGGTGGACTCGAGCCACAAAGGTCAGAAAAGTTTTATTCATACAAAAAAGAAAAGGCTGCATGGGGACATGCAGCAGGACCCAGAAACTGGCAGTCACCTGGGTCAGATTGGAAGTTGGGTTTTAAAGCTTTTTTATTACCAGAAGGCAGAGATTTTGGTGTGAATAACTGTCTCTTGGGAAGGAGAGATGTCTCTCCGGTGCAAACAGGTGTTTCTTGGGAAAGACAAGGAGTATTTTTCCCATTGGCTAATCCCCATTTTTTGGGAACACATGGATCTTCTGCAGTTGGCCCTTCAGTATAACATAGAAAATATTAATAATGACATTGTCAGCTTTAAATCCTTCCTGTATCTCTTCCATTGCTATTTCTTGACTCTTCTGAGACAGTTATTTTGTATTTATTAAATATCATAAATATTATGTACATTCATTTGCTGTTCAGTATCCATTTTTAAAGTTTGTTTCTTATTTTAAATAACATTTATTAAGATCTTATATGACACAGTAAGCTAAGACAGTTAATGGTCTTGATTTATTTAAACTTTAGAAACTCTTATGAAAGTACAAATATTAAAACAATTTAATTGATGAACAGCTGAGCCTTAAAGAAGCTAAGGAATGCATGAATTAGAAATACTTTTAACTTACAGCAGTAGAGAACTGAAGTGGGCTTGATTTAGAAGTATTTTCTTAATAAGAACATGTCTAGACATAAGTAGTTGCTGGAATTATTTTAGCAATTCAATTATGTTAGGGTTATAGTCCATGCAATTGCCCTGGGCCTTTCCTCGGTTTCAATAGACCTGTCCCAGCTCAATTTGTCCATTCTCATTTAGGCTGAAGGGCAAGAAGGTCAAAGTAGCAAAGCCTGTCCATTTAATTAGGAAAATAAAGCTTTCTTAGAAAACTCTTAGCAGAGTTGTACTTGCTACACTTTACCAGAACTAGATTACATTACTATTTCTTGCTACATTTAATTCCATGAATTTTTCAGAAAGAACATGTATGGTCATAGAGGAGTTTGGAAAAGAAGAAGAGTCACTGGAATGGAGACTGAGTGAGTCAGTATCACCTACTTACAAAGATGGGTACTTACCTGAATACTGTGCTTTATTGGATACATATAAAATAATATCATTGAAACATTTCATAATATTAAGCTGAGATCCAGATAGCAAGTTGGTGACTGGCCCTGGAGTTCCAGCCTCTCTAGGTGTAACTGATCCCTTTCCTGACCTATAAAGATATTTAAAGCTCAACTGTTTAGCAATTCTATACTAGAAGATATTCTGTATCTATCATAGTATCATATTGCTGTATAATTTTGGCTTTCTATAAGAACAAAATTACAGTTTAAAAAAATTTATTTCTGTTCTTGCAACAATAATAGAACACATTCACATATTGATGATTATGAGCTGGGTTTCAATGAACAATTTTATATATTTATTCAAGTATTCTTCATGATGCCATCATGAATATATCTCCCCTGAAATCAAGAGGAATTAAAGCATCTTGAGATTATGGAATTTACCCAAAGACATTCATCTTGGAAAGAATGGAATGCTGATCAGGACTGAGGCACCCTGGTTTCCAGTGCTTGTTTCATCTCAACATATAACAACTCTTTAATCTTTCTTTTACTCTCTTTTGTGGTAAATATTAAGTCACATTTCTATTTTAAATCCTGGAGAGTTGTAGAACTTTCAGTTTTCTAATTTCGAAGATGGTTTTGTTGCTCAAGGATGTCAGCCTTTCTTTTCCTAGTGTAAAATTTTGAGAGAAAGACAGTGAGGCAGTGACAACTGGAAGCTAGCCTAGTCTTCTCAGCTAGTTTGTGGTGTTCTCCTATATATAAGAATATTTCACAAGACCCCACCATCAACCAAGGCCATGTTAAACATGTGATGGAACAAAACCACTCTGTAACCATTTCTGAACACAGATGACATATCAATATTGTTAATATTAATGATACTGTCAATACAGTTTCAGCCTCAGAAAATATACACGGCCCCTCTCCTCACTGCTTTGAAAGTACTTCCTTGCCAGTCATAGCTTTAGCCTTTCTCTCATCCTCATACATAATCAAGTTATTTTTCCTTGCTTCAGAGAGCAACCACTTTATAGCAAAGCCTTGCTCCTTGAACTCTGTCAAAGAGCATTAGCACATATAAATCCTACCATAAGTCCTTCCTCATATCCTCTTATTGAGCATTTCCAAGATTTCCCATTACATGAGATTTCTTCATTGAACTTAAATCAATAAAGCCACCTGTAAATGAATTCCTTATGATTTTGGTAAGACAATAAATATGAATATGAACAAATATAAATATATATTTGGATACATAATCTAAAGTAAATTGGTATTTGTATGGTATAAAAGTGTTTGAGGTTTTTTTTGTTTATTTTTTGTATAGAAACAAGTTTTTTTATCATTATGTATTTTAAATGGGTTTCCTTTTTGCATTAACTTTTCTTGGCACTTTTGTTGTTATCAACACTCATAAACATCAGTGTGTCTAGACTCTTCCATTCTATTGTTGCATTTGCCTATTTTGACAAGACTACTAAATTTGATTTTTGGAGGTAAGTTAGATTTTTCCTCAATATTTGTTCTTCTTGTTAAAGATTGGTATTTTTTGAATAATTTTACCTAATTTCATTATTAAAATAATTATAAAATAATCTTGTCAGTTCCAATTATGCTGAGAATATAGGTCTTTGGGAATAATAGATATTTTAATAATGTTGATTTTCCCGGTAGAATAGTTCTCACTGACTCAGGCATTTTTATATTATAAATTTGTTTGACTATCTTAAAATTTTCAACTTATAATGTTGAAACTTACAATGTTTTATAAACATTCCAATGTATTTATTTGTAGGTATTAAATGTCTCTTAATGTCATTGTGAATTAACTTTTTTTAACTGTTTTATTATTCATATGTGCATACAATGCTTGGGTCATTTCTACCCCCTGCCCCCACCCCCTCCCTTACCACCCACTCTGCCCCCTCTCTCCCCCCACCCCCTCGATACCCAGCAGAAGCTATTTTGCCCTTATCTCTAATTTTGTTGAAGAGAGAGTATAAGCAATAATAGGAAGGGACAAGGGTTTTTGCTAGTTGAGATAAGGATAGCTATACAGGGAGTTGACTCACATTGATTTCCTGTGCGTGGGTGTTACCTTCTAGGTTAATTCTTTTTGATCTCACCTTTTCTCTAGTCCCTGGTCCCCTTCTCCTATAGGCCTCAGGTGCTTTTAAGGTATCTGCATTAGTTTCTCTATGTTGAGGGAAACAAATGCTAGCTAATTTTTTAGGTGTCTTACCTATCCTCACCCCTCCCTTGTATGCTCTCGCTTTTCTCATGTGCTCAAAGTCCAATCCCCTTGTTGTGTTTGCCCTTGATCTAATGTCCACATATGAGGGAGAAAATACTATTTTTGGTATTTTGGGCCAGGCTAACCTCACTCAGAATGATGTTCTCCAATTCCATCCATTTACTAGCGAATGATAACATTTCGTTCTTCTTCATGGCTGCATAAAATTCCATTGTGGATAGATACCACATTTTCTTGATCCATTCATCAGTAGTGGGGCATCTTGGCTGTTTCCATAACTTGGCTATTGTGAATAGTGGTGCAATAAGCATGGGTGTGCAGGAGACTCTGGAGTAACCTGTGTCACAGTCTTTTGGGTATATCCCCAAGAGTGGTATTGCTGGATCAAATGGGAGATTAATGTTTAGCTTTTTAAGTAGCCTCTAAATTTTTTTCCAGAGAGGTTGTACTAGTTTACATTTCCACCAAGAGTTCAAGAGGGTTCCTTTTACCCCTCATTCTCGCCAACACCTGTTGTTGTTGGTGTTGCTAATGATGGCTATTCTAACAGGGGTGAGGTGGAATCTTGATGTTGTTTTAATTTGCATTTCATTGATTGCTAGAGATGGTAAGCATTTTTTCAGGTGCTTTTTGGCCATTTGAATTTCTTCTTTTGAGAAAGTTCTGTTTAGTTCACTTGCCCATTTCTTTATTGGTTCATTAGTTTTAGAAGAATTTAGTTTTTTAAGCTCCCTATATATTCTGGTTATCAGTCCTTTGTCTGATATGTAGCTGGCAAATATTTTCTCCCACTCTGTGGGTGTTCTCTTTAGTTTAGAGACCATTTCTTTTGATGAACAGAAGCTTTTTAGTTTTATGAGTTTCCATTTATCTATGCTATCTCTAAGTTGCTGTGCTGGTGGGGTTCCATTGAGAAAGTTCTTGCCTATAACTACTAATTCCCAAGTATTTCCTACTCTTTCCTGTACCAACTTTAGAGTTTGTGATCTGATATTAAGATCCTTGATCCATTTTGAGTTAATATTGGTATAGGATGATATACATGGAGCTAGTTTCAGTTTTTTGCAGACTGCTAACCAGTTTTCCCAGCGGTTTTTGTTGAAGAGGCTGCTATTTCTTCATCATATATTTTTAGCTCCTTTGTCAAAGACAAGTTGGTTATAGTTGTACGGCTTCATATCTGGGTCCTCTATTCTGTTCCACTGGTCTTCATGTCTGTTTTTGTGCCAGTACAATGCTGTTTTTGTTGTTATTGTTTTGTAATATAGTTTGAAGTCAGGTATCGTGATACCTCCAGCATTGTTCTTTTGACTGAGTATTGCCTTGGCTATTCATGGCCTCTTGTGTTTCCATATAAACTTAAAGGTAGATTTTTCAATCTCTTTAATGAATGTCATTGGAATTTTTATGGGAGTTGCATTAAACATGTAGATGGTTTTTGGGAATATAGACATTTTTACTATGTTGATTCTACCAATCCATGAGCATGGGAGATCTCTCCACTTTCTATAGTCTTCCTCAATCTCTTTCTTCAGAAGTGTATAGTTTTCCTTGTAGAGGTCTTTCACATCTTTTGTTAGGTTTACACCTAGGTATTTGATTTTTATTGAGGCTAATGTAAATGGAATTGTTTTCATATATTGTTTTTCAGTTTGTTCATTATTAGTGTATAGAAATGCTAATGATTTTTCTATGTTGATTTTATATCCTGCTACCTTGCTGTAGCTATTGATGATGTCTAGAAGCTTCTGAGTAGAGTTTTTGGGCCTTTAAGGTATAGGATCATGTCATCTGCAAATAGGGATATTTTGACAGTTTCTTTGCCTATTTGTATTCCTTTTATTCCTTTTTCTTGCCTAATTCCTCTGGCTATGAATTCCAGTACTATGTTTAATAGGAGTGGAGACAGTGGGCATCCTTGTCTAGTTCCTTATTTTAGAGAGAATGGTTTCAATTTTTCTCCATTAAGTATAATGATGGCAGTAGGTTTGTGATATATAGCTTTTGTAATGTTGAGGTACTTTCTTTCTATTCCTAGTTTTCTTAGAACTTTTATCATGAAATAGTGTTGGATCTTATCAAAGGCTTTTTCTGCATCTGTTGAAGTTGTTTTTGTCTTTGCTTCTGTTAATGTGGATTATTACATTTATTGATTCTCGTATGTTGAACCACCCCTGCATTCCTGGGATGAAGACTACTTGGTGGTGGTGACTAATCTTTTTGATGTGTTGTTGAATTTGGTTTGCCATTATTTTGTTGAGGATTTTTGCATCAATGTTCATTAAGGGGATTGGCCTATAGTTCTCCTTTTTGGAGGTGTCTTTGCCTGGTTTGGGGATAAGTGTAATACTGGCTTCATAAAAAGTGTTAGACAGTTTTCCTTCCCTTTCTATTTCATGGAACAGTTTAAGGAGGGTTGGTATCTGTTCTTCTTTAAAGGTCTGATAGAATTCAGCAGAGAATCCATCAGGTCCTGGACTTTTCTTTTTGGGGAGACTATTGATTGCTGTTTCAATTTCATTTTGTGTTATAGATCTATTCAGGTGATTAATGTCCTCTTGGTTCAGTTTTGGATGATCGTATGTATCTAAAAATCTGTCCACTTCTTTAAGATTTTCAAATTTTTTTGAATATGGGTTCTCGAAGGAGTCTCTAATCATTTCCTGGACTTCCATGGTATTTGTTGTTATCTCCCCTTTTGCATTCCTGATTCTACTAATTTGGGTTTTTTCTCTTCTCATTTTAGTCAGGTTTGCCAGGGGTGTGTCAATCTTTTTTATTTTTTCAAAGAACCACCTTTTTGTTTTATTAATTCTTTGTATGGTTTTTTTGGTTTCTATTTTGTTGATTTCAGCTCTCATTTTTATTATTTCTCCTCTTCTATTTGTTTTGAGATTTGCTTGTTCTTGTTTTTCTAGGAGTTTGAGATGAATCATTAGGTCATTGATTTGGGATCTTTCATTCTTTTTAATATATGCATTCATGGCTATAAACTTTCCTCTCAGGACTGCCTTTGCTGTGTCCCATAGGTTCCAGTAGGTTGTGTTTTCATTTTCATTGACTTCCTGGAACTTTTTTCATCAATGACCCATTTTTCATTAAGTAATGAGTTATTCAGTTTCCAGCTGTTTGGATGTTTTTTGTCTTTACTTTTGTTATTGAGTTCTAGTTTTATTGCATTGTGATCAGATAGTACGCACAGTATAATTTCTATTTCCTTATATTTGCTGAGGCTTGCTTTGTGCCCTAGGAGAAGGTTCCATGGGCTGCTGAGAAGAATGTATATTGTGTAGAAGTTGGATGAAATGTTCAGTAGACATCAACTAGGCCCATTTGATCTATTGTATATTATAGATCTTGGATTTGTTTGTTAATTTTTTGTTTGGATGACCTATCTATTAATGATAATGGGGTGTTAAAGTCTCCCAGAATCACTGTGTTGGAGTTAATATATCCTTTATATCTTTCAGGGTATGTTTGATGAAATTGGGTGCGTTGACATTGGGTGCATACAGGTTGATGATTATTATTTCCTTTTGGTCTATTTCCCCTTTTATTAGTATGGAATGGCCTTCTTTATCTTGTTTGATCAATGTAGGTTTGAAGTCTACTTTGTCAGAGATACGTATTGCTACTCCTGCCTGTTTTTGGAGGCCATTGGCTTAGTAAATCTTCTTCCAGCCTTTCATCCTAAGCCTATGCTTATTTCTGTCAGTGAGATGTGTCTCCTGTAAAAAACAAATTGTTGGATCTTCCTTTTTAATCCATTTCATCAAACGGTGCCTTTTGATGGGGGAATTAAGTCCATTAACATTAAGTGTTAGTACTGATAGGTATGTGGTGATTCCTGTCATTTAGTTGTCTTAGTTGTTTTTAGGTTTGATTGGTGTACCTAAGTTGAGGTTACTCTCTACTTTCTTGCTTTTTCTTTTCCTGTAGTTTGGTGCTGCCTGCCCTTTCATGGTTATGTTGGGTTTTATTTTCTGTGTGCAGAATCTCTTGAAGAATCTTTTGTAGTGGTGGCTTTGTGGTCACATATTGTTTTAGTTTCTGCTTATCATGGAAGACTTTTATTGCTCCATGTATTTTGAATGATAGTTTTACTGGGTAGAGTATCCTGGGGTTGAAGTTATTTTCCTTCAGTGCCCGGAAGATCTCACCCCACGCTCTTCTTGCTTTTAATGTTTCTGTTGAGAAGTCTGCTGTGATTTTGATGGGTTTACCTTTGTATGTTACTTGTTTTTTCTCTCTTACAGCCTTCAATATTCTTTCCCTAATTTCAGAACTTGTTTCAATGATGATATGTCGTGAGGTAGTTCTATTTTCATCTGGTCTGTTTGGTGTTCTGGAGGCCTCTTGCATCTGTATTGGAATATCTTTCTAGATTTGGGAAATTTTCTATTGTTATTTTGTTGAATATATTACGCATTCCCTTTCCTTGCACCTCTTCACCTTCTTCAATGCCCATGATTCTCAAGTTTGGTATTTTGATGGAGTCAGTGAGTTCTTACATTTTCTTTTCACAGGTCTTGAGTTGTTTAATTAATAGTTCTTTGGTTTTTCCTTTAATTACCATTTCATCTTTGAGTTCTTAGATACTGTCTTCTGTTTGCTCTATTCTGCTGGATTGGCCCTCTGTTTTGTTTTGCAATTCTCTTTCATTCTTTTTTCTAAGGTTTTCCATATCCTGGGTCGTTTCCTCTTTAATGTTGTCTATTTTTGTCCTGAGTTCATTTATCTCTTTATTAATCACGTTCTCTGTTTCACTTTGCTATTTATACAGTACTTCAATGGTTTCCTTCATTTCTTCTTTTGCTTTTTCAAATTCTCTATTTTTGTTGTCTTGGAATTTCTCGAGTGTCTCCTGTACATTTTGGTTGACCATACCCAGTATCATCTCTATAAAATTCTCATTGAGTACCTTGTTGTATGTCTTTTAAATTATTCTTGTGGGCTTTATAAACTTTGGCATAGTTTATCTTCATTTTGTTGGAGTCTAGATCTGAATATCTGTTTTCTTCATTTCTCTCTGGTTCCTGTACTAATTTTTTGCTGTGAGGAAACTGGTTTCCCTGTTTTTTCTGTCTTTCCATCATTGTCCTTGGTGTTGTTATTGTCCCTGTACTGTGTGCAATTAAGTATTTTCTGGCTTGTAGTAATAGCACTAATGATATATAGAATGGAAGGGTGATAGGGGATGGAAAGCAAAGAAGTTAAAGGAAAAGGGAAAAACAAATAATCAAGTAGAAAAAAAACAAAACAAAGAAACAAACAAAAAAGGTGTCATTGATATAAACAGGGAGAGACAGTGTCCTAATCAACCATAAGCTGAAAAGGCATTAGAGAGACAGAGAGAGGATTGAAAATAAAAAATAAAAAGAATAAAGATAAGAATGAAAACAAAAAATAAGTAAATGAAAGAAAAAATATATGTAAAATAAAATAAGATATAAAATAAAAAATAAACCTCCAAGTTCAAATGCAATGAAGTTTCAGTCTTAATAATTTTTGTGTTTGTCCCTCAGCCTCCAATCCTGGAGATGGTGCCTCAGATGTGTTCTGTAGTTGTCTCATCAAAGCAGAAACATAAAGTGGAACAAAACTGCACACACAAAAAACCCCCACAAAGTGTCCCAAGTTCAAATGCAATACAGTTTCAGTAAGTTTTTCAGCATGCAGGTGTAGTTCTGTTGTTTTCTCATCAAAGGTAGGGAGAGAGAAAAAAAAGAGTCTGGAGACAGGTCTGTGAATGGCTATCTAGGGCTGTGCCTCACCTGCCCACTGCTGTCAGCCTGCTGTTGCTGGTGGCTTTATTTATGCAGATCTCTGGGGTTAGCTTAACACTCCCCTGGCCCTGCAGGCTTTGTTTACTCAGAGTTCTCCTGTGCGTGAGCCACTGCTACAAGCTTTCCCCTTTTGAAGCACACTGGGGAGGTGACACTGCACCTGCTTTCTCAGGCCTGTTTGTTTATTTACAGTTCACATGGGAAGTGGGTCTTCCCCTCTCTTCTGTGGAGTTTTCCTCAGTCCACCACTCTCACAAGTTTTCCTGCTCCTTGTTGCCGGGTGCATGCCCCCACTCCCGCCCTCTCTGGCTATGTCTGACTTCTTTAGTTACAGTTCTGGGAAGGATTCCCCTCCCCACCTCTTTGGTGCTCAGGGCACCCCACCCTCTTTGCCACGTGTCTTCATTATTCTTATTGCTTATTACTCAGTTTCTCTTTTTTCCCCGGGTGGGGGTCTGTCTGTCCAAGGGGCTATGCTGATCTGGCCCAGGGTTGTCTGTGGTAGTACCATGTACTGCTTAGCTCACCTTGTCCACGTCTTCCCAAGCCGTCTGGTTGAGGGCATCTGGCAGCCCGGGAACCCTCCTGGTTTCTCCATTTAACATGAAGTGGAGATTCTCTGAGCAGGCTGGAGGTGTGGAAGGGTCAAAGTTTTGCCTTTTCTTGGGGCCTTGCCTGCAAGGTGTGTCTCCAGTGTTTCTCCAAGATTTCACTGTAGGAGGCACACTTTCTGCTTCCTCCCTCTAGCCACCAACTTGGAATCCCTTTAGAGGCCTTTATTTTTGCAAAGCAAATTCCCTACCACTTAAGCCACACCTTCAGTCTTTTTGCTCTGGTTACATTTGGAGATGGTTTTCAGGAACTATTTGTCCATTTCCCACTTCTGATGGGCCCAGGTGATGTCACTATGGTCCTGCAGTCAGAAGATTTCACACAGCTGCATTAGGTGTATATCCTGAACAACGTCTCACCATCAGGAGCAAGGTAATATGGTGATACTGAGGAAGGCAAAGATGTGAATTAACTTTTAAAATGTATTTTCAAACTACTTCTTGTTAATGTACAGATAATATTCATCTCAAAAATTTGATCTTATAGCCTATTATTTTGCTACATTTCTTACTCAGTCTACTTTTCTTTATAGTAACAGACTTTTCAATGTATTATGAAGCTATAAATTATGATGGTTTAAATAATAAATGTTTGTCTTTTAGCCCTTAGATGTGCATGTTTTGATTTTTTAAAAATATTATTGCACTTGCTATTGAATGGAAGCAAATGGGAAAACATTTGGCCTTGTCCTGTCTCCTATCTTGGATGAAAAGATTTCATGCATGCACATTAAATATGTTTTAGTCAGATGTTTTTTAAATTGGTAAATGTACCTTGAAAGATGGAGAAGTTTATTTATTCCTGTGCCCACTTTTCTGGGAAGTTATTACTAGTAGCATCAGTGGTACCAGTGGCTCTGGTACAAGCAGCAGCACACCTGTGTAAATGTATTGTGAATTTTTTCAAAAGCTTTTTCTAATCTTTTGAAATGATCATATGATCATCTTCATTTCCTGGTGAATAATAGCAATGAAGTCAATTGTAGCTGATCATTGAACACTCTTCATTATAAAACTCTGATCTGCATAGTCTCTTTTAACATTACATTTGTTTCTTGGTATTCAGATGGAATGTTTATTAAACTCTGTTCTTTGTGATAAGAAGTTCCAATTTTCACAGGCTATTCTGAGAGGATGTACATGAGAAAACTATATGTGCTAGTCTAGCTTGTCAATAAGGAATGCCTTCTGCAGCTATTCATTCCTGTAATGCTCCAAGGATATGAGGAAGGTCATGTGCATATTTGTGTCAACTTTAATCTTTATTTTATTTAGAATTAGTATGATAAAAATTGAATATTTGCAAAATTCTTAGAAAATCTTTTTATTTTCTATTCTTACTAGATGTCTGTTAAGAAAGGTTAATCTATTAGAGTCTTGGAATAATATTGCATAGTGTGGTGTGTTTAGTAGATGTCATATAGTATAGATGAGCCTGTGATCCTCATCTAACTGTGAATCCTAAAATTTTTGAAAGGCTTAAAAATAAAATTTCTACTTATCATAAAAAGAGATTTTCAGATAGGTACTCATAGGACATTTAATTTAAAACAAATTCAAACCAGGATTCTAGAAACTTTTTGAAATTTGAATTTTATCAAATGTAAGTGTTTTCATTTACTTCTCCATCAAGGAACATATTGTAGTCAATACAATGTATTTTAATTCTCTTGTTTTTGTATCTAGTAACACTATATTTTGGCAATAGTTTTCTTCCAGTACTGCTAATTTTCTCTTCAGTGTCTATTCTCAAAACAACTGTTATAATTTTTTTACATGTGAATTTGCAAAACTTTCTTTTTATTTTTCAACAATAATTTCATATTTGAAAATCAAATGTTCAAAGTAGCCATTTTGAGACAATCTTCATCTTTAATAATATTCTCAAATATCATGGTATAATTCAGTTCAAGAGCATTATCTCATGGGTACTCAAAATACTCTTTTGCATTTAACAGTCATCCAACACTCTCTTTTTCAATTGAATACCTTATTAGTTAATAATAATATAAAGGAATCAAAAGCTTTGTAGCAAAAACAATGTATGTGTATTAAAGATGTCAGCGATCATTGCTGCAATATAAGCATTACTGAGACTCTATTTGTATTCACACCATCACTGTCATCAATCACATGCTAGTATTGATCTTGGACAGGCAACTAACTCAACACAAGGAAAAGCACAGAATGCAGTGGATACTCGCTTGCCTAGAATAGCTGCCCTGAACATTAAGGCAAAAAGCAACCTTTCTTAATACAATATTTTAATATATTCGTTCTATTCAATCAATAAACACAGACTAATATCTTTATCTATGAAAGAATCAAGTTATTGCATTCCTTTTCCACTCCAATTATTTCAGTAAATATTTTCTATTCATTAATTTAATAATTATTTTTCATTAATTGGGTCATAACTGTACTGACTGTCAAGCGCTTTGCTAAGCTTCACATTTCTAGTGTTGTGAGCACTTCTTTCCTTTGTGGAATTTATAATTTTGTTAGTATTACCATATGAAGTAAAAATGAACAAACAATTGTAAAATTATGATAAAATTATGATTTCAGATAGAAAACCAATCAAGTTCCATTATTGAAATGCAATGAGTTCTTTAATATAAAAGATAGTTTGGGAGAGCATTTTTAATCCTGAACATTTTAGCTAAACCAAAGTGCTGAACACTAGCCATTCAGAACAGAAAAAGAGCATAGAATGCGAAGCAGGGCAAAGATGGAGTTCTGGGACAGCCAGGGTGAAGGTGAAGAAAGACCATCAGTATGAATCTTATGATTACAAAGCAAAGAAGCAAAAGATGAGCATGAAGAAACAGTCCTGGTACAGATCATAAAAGGTCAATGGTACTCAACCTGCTTAAAGTTTGTAACAAGGTATGAAATAATATGCACTGCTGAAATTTAAATTTTTCATCTTTGAAGATAGTATTTGTTTTGAGACAATGGTGATTAGACCAGTTGGTATGATTTGAAACTATGCAAAAATCATTGAAATAAATCCACAATACTTGAGTAAATTGACATGTTAGATATTTAAGATACTGCATCATTATTTCTTCTCTGTGTTGAATATCTTAATTGATATCGAAAATCAATTGCCAAATGATTCTTGCAAATGAATAGAATATGAGACGAAAAAGAAAAACTAAACAAATCTTGGGATTCCCAAGTGTACACTACTTGATTTCAATTTTCTGTTTTAAAATGATTAATGAATACTAGATCTTTTTAAATTTAATCTGAGATTTATATACAAATTTTATATTAGTGCAAGTGTAGTCTCTTCCATAAATGACATCTTAAGCATAAGTCATATATGAATAACCAATGCAACTAAACATTTCTTTAGAACAAGTTAAGAGAGCATGTATTTATGGATGGACAAAAATGTCAAGTTTGTTAAGAATGAAGGAAGAATCTTCCAATAAATCTCATAATGAAGATAGTGTTACAAATGTGCTCTGTCTGAGCCTAGGGTCTGTGTCCTGAAATTTTGAAGAATGGAAATCATGGAAAATGAGAGTGAGTAAAGTGGGAGAGTTTATTGAGATTAAAAAATACACGAGAGAGCCCCCAGTGCTGGGAGGGGTCCCAAGAGAGGGTTGCCAGAGAAATGACCTTGTGTAAGGTTTTTATCCATTTTCTCCATAGCAAAACTCAAACTCTATGCTAATTAGGTGTGCAGAAAACAGCATTCCAGTTGGCTGTGCCTGCAACGTTCTGATTGGTTGTGCACTACTCTTTCTACTATTGTCATTTTGGTCCATTTTGCATTTCCTTCTTTCCATCCTTAAGGGTCACAGAGAAGTCATAATAGAGATTTCCAGGGGCCCTTCTGTTCTAGCTATACCATCTAATTTCAGCTAGCTGCCTAGCCTACTTGCTTAATAGGAGATTTTCTTAAAATAATGGACTATTTTTCACACCAGTTGTCTAATGCAGCTTCTATGTTTCACTTAGCTGAAGTCAGGAATTGCATGTGTGCTTTTATAAAGCAAGTTGAAAAAATGAGTAGTAAAAATAAAAAGGAACCTTTATTTCAACCAATAATGAAGCAAAAGAAACATTTAAAATGTATGATAAGCTTCATTTCCAATTTATATTTATATTTCATTGGAACAATAATGATGTATTAACTATTTTATTAATTTCTATGATTTAATGCTTCATAAACATTTCTCCAAATTAATAATTAACATATACTGAAGAAGCTATTAGTGCCCATAAGAAAACTGAGATTTAGAGACAACTGGAATCCCCTGTAGTTTTTTTTTTCCATTTTTATTCTTACATTGGTTTAAACTATGCACTCTTTTTAAAACAATTTTTACTATAAATTTTTTGTTAGGATATATTTATTATACAGGGGGATTCAAAGTGACAATTCCTATCAGACTTATATTGTACATTACTTTCACTGCCCCCATCATCTCTCTTCTTCAGCCCCTCTCCACCTGACCCAAAGCAATTGCAACAGGTTTTTTAGTTCTGTTTCATGTAGGTATATGAAGTCCATCAACCATCACCTTAATCTTCTTCCTTCACCTGCCCAACTCCCACTAGTTACCCCCCACCCTGCACACACACTGTGCTGATTTTTACAGTTCTGGTTTTCATTATTAATATTTAAGTTGATGTTCAAAGGGGTGTCTCAATGTATGCCCACTGTGGCTGTGCTTTACTTTGGGCTGTTTAATCCCTTCTATTGCTCTCCCTTACCCCTTTACCTCCTGCCCACAGTTTTTCAACAACTTTTAACAAACATCCTTATATACTCTACCTTAACATATTCTGTTATGTGCTATATTAATCTTTCTCTTTTCCTTTCCTTCTTTCCCCAAGTTCCATAGAGTAGTTACACTGTTACAAACTACACTCTTACAGGCACAGTGATTGTGAATTCCTTATAGGGCCATTTCCAAAACCTTGCTAAACAAGTCTAGGCATAGTTGCCCTGCCTCAGGACAGAATTCACAATATGTGCTTACCCTCAGTTCCCCTCTGTCTCTACTTCATGTCCCTTGAGTGGCTTTGCCTGGTTGCTGTGTTCTCCCCAGGGAGCTATGAATATAACAAAACCTTCAAACTTTCTAAGTCTCTTTCTTGATCTTCATCTGATCTTACTGGATCTCATTTGGGGTGATATGACTCAAATAATCATACATTCTTATGTTCTCTGACCTTAGGTATGATAATAACAGCATTCTAGGACAATGTAACTTCTAGGAAAAAAAAGAAACCATGGATTCTTTTATTGCAAAAATTTGGTAAAAAAATTCTATATAAATGATAATTACTTTCTGTACCTGACTTAGGAGAAGAAGCAAAATTTATTACATGTGCAGCAATATAAATTAATGGGCAAATGTCACATATGGTTTTTAAAAACCTGCGTTGACCAAGTATGCACCTCTATTATTTCTCAAACATGATTTCACATAGGTATCTATTATTTCAAGTATCTCTCAAGATGAGAAACTATGAAGAATTTAGTTTTGGAACTATAATAGAATAAATAGAGCCACTTGGCTTCTGTTTCCAGGATCAGAAATCTAATATTGTTTAAGCTGAATGGTGTGAAATTAATGAAGGATGGCCAGGTTAATTTTAATGTAAATTTTGGTTAATGTAATGCACATATATCAATTATAGCTAGGAGGCAACATAAACATATTTTCCTCAGTTTCCACATATATTTTAGCACTTTTTTGTAACAAATATAGACATATTGTAATATTATGCCTAAGTATCTTCTAACCTTTTGAAAATATTATATGAGAGGAATAATACTGCTAAATTAGGAGTATTCAGAGCCATAGAAACATTTCCAGAAATGAGTCACAATCACAGGCAATGAAATCAGAAAATATAAATTCAAAAGGGAAAATATTACTATCTTTCAAACATAATAAGTATACAATATAATAATAGCAATCTCCCCCCTTCACTATCACATAAACTGCTGTTAGTTGGAAAGAAGAAATGCACTTCAAATACTTCCATGGTAAAGGAATGTGAAAATTTTATATTGGTCTGAACTTAGATTTCACAGTGAAATGCCTACATGGGGCTGAATCAGGAACATTAGTTAAGATCTTTCAAAATTTGAGTATGCAATATACTTTATTTTTCTCTGAAGTCCCATTTCATAGAAAATTATTGGAAGCAAAATCATGCACTTGATGGAGCAATGGACTGATTCAATATGTCAGCTTTCATGTTCCTATCTACTAGACTGATGAAAAGTCATAGCAATTTAATTTAAAATAGGCCAAATCAAGCATTGCTTTATAAAGAGCATTTGCATGCCATGTAGGAGATCTTAAACAAAAGTACTTTTGCGGTTCTCCAAGCAGATAAATACCTGGGCAACTTTTAAAAGCTGCACACACACCACTTTTCCCCTATCAAAACTATAGTCTGCAGGACAATCCAATTGATTTTTTTCCTGTTAAACCAGTTCTTAAAGAACACACACAAAAAAATATAATGGCACTTCTATGTATGGTGATAGGTTCCAGTGCAAATTAAATACAAGTAGTTCTGAGAAAAAGATTTAATGAATGACTTTTTAAAATTTTCAATCTATTACAGTTTAATCCACTTAGTTGGTGTGGAAGTCAATGGAAGTATTGTTAAGGTAATTTTATAATATTTGGAAGCTTTCACTGATATAAAAACTATATTTTTATTAGAATAGATTTGAGAGTTTCTAAAATTTATTTCTTTTATCCATTCATATACCTGTAATACATGTATATTGTACATGTACAAAAGAGTCACATACCTAGTAAGGATATCCATTATGAATCAGCAGCTGAAATACGTTTTTAAGAAATGACAGAGAAATGTATATTCCTACATTTAAATCACATGTTATGGGAAACAGGTATATAATCTTTACAATTTTCTTTGTTTATATTGCAACTATACAAAAATTTCCCATTTTTTTGGAGACAAGGTCTTGCTTTATAGTTCAGGCTATGTTTGAACTCATGTTCAAACCCATCCAGGTTAGAACTCATAATTCTCTTGCCTTCACCTCCCAAGTGCTGGGATTACAGAACTATATCACCATTATGCCCTGTTCCTCTAATTTTTTTAATCTGATTATAAAACAAAGGAAAGATTGTATATCTTGTTTTCATATTGTCACTAAGTCAAAATGCAAATTTGAGGCAATATTTTTTGATACTAACTCATGCAAAACTATTAATTATGTATTGTCTGTGAACATTCTCATCCACATACAAGAGAGACATATGGAAAATCACAGGCTCAGCATAGCTCAGAAACTGTTTTACCAACCAAGTCAGACAACTAGATAAAAATAGTTCTTGTAAAAGATTTGCCAAGTTAAAGAAATGATGATGTTGCATCTGGCCATTCAGCATATTTTTACTATGCCCTCTTTTCCCTGGCTTCCTTGATTCTCCCCCATTCACTTTGGCTGGTTGCACACCAATGTGTAGCCATTGTCTTAAATTACAACACCAGTAAGAAACAAATGGTCAAACAAAGGACAAAGGGCAATGCAACACAAGGGAGGCTCACATATGTTATGTATTCCTGTTTAACTATGACAAAATACTGTTTTAAATGGTGAAAAATGATACAGTGAGAGAAAAAATAAGAACAAGTAATTTAGGAGCTTCTGGAGGTATAAGCACACACCAATTGGTAAGAACATTTTAAAAACTTGTCAGAGAAAATAGATGTAGGGGAAAATAGCAAGGAATTGGTTTCTGTTGCATTTGTAATTGTATATTTTATTTTTTCAAAGGTATAACATTATATTATATTTAACCTCATACATAGCACACCCATAGGAGTTTTGTTTTACATTATTTTTATTTTGAGATAAGGTCTCCTTATGCAAAGTTTGTAACCCTGTCTCAGCCTCCAGAGTGCTGAGATTAGAGGTATGCATTCTCTCCATAGGAGTTTTAAGAAAAATCTGTAAAGGTAAAAAATAACACAGGGGTGTTATGGTTTAGAATATATCGGTCTCAAATCAAAAGAAATAACTGTATACAAACTAGTATATTCTAATAAAATATATGAACTCTTATTACAGAGTTTCTCTAGTGAAAACTTAGTTAAGCTTCCCTATAGCACAATGTACCTTTTACAGTTGACATAAATCAATCTACTTCAACTCATCTAATTTTCTAGTTTTTGAATCTTTGTTCTTTTTTCCTCATACATATTAGTACTTAAGTGTTTTTATTCCATTTGTAAATAAAAGAGGTAAATGCAAACTGACTTATCTAAATTTTATTTTACTTTGTCATAGTTGCCACAAAAAGAGAGAGAAAAAGACACAGAGAGAGACAGACATGAGTGTTCACCCTGTCCAATTGCCAGTTATCTAAAAGTTGTTTCTAAATGACTAGAAACTAATTGAAAATATCTTCAATGAATACTATCTTACATAAAATGTACAGACTAGATGGAATAATTATTATCAACAAATATTAATGTACACTCTTAAACATCCTTCTGCTGAGCGCAGATTTTTCAAATGTAGGAATTATCCCAATAAAAATGGGAAAGATAGAGTAAATAAATTAAAGATATGAGAAAATAGACACATTCAAATATTGCTAATTTAAAGCAAAATCACTTTTATAAAAATTTATCTTATCCTGTCTACCCAGCACTCAACAATCCCACTTGTTTGCAGGTGGAGTAGGAATAAATGTGTTCAAGGAGAAAGATACAACCTTTTTATACCCAAGGCTTATTAGGCTCCCTTAAAAGAAAGACCTAGTAGGAAAATATAGGAAATATAGTGTTTGCCTGCAGTTTGGATTGTGATGCCTGTCACTTGAAAGGCTAAAGGGTTTTTTCTAATACATGTCTAATTTCAGCATTTGTAGAGACAAGGGGCCTCAAGTTTTGCCTTCAGAGTTCCTTTGGGAATGAAAGAGAACATAGAGGTGGGAATGTCCTGGATCTTATCTAACAGAGCTATCTGGGAGGTAACTTCAGCAAATAGAGATGGAGATAGACCATTAAAGGGCCAAAAGTGAGGGAAGACTAAAATAAATGACTCAGCAAGATGTCTTTCATTAGTCAAGAAAAGAGGAAGAAATAAAAAAAGAAAAGAAAACTGAGATACAGAATTCATATGGGAGCCTTTAAGGTGCTAAGGATGGCAAGAGTCACATCTCACAGCTGTCAGCCTCAGAGACCCCAAAGCACAGGACAAAATAAGAACTTTCTAATTTAATTTCTTCTTCCTTCTACTATATTTGAAAAAGGGCTGTGGCTGATTTTGCAGCTACCACTAGAGGAGGAGATGAGCTTGAAAAACTTATAAATTTATATTGGAATTAAAAATATCTTGCTTTGTTTTGTCTGGGACCAACTACAACTGGTTAAGAAAAAATTTTTGCAATATTTTGATGTTTATATATGCCTGGATATGTTATATTCAAAATTGAGATTTCATTTAATAACTAAAAGTGAATGAAGTTCTAAATGACCAGAACTGTCTTGCGCTTGTCTAGATTTTCATAAAGCTACAAGTGATATTTATTCCATGGAATTGAGTCTAAGAAAATGATAAGGGAAAGAAGGAAGTAAAACTATATTTGATTATAATTGCCATACAATGTTTAAGGCATCATTTATATATACAAACAAAAGTGAAAAGAGCAAGTAATGATAATGAAGGAAAAGTTTATTTTATATTTTAAAAATATATCTCTATACATCCATAGATACATTACATTATCATATAAATTCTCTAAATGAATAGAAGAAGATCTTATTAAATGGCTATCAAATATTTAAGGCAGAGATTTTTTGGACACAGGGAAAGACTTGAACTTGGAGAACAAAAGACAAAGGATTGTGTGTGTTGTATCTTTTTTCTATTTACATAGACAAAGTGTTTATTTTTTGTGTATTTAATGGTTCTAATTAAAATTGCCTGGGGAAAACTCCTAATTTTAAAAAACATTTCAGCTTTTAAAATACTATTACTTTTTTGTATTATCTGATGCTCTATGTCCAACTATTGACTATCTATCCTGCACACTTCTTAGAAACCATTGTCTCTTAAAATTCATCCCCTCTACCATTCTTCTTTATGCCCTCCTCTCCCTGATTCCTGGAACAGTTACAACAGGTACCACTTCTGCATTTACATACATTTGTACACATTATTTGTACCATAATCATCTTCCTAACCCTTTCCTTATGACTTTTACCCTCCTACTGTGCCAAGCCCTGACAATCTGCTGAAAGGATGGAAGAAGATTTACCAAACTAATGATCCCCCAAAACAGGAATAGCAATACTTACATAAGATAAAATGACTTCAAACCTAAGTTAGTCAAAACAGACAAAGAAGGACACTTCATACTAATAAAAGGAGTAATGCATCAAGAGGAAATAATAATTAACAACTTATATATACCCAAGGTCAGTGCACCCAACTTCATTAAACTTACACTAATGGACTTAAAATCACAGATCGATCCCAACACAGGTTAGTGGGAAACTTTCATACTCATCTATCACTAATATGATAAGTCATATGGACAAAAAAATGAACAAATTCTAGAACTGAAAAACACCATAGATCTAATGGATCTGACAGAGGTCTACAGAGTATTCCATGCTATAACAGCATAATATACATTCTTCTCTACAGCCCATAGAACTTTCTCCAAAATAGACCACATCTTAGGGTACAAAGTAAGTCTCAACAAATATAAGAAAATAGAAATAACCTCCTGCATACTGTCTAACCACAATGCAATAAAACTAGAACTCAACAAAAGTGAGTGTGAAAGTGATATGCACATTTAGTAAAATTATAGCCAAAATTCCAATAACATTCTTCACAGAACTAGAAATATTCTAAAATTCATATTAAAGTACAAAATATCCTGAATATCCAAAGCAATCCTGAGCAAAAAAATTAAAATAAAATAATGCTGGAGATATCAGAACACTTGTTTTAAAATTACCCTAAATAGTAGCAATAAGAATAGCATACTTACAAATACAGACTCATAGACCACTAGAATAAACAAGAGACCCTATTAAAATCCCACAAAGTTACAACCATTCTCCACAAACATGTGAAAACATGTATTGATGAAAAGACAGCCTCTTTAACAAATGGTTCTGGGAAAAATGGCTATGCACATGTAGAATGCTGAAACTAGATGCCTATCTCTCACTCTGTATAAAAGTCAAATGAAAAATTTCAAAGATTTTAATATAAGACCTAAAACTTTGAAACTACAAGGGGAAAATACTTCAAAGTATAAGCACAGATGACTTTCTGATTAAAATTGCAATATCTCAGGAAATAAGAGCAAGAATTGACCAAAGGGATTGTGCCAAGATAAAATGCTTCTGCATAACAAAGGAAATAATTTCCAGAGTGAAGAGCTAGTCTACAGAATGGTCGAAAACCTTCAATCGCTTTTATTTGACAAGGACAAATTTTTTCTGGACAATATCCAGAAAGCATATAGAATGCAAAAATTTAATCATGAAAGAAGCAAAAGAATCTAATCAAAAAATTTGCAAATGAGCTGAAAAGATGCTTTTAAAAGAAAGGTCAATGGCCAATACATATCTTTAGCCATCAGAGAAATACAATCAAAATTATATTAAGATTCCATTTCACTCCAGTCAGAATGGCCATTATTGAGACAATAAGAAACCATTATACACCTTAGGGGAAGTGTGAGTCCATCCAGTATAGAAATCAATATGGAGTATTTCAAATTTCAAAATGGAACTACATGATTCATCTTTACCAGTTCTGGGGATATACCTAAAATGATTAAAGATCCCTTACGATTTTTATTGATTGATTTTTTTTTTTTTTGTACTGTAATCACCCTCCTGTGGCTAGCTTAAACAGAAAAATGTCACTTTTTTTACTTTTACAAACCAGAGAGTAAGAGGGCAGAACAGGTCCTGCCTTGGGGAGTGTGGCATCAGTGAGAGGGGGGAGGAGTTGGGGAAAGGGCATGGGAGGGTGAATATAGTGCAAATATTGTGTACACATGTATGTAATGGAAAAATGATACATGTTGAAACTTTTCCAGGAATGAGGGGAGGGGAGATGAAGGACAATGATAGAGGGATGAATTCAAGTATGATACATTAGGTATATTGTAAGAACTTTTGTAAATACATTGTACCCCCACCCAGCACAACAATAAAGGAAAACAAAACAACAAAAATGAGAGCTAATACACAGGAGAAACTTTAAAAATTTACTTTATAATATTACACAGGTTTATACATAATTTACAAAACATGGTATTACATTTAATTGTTATCACAACAATTAATAAGGCTTTTTTTAAACAACTAATATAATGTGAAAAAAATGGATAGAGCTTACATACAGGTGAGACAGTTGCTTTAGCAAAAATACTAATAGAAAGAGTAAATGATACAACTACATATAATCTGGATGGTTTCTACTGTTTATTTTCTTCTAAATTCCTTCATGTCTGTCAAGACCTTGAGGACATGACCTTTGATGTTTGTTTACCAAATGCCCATTCTAGCCAGTGGGGTTCCCACTGTGTAACAACTTTGGAAGTTTCCTTCAGCAAAATACTAAAACCACCTGTTTGGCCTCTGAAAACAGATAAAGACAGCCTCAAGCATAAAGCATACTATTTTTTAAAATATTTTTTTTCCTTTCTTGGAAAATCTTTAAGTCCTTGGGCTCTTTTTCAGTTTCAAAGCATTCTTTCAGAAACCTAATGCCCTAAATCAATCAAAAGAAACAAATGATACCTTAGTATAAAGAATGAGCAATTATTTTTCTGGGACTACCTGGATTAAAATAGTATGCTTGTCATATCTAATAAATGACACATTTTTATTTGTGCTATCTTACATTTAATAAAAATGCAGATAATTAAGTGGTCTACATTCACCCAAATGGTTAAGATCCTTAAAAGTGTAGAAAACAGAGCCAGGATCCTCTCTAAGGAAAGAGAGAAGATGCTGATGCCAGATTAATAGCATTTCTTAACAAGAAGGCTAAAAACTTCCTACCAGAGTAGGGAAATTTCCAGTTTATTTATGGAGATTCTTGGGAAGAGAGAAGATTAAAAGTTGGTTAGTCACAGAATCATGAAAAATAAAGTGATGGGGATCTGGGTATAGAGCAGCTGCTTTGCAAGTATGAACACTCTAGTTTAAAACCCTGGTTAAACCAAAACAAACCTAAACAAAATAAACAAAAAGAATCTAATGGTGATTTTAGATACTTTGCTAGAGCATTCCTGACTTGATTTTGAAGATGAAGAGATTGAAACTCTAGGAGATGTTAGTGACCGACTTATCTTTTATGAACTATGTGGTCAATTAAAACACCATTTCAAATATCTTCTCTTGATACTGTATGTTTATAAGTTCTTTTAATTCTTAAATGACATATATATTTTGTATTTTACTTGTTGAATTTTACTCACAGATACATTTCTATTTACCAGAAAGTTACAGTAGGTTTTTCTTTAGTAGTTTGTCTGGATAATGAAATATAGGCACCCCACTTTTCAGTACTTCACTGTTCTCTACATTAGTGGGCCATAAACACTATTTTGTGTGTCCAGTGAAGCAGGTAATGATTCTAATGCCAAATAGGGTAATCCATACCTAGTTTTGCTCAAGTCTATGCTGAATTACCACCAAAACACCTATGCCATCTATTTGTACATAAATGTTCTCCATAATGTTTCCAGTCTTAGGAAAGTGATTAAGAATAATTTGCAGAATCTTTAAAAATCTGATCCCAAATTATTCTTGGTCTGATGGCTATATACGTGGTGATTAAGTATGTATACGCTTAACTACACATACTATTATTGAAACAAACCTAGAGAGAGTTTGCTGTCAATGAATAATGGTACATGCTTTGATTTTTTTTTCTATTGTAGAGAATATTTATCCATATTAATTCATGTTACAGGTACATAATGAATGAAAATTTGGTGAGAAATTGGTGACGATTTTATTTAGCTATACTATATTCAGATACTGACATAGGAAATGATTCCTACAAACTTGAGCTTCTCACTGCTAATCGTGTATGAAAGGTTTTCTAATTATTGTTAATGAGAACTCTAAGAGATAACCTAATATCTCCAATTTGGGCTAAGACAAATATATCTTAGAGTATTTAAACTAAGATACTTAGTTGCATAAAATCAAGGATAAAATTAGATAAAGTTTTAATGCTTTAGTATGTTAACCAATATTATCACCATGATAGCTAATGTAGTTGAGGCTCAGGACTTAGTAGTTTTTTTGTTTGTTTTGCTTTTAAGTGGGCTTATATAAAGTAGTTACATTACTCACTTCTTTGCTATTTTCTTCAAAATTTATAAAGATTAAGAAAGCTATGATTTCCAACTTAACTTATTCTGAAATTCTTGCGTTAGAAAATCAAATATCTACTTTTAATATATAGTCCATAATAGTTACAAATTTCTTATTGAGAAACAATAATTTTTTATTTATTTAAAACATGCATATTTGCTATTTACTATCAGTATCTTATTTATCTTGTATTTAAAAAACTAGAACTAAGGACAATGTAATGTAAGGTATTCATTAAAATAATGAATTGCATAAATCTTATCTACATCATATACCATGGTATAGGTACAAGTTTTAAATTTATGAATAAATAAGAATTGGTAAATGGTGATTAGCTTCTTTATATTTTCATCTAAATATATTTATGTACCATCAATATAATTTCCTATTATTTCTTTCAATATCAATACTATGTTTGTGTAAGAAGTTACATAAATTTTATCTATTGCAAAGTCAGAATTTTTTCCATTGTGTCTAAATTGTCTTGTTGTCTTATATAACTGAATTAATACTTTGGTGAAGACAGAGGTGATACAATTAGTCATCATCTTGTCATAGCAAGAATCAAAGTCATTGAAGACTGAATTATTAAAGAATGGAAGCAGGATAATATTTAGGAATAGAAAATTGAAAGATGCTATTTATTGAAGGACAAGACTAATTGGCTATGTATACTGTTTAATCAGTAAATAAAAGAAACATTTGAAAGTATGAGACTGAAAATTCCATTAGTCAGCCCTTCATTCTTTTCTTTTTAATGGCAATTAACTTTTCCTGTCTGTCTTCTTTCATGTGTTTATGATGTGATATATATTTCATCATATATTGAAATATACATATCATTTTTTTCTGAATTATATCCTTACTTTCACTGTGATCTTCCCAGTTCTTTGCACCCTCATTCTGGCATGGAAAAGTAGTATGATGCATAGCAGGGATGAAATAATTATCTGATTGAATTGGAAAATCTGATCTTTGTGTCCTACAAAGGTGTAAAGAAAGAATGGAAGCCAGTACATGAACAAATATTATGTTTTGCATCAGGGGTTGGCAAAACTACAACACACAGGCCAATGGAAAACAGCAGCTCTCTTTTAAAACTTCCATTAGCAGTTATAATTTTGAATGGTTGGAAAATGAAAAGAAGAACAATATTTTGAAATAAGTAAAATTACATGGAATTCAAATTTCAGTGTCCTGAAACCTACTGAACAGTAAGTTCATTCCTCATTTTCTTTAGCTGTTTTGGAACTATAATGGCAGAGCATGACAACTGCAGCAGACATTGTAACTAGGAAGCAAAAAATTCTCACTATTGGAATTGCTATAGAAGCAGAGTTTGACATCTCTGCTTTATATTTGTGTATAATTTGAACAATGAATAATATCTACATACGATCTTCATCTTAGCTGAGATTCACGGCATTCTTATCAAGCATACTTTGTTTATCCCTAGCATGTTACAAATATTACGATATACAGTCTATATTTTACAAAAGACAAAGCTAAAACCTACAAGGTATTAAGTAGTACTCTTACTTTTGTTTTTAACTGGAACCTTGTTAATGTCCTACACTATACTATGCTCCTTCTTGATTAAATGATATCAGAGGATTCTAAATTTTATTTTATAGCAAATCTGTAAACTGTACAGTTCTAAGGAGAATTTTCTCTGGCAATTCTATGGATTAAATTCAAGACCTTATGCTCAAGCACTCTACAACTTTAATCCTGCCTGCTTTTGCTTTTAGTTTGTTTTTCAGATAGAGTTGTGCTTTTCCGAGGCCTGCCTCAAAACTACAATCTTCCTATCTCTGCCTCCCAAGGAACTAGTATTAAATAATTATGCTCCATTCCCAGTCCTCTCTAGAGAATATTCTTTTTTTTTTTTTTTCCAATAGTGGGGTTTGAACTCTGGGCCTCACCCTTGCTAGGCAGGCGCTCTAACACCTGGGCCACTCCATCAGCTCTAGAGAACACTAATTACAGATAGTTATGAGCTCAGTATGAAGCTTCAGCAAAACATGTTAAAAATCTCCAAATGATTTTGAATCTGCTTTTTATTTATTAAAGTTAAATATGTGTGTGCGTGGTTTGTACTGGTGTGGATGTGAGAAAAATTCAAGGATTTTTTTTCACAACTTTACTTTGAGAAAGGAGACAGTGGTGATATGGCTGAGATCCAGAATGGCCCCTCCTGCTGGTTCATGATTTCCTACATGAGGCACTGCAGCTTGATGCTCTGTTGCCCTCTTCCCAGGCTTAAAATGCATTTACATGGTGGTAGAGCCTTGGGACACTGAGCTACAGAGAATAGCAACTTCTAAGACAAATAGAAAAGCAGAAAGTCTATCTTAATGTTGTTTACAAAGCACTTTAATTTGCTAATTTCAAAGAGCATATTTAGCTTACCCATTACTACACTTCAAACTTCTTTGTTAATCTTCACTTTCTGAAAATCTAAATATTGTTCCACATTACTTCATAGTTAAAGTGATGGACCTAGGACAATATTTATAAAATAGACAAAAATAATATATATAGATGTCAAAAAAAACAAAGTAAGCTTGTTATTAATCAGTTTTTAAATTGAATTGCTGGAGAAAAGCATCATTTTTTACTAGGTAAGACAATATCTGCAAGAGAAATGTTTCTACTCTTGTTAGAATAAGCTCAATAATAGAGATAGGAATCAACCTACTGCAAGAACTAAAGTCAGTGTTTCCAGGAAGTGAGATGTAAGTTAGAGAAGATGCGTGGGTGAGTGAAAGACAAATGGAACATGGTTTCTTTTCTTTTTTTTTTTTTCATTTATTCATATGTGCATACAATATTTGGGTCATTTCTCCCCTCTTCCCCCCACCCCCTCCCTTTCCTCCCTCTCTCTCTCTCTACCCCTCTACCCCTTCACTTCCAGGCAGAAACTGTTTTGCCCTCGTCTCTAATTTTGTTGAAGAGAGAGTATAAACAATAATAAGAAGGACCAAGGGTTTTTGCTAGTTGAGATAAGGATAGCTATACAGGGAGATTCCTCGCATTGCTTCCATGTACATATGTATTACATTCTAAGTTGATTCTTCTCCAACTGACCTTTTCTCTAGTTCCTGGTCCCTTTCCCCTATTGGCCTCTGTCACATTAAAGTTTCTGCATTAGTTCCTTTGCATTGAGGACATCAAATGCTATCATGTTTTTTGGGTTTCTTACCTATCCTCATACCTCTCTTATCATGTGACCAAAGTCCAATCCCCTTGCTGTATTTGCCCTTGGTCTAAAGTCCACATATGAGGGAAAATATTCGATTATTGGTCTTCTGAGCCTGGCTAACCTCACTCAGGATGATGTTCTCCAGTTTTATTCATTTACTTGCCAATGATAAGGTTTCATTCTTCTTTATGGCTGAGTAGAATTCGATTTGTGTGACACAGGTTACTCCAGAGGCACTTGCACAACCATGTTTACTGCAGCACTATTCACAATAACCAAGTTATGGAAACAGCCAAGGTGCCCCACTACTGACGAATGGATTAAGATGGTTTCTTAAAGGTATAAATTCTGTTCTAAAATAAAACATGAGTGAGGAATAGGATTCTGATTTATGATGACCAGAGCTAAATAGAAAATGTTCTCCTTTACTACCTATGAAAAAGGGAAGGCTAATTAATTAAAATAAATAGTGAACAGCCAAAATAAAAGGAAGAATTAAAAATCTATAATCAAAACATTTTTAAATTAAAGAATGGATTTTCATATTCTATTGCAGTTATAATGATTCAGCTGAATAAAGAAGGTGCTAAATAAAGTTAATAAAATACATGAGAAAAATACCTAATTTTACATCCCTTTTCATTTTGAATATTTAGGAAAATAACTAACTTGATGTCAGTCTTGGAAAGATACATAAAATTACAGAGCTAGACATTTACAGAGGAGTAGAGAGAAACAGTTGTCTACTTACCTGAAAAAATAAGATAGGTTTGCTAACAGAAACTCTCACATGAATTCTCACAAGGGCCTGGTTTCGGGAAATTGCTCCCTTAGGACCTATTTTAACAAAGTAAAGGAATTTTCTGGGCATGATGACGAGCATCTCTAGTCCCAACTACTAGGGAGGCAGAGGCAAGAGGATGAGAAAAGACCAGGAGCACCACAGCAAGACCCCATCTCAACAAAAGTATGGGAACTAAAAGATAATATTTTCTCTTCACTCATTCAATGTTATTACAATTTGTGATACTCCCCACTGCATTTGCTTAGTCAAATTCGCTATTTGTTTCACAATTTAAACACCATTTATTCATGTACTAAGTAAATATTCCATAGAGAGAACTGCTCCAAGACTTTTTTTTTTACTTAATTCTGAAAGTAGGACCAGAGTTGCTCACCCTGTTTTAATATTTATTTTTTAGGTTTGTTTCCTCTTTTCAAATAGTCCCCCTTACACTTTCATTTGATCCTGCTATTCTACTTCTGGGTATATACTTGAAGGAATCTTAGCACAAAATAGAGACACCTGCAAACCCATGCTCATTGCAGCAAGCACTATTCACAATAGCCAAGCTATAATCAGCTTAGGTGCCCATCAAAAGGGGAATGAATAAAGAATATGTGGTTCATATACACAATGGTATTTTATTCAGATATAGAGAGGAACAAAACTGTCATTTTCAGAAAAATAGATGGAACTGCAGACCATCATTTGAAGCTAAATAAGCCAACTCAGAAAAACAAATATACTTTCTCTCATATGTGGGATCTAGAATTAAAAAATATTTTTAATTATGATAACTTCTGCTATCTTTTTTTGAGGAAATATCTTATTTGTGAAACTAAAACACATTATGATATTTTATTCTCATTTTTGTAGATTTCTAGTGTTATTTTCTACTCTTTCTGTTTAATGCATTATGAGCTGTGTATTTTGAAGTCAAGCTTACTGCCAGCAACCATACATCTAATCAACTTTTTACAGAGCAATAAAGTCAATGTTATTTTAAGGAGTAAGTAAATCCACTAAAGTTATTAACTCTTATAGCAAACAAAATCTGGGTCATCACAATCAGGTGTGGAGGTTACACAGCCTGGGAGCAGGAGACATCACTCCAGCAATGTCATGGACCACTTGCCCACTGTGTCCTGACACAAAGCTCATGGTGGTTATGCTGGGTGGTGGACACTGGTCTCCAGGCAGCTGCTGCTCTCTCCCCCTGTGTAGTCCCAGAACAACATAATTGACTTATGTTTCACATGTTCATAATCAAGAAAGATCAGTCAGGAAAGGAAGATCTGACTCCTTTAGAAAATTAGTTAGGCCTGGTACAACATGCCTATAATCCTAGGTACTTGGGAGGTGGAGATTGGGAAGATTGCAGTTCAAGGCTATCCTGGACAAAAAGAAAATAAATGAAAGTTTGCAAGACACATCTCAGGCAATGGCTGGTTTCATTCATATATCTGTAATTCCAACTATCACTAGAAACACAAATAAAAGATCAAGGTCCAGGCTGGCCTGGGAATAAAGCAAAAGATTTTCTCAAAAGTAATCAAATTATCAGTAATTTCTGAAGGGTGCAAAGTGTTCACTTGCTTTGTTTGGGTCATGGGTATGTCTTGGACTCTTGAGGAATGTGGTGAGATTCACTTTACATTGTCCTCAGTATTGTAAGGTGTGTAGACATGTTAGAGGAGTACAGTCTGGGGCTATGGTGACAAATAAGTACTTGAGCCAGGATGCTACCTATTCTGGTACCAACTGATAAATTTCATTGTGTTATGTCCATGCATGCATATAAGGAATTTCTTTTTGATTGGGGAAGCAGCAAGCCTAATCTTGACTGCCTTGCCATGCTGTGTTTAGGATAAGACAATCTTAGGCCTTCTTGAGTTGATGGAAAGTTGCAAAATTCCTTGCTGGTGTGCTGTTCCTCCTTTCCTGAGGTTGAACAATAGGTTTCTGTCTTCAGACTCTTGGAGATTTCCAGTGTTTGTGCTTTGTGTAATTTCTAAGACTTGCCAATTTTACCTAGTGGGAGGAAGCAGGGAAGGTAAGGCTATGTCATCTGTCAAGACCTTTATTTATAAATTAACAATTGAATAAATATTCAAAGAAAATATACTCTTTTTGGATATCAAGCTCAATGAGTAAGATAATTATCCTCAACTGTAAAAATTGTGATAAAAAATATTTAGATTTTAAAACATAGACTGTGATAAAATTTATCACTCTGGATTTTTAATATTGCAATAAATTATATTTTGCAAATTGTGACCCAAAATTGAGTTAAAAGGAATAAAATGTTAATCAAAATATTTTTTATTTATAGACAATTTTTAGCATGTTTTTCGTAAATAAAAATAAAATAATTAAATTTTAGTTTCCCAAAAGGAAAGAATCTGAAGGCAAATACAGATGATAGAATTACTCAGTGTCAATAAACATTGTTTAATTTGTGTATTCATCTCCATGAATTCTCCAACTGTCACCATTTATTGTAAGGTGAAAGTCCTTTTCATCTGATATAAAACACGAAAGTTATTTTCCTTTTAAAATCATGAGTTAACATAAAGATTTTATTGTTTCCCTATTCTTTACATGATGGGAGATAAAATAAAATAACTGAATAGACTATAGATATTTTTGCTCAGTTATTTTACGTCTCTATGTATGTATGTGTGTGTGTGTTCTATAATCATCACACTTTGTTTCATTTTAATATGTGTATTCATCTATGTGGTGGTTAGAACAAACCTTTAAAACCAAAATGTGAAGTAACTCTAGAGACATCACCAATCTAATACCAATTTGAAATGGTTATAACCTAGATGATGTTATAGTGAAAGCTATAAAATTTGTCTTTCAATTCTAGTTTCACTTCAGTTTTCATTATTTAAATTGGAACATAGCTTTCAATGAACTACATTAGTTAAAATTTTGAGTTAGGTAATGAATGTTGAGTGTAAGACAAAATTTTTCACTTAAATACATGTTGTTGAGTCTGGGGGAAATACAAACCATATAACTACTCCTGGAATTTATGAAGGAAAAATTAATATTGAAAATAATATATTGAAACATTATAATTATCTGTGAAATAAATTTGCATAGAAAAGAAATAACTTAGCTGTGTGTAGCTTCATGGTGTCTAAGACTGAGTAATTTATATACTTTTTAATTTACTTTTTAAAATTCTAATAACTTTTAAATTTGGTTATTAATTAGTATTTCTCATTTTGTACATATATTAATTATGCAAAATGATAGATTTCATTATGACATTTTCATATATGTATATAACATGCTACGATCATATTCACCTCCCATGACCCAATTATGTCCCTACCCTTTCCTGATAGCCTTCCTTTTCCCTAATAATCTCCTTTCTACTTTCTTTTTTTTTTTTATATTCCACATATGAAAGCAAACATATGATACTTGCCTTTCTGATCCTGGTTTATTTTGCCTAACAGGATGATCTATTTCATTCACGTTCCTGTAAAAAACATGATTGTTTAATAATTATGTACATCAATTGGAAAACATCTTCATGAGTTAATGTTTTAAGCTTTTTCCTAGATACCAGAGGGATTTGATACATTAGAAAATTTATGAAAATTTAAAAATTATTAGAAAATATTAAAATTTTCATATCTTTCACTTAATATGAGACAGATTAATTTATTCACTTATCAAAAAATATTTACAGGAGTATGCTAGTCAGCTTTTCATCTCTGTTACAAACACAAAATAAAATGAGGAAAAATTTATTTTGCTCATTGGTTCAGAGGTTTTAGTCTAAGGTCATTTGGGGCCTGTGGAAAGGCACAACACTATGGGAGGGAACATGTTGGGGAGCTAGTCACTCACGTCATGGTAGCCAGAAAACAGAGGTGTGTAGGCAGGTCAAAGTATCAAGTGTTCAAATATTCCTTTCAGCATCATGCAATGACCTAACTTCCTTTGATTGAGCACTACCTCTTAAAGTTCCTACCACCTCTCAATTTTGCCATAGGATGACAACCAACTATTTTAGGAATATGTAATATGAAATCATGTCAAGAATTTTATAAAACTTTAGTTAAGAATACTATCCTGTGAAATGAAATTGTTTCTAGTTCCTATCTATCATCTGTCTATAATCTATTATCTATCTAATTGATCATTTTTCTGTCATCTGTCTATTATCTACTGTCATCATCTGAGTATCATGTTCATCACAAAGGTAATTTAGGTTAATAAATTCTAGGTCCTTTTGTGTGTGTCTTCATGCACACATTCGGATGTATGTGGTTATTGACCACAATTATGTTAGCACAAAAAAGTGGACTGAAAGACAATTTACAAAACTTTCCTCATTGAATATACTTCAAACAGAAGACTCTACTTAGTAAGTCTGAGAAGCATTTTATGTTTAATTTTTCTTTTTGCACATAAAAGAAAATTCACTCTTAGAATGATAGCAAATGTGAATGACTAAAATTGAAGAATAAGAGTCAAAAAAGAAAGTGAATTCTTTCATAGTACATATTTAATATGTTATTCTTAGCAGTTTAGATATGTCATTCTTTGACCTTTGTCAATCATTTAATTTTTGTGTTAAGCCTTGAAAAAAATTAATCTTTTAAAATGTAAATCCATTAATAATAAATATAATTCTGTATAAATTAGATAATATTACATATTTGTTAGTAGTAATTCATTCAATACTATCTCTGAAACATCTGCTGAGTTCATCATGATTACCTGCAATAACAAATCTCTGCAATAATATCTCATAGACATGTTTAATGAAATATATTGTCATATTCTAGAACCCCCTTTAAACCTAAATTTTATAGATAAGAACAAATCTCATTGATAAAGATATCAGTATAGTTATAATATTGAAACTGCGTTTTCTAACTCACTCTCTCTCAGCATGTGGCTTTTGATTTTTAACAAAATGTTAAATGTATAAAATAATTGTAATGTAATGTATAAAATGTAGCTATATAATATTACTTTGATATTCACCATAAAGTTTTGTCTCATCAAGAAGCTGAATCAATTATTTGTTCTTGAAACTGACATTACCTTTATATCTTAACCATTAACAACTATGATATATTTACATTACTTTTTTTACTTCAACTATGGTATACTTCATATACTACAAGAGCTTTTGTAAATGTCACAATTTACCTCCATACTACAATAATAAAATTAAAAAAAGAAAGGCACAAAATACTTGTTCAAAATGGCAAAGAATACATGACACCAAATTAGTAATTTAAATTAATCTATTTTTTTATTATTGTTGTACTGGGAGTACAATGTGACATTTATAAAAGTTCTTACAATATATGATAGTTGAATTCTCCCCTATCCCCCTCTTGCCCCCCATTCCTGGAGTAATGTCAACAAATCTCATTTTTCCATTTATATACATGAGTACATAATATCAGATTTTAATACATGCCACTGTCTTCTTATAGTTTGTAATAGATACACTTCTCTTCACAGTTAATGGATTATATCATGAACTAGTGACCAACTGTATACAGATAAAGTTCATTAAAATGTCTACAATTTGATAATAAATACTGATTATTGAAGCAACATTCTTAGGATTGAAATTGAAATTAGGTATCTCAAATTAAGATCTCTAAATTTCACTTCTTGAAGTCTGCTGTGTAATGACAGACTATTTTACAGCATGGTTATTTATCCCCGTTAACTCTTTGCATTGTTTGAAAGGTCCAGTTACTCTACATCTTCAAAAAAATCATTTTCATCTCATCCATGTGGCCTGTGAGAAGAAGTGTATTTGTCATTTTTATTTTCTCTTTGTGAAGCATCTTTTAGGATGTTACCATATTTTTGACTTGGGTACTTGACTGTTAATTATTTGAAGTTTTCATAAAGTATTTGGAATATATGTTTTTTAAAGTATATATACTGTACTTATTCTATTTCCTTTTATTATCTGCCAAACATAGTTTTAAATGGAGGCCATTTATGAACATCTTTTCTGTGAATAAGAAGAAATGTGTTCTTTAGAGGAGAGGGTTTTTTTTTTTTTTATCTTTTCTTTTTTTGGTGCTGGGATCGAACCCAGGGCCTCACGCATGCTAGGCAAGCCCTGTACCACCGAGCTACATCCCAGTCCGAAATATGTCCTTTATATTTTTGATTTCTAAGGTCTTGTTTTAACAACATTTCTCTCCACCAAGTCTGTTGAGATACTCTTACATTTTTTTATTATTTTACCTATTACTTGTAATCCAATATTATTTGAGTTTTATGAGAAGAGAGACAAAGCAGTTTTTTGCATATACATCAGTTTTCTAGTATAATTGAAAAGACATTTCTCCCCTTTCTACTTAGCCATGCCAGATTTGCTACAAATTAGATTTTCATATAACTTTTAGTATGTCTCTAGGATTTCTAGTCTGTACATTTGTAATGATTATCTAGCTTATACCAATAATCACTGTAGTAATAACTTTGGTTTTATAATAAATATTGTTATTCTGTTGAACAGGTAACTCCATCAATTTTCATACACACAGTTAGAATTTTCATTGAAGTACATTAAATCTATAGCACAACTTGAAGAGAATTGATGAGTTGACATTGTTAAATCTTGCCATTCGTGAAAATATGTGTCCCCATTTATGTAGCTCTTCTTTATACTCCTCAATAAAGTTTTATTGTTTCTATTTATTTTCCAGTTCTCTAAATTTTGATTCTTCTTGTATATTCTTTAAAAAATAATGCTTCCCTGGTTGTTTCTATGAGAAACACAAGCAATTGTATACATCAATTTTTTATTCATGTCTAGTAATTCTCCAAATTTATCCTCAAGCATTTTTAACTTTACTATATACACAATCTCTGAAAATAACACTACCTTTCTTCTTTTTTTTCCAAACATTATAGTAGCTATAGTTTTCTTCCTTTAAAAAATCTTACAGGTTTTATTTCATTTTCCACTACTGCACTGTCTATTAATTTATTATAAGTTTGCATAGAAGCAGGGATCGTGACATTTCTTTCTATATCTTTCCTTATTAAAAAGAAAAGTGTTGAAGTTTAATTTAAATATGGTGTTCCATGTAAGTTGTTATTACAGGCAATGTTAACCAGGTGGATTTGTTAAAACATATTTTTTTTTGTGGCACTGTGGATTGAACACAGGGCCTTCAACTTGCTAGGCAAGTGCTATGCCACTTGAGCTGCTAGACCATTTTTAACTAAAATGTTCTTTTCCTTTCTCATATTCAACTTGTTTGTGCTGTCATATAAAGATTATCCTGGCGTCCTAAATTGTGTTGGGAATATGAATAAGATTAAAGCTCATTTTTTCTCTTAAAATACTTTCTCTTTTCCTCAATTCTAATGTTTTCCTGCTATTTTTATTTCTATCTTCTCTTCCTGAGATTCTTATTACATGCAATTACATAGTTTGATATTAATCTACAGCTAAGACTATTCAGTTTTTCTTTTCTTCTTGTTATATCAGTGTGGGTATTTTCTAGAGCCTAGTGAAGGAATTTTTTTCCTTGATACCATAAGTTGTTTTTCTAGCATTTCAAATTTATTTTTTAGAAGTTTTAATGATGCACAGAGAAAATATAACATGGGTTTGGAACAGCATGATGTGTCTGAAAAGAAGGAAATATTCAATGGAAACTGTATACAGTTTTATATCAAACAGTCATTATTTGATGAGGAGTGTCCTTTGAACATCAAAATTAAACAATGTTTATAACATATTGTATGACATTGAATAACGTAGGAACCCATAGGCATTCATCAATAAATAGAAGAAAATAAAATTCTAATGGGAAATTGGAAGTTTTTATGTGTCAAATGTGCCTTCCCACAAGTATTTATTAATTCCAAATGAGAAGAGTACCATTGTACAGGACTAGTAACATATGCAGCGTTCATAAAGAGATCAAAAGTAAGTCTCACCAGTAGTGGGATACACTAATTTCCTGTACCATGCATGGGATCCAATGAGAACTCAGCAGTACTTCTCTTATATTCCTGCCAAAGATGCATTATCAGATTATAATTATGAGAAAACCTGAGGAAAAGCCAAATGGAAACTGAGAAACAGTCTATGAAAAAATGTGTTTGAAGCTTTAGAAATCACCGAAGTCTTAAAAGTTAATGAACTTCTCTGGAATTATGCCATGTTAAAGACACAAGACCAAGAATAGCTAAAGTCAACATGGGATTCATTAGGAATTAGATCATTTTGCTAGAAAGTACATTTCTGGGATAATTGTTAAAAATTGTAGGGGGTCTAAAGATTAGATGGCAAAAAAACATGTTTTTTTGAGGGGAGGAATATTCATTTTATTTTATTTATTTTTTTGTTTTACATAATATTTAATTAAATTATGCATTTATAGTAAGTGCAATGGATAGCAATAGTTTTTAAACAAAAACATTCTTGATAAACATACAGTTAGAGTAGTAGACTCAGCAGTAAATGGGCATACTAGAAAGAAGTAACCTGTCAGACAGAGCATCCCTGCTACAATATTCTTATGAATGTAGATTGGCATAATGCTTACTACATAGAAAATACTCAATAAATGTTACTATTACTAAGAACCACTATCACCTTGGCATTTTTTTTATTATTCATTTATTCACATGTGCATACATTGTTGTTTGGTTCATTTCTCCCTCCGGTCCCCTCCCCCTTCCTCTTCCCCCTTCCCTCCTCAGTTCCAGGCAGGTCCTGTACTGCCTTTATCACTAGTTTTGTTGAAGAAAAGAGACAAGCATAATAAGGAAGACAAAGTGGTTTTGCTAGTTGAGTTAAGGATAATTATACAGAAATATTTCTAGCTTTGTTTTTGTGTACACATAACACGTGTACACAGAGGCAAAAGAACATGTTAATGTCAATATCCTGATTACAAGCATTATACTTTTTGTAGACAAATACACATCTGAAAATTATTTATAGTTGATGGAGCATTTTTACAAGTTTATCATGTTCACATCATTCAACTTGTTCAAGGAGAAAAATTTGTAGTTTGTCAGCAGTTTTTATCTAGGTTTGAGATTGTTAAAACATTTATGTGCGTGCTTCAATGTACATATCAAAGCTGATCAGTCTAATAGATAGACAGTTCATTAATCTATATTTTTTCAAATTAAATCTATCCTCCTACATGCTACTTTGTGGAGTAGGAAAACTTTTGTTTTCCAGTTTTCTTCTTGTTAATCTCCATAAATAGAAACTAAAAGAATCACACAAGCCTGGAGGAGGAAGAGACTATTTCCCATGTACTTCTATTTGTTTTTTGTCTATTATTTTTTGTTTCAGTTCTTTGGAGTGTCACCTCTTCACATTTTCAAGAACGTATTCATAATATTTGTAGTTGAATCACCCAAATTCAGATTTCTGAGTGTGTCTTCTACAGGAACATTCATTTTAGCATCTACATTTTAATACTTCTAAATTCTTCCCTTTGTTTTCCTCAGTGCTTGGAGTGACTGTTGCATTTTGCATTAATACAGGAAGGCATTTTAAAAGGTTTTTTCTGTGTCTCCTCTTTTAATTACTTAGTTTACAGCTTTATAGGTAGTTATCTTTACTAACCTATCTATTGATATAATAACGACATTTTTCTTAATTTTCCAACTGTTTCATTAATAAAGCAATTTTTGAACAATATCAGGGAATATTTATATGCATAAAATGTGGATGAAGTCACTTATCTTATATATCAGATATTTCATTTCTTGTACATTTGTTGCCATGTCAATGAAGTGCCTGATGTTAGAACACCAACAGTGCATGTTCAGTATTTTTGAGACATAAAAAATTAGCTTGATTATAATTTTTGACATTTCTTTTCAGTATTTTTGAGATAGAAATAGTGAATTTTATTATATGTTTTAACATTCCTGATGGCAGTAAATGTTGCAGAAGACATGTAGAAAAGGGAAAATATGACACAATCTTCTAACAAAGTTAAACAAGGTAAAATATTGTGCATAATTATCTTTTCAAGATATTGTGAATGTACAATGCACAAGGTAAGAGTCATTATTTGATGAAGAGTGTCCTTGATTTATCCCCAAAGGCATAATGGAACATAAGGGAATCATAGTACTTACCAATGACAAATCCTCAATTTTTAATCATAGTGACAGAAAAGGAGAGAGGATTTGAAATTATGCATGGTAATACAGTAATTGCAAGGAGTTAATAAACAATTTGAAAATATGTTTTAACATGTTTGAAACATGTTAGTGGGTTTGAAACAAGTGAGTGGGTTTTCTGTATCATAATTCACATATTTCTGGAAATATTCATTCTTAACCTCATTAGCAAATGTTACCATGCTTCATCAGTATTCTTTCAAAATAACTTTTGACATATGCAATTTAAGGAAGAAGTATAGTTAATTAGATATCATAGGTTAATTACATGTTAAGTAGTATCTTAAGTAGGTTTATTCTTGGGTCATTAAGTACATTCTAATTCAGTATGTATTAAAATGGAATTGAGTTTAAACTTGATTTATATACAGTATGCCCAATGTATACTAGTGGATGTGATTATACACTTTTCTACTTACATTGATAGGCAAGCTACATATCAGCTACTAATTATATCTAAACTGTGTTTTTCCTTTAGTTTTGTAAATTTCCACTGGGTTTTAGTATATAGGTAGATTATGGTAGAATATAAATTGTTTGTGAAAATTTACTGCTTCATTTTTTCAATATACATTTTGTAACTACTTGTACCTTGTAATCTAGATAAAGTTACAGTGTATGGAGAGGGAGCTACATGTATATGATAGAAATTCACAAACTAATTTGAACCAAGGAAAATATGTTATCTGATGGACAGAAAGAACCCTTAATTGGGATAATATGGGGTGATTTTATTCTTTGATTTTTGTTTCCAATCATGAGCAGTTCATTGATACTATATTGTCTAACCACAGTTTTCTTTCCTGTGTTACAAATTTCAAGCCATAATATGGACAGATAATCCTTTTTATTCATCTCCTATAATGTTGTTTTATAAACCTAAGGGTTCATCTCCTAGATCCAATTAACTTCACCCAAATCTGAAATAGAATAACTTATATTTCTTAAGAATATAACTTCTAATTTTATCTCCATTATTTTCTATTTTGTTAGAAGGGTAAAAAAATAAAATCCGTATGAACTATTTGGGATAAAAATAATAATTGAGGGCCTAATGTATGCATTATTATTATTGCTTATAAATTAAGGAAGAATTCAACAAGAGCAGCATGTATAAACTTTGTCCTATGAATAGATATCATTAGCCAGTTGAAATGTCACAGAACAAGTTCCTATCTTAACTAAAGTGCATATGTTTACAGAATTATATAAAACATAGCAACATGTATGAGCTAGGTCACTACTTAAGTGATGAGGTTTATAGAAAAATGGAAGTAGAGGAATAAAATGATAAATGATTTCACAGAAAAGTTGAACTCGAAACTCTTTTGAGAATATGTAAGGGGAAGAATATCTTAGAGGAGAGACTACAAAATATTTTCAGTAAGGGACCAGATGTTAAACATTTTAGACTTTATAGCCAAAATGTCTCTGTCACAATGACTTGACGTTGATGCTGTTCAATGTAAACAGTCATAAACACTGTACAAAAAGATGAATCCAATTCTATTTCAAAAAAACTTAGTTAATTTGGTCCATGAACCAAATTGGACAACCTTTGATTCAGAAATAAAATGTTTTTGATATAATGTGAGATAAATATAACTTTGATAATTAGTTATACAAAATAAATTTTGCCTAATGAGAAATGAATTTCATTTTTATATACTTTAGTTTTATTACTGCTGTACAGGGGTACATTGTGAAATTTACAAAAGTTCTTATAATATATCATAGTTGAATTCACCCCTTCCATCATTCTCCTTTATTCTCCTTCCTCCCACTCCTGGAATAGTTTCAGCAGGTCTCATGTTTTCATTTACATACATGTGTACAGAATGTTTCCATCATATTCACCCTCCTACCCCCTTTCCTATATCCTTCCCTCCCATTTTATGTTTTTGTAAAAAACAAACAAGCAAACAAACAAAAACATCTTTTGTTTGTTTAAGATAGATATACAGGGTCTTTCTTTATGACGTTTCCATATGTATATATTAGCCTGAATTGGTTCATCCCCTCTGATTTTTTCATTTCTACCTTAGTTCCATTCTTACGGTGATTTCACCAGGTTTAAAAATTCTATATTCATATTGCGTAAGAATTATAACCACCATATTCACCTCTTTAACTTCCTTCTTTTACCCTCCCTCATTTGTATATGACCTCCCCTTCTTGTAACTTGCTTTTCATAATACGGTTCGTATTTGTAATTGGTGATAAAAGTATATATAAAGATGTATACTTTTACATAAATGTGTTTGTGTGTATGTGTATTAGTATCAATTTAAATATTATATTTAGAGAAAATATGAGGAAGTTGAAGAATCTAAATGCTTCATTATTGAATGATCTATATTTTATACAGTGAACAAAAGTTTCCCTTGCAGCATGACTACTTGGAGCTTATACATCATTTCTTTGAATTTGGAAGTTAACTGAGGTAAAATATAATTTGTTATTTGTGTACAAATTTCTAACATTAAAGTTATTTTAAATCAAAATTTCCTAATGACTAAATGAAGAGAGATGGCTCTTGTTTTGCAAATTTCTTGAGAAAGCCTGGCTTAGTCTCAAAACTGGTAAGCTAAAAACTGTTTGGATTTACTATAAGGGGAAAATGTCTCCCTATCAGAATTATTGTGAGGAATAAAAACTTAAGATCTAACTATCAGTAACATGTCTGTCTATGGTTGGCAACATCTCAGAGTTTTAATTCTTTTTCTTCTTCCCCAACATAGTAAAGAATGAAACGTATAGACCAAAGAAGAAGGAAAAGTTTTTTCCTAGCTAGGAACAAGCAGTAATGTGAACATTTTATTATTTTATTAAATAAAATTCAGGAAAATAATACCTAAATTACCATTATATGTTCCTAACCCTTTACATTTTATTGTATTTTGCTTTGTTTATAGAAGACAATATATCAAATAGATAGTTTCAAAAGATTTAAGAAGAAAAAAGAATCAGTGTTTCAATTCACTCATTAAAAATATTGATAAGATTTTTATTTAGTTGTATAACCACAATTTCAAAACTTCTAAATGTTTTGTAATGAGGATGATCCTAAAGCAAAAAACAAGTTAACAAGGTTTAGAGTATTATGAATATGTGAACAATTTCCATAACTGAGTAATAGTCTGTCAAATGATCCCTTCTTCTCAGATAGAAATATGCTACAACCTCTAAGTCACTATTGTACAAAACTTCTTAATTAGTTGAATTGCGCTATAAATGTTTGCTTCACAATTGTAACATAAATTCCCAGTGTAATTTTTTTGCTTGAATGCCTGTCTGATGCTTATGCAAATCTTTAATGTTCCTTATGTCTAAAAGAAGACCAAAATTCCCTTAATTATAGGAACATTTTTATTCCATTTATTTATGTATTCCAATTTTATTAATGTTATTAAAGTAGGGAAATACACATTATGTCCAGTAGAAAAGGCCATATTAAACTAAAGTCCAGTAGAATAGGCTATATTAAAATTCACAATGTGAAAGTTTTGTGAGGAAGCAATTGGAACAGTCAGATGTTAGCTGGTGGAAATGTAACATCATTTTTGCATGTTGGAACACAGCCTGTTTGCTTCCTAAAAGTTAAAGAGAAAGTTGACAAATGATCTAGGAATTTCACTCATAGACATTTGTCTAATGAATTGAAAGATTATGTGCACATACAATAAAACAAAATGATACCAACCCTCCTGAAAGTGCTTTGGTAGCTTTACTCTTTGTCCACAAAAGCTGTTAACAAACAAAAAATAGCTCTGTTCGTAAAGAGATAAAAATATATTAAATATGTACAATAGAGTACTATGAAGAAATAAAAAGGAACAGGCTACTATGATGCATCTACCTTATTTGAGGATTTATTACAGCTAGTTTTGATCACATGTGGTCAAAAACACACAATAAATATTTAAAAATCAAAAGAAATTTTAAAACCCAAAAATGTTTAATTCCTAAATATGCTCAGTTAATGCAAAGAAGCTTTCATTCAATCTGCATTGTCATCAGTTGCTTTTGAACTGTGTGATCTGCTGTGTGTTTCCTTGATCTTAATTTTGTGATATATACTACCATTTCTCAATCTCAAAAGGAAAGGGTGTCACCTCCCCAAAAAAGTAAAATTTACAGTAATCATTCCAAGCCAAAAAAGGGCACATAATGTGCTTAATTTAAGTAGCAACGTGAAAATTTTAGATTTGTTAAAAGCCAGCATGTCTTTGATGGAAGTTGGGGAGCATTACTGGAAAATGAACCAAGCTTTGACAGTACAATGCTTAGATCTATGTATCCTTAGGACTCACGGATTTTCCTCAACGCTGGTTTCCTTGGAACAACATGTTCGTGGATACCAAGGATCTACTAGACATGGGTTATGTCATAAATGAATCTCAAAAGTACTTGGCAAAGAATCCAAAGAACTGTATTGTAAAGTCAAAATTTTCAAGTACTGGCCGCGATCCTAGTTTCTCCACTGTGCGGGTAACCTGCCTCTTTGTCTCTTGGAGTTGGAGGCTGATCCATTGTACTGGTTAGGGAGCTCCGGGCAGCCTTGCCTGGGCTGCCAGAACCCTGATCCTGGCCACCCGACCTTGGACCACCGAGTTTGTCTAAAGCACCCCAGAGTCAACAGCTGCCTTGGTTCTAAGCGCGGAATGAAAACTACAGGTTCAAACTGTTGAAGATGGATTTCTCTGACGCCAAATTGAATCTGTTTCTAACATCTGAGCTAAATTCCTACTGCAGACAGAAGTTTGATTATTATAAGTCTGACTTATATTTCTGCCTATACACGGTCACTCTTCCTTCTGAGTTGTTTCCATACAGAATAACATTCCTCTTTAGCTCCCTGTTGAAGGTTTGAAAGTATTCACCTTAAAGGAGCTAACCTTGAAGAAATAAGGCAGGAATGTGCCTGTGCTTTGTTCTGCACTGAGGGAGTTTGCTAATCTCCTAAAAAATGGCCAGCTCATGCTTTGCCTGGTCACTCCCTGCTCATGAAGCTTCATTCCACTTAAATCAAGTACCTACCAACACAATTAAAAATGCTTAAAGATGGGTCAGTTTCTTTTAGCTTCAGCCTGAAATTTCTCCAACACCAATGAAACAAAGTGCTAGATCATCAACCATAATAGTGTGAGTAGGAATCTTCCTTCATGTGCAAGTATTCTTTCAGAATGAATCCATTTATTTGTCTAACTTTAACTTTTCAGACATTTATCTCATAGTTAATTATCTATGTTAATAAAATCAATTTCTGACCCTACCAAATTTCTGACCCTCAGAATTTGCATTTATTTTTTTATGGCATTGGAGTTTGAAATCAGAGCCTCCAGCTTGCAGGTACTCCACTACTTGTGCTACAACACTTCCCAACCTGTTCATATGTTTTTAGGATGTATTTTTATTACCTTAGATCATTCCCAACCCTCTTTGAACCTTTTGTGCCAGTAAAAACCACTTCCTCCTGACCTTACTTTGTCACCATAAACTACTTTAACATTTCCAATGTCTCATTTGCAGATATAGCTTTACACAAAGTTTAAAAGGAATTATTTCCTTTAAATAATTGTCACTTAATTTTATGATAAAAAAATCTATTCACATCTACTTACAAAGTTATCTAGCAACTTTGAAAGAACTGTTATGTCAGTCAACACATGTTACAACTTATATCAGCAACAGCACCCCTATTTTGCAAGCTACTCACAAAAACTTAGTAAAAGTTTCAGCAGAAGAGAACAAATTATCTTCAGGGAAAATGAAGGTTTCAGCACCACCACAGTTTGGATGTCTTCTATTTTCCCACCTATAAGAGGATAAAACAACATTTTCTCACCTGCCAAATGAACATGAATGATGCTTGAAATATATTAATTTTATGCAGGCAACATTACTCCCCTGAATGGATCTAAGGTAATAAAAATACATCCTAAAAACATATAAACAGCTCTGTGTTTTGGCTGTATATAATGAGCTAGTTTGAAATTATATTTTTTCTATTAATATTGATTGATAAGGAAGTTCAAATGCAAGACACCAAAATAGTCTATTTCCAGACAGATAATAAGAAAATGGATGCCGTTGTTTCCAGTCTATATAACTCAGCTTGTATGATTGGGTTCCTAGGAATTTTAACATTAGTATTGTTTCAAAATTCATCCCGCAAATACTACTTTGACATTTAAAGTTGAGAGTAGCACACATACATTGAAGAGTAGCATCTTGAAAGGTTGATTATGTATTTCACTTAGTTCTCAGATCAAAGTCTGAAAAAGTTTTCACAGATTAAGACTGTATAAAATGTGGATGTTGGAATTAAAACAAGATTTTCCAATGATTGGATGTGAATAAAAAATTTAAAGTGTTGCTTTGAGAACTCTGATCGTTGTAAGTCTTTAATGTCTTGTCATTCTACCAGTTCTTCCCCAATATACCTTCCCACCTAAAGAGAAAGGAATCTGACACAGCTGGTTTCTTTATCAACCAATAGCACTCAACCTGGTCTTTAATAAAATAAGCTTCAATTTCCTGCCATCCTGTAGAAAAATTCACACAAACCAATAACATCATTCCATGGAAATCAGGAGTACATTCCCATACTTTACTACACAGCCTCCCTCTCAGAGCCCCACAAAGTACATTCTGCTATGTAGTCAAATTCCTTTATGAAACCAACATTATGCTAACACCAAAACTGGATACAGACCAACAACAACAAAAAAATTACAGACCAATTTCCTTGCTGAATATAGGCCCCAAAATTCTCTGAAAAATATGTTAATTGAGTTGAACAATGCATTAAAAATATTGTAAAATATGATCAATTTGATTTCATTCCAGGGATGCAAAGATGGCTCAACATATGTAAATCAATAAATTTAATACAACACATAAATATAGTACAGTACAAAAATCACATTATAACTTCAGTAGATTCAGAAAAAGCCTTTGGCAATATTCAATACCTGTTCATGACAGTTTGGAAGAAACTAGGAATATCGGGAACATATCTCAAGATACTTAAGGCTGTGTACAACAAACCTATAGGCAACATTGCACTAAACAAGAAAGAACTGAAATCATTTCTGATGATGTTCTGAAGTTTTCCAATGAACTTCAAAAATTTGCTTGAATTCCTAAGCAGAGCAATAAAACAAGGCAAAGAAATAAAGGTATACTATTAGGAAAGAAAGAAGTCAAATTATCCCTATTTTCAGATGTTAATCCTATAGTTTAAAAGCCCAAAGACCAAAAACTCTTAGATTTAAAAAAAAAAAAAACTTGAACTAGTACCAGTAGTGATACTGGCTTTTTAGAATGAGTTTGGTTGCTTTCCTTCCTTCTCTATTTTATGGTCTATTTTGATAAGTATTGGTGTTAGTTATTCTTTAAAGATCTTCAAGAACTCAGAAGTAAATCCATCTGGTCCTCAGATTTTCCTTATTAGGAGACCATTACTGCCTCAATATAATTGCACATCAAAGATATGGGTAAGTGGTTTATAAGTAAGTGACCTAAGTTGTTCAATTTAGGTCAATCAAATATATCTAGATTTTACCCATTTCTTTTATATTTTCCAGTTTATTTAAGTAAAAGTTTTTAAAATAATCCCAACTGATCTTCTGAATTTCCCTAGTATTTTTGTAATACTCCTTTTTCACCTCTAATTCAATTAATTTGGATCTTCTCCTTGGACTTGTGTTTTGTCAGTCTTATTTATCTTTTCCTAGAAACATTTTGTTGATTCTTTCCATTAATCCAAAGTATCCTCTGCAGTGTTGGATAAGTGATCATAAAATCCATCTATATTTATTTATCATGGAAAGTTTATGTATTTCTTTCAATTATAAAGGATATCTTTACTGGATATAGTAATCTAGATTTGCAGTTACTTTCTTTCAGGACTAAAAATACATTATTCCCTTCTCTCTTTGAATTTAGTTTCTGTTGAGACATCTGTTATAATTCTAGTGTATTAGAATTTACGTATGACTCGGGGCTTCTTTCTTGCAGCTTTTAATATTCTTGCTTTGTTTTCAATACTTAATTTTTTAACTATGATATTACATGGGGTGGTAATTTTCTAGTCTTGTCTGATTGGTGTCCTAAAAACCTCCTGTATCTGCATAACCATCTCTTTCTCAAGACTTGAGATTTTTTATGGTATTTTATTGAGTATGTCTTCTATGCCTTTAACTTGCACCTCTTTTTTGGCAATCCTGGTGCATGGATCTCAGGGCCTCCCATTTGCTAAGCATGTGCTCCACCTGAACCATTCCATCAGCTCTTTTGCATTGGATGTTTTTCAGAGAAGATCTTGCTTTATGCCTGGACCAGCCTGGACCACAATTTTCTATTTGTGCTTTCCCCACATAATTGGGATGACAGGTGCATACTGCTGTGCCCGGTTCTTGGTTGACATGGGGTAATGTGAACATTTTGCCTGGGCTGTCCTCTAATTGCAATCTTCCCTATCTCTGCCTCCTGAGTAGCTAGGATTGAAGGCTTGAGCCACTGCACCAGTTCTCTTCTGCTTCTTTTATCCCACAATTTACTAGTTTGGTCTTTTAATGGTGTCCTAGAGATCTTTCATGTTTCATTTATACATTTTTCCATTTTTATTTTTCTGGATGTTTTAGGTAATCTACTTTTTCTTCAAGCCCTGATTTTCTTTCTTCAACTAGACATTTTCTTATATTCTCTCTTCCATTTATTGACTTTTTTATTTTTAGAATTTCAATTTCATTCTTTTCAGAATTTCTATATATTTATTAAATTCATATCTCATATCTTTCAGGCCTTTCTAATTTTATTCAGCTGTTTATTTGTATTCTCTTTTAATTAAAACAGGTGTTTTTGTCTCTTTAATTTTGTTGCTCATTATTACAATCTTTCTTTAGAGTTTTTCATCTGGGATTTCAACCAACTCTCTATCACCAGAGTCCATTGCTGTAGAGGTGCTCTCTTTTGGAGGAATCCTGTTGCTTTTTTTTTTTTTTTAAGGATTCTTGTGTTTCTGGGTTGGGATTTGCACATCTGACTGAGGAGATGTGGAGGGAGCAGCACCACTCACAATCTTGACCCTTTTCAACATGTGTTTCCCAATGGTTAATATCTCAGCAGGTCCACATCAGACCTGTTCTTTCTCCACAACCACCTCTCATGACTTTCTCCCACCCAGACACTATGGAAGGGTATCCCAGGATTCAGTGGGCTGTGATTCTTCCTTATTTTCAAATTTGCAGAGTAGCTCAGTCTTAAAGAGTTGGTCCTCTTTTAATGTGGTTTCTTACTATAGGTCTTGAGAAGTGAGGAGTGAAAAATGGCTTTTTCTCCAATAACAGTATATCACACAGTAGAAGTCACTGTTATAGCAGGTCTTAATATTGGCCTGTGGAAGATGGGCTTGTCCCACAGCTAGGTCTGCCAATCTGTCACCAAGACTGCTTAGCTTACCTTATTGTGGTAGCTTCAGCTTCTCTTCCTCTACTCCGAGGAGCCAGGGTTGGAGTTGCTGACTGTTTCCTTACTTACTCTGTTGTCTTTTTGTTTCTTCATGTTCTTCAGTTGTCATATCCTTCTTTTCTGATTGCCAATGTTGTTCCTCTCATTCTCTCTTCATAATGCAGTCTCTCTTGTATTACTGTGACTCTTTCATGGAGTCAAACTGAGCAAATGTCTACTCCACCATCTTGCCCCACCTCTTCATGAAATGAAATTATTTGACTTCTATTTGTTTTAAACACCATATTCCCTATGGGGAAAGATATGGCATAGCCTGGTCTCCTAAAGCAGTTCCAGCAAGTCTGGTTAGGGCCTTGTGGTAGGGTGAGACTTGAACAGTCCAATTGGCTGGGACAAAGCTTCAATGGAAAGCTGTGAATTAGGACGAACAAAAGTGATAACACCAGAACTGGTAGAGCTGCAATTGTTTCTTCATTTTTCATTCATTCTCTCTGATTTGTCTAGTTAGCATGGTGTGCGGTTCCTCAGAAAAATACATGAGAGACACAGGTATTTACCAAGATCTGTATGAAAAAAAATGGAAACTAAGTTTTTATGAATCCAGACTTCCTTTTTAAAATGAATTCTAAGATGGTTATGTTTAATTCTGTAATTCAATTTTTAAATACGTATGTTCTACAACTAGTGGTTCAAGTATGGCAATATAACATTTTAGAAAAATGCTTTTTGGTTCAAGGATAGGGTCAAAAGGTGATAGTAGAAATTCAGCTAAATGTTAACTGAATTCATTTTAAAAGAAATACTCTTCAAATTTGTTATTAACACATTCAGTCAAATATTCTGTAGAAAATTGATTTAGATGATTATCTAAGGAAAACTATCACTATGAAACACTATTTTGCAAATTTAATCCAAATATATATTTATACTTGTAGCAAAGACATTTTTGTAGGGTCCTCATTAGAAGATTTGAAGAACTACTCATTTCTGTAGTGCATTAACAATAATTAGAGGAGACAGACATTGTTCAGAGAGTAAAAACAATTAAGTATACTTTTCAAATGAAATTGTCTGACTTCCATATCTCTTGTGTATTACTTAATGTGAACAAAAGCAGAAAAATATGCAGAAATATAGTTAGAAGTAATCATTCTGATAAAAGTATTTTCATATTTTATACTGGACTCAGTTTACTGGTGAAATGCAGAAATAAATTGACAAAATTGCCAGCTTTCTCACTTTCTCTTTCTCTCTTCTTCTTTCAAGTTTATGGAATTACTAATTCTTGTGAGAATGTGGGAAGGTATTTGGCTGTTTAAGGAGCTCACTGCTGGTTTTAAACTGTGGCCTTGGTTATAGTTTATCTTCTTGTGAACTCTGGCACATCTTGGGAAGTTTAAAAATGAAAATCATTTTCCCCAACTGTAAGTGGAGACTATGATGTTATCCATGACATAGGCATTGAGATGTTCTAATAAAATATTTGTTAAGCATTAAGGACAGTGCTGTCAATTAATAAATACTATCTTTCATTATTGTTGGAACTTTTTAGTATATTTTTTAAAACCCAGAGTGTCTTTACATTTTATCATTTGCGAATATATAATTATTCATGTTATTTGCAAATTTATTAATGAGATAAGTTAAACAGATGAATTGGGAGTAAATGAAGTTATAAATAGGATTGGATAATTCAGACAGTACACATGTTCTGACAAATTTATTTCATTTCTTGTATTATTAAACCTTTCTAAAAATAGACAATATATTGGTAGAAAATATTGCTAACATAAAGGCAATGACATATTGCATTGCTTGAGTTTATACTAATTTGTTGGTTTGTGTACAAGTAGAATTCATAATAGTCTAAATCCAATATGTTTTCATATGATTTCTGTTGTATGATCACAGATGTTAAATGTTTTCTCAAAAGGAATACTGTACTGGCTCCAATAAATCGTAACACCCTCATGTTTAACAGAGCTGTAAAACTTCTGAAATCCCATGTTTAACCCAGACAGCCTTCTAAGTACCTTCTTTTCAGCAATTTCATGAGAATAGACCATAAGGAAAAATGACATCTACCATATTTTGTACTTTAAACTTTACACTAAGAATATATGGCCTGAAGATTCCTTTATCCTTTCAGCAGGGCTTCAAGAGCAAAGGGAGTTAGATTTTAAATAAAAAATCAAAAGGAAAGAAAAGAAGAAAAAAAAGTGTGAATAAAAATGAGGAAGGCGAGAAACTAAACTTAAATATTTTAAAGAAGACTTACAAAAGAGTAAAGAAAAACTAAATATGGCAAAGTTACTTTATTTCAGATGATTTTTGTGTATATCTACTGACTTTCTGTACAATTTAAGTTAATGTTAGTATTTAATTTAATGAATCAGGTGAAGGGATATATTCTTAATATCTTCTGAGGATAAATTTTATGTTTTAGCATTTAACAATTAGGTGATAAGGACATAAATAAATGGGGCATAGTTCAAGTGGTAGAGTGCCTACCTAGCAAGTGTGAAACCCTGAGTTCAAATGCCAGTACAGCTTCCCCTCATAAAAAGTATATAAAATATAAGTAAATGGTATGTAAAAAAGACAAAAGTGTTTATTTAAATGCTAAGCAATTAAAATAACTAAAATAGAATTTTAACTTCTATAATAACAGATGGAATAAATGAACTAAAAAATGTTCAACTAAAACTAAAAAAAGACAGTAAAAGATAAAAGAAAAAAAACCCTAAGTGCATGCAGTGAACTGAAAACCAGAGGCTAGCTCAAACAAATCAGTAACACCTAAATATGACTGTTAAATCCACTAATCAAAAGACAATGGTTTTCAGAACTAATTTTTAAATAAAAGGCCATCTTCAGGTATTATAAAAGAAATCTAATATAGAAAGATGAAGTCTGAAGGTAAAGGTACAAGGACTCATATTGGAGTACATCTGTTTTGATAAAAGTAAAGTGATGAAGAAAGGTATTCCATGATAGTCCCAATCAGAAACCAGAGGTAGCTATATTAAGTTCACACAATATAGATGTTAGAAGAAGGCAAATTATCAAGGATGAAAACCAATGTCCCATGATCAAAAAGAGAGTCATTTTCATTTACACTTTAAGAATTAGTATAGCTATTTTAATTTTACAGTAGTTTTCTTATTCAGCAATTGACTGATTAAGAAAATGAATCCATAATGTTGGCCAGAAGTGCAATATCAACAAATGTGATCACCACCAACTTTACAGAACATTTCATCAAAAATAAAGCAGAGCAGCACAATATACTCTTCTTCAAGTTCACATGGAATAGTATTCATCAAAATAGACAAAAATGTGGATTATGAAACACATCTCAATAATCTTAAAATAATGGAAATTATACAAAGTATCTTGAATATACAAAAATGATTAAACTAGAAATCAATAATAGAAAGACGAATGGCAAAATTCCTAAATATTTGGAGACATGCAGCTCATTTCTAAATAAAAGAATACAAAATAAGTCCCAGGAAAAGTCTTAAAAATATTTTGAAGTAAATGAAAATATAATTTAGTAATATTTGTTACATAATGGATCCCTGTCTCAAAAAGTGAAAAAAAAAAAAAAGGAAAACAATGTGGAATATCAGTAGTATGAGCTTCCATCAAAGGAATACAGTGAATGGAAAGCAATTTAAGGAGATAGATACACCAAATGTGATACGTCCATGCATCTATTTAATGATGAACTATTATTCAGTGATGAAAGGAAATGAGCTCTTAAGTTATGACATTCTGGAAGAGCCAAAGCTACAGAGACAGTCATTGCCATCTGGAAGGAGGAATGAATAGGTGGAACAGAGAACATTTTGCGGACAATGAAAGTAATATATTTCATGTTGTAACAGTGGATATATTCTATTATTTATTTGTCAAAAGCCATATTCTGTTATTTATTTTTCAAAAACAAAAGAGTGAACTCTCATGTATAGACTGTAGTTAATAAAATATAACAATATTTGCTTTTTAGTTATAACAAATGTATCACACAAAGCAAGATATTAATGATAGAAAAAACAAGGGTAGGTGAAGGGAGTATAGATATTGCTACATGTTCCATTCAATTGTTTTACTCACTTAAACCTGCTCTGACAATGTCTATTAATTTAGAAAAAGCAAAGGAATGGAAAATTTTAGTGTTAAGTAAGGTAAAAGAATGTGAGAAATGTGTGCCTTTATGATTGTGGCTGTAGGTTGTTTGCATAAACATTATTGATGGCAATAATGTGAATCAATTTCTAAATAAAGGTCCAGACTCCAACTACTAAGGTTGTTAAAAATAAAACAGTAAGAATGGCATGATGGCATGTATCCAGAACTCAGGAAGATGAGGTACTAATATCCCTTGAGTCCATGAGTTCAAGACCAGCCTGAGCAACAGCCAAACAACACTTCAAAAAGTTAGTTTAAAATAACTTGGCATATGCCAGTAAGATATTTTTGGATTGACTAAAATAGCATTTAATTATTATGATTCGTCATTTATTAAAATTAGGAAGAATAAATTTGAGGTTCACATTAAGAAATAGAATAATCTTCTACATTTTGTAATTTCATTTATTGTTCAATATAGAAATGAAATAAGTATATAAATTGAGTTAACTATGAAGAATTTCTATAAGACATTATGTACATAGTTATAGCATGAATTTGCATCTTCCTACTAAGGATTTTTATCACTAATATCATGATTCTGCAATTGCTACTTTTAAAACTGTTGCTCTTATAGAAAAATTGCTCTTAACAGGAAAACAAAAGTATAATGTAGTGAGCCAGATTTTCTAGAAGACATACCTTGAACTGAAAGTGTCTTAAATTTATGTTAAAGTGGTTACTAATTTTCGTCACTGAATTTTCTCTGCTATGGGAAAGCCAGACATTGATACCCCGCAAGACAATCTAACATGATTGCCTTTGTTGAGCTATTAGATAGTGTTAGAGTAAAGTCTCTAGGGCTTTGTCACATGGAAACATTGAGATTTGTGTGTTTACAATATATTGAAAGGGGAGAAAAATATTTTAGCTTCATGAAAAAAGCAAATAAAATACCAACACTGAGTATAGAATTGTAGGATGGAATGAAAACTTCATTTAATTTTGCAGTATGGTATTGATAGCAGTAGTTTCTAATATTTTTGAGCTAAAGAATATGTGATTTTATTGATTATCCTTCTTCAGAACACTTAATAAAAATTTCAGATATAAACCCAAGTCTCTGAGTTTTCAAACATAAAATTTGCATAAGGAAGAACACACATCAAAAAGGCAATAGCTCCCAGAAACAAAGTAAGTAGCACTTTCAACAAGTATAATTAAAATGTTGTAACAGAAGACAAATTTATTTTTATTTCCTTCTGTCACTTTGAAATGTTTCAACAGAGGTAAATATAGGTTAATAAAACCTTGAAAATGATTAACCATGTTTCTTATTTAACACTTAGGTATTCCATCAAAGTATAAATACACTAATTTCAGAATTACAACTTCAATTTAAAAATTGCCTACTGTGAGCACAATGGTCCAACATTTCCCCCCTTGGTCTCTGCCTGTAGCTAATGCATACTGTATTCAGGCTGCTGGCTTTTGAAGTAGCATTGTCCTTTAGATTTCCATTCTCCACTTAGCATCTGTGACCTCAGTTATTAATTCAAGTTGCTAAAGCTTTCTGGGATGGCCTCTGGGCAAGTGATGATTAGAGGAAACACCTCTAGTGTCACTCACTGAGTTTGTGTTCACATTTACCCAAGGACTCATTTCTCATGTAGATGCTTTCTACTAGAATCTCCAGTTTAAATTACTATAGTTCTGTCAGAACCTACAGGTTCTGACACCTCCACTGCACAGAAGTATTCTTCCTCAGTCCCTTTATCTTTTAGAATAGGTCTTCCTGAAAAAGTCCTGAAGCAACACTAGGATAGCTTTTCTTACATGTGGTCTGTGGTGGGTCCTTGGGAAGGAGTCTTTCATGTTAGGTATTCATTGCTAGTGGTACAGATCCCTTACAGATATAGTAGCAATTCAGGTCTGCCTTCCAGGCAGCTAGGCAGACTACTTCGCCAGCCTCACAAAGGCCTAAAATGGAAGTCAGACCCAAGACTTTGTGTCACCAAAACACAGATATAGGGAGTATAAATCAAGTTATCGCAGAAGTGCACCTTTAAGGCTTGATAAAACTTTTAAATATTTATAATTTTTTTCCTCATGGGTACCTTGTCATCTTGGATTTGAATGAAAGACTGAGCAGTTGTGAAACTACTACTTATTAATGTATTCTTATCTTTACTTCAGAGTTTCAATCATTTTATCATGATGTTTCAGATGGAACTTCTAATTTACTACTTTGTCACACATTTTTGTTTCAGCCCCAGGCACATTTTAAATTCAATATCACGTTTTGCTACCACAACAATTCTAGGAAGAATATTTTGTTTCTTCAAATATTCCCAGTTTATAGCTAAAGAAATTGAGGATTGGATAAAACAAATCACTTGTGTAAAACTGATGGCACTAAGTGGTAGAGAGTGTAAGATAAGTAGTGTTGTGCTTTCAATAGCTTGTGCTCTTAGCCACTGCTCTATTATAAACAAAAAGAATGTGTGCACCTGCCTGGTTGAAATTATGAATAATGAGAGTAAATGTTTCTTTTATAGAGGAAATACAGCCATAGAAGATATATGTTCTAAACTATGAAAAGAGTAATCTATTAACTCTTTCTGTCCTCAGTCCCAGTGTCAAAATGGCACTAATATGAAATTAAATGTATTATGTTTTATGTTTCCCAGAAACATATTTTTATCAATTTGGATACATATTTTAATAGAATTTAATATTCTATTTATTTTTATTTTTTCTATCCAGTTTCCCTAAAACTTGAGTATAACTATAATATTTGGGGCTTTAAAGTTTCAAATGTGAATTCTGAGCGTTTACTATAAGATAGCTATGTGGAACAAAGAAATAGGAAGGTCACAATTGTAGTATTTCCTCAGCAAAATTGAGGAAGATTTAAATAAGACTGCAGTGACAAATGCAATAACCTACATTACTATTGGAAGCAAACACTGTATTCCTAATCCTTGAACATGAACGTGAACTTAAATTCACTGAAACCTGAGTTTGTTTGCAAGGGACAGTACTTAATAACCACATACTGATAGCAATCAAAAATTTATTTAACAATTATAATATCAAAGAGATAAATAGGGAAATTAATGGATATTTAATTCAGTTTCTATAAGACAGATTTAGTGGAATGTGATTAGCATATGTTGAACAACATAATGAAAGATGAAGTACAATTCATTGTATGTTAATAAAGTAATCATAACCTTATTCATAACATTGGTGTAACTGCATGGATATCTTAATTGTTTGGCATGAAGTGTGATCTTCTGTCAAAGGTGAACAAGGGTGAATATGGTAGAAATATTATGTACCCATGTATTGAAAGGATGTGCCCTTTGCCGCAGCAGATCCCCATAGCAGAAACCAGTAAAGCCAGTACAGGATGCCCCGTGCAGGATAAGATAAACAGGATGGGGGCAGGTGGAGTGTGAGGAATGTGAGGAATGTGAGCAGATTGCGAAAGACGACTAGAAGTACGTGCAAGATGTGCCCTGCCTGCTTGCTAAATGTAACCACGTGCGCAAATACTGACCCTTGAATCTATAAGCTAAGAAGTAATGTACTCTTAAATGGATAGGCTGGAAATGTATGTGGTGTTACAAACTCATTGGCTATGTACTGTGCTGGCTTTTGCTGTAATGGCCGGTAGGGGCCTATATAAGATCTTTCCTAAAGAGGCTCGGGGTCTTGTCTGCCCAATCGGACCTGTGTGTCTGTGTGGGAGCTTGACCCTGGCTTGCCAGCTCAATAAACTCTACTTTGTTGATTGCATTCATGCGTGATTCTCTGTCTCTTGGAGGAATAGGATTCTCGGACCCTAACATTTGGAGGTTCCACCAAGATACCCTTTTTCGAGAAGGCAGACCATCCACGAGAAAGGAGAGGTGATTCCAAGTCCTAGGCATTGGGAGAGTCTGAGATTCTCATTTGGAGGGAACTAACTGGTAGATGATTGTTCCCGTTTGGGCTGCGGCGGGGATTTGGCCAATCCCCGGGGAGAATCATTCTGGGAATCTCGTTAAGGGGACCACAAGGTCCTGCTGGGAGAGGCTTTCCTCTCATTTGGGCTCAAGCATTTCAGGAATCCTGGCGCCAGGTGAAGAACTAATTGAACTACTCGACCGACCACCTGTCAAGTGGACGCCTTTCAGCCTGATATCCAAATTGGATGGTGAAGAGGTTGAATGGGGTGCGCACCAGTGTGAGAGAAGGACCGGTCCAAGCGAGTGGTGGAGAGTGTTCTGTGTGTGTGGAGTTATTGTTGCTTTCACCCTTTTTGTTCTATCTCTCCTGGCGGTTGCTTCTCATCCCACAGTGGGACAGGGACAAGCAACCCCAAAGTCTTTGATTCTCTCTCACTTTTCAGAAGTCAAAAAAAGGGCATTAAATGCGGGTCTGGTCATTAAGAAAGGTAAGTTCGACATCCTTTGTTCTGCAGAATGGCCCACCCTCGGAGTCGGATGGCCCATTCAAGGTTCCCTCTCCCTAGACCTGATCACTAAGGTCAAGGCTGTCGTTTTCCAACCAGGCAATCAAGGCCACCCAGATCAGGTCCCCTACATTTTGGTTTGGGAAGATTGCCATGGTTGCCTCAACCTCATTGTCCTGATGAGGTTTATACTCCCAAAACTTGTGCTCCAGGGGTCTAGTGAACCCCCAGTTCGGCTCCTGGGGCTAAAACCCCAGTCACGCCTGCCTTGGTCATAAAAGAGGAAGAGAAACCTCCCCTTCCCTCCCTGACCAGTCCTCAAAATAGGACACCCTCTTTACCACCCCCGGTCTTACCGGAGAGTTCCCCCCTTTACCCGTCCCTTGTGGGGGTAGAGGAAGATCAGCCGCCCCCATACGTGACTCCCCCTGGTCAGGCCAGTGCTCTGGAGGAGGAAATTTCCTCATCCTCCTCAATAGGACCGATGGCCGGAGGAGGAATGGGTCGAAGACTCCACCCCCAAGGGGTACGGGAAAGGGAGGGAGAAGATGGGCCCTCCTCATCAACACATGGGGAGGAAACTGTCCCCACATTTCCAGTCCGGACAGTAGGCCAAGGAGGACCGGGAGGGGGCAACACTTTCAGTACTGGCCCTTCTCCTCCAGTGATCTATATAACTGGAGGACGCAGAACCCACCCTTTTCAGAAGACCCTAAGTGTCTCATAGATCTCCTGGAGTCTGTCATGCATACACACTGCCCCACATGGGACGACTGTCACCAGCTGCTCAATACTCTTTTTACGATGGAGGAGCAGGAGCGCATCCTCCATGAAGCTAGAAAGAACGTCTTGGGGGACAACGGGAGACCCACAAACCTCCAACTGGCCATAGACGAGGCCTTCCCCCTACACCACCCTGATTGGGATTTCGGGACCGCAGAAGGTAGGGAGCATCTCCGAATCTACTGCCAGACTCTTATGGCAGGTCCCCGAGCGGCCACTAGGAGGCCCACCAACTTTGCAAAGGTAAAGGCAGTTGTCCAAAGGGAAAATGAAAGCCTGGCCGGTTTCTTAGAGCTCCTCTATGAGGCATACCATCAGTACACCCCTATTGACCCCGAGGCGGAGATCCACCGGTCTGCTGTGGTATTCTCATTCATTAATCAGGCAGCTCCAGACATTAGGAGAAAACTCAATAAACAGGAAAACTTAGGGGAGATAACTATTAGGGAAATGTTACAGATAGCGGAGAAGGTCTTTACCGCAAGGGAAACTCCAGAAGAAAGGGAGGAAATGCGGAGAAAGGAAGACAGGGAGGCCCAGGAGAAATTCATAAAGGAGGACAGGGAGTTCCAGGCTAAGGAGAACCGAAAGCAACAAAGAGAAATGGCCTGTATTTTCCTAGCGGGTGTCTGGGACCAACCCAGGGAAGGGGGCCACGCCAGGACCCCGGATAAGGAACACTGTTTTTACTGTAAGGAGACTGGGCATTGGAAGAGAGAGTGCCCTAAGTTAAAGGGAAGAAGAGGGTTTGGCAGGAGACCGGGAGGTAACAGAGAAAGGGAACGAGCAGTGGAGCAGGCCAGAGTCCTTCTAGCCAGAGAAGAGGACTGAGGGAGGCGGAGCTCGGACCCCCTTCCCGAGTCTTGGGTAACTGTATGTGTGGAGGGGAAGCTGATGGGGTTCATGGTGGATACCGGCGCCCAGTATTCGGTCTTAAACAAGGAACAAGCAAGTGTTGTTCAGGGGGCCACAGGTACCCAGTTATGCTCATGGACTACCAAAAGAAAGGTAGACTTAGGAAATCACCAGGTCACACACTCCTTCCTGGTCATCCCTGAGAGCCCCGCTCCCTTGCTCGGACAAGACCTGCTCACCAAAGTAGGGGCCCATATCTATTTTGAACCAGATGAAATAATTGTGACTGATCGGGAGGGGAGCCTGATACATGTCCTGTCCCTATCATTGGCTGATGAATATCGACTGTTTGAGAGCCAACAGGAGCCAAGAGGGGACATAGCCCAATGGCTAAAAAGGTTTCCCACAGCCTGGGCAGAGACTGCAGGAATTGGCCTCGCCAAACACCTCCCTCCCATAGTTATACAATTGAAGGCTTCCACTCTTCCCATTCGGGTAAAACAGTATCCTATGCCCAAAGAGGCTCGAAGAGGCATAGCCCCTCATATCCGCAGGCTAATAAAGGAAGGAGTACTGTGGCCTTGTCGGTCCACCTGGAATACTCCTCTGCTCCCCTTCCAAAAGCCGGGAAGCGGGGACTATAGGCCTGTGCAAGACCTGCGAAAGGTAAATGAGCAGGCGGAGGACATTCATCCCACTGTACTGAATCCCTATACCTTGCTCAGTCACCTACCACCCTCACAAGTATGGTATACAACCCTTGATTTGAAAGATGCTTTCTTCAGCATTCCATTGTCAGAAATCAGCCAGCCACTATTTGCATTTGAATGGCAAGAGGATGGGGGCCGGACCGGACAGCTCACTTGGACCAGACTGCCACAAGGATTTAAAAATTCTCCCACCCTGTTTAACGAGGCCCTGAGCCAGGACCTGGAGCCCTTTCACCAGAGTCACCCACTAGTCACTCTACTACAGTACGTTGATGACTTACTGTTAGCGGCAGAAACCTGAGAGGAGTGCAGCGAGGCTACTGAACACCTGCTAACAGAGTTAGGTGAGCTGGGATATCGGGCGAGTGCCAAGAAGACCCACATCTGTGAAAGGTCAGTGACATATCTGGGTTATCGGATCGCAGATGGGGCAAGATGGCTGACTGATGCCATGAAACAGACTATTTTGACTATTCCACCCCCCACATCCACTAGGGGAGTAAAAGAGTTCCTGGGCCCCACAGGGTTCTGTAGACTCTGGATTCCGGGATTTGCGGAGATAGCCAGACCCCTATATGAGGCCACCAAAGAGGCTCCGGATTGGAGGTGGGGAGAGGCAGCGGGCCTTTGACCAGCTAAAGGCCGCCCTTCTCCAGGCCCCTGCCTTGACCCTACCAGACCCCATAAAATCGTTCACTCTGTTTGTGGATGAAAAAAAGGGGGTAGCCAAAGAGTTCTGGCCCGACAGTTAGGTCCCTGGAAGAGACCCGTGGCATCTTTCCAAGAAATTAGACGCAGTAGCATCAGGATGGCCCCCCTGCCTCCACATCATAGCGGCTGTTGCCATGTTAGTGAGAGAAGCAGACAAATTAACCTTTGGACAGGCCCTCCAGGTCACGGCCCCTCACCCGGTGGAGGGAGTCCTTAAACAACCCCCTGGGAAATGGATGACGAATACCAGGCTCACCCACTACCAGGGGCTCCTGCTGGATTCCCCTGGGATCACCTTCACAGATCCCGTAACTCTGAACCCTGCCACCCTGTTGCCCAACTCGGAACTACAGACACCTGTCCATGACTGCAAGGAGTTCCTCTCCGAAGTTACCCAGGTACGGGTTGACCTAAAGGACACCCCACTGTCCAGCTGTAAGTTAAACTGATACACTGATGGAAGCAGTTTTGTCCAAAATGGAGTCCGAGGGGCAGGGGCAGCAGTGGTCGACCAAGAAGGAAACACGGTATGGAGCAGCACCCTCCCACCCGGAACCTCAGCCCAAAAGGCAGAATTAATTGCCTTGGCTGAGGCCCTGGAAAGGGCAGAAGGAAAACGAGTCAATATCTACACCAATACCCGCTATGCTTTCGGTACCATCCACGTCCACGGAGCCATCTATCATGAAAGGGGATTTCGCACAGCAGAAGGGAAAGGCTTAAAAAACCTGGCCGAAGTCCAGCGTCTATTAATAGCAGTGGAAAAACCGAAGGCAGTGGCAGTGATGTATGTCCCAGGCCATCAGTCTGCCAAGACTCTGGAAGCTGTCGGTAACAACAGGGCAGATCAAGAAGCTAGGAGAGCAGCAATGATGAGTCCCTCTGTGGTCGCGGCTATAGATGTGCCTGTCCCAGAGCTCCCTTCACTACCTCCCCGACCAGAGTACTCCTCAGAGGATTTCACTTGGATGAGAGCCCACTCCCTCACTAGAATGGAGAAGCGACTTGGAAGGCAAGCTAATCCTGCCCGAGAAACTCGGCCAATTCCTGTTGGCTAACTTACATAAGTCCACCCACTTGGGGTGGAGAAAGTTGCTAGACTTGCTGACATCTGCACAACTCTGATTTCCGAACCAGACCGCGGCCGTCCGTCAGATTGTGGAGGATTGTGCTAGCTGTACAGCTATGTAACCAGGACGAAGGGAGGGGCACCACACAGGTATTCGGGAATGGGGGAGGGCCCCAGGAAGAAGCTGGGAAGTGGATTTTACCGAAGTAAAACTAGGGAAGTTTGGGTACAAATATTTGCTAGTGTTCATAGATACCTTCTCAGGCTGGGTGGAGGCTTTTCCTACAAAGAGGGAGATGAGTCAGGTAGTGGCAAAAGCCTTACTAGAGGAAATCATACCCAGGTACGGGGTGACTGAGGCAATTGGGTCAGATAACGGTCCGGCTTTCGTTAGTAAAGTCCTGCAGGGACTAGCCCAGGCTATGGGGGCCAATTGGAAACTACATTGTGAATATAACCCCCAGAGCTCAGGGCAAGTAGAAAGGATGAATCGGACACTAAAGGAGACTTTAGCCAAATTGGCCCTGGAGACTGGCGGTGATTGGGTGACACTCCTTCCCTTGGCCATCTTCTGAGTCCGGAACTCCCCTTATGTCCAGGGGCTAACCCCCTTTGAGATCCTGTATGGGGCTCCACCCCCCATCATTCAAAGGACCTTAAGCCCGAGACTAGGTGATCTGGCCCCAAATTACCTGACTATGCTACAGGCTCTTGCTAAGGTGCAACAACAAATATGGCCCTTAATTCAAGCATACCATACTACTGAGAGGATCCCAACTCCGGAACATGGCATAGTCCCGGGTGACATGGTATGGGTTAAAAGGCATCAGTCCAAAACCCTAGAGCCTAGATGGAAAGGACCTTATGTTGTACTGCTTACTACCCCCACTGCCCTCAAGGTCGATGGAATTGCACCATGGGTACACCACTCCCATGTGAGACGGGCACATCCTCAGGAGGAGCAGGGAAATTGGACCGCACGACAGCATCCCACAAATCCACTCAAGCTCCGGCTGATACGGGATGCTCCGGAAAACGAAAACACACCCCAGATGCTCCACAGCCCTCCTAGAATGGGATCATCACCTGGGTCCACTACACCCACATCAGGCCGGCGGACCCGGTAGCTGTGAAGGAAGACTTCCTGCCAACAAGAAGGGTGTCCCACCACAAGGACAATTCCTTCAAACTCAAACTCCAGCAAACTGGACCTCGGTAACCTTATTCCTTTTTCTAACCCTGTCCACCACTTGCTTGGGGTATACAAATCCACATCAACCTTTTAATCTGACCTGGATGATTGTAGATGTATCCACAGGAGACATTTTTAACCAGACCTCCAAGGTGACCCCTCCCAGCCCCTGGTTCCCAGAATTATACTTTGACTTAAGGGCCTTATTCACTGGCAGGGGACAATGGGATTTGTGCCAAAGTTACTTCTATGTCTGCCCCGCTCCCCAACCCAACCACAGAAAAAAATGCGGAGGAATTGCAGACTATTATTGTAAGTCATGGGGTTGTGAGAGCTCAGGGGACATATGGTGGCCACCCCCCAAACAGGGGGACCTTATTCAGTTAAGTAGAGTCTCTCAATCTGGTATTACATACCACCAACCTAGACCTATAAATAAGGGATGCCCAACTCCCCCCAATTGTAATCCCATTATAATAAATTTCACTGATTTAGGAAAAAAGGTGACAAATTGGGAATTGGGTAAATCCTGGGGAGTCAGACTCTACAAAACAAATCATCCAGGAGCCCTTTTTACCTTGCGGCGTGTGTGACAACCAGTCTCTACTCTAACAATAGGACTTAATCTTGTGTTAAGGCCTAATCCTGTGTTAAAGCCAGAGCTGTCTGAGGCAAAATTGGTTCCACGCACAAATCCCCGGACGCCCCAGAACACCACTCCCAATGACACTCAGAATCCCAAAGCAACACCCCCAGAACCCACAACCACCGTTCCCTTCACTGTACCACCTAGCCCCCTGGAGACCTTGCTGTTTGCTACATTTGAGACCTTGAATAGGACAGCCCCTAATCTAACTGAGGCTTGCTGGCTTTGCTACAGCACTTCGCCCCCTTTCTACGAGGCTATTGGAATCAATTCCTCTTTTGTAGTCAACCCCACCACTCCAACGGGTTGGGAGGCCCGACCCGCTGGCCTGACCATGGCTCAGGTCAGTGGCCAAGGGACTTGTGTAGGGCAGGACCCAAAAGGAAATAAAAAATTGTGCGCTACTATAATTGAGCACCCAAACTGGAATGCCTCCCGTTGGATAACCCCGGCCGGAGGTGCCTGGTGGGTGTGCTCGCTGAACGGGCTGACCCCCCACTTGGCTGGATCGGTCTTTAATGCATCCTGGGAATTCTGCCTGATGGTGATAGTGGTGCCTAGAATCCTCTACCATCCAGCTGAATATCCCATTCTTTACTGGTCTGACCGACCCCGGGCAAAAAGGGAGCCCATTACCACCCTAACCATCGCTACCCTATTTGGAATAGGCCTGGCAGGGGCAGGTACCGGCATAGCCTCTCTGGCCACTCAGCACTCTGGCCTCACCTCCCTCAGGGTGGCCATCGATGAGGACCTAGACCGTATTGAAAAATCCATTAGCCACCTTGAAAAGTCCCTAACTTCCCTATCCGAGGTAGTCCTCCAGAACTGGAGGGGACTGGACCTACTGTTCCTTATGAATGGTGGCCTCTGTGCGGCTCTAGGGGAGGAATGTTGCTTTTACGCCGACCACACCGGGGTTGTTTGAGACTCTATGTCCAAACTTCGGGAAGGCCTAGAGCAACGAAAAGGGGAAAGAGAGGCCAGGGAAGGCTGGTTCGAATCTTGGTTCAACCAGTCCCCTTGGTTAGCTACCCTCCTGTCTGCACTAGCAGGGCCGATAGTAATCCTCCTGTTACTGGTCACCATAGGATCTTGTATTCTAAACCGACTTGTGACTTTCATCAAAAACCGAATTAACACTGTTCAACTTCTGGTCCTCCGCCAACAATACCAGGCACTTCATCCCCTTGAGAATGATTCCTCAATATAGCCCAAAGAAAAGGGGTGAATGAAAGGATGTGCCCTTCGCCCCAGCAGATCCCCATAGCAGAAACCAGTAAAGCCAGTACAGGATGCCCTGTGCAGGATAAGACAAACAGGATGGGGGCAGGTGGAATGTGAGGAATGTGAGGAATGTGAGCAGATTGCGAAAGACTAGAAGTACGTGCAAGATGTGCCCTGCCTGCTTGCTAAATGTAACCACGTGCGCAAATACTGACCCTTGAATCTATAGGCTAAGAAGTAATGTACTCTTAAATGGATAGGCTGGAAATGTATGTGGTGTTACAAACTCATTGGCTATGAACTGTGCGGGCTTTTTCTGTAACGGCCTGTAGGGGCCTATATAAGATCTTTCCTAAAGAGGCTCAGGGTCTTGTCTGCCCGATCGGACCTGTGTGTCTGTGTGGGAGCTTGACCCTGGCTTGCCAGCTCAATAAACTCTGCTTTGTTGATTGCATTCACGCGTGACTCTCTGTCTCTCGGAGGAATAGGATTCTCGGACCCTAACATTATGAAAATGGAAAAATGAGACCTGCTGAAACTATTCTAAGAATGGGGGGAGAGAGGGATAAAGGAAAGTGATGGAGGGTGAATTCAACTAAAATATATTGTAAGTACTTTTGTAAATGTCATAATGTAACCCCTGTACAACAATAATATGCTCATAAAATAAATTTAAAAAAGAAAAAAACGGAATTTATTTCACATATATATTTAAACTGTTGATTAAAAACACTTTTTAGCAGATGGTCAAAATCATTAACTAGAGTTATTTTATACTTTAAGCATGGATGAACTTATATGCTTTCACTATGGATTTTATAGTTTGCTCTCTTTAGGTTCCTGTTTTCTATTTTTGTCTGTCCTATCTTTTTCTTCACTTATTTCTGATATGGGTTTCCTTGCTGCATATATAAAATACTTTTGATTATGCCTTATTTTGTAAAGAAAACAGCTATGATAAATGGTTCATGGGTAAATTTTACTGATTGCAGTTATTTCAAATCATAGCTTACTGAATGGTGGTTTAAAAACTATCAAAGCATCTCAGATATGAACATGAATGTGTACCTGTTTCATAGGTGCCTACTGGAGTGATTGACTTTCCATAGTTCAGTGGTAAAAATAAGAGGAAAGCTATCCAGACATGAGTAAAAAGATATTAAAATATTTAAAAATGAATTTTAAAGACATAATTGTTAATATTTAATTATTAACCTTGATTTACCTGTATATTTCACTATGTATATATATTTGTAAATATGTATAATCATGTTCAAATAAAATATGTTTAGAAATAAACTGGTAATGCATGATATTCATAAGCCCAGGAAAAATGACATTTTGCAAGTAGAGAGTAAAATATTTCTTAAGGTCATTTAAACTTAAGAGGAGGAACACACATAATAAAGACATATAGAGCATTATAGGATTTTTCCTGAGTCATTATCCTTTCTTTACTGATATTAAAATATTCTTAGTAATTGCACAAGTGAAAGTTTCTTTAGAGTTCAAACCCTCCTTATCATGATCACAAAGGGGTTTGTCTACATGAGCACTCCTTGTATAGTCTGTAAAGGAGGAAGGATGGATTCATCTATTGTATTCTTCAAGGGAACATAGTAAAATAATAAATGACAAGTAACAATCATTTCCATCCCCACGATTATGTAAATGTTCCCTAGGAGGACGTTTATTATTAATACTGTCATTAAAGTCACCCTTCCTTCTGTTGATTAGGGCTGAATGCCTTTGAATACCTGATTACTAAGCACTTCATAAGATGTAACATGAGATGCTATCAGTCAGCACAGCTGAGGAAATGTCACTGTGGAATTTCTTTGTTGTAAGCAATATTTTAAGTCAAATATTCTAATACATCCATCAGTTGTGCTGAGCACTTCTGGCATCATAAGTAGTAATGGCTCTTACAACAAATCTGAAGCAAATTACTATTCTTTGAATCATGTTAATGGTTATCTAAAGCATTACTCAACATGAGGTTATTTTAGTTAATGACACAAATGAGTATACAAAACCATTGTGTTATACACACTGGAACTGGAAATATAAGGAGATATTCTTTTCAACACAATTTTATGCAAATTTTGATGGTAAAATTATGAATTATTCAAGCATATTTTTGGGCAAATGGCTCTCTCTATTGCCAAGAATAATCTTAAACTAAGAATACATATTAGTTGTAACAAATATGTACAATTTTATAAACATAAACTGTATTGTAATTCATTTTCTTGATTTTGCATGAATTACTCCTGATAACAAATAGTTGAATGAACACCAGCATAATATATCCTGTCCAGTTAACTTTTCAAAACAGGTAATCAAAACCAAAACTGATTGTATCACTTTAACTGTATTTAATCAAATAGTCTAATCATTCCTCTACTCTGTGCCAGAGACCACAGAAGGACTGTGATGAAAGGAAACAAAGGTAGGGAATATGGCTACTCTTTTCAATGGGCTTATTGTCTTGGATGACAATAGTTTGCAAAGAATTTAGAAATCAACTCCAAAAGAATAGCAGATAAAAATTAGAGGAATTGAATTCTATACAGATGATGATAGAATAAGGGAAAGCTATTTGAAGGTTTCATTAATCAGATGAATTATGCTTACCTTTGTTTAAAAGGTATTCATGGAGAAGAATGGATGGGAATGAGCTCTTTGAAGATTTTGAAATAACAAATTTTTTAGAAACTTTCAGGAAAGTTATTTGTGTGATACCAGTGAATAAACTGAGGTGATAAGAACAAAGGGATTTTGGTAGAAAGATATGAGAAGGATGGAATAGGTAAACAGGCCACTTAGAGGAAGGTGATATCACAACAAAATGAGCAGTGGAAGATTGATAATGTAAAACAGTTTTACAGTTTCTCTGCTCAAAGGCATAATAGTTATAAATATATAATGCTTTCACTTCAATAAGATTTTTCGGATGTTGAATAATATTTATTAGATGCTGTGAATAACATTTATTAAATACCTGATACTTTTCTAAGATTTTTGCAAAAATCAACTTAATTCTAAAAACAGAAACAAATATAAAAAAAATTAAGTAGATATTATTGTTCCCATTATAAAAATGTGACACATTGACCAAAGTTGCATAGCTTTTGAATAAGTGCACATATATTTAAAGAAAGCAATTTGGCACCCAAATTTTATACTTTATTTATTTACTTTTTGGCTGTACCAGGTTTTGAACTCAGAGTCTTGTCCTTGCTTGCAGATGATCTATCACTTGAGCCACATCCTAGTCCTTTTATGCTTTCAGTTATTTTTCAGATAGGGTCTTGTAAATTTGCCAAAGGCCAGTCTCAGACAGTGATCATCCTACCTACTCCCTCCAGAGTAGATGGGATCATAGGCAAATCCTACCACATCTTGGGTATTGCTAACTTTTTGCTCTGGTTTGGCTTAAACTATGATCTTCCCCATTTCCACCACTTGAGTAGCTGGTATTACAGATGTGAGCCACTGCACCTTATTGTCCAGTTTTAATACTTTTAACCATTATTGTAATGTTACTTTTCTATTGTGAGACCATGTTTGAAAATACATGAAATAATATTTTATTAAGTCATCACCATGCAAACACTCTATGTTAAAAAGAACACGGGGGAATCCAAGATGTTGGATAGGAGAGAGAACCAGAATTCCTGAACTCCACAATTTCTGAAACCACATGGAGTTGTGGTAGCTACATTTGGGTAATTCTGATTCTCTTTAGCCAACTAAATAACCACCAATATGTAGGATACACATAAAATTCAAGGACTGACTCTTAAAACAGCTTTCAATTGCACCTAACAGCTGGGGAAATCTTTGCATGGCACAGCCAGTAGGGCATGTCTGCCATGGAAAAACCTCTGTTTCCTCTCCCCACCTCCCCCCCTCTTTTTTTCTTTCCTTGCAAAAAGCAGAACACAGGGGATCAAATAGAACTGAACTATGCAATGTACTGGACACCTAACTTGTGTTAAGCCTACATATACCCTGCCAGCCTGGATTCTGTCCCAGTGAACCTCTGCTTTGGGAGAAGATGCTAGCACTTTTTCCCACCAACCTGGATGCAAATCTGCCTGTGTGAATCTGCAAATCTAACAGATGAGCACCATATGCCCTCCTGGGAACATAATTCAGCTCATCACATGGGCAGATTGTGCTTCCACATACCCTCAAGGAAACTGAATGACATAGACAGTGAATATAATTCACTACTGTCAGTGAGGTTGGGGTGGAACACTGAACCAACTTCAGAGAGTGGGGATGGGGCAAGTAGCTGAACTCTGAGAGTGAGGGAAGGGTGAGGAATGAATGCTGAGAATGGGGTGGGACAAGAAGCCAACCTACCAGATGGGGGGGGCACTGAGATAACCTCCTGGGACTATGAGTGGTGCACAACTATGGCTCACAAGCCAGCCTTCTGGTGAGACCAATTCAGAGATCTCACCTTCATCAGATGGCCCATCAGACAAAGGAAAACAGGACTAAAATAACCCCAGCCAAATTCCTGCCAAGCTGTTGCCAAAGAGGGGAAGCATCCCTCTCCACACAGCCCAGAATACCAACCTTCAGCAGACATAGGGACAATGAGAAGGACCCAGTCATAAGTGCCAGTAGTTGGACTTTGATGCCAAAGAAGTAAGACCAGAACTTTTGCTGAACTGATTTTGGTATTGCTTTTGTTATTGTTGATTTCTTTTTTAGTTTATTCCATTTTTCGTTTTTATTCTTTTTTTGTTTCAAATTTCCCCATTTTTATTTAATATTTTCAATTTTATTGCTACTATGTTCTTATCTCTATTCTTACTGTCTTCACTTCTTCTCTTTTTCTTGAGCTATGACCCATTGTTCTCTCCCCAACAAATATTTTCTGCCCCTTTTCATCCACTCTCTCCCCTTGATTTCACCTTCCCCTCCTCACCTTCTGCTATCTTTCACCCCACTACCCCTCCCTCTTCCACACTTACCACCTGCTGATTAGTCTACTGTACCAACCTTACATACCCCTATCCTATCACAATCCCTGACACAGCAATCCCCACTACAACAGCTGAACTACACCCTCACATACACAAGACACCGAAAAGTTTATAGCCCCCTTACTTCTTCCCCCATTCCTTCCCCCCATTGCACCCCCTTCCAATGCCACCTTTTCAAATTACCCAAGTATCTACCTCTATCCAAACAACCATTACCCTCCTCCCAATTCCTACTGTTTATAGATATTATCACCAAGGGGTTCTCTGCATAATACCTAAACAACTGGTCTGGAATTGAACTTGTGAATTTGTTATTGCTAATTTACAGTGCCAGGTCAGGGACAGAAATAGCACATCAACCTAGATAATGACTAAGCCTGTCACAACACAGTAATTAATTCAAGGGAAAGCTAACAAGTGATCAAAACTCCCAACTAGCCAATTGATAACATAGGAGAACAGCACATAATAGAAGCATGGGGTAAAGAAGTAGGCAGAGGATTTCCAACCCTCAAAAGACCAAATATTCAATAGACAGAAATGAAAAAAATGAATACCCAGTTCTTGACACCAACAGAATGATGATAGATTTTACCTATCAAAACATCACAAATAAAAAAAACATGAGAAGACACAGAAACAACTAAATGAACTCAAAGAGTATGCCAACAAACTTCAAAGTGAAACAAAGGAGACTATACAAAAAGAGAGAGATGAAATAAAGGAGATAATATAAGATATGAAAGAAAAGTACAACAAACATATGGAAAACCTCAGAAAAAAGAATCAAAAAGAAATAAAAAGTCCCATAAATCAAATAAAAAATATAGTGGAAAGACACTCCAGCATACTAGAACAAGTGGAAGAAAGAATATTGGGGCTCAATGACAAAACACAAATTAAAGAAAAACAAAAGAACTTTTAGACAAAAGACTCAACAGCTGCAAAGGGAATATGCAAGAACTCAGCTACTCCATAAAAATACCAAGCCTGTGAATCATGGGCATTGAAGAGGAGAAGAGGTAGAAGCCAAATGGATATGTAATATATTGAACAAAATAATAGCAGAAAATTTCCCAAATCTCTAGAAAGAGTTGCCAATTCAGGTACAGGAAGCCTCAAGGACACCAAACAGACTTGACCAAAATAGAACCTCTCCATGGCATATTATCATTAAAATAACTAGCACAGAGAACAAAGAAAGATTACTGAAGGCTGTAAGAGAGAAAAGAGAAACAAAAACAACAACAAAAAAACCCCAAATAAATGTAAACCCATCAAAATAACAGCAAATTTCTCAACAGAAAACTTAAATACAAAAAGGGCATAGAGTGAGGTATTTTGAGCACTGAAAGAGAACAACTTCAGTCCTACAATACCCTAACCAAAAAAACTATGATTCAAAATTGTCAGAGAAATAAGTCTTCCATGATAAAAAGAAATGTATGACCACCAAGCCACTACTACAGGAGATGCTGAAGGAAATCCTACACACAGAAGATGGAAACAAACATAATCACTTAATGACAAGAAGTATTACAGCTCAGTAGAAGACAGACAAGTGCTCAGAGAGAAGTATTGATGAGGCTGCACACACTCAAATCCTTAATCAACAAAAACACAACCAAATGGCAGGAATCACTGCATACCTCTCAATATTAACATTAAATATTAATGAACTCAAAAACCCCATAAAAAGACATCATTTGGCAAACTGAACTAAGAAGAAAGATCTAATAATCTGTTGTTTACAAGAGACTCACCTTATTGACAGAAACAAACACTGGCTTACAGTGACAGACTGGAAGAAGATTTGCCAAGTTAATGTCTATCCCCCAAAAAGACAGGAGTAGCAATAATTATTTTAGACAAAGTGGAATTCAAACTTACATTAGCCAAAAGATGCAAAGAAGTTTGTTTCATGTTTACAAAAAGAGCAATACATAAAAAGGAAATAAATAACAATTATCAACTTATATGCACCCAATGTTAGTGCACCAAACTTCATTAAACATACACTTAAGGACTCAAAATCACACACAGACCTCAACACAGTGTTAATGGGAGATTTTAATACCCCTTTATCACCAATAGATAGGTCTTCTGACAAAAAGTCAACAGAGAAATCCTAGAACTAAGTGACTTCATAGATCTAATGGACCTGGCAGATGTCTATAGAATATTCCACCCAACAATAGCACAATATACATTCTTCTCAGCAGCCTAGAGAACTTTGTCCAAAGCAGAACATATCTTAGGGCACAAAGTAAGTCTCAACTAATATAAGAAAATAGAAATGAAACCCTGCATTCTATCTAATCACAATGCAATAAAACTAGAACTCAACAACTAAAGCATCAGCAGAAAACTTGCAAACCACTGGAGGCAGAACAGCAAATAGCTCAACAATAAGTGGATCATGACTAAATAAAGGATGAAATCAACATAGTCCTGGAATTTAATGAGAATGAAAGAACAAACTATCAGAAGCTATGTGACATAGCAAAGACAGTCATAAGAGGAAAGTTTATAGCCATGAGTACATATATTAAAAGGAGAGAAAGATCTCAAATAAATGACCTAAGGTTACATCTCAAACTCCTAGAAAAACAAGAATAAGCTAAGCCCAAAATAAACAGGAGAGAAATAATAAAAATAAGGGCCAAAGTGAATGAAATAGAGAAAAAAAAAGCCACACAGAGAATTAATGAAACAAAAAGCTGGCTCTTTGAAAAAGTAAACAATATTGACAAACCCCTGGCAAATCTGAATAAAATGATAAAAGAAAACATCCAAGTTAATAAAATAAGAAATGAATAGGGGAGGTAACAACAAATACCAGGGAAATCCAGGGAATCATCAGGCATTACTTTGAAAACCTATATTCAAATAAATTAGAGAATCTAGAAGAAACTAACAAATTTCTAAATACATATGACCATCTAATACTGAACAAGAGGATATTAATCACCTAAACATGTCTGTAACTCACAATGAAATGGAAGTAGTAATAAAGAGTCACCCAAAAAAGAAAAGTCCAGGACCTGAAGGATTCTCCATTGACTTCTACCAGACCTTTAAAGAAAAGTTAATACCAACCCTCCTTAAACTTTTCCATGAAATAGAAAGGGAAGGAACACTGCCTAACTCATTTTATGACACCAGTATTATACTCATCCCCAAACCAGAGAAGGACACATCCAAAAAGAGAACTATTGCCAATCTCCTTAATGAACATAAATGCAAAATCCTCAATAAAATAAAACCAAAACAAATCATACAACATATCAGAAGGATGATATACCGTGACCAAATTGACTTCATCTCAGTGATGCAAGAAATGGTTCATCATAGCAAATTGTTAAATGTAATACATCATTTTAACAGAAGCAAAACCAAAAACCACTTGTTCATATCAATAGATGCAGAAAACGCCTTCTATAAAATTCAACCCCATTTCGTGATAAAAGCTTTATGAAACTAGAAAAAGAAGGAATGTACCTCACTGTAATAAAGGCTATACATGACAAACCTGTAGCCAACATCATACTTAATGGGAAAAAATTGAAACAATTTCCCCTAAAGTCAGAAAGAGACAAAGTTCCACTTTCTCCACTTCTATTCAACATAGTCTCCTAGCCAGAGCAATTTATTTTTTTTTTATTATTTTTTATTATTTTTATATTTATTGCTCTCCTAGCCAGAGCAATAAGGCAGGAAGAAATAAAAGGCATACAAAGAGGTAAAAGGAAGTCAAACTATCCCAATTCTCAGATGACATTGTTACATCTAAAAGATACAAAAACTGCACAAAAAATCTCATAGACACCATACACAGGTTTAGCAAAGCAGCAGAATACAAGATCAACTTACAAAAGTCAGTAGCCTTTCTATACACCAACAATGAACAGATTGAGAATGAACATAAGAAAACAATTCCATTTAGAGTAGTCTCAAAAAAAGTCAAATACTTAGGAATGAACTTAACAAAGGATATAAATGACCTCTGCAAGGAAAATTACAAACCATCAAAGAAAGAAATTAAAGACTATAGAAGATGGAAATATTTCCCATGCTCATGGATTGGCAGAATCAGCATAGTAAATATAGCTTTAGTACCAAAAGAAATCTACATATTCAGTACAGTTCCCATGGAAATTCCAATCACATACATCACAAAGATTGACAAATCAACCCTAAAGTTTATCTGGAAACCAATACTAAGCAAAAAGGGTAATGCTGGATGTAACACAATAGCTGACTTTAAACTACATTACAGAGCCTTAGTAATAAAAACAACCGGGTAATGTTACAAAAACAGATATGAACACTACAGGAATAGAATAGAAGATCCAGATATGAATCCATGCAGGTACGCCCATGTAATATTTGACAAAGGTGTCAAAAACATATGATGTAGAAAAGACAGCCTCTTCAACAAATGTTGCTGGAAAAAATATCTGCCTACAGAAAATTGAAATTAGATCCTTGTTTATCACCCTGTACAAGTATCAACTCAAAGTTGTTTAAAGAAGTTAATTTCAGACTTGAAACCTTGAAATTAGTACAGAACGAGCAAGGAATACACTGGAAGCAATAGGCATAGGCATGGACTTCCCCAGTAGAACTCAAGCAGCTCAGCAACTAAGAGAAAGGATGGACAAATTGGACTACATGAAATTATAAAGCTTTTGTACAACAAAAGAAATCATCTCTGAATTGAAAAGACCACCCACAGAAAAGGAAAAAATCTTTGTTACCTATACATCTGACATGGGATTGCTAACCAGACTATACAGGGAGGTCAAAAACTAAACTTTCAAATAATCAATGACCCAATGAAGAAATGGGCAAATGAATTGAACTGAACAGAGCCTTTTCAAAGGAAGAAGTGCAAATGGTTAAAAAACACATGAAAAAATGCTCACCATCCCTGGCTATAAAAGAAATGCAAAAAAACTACATTAATCTTCCACCTCACTTGTGTTAGAATAGCTAACCTCAAGAACACAAATGAAAACAAATGTTTGCAAGGATATGGGGAAAAAGAATCCTTATACACTCATGGTGGGAATGTAAACTAGTACAACCATGATGGAAAACAGTAGCAGGGCTGTTAAAAAGCTAAAATTAGACCTGCCATATGATTCAGCAATACCACTCCTAAGGATATTTCCAAATGATCGTGAGTCCACTTACAATAAAAGAACCTGTGCATCCATGTTTATTGCAACACTTCTCACAATAGTTAAGCTATGGAAACAGCCAAGATCCCCACTATTGATGAATGGACTAAGAAAATTTGGTATTTATATCCAATGAAATTTTACTCAGCCACAAAAAAGAATGAAATTTTGTCATTTGCAAGTAACTAGATGGAACTGTAGAACATCCTTTTAAATGAAGTTAGCCAGGTTCAGAAGGTCAAAAGCTGCATGTTCCTTCTCATTTGTGGAATATAGACCTAACACTATAAAATACTGGTCACAGTAAGAGGAGGTCACATATGAGAGGGGTAGAGGAACTAAGAACCTGTAAAGGGTTGATATACTCACTATTCAAGAATGAATATAGAAATCTTAAACTGACAAAAGTACATAAGAAAGCAGCTAAGGTAGAATGAAGAAAATTAGAGAAGATATATCAATTGGAGTTATAATTCTGACATACATGAAAATATCACAAAGAAACTCTCTGTGTAGCTACCTTTATCTCAAGCTGAAATGTCGTGTTTTTTCATTTTATCTCATTTTCTTTTTTCTCCTACAAAATCAGAGAACAGAAGCATGGAACAAGTTCTGCCCTGTGGAGAGGGCTGGCAATAGTGGAAGGGGGGAGGTGATGGGGAAAAGGGGTATGAGCACAGTATAAAAAATGTACACACATGTAAGTAAATGAAAAAATTATAACTGTTAAAACTACTCCAGGAACTGGTGGTACAGGAATGATGGAGAATGGTAGAGGAGGTGAATTTATGTGTGATACATTTGATAAAGTGGAGGACCTGTGTAAATGCCACAATGTATGCATCACAACAATAAAGGAAAAAAGAATACACAGTCAGTGATTTGTGGAAATTGTCTTCTAGTTATTCATATGTAGGCTGCCTGAATTTACAAGTTCTGTGTGAATGCTTCTCATGTAATAAAATAATCAGACACTTTTAATGCTATTAAATGTGTTATCCAAAGTTATATTATTATTTCCTGCCATTGTTTATTTTATTTATCAACATAACAAATAGCTAATAAACAGTTATGATCAAAGTACTATACAAAACATTAGAAATATTAAATAAGTTTAGATGCAAGCCAGATGTGGTGGTACACAGCCATAATTCTACGCAAGAGGTGGAGGCAGGAAGATGATGAGTTCTAGGCCAGTTTGGGAAAAGGTAAAAGACCTTGTCTCAGAAACAAAATAGAAACATAGCACAAAAGGTAGGAAAAAACCTTGAGGATATAGGCATAGACATCATTTTGAGTGGGAATCTAATAGCTCAGAAGATAAAAGCAAATGGGATTGCATTGAGTTGTAAAGCTTCCTTACATCAAAAGAAATAATTAACAGATTGAAGTGACAATCTAGAGAATGGGAAAAATTTTGTTATCAAGTCATTGGTCAAGAGATTGATATCCAGAATACATAAAGTGCTCCAAAAAACAGATGCTTTTGGCTCAGCACAGCCCTGTTGCTATCCCTGGAGGAATGTGCTCCAGAGCCACCATCTCAGGCCTGGACACCTACAGGAAGGCTTCAACGATATAGTCAACAACTGATTAGACCAGTTATTTGATAATGAATCCCACCAGTGTGAGGTGCTGAAGGTAGCAGAGCACAAGATAAAAGAAGCCAGTGTGGGCTGTGTTGGGGGCCCCAGGGCCAAAAGTGGAGCTAAAGCTAGCCCAGACCAACTCCAACTCAACAGGCAAACAGCGGCATAAAGAGTCCCAGAAACACCTCAAGAACCCATTGTCCCCAACAAGGCTGTTGTAACTTACAAGAAAGAGGAGATGCAACTGTCCATGGAACTCAAGCAAGAGGAAATTAGATGTGTTAGAAGAAGACCTGATCAACAACTTCAGGGTAAAGGGAAAATACTTGATAGAAAACCAGAAAGGTGACTTCCTTGTGAAAGAAGATTTGAAAAGCCACTTGAAGATACTGGTGAAGGAGGTGAATTTTCAGTTGATAATCCAATAATTGACTGAACTCTTCAAGACCATGGTGGTCTTGGAAGGGGTCGAGAAGGCTGTGGATGAGGAATGGGCCCAGGAAATGGATTTGATTATTGTGACACTGTTAGGTATTGTGGAAGTGGCAGATCTTTTTCACATTACAGTGTCACTAAGCATGAGGCCAAATGTGGAGGTAGCATATCTCAGAACTGGGGACCTGTTAAACATGAATAACTGACTTGGATAAATCAAATGTGAATGAGGAACTAGTTGAAGGTGAAGAAAATCCTGTGCCAGACACTGAAAATATGAATTTGAAGAGATTAAGGAAGAAGGTCCAAAAGAGATGACTTTGGATGAATGGAAGGCTATTCAAAATAAAGACTGGGCAAAAGTGGAATATCCAAAAACCAAATGAAGGTGCTGATGGGCAGTGGAAGAAGGAATTTGTTCTTCATAAATCAAAGAGTGAAGAGGCTCATGCTGATGATTCTTTTATGGACCATCATTTCCGGCACTCAGAAAAGGATATAACGTCTCAGCTGGAGATCAATTTTGGAGACCTAGGCCACCCAGGATGTGGTGGCAGGGGTGCACATTACAGACTTGGGTATGGTGGACATACAAATCATGACAATAAGACTGACAAGTCAAGTGCTTCTTCTTCTGATGTGGATGACCCAGAGGTATTACCAGTTCTGGCTTACCTGGATAGCAGAAAATAACCCTGTTTCCTTTCTGGATCCTACTGTTCTATGCTTTTTGCATACTTAAGGATTACAGATGACTGAGAAATTAAAAACAAAATGACTGTCATTCATTCCATTCACACCTAAAGACTGAATTTTATCTTCTTTGAAAATGAACTTCTGTCCTGCACAGAAGTAAAAATATGGTAGTCACTTTTGTATTTAGAAATATTTATGAGGTATGTTTTCATAATTTTCAGAGATTTTGCATTCTTCATGAATACTTTTATATTGTTGTTTGCAAATATGCATTTCCAAACTTGAAATATAAGTTGGTGAACACACACACACACTCACACATACACACACACACACAAATATCCTATCAATAAATGGGCAAATGAATTGAACAGTTCTCAAAAGAAGTACAAATGGCCAATAAATATATGAAGAAATGTTTGATATCATCATCCATAACAGAAATGTAAATCATAGTGACATTGAGATTCTATGTCACACCAGTCAAAATAGCATTTAAGAGAGGAAACAAAACAAAACAACACCAACCAAAAAAAAAATCTCAAATGCTATTGATGATGGGTAAGGTGTAACCTTATACACTATTGGTGGAAATGTATACTAGTGAGCCACTATGCAAATCATTCTGGAGTTTTCTCAAAAAACTAAAAATACAACTACCATATGACCCTGCTATACTTCTCCTGGGCATTTGTCCCAGAAGAAATGTAAATCAGCATACAATAGAGACACCTGCATGCCCATGGTTATTACACCATTATTCACAATAGTTAAGGTATAGAGTCAGCCTAGGTGTTCATCAACCAGTAAATGAATAAAAAAATGTGGAACATATAAAGTGTAGGGTTTCATGTGCCCGTAAAGAGGAATGAAATTATGTAGCTTGCATACAAATGGAGCTGGAGATCAGCATGCTAAGCAACATATGTTAGACTCAGAAAGACAAATATCACGTTTTCTCTTATTTCAAATTGAGAACTAAATATCAAAACAAAACAAAATTGAAGATGTGAATGTAAAGGGGAGACTACTTTAGGGGGGACATAGTTGGGAGGGAGCAAGAAAGGAGAGGGTGTTGGGGGATGAATAGAATCAAATTATATTGTGTGCATGCATGAAAATAGAATAAAGAAACATGTTAAAAATACTTTTTAAAATTGCACTAAAGGGCTGGGAGTGTGACTCAACTGTAGAGCACTTGTGTTACATGTGTTAGGCCTTGGATTCAATCCCCAATACCAAAAAAAGATAAAGGGAAAGAAACCTTAAAATAAGACATCCAAGTAAGAAAAGTGAGGTGAAATTATTACTGTTTACTAATGACATGACCTTATATTCAGAAAATCCTAAAGATTACACTAAAAACTTAGAATGGTAAATGAGTCAGTGAAATTACAGGATGCAAAACCAACTTGCAAAAATCTCTAGTTTTTCTATATAACAACAACAAACTAAGAAATTAAGAATGTTTTCTCATTTAAAACAGAATCAGTAGCTAGGTTACAGCTCAGTGGTAGAGTGCTTGCTTAACATGTGTGAGGCACTCCCCACAACAGCAAAAATAAACAAACTAACAAATAAATAAATTAAAAAAGAAAATAGAACAAAATTTAGAAATAAAATAATAAGTTTCAAGGACAGAAAAGATGTGTAAAACATTGATAAAAAAATGAAGATAATTCAAACACATGGAAAGTTAACCTATGTTCTTGGCATGGAAGATCATTAATATGAAAATATTACCCAATGCAAGCTTCTAATGTAATGTAATCCTTATCAAAATTCCAGTGTGATTCTCCACATATATGAAAAAACAATCCCAAAATTTGTATGGAAAAACATGACATCCCAAGGCAATCTTGAACAAAAGTAACACCTTCATTGTCAATACCTTCATGTCTTAGTAATGTCTGTATTTAAAATACAAATATTTTAGATTCAGTAGTTTGTAGAATAGCCCACACTCTCTTGCATCTCTCTCTCTCTCTCTTCATTCTCAATCATTCTCTTTTCTATCTCACTATAGTTAGCATTCATTTATTTATCCATAATGAATTTGACCAACCTTTTTAAATTTAAATTTCCTATTATTATTCTTCATTCATCCTCTGTTGGGCTTTCCCTCCTGCACTTCCTGAATTTTATTCATTCCCTATATCTATTCTGAATTTCATAAATATTTAGTCTTTCAACAGACTGTTAAACTTCATTATAAATATTTTTTATTTCCTTTTAAGGGCTGTCTGCCAAAATGTTGCCTAGTCATTCCCAAATATGTTAGTGTAAACCTCCTATAAATTAGGGATATTCTCCCATATAACTGCAAAACATTTACAAAAATGCAGACACTGACACTGACATATTACTGCTACCTATCTAATCCTCAGACTCCACTCAGGTTTTCCCAATTATGTATACCTTATTCAGAATGGCTAAAATCCAAATAAATTACCTCAAAACAGGTTACTCATCAAAATAAAGTATAAATATTACATTGATTACTAAAGCTAAAATATGTGCCAGATAACTGAGCATTTGACAAGTTGTCCACTATAGGAAGTTAAACTTCATAAGGGCCCAAGGTATCTTTGTTTTGTTTAGTGCTAAATACTAGTGACAATTTTTACATTACTTTTTATTATTATATTATTGTACTGAGCATAGTGTGACATTTACAAAAGATCCTTTTTTTTTTACAAAAGAAAAAGCACCAAAATGAAAAAAAAATAAGATTATGTCCCAATGAACCCATCATAAACTGGAAATATTGTAAGTCAAAAGAGCATTTAATACACCCAGCCTATGAACATCCCAGCTCAGCCACACAGCATGCTGTAGTCTCCGTGTTTCCATCATTTTCCTTTATCCCCCTCCCTCCATTCCTGGAATTCTAGTGACTTTTAAATAATACTTCAATTAAGCATCTTATTCATGAGTACATAATTACAATATGTGACAAATAGTAACTTTAATCCTTTCTTTGTATCTACTTCCTCTCTCCCTATTGAACAATTTTTTGTCAAGAGTAGTACTGAGTAAAATGTTCACAAGTAAGAGGCAGTTTGTGAATGAAAAAAGTCAACAGCCAGAGACGGCTGACTATATAAGACATATATTAATAATGCAATATTAGGACAAGTGTGGTGGTACACACCTGCATTCCTAGCTTTGTAGGAAGTAGAGACTGAAAGATCATGGTTGGATGCCAGCCCAGGAAAAGTTAGTGAATCCTTATTTGAAAAACAAGTTAAGCATAGTACTATATGCCTGTAATTCCACACTACTCAAGAGGTGGAAGCAGAATGCTCTTGATCTGAGGCTGACACAGGAAAAAGCACAGAAATATGTTTGGTACCTGTGGAAGAGGGAAGGATGTGGGGAAAGGGTGTACGAGGGTGAATATAGTGCAAACATTGTGTATACATACATGAAAATGGAAAAATGAGACCTATTGAAACTAATAGGGGTACAGGAGAGAAAGGAGAATGATGAAGGGGATGAATTCAACTTTGATATATTTGATGTACTGTAAGAACTTTAGCAATTGTGAAAACATACGTCCAGCACAATAATTAAAAAAGTAAACAAAAGATTGAATAATACTTCATTGTGTATGCAAACACCAAATTTTCTTTATCAACTCATTTGCCAATGAGGGCGTTGCCTCATTCCATAGCTTGGCTATTGTGAATAGTGCCATAATAAACATGCATATGCAGGTATCTCTAGTATATGTTGACTTTCAAGGAATCAAGAATAGAGATCAATAGCATATGGTAGTTCCAATTTTAGTTTTTTGAGGAAAATACATATTGGTTTCTACAGTGACTGAACTTATTTGTATTCCTGTTTTCTTCAGGGCTTTTATCATGAAGGGATATTGATTTTTTCAAAGGTTTTTTTTTTGTATTTATGGAGATGGTTATATGATTTTTATCCTTTATTTTGTTTATGTGCTCTATTACGTTTGTCTAGTAGCATGTGTTGAACCATCCTTGCATTCTTGGAATAAATCTGATTTCATTATGTCATGTGATCTTTTAACGTGTTGTTGAATTTGGTTTGCAAGAATTTTGCTGAGCATTTTTCCATTTAAGTTCATGAAGGAAATTGGTTTATAGTATCCTTATTTGTTATATTTTATTTAGTTTTGGCACTTGATCCACTCGCTATTATTGTTTTGGAGTGCATCTAAGTCTATTTATGTCCACTACTGCTTGTTTAATCATGTTAGACACGTTGATGTTCAGTGTGTATATGTTTAGACTTGTCTCTTTTTAAAAAATTTATTTTGGAGGATCCAAGATGGTGACTAGAGGGCAGAAGTAGCAGTGTGAGCTCTGTAAATCAAAAAATTTTGCTGAGACATTAGAGGGACACTCAGCAGGAAAAAAATACTAAGAAAAATAAAAATTCTGACACCCTGAACCCCCAGCTCATAAAAAGCTTCTCCATGCCACTTTACACTGAGAAAACAGGAGGGCTCCTGTGTGGCCAGTTGCCAGCTCCAAACTTGCTTGGCAGATCCAGACCAACAGGTGAGCAAATAAGCAGCATGCAGTATTCCCATAGCTACCCCTGGGATAAACCACCAACCCCCTAGACAGATACACCCCTGCTCTGCAAAAAAAAAAGAAAAAACTAAATAATAAACAAGGAATTGAAAAGGAACACACAGCAGAGGGGGTGGGTGACTCTGAATACACCAGGGAAGGGGAAAGGGGCAAGGAGCTGATCTATGAGTGAACTATCAGTAAACAAAGACTAGAAAGGCAGACAAGCTGACAGAGGGCTGGTGACAAGCTGCTGCCTGAAATAAGGCAGATAGAGGTCCACAAAGCTCATCTCCTGAGCTAGAGAGCAACATCCAAAGTCAGAAAACATTGCAAAATTCAAAAACAGTCAGCAAACCAGCATAACACACTGACAGCAGAGAGCTGGCTGATGTATCTCTGACCATCCCCAGAGAAAGGGTGTAAGGCAAAGAAACAAACCTCCAATAAACCAACATAGGCAAAACCCAATTCCAAAGCAGGATGGCTAGTGAACCACAGAGCTGATCTCTAGAAACAGAGGACAAGCCACACCTCACTGGGGGAGGAGCTGACTAAGCAGCTACCACTGAAAGACAGGAATAAAACTGGCAATTCTCCCCAACCATCTGGCGAGACTAGGAGAGAGATTCTGCTTAAATAACAACACCAGGACTGAATGCGGAAAGAGTAATACCAGAACTACTAAAATTGAAATTCTATTCTACCTGAACCTGGATTTCTTTTTTATGTGTTTGTCCACCAACTCTCCCTGTGGTGCACTCTCTCTCTCTCTCTCTCTCTCTGTTTGTTTCTTTTTCTTTTTCCTTTCATTCTCTGTTTTGTTAGTTTTACTATTGTAATACTAAATTACACACAGACCAGGGACAGAAACAGCACCAAGTGAAGCAATGGGAAGATGAAAAAGGGATGGAAACCAGTCTCCCTCCAAACATAAATTAATTCAGGAATCAGAGGGAAATGAAGAAAATAGATATACAGTTCAAGACTCCAACAAAACAAAGATAAACTATGCCAGGACGGAGCCCACAAGTACATGCTGAAAGAAGAAATCCTGCAAGTAATCAGTGAGAATTTCATGGAGATGTTATTAGACATGGTCAACCAAAATGTACAGGAGGTACTCAAGAAATACAAAACACAATGGAAGGCCACTCCAGCAGACTAAAACAAGCACAAGACAGAATCTCAGAACTTGAAGATGATATGGAAATTAAAGGAAAAACTGAAGAACTATTAGTCAGACAACTCAACACCTGTGAAATGAATATTTAAGAACCCACCAACTCCATCAAAAGACCAAATCTGAGAATCATGGGCACTGAAGAGGGAGAAGAGGTGCAGGCAAAAGGAATTGGTAATATATTCAACAAAATGATAACAGAAAATTTCCCAAATCTAGAGAAATCTATGTCCATTCAGGTACAGGAAGATTCCAGGACACCAAACAGACTTGGCCAAAATAGAACTAAACCATGACATATTATCATTAAAACAATAAGCACAGAGAATAGAGAAAGAATATTGAAAGCTATAAGAGAGAAAAAATAAATAAAATGCAAAGGTAAACCTATCAAAATCACAGTAGATTTCTCAACGGAAATGTTAAAAGCAAAAACAGCATGGAGCAAGGTATTCTGGGCACTGAATGAAAATAACATCAACCCTAGGATAGTCTACCCAGTAAAACTATCATTCAAAATAGATGTAGAAGTAAAAGTCTACCAATATAAGCAGAAACTAAAACAATATATGATCACAAAGTCACCCTGTAAAAGATTCTTCAAGGAATTCTGCACACAGACAATGAAAACAAACAAAACCATGAATGGCCAGGCAGTACCAAACCAAAGGAGAAAAAAAGACAAGGAAATAGATTCAGGTGCACACAACCAAACCATTAAACAACAAAAAAACCAAATGACAGAAATCATATACCTATCAATAATAACACTGAATGTTAATAGACTTAATTCCCCCAAAAAAGACACCATTTGGCAAACTGGATTAAAAAGGAAGATCCAACAATCTGTAGCTTACAGGAGACCCATCTCATTGACAGAAACAACCACTAGATTGGGTGAAAGGCTGGAAGAAGATTTACCAAGCCAATGGCTCCCCCAAAACAGGCAGGAGTAACAATACTTATGTCAGACAATGTAGACTTCAAACTTACATTGATCAAACAAGATAAAGAAGGACACTCCATACTATTAAAAGGGGAAATACACCAAAAGGAAATAACAAGTATCAACCTACATGCACCCAACATCAATGCATGCAATTTCATCAAACATACTCTGAAGGACCTAAAAACATGTGTAGACTCCAACACAGTGGTAGTGAGAAACTTTAATAACCCCCATCCAAACAAAAAATTGATAAAGAAATTCTAGAAATAAATCACACCATAGATCAAATAGGTGTACTTGATGTCTACAGAATATTTCACCCAACTTCTGCACAATATACATGATTCTCAGCATCCCATGGAAACTTCTCCAAAATCTATCATATCTTAGGGTACAAAGCAAGCCTCAGCAAATATAAGAAAAAAGATGTAATCCCATGCATTCTCTCTGATCACAATGCATTAAAAATAGAACTCAACAACAAAAACAACAGTAAAAAATATGCAAACAATTGGAAGCTGAACAACACATTGCTTATTTATCAATGGGTTATTGATGAAATAAAAGAGGAAATGAAAAGGTTCCTAAAAGTTAATGAAAATGAAAACATGACCTACCAGAACCTATGGGACACAGCAAAGGCAGTCCTGAGAGGAAAGTTAATAGCCATGAGTGCATATATTAAAAGGACAGAAAGATCTCAAATCAATGACCTAATGCTGTATTTCAAAATCCTAAAAAGAAAAAAAACAAGAACAAGCAAATCCCAAAACAAGCAGAAGGAGAGAAATAATAAAAATTAGGGTCAAAATCAATGAAATAGAAGCAAACAACAACAAAAACAACATACAAAGAATCAACGAAACAAAAAACTGGTTCTTGAAAAAATAAATAAGATTAACAGACCCCTGGCAAACCTCACTAAAATAAGGAGAGAAAAAACTCAAATCAGTAAAATCAGAAGTGCAGAGAGGGGATAGCAACAAACACCATGGAAATCCTGGAAATCATCAGAGACTACTTTGAGAACCTATATTCTAATAAATTTGAAAATCTTAAAGAAATGGACAGATTTCTAGATACTTAGGACCATCCAAAATTGAACCAAGAGGATACTAATTACCTGAATAGACATATAACACAAAATGAAACTGAAGCAGCAATCATGATTCTCACAGAAAAAAGCCCAGGACCTGATGGATTCTGTGCTGAATTCTACCAGAACTTTAAAGAGCTAATACCAACCCTCCTTATACTGTTCCATGAAATAGAAAGGGAAGGAACACTGCCTAACTCATTTTATAAAGCCAGTATTACACTCATTCCAAAACCAAGCAAAGACACCTCCAAAAAGGAGAACTACAGGCCAATTTCCTTAATGAACATTGATGCAAAAATCCTCAATAAAGTAATGGCAAAATGAATCCAACAACACATCAGAAAGATCATTCACCACGACCAAGTCAGCTTCATCCCAGGGATGCAGGGGTGGTTCAACATAGCAAATCTTTAAGTGTAAACTTCTCCTTAATAGAAGCAAGGACAAAATCCACTGGATCATCTAAATAGATGCAGAAAAAGCCTTTGACAAGATCCAACACCACTTCATGATAAAAGCTGTAAGAAAACTAGGACTAGAAGGAAAGTACCTCAATATTATAAAGGCTATATATGACAAATCTACAGCCAATATCTTACTAATGGTGAAAAATTAAAACCATTTCCCCTAAAATCAGGAACAAGACATGGGTGCCCATTATCCCCACTCCTATTCAACATAGTACTGGAATTCCTAGCCAGAGAAACAACAGAAGAAGAAATAAAAGGAATACAAATAAATAAACTGCCAAAACATCCCTATTTGCAGATGATCTGATCCTATACCTTAAAGACCCAAAAAACTCTACCTCAAAACTCCTAGACACCATAAACAGCTACAGGAAGGTGGCAGGATACAAAATCAACTTACAAAAATCATAGCTTTTCTATACACCAACAACAAACAAACTGAGAAAGAATATATGGAAGCAATTCCATTTACAATAGCCTCAAAAGAAAATCAAATACCTAGGAGTAAACTTAACAAAGAATGTGTATGACCTCTACAAGGAGAACTACAAACCCCTGAAAAAATATCAAGGAAGAATACAGAAGGTGGAAAGATCTCCTGTGCTCATGGCTTTGTGGAATCCAAATAGTAGAAAATGGCCATCATCAAATACATCACCAACAGCAGTTGTTGGAGAGGATATGGAGAAAAAGGAACCCTCATACACTGCTGGTGGGAATGCAAGCTAGTGCATTCACTCTGGAAAAAAATATGGAGGCTTATTAAAATCTAAACACAGATCTGCCATATGATCCAAAAATCCCACTCCTATGGATATACCCAAAGGAATATAGCACCGGTTACTCCAAAGGCATCTGCTCACCCATGTTTATTGCAGTCTGTTCATAATAGCCAAATTATGGAAACAGCCAAGATGCTCCACTACAGACAAATGGGTTAAGAAAATGTAGTATTTATACACAATGGAATTTTACTCAGCCATGAAGAAGAATGAAATCTTATCATTCTCAAGTAAACAGATGGAACTGGAGAACATCATTCTGAGTGAGTTTAGCCGGGCTCAGAAGACCAAAAATCATATGTTCTCCCTCATATGCGGAATGTGCTCTTCATATATTCCATACAAGTCTTTTGTTGGATGTATACTTTATAAATATTTTATCATAATTTGTGGTTCATAGTTTAATTTTATTAACATTATTTTTTGAAGAAAAGGAGTTTTAATTTTGATCCAGATTATCATTATTGTTCCTTATGGTTTCTGTTCTAGTGTATAATTTTCTTACCTTATGTCATTAATATTTATTAATGTGTTATGTCTCATTTTATGGGTCTACTTATTATGTTTAGTTAAGTCTGCTGTAATTTTTATCTTTGGAGTTTGGCTTTTTAAAATCTGTTAACTTCGGTGCTCATCAGGTGAATACCTTTTTTATACTTTCATGAACATATTCAATATAGTTTCAAGAGCTACTATATTCTCATTTCTATGAATATTATTTATCTAAGCCATTTTTAATATACTTCTACTGATATTTCCCCATTTATTTTTCAGGCTTACTCATCTGGTAATTTTTCAATTGTATGTCAAATGTTTAGAAAGTTATGTATGAGGGTGACAGAAATGTTTGTAATCTTTCTTATTTTTTTAACTCTGATGGGACTTTAAGTTATTTTGAAAACTAACTTTAAGCCTTCTTTTAGCTTATCTAGAAAAGATTTTTTAGTTGATGAATAATTTGATCCTCCACTCGAAGTAATACCTTTATGAGGATTTGGATTTTTATATTATGTGCTAGGAAAAAATTTATTATAGCTCATCAGACATAATAAATGAGCATCTACATACTTTCCTGAAATTAATTTATGTACTGTTTTTTGCACAAAATGTACAATATACTTAAATGTTAAAATACAACTGAATGGCCATTTACAGAATGCTATTTAGGAATCAAATAAGCTATTGGATGTTTATATAAGTAATTGCATATAAACTGACATAAAAAAAAATTCCAAACAAGTGAATTCACCAATGAGTAGTTCTCTTCTAGATATTGCCATTTACATAGAAAAACCACATTAGAGCTTCTGTATACAATATGCAACTTCCCAGTTTTAAAAACATAATAATTCCAATAATCATAACTAACCCTTTACACAAATTTTCAGTGCTTTTTTCACAGTTAAAATTGTTACAGTTATGGTACTTCAGTCTTTTAAAATAATTTGTAGTGTTTCAAGATGGGATTTAAAAATTTTTGGTTTTGGTTTGCTTTTTTGTTTGTGTAAGTATGTATTAGAACATCTAAACCAAGAATGCTTAATTTTCTATTCTGCATATAAAAATAGCTTCCTTTTTTCTTATAAATTAAGGTTTAGGAAAGCATCATATCACATTTTTAGTAGAGTACATCATATCAACTTTGTGTTTAAACAGGAGAATAATTTTAATGGAGAACTCATTGTATAACATAAATTTCACACAGTTTTAGATCCTAAATGGGTGAAACTGGTTGTCAAATAATAAGAACACTAATAATGGAATTTAAATGATTCTGTTATTGATAAAAGGAATGCAATAATCCTTTATCTATTTTCTGCACAACAAACTTCAAGGTCAATAGAGAAGTTTTCTTTTTACCAATATACAATATCTCTATTCTATTCATAAAATGAAGTCACTCATTTCTTTGATTTTATTTTACTACTCTGGATATTTTATTGGTTTATTTTGGGCTCTAAAATTTAAACTTGAAGCCGTTTGCCTAATTATGGATTGCCACCACTTCCAGTGACAATTTTCCATGAGAAAATGAAATCCTTGAAAAGGAGTATTAAAAGGCATATTTCTTGAGAAGATGCAACTTTTTATGTTCTAAATATAAATGTTGCTCCCATATTGTTAGGAAAATATTTTGTGAGTTGAATTGCAACTTCTATTTAAAGTATCCCTGGCCTCTCTGTCCTAAGGTACATAGGTACATATCTGGATATATTAAAGTATATGTGTGTGTATATATAGATAGATAGATAGATAGATAGATAGATAGATAGATAGATAGATGATAGATACATGTGAATGAATATATACCAATAGTGTGCATATACATCATATAGGACTGCTTTGAAGAAAAATTGTTTTTTAAATGGTTCAGGAAGAGTTACTTCAAAGCTGAATGAAATTCTGAGAAATGGATAGTGATAAAATGACAACAGCTGCTTCCAGAATAGGGCTCAGTGAAATAATGGTGTGCATTAAATTTCCCAAAGTATCACACTACTGAAGCTATTTCCCTCATTAAGCCCTACCATATCCATGACCCTTATGCATATCTGATCCTAAATGTGTCTTGGTTGAATACCTCTCTTATATGTGGAAGCTTAAAAGGTCCACCTGAAAGTAGAATATTGATTAGTAGAGTCTGACAGGGTGCTGGGAGTGGAAAAAGAGTGATTGGATTTGATTAGTACATGCTGAGTGCACATATGGGAATATCAAATTGAGTCTCATAAATATCCACAATTAATATATGCTCATATTAAAAATAGAAGCAACAATAAATACCAGTTGATTTTTTCTCCTTTCTGTTTGATTAAATTTCTTTAAATGTTCATTAGAGTTTTGATTTTTTTTTTCCTTTTTGCACTGTTGGGAATCAATCCTAGGGCCTCATACATACACTGTACCCCTGTGTGAAAATCTCAGTCTAACAGTTTTTTAAAAGCTGTGTGTGTGAGCTTTTTAAAAGCTGTAAGTTGAAATTAGAGAAATTTCACTGAAGGGCTTTACAAGCATATTTTAATGGAGTGCCATTTCTGGTTCCAAAAAGTCATTACGTTATGATGGGTTACTTTGCAATTTGCAACCTTTTTTTCTTTTTAAAAAACAGCATTTGATTAATAATTTTTAAAATGTCAGGTGGCTGGTTGTACACTTCTAATCTCTGTTATACTGTGTTCCATCTCTATGATCAAATATGTAGATAACAGCACAGTGTTCTCTGTTTCCTGTGATTTTCTAAACTTCTGCTCAAGTTTTTAGATTTCCTAGAACAGCTGTGACATTACATTCTAGATTCACATGAATTGTAGACTTCATGCTTCCATATTTTCAATAATTCCCATCGTTTAAGACCTCCCATGAAATTCCTGCCATAAATGAATATAGGAACTTCCTTCGTGGAATAAAGCAAAGTACTAAATTTTCTGCAGTTGAGTTTTCATGTGATTGCAGACATTACGTTTTATGTTAAATTTCTTTAATATTCATTTTGAGACTGTCAATGCCTAGAAGACTGGTATTAAAAATAAAACAGGAAAATTACAGAAGAGAAACAAACGAGTTTGCTGTAAAAGTGATTTTGTTTATAAATATGTAAAATTGTGGTTGAAATGTTGTTTATTTGGAGATATTCAGCAAAAAGGAAGAACAATATTAAAAAGGTGAAATAGAGCTCAGATATTAAGAAACATTTTCTTATTTAATGAAAAATAATAGTGGGTCAAAAAAGTTATTAAAAACTTTATACATTATGGAAAAATTCAAAATGGAAAATGAACCTATAACTAGCTTAGGATAAATTGGTTAATCTTGAAAAAAACAGTTGCAATGTAAAAAATTAAGAGAAAAATAAACTTAACTTTTTGCATGTTAGGACGACACACCCCAGGTTGCTAATAGATTTTGTTTTAGATAGCAGCTTTTGGTGATATATGAAGAAAATAAAAGGGACAATGCAAAGGTCCAGAAGTACGAGAGAAAACTAAAACAAGTCTAGAAAATATAAAGTATGTTTAATTGATGTACAATAGTTAGTGTCCTTAATTTAAACATAATTATTGTCAGAAATTTTAAATTATCCTGTTATGTAAATTAAAGCACTAAACAATATCAATTACCGTTATTCATAGTTTGGGATTTTAAGTTTGTGATGAACTGTTCATTTAGCCAAATGAAATTTACTAATAATTAATTAATAAGACAGACAAAGCACATAATATTTCTAGCTTTTATCCTCTTTTAGCTAATTTCGTTAATATTTCTCTGTAATAACTCTTCTTGGTTTTCTGTGTATAATAATTCTGTTAATATCCTGGTCATGCTTCTTGATACATTAAAATATTCCAAAGTATAATATAAAAGAAAAAAAGGCAACTTAAATTGTGCCAGTTAAAGAGTCAATTCTAGAAATAGTGTAGGTTTTAAGATATAATTGAGAAAGGAGAAATCAGAATTAAAAATAGTGATTTAAAGTTCAATCTTGTCTTCTACAGAATAGTAACATCTGCATTTCATCACTTAGACAAACATAATATCTTTGAAGAGAATTCTGGGGGTACATCTGTTAGATTGGAAACACTGTTTTTTTCTGTGATTACCAATTGGCATATTATATCACTTCATTTTAATAAATTATTATGTTGTTTAGAAAATATTTTTTAAAAAGAATGCAAATGCATGCCATAGAGGTGTATTTAATTTTATTTTTCATTTAGCTTAGTCAAAATAATGGCTGTTTTTCTAATATTCATTAATCTAAAAACAACTTGGTTAATCTCACACAAATTTTATCATGTATTTTTATCCATAGGGAATATTCGAAAGTTTAGAAAAATGTAATAAATTGTTAATTATCTTAAAATATAATTCAACTTTCCAAAAATTTGTTGATGTGGCTCAAGTTTTTCATAATTTCAATATTTCTAAAATGATTTTTTTAGAAATCCATTCACATTTCTTTCTGGAAATGGAGAAGCCTGCATATGGAATTTATGTGACCTATGAGCAGAATAAATACTAATCATGATATATGGTTATCTTCCACTTATAAAATAGGCTTTATTTTAAAATATATTATCAATTTTATGGATTTCCTGTTTTTGCAATTGTTACACGCAATTTCATACATTTTTACTGTCCTGCAATTCAACAAGTAGAAAAAGAACTTCTCTGAATGAATTTGAGTCTATATCATTGCACTAAGTATATATACTATTTGGTAAAGCAAACATAGGGGAAAAAAATAACTGAAGAATTAGCAAGGGAATGAAATTGCAGACAGTGAACTCACACTGACTAGTGCAGATTCACAGCTGCTGTCCCTGAGATATAATTTCAAAACTTTTTGGGCCTCTCAGCAGTTTTCCAACAGAGTCAAACAGAGACTGCTACTATTGGAAAATAGTTGACACCACTTAGCCTGGTCTTATCTTTCAAAGTCACTTGGGTGGAAAACATTGGCACATGGATTTCTCTCTTAACCTGTATTTCATCAACAAACTGGGTTCCTACAAAGTTTACAAAGGGGAGGAGCGCAAAACGCTTTTTTTTACTTTGTCTTTCAATTAATTTGATGATATAATACAATATATTAGCATGTATTAATATAATAACATTTAAAATAGCAAAATAGAATATTATCCTAAAAGTAAAATTAAATAATAAAGAAATAATCTACATGCAGAAATGATGACATTTAAAGGAGTTACTGTAAAGATGAAACAATAAATTCATTTGAATTATGATATTCAAAAGATAAGACATCAAACTGCATGCTTAGGGCTTCTATTCCAATACTTAGGCTCTTCTTCTATCCTAAAAGATTTTCTTTTGGAATGGGAATACTGCTTTCACTAATATCCTCACAAAAACAGTAAACGGCTTCATCTTTAAAACAATCTTCATTCTAGAATGCTCACAAAATATTAAAGGTTGGTTTAGCAAAGGCAATATTGGGGGCTCAGAACTGTGTATATGTCAGACTAGGCTGTTCATAATTCAAAAAGATACAGACTTGAAAGCTAAAAATCCCAAATGTTGAAAAATGAAAGTTTAAAATCTTAAAACTCTAATTCTCATACTCTTGTGTGATTAAAATCCAAAATAATGAAACACTGAAAGTTGAAATATAAAAATCCCTCAATTCTCCTAGGGGAAGAAGAGTTTATTTCAGAAGGATACAGAGCCAGAATTCTAGATCCACCATTCATCCAACACAGCAACAAGGAAAACTTCAGTGTAAAAAGTGTCATTTGTCTGCATTGTCATTCCTTATAGCAGATGAAATTCCATGATGTTTAATAAACCAAAGTCTGCATTACACTTGATTAAAGAAATCATTGAAGCTACTGACTGCTTCAAAAATAGTTATGAGCACATTAGGATTAGAAGACACTTATTCAAATGTGTCGGTGTTTAACCACCAGTGTTATTTCCACCAAATCTATGATCTGCATAGGAGGGCATATATAATGCAGTTCACAGGCCAAAAATGACACAGAAGCGTGGCACAGAAGGTGGGTGACTTTAACAGCCCTTTTTGCTGTATATTCAATCATAGAAGAGTGGGTGGGTGCAAATAAAAAATGAAGGATAATGTAATATCCAAGGAAAGCTTCCCCTATTACCAACAACAAGAACAAAAAATCAGAAAAAGTATCCTTTCTGAAACAAGACTTCAAAACATATTTAAAGATAATTAAAGTTTGCCCTCTCTTAGGGACAGCCTCTTTGTAATTTCCATAATCTTCTTTGTAAAACACCCTCAAAATGTCAGATTTTCTTTTTAGTTTTCCTTTATCTTTTCTTTCTTTGTCTCTTTCATTATTTTTTGATTTTTCCAGTACTATTTTAAGTAATTTACTGTGCTATCTACTTTATCTTTACATCATTTCATATATCATTTAATACAAAAGGTAGACTTTCAGAGAATTCTTTTTTCTTTATTTTAATTTTTTTTATTATTGTTGTACTGGGGATACAATATGACATTTAAAAAGTTCTTAAAATATATCATGGATGAATTTACTCCCTCTAACATTTTTCCCTTTCCTGCCTCCTTCCATTCAAGAAATAGTTTCAACAGCTCTCATTTTTTCATTCACATACATGTGTACATAATATTCCACCATATTCACCCTCTTACACCCTTCCTTACCCCTCAAACTGGTACCAACTGGTACCCCAGACAGGACATGTGCTGTCTTCCTGTTCTCGAATTTTGTAAATAAAATTACATTTTTGTTTGTTTAAGATCACTATACAAGCTGTTTCCTTGTGACATGTATATATATAATAACTAGAATTGGTTCATCTCCATTTTTCCTCTTTCTGCCTTAGTCCCCTACCTGTGGTGATTTCAAGAAATTTAAAAGTCCTGTATTCATTCTTGTATAGGAAGTACATCAACCATACTCACCTTCTTTACTTCCTTCTTTTAACCTCCCTCTGTAGCATGGGACCTCCCCCTGGCATGGTCTGTTTTTCATAATATTGCTTGTATTTGTATTGGGTCTATAATCCATGTATAAGAGAAAAGATGTGGCTTTTGGCTTTCTGAACCTGGCTAACTTCATTTAAGACTATGTTCTCCAGTTCCATCTATTTGCCTGCAAATGATAAAATTCATTCATCAGTTCAGGGGCATCTTTGCTATTTCCATAGTTTAGCTATTGTGTATAATTGCTGCAATAAACATGGGTGTTAAGGTACCTTTATTATAAACTGACTTACATTTCTTCAGGTAATTCTAATTGATGTCATGAAGTTTTTGCAAATTTAATTCCACAAAAGTTTACTTTCACATTGACATTTTTGTAAATATTGTGCATGTATATGAAAATATTGAAACTTAACTAGTAAATGAGGAGACATCTTGTTTGTTTATCTACATTTTTGAAGGTCGAAATATCTTGAGATCTCAATTTTTGGGTGATCAGGGATATGGTGGTAATCCTTGGTTTTGTTTCTTTTTTTGTCGCTTTATTCAAGAAAGAAATGGGTGGAAGAAATGGTGAGAGAAGGAGGGAACGGGTAATGGGAAGGAAAAAGAAAGAAGGGGTGCAGGTGAGAAGGAGGTGAGAAAGGAAGGCACATTTCCTGCACTAGGCTCAAAATTTCAGGTCTTTATATTATGATCCTCGATCCACTTTGAGTTGATACGTGTACAGGTGAAAGATATGGATCTAATTTCATTTTCTGCATACAGATATCCAGTTTTTCCAGCAAGATTTGTTGAAGAGGCTATCTTTTCTACATCATATGTTTTTAGTGCCTCTGTCAAAAATCAGGTGAGCATAACTGTGTAATTCATATCTGGGTCTTCTATTCTGTTTCACTGGTGTTCATGTCTGTTTTTGTGCCAGCAACATTTTTTTTTTGCTATGGTTCTGTAGTATAGTTTGAAGTTGGGTATTGTGATACCTCCATTTTTGTTCTTTTGCTCAGTATTGCCTTGGCTATGGAAGGTCTATTGGGCTTCCAAATAAATTTTACGGTTTGTTTTTCAATCTCTGTGAAGAATGCCATTGGAATTTTGATGGGGATTACATTGAACATATAGATTGCTTTTGATATTTAGCCATTTTTATTATGTTGATTCTACCAATCCATAAGCCTGGGAGATCTTTCTATCTTCTGTAGTCTTCTTCCATTTCTTTTCTCAACGGTTTGTAGATTTCCTTGTAGATATCTTTCACCTCTTTTGTTAAGTTTATTCCTATTTTTTGAGGCTTTTATAAATGGAATTATTTTCTTATATTCTTTCTCAATATACAGTGGGTGAATAGAAATGCTACTGATTTTTGCAAATTGATTTTGCATCTTGCTACATTGCCAAAGCTGTTTATTGTGTCTAGGAGTCTTTTGGTGGAGTTTTTCAGGTCTTTTAGGTATAAGGTCATGTCATCTCCAAATAGGGATAGACTACTTCCTCTATAATTTGTATCCCTTTTAGTTCTTCTTCCTGTCTTTTTGTTCTGGCTGGGAATTCCAAGAGTATGTTGAATAGGAGCAGAGAGTGTGGACAATATTGTCTAATTCCTGACTTTAAAGGAAATAGTTTAAGTTTTTCCCAATTTGGTTTGATGTTCGCTATATATAGCATTTATTAATATGAGGTACATTCCACTTATGTCTAGTTTTATTAGAGTTTTTATCATGAAGAGATATTGAATTTAATTGAAGACTTTTTCTGCATCTGTTGAGATGATCATGTGTTTTTTGTCTTTTCTATAATACATATATACAGGAAGTGCCACAAGGAAACTCCCTTGTAATTACCTTAAACAAATAAAAATGTCATTTTCTTGTCTTTTTTCTTTTACAAAATCAAAGAACATGTGGGTAGAATAGGTCCTGCCTGGGCAGGAGGAGTTGATCCAGGTGGAGGGGGGAAAAGTTGGGGAAATGGTGAAGTATGGTGAATGTAGTTCAAATTCTATGTACACATGTATGTAAATGGAAAAATGACATCTGTTGAAACAATTTCAACAATGGGAGAGTGGGGATAAAGGGTAATGTTGGAGGGTATGAATTTAAGTATAATATATTTGATATGTTTTAAAAACTTTTGTAAATTCCACAATGTACCCCTACCCAACACAAAACAAAACAAAACAAAACTTAACAAAGGAAGAAAGAAAGCTAGAAAATAGAAATAGATAGTTCTGGAGATAGTGATTATCCTGAAGACTCCAAATTTTTGCTTCTTAGAACATTGCCCCATCAATTGTACCTGGAAGATCTTAAGTTCCTATTTTGGTTTTAATTTTTAGGGCAGTTTGGGACTCACAGTAATATTGAACATCACCTATAGAGATTTCCTGAGTATCTCCCATCCTCATGCATGTTAGCCATCCCAATGGCCAACATATCTCCATAGAGAGTTACATTTTTTTTCAGTTGTCACACCTGCTTTGAGGAATCATTATAATCCAAAGTCATAAAATAGGGTTTATTATTAGTGCTATATATTTATATATATTTTAACACAATCTATTTGATATATCTTTTGTAAATACTTGCCCCAGTTCCTGGCTTATCTTTTCATGAAATGGACTTGCAAACAAGTTTATGATTTTTTATGAATGGTATTTTTGATGTTATATCTAAAAAGTTACCAACAATCCCAATATAATTAAAATTTTATCTTACTATCCTCAATGAGTTACATGGCTTTGCATTTTACATTTTGGTCTATGATACATTTTGAGTTAATCTTATGTTATTTATTGTGTGTGACCAAATGTTTATTTCATTCATTATAATGCCTCAGGAAAGTAGTCATGCACTATTTGATTTCAGATAATATCATTTCCTATTTACTTATAATACACAACAATTTGATTTTCTGTGTTAATATGTTATCTATATATTGACATAAAGTTGAAAATTATCTAACAAAAAAGTTTCAAAAAATCTTTGATTTATTTGAAGTCCAAATTTAGAGGAACATCAGAATTATTTGTTAATTTCACTTGCTAACCAATAGCTTTTAAATTACAATTATTTTCATGTTTAGCTAAAAATTATCAATTAAGAATTAAGGAAGTTTTAGAATGATTATTTTTGAATATATAAATGTCATCTTAATACAGGAGAAGTCATTAAGTAGTCCCTTATCGATGGGCACCATATAGATGGATTTCTGATTAAGGTTAGAAATGTTTGTCAGGTAGTCACTGTAATGTAAGGGTCCAAAGATTAGTTAGTTGAGTATACATCATATCTGCCTACTGAAATTTTAAAAAAGACTAATTGTAACAAATTATTTGCTTCAGGAACATTTGGTGATAATGTTACTTTAATCTTAAAGAAAATAGTGCTTCAGTCTATCCATTGTGTTTTGAAATATTTTATGCTTAGAAAACATAAATAAGAAATTGTTTTCATTTCAGCATATTTCTGTTATTTAATTTTATTACCATAGAAAATAAAACACTCTCTTTTCATTCCAGGATCTACAGCACATGTCTATCCAGCATCTATGTGTCTTTTTGTTCTTTGACCTAAAAACCAAGAAGACATGGCAGGACTAAAAATATTCACCTATTACATATCAATAGTGTCCCCAGTGGAATTAGTTGTTAGTAGTAATAATGAGTAAATAGTAATCTAAATGACTAGCATGGGTTTTAAAGAACAATTTTTAAAAAACGTGAAACAATGCAGATGCTAAATAATGTCTTCATTTAAATATACTTTAAACTAATGATCATTGGCAGAGTCAAATGTATTTATAGTTTGTTGTCAAAACTGCCTTTCAAATGCACTACAACCATATATATACATACAAGCAAATAGGTCATGTTTTATACAGATAAAATCACTTCACATTTTATCCCAAGATGTGGCATCTGTGCTAACGAAATCTTAGATTCTGGAGAGGAATTGTCTGGGTTCAAATGTCAATTTTTCTGCTTACTAGGATTGTGGTATTGGGTAAATCACTCAACTGTTCCAAATTTCAGTTTGTTCTTCTGACAAATTAAGCTAACAAGTACCATTTTCTAATGCTGTCATGTACAAAACAAATTGTGATATTTTAAACATTTAGAATAGTACCTTGTACTTAGAATGCACTATATATGCTTATAATATGAAATAAATACATCATAACTTGTATTTAATTAACAGTGAATATGCTACTTATTTATCTATATCAGTACAGAGAGATCTACTTTATTTTAATGACTCCTTAGTATTCTACACGATTTATTTAATATAATTCATTTAATTATGACTCTTCTGGTGGATATTCCTGTTATTTATAATACTTTTATTGCAATTGAAAATGCAGCTTCTTTAAGAATCCCTGTACAAACATCCTGGTATAGTTTGAGAATATTTCTGTTAATTAGGTTACCACAAAGTGTTTATTTTTAATTTTGATAGATGCTGCCAAATTATCTTTGCAATAAAGTGAATAACACACTGTCAGTGCAGATGACTTCCCATTTCCCTGAACATTTCCAAGCAGTTCTACATGTTTTTCCCACTTCAGATTGTATTATGTGTCCTTGTTTCAGTGCTGATACCTTCAGTAAAACACAAAAAGATGTAGTTTAAACGAGAATTCAGGGAACTGCGATTCATTCAAAGTACTTTAAACTCATCATAGAGTACATGACTTTTCCTTTTTAATACATACTTCTGATAAATGGGAACTGTTACATTGAAAGCAGAGCACAGGTGTGATATGAGTTCAGATACAGCAAATGATGATGAGAGAGACAGAGAGAGACAGAGACACAGATTGATTTTCTTTCATGAACTCTATAATTTCAACACTCATCCATTTCAAAAACATGGCCACTCCTAAAGAATAAACTTGTGAGAGTACACTCTATGAATGAAAAGAGCTTTCATAAAGATAATTGAAAATGATTTTGCTTTATTTTATCTAGTCACAAAAAAAGCTGTTAAGGACTCATGCCTTATCTATCATTCTCAAATGGCAGCTACTACTGTGTTACCTATAACTGAGAAAACAATGGAAGAAAAATACATTAATAGCCACTTTAGAAAACATGAAATATTAATTAATAACATGACTTAGGGAAATCATAACTAGCAACCTGTTTGCTTAATGACCTTGTGATAATTCACTAAATTAAAAGATCAGAAGTAGATTTTGTTTTCTGAGAATATTGTAGGATAGAAATTTACTTCCCAAACATGAAGTACTTATTAAAAGACACGGATTTCAACCAAAAACTTACACCTTATCCAGATGTCTAAAATACAATGATAATGTTGTAGAATTCATTAAGCTTCAAATACAAATTTAAAAGTAACATTGCAAAACATTAAGGGTCACATGTTTTATTTTTTCAGTCAATAGTATCCACAAAATAGTAAAGCTTACTGAACTTCCACAATGGTATGGGAGCAGCACAAGGAAAGGGTTTTGATAATAATTAAATGTCTAGTTTTAGCTCAAATCAAAGAATCAAGTTCATAATGGCTTACAATGAGTAAATGAATAATTCTCTCCCATACCAACTAAAAGTGAAATTGTCAAAATAAATATATGGACTGAGTGAAAATTATCATTTATAATGCAAACTGTAGATCATATAAGCATTAACTTTTTATAGCATAGATATTATTGAAAGATTTTCTCGTTGATGAGTTTGAAGAAACCATAGACTTCTAATCACTTAATTTGACAAATGAAAAAATTATGAAAAATGATTAGGAGTGTCAGTAACTAGGATACTGGTCACAAACATTTAAAACAAGATTTTAATGTAAAATAAACTTGAACTTTAATTCCCTGTCCTCTCCTATGTGTTAGTTCTGTTTCAAGGAGCACTTCAATCATTATTGCTCATTAAGTATAAAATAACTTGAACCAAATCTTTAAAATTAATGATTTTTCTAGGAATCTCCCTATATAGCTATCCGTACCTCAACTAGCAAAAACCCCTGGTCCTCCTTATTAATGTTTATACTTTCTCTTCAACAAAATTAGAGATAAGGGCAAAACAGTATCAGCTTAGAAGCGAGGGGGTGGGGAAAGGGAGGGGGTGGGGGCAATGGGGCATTCATATTGTATGCACATATGAATAAAGGAAATAAAAAAAATTAAATTAATTTAAAATTTTAAATGTAATAATAATATTATGGCTAAGATAGTGGTGTGAGGATTGCTCAAAGTTGCAACACCTTTTGAAGCAACATGGTCCTTCATGATATAGCTAAGAATTAATTACAGACAAAAATGTCAGCATCAAATGGATCAAATTAGGAAGGAAGTTTGTTTGTTAATAAATATTTTGAGAAAGTTTTAAAAGAATAAAGATACAAGGTATAACATGAGAATAACGAAATCATTCAAAGGCATATAAAACTGACAAGCGACAAAGCATGTTGACCAGTCTGGAGAGGCATCCTTTCTTTTGAAAACCATGTCGAGGGCTTTGCCACATCTAAAACGGTACTGCAACAAGATGTTCTGTTAGCCACAGGTTGGGATAGACACATTTCTTCCACCTGAGAAAGATGAGAGGAGAGGGATGTCTTTTCCCACATGTGGTAGGACAGGAGAAAAAGAGGGGAGGTATTCCAAACACAAACCCAAATTGCCTGTAACCAAGGATCTTACTAAAATGATTCTGTATTTCTAAGCCCTGTCAGGGAAAAGTGAACACAGTAAGTTTAATATTCTGTTGTTACCATTTATGGTATTATCTATGGATCAACACCTGGAATTTGGACATATTTTATCAGAAAACAATGATACATTTCAACCAGATGTGGGAAAAATGAAATTTTTCCACAATGTATTTTAATTTCCATACGTAAGTGCTTCTATTAAGGTACTAAGAGAAAAAGTTCTAAATTTCAAGACTTATTTTTGGATCAAACTACTTCTCACAAGCAATGCACTAGGGCACATGCTCTAGGGTGAGTAGCAGCCAGGAGTCTTTCATTGTATTAATTAACTAATTCGTTCATTCTTGCATTAATTTACTCAGGTAACGTTAATTGAATGGATTCCAAATGTAATTCTAATTTTTGAAGGTAGTATTAAATTGTGTAAGTTATTTGGTTTTTTTGCAGCTTAAATTATGTTAAGGGAAGACTAAACATATCAGATTGTGGTAAGTCAATATACAAAACAGAGTATAACAAATGATTTTTTAAAGTGAATTTTTCAGAAAAGGCATACTATTGTATCAGGAAGCTTTGCTGCAAATTTCAAAACTGATACATTTTCTATCAAGAGTTATTATTTAAAAACAAAGTAATTGAAAATCATTTTATTGATATTCATATACTATATCTGACAATGTTAATTGCACTCTTCTATAATTCTGAATATTTCACTCAATTAGTAAGTCATTGAAATACATTGTAATACTGAAAAGAAAAATATGTTTGGTAATTTCAGTGTTAAATTAGTACATTAGTCAGAGTTATACAGAGAAACAGAATCAATAATGTATACAAATGATATTTATTATGGCAAATGGTTCCTGTGATTATGAAATTGAGAAATCCTGCAATGTGTCCATTGTAAACTGAAGAACTCCTCAAGCCAGAATGAGTCAGTCTTGGTCCAAAGATCTGAGAAGAGGATGGGGTATTGCTGGTGTAAATGTCTAAATCTGAAGGCCAGAGAAGGAAGATCAGATGTATGACTCCACTCATGAACAGAGGGAAGGAGAGAGAATTCAGCTCTTCTGAACTTTTTGTTCCCTTAGGTCCTCAACAGATTAGATGATGTCCCCACACTGGTGTGGATACATCCTTATTTATTCAGCTGTTTAAAATATTAACCACTAATCTCTTCTAGAACCACATTCACAGACACATAAGAAGTCATGTTTTACCAGTTGTTTGGACATCACTTAGCCCATTCAAGTTGTCATATAAAATTAAACATCACAACGAGTGATGACACTACTCTTAGTTTAAAAAAATGCAAGTAAAAATTATAAGGAGACAAAAGTAGGCAACTGATTCAGTACTACAAAACCATTATTGATTTAAATTTTTGAAAATTATATTCAGTTACATATCAAGTTGACTTAGATGATAATGTAACTTAGATCAAGTTATGAAAATATATATGCACCTAGGCGCATTCCATAATAAGCTTCAATAAGCTTTCTACTTGACATGAACAAAGCATATTTTGTTAATTCACCATTTTTAATTATTAGCTGTAATGTAACTCTTAAAACTTCACTTTATTTTAATACATACTTATTTCAATTGAAAATAAGAAAAGGTAATGAACAATTTCTGTATGTGTCCAAATCATAGCAGAAAAACATCAAAAAGATGCTTTTTTGGAAAATTATCTATACTTTCAAAATTTGAAAATTGGAGAATGTATGGAAATTAGATTTAAAATGTTAATGATTGGAATTTGAAAAAACCATAATATGAATGATAAGCACTTATTACTATAAATAAATATATCTATATTTAAAAATGAATTTGACATGATAATTTAATAAAAATTCTTCATTTTTTGTTTTTATGACCCCTTAATATTCTCCAATAATATTAATGGCATATTTTAAATAGTGAACTTGTCCTATAGTTTCTTAGTTTTGATATTTCTACTTGTCTAGAAAGGAATAATTTATTGGTATAATTTATAAGGGATAAGTAGCCTGTAATTCAGCCATGACAGACTCTAAATTAACTCAGATAGAATCTAAGAATCTTAATTTAACAATGTTTCAATTACATCATAGCCTAATATGGTCATTTCAGAATAAAGGTGGTTTGGCACCTTGACGTAATTTGGTTGTGGGAGATAGGGTAAGGATCAACACTTAAAAATCTGTTTCCTTGGGAATTAGCTCTGATGAGGATCCTGACATAAGTGTGCCTTTACTATTAATACTATTGATGACTAGTTGATTTACTGACTCCATGATTTAAGTTCTAAACTCCTTTTCTCTTTTGATAGTCTTTAACGAACCAAGAATGAATTCAATCTTAATTTAACATGCGCAATTCTCAGTTGCTGCTACCTAATATGAAGGACTGATGATATACTTTATTTGTTAAGGCCAGAGAGTTAATCACAGATATTCCTGTCTGTGTTTAATGGCTGCAAACCATTATTTCATGACAAAATACGTCATTTAAAACTCATGATTATAAAGAAAACTCTGCTTATAGAAGCTGATTTAGATGTGTTAAATACATATTTATATACCTGGTGTGATATAAACAGTGTTCTGTAGATAAAGGAATAAACAGCAAGTATTTTTTTTTAGGTTAAAATAAGATATTTACATCAAATATATTCATTGTAAAGATTAATTGGATGTCTTGGTTAGCAATTATAATTAAGACACAGTACTAATAAAATTTATCTGATTAATATTATTAATAACAGAGAAAGAAAATGAAAGAACCACATAGAGAAATACAATTGTTTTCCAGGTATTTCTGAATAAATAGTATCTTTATTTTGTGCACAATATGTATAAATTTACATTTGCCCCATATATATCCTTCCAGAATACTCATAATGAAATATGCATATATAAATATACATATATGATAGTTTTTCAATTAACATATTTTAAGTTGAACAATTTTAAGAAACTGTATACATATGATTTTAGAAGGTTTATGAAATCATACAAAGTACAAAAGAGGCATTTTAGACTCTAATATGCTTACATAGATAGTAGCAAGAAAAATGTGAAAATATTAAAGTTAAATGTACAAAAGAATTGACATCTCTCATTGGAGTAATTTCTTTAAAAACCTGAGCAAAGTATCTTAGGAAAAAAGTGCACTTTTGGAAAATGATATTAATCATACTGTCACTTTTAAACACTGACAAAGTAGCTTGCCTTAGCAATAGCCATAGGAATTTGGTTGGCCACTATTTTTTAACATATGTTGGAAAAGAAAGCACGTTTCTTAAACATCACTCAATCAGTAATGTTTTGGTGGTATAAAACAAACGACAAGTAAAGGAAATAATGTAGGCTATGTCAGGCATTAGGATTATATCCTATTCATAGTAAGTATAAGTGCACGGTCATTTACTTTAATTTTGCTAGACCTCAATTTGTGCATCTTTTTGAAAGTACAAATTATTTGTATTCTAATCTTCTCTAGTTATGAGAATACATTCAACACTGTGTTCTTTTGTCTTTGAGAAAATGTACACTTTCTAGTATTTCTTCATCTCTTCTTCAGCTATGCTCAGTAATTTTCAGTATCCACTAAATGGATGATACCATGCAGTAGTCTGAGAAATCAATCACTGGGACTGACTATAAAACTGTCTGTGAAGTAGTGTTCCTTTCTGACTTGAAGTATTCTTATCTCTAGACATACTGTTTCTTCTAAATCCTGGTTGGCTTGACTGACTTTGACCTAAGACTCCAACTTTATGTGTGGGTTTTAGTTCATTCTGACTTTGAATTAATGCCCTCTAGACTCCTAACTTCTGAGGATTTTCTAGATTCAGAAGCCCTTCTCAGTTTGCTACACTATTTCATCTTCAGCCTTGGCTTATTTCATTATCTTGTTGCATATCAAGTGGTGGAGTAGAGGTAAATATGTTTGGTTTGTGTGACTATTAGATCTGTATAAGTTACAGGTAATATACATTTTCTATTTGAAATTCTTATTGCAGTTATCAGTTTTAGATATACAGAACAAGGTACATAATTAGCTTATGTTTAAGTGAGGCATGCAGACGCTTGTAACATAATGTTGATGGGTTACATAGTTGGTTAACATTGTTTTGGGAGAAAAAAATTGAATGCTTTTTTTCAGTGTGGCCAAATTGATACCACAGTCAAGCTTTAGTATTGCTGTAGCTTTACTATAAGTTGCTAGATTCTAGTTGTTCCCAGTTAGGGTGATTGTGTACCTCAAGAACCAGTATTTGTTGCCATAAGCAGGAGCATGCTAATGGAACCTAGAGGGCAGAGGCCAATGGTTCCACTAAATACACTGCAATGCACAGAACTGTCCTCCATAAAGAATTATTAAATCCAAAATGTCATTGATGTTGAGGTAAAGAAACCTGTTGGTAAATTAATCCAGGGCTAATATTTTAGTTCCAAGTAGAAACAAGAGGAGATATTATTCCTTTGAATAAGTAAGATTTACATAGAGAAAACAGTCATATTTAGGTATGTATGAGAAAAAGACATATTTAAAATTGATTCCTTTCTTCCAAGATGCATAAAGAAAGACAAGGAAGGAGAAAGAAGGGGAAAATACTAAAATTTTCACTTTTCTCTATCAGCGTTTACAATAAGCTGACATCAGATAAGAAGACAAGATTCTGTGTGTCCATGGAAACAAAGTCCTTCATTTTCTTGTCTGGGAGAAACAGTTCCTTCATTTCAGCATTAACAGAAACTGCTGCTGGAAATCAATTTATTTTCTATTGCTGCAAGTTGACTTAGAAAGACAGTCATCAAGTCCTTTCTATTTATGGGCTAACTGGGTGCTTTCAATACATACCATTTCTCAAAAGTCTTATGAAATAAATGCACTAAAACATAGAAAGGGCACAAAACATAGAAAGGGCACGTAACAGTGCCTTTCATACAGTTCATATTTAACTATTTTTGTCTAGAAGTAGTTACATTTGTAGAAAAATTATCATCATTTCTACAATCATTATCATTAACATCAACAGTAGAAAGAATTTCAGAGTTCTCAGGCCATATTTTCACAAAAATGTGAGAAAAGTAAATGACATTTTTAGGCTTTGATCTTGACATTAACATCTAAATTCAATCTATAGTGAAGTCAAACAGTATTGAATAACTTCCTGTATAACATTTATAAGCTTCAATTTCAGGGGAACCAGGTGATTAAACAAAGTTACCTGACTATATGTGATTTTTGTTTGGAATTCCAAAGCCTATTTGGGATCATTCAATATATTGGATTAGACTTGTTAAGATTGCTTTTAATTTTTTTTGTATTCTATTTACCTCAAAAATCATTCTAAATAATGTTTTATTTCATTTTGTAGAGTCACTACAAGTGAATGAATATTGCAACAAGTGTTCAACAATAAGTAGCTGGGCAACATATCTTCTCCTGATCCCAAGCTATAGGCTCTTCTCATCACACAATAGAAGCATTTGGTCAAGTTGTACTCAGAAACACAAAGCAAGAAACTGATATCTCTGACCCACAGTCTTAGACCATGATTTATGCTGAAATTGCATTTTGCAAAAAATGATTCTAGGTAGTTTTGGCCAAAGTAATCTACCAAAAATTCTATTCTATAATTAAATAAAATAATTATTTTCAAACATGCTAGAACACTGTTAATATTAATTTTATATGAAATAATTTAATTCTATCTATACCAGAGATTTTAGTTAGCCAGCACAAATTCATTATTGTATTCATCCTTAATAATAAAACTTTGATTTGGATCATGATGAAAATATACCCAGATAAAATATTCTTTAATATTTCATGGCTTCTTTAATAGTTACCTTTGATCAATGTCCCACAATGTAGAAATTGTTGGGTGGAGTTTGACAAAATCTATATGAAGACAGCTGACTCAATTAAGAATAAAACTCTTCCATGATTTTTCTAATTTCAACTTTCCTCTTCCCACCAGTTAAAATATTGACATGTGGACTAAAGGATAAATACCCTCATCAGACCCTGTGGAGCTCTGAGTATGGAATCAAAGCATTGATGATTGTGATCCAAAATGATTCGTGTAACCCAAATCACGGATTAGCACAGAGCTTACATACTAGTTTTTAACCTCCTTGTCTATAGACTTCTTTTATGTAAGAAATATACATTTTGATCTTATTTAAACATATCCCATAATCTGTGCCTTTTCGTATATGCTAAACTAAACACTAATGGATACTGCTGGCCAAATCATTCATAACTTATGTGCCTCAAAAGTAGGAAAGTGAAAATTTGTATATTGTGTGTGTAATGAAGGAAAAAATTCAAAAAACTGCCAAAATATCTACCAAAATAATATATATACATTGCATTATTTAATCCTTCAAATATTCCTATAATTCAATTTCTATAATTATCTCAATTTTATAGATGGAAAAATTATGTCTTGGAAGGGAGACATGACACATAATTAATAAAGGACAGAACTACATTTTAATTCTAGGTAGTATATGCTAAAGCTCCTTCCCATAAGATAAAGTGACTTTAATTCAGGGATTTATAAAAAGTTATGAGATGAGTAAATGATAAGACTGGAAAAAAGGAATATAATTATAATACATCTGCAAGGAGTGTCTGAGTCACAGTTTTAATGTACATGTGTAATATGATTTAAATGGATATTGAGAACACTCTTATTTTTTGGTTATTTGAGGAAGAATAATACTGAATGTGCAGATTCTATAGAATATAAAACAGTTTCAGTTAAACTTCCCCACTGTGTTCATAGTTATAAGCCATGATAAGTGTTACTGAAAGTATTTATCTAACATATCAAATTTTATGGTTCTGTTCAACTGGGATCATTCAAGTAGATGTAGTAAATGATATATTTTTAAAGGAGCCATCTGTGTTGAGGGCAACTGACATAACCAAAAATAAGACTTTGAAAGAAAAAATCAACTTTTCTTGGCTTAAAGAGAAATATTTTCCTTATATGAATATACATTGTTTAATGGTACTAGAAAGGCTAACTATCATCACACAGAGAAGATAATTTATCTAGGAAGCAACCCTGTTTGCATGGGACAAGGATTCTGATAACTATTCATGCATTTTTGCAAGGGTCCAAGAAGCTAAACTGGCCAAGTCTCTGAATCCAAAGAAGAAGGCAGATGGCTTCTCTGTGTCTGTACTTCCACCTCAACTATTATCTGTAAGTAATTATTTATGAAGGGGGAATTGGAAACTTTGCTATATTAAATTGGTGATTATAATTTATTCATTTCACTTAGACTATTGGAGTTATTGAATGTACTATCTCTTCTTGGGAAATTATGTTCTTGTACATCTCAGAAATACATGGCTTTCATAGCTGCAAATGATGTGATCCCTCCCAGCATATAAAGAAACTGAACCCTTCCATAGAGTGAGTATAGTAATTAAGATATATTAAAATAAGAAACTATTAATACTCTAACCAGACCTTTAAACAGGACTTTAGTTTATCACCTATATCTCTATATATGTATATATATACAGCATTAAAACAATTTTTAGTCCCACAACTCTAAACCTCTCTTGTTATTCACACACTTGCATTTACACGTCCTTGCAAACACAGACAAAGCTTTTGATATTTTGGTAATATAGTCATTGTTGTGGGCTGAACTAAACTCACATGTTGAAGCCTTAACTCCAATATGAAGGTGTTTAGAGATGAGACCTTTAAGGAGTTAATGTCAAACAGGTCATGTGATGGAGCCTTATCAATAAAACCCATGTCCATTTAAAAAGAAAGAAAGACAGAAGATATGCATGTGGAAAGAATAATTTATGGGGGTACAATCAGCAGGTAGTCATCTGCAAGCCAGAGAGAGAGGCCTCAGGAGAAGCAACCTTGCAACACACTGGTTTTGGACTTCTAACTTCCAGAATTGTGAAAAAATAAAATTCTGTTGTTTGAACAACAGAATTTGTGGTATTTTAATGGTAGCTTTCAAAGACTAATAAAGTCATTTTTGCTTTTGACTTGGGAATATGATATCCAATTCTGGACAAAGAAATTTAGAACAAGTCTTTGGAACCAGAACTTCTTGCTTGATATCCTCCAAAAAGTAACCATGCATCAAAGATAATCATTATTTACCAAGTTTCTTCAGTAGATAGTGTTATAATAAATGATTCCACCAAGCATAAAGAAATCATCCAAAATTAGCTGTGACTTTTATTGAAGTAATCAGCACAACCCTTTCCCATTAGTTGGCACATTACTTTGAAAATATGTTTTCTCACATGTTTGTAAAAGTAATATTGGAGTATAAATACAAATGCCTTTATAATTCAATCCTATATTTTCTTCCTGTTATATCTTCTCCTACTAAATGTCTTAAACACAGGGATTATATGACTGGTGACTTTCACTCATAATCCTGTTTGTAACTCTAAGGAAGAGAAAATAGTCACTGCATTCACCACTTCTTTATGTTTTGCAGTTAATAAATATTTGAGTGCCTGGTTTAATTCTCTGTGGGATATTTGGATTTTGTCTTCTGCAATTTAACATTTAGTGATGGTGACAACCTATGGGAAGAGGAACTCTTAATAATAGTGCAACATTTAACAAAACCTTAAAAGTGATCACAAAACAGGGGATGGCCATGAAATGAGCAACAAATTATTATATGTTCAAAATTATGGACATTCAGAGGTCATTATTATTTGTGGTGACAAATAATTATCTGTCAGGGAGGTTTTCTATGGAACAACTAGATAGGACAATTCCAACTTATTAAGCCAATTACAAATATGCAGAAAATATCAGTAAATTAAAAAATAATGACTAGAAGATATATTTAGGCAATATATCATTAAAATTGGGGTTCTAAACTCCCTCTTTCAAAAAATAGAACAAGCTATTTTGTAAATAAGGTGAGTATCATGAGCGTATGCTAAACTGAAAATAAATCTTCCATTGAAGTGTAAGAATCTTTCAGCAATTTGAACTCATCTTACTAATATGCAATAATGTTGAAAGCAGAAAACATTTACCCAGTAGAAATTATTTCCTAGAGAAAATCATAAAAATATTAATAGAGATCTATACACAGAGAAATAAAATAGCTGAAAATAATACAATGTAAATGATTTCTTCAATTTGAAGGAAAAATAAAAGATTGATATTATCTATTCGAAAAATGAAACAATTTCTGGTGAAATATGGAAAACAAAATATTCACATAAACCTATGAAATTGAGTCTCTTTAACATGTTAGAAAACAATTATAAAATTAACAGAGTCCCTGAAGATAAAAAACTTCATATTGACAATGCAAGGAAGTATGTGCAACACATACAGACACACACACACAGACACACACACACACACACACACACACGCACACACACACATTCTGATGGGAAACAAAATCTCTGGCTCAGAAAACAGACTTTATTCACAGAATATCTTAGCAGTGCTAGTTCTTCACATCCCAATTTCCCACTGGTGACATAGTGAGGTTTGAATAAAGCTCAAAGTTGAGAATAGCCACCAGAGTGGATGGCTACAGAATTCTGCTGGGAAGCTCTGGGAAGAAGCATACAATACATACTTTGGAAAAATCCAATTCATTGGGTGAGAGTTGGAGAGATTATATACCAGCTGCAGAGATTCATTGAATGTAAAATCTCCTTTGGCAGGCTTATCACATATACAGCATGGGGGAGTGTGGATTCCCCATAAGGAGAAAAACCTCTTATCCAAAGAGATCAGGTTATTTGTCTGTGAAAATCAGTTGGAGCACCAGGAAAGACTTGGTAGATAAGGGTTTCACACTTAAAGTCTTATCATTTAAGTTCTAAATAACAATTAAAGCCCTTTCAGAGCTGTCTTGAAAATTACTTCATCTAGATGCATAAGTGTAAATGGAAGAGATGCTAAAAGAACTAGGAAATTATTTCCCTCTAGCACTTGAAAAATCATAATGATTTTGTTGACATTGTCTTCAATACAGAAAGTGTTATATGTGGATGGACTTACATAAATTGAGTATAGGAAAAACCATATATAATATCTTGAGGTGATGCATCTAAAACCTGTTTATATAGATCATATAAGTCTTTTGCTTGCATAAATTAGACATAGAGTTGAGCTAGATATAATTAACTCAGGGTTTTTTTAACATGGAAATCTTATGAAACAATAGGAAAACATAAATGCTAGTCAGACATACATGATATAACCTTGAAAAATGGTTAGTCAAAGTCATCCCTGAAGACATATATACTTTGATGCAGTCACAGGTCTTTCTCAAAATCAAACAGGCAGACAGCAAGAAGAAGATGTGAATTATTTTTTAGTATGTATGTATTAGACTGTAAAGTATAATTCCAAGTAATGGTTGTCTGAGCTACATCTCTGGACACTCACATCCAGATATTATACTATAGATTTCCAATTCATTCAGTGGGCATGTTATAGAAAAGAATTTAAGTCAAATGATCCTTAGAATTCATAGTAAATTTACTTTCACTGGCCAGTGTACATTCTATTCTAGTATTTATAAAAGGCTAACAGGACTAATGTAATATTAAAAAACATTAAATATGTATTATCATACTACACATTAATTTGCAATAAGAAATTACTGTTTAAGTTCAATGTTATAAGAAAATGATCTAGAATGGAGAATAAACCATAAAACAAGACAAAGGAACAATATGAAACAAACTTTATGGAAAGCCCCTTATATGTTGTCAGAAACAATTAGTGTAATTGCAAATTTCTATCTAACTGCATGAAATAACAGCATTATTAAGAATTTCCACTCATTCTTACCAGTATGATTGCCCCAACTAGTAGCTGTGGCATCCATATGTCACCAGAATAATATGGTTCTGAAAAAATGTCATTCTTACTTAGGAAATTATATCAGCTTGATTGATTTTGGCACATCTTCCAGTTCCACCAGGCTAAGTAGTGTTATAGCCAAACCTAGTTTTAAGGATTAATTTTCTGTGGAATATTTTACCTATAACTTTCATTAAACATGGCAACAATATTCTTCATTCTGTTCAAATTTTGCTAATTTTTAATATCAGAACAATACCCATTAGATTAAACAGAGGTAGTGAATGACATATGGAAAAGAATCAGGAGTAAACTTGTGTATTTAATTTTAATAATTTCATCTGAAGATAGTGTCTTTCTTTTGATGTTTGGTTATCATGATAAATAATACCTGTCAAAAGGAATTGAAAGTCCTTCAGATGGATTAGGAAATTTCTAGCATATTAATACTTAAATACAGATCACTTCTGATATCTAACGTTTACTATATCTGGCACTTTTTAATAAAGTTAGTATGAATGTAATGATAGAAATACAGCATACAGCAAACAATAAATTGCCTTATTGTAGTAGATTAATAACAATGCAGTTAGAAATTCAGACAATTTCAAGGAGTTTTAACTGAACTTACAACTAGTATTCAAAATGAGATATTTAGAATAGTCCAGTTTGACTAAACATTTTTAAAACACCTTTGGGATGACTGTTACTTATCTTAATAAAAGATACATTTCACAGTATTCATACACATGAATCACTTAGTTCTCCTGAAATATTAAAACTATCTGACATGGAAAATTACTGACACCCTCTCTCCCTCTCCCTTTTTGTCTCTCTCTCTTTCTTTTTGTCTCTCTCTCTCTCTCTTTCTCTGTCCTAGAAATAAATAAATTTGCAAACAGTAAGGATATGATTAACCTGAATGTACTAATAAGCTATTTAATGAAAAAGACTAAATAGCTTAATTCTATCTGCATATGTTAGGATCATATATTTACAAATTGGAGCATGATTTAGAAGTCTCAAAAATTTCAAATTACTAATTTGGAGAAAGCATGGTTATTTTGGGATATGTGAACTACTTTCCTGTATTCTGTTTGAATTGTGACCATTAATATTACCTTTTGAGATGAGAGTTACTGAATTACTTTGAGATACTCTATAGTATCTCAGTCTTGGGACACCATTTGAAATCCTTGATTTCACATTAATATGGAAAGTGGTTTCAATTGGCAAACATAGGCTGGGACATATATTCACATCTTACATGTTTATCAGATTCTTGGATGTACATAGGTCAATACTTTCTTTAGGTTTCCTAAAGGTAGAAAGGATTATTCAAACTAAGTAAAAACTAAAGACAGCAGATAGTCTACCAACATCATGTGACCTATAGAATCTTTAAATTCATATGATCTACTTAACTATTTTAGTCATCAAGAAGTATCAAAAGGGAACAGAGCTAAGTTTTAAAATATAAATAATGCTGTAGCAACTATAAGACTACAAGGCATACTGACAAACATCAGCTGGTCCTAAGGTTGCTATTCTTATAGCAGGGACTTGAGCAAGCCTGTTATCATTACTTCCTACTCCAAATAAATTCTTCTGCCTTCCTTGTGAGCCAGTAAATAAATCTGTTGCTGAGTTCAATTGACAGTATACATTGAGCACAAAGAACCCTACCAATTTCTGTACCATAAGAGTTTAAAGCCATCAGAATCTTTGAAAATAAAAAAATGTTTAATTGGTTCCATGGTTTACTTGGAGTTGAAAAGAATGAGAATTAAACTTAGAATAAAGAAAGGAAAAAACAGAAGAAAATTTTTAACAATTTTAATTTTACTGTCTTTAAAATACTGAAAAGAAAAGCTCCCAAATTTAATGTTAGAGGACAAGTAGTTTATGCTTTGGATAAGTATAAATAATGTGTAGATTTCCAAAGCAGTGAGAGGGAAGAAATTGCTTCTAATATTACTAGACAGATTAAAGAAAGAATGAAAAGATCAAAATTCTAGGTTTTAATTTGAGGAATAAGCTAGAAATATGTTGGGATATGATTAAATATTTTCTATTTTGATGACCTGGTCACTTGAAACAACATTCAAATAGATTGAGTCTGAGTTTGCCAAACATTGCTTTTATCAGGAGCATTCTCATGTGAAGGCTTGGTTATTGTTTTCTAATTAGTGACAAGTGAAGAATTTAAATGGGAACATATGATGGCAGTCACAGGGCTTCAGTCACATCAAGTCCTTAGTCTCTCTCATAAGATTTCTTTGCCAGGAAACACCTCCTCTTAATTGCTTGAAAACATCTCCTTTTCAATTGCTTGAAATGATTCCAGCTGTTAAAATACTCTCTTGCTTTGTTTGAACAGCTATTATTTCCTCTTGTGACCATTTCCTTGGAGTGGGAAATAAAATTATTTTCCTGCCTTATCCCACCATGTTGTCTCTAGACCTACAAAATCAGAGACCACTATGTCCCAAGTCAATAGTAGAAAAGTACACCCTGGAATGGAAAAATGTTCATACTGATAAATTGGACATACTCATATTTCATAAATACAAAAAACTATAGATTTTTTTCTATAAATGTATTTTGAACTTACAAGACCAAGGAGAGAAAGGGATAATTTTAGAATCAACAGTTTTAATCTAAAAGTGAAACATGGGTGAATTTATCAGAGATAATGGATTCCATGTGCAAATATTCACCCTTAGGCCTGAAATGCCGGTATGATCCATTGGATTGCATGATAAAGTATTCGATTCTGTGTTAGGATAAATTTAGTAATAATCAGTTCCAGCTTGTGGTTATCTATTGGGTATATAGTCAGAAAATAAGACACTTATTATAAACTGGAAAAGACACCTTACTGTAGGTGTTGATAACATTAGCTATTAAAATGTTAACTAGAGTTGGAAAATGCAACAGAAAAAATAACTGGGAGACTGAGCTCCAGATTTTCAAAAATGTGTGTCATCCTCCAAGTAAATACTTGCCTCTGACATGACATCTCCAGGTGTCTAAAGCAGCAGCAGCCCTCATCTTACACACTACAAGCAGTAGTCCAGATTTCCTCATTCTGTTTAAAAGCTCTGTTGCTACACAACACTAATTGAAAGCATAGTTTAAAAGGTAAGTAATTTCCTTTACCAACTTGTATGATGAGATTTTCATATTTTGACAGCTAATGTCACACAATAGTGAACTGGCTAATAACGAACCTGGAAAAGGACAGTGAAATTGAATTTATGGAGAAAGGTCCTAGAGCAAGAAAATTTATCGTCTTTTGATTATCTATCAAAAGGCATCCCTTGTGAGGATGATAGTCTTAATAATTAGGTGTGCAAGATGACTTATTTTTGAATACAGTTCACCTTGCTTCATAATTCACATCTCTTCTCCATCCACTCAAGTAGATTTATGAGAAATAGAGTGACAGTCACAGGAAAGGAAACTATATTTGTTTAATTAACAGGAGTCTCCCATTTTCAAGGCTGAGCTTGCCAAAAATATGGTGTGTATTCAGCTACCATTACCGGCACCAAATTGCAAAATCAAACTAAAGTTAATAAGAAGGAAGGGGGTAATACAGTTTAGAATAGAAATTATTGAAATAGAAATCAGGAAAACTACAGAGAAAGTTAATGAAATAGAAAGTTGACTTTTAAGACAAGTCACAAAATTGAGAAATTTAGCAAGATTAATAAATAACAATAGATTAGACAATCATAAAAATATGTTTAGAAGAATATACGATGTCACTGAGTTACAAGGATCATAAAGAAATCCTATAAACAGCATTACACCAATGGAATATTCAATATAGATAAAAGGGGAACATTCCCTATAATGTTTCCAACTAGGAAAAACTGACTGAAGAATGACCTGAAAATGTAAATAGATTGATAAAGAGTAAGGAAACTGAAATTCTAATTAAACATCTCCCAGTGTAAAAGTCCACAGTCAAATATCTTTGAGAATTATATAGAACTTTAAAGAAGAATTGATATCAGTACTACATAAACTCTTCCAGAAAGTGGAAGAGGACACAACTTCTCTAAACTCATTTTGAAGCACAGTATTAGTCTAGTACCAAAACCAGACTGATACAGACCACACAAAAGAAAACTACAGAACAATATCACCTATGAACATAAGTAAAAATAATCCTCCAAAATTATAAGCAAGTCAGATCAAAACATTTCTATCACTGCATTAAGAAACTGCCACAAAAAGTAGTTGCTTTAAACAAATTTATTATTTTATAATTGTGTAGATTAAAAGTTTGACTTAATTCTCAATGAGATGGAAAATAAATAGAAATTCAAGAAGGAATGCTTATCTCTGGAAACTATAGTGGATTATCTTTTTTTTTTTTCCTTCTAAAGCCTATCTGCATTACTGGTACTGCATCTCTCTGATCATTCTTCAGTTGCTGTGTCCCTTCTTTCACCACAACAGGGAAAGGCTCTTCATACTGAAAAACCTAGGTGCTTATAGAAAGTGTGATATGTTACAGAAATTGAAAGGTTAAGGTAATGATATGTCTGAGTAATATTTGCTAGATAGTATATTGGCAGATCTTAGATTGCTGAATTGTTTGTTTTTTATGCCTAGTGTTTTTAAGCATATTTAAATCATGACAGTAGTTTCAAGATAGCCTATCTTGTGTTTGTTTTCTTGTACAATTTCTAAGTAGTAACTTGGTTCTGAAAAACAAATACAGTGTCTTGATACATTTTTATTTGTAAATTAAAACAGAATCTTGTAAAGTGACATTACTCAGGAAATAGTTTCACTAGCATGGATCTAGAGAATACTGAACATATATTGTATTAGGGATGATATTATCTATAATTCAAGTTAGACATAATTTTTAAAATAATGTGTTAGAAAAAGGTAAGCATTATTACCCTTAAGAATGAAAACACATATATGTACATGTAATTTCAGGTCATAGCAATCCTTGGGAATAATAGCCTTTATTTAAAAACACAAATGTTTAATTTTAAAATATGAAAAATATTTGAAAGTCTACAGAATAAGACATATTTTCTGCTTATAGAAACTTTTAATTCTTTTCATATCATGGATGAGACAGTCATTATTTCCTTTTTTGTGATTATTTTAAGGTGCATGGGTAATTCTTTAAATATATATTAATGAAATGCAGAAATAGGACACAAGAAATTAACATAAAAGAACATCAGAAAAGACTTGGGAAAATGTCTATTCAATGTATTTATGAAGAAGTGGAAGGAAAGTAGTGAGCAGAAGAGACTCAAAGAAGTGATTTGAGAGGTATTATAAAAGAAATATGTCCACCAGTAAAGAAAGGACACAAAGACAAAAAGACGTGGAAGGAATGATAGAGATCACGTAGCTTAGCACTTTTGTTTATCAGAAAATAAGATTCAAAGAAAGTTATATAGCAAGTCCTGTGAAGGTGAGGTGGAATTGTGAGTTGCATGGACTCCACTTCAAACCAGGTCTCCATTACCTATGACATGACCTTTGATAAATAGTGGATCCCAATTTCTAATCTATAGCATTAGAATGACTTATAAAGTTGCTATAAAATACCAAGACACTCATAAAGCATCCTGCATATCACAAGTATCATACGAATGACAGCTTCTTCAGCTGTGTCTCTAGGACCACAGACCTAGCTGAGACTAAACAGGGAAGCTGGAATTCCTCATGCTCATCACAGTTGTTTCTGCTTAGTTAAGCATTTAAGGCATTCAGGTCCCAAAAGCACTTAAAAAACATTTATTTTATTTTTATTTTTTGCTGTTGTCATCAGTTTATTCGGCTTCATATCATCTATAAGTGCTGATTTCTTTTTATTTATTTATTCACATGTGCATACCTTGTTGTGCCATTCCTGCCCCCTGTTCCCACCCCCTTCTTGTCCCCGCCACTCCCCGCTTGCTTCCAGGCAGAGCCTGTTCTGCCCTTATGTCTAATTTTGTTGAAGAGTAGACATAAGCAATAATAAGAAAGACAAAGCATATTTTGCTAGTTGAGATAAGGATAGATATACAGAGATATTCCTAGCATTCTTCCACGTACAAAGGTGTTACAACCCAAGAAGATTCATCTCTAACTGACCTTTTCACTAGTTCCTGATCTCCTTCTAATATTGACCTCTGTCTCTTTAAGGTTTCTGTATTAGTTCCTCTGCAGTGGGGACATCAAACACTTTCATGTTTTGGGTTTCCTACCTCTCCCCACACCTCCTGTATGTTATCTCTCCTTATCATTTGACCCAAGTCAAACAACATTGCTGTATTTGCCCTAGATGTAAAGTCCCCATATGAGGGAGAACATAAGATTTTTGGTCTTCTGAGCCTGGCTAACCTTGCTCAGAATGATGTTCTCCAGTTCCATCCATTTACTAGCAAATGACAAGATTACATACTTCTTCATGGCTGTGTAAAATTCCATTGTGTATAAATACCACATTTTATTAATCCATTCATCAGTACTGGGGCATCTTGGCTGTTCAAATAACTTGGCTATTGTGAATAGTGCTGCAATAAACATGGGTGTGCAGGTGTCTCTGGAGTAACCTGTGTTGCATTCCTTTGGGTATATCCCCAGGAGTGGTATTGCTGGATCATACTTCAAGTCTATGTTTAAAGTTTTAAGAAGCCTCCATGTTTTTTTCCAGAGTGGTTTCACTAGCTTGCATTCCCACCAGCAGTGTACAAGGGTTCCTTTTTTCCCTACATCCTTGCCAACACCTGTTGTTAGTGGTGTTTTGATGATGGCTATTCTAACAGGGGTAAGGTGGAATCTTAGTGTGGTTTAGATTTGCATTTCCTTTTGGGTTAGAGATGGTGAGTATTTTTTCATGTATTTTTTAGCCATTTGAATTTCTTCTTTTGAGAAAGTTCTGTTTAGTTCAGGTGCCCATTCCTTTATTGGTTCATTGATTTTGGGAGAGTTTAGGTTTTTAAGTTCCCTGTATATTGGTTATCAGTCCTTTGTCTGATGCATAGCTAGCAAATATTTTCTCCAACTCTGTGGGAGGTCTCTTTCTGTTTAGAGACCATTTATTTTGTTGTGCAGAAGATTTTTAGTTTTTTGAAGTCCCATTTGTCCATCCTTTCTCTTAGTTGCTGAGCTGCTGGGGTACTATTCAGGATGTCCTTACCTATACCTATTACATCCAGAGTATCCCCTGCTCTTTCCTGTACTAACTTCAGAGTTTTGGGTCTGATAGTAAGGTTCTTGATCCATGTTGAGTTGATACTAGTACAGGGTGATAAACATGGATCTAGTTTCAGTTTTTTGCAAACGAAAAACCAGTTTTCCTAACAACATTTGTTGAAGAGGCTGTCTTTTCTCCCTTGTGTATTTGTGGCACCTTTGTCAAAAATAAGATGGGCATAGTTGTGTGGATTCATATTCGGGTACTCTATTCTGTTCCACTGGTCTTCATGACTGTTTTTGTGCCAGTACCATGCTGGTTTTATTGCTATTGCTTTGTAATACAGTTTGAAGTTGAGTATTGTGATACCTCTAGCATTGCTCTTTTTGTTGAGTATTGCCTTGGCTATTTGCAGTCTCTTGTGTTTCCAAATGAACTTTAGGGTAGATTTTTCAATCCCTGTAATGAATGTCAGTGGGTTTTGATGGGCACTGCATTAAACATGTAAATTGCTTTTGGTAGTAGAGCCATTTTTACTATGTTGATTCTACCGATCCATGAGCATGGGAGATCTCTCCACCATCTGCAGTATTCCTAGATCTCTTTCTTCAGGGGTTTGTAGTTCTCCTTGTAGAGGTCATTCACAACCTTCTTATGCTTACTCCTAGGTACTTGATTTTTTTTTTGAGGCTATTGTAAATGGAATTTTTTCCATATATTCTTTCTCAATTTGTTCATTATTGGTAAATAGAAAAGCTGATGATTTTTGTAAGTTGTTTTGTATCCTGCCAACTTGCTATTGCTGTTTATGGTGTCTAGGAGTTTTTGGGTAGAGTTTTTTTTTTGAGTCTTTAAGGTATAGGATTATATTGTCTGCAAATAGGGATATTTTGACAGTTTCTTTACCTATTTATATTCCTTTTATTTCTTCTTCTTTTGTAATTTCTCCGGCTAGGAATTCCAGTACTATGTTGACTAGAAGTGCGGGTAGTGGGCATCCATGTCTTGTTACTGATTTTAGGGGAAATGGCTTTAGTTTTTCACCATTAAATATGATGTTGGCTGTAGGTTTGTCATATATAGCTTTTACAATGTTAATGTACTTTCCTTCTAGTCCTAGTTTTCTTAGAGCTTTTATCATGAAGTGGTGTCGGATCTTGGTGAAGGCTTTTTCTGCATCTATATAATGATCAAGTGGTTTTTATCTTTGCTTCTATTGATGTGCTGTATTACATTTATAGATTTCCATATGTTGAACCACCCCTGCATCCCTGGGATGAAGCCAACTTGTCATGGTGAATGATCTTTCTGATGTGTTGCTGGATTCAGTTTGCCATTATTTTATTGAGGATTTTTGAATCAATGTTCATTAAGGAGATTGGCTTATAGTTCTCCTTTTGTAAGTGTCTGTTTGATTTTGGGATGAGTGTATATTGGCTTCATAAAATGAGTTAGGCAGTGTTCCTTCCCTTTCTAATTCGTGAAACAGTCTAAGGTGGGTTAGTATTAGTTCTTTAAACATCTGATAGAATTCAGCAGAGAATCCATCAGTTTCTGGATTTTTCTTTTTTGGGAGACTCTTGATTGCTGCTTTAATTTCATTTTGTGTTATAGATCTATTCAGGTGATTAATGTCCTTTTGGTTCAATTTTAGATGGTCCTAAGTATCTAGAAATCTGTCCATTTCCCCAAGATTTTCAAATTTATTAGAATATGGGTTCTCAAAGTAGTCTGATGATTTCCTGGATTTCCGTGGTGTTTGTTGTTATCTCCGCTTTTACATTTCTGATTTTACTGAGTTGGGTTTTTTCGCTCCTCATTTTAGTCAGGTTTGCCAGGGGTCTGTCAGTCTTATTTATTTTTTCAAAGAACCAGTTTTTTGTTTCATTGATTCTTTGTATGGTTTTTTTTGTTTGTTTCTATTTCATTGATTTTGGCCCTAATTTTTATTATTTCTCTCTTTCTGCTGGTTTTGGGATTTGCTTGTTCTTGTTTTTCTGGGTGCTTGAGATGAAGCATTAGACATTGATTTGAGATCCTTCTGTCCTTTTAACATATGCATTCATGGCTATAAACTTTCTTCTTAGGACTGCCTTTGCTGTGTCTCATAGGTTCCGGTAGATTGTGCTTTCATTTTCATTAACTTTCAGGAACCATTTCATTCCCTCTTTTATTTCATCAATGACACATTGATGATTAAGCAATGTGTTGTTCAGCTTCCAATGTGTGCGTGTTTTTTACTATTGTTTTTGTTGTTGAGTTCTAGTTTTAATGCATTGTGATCAGATAGGGTATATGGGATTATTTCTATTTTCTTGTATTTGCTGAGGCTTGCTTTGTGCCCGAAGATACAGTCAATTTTGAGAAAGTTCCATGTGCTGCTGTAGAAGTTGGATGAATTATTTTGTAGACATCAGCTAGGTCCATGTGATTGATGATGTGTTTTAGATCTAGGATTTCTTTATTGATTTTTTGTTTGGATGACCTATCTATTGGTGATAGGGGGGTATTAAATTCTTCCACTACCACTGTGTTGGAGTCTATATGTTTTTAGGTTCTTCACAGTATTTTTGATGAAATGGGTGCATTGACATTGGGAGCAAATAGGCTGATAATTGTTATTTCCTTTCAGTGCATTTCCCCTTTTATTAGTATGGAATGTCCTTGTTTGTTTCCTTGATCAATGTAAGTTTGAAGTCTACTTTGTCCGAGTTAAGTATTGCTATTTCTGTCTGTCTTGGGGGGTTATTGGCTTGGTGTATCTTCTTCCAGCCTTTCACCCTAAGCCAGTGTTTATTTCTGTTGATGAGATGGGTCTCCTGTAAGCAACAGATTGTTGGATCTTCCTTTTTAGTCCAATGTGCTAAACAGTGTCATTTGATGGGAAAATTAATTCCGTTAACATTGTCAGTATTGATAGGTATGTGGTGATTCCTGTCATTTAGTTGTTTTTGTTGTTTAAGGGTTTGATTGTGTGCATCTGAATCAATGTTACTCTCTACTCTCTTGCCTTTTCTTCTCCTGTGGTTTGATACTGCCTGTCCTTTCATGATTTTGGTTGCTTTCATTTTCTGTATGCAGAGTTCCTAAGAGAATCTTTTGTAGTGGTGGCTTGGTGGTCATACAGTGTTGTAATTTCTGCTTATTATGGAAGACTTTTATTGCTCCATCTATTTTGAATGATAATTTTGCTGGGTAGAGTATCCTAGGGTTGAAGTTATTTTCATTCAGTGCCCGGAATACCTCAATCCATGCTTTTCTTGCTTTTAAGGTTTACATTGAGAAATCTGCTGTGATTTTGGTGAGTTTACCTTTGCATGTTATTTGTTTTTTCTCTCTGACAGCCTTCAGTATTATTTTTCTATTCTCTGTGCTTGTTTTTTTAATGATATTATGTCATGGGGTAGTTGCATTTTGGTCAACTCTGTTTGCTGTCTTGGAGGCTTCCTGTACGTGGATGGCCATAGTTTTCTTCAGATTTGGAAAAATTTCTGTTATTATTTTGTTGAATATATTACAAATTCCTTTTGGTTACACCTCTTCTTCTTCAATGCCCATGATTCTCAGGTTTGGTCTTTTGATGGAGTTGGTGAGTTCTTGCATTTTCCTTTCATAGTTCTTGAGTTGTTTGACTAATAGCTGTTTTGTTTTTCCTCTAATTTCCATTTTACTTTCAAGTTCTGAGATTCTCTCTTCTTCTTGTTCTTGCCTGCTGCAGTGGCCTTCCATTGTGTTTTGTATTTCTGTTTCATTCTTTTTTCTGAGTTTTTCCATATCATGGGTCACTTCCTCTTTAATATTGTCAATTTTCATCCTTAATTCATTAATCTCTCTATTTATGGTATTCTCTCTTTCACTTTGGTGTTTTTAGGTCTCCTATGAGTCCATTTATTTGTGTGTGTGTGTGTCTTCTCCTATTCTTTATTTTTGTTGCCTTGGAATTTCTTGAGTGCCTCTTGTACTTTTTGGTTGACCATGTCTAGTAACATCTCTATGAAATTCTCATTGATTACTTTCAGGATTTCTTCTTTCAGGGTGTTTTTGTGGTGAGTTCCTTAGCATAGTTTATCTTTGTTTTGTTGGAGTCTGGAACTGTGTATCTGATTTCTTCATTTCTCTCTGAATTTGTACTTATTTATTTTTTGGAGGAGAATGGTTTCCATCCCTTTTTTGTCTTCCCATTGCTCCACTTTGTGCTGTTTCTGTCCCTGGTCTCTGTGTAGTTTAGTATTACCTAACTTACAATAGTAAAACTAACAAAACCAAGAAAGAAAGAGAAAAAAAGAAAAAGAAAGATTAAAAAATAGAGAAACAAAGAAATCAACAGGGAGAGATTGTGGACAAATAAACAGTGAACAAGAGAGAAAGAAAAAAAAATTCCAGGTTCATGAACTATAGAATTTCAGTCTTCATAGTTCTGGTGTTACTCCTTTAGCATCCAGTCCTGGTGTTGGTATTTAAGCAGAAGCTCTGTCTTAGTCTCACCAGGTGGTTGGAGAGACTGGCCAGCTTTTCTTTCCCTGTCTTTCAGTGGCAGCTGCTTAGTTAGCTCCTCTCTCAGTCAGGTGTGGCTTGTCCTCAGGTTCTGGAGATCAGCTCTGTGGCCCACTAGCCATCCTGCTTTGGAGTTGGGTTCTTGCTGTATTGGTTTATTGGGGGTTTGTTACTTTGCCTTGCACCCTTTCTCTGGGGCAACATCAGAGATTCATCAGCTTTCTCTCTGTTGCCAGTATGTTATGCTGGTTTGTTGATTGTTTTTCAATTTTGGAACATCATTTGACTTTGGATATAGCTCACCGGTTCAGGGGATGAGCTTTGCAGACCACAGTCTACACTATTTCAGGCAGTGGATCATTACCCACCTACTGTCAGCCTATCTGACTTTCTAGGATTAGTGTACTGAAAGTTTAGGTGCAGATTATCTCCTTTCTCCTCCCACCTTCTCCAGTGTGCTCAGTGCACCCTGCCCCCTCTGTTGCGTGCTCCTTTTCAGTTACTTGTTTATTATTCAGTTATTTTCTTTTTTTTTTTTTGTGGGACAGGGGTCAGTCTGTCATGGGGGCTATGCTGGTTTATTCCAGGGTTAGCTGTGGGAATACAATGTGCTGTTTATTTGCTCACCTATTGGTCTCCATCTCCTATGCAGGTTTGGAGCTGGCATTTGGCTGCACAGGAGCCCTCCTGGTTTTTCAGTGTAACATGGTGTGGGAAGCTTTGTATGTGCTGGAGGTTCTGGGTGTCGGAATGTTGCTTCTTCGTGGTGTTTTTTTTCTCCCAAATGTGGCTCCTGCATCTCAGCAAAGGTTTTGATTTACAGAGCTCATGCAGTCTGCTTCCTCCCTCTAGTCACCATCTTAGATTCCTCCCAAAGCATATACCAAAAACATTTGTATCCTTTTTCTACATCTTTAAAATAAACTTAATTTTATTTAATATAGGACAAATCACACTACATTTGTTGTCTACTTATGAATTGTATATAAATAAACATGCACTGGATAACATAACTGGAATCTATTTTATTAACAGAAATTATGAAAATAATCTGATCCCTTGTTCTTCTTCTGTTGTAGAGGTCCTATCATCCTACTGAAACTTAGCTTTTTACTTCAATATGCAGTAAGAATTATGCTATATGGTTATGTAGTTCCTAGTAGACATTTTAAAAGTTTGTGTACATATTCTCACTCTAAGACTGTGGAAAACAGATAATAATTGTGCTTACTGAAATCCAGTTCTATTTTGTATTTAAAAATCACATTTGTACATGAAAGCAATGCTAGAAATTTCTCTGTATAGCTGTCCTTATCTCAACTAGCAAAAATACTATGTCTTTCTTATTACTGCTTATTTTAATTCTTCAATGGAACTGGAGAAAAGCACATAACATGTTCTGCCTGGAAGTGAGGGGGGAGGGGTTGAGAGGGTGGAGGCAGGGGCATGGGGCAGAAATGACCCAAACAATGTATGCACATGTGAATAAATCAATAATAAAAAATAAATAAATAAAAAACACATTTGCAGTTTGCTCAAATAAACAGACTTATTTGTAAATCACTTTTACAAAATCTAGCCACATTAACCACAAGGAACTTTTAAGATTACCCAGACAAATGACAATAATTGGAACTAACATAGTTTTTTTTCTATTTTGATCTTTTAGGATTCTTATTTAGAAAGGAAGGCACAAGGCTCTTGGCATATTTCCTTTCCTATTGATGGAATAAGAGCTTGGCTGAATCCTCTTTTGTATTTTGTTTCTTTCCTAGAGATTTTTTCATTATTGCAGTTTCTTAAAAGTTAAAATTGTACTACATGGCTTCTGGGGAGGTCACATTGTCTTTCTCTGTAGAAAGAATATGATTTTGATGTATTCTGGTTGTAGTTGGCTTATCTATCATGGGAACATGTAGGACTTTTTAAAGTTGCTATTTGCATTTAAGAGTTCTAAATAACTGTTATTTTTAACTTCTTGTGATCTGATAAAAGGACAACAACTACAAAATAGTAGAGTTTGCAAGAAATTATGGACCTTATATTTGTGATGTTAATTTCCCACATTCTGGAGTAGTCATGACTGTTAGCCAAATTACAGTAAGATAAGAGCATCATGTTGTGTTTCCACTGTATGACAGGAGAAGAACCCCTGCCATTTAACTTAGAAGAGTGCCAGATTTATCCATGGTTCCTCAAAACTGACCAAGCTAATAAAGGTAAAGAGTGATAATGTTGGTCCAAATGGAACCAATGTTTTCATCCCCTTGGAGGATTATTATTATTATTGTTATTTTTTTTAACAAACCAGTAGTTTGCCATGCTTGTGTTAGAAGAGATAAGACCAAATCAAGTAGCAGAAGAAACTTCCTAGAAACTAGTCCTTTCAATGTTCATAAACTACTATTATATATGTTTTAGGCACCCAAAGAAATGTATTTTACTAAAAATAGCCATGTATACATTCACAGGGTGTATACTAGACACTATCTGGGGCAACACATACATAGAACAGAAGATCAACACTAATCCACTTTGATTTTGAAAAATATAATGAAATAGCATCTACTTAGAAGGAGTTATTGAAGTGAAGAGCCTCCATACTGTATTTCACAGCAGTTGCACTAATTTACATTCCAACCAATAGTTCATAAGTGTTCTTTTTCCCCTACATCCCCTCTAGCATTTGTTGTTGTTTGTGTTATTGATGGCAACCATACTGACTGGAGTGAGTGAAATCTCAATGTCATTTTGATATGAATTTCTTTCATTGTCAAGGATGTTAAGCATTTTGTTGTTTTTATTGGCCATTTGTACTTCTTTTGAGAATTGTATGTTCATTTCATTTGGCCATTTGTACATTGGGTTGTTAATTTTTTGCAGGGTTAGTTTTTGAGCTCCTTGTAAATTCTGGTTATTTAATTCTTTCTTTCATTCTTTCTTGCTATCATTTTTCTTTCTTTCTTTTCTTTCCCTCTTTCTTTCTTTTCTTTCCCTCTTTCTTTCCTTCATTTCTCTTTTATCTCTCATTCTTTCTTTTGACAGTACTGGGATTGAACCCACTGCTTTTGATTTGCTAGGCATTTGCTTTACCACTTGAGCCACTTCATCAGATTTTTTTGCATTGGGGATTTTTAGCACTGGGCCACAGACAGGTCTGGACGGACAGAGATCCTCCTATTTGTGCTTCCTTGTGTATCTGGGTTGATAAGTGAAAAGCACTGCACTAAGCCATTGATTGAGATAAGGCATTGGAAATGTTTTTGATTGTGCTTGTCTTGACACATGATACTCCCAAACTCTATCTGCTAAGTAGTGAGGATTGCAGGCATAAACCACCATGTTTTGTCTCAATACAGTTATTAACTACTTTCTATTTTCTTATTGCATTTTAAGACATTAATATCATTTTGTTACACTTATTTCTTCATGAAAAATTTTCTATGGAACTAATATTTTATTGATATTGATTTCTTATCAGCATTTGAAATCTAAAGGAATTTTTAATTCATATATTTAAATAGTAGATATATTTTAATGTCCTTCAGTTTTCTTTCTATTCATTTTAATGGTATTAATGATAGTAATGATTAATGTTCAGTTCTTTTTCCTTTATATGTAATTGTTTTTTATTGTTGTGCTTGGTGGGGATGCATTCTGGCACTTACAAAAGTTCTTACACTATGTCAAATATATCATACTTGAAGTCACCTTGTCCACAATTCTCCTTTATCTATCCTCCCCCATTCCTGGAAAGGTTTCAACAAGTATTAATTTTTCATTTACATACATGTGTATGCAGTACTTGCATCATATTCACCTTCCCACATGCTTTCCTCACTGCTTACCTCCTCCCAATACTATCTACCCCCACTAGGCAGGTACAGTTCCACACTCCTGTTCACTAATTTTGTGAAAGAAAAGAAATGACATTTTTGCTTTTTTAAGATAGATACCCAGGAATTTTCCTTGTGTAACATCCATGTATATATGTATTTTAGCCTGAACTGGTCTATCTCCTCTAATTTTCCTCTTTCTACCCTATTCCCTTTCTTATGATGGTTTCAAGTGGTTTAAAAATTCTATACTCATTCTTAGATAGAGAGTATATCAACCATATTTACTTTTTCCTTCTCTTATCCTTTCTCTGTCAGGTGTGACCTCCCCTTAGCATGACCTGTTTTTTATATTATTACAGTATTTCTATTAGGTCTATATTGCACATATGAGAGAAACCATATAGTTTTGTCTTCTGACCCTGGCTAAGATCATTTAAGATGATGTTCTCCAGTTCCATCCATTTGCCTGCAAATGACAAAATTTCATTCTTTTTTTTGTGGTTGAATAAAATCCCACTGCATATAAATACCACAATTTCTTAATCCATTCATTGATTGTTGGGCACCTTGGCTATTTCCATAGCTTAGCTATTGTGAATAATTCTGCAATAAGCGTTGGTACACAGGTGACCTTGTTATAACCTGACTCACATTTCTTTGGGTGAATCCCTAAGACTGGAAATACTGGATTGTATGGCAGATTTAGTTTTAGTTTTGTGAGTAACTGCCATACTGTTTTCCATAGTGGTTATACTAATTTACATTCCCACCAGCAGTGTATGAAGATTCTTTTTTTCCCCACATCTTCACTAACTTTTGTTGTTTGAGGTCTTCATGGTAGCTATTCTAACAGGAGTGAAGTGGAATCTTAACATGGTTTTGATTTGTATTTCCTTTATGGCCCAGGGATGTTGAGTATTACCTCATATCTTTTTTAAGCTATTTGGACTTCTTCCTTTGAAAAAGCTCCATTCGGTTCATTTGTATATTTCTTCATTGAGTCATTGATTTTGGTGGGGAGGAATTTAGTTTTTTTTATCTCCCTGTTTATTCTGGCTATCAATCCCTTGTCAGATATATAGCTGACAAATATTTTCTCCTATTTTGTGGGTGGCTTCTTCAATTTAGAGACCACTTTTTTTGCTGTGCAGAAACATTTTATCTTTCTGTTAGTTGCTGAGCCATTGGAGTTCTAATAAGGAAGTCATTGCCTATGCCTATTAATTCCAGTGTAATCCCTGCTTTTTCCTGCACTATCTTCAGTTTCAGGTCTTATATTAAGGTCCTTAATTCACATTTAGTTGATGCTTGAACAAGGTGAAAGACATGAATCTAGTTTCAGTTTTCTGAATGCAGATGTTCAGTTTTCCTAGCAACATTTGTTGAAGAGGCTGTCTTTCCTTCATCATATGTTTTTGGTGGCTTTGTCAAATATCAGGTAGGTGTAGCTGCACGAATTCATATCTTGGACTTCTATTCTGTTACAAATATCTTCATATGAGCTTTTGTGCTGGTGCCATGCTGTTTTTATTGCAATGACTCTGTAGTACAGTTTGAAGCTGGAAATTGTGATACTTCCAGCATTGCTTTTTTTTTTTTACCCTCAGTACTGCCTTGCCTATTTGTGGTCCTTTTGCTTCTAGAAACTTACAGTTGATTTTTCAATCTGTGATGAATGTCATTGGAATTTTGATTGGAATTGTGTTGAACATGTAGATTGCTTTTGGTAATCTAGCCATTTTCACTATGGTGATTCTACCAATCCATGAGCATGGGAGATATTTACTTCTTCTGTAGGCTTTTCAATGGTTTATAGTTTTCCTTATAGAGATCCTTTTTAAAGTATACTCCTAGGTATTTCATTTTTTTTGAGCCTACTGTAAATGGAATTAGCATTCTATATTCTTTCTCAATCTGTTCATTGTTGGTGTATAGAAAGGCTACTATTTATGCAAATTGATTTCATATCCTTTTACATTACTGAAGCTGTTTATAGTGTCCAGGAGTTTTTTCATGGAGTTTTTCAGGTCTTTGAAGTATAAGATCATATAATCTGAGCATAGGGATTGTTTGTCTATTTTCTTTTCAATTTGTATTCTTTTTATTTCTGCTTCCTGACTTATTGCTCTGGCTAGGATTTCCAAGACTGAGTGGAATAAAAGTGGTGAGAGTAGACACCCTTATCTCCTCCCTGACTTTAAAGGAAATGGTTTTAGATTTTTGCCACTTAGTGTGATTTTGGCTATATGCTTGTCATATATAGCCTTTATTATGTTGAGATCCATTCATTCTATTCCTAGTTTCATCAGAGCTGTTAACATGAAAGGATGTCAAATTTTATCAAAGGATTTTTCTGAATTTATTGAGATAATCATGTGGTTATTGCCTTTGCCTTTATTAATATGCTGTATGACATTTAAAGATTTGTGTATGTTGAACTAACCCTGCATCCCTGGGATAAAATGACTTGATCATGGTTATCTTTTTGATATGCTTTTGAATTCTGTTTGCCAACATTTTATGAATTTTTGTATCTCTGTTTATTAAAAACATTGACCTCTAATTCTATTTTTTTGTTGTGTCCTTGTCTGGGATGAGTGTAATACTGGCTTCATGGAATGAGTTTGGCAGTGTTCCTTCTCTTTCTATTTTGTGGAAAATTTTGAAGAGTGTTGATGCTAGTTCTTCTTTAAAGGTCTGGTCGAGTTCATCAGTAAATCAGTCAAGTCTTGGAATTTTCTTTTTTGGGAGACTTTTTATTGCTGCTTCAATTTTATTGCATGTTATAGATCTGTTTAGGTGATTAATACCCACTTGGTTCAATTTTGGATGGTGGTATGTATCTAGAAATTTTTCCATTTCTTCTATATTTTCTAATTTATATATATATATATATATTTTTTTTTTTTTCAAGATAGTCCCTGGTGAGTCCCTGATTTCCTTGGTGTTTGTTGTTGTCTCAATTTTTTCATTTCTAATTTTATTAATTTAGGTCTTTTCGCTCTCATTTTAGTCAGATTTGTCAAGGGTTTGTCAATATCATTTATCTTTTCAAAGAATTAGCTTTTTGTTTCATTGATTCTTTGTAGATTTTTTTTCCCTCTATTTCATTGATTTTGGACCTTATTTTAATTATTTCACTCTTTCTAGTTTTGCATTTAGCTTGTTCTTGTTTATTTAAGAATTTGACATGCAGAATTAGGTCATTTATTTGACTTGTTCCTGTGTTTTAAATATATGCATTCATGGCTATAAATTTTCACCTTAACACTGCCTTTACTGTGTCCCATAGGTTCTGATAGGTAGTGTTTTCATTTTCATTCAGTTCTGGGAACTTTTTGATTTCCTCCCTTATTGTTTTGCTGATCTAATCATGGAGCAACATGTTGTTCAGCTTCCAGGTGTTTGAATATTTTCTGATGTTTATTTTGTTGCTAAACTCTAGTTTTATTGTGTTGTGCTCAGACAGCAGGCAGGGGATTATTTCAGTTTTCTTATATTTAGTAATTCTTGCTTTGTGACCTAAAATATAATCTATTTTGGAGAAAGTTCTGTGGGCTGCTGAGAATAATGTATATTGTGCTGTTGCAGGATGGAATACTCTGTAGACATCTGTCAGGTCCAATAGGTCTATTGTGTCATTCAATTTCAATTTGAGTGTTTCTTTGTTGATTTTTTTTGTCTGGATGACCTATCTATTCGTAATAGAGGAGTACTGAAATCTGCCACCACACATGATGGGGTCCATTTGTGTTTTTAAGTACAGTATTATATGTTTAATGGAGTTCGGTGCACCAACATTGGACACAGATAAGTTGATAATTTTTATTTCCTCTTGATGTGTTGCTCTTTTTATTCATATGAAATTACCTTTTTTGTCTCATCTGATTAATTTAGGTTGAAATCTACTTTATCTGATATAAGTATTGCTACTTCCTGCCTATTTTCGAGGACCATTTGCTTGGCATATATTTTTCCACCCTTTCACACTAAAGCAATGTTTGTTTCTGCCTGTAAGGTGGGTTTCTTGTAAACAACAGATTGTCAGGTCTTCTTTTTTAATCCAGTTTGCCAAATAATGCATTTTGATGGAGAGTTGAGTCCAGTAATATTCAGTGTTAACATTGATATGTATGTGCTAATTCCTGCCATTTAGTTGGTTTTATTGTGTAAAAGTTTGTGTGTCTGTGACTAATTCTATGGTACTCTCTGATTACTTGTCTGCTCTTCTATTGAAGTTTAATAACTCCCATTCTTTCATGACTGTGTTTGTTTTCATCTTCTCTGTGTAGGATTCCTTTCACAGTCTTCTGTAGTTGTGGTTTAGTGGTCATGTATTGTTTTAGTTTCTGTTTATCATGGAAGAATTTTTTCCTCCTTCATTTTTGAATGATAGTTTTGCTGGTAGAGTATCCTAAGACTGAATTTTTTCTCTTTCCATGCTTGAAATACCTCATTCCATGCCCTTTTTGCTTTTAAGGTTTCTGTTGAGAAATCTGCTGTTATTTTATTGTGTTTACATTTATATGCTATTTGATTTTTTTCTCTTCCAGCCTTCAATATTCTTTCCTTGCTCTCTGTGCTAAGTGTTTTTACTATAATATTCCATGGAGAGGTCCTATTTTGGTTAGCTGTTTAGTGTCCTGGAGGCTTCCTGTACCTGAGTGGGCATCTCTTAAGATTTGGGAAATTTTTTTGCTATTATTTGTTCAAAATATTACCTAATACTTTGACTTGCACCTCTTCTCTTTTGCCAATGTCCATGATTTGTAAGTTTGGGTTTTTGAAGGAGTTTCAGAATTCTGGCTTATTCCTTTCAGAGCTCTTGAATCTTTTGTCTCAGAATTCTTTTTTTTTTTTAATCTATTTGGTCTTTGAGTCTGAAATTCTGTCTTCCATTTGTTCCAGTCTGTTAGAATGACTTTCCACTGTATTTTTTATTTGACTTAAGGAACTTTTTATTTCCAGGATTTCTGCTTGATAGTTTTTTCTAAGACTTTCCATGTCTTTGTTATTCTCCTCTTTTATATATTGTGTTGTCTTCATTATTTCATTTTTATCTTTTTCTATAATCTCCTGAGTTTCATTTCAGAGTTTGTTGAAATCCTCTCTGTGTTCATTTGGTTGTTTCTGTGACTTCTCAGATTTTTTATTTGTATTCTTGGAATTCACAGAGTTGTTTTTGTAAGTCCACTTTAACTTCCTCTTTAAACTCATTAAACATTCTTACCATCATTCTTCTGATCTCAGTAATTGAAGATTTATTCCCTTCATTGTCAATGAAATTCTGTAGAATGTTAGTGTTAGTTTTTGAGGAATCATATTCCTCTGCCTTCTTTTTCTCACTAAGTTTCTAAATTGTGCTTTGCTCCTGTGTTTTTGATTAGTTTCTTGCGGTTGTTAGTCACTTGTTATCCTTCCATTGACCAAATTTCTGTTCTCTGACTAGCCTAGTTGTTAGCAAGGTAGTTGCAATATTTTTGTCCCCTGACATGGAAGTATAACTTATTAATAACAAATTCAGAGAATTCAATGCCAAATGAATTATTTATATATATTTATGTATATATAAATTATATATATATAATTATTTATATATTATATATATATAGAGAGAGACTTGGCCATATTACCTATAAACAGTGGGTATTAGAGAGATAAGTTATTTATACAGATATAGGTACTTAATTGAAAAGGTGGTGCTAGAAAAGGGAGAAGGGAGGGGAAATGGAGTGAGGGAGAGAAGAGGTGGAGGGCTACAGGATAATAAAGCCTTAATGTGTGTAAAAGTGCATTTCAGTCAGTGTGGGACAGGCCACTCTTTTCAGAGATTGGAGAGGAATAGGAAGGATGGAAGTATTATGTAAACTTGGCATAATGGACTGTTCAGTGAGCATTGAGTATGGAGGAGCTGGGACAGAGAAGGGAAAGGGACTGGGAGGAGAGAAAAGTATGGAGAAGAGTGGAAGACAGAAAAGAATAGGGAAGAAAAATGAGGTGAAAAAGAGAAGTGGAAGAGTAAGCTAAGCATATTGATATCTGGACAAAATGAAAGAGAGAGGTGACAGCAAATTGAAAAAAAATACTAAATAAAAAAAAATATATATATATATACATGTATACATATACATGCATATGTATATATCTTTATTGGCCAAATTTCTTCCTCATTATGGAGAGGAATGCATTCTCTCTCAGTTTTGAATTCTGTTGTCTGATTTCTAATAAATGTACTGACTCTTTTGAAAGGGACATTCTCTGTGTCTCTGCTCTCTCTAAATGTTGGTATGCTAAGCTGTGTGGCAATGGATGTTTCTACTCCTTATCAGACAGTTTTGGGGGCATCAGCTCAGGATGTTTGAGTCCAGGTTCCCCTTGCAGGGGTGGGGAGTGGTTTGGGCCCTCTGGATCAGCTTGTTTTTGTAGGCATGTTCTTTGAAGTCGTCCCAGGAAGATTTGGTATGTGAGTCCATACTGCCTGCAAGGTAAGCCTGGGAGCTAGAATTGAGATTTTTGGGTCACCACTATTCTTTTGGAAGTCTGTCAGTTTCAGCTCATTACGAGTTTCTCCAAGGTAATCAAATGTGGTGTTGTTTTCACCAGACTGCAGCTGAGCTATCCCCCTCCCCCCATACACACACACAGCTCAGTACTTATCCCTGCAGGCCCCACCAGCTGGAGGTGAAGTATTCCCTCCATTTATTTGGCCACCAGTTTTGTTCAGGGTAGGTGCAATTAGCTCTCTAGCTGCACTGGACTATGTAGTTCCTTCCAGAGAAGATGATGTGTCATGCTCATCGAGGAATTGTAGATTCACTCAGGTGTAATCAGGTCAGCTCCAGGACAGTGCAAATAAGCAGGAATCTGAAGATCTGTGTCTGTGAATTATGAAGGGTCCAGGATATCCCAGATGCTTGCAGAACTCTTTTTGCAATTCTCTGAGTTGTGTTTTTCATCTTCCAAGAGAGGAAGTCAAACAAGTAAAATAATAGGAAATAACAGCTTTCCAGAAGTGCTGGAAGCTACAGGTCACAGCTCCCAATCATCCAGGGCTGTTATGTGCTACAAAAAGCTAATTTAAGCATCAGTTACTGCATATTATGCTCACCCTATGTATTGGCAGCATCTTATTTGGCAAAAAAAAAAAAAAAGGGTGGCTTACCCAATCCTTGGTATCAAGAATCTGAAGTATACTGCAATTGTGTGGGTCAGGGTCCCAGGGTCTATTAGCTATCTACCATCTTGGCCTCTCCCATATATACTGGATGGTTCTTTTCATCAAGAAAGATGGTAAAGCATAGTGTATAAATATATATTTATATATATAAATCACTTGGCATTGCATTGTTGACTTAACATAGGTGTATGGCACTGGCCAAGTTAATTAATCTCATATATATTTATTTCTTGTATTACAAAGAATAGACATAAAAAAAATCTATGTTTTATTTTACTGAATGGAGCAAAACCAAATGCATTGCCTCTGAAGTCAAGAAACAGATAAGTGTGTCTACTCTTAACACTCTTATTCAATATAGGGTTTAAAATCTTAGAGCAAGAAAGCAAGAGAATGAAACAAGCATGATACATTCAGGATAGGAAGAAATTAAATAATCCCTATATGCTGATAATATGCTTCTATTAAAAGATCCAAGAAACTCCATCACATGATTTTTGGATTTGAGTAAGACTTTTAGCACAGTAATTAATTATACAAAATTAATGTATAAAAATTAATAGCTCTTCTCTATACCAACAAATTTATGGAGAAGAAAAACATGGAAAATTCCTGTTCACAATTGTTCACAAAAAGTAAAATAAACAAAACAAACTAATATAAATATAAATAAGATAAAAATATCTGAGAAGGAACTTTATAATGAAAATTATAAAACACAGAAGAAATAAATTGAAGAGTATATTGGAAGACAAATAGACAGCCCTTGTTCATAAGTTGGCAGAATTAATGCTATGGAAATGGCCATATTGACAAAAGCTATCTAAATAATCGATGTAATCCCAAATTTCTATTGATAATCTTCATATAAATGAAAAAAGAAACAACAAAAGAACAATATATACATATGACATATATCACACATACACACACGCACACACATATATGTATATGCACAAAAGTCCCATATTGGGTAAAGTAATCTTGAAAAAAAATAGCAATTCTGGAGGTATGACAATACCCAAACTCAAGTTATGCTACTGAACTTTAGTACCAAAAATGACATGGCACTAGCTCAAAGCCAGACATGTAGAAAAATGGATTATAACATTCAGCAATCAACCCACACAGCTAACATGATCTAATTTTCACAACAAAGATGCCATACACCAAAACATATATTGGAGAAAAGACCACCTCTTTCATAAGTGGTGCTGAGATAATAGGATATCTACATATAGAAGACTAAAACCTGATCCCTGTCTAACACCCTGAAAATTTTCAACTACCCCTCAATCAAAGATCTGAATATAAGATTGAAACTTTGAGACACCAGAGAAATCATTAGGAGAAGCACTTTAATATAAAGGTAAATACAATGACTTTCTGAATAGGTCTCAAAAACCTTAAAGAAAAAATAAAATAAATTGACAAAAAGTTTGACTGCATCAAATAAAAACTTCTTCACAAGAAAGGAAACAATTCACCAAGAGAAGAGACAGCCTACTGAATGGGAGAAAATTTTTGTCAGCTATTTTTCTGACGTGGGATTAATATTCAGCATATATATAAAGAACTCAAAAAACTTATGAACTAATAATTTAGTCATAAATAGGATAAGGAATCAAACAAATTCTTTTTGTCTTTCATAGTACTGGAGTTTGAAGTAATGTCTGTGTGCTTGGTAGGCAAGGACTTTACCTCTTGAGCCATAGCTACATCCTGTTTTGCTTTTAGTAGAATTGGTGTCATTTCCATCTGGGGATGGCTTTAGATACTGAAGGTCTTACCTCTGACTCTGAATAGCTGGAATTATAGGAACATGCCACTGTGCCAAGCTTGAACAGATACTTTTCAAGGGAAGAAATACAAATGGATACTCAATAAAGAGATTGAATATTCAATCACTTTAGCCATCAGTGGAATGCAAATCAAATCTACACTGAGATTTTTTGTTACCCAATCAGAATGTCTACCATCAAGAAATCAAAACAACATAAAAAAATCAGATAGTTGCTACATCAAGAGAAAAAAACGAACCCTTAAATATTGTTGGTGGATGTGTAAATTAGCGCAGTCACTATGGAAATCAGTATGGAAGATCGTCAAAAAACTAAAAATAGAGCAATGAATACCAGGAAACAAAACCAGCATACAATAGAGAGACCTGCATATCCAAGTTTGCTTTGTCATTATCCTTAATATCCAACTATGGATTCAGCCTAGATATCCATAGTGTATGAATGCATGAAGAATTGTCAAATATATACACAATGGAGTATTATTGAGGCATTAAGGTCAAGGAAATGATATAGTTTGCAGAAAAATGAGTGGAAATGGAAATCATAAGTTTAATTAAAATAAGCTGGACTCAGAAAGAAAAATATGTTTTCCATCATATGTGGAATCAGAAGAAAAGGAAGAAAGAAAGAAAGAAGAAAGAAAGAAAGAAAGAAAGAAAGACAAGAAAAGTGGAAGGAAGGAAAGAAAGAAAGAATTATAAATTTGAAATTTTCAAGTGAGCCAAAAACTTATTTATATAGGAAAATGGAAAGATGTTAGGGAATGTAACATACTCCTTCCTAACAGTTTGGAAAATTACACATTCATAAACTAAATTTTTCCCTCTTTCTTTTTTTCTTTTGATTGCTGTGCTGGGTGGGGGTGCATTTGGAATTTACAAAAGTTCTTAAAATATATTGAATATATCATACTTGAATTCACTTCATCCATCATTTTTTATGCCCCTTTGCCATTCCTGGAGTAGTGTCAACAGGTTTAATTTTTCCATTTGCATACCTGTTTACACAATATTTGTGCTATATTCAACCTGCTACATGCTTTCCTCACTTCCTTCCACCTCCCACTGGTACCAACTCCTCCTCTCCCCCTTCTCCCACGGGAAGGCCTGTTCCTCTTTCTTGGTCTGTGACTTTGTAAAAGAAAATTAAAATAACATTTTTGTTTGTTTATGATAGCTATACAGAGAAAAACTAAGTCTTCTATTTTAACCATCATATTTTCTTAATCCAGGTCCATTTTCATAAACTTCATTTTATCACATGTGTTTATTGGAAATCTTTATTTGCAGTAGCCTCTTTTCATCATTATTGAATTTATTTTTTGTGTGAAATTAGAAGATACTGAATCACTGTTTAAAATGAAACACTTTTTAAGTGTTTTTAAGTAGTGAAGGTTCTATTTCTTTTGTTTTTGTTATTCAAGTGAGCATATACTAGTACTACAGAATTTTTAAGCATTTTGCTCAGAAGTATTTTATGGTTGGTGATCTCTTATTTTAACATGGAGTCTACAATAAAACAAACAGTTAAGAATAAAGTGCCATTGTATGTGATTTGTACTGTATTTAAAATCTAAACCTGCATTACTAAGCACAGTTTTAGTGTAAGCAAATCTATAGCAAAAGAAGAGTCTTCCTGTCTAGGGACCAATCTAGTTACCAGTTCTATGATCAGAAAATTGACACAATCCTCCACAAATTAAAAAGATCCATATCTGTTTAGAACTATCAAATTAGAATTTTAGAACAAAATGGAAATGATTTACAGTAAACTAAGAATTATTCTTAAACATAATTATTTTCATATAAAATGGTGTTTAGAATGGCTATTACAAAATGAGCAAAATCTAAAAATGCTAAAGAACGTAGATATAAAACAAACTTCTACACTGCTGGTGGAAATATAAACTAGTGGAGCCACTATTGAAATCACTAGAGAAAATGGTATATATTATTCAAGCATAAACAAAATTAATTTTTGTATTTGCAACAAAATTGATGGAGCTAGACGATATCATGGTAAGTGAAATAAGCTGTACCCAGAAAGATAGGCATTGCATGTTCCCATTAACACGTGGCTATAAAATAAAAGATTTGAACTCGAAGTAGAATGGTGACTACAAGGACTGGAAGGTTTCTTGGAGCAGGTGTAGAAGGAAGAATGATTGGATATTATCAATATAGAAATATCACATTGAATCCCATTCATGTATATTACTTAATGTACATTTAATGTGTTAGAATAAAACTGAAAAGTATGCATTAAATGCTTATTTAAATCTCAAGTATCATATCCAAATCAAAAGGAAATTATTTGAAGGTCAGGTATATATTAAAAATGATCACTTAAAAAAATCATATACTACTTGAATTATTTTTTTATCTCTTTTACATTTACTCACATGCGCATGCTTTGTTTGTCCCCCCACCCTGTTCTGCTCTCTTGTTCTCCGATTTTGTTGAAAAGAAAACATAAGAGATAATAAGAAAGACAGAGTTTTTGCTGAGATAAAAATAGCTATACAGAGGTTCCTAGTGTTGCGTCCGTTTACATGTGTATTGCAACCCACATGGGTTCATCTCTACTAGCCCTCTTCCCCTTCCTGGTCTCCTTCCCATAGCAGCCTCTACCAGTTTAAGGTTGCCATGTTCACTCCTTTACAGTGAGCACATCAATCACATTTAAGTTTGAATTATAAAAAAATTTTTGACAAAATACTTTCATCAATGTGTTTTTCAATTTTGACCTTTTTAGTATCAGTGGAAGATACCATGCCTTAACAAACCTAGCATGTATCTGATGTACTTGATGACTTACCTTCTCTATCCTCAGTAACATTAAATCTATATTATCTATCATTCTTTTAATTTATGTATGTACTTTTTGTTCTTGCCCACAAGTTTTACATAATAACAATGATAAGTTTGATCAAATATTCATATGACTATCCATAAAGTTGTGCCTGAAATATATTATACAGATTTGAATTTGGATGTCATTTTGAATTGATACATGGAATTGTATTATTTAAAGTTGCTGTGCAGTTGCCAACAAATAGTAAACTGTTGTGAAATCTGTATATATGATAAATTCATTCATCAAAATACAGGTAAGTTCAACTTGAATATGCATTTAAATTCGATGTAAGAAGGATAATCTTCATCATGCCATCTTGTGCCATGATGTACTATGTCAACTTTACAAAAGGGGATGAAGGAGAGTGGTGGAGGGGGTGAATTCAACTATGACATATTTGATATATTATAAGAACTTTTGTAAATGCCACAATGTACCCCCACTCAGTGCAACAATAGAAAAAATGCATTAACATACATGGTAAAAACAAAGAAATAAAACCAAAACCAAAACTGAAAAAACAAACAAACTAAGTTTTGTGAGACGGAAGGCTAAGCCTATCTCTTAAAGGTTTTGGCCACAGTCCAGTCACCAGAGTTAGCTAAACCCATGTCTCATTTTGACGATTTTGTACTTTTAGATGTGTCCCAGTACATTACTATTGCTCTTTCTTGCTGAATTAGTAGCTCTCTTCTGTTGCTCTATTTTGCTTTGTAGTCACTTATGGAGTTCCTTTGAAAATATCTCAGTGTCAAGCTGTTAGCAGCAGGATGTGGCTGGCTCTAAGGTTGCCAAGACTATATTATCAATTTCCTTTCTGTCTCAGCCTATATCATGTCTTTTGCATTGATACGCCTTTCCATATTTTAAAATCTTTCAATCTTCCTTTTTCTTCCCATTTTTGTTTGTGTTAGCTGTGTTTCCTTCTTCTCTTTTTTTTCCCATTCTAATACCCTATCTTTTCTTTGATATTTTCTTATTTTTGACATATTTTAACTTGTACATTTACTTAGTCATTTGGGAAAAATTCTTCTCTTTATAACCAGGAAAACATTATTTTAAGAAGAAGTAAGGATGTTTCCTGAAAAAATCTCTAAAAGAATGTCACTACCCAAAAATAAACTCTACTTCTCTAGTATTTGCAATACACATCACAGCTCAATAAAAAGCTAGCAAGTATCAAAGTCTTTTTAAAAATTCCAAAAGATAATTAACAACTTAGAGAAAAACGCATATGCTTCTGAATGACTTTTAATATATAGCACCATATGTAAGTTACACTAAGAGAACTGCAATGTTTTTACACAGACATTTAAGTGAAAATCTTTCAATATTGATTTTAAATTGAATTCTAAGTCCTCAGTTTCAATCTGCACTAGGATTAATTTTGTTAAAATATTTATCCATCAGAGCATACCTGAAGATTTTTTAAATATAATATCATTCTTAATTCAAATCTGGTCACTCATCTGTAATAATTGTTTTATATTATATGACTTCAGCTCCCTGATTAAAATAGATTCATATTATCCAGGTTGAATAAGAAGTTGATATCAAATATTAACTCCAGCAGGATGCCAATTTAGGTTCTTACATTCAGTAAGAACTACTAGACATTTGTCTTCTTTTTTTCATTTCCCACAGGCATTGTCTATTACTCCCCTAATCCATGATCTAGTATCAAACACAAAGCTTTGATGTGGAAACTAATGATTAAAACTGAATAATAATATTTCTTATTAAGGTGCTCTGTTCTCCTCTGACCAAATATCAATGTTCAATCTAATTTGACAAAATTGAATTTTTTCTAAGACTCTGCAGTCCTGAGGGTTATAACACAAATTAAAAAAGTGATATTCTCTTTCCTTAAAATGTTCAGTAACTTCCGCTATCTCGATTTCTGTAGTGATACAAATGCCTATCCTTCATTTTTATCTTCAAGCTTTCCCTATGATTTTGTGGGTTATTTGTATTTTTAGAGTAGATGGGGAAATGAGTAGTAGACTGTCCAGGACTAGATTCTGTGGCTTGTAAAAAAAGAACTCTAAATGAAAAAATATAATATTAATCATATATCTATAATCTTTCAATCTATCATCTATTGTCTATATCTATCTACTTGTACAGTTTCAATGGAACAACCATCCCTTTTAGTTTGAAATTGGGTGACTTTATTCTTAGTACTTTTTTGTCTTTACAATCAATAGTATTAAAATAAGTCATTATTCCTCTGACTTTGACTTCTAAACTGAATAGAAACTGGGCTTTAAAATAAAGAAAATAAACATTATATAAAGTCATTGTATTCATCTTTCAGTTTAAATCTTGAAAGTAAAAGCAGAAAAAAGATGTTTCTTAGAACCATGCTTATTAAGTGCATAATCTGATATATGTTAATATGTATCAAAACATTACATGGTACAACTTAACTTTATATAAGTTTCATTTGTCAAGTATATCTCAATAAATCTGGGAGGTCAAAACCTACACTATCCTATTACATTGATCATATTTGCTAAAATGAAAATGAGGAAAATAGCAAGTATTGGCAATGATGTGTGACATTTTACCTGTGGCAGTTAGTGAGTAAAATTGGAAAACTGAATCTGATATAGTTCATCTATGAATATACTGTAACTCAGCAATTTTACTCTCAGGTATATTCCCAAGTAAATATGTACTTATATTTGGCAAAGCTTCTGTTCATTGTGACAGTAATTATTCTTTCCCAAATGAAAACCATTATAAATGTCATTGAAAGTAAATTGCATATACAGCAATAATTCTATATGACAATAAACTACAATCACATTCAACCATGTAGAAGAATCTCACTTAAATAATGTTCAAAATAAAGCAGTCCAAAAATCACATATAAATCATTATTGACATGTTATTAAAAAGCTAACAAACTCGATACATTTGTGACTTTATAAGTCAGAATGCTGGTGAAGCTTAGAGGAAGTAGTATCTAAAACAAGGGCAAGTGAATTTTAGAATTTCTGAAGTTCTGTGTCTTGATCCAGGTGCCAATTACACCACTAAATTCATTTTCTGAGATATTCATATAGCTGTATACTTGTGATTGATGCACTTTTCTTCATATGTGACATAATTGAGTGACATATGTGCTATAAAAATAGGTGGGTAGGATTTGAATCAGTGTTAGAGATACTGAATACTTTACTCCAGGAGACAATTCATACATGACAGTAGTGATCAAAATCAGTTTATTTTTAATATTGCACCAATCGTTAAAAACTCTTCAAAGTTTACAATGTATTGCCTCTCGATATTACTTTTATTATAATGAAATAAAACCCTAGTAATTACAGATACACTTGTTTGCTAGTGCGGAAAGAACAAGTTAGTTCTGTTAAGAGTAATGGAGTGAAACAGCATAAGAAAAAGGTATAGAACATTAAGTACTAACAAATATTACTACTGCAATTAATTGTAAACTTGTAAAATTTTTTGGTGTAAACTTACTCAGAAATATGCATGAGATTAGAACTTCTAACATATTCCTTGTATATTTCTGACCATTTTTACACCAAAAACATTTCACAAATTTGCTAAGAGTATTTAAGGAGAGAGTCAAGATCATGGATTAAAGACAACTAGCAATTTCCTGTATAATGCCTGTGGCTGAAGTAAAACAATGGATGTGGGCTTGTGGGGAGATGTGTGTGTGTCATAGAAATGTACTGGAGTTCAGAAATAGAGCATCAGCAACAAGGTGAAAGTTAGGAATATTGAATTTTGGAATGAAAACAGAAGCAAAAAGTCCTAAAAGCAAGGAAGAGATTTATGTCTTTCTTATTATTGCTCATGTCTTCTCTTCAATAAAATTGGAGAAGAGGGCAGAACAGGTTCTGCTTGGAAGCTAGGGGGGTGGGGAGGAGAGAGGGAGAATGGGGGGGAGTGGGGGCCAGAGGGGAGAAAAGGCCCAAACAATGTATGCACATATGAGTAAATGAATAAAAAAAGAAACATTAAAAAAAAGACAACAGTTCACATGTGGCTTATACTGTCATCACTCCTGGCCCACACATAGAAAGAACTCAATAGCAGAAATATAGCCTGACAGAAAACATTCTATCAGGTGGGCCATCAGGCAAGTTGGATCAAGGCTTAGCCACCACACTGCTGGGTCTGGTTTACCTTGTTTGACTGGATCTGAGAAGGAACAACCATGTCTGGCCTCTCCCCAGCTCCCTCTGCCCCCACCCACAACCCCATACCTGAGAAAGTCTAGTTCCAAAGACCTGGGAAAGAGGTGACTCCTTAACTCCAGCAATGAAGAATTTTTAATCATTTTTTCTTTGTTTTTGATTTCTATTACTGTGTTTTCCCTCAGTTTTTTTATATTTACATTATTTTCCTTTTTATCCTTAATTGTTTCTTCTTTCTTTTCCCTTTTCTCTTCCACCCTTTTTATTAATTCATTAATTCTAATTTATCACTACAACATACAATATTCTTTCTCCTTAATTTCCTATAGCTATTGGGGTTATTGCAGATGTTTTTAACTTTTGTACTATAGTTATATATCTGTTTTGATTTGATGTTGATGCTGTCCTGTGGTTTTATTTCTATCCCCTCAATTATATTGGAAATTGAGCCCATAAGAAAAGAATGCTCACTAAGAAAACCCTCACATAAATGCAGAAGAGATATCCATCCCTTCAAATGTATAAATCCCAATACAGAAATCCAAGAAAGATGTGAATTCAAGGTAACCTAATTCCTTCAAAAATTCATAACTTTTTAGTGAGACTCTAGTGATTCACATCTGTGACACTAGCTAAGAATACTGAGAATGGGAAGACTGTGTTTTGAGGCCAGCCTGGGAAAAAGATTATGAGATTCCCATCTCAACCAATGCTAGGTAAGGTAGTGTGCTTTCATCATCCCATCTATGAAGGAGGCTGAAATGATCTCAGTTCCAAGCTAGCCAGGCAAAAAAGTGTACCAGACCCCATCTCAATGGAGAGAAAGCCTGGTGTGGTGACATGTTCCTCTCATCCTAGCTATGATTGGAAGCCTAAAATAAGAGGATCACAGCCCAGATAAGCCTAGGCAAAAAGTGAGATCTTATCTCTAAAGTAACTGAAAAAAAAGGGTTGCAGGCATGGCTTAAGTAGCAGTGCTTGTCTAGCAAGTTGAGCACTGAATTAAAAACTTGGCATCACCAAATGAAAAGCATATAACTATTTAATAACTGATCCTGAAGTTATGACAGGAGATGAAATGCTGGACAAAGAATTTAAATGTCAACTTTAAGAACTATCAATGACCTCAAAAAGGACACAAAAAAAAAACCCCAGCAGAATGAAGTAAGGATAAAAATACAGAATTTGGATGACAAATTCAGCAAGGATTTTGAGATTCTGGGACAAATGAAAATGAAAATCTTGGAAATGAAAGAATCAACAAACCAAAAAAATCTTAAGAGAAAGCATCATCAATAGACTATATCTATAGAATGAGTATCAGGGATTGAAGATAAATTTGGTAAATTATTATATTCAGTAGGAGGGGGTGGAGTGGGTGGTAAGGGAGGGGGTGGGGGCAGGGGGGAGAAATGAACCAAGCCTTGTATGCACATATGAATAATAAAAGAAAAAAAAAAGAATACATGAAAAAAAATTTTTTAAAAAAGGAATAAAAAATATGACTACAAATTTCAAGATTGCCAGTGTAAGGAACTGCTGAACAAAGACTATGCCATGTGTACAAAAGAAAGATTTATTGAAGCACAGACTGCTGGGCTGCCCCTCTCAGGTTCAGAGTGCAGCAGCTTGGCTGGAATGGGTAGAGGGGCCACACTGTGAGGGAGGGAGAGAGTTCCTCCCAGAAAAGAGCTAGGCCACTGGTCTCTGTTTATCTGTGATCACCAGAGGGAATGGGTTGACATTCATAGCTAGTTGAGGAACTGGAAGTTCCTGAGATTTTTGCAAGCAGGGAAACAAGCAGGGGAGTTTTGCAAGTGGTCATAAATCAGGGGAGTCTGGTTTTGGTGTTAGCCTTGGGACCCTCTGCCACCCCAAGAATGGCAGGGACTTAACATTTCAGCCTTTTGTTGGTATTATGGGTGCTGATCAATCTATCTGCTTCATGCTGAGTGGGGGCATTGTTAAGGGGGAGTGTTGGCTAGAATTTGGAAACTTGTGGGGTTCCCAGTTTTTTCCAGGCTTCATTTGCAGACAAGGCCAGTTGTTGGTAATAGCATCTGGTGGAAAGTTTGTCTGCTGAGCTCTCCTAGGCCATCCTGGAGGCATCTAAAAAGGCAAGCAATGATAAGGGGTAGGGAGAAAATAGCTACCAAAGGTCACAACTGACAGAGCAGGCCTTTGATATATCAAAGGTAAGGAAGATAGAAGATTGGCATCCCTTAGTTGGACAGAAGGTTGAGTTAAGCAGAGTATGTGGGCAAAATCTACCTATCAGTCTTCTCCAGGTATAGAGTCCCGGAAGGTTGGTGGGCCAAGAAGTTTGGGGGTGGTGTGGTGTGATGCATTTTTCTCATTGTCCATGGATTCATGGGCTTTCTCAGGTGAACTGGTTTGGTTTTCACCTTTATTTGGGGAGAAGAAACAAGCTTGAAAGCATTTATTATGTAAGACCCAAATAGGAATATTAGAAGGAACATAAAAAGGTGTCTGCTAAGGGCTACATATCTAGGGATCCAGATTCTGCAAAATCCTGTAACTCATAAGAAAGCTCTAAGCTGCTTTATGGTATGGGGGAGTGGGAAACAAAGGATTGGGTCTATTCCCTCAATACTCAGGGAGTGAGCCTATCTCCTTAAGATCACACCTAGGTAGGTGACCTGTGGGAGGTATAATTGAGCCTTATCCTTAGAGACTTTGTATCCCCTATCCCTGGGAGGCCAGAAAGTTATTTAAAAAGACTCAGTTGCCCTGCAGATGAGGGGCTCTGTGGCTCTGTACAGAAGTACATCAACAACATAATGAAGAAGGGTAGCTTCTGGGTAGTGCCAACCTAATAAGTCTCTGGTTAGGGCCTGTCTAAAAGATGAGGGCTTTCTTTAAACCCTTGTGGCAAAACTGTCCAGGTTAGTTGCTATGAAGGGTTTGTGGGATCTTCAAAGGCAAACAGGGGCTGACTGTCAGGATGCAGGTTAAATGTAACACTTTTGGATAAAAGAGAGCTTCAGCTCATTATTATATGCAAATTGACACTCTTAACTTTGTAAATGTTTGTACCATATTTAGGTAAAGAATAGACACAACACTGTTAAAAGGTGCTCATTTAAGACACATGAACAAATACATAAATGAGCACTGATTTAGTAGTACTTAAAGCTTGACAAGATTGACAGAAAATACAAGTAATTTCTTTGATCAAATCTTTCCCTATAACTGTTTTTGTAGATGTTACTCAGAGCAGAACAATATTAAGATAACCTTATTATTTTATAGACACAGAGAATTAGATTTTAGTTTGACATGACCCTAAAAATCTTTTAGGCAACTCTTAGATTATAGTCAACTTTACCTTTGTCACACAATGACCTTTTTATTATACACTTTTAAAACTTACTCAGACCTTCATATAGCATTCTAAACCCTTTGATGGTTTGTCCTTATCTCTCCTCTCCATACTTGAAACAATCTTTAAGACAAACCCTCTTTACAAAATCCTTTCTCATCCAAAAAAAATTCCCTTTTTCCTTTAACTTCTCAAAAAATACACTCAATAACTATCTACACCCTTTCCAGTTGTTTTCTTTGTAACTTGTATTTTAAAATTAACTTTTATAAGAATTTAAAATTTAAATAAAATTGTTTTTTGTTTTTTGGGTTTTTTTTTTTTTTTGGCTGGTGGAGGAGACCATCCACTCCCACCATGGAGATTTGCGAAGGATGAAGCTTACCTGAGAAGTCAGGTAGCACCAAGTAGGTGATTGAGGCCTACCTGCTACTTGGATGGTTACTCTGGGCTCCTTTGAGCTGATCTTGAAGAGGGCTGAGGTCCCAGGGCCACATCAGTCTTCTGCTGCCAGGCCCAAGAGGTCTGAGAGGCCTTCAGTCTGGTGGGAACTGGAGTGAGAGACTGACCTACATTGTAGAGGCAAAGAGGGCAGTTGACCCTTCTGTGTTCATTCTGGCCACATTGTGGACAGGGTCTTGGCAGTGAGCAAGGTGAAGGGCAGTTTCTTTGCCCAGTGTCCTGTCTGGTTGCATTTGAAATAGGCCCCTGGAGGTGTGTGCTGTTGTCTGGCCCATCTTAGAGGCAGAAAAGGTGGTCTCAGTGTAGCCACCAAGAGCTTGGCCTTTCACTGGTCTCAAGCCTCATCTCAGTTATTAAATAGTTTAAATGCCATTTTTACAAGATCTCTTTGGGACATTTGAGAGCCATCCTCTGCCTGTTTAAGTTTTTTTTTTTAATATCAGGGGAGGACTGGGAAACAAAATGGGAGTTGAAAATAATTGTTCCATCCTTGGAAGATGGGTCTAGCTTAATATAGCAGGTTAAGGCATCAGTAAGACACTGCAAGAAGTCAGTGGGGTTTTCAGTTGGGCATTGGATAATTTCTGTAAGTTTGTCAAAATGGCTGCTCTATGGAAAGCAGTCTGTAGCCCCACAAGGAGGCAGGTGAGTATATAATTCTGGTGGCCAGCATGGTGGGTTCCTGATAGTCCCAATGTGTCTCCTCACATGGCACAGCCATAGATCCACTGGGAGAATGAGAGCAGTGAGGTGGATGTCATTGGCACGTGCCTGGGCTGCCAACCAAACTCTTTCCTTCTCATCTGAAGTTAAAGTGGAGGAAAGAATAACATATATATCATGCCAAGACATATCACATGCTTGCATTAGGTATTTAAATTCTTTAATATAGGAGACTGCATCATTAGAGAAGGAGCAAAGTCTCTTTTCAATTTGAGAGAGGTCAGTCATGGAAAAGGGCACATGGACTCTGATAATGCCATCATCTCTTGCCACCTCCCAGAGTAGATATAGATGGGCTGGGTGTGCTTGGGAGGAGGTATGGGATGTGGGTGGGGAAGAGAAAGGTGAGGTTGTAGCAGAGGCTGAGGACAATGTTGGCAGTGTTGGTCCCTGAGGAGCCAGTTGCTCAGGGTCAATTGTGACTACTGTAGAAAGGGAATAGGGTGGTGGATGTTTGGGAGAGCCAGCAGGGGTGGAAGAAAAGGAGTTTCAGCTGTGGAAGGATGGGGTGGGAGAAGAGATTGATGTAAAGGACAAGCAGGAAGAGGAGTTGGGAGGTGGGTAGACAGAGACCATGAGGTCACAAGTAAGGGAAGAATCTTCGGGAGATGGGCTAGGAAGAGTTTTAGATTTTGAAGAGGGGTTTGTTGCTGGCAAGGAGGATTTGAACAGTGTTACAAGATTGGAGCAGGGAGAGTCAAGAGCAGGGAGAAAGAAAAGCTTGGACATATGGAATTTTGGATCACTTGCCATTGAGATGGCAGAAATTGTCAAAATGTATAACTGGGAGAAAATCAAAAGTACCATTTTCAGGCCTTTGAGATTGATTGTCTAGCTTGTATTGAGGCCAAAGGGTGTTGCAATAATAAATAAGTCTCTTATGTTTTATATTGTATTGGAGACCAAGGGGAGGGTCCCCAGGGAGTGGAGAAGGCATCCTAGGGGTGTGGACACATCTAATTTAGAGTGTGTGGACTCCATAATCTAGAAGAAAAGGAGAGACAGAGAGAGAGAGTGAGAGAGCAAGAGAGAGAGGTAGATGCCTCAGTGAGTTTATTCAATATAGATCTAGGTCAAAATCTAGCCTCCCTTACGTGACTCAAGCATGGAGAGCAGAATCATCCAGTTGCTATTTGGTCAAAGTAAGCTGGAGGGGCTGTCGAGCTCTTACCTTAGGTGGAGGAAAGGAAAACAGAGAACAACAGCAAGAGAGAGAGAGAGAAAAAGGGAGAGAGAGAGAAAATGAGAGGGAGGGGGAAGTGTCACCTGAAAGGGTGCCCAAAGGCAGGCATCCCTGGCCTGGGTCACTGTCAGAAGAAAATGCCCAACCAGTTAGCCAGGTGTCACCATGTTAAGTGGACAGGCGCCCCAGTGGGTGTGGAAGGCATACTTGGTGCAACACTATGACTTCCATGGTGGTGAGAGAGCAGGCAGCCCCAAGAAGGGTGACACTTACCAAGTCTGAGGAGAGGAGTAGATCAAGAGAAGGGCAGTGGAAGAGAGGCTAGTGGTGGATGGGAAAGCCAGCAAGGCAGTAAGGTCTGAGATCCACAGTCCATAGGCATGTGGGATCAGTTCAGCAGTCTGGGTCCAGGAGAGGGCAGGACGCAAAAGCCAAAGGACCGCCCTGGGCCTGAGCATCCTGTTAACCTCTCCCAGGTTTCGACACCAGATGTAAGGAACTGCCAAACAAAGACCACACCACGTGTAGAAAACAAAGATTTATTGAAGTACAGACTGCTGGGCTGCCCCTCTCAGGTTCAGAGTGCGGCAGCTTGGCTGGAATGCATAGTGGCTTTATAGGAGGGGCCCCACTGTGAAAGAGGGAGAGAGTTCCTCCCAGAGAAGAGTGGGCTGCTGGCCTCCATTTATCTCTGATAACCAGATGTAATGGGTCAACATGCATAGCTAGTTGAGAAACTGGAAGTTCCTAAGATTTTGTAAGCAGGGAAACAAGCAGGGGAGTTTTGCAAGCAGTCATAAATCAGGGGTGTCTGGTTTTGGTGTTAGCCTTGGGACTCTCTGCCTGCCCCAAGAATGCCAGGGACCTAACAGCCAGTACACAATTAATAGATCAAGTATCAATATTTGGCATCAAAGGGGGTGGGGAAATAGAGAATAAAGACATAGAAAACATATTCAGTGAAATGATTTAAAATTTCCCAAATCTAGGGAACAATATGGACATCCAGGTATAGGCAGAACTTACAACCCCCAATAGACATGACCATAAAAATACCTATTCATTGGAGTCTTTGTTCCCATTTCCTGTGTGGGGAGCAGGGACTGTTTCTCTCTTTCTCCCCCACCCCCATTGTCTATACTTTATCATATTATGCTAAAATTAATCTTGGCTAAAACTGAAAACGAAAAACCTATTCATGTCAATTATAGTTAAAAATGATAAGAGTATAGAAAACAAAAAAACCTTAAACTACAATAGAGAAATATCAAGTTAATTGTATAGGCAAGCATGTCAGGATTACAGCAGACTTCTCAGCAGAAATTGTAAATACCTGGAGATCATGGAATGAAGTATTTCAAACCTTAAAAGAAAAACTGAAGTACAAGTAAAGACCTTACAAGACAAGGTTAATAAATTATTATATTTAGATAGTAATAAAGAAAGAATAACATTAAATCATGACCACAACATAAAAATGACCATAAACAAAAGTAATTCATGACCACTATACCAGAACTGCAGAAGATAAATAAACAAATACTACACACAGAAAAAGAAAGAAATACTCATTATTAATAGCCAGGAAAGATGGAAATATGCATAAGCAAATGAGAATCAGGAAAGAATCAAATATTATTAACTCATTAAAACAGGAAATTTATACGATGATTAAGGGAGATAGAAATGAACACAGTGTATTCAAAACAACCAGGGTTTAAAAACAGCAATTAGTACATAGATTTCATTAATAATCCTTAATCTAAATGGTCTTAACTTTCCAACTAAAAGATATAGGCTGGATAATTGGACTATAAAACAAAATCCATCTGTTGTCTGCACTTCACTGGCAAATACATACAGACTAAAAGTGAGAAGATAGAAAAGTATATACCAAGAAAACAGAAGAGGAGAGTAAGCAAAAGTAGACATAATCATATTTGAAAAAGCAAATTTAAAGCTCAAATTAGTCAGAACAGGTTAAGAAGGTTACTACATAAAGACAATGGGAATAATCCATTAAGAAAACATAATGATTGTGAATATGCACATAACTTTGATGAACTCAATTCTATAATACAAACATTATTGGATATAAAGGGATAAGATCAGTCTGGATACCATAATAGTGAATAACTTCAATACACCACTGAAGAAAGAAGGGGGTGATTCCTGGAATCAAAGGAAAATGGAAACACCACTTGCCAGAGTCTATGGAATATAGTGAATATCGTTCTAAGAGGGAAGTTTACAGCTTTGAATACCTACCTATATTAAAAAGTAAGAGACAGGGATTGTTGGTGCATGTCTATAATCTCAGTACTTGGGAGTCATGGGCAGAAGGATCAACAGTTTGAGGGTGGCCTGGATTGCATACCAAAATTCTGTCTCAAAACTTTAAAAAAAATTTAGAGAGATAAGGAAATAATCTAATGATGCACCTCGAGGCTCTAGAAAAATAAGAACAAATCAGGTCCAAAATTATTAGAAGGAAATAAATAATAACAATTAAAGCTGAAATTAACAAAATGGAGAAGAAAAAGACCAATTTACAAAGTATGAATGAAACAGTACTGGTTCTTTGGAAGGATAAGCATAACAAACAAGCCTTCAACAACAACAAAAAAATATAGAGACAACACAAATTAATAAGATTAGAGTCCAAAGGGGAAAACTACAAAAATTACCACTGAAATCCACAGAAACAGTAGGGAATACTTGGAAGAAATTGTGTTCCAATAACTCAGAATACAAAAAGAGGAAAAGAAAATGAGAGAGCGATTGATACTGAAGTACGTTTTATCAGTGCAGGAAGATTACGCATGAAACTTGCTGGAACCTGTTGATTAATGGGGGCAGGTGGGAAGAGTAAAAGACAGTATTAGACGGAATTAATCTGATTAAAGTACAAAATGTTCGTGGATTGGTGGAATACCAGGTGAGACCCTTTTGAACAAGGAGTATATACTTGAAAAATGAAATACTGAAATGAAACCTGGTCCTGTTGGGGGTACGAGCTAGTGATGGGGTTGAGGAGGAGGTAAATGGAGATGGTGAAGGAGGGGGAATAAGGTTGATGTACTTTATATATTTGTATAAAAATAGAACAATGAAATTTGAGATTATTTTAAATAGGGGAGATGGGGCTGAGGAAGCATGAAGAAGGGGGTGAATCTAACCAAGGTACACTGTTGGTGGGAATGTAAAGTAGTACAATCACTATCGAAAGCTGTATGGAACGTCTTCAAAACTCTAAAAATAGAACACATATGGATATGTATGTTTTTATTCATTTCCTTGGAATTGGGAATTAGAAAAGGTTGTTCACTTTTTCCACTATTAGTTAATATAGTGCTTAAAATCTGAGCCAGAGTGGTAAAACAAAAGCAAGAAATAAAGGGAACACAAATAGGAATTGATGAAACCAAGTAACCCTATTTGTGGATGAAATGATCATATATGTGAAAGATCCTAAAGATTCCATCAGAACAGTCTTAAATCTGATAAATATTTTCAGCACAGTACTAGAATACAAAATCAACAAACCCAAGTCAGTAGTTTTTATGCACCAATAATAGATTCAATATAAACAAAATCAGGAAAAGAAATAATTCACAATAGCAAATAAATAAATAAATAGATGGTAGATAAAATTATTAGAAATAAATCTAACCAAAGATGCGAAATACCTCTTCAGTAAAAATGGTAAAACCCTGAAAAAAGAAATTTAAGGGTTTATTAGTAGATGGAAAGACCTCCCTTGTACTTGGGTCAACAGTGTTAATATGTGAAAATGGCAAATTTGCAAAAGTGATCTGCAGATTCATTGTAATCCCTATCTAATTTCTAATGTTATTCCTCCTGAAAGGAGAAAAAGTCCTAACATTCATATGGAACTAAAGACTCCAAACAGACAAAGTAATCTTGTGCAACAAAGCAATACTAGAGGAATCACAATACCTAATTTCATGTTATGTTACAGTGCCACATTGCAGTGAAAAATCCCCCCAAAAAATAGATGCATAAGTGACAGAAATAGATTAAAGGATCCAGAAACAAATCCATGCAACTATAGCCATCTGATTTTTGACAAAGATTCCAAAAACTTGTTAGAGAAAAGATAGGCTTTTCAACAAATGTTGACAGGAAACCTGGATATCCATCCATAGAAGATTATACCTATATCCCTACCTCTCACCTGGTACAATATTCAACTCAAAATGGATCAAAGACCTTATGGAATCCTTGCATCTTTGAATTTCCTAGAGAAAAATCACAAGAGTCACTTCATGATATAGACACAAGCAATGCCTTACTGAGCAAGACTCCACTAGCTCAAGAAATTATAGTAAGAACTGACAAATTGTATGAAATTATAAAGTTACTGAATAGGAGAAGACACAATTAATGGAGTAAAGAGTAAAATTAACACAACCCAAAGAAAATCCACCAACTACTCATCCCAAAGGGTATAACTGTATAGAATTTGTGTCTTTTGTAGGGAAATGGTTAGAACCGTAGATTATTATGTTAAGCTAATAAGATAGATTCATAAAGACAGATATCACATTTATTCTCTAACGTGAAATCTGGGAGAAAATACATAAATGTATAAGGGTAGCTATTAGGAGAAAGGAAAGTGGTCATGTAGTGTAGGAGGAATGATAGCAAAGGGTAATGGGGAGTAAATATGATCAAATCATATTATATGCATGTATGAAAATATCACAATGAAACCCATAATTTTGTATGATTAACATACACTAAAATTTTTTCAAAAGATTGTCTAAGGACCACATATGTTAAAGAATTTTGATAGGTTCATTTTGTTAATTTTAAGAGAAATGAACAAAAATAAAATCACATTAGCTTACATTATCAGTATTATAAAATTGAAATTCAAATAGTAGCAGTGTTTGAAGGATGAGAATACAGCAGAAGCACTATGACACACTATATCTAAAAGAGTCATCATCTCAGTCATGTTTTCCTTATCATTATACTTCCTTCCTTGAACACTGAGAATTCTGCTCTCCTTTCCCCTTCTGCAGCTTTTAGAATCTGTCATTAAATACTACTAATTGATTCTTTTTGATATGCATGTCTTGAGGTTGAAGAACAGTGCTTTATAACTTTGTAAACCCAGGTATATAGTTGTTACTAAATTCATTAATTTATCAAGACCTATTCAATGCTTACATGTTTCAGTAGATTAAGTAATACAGTAGAAGGTATATAAACTATTGAATAATAATGTTTAAAAGTGGTATATGATTTTTTAAAAGGTACAAAATTTTGTGCTTATTTAGTAGAAGAACATTGAAGAGAAAGTTGCTTATTTTAGACTCACAGTTCCTCAATCACGTAAGAAATTGTGTGAGTGAGTGTGAATTTGGGTGTATTGGTGGGAGGCTTAAACTTGATCAGTCACACTCTTCTCTTCATAATTTATTTCTCTTTGTATTTCTGAGGCATATATGGCTCTAGAGAGAAAAATAGGAGGAGTTACCAAAGAACCTCTTACATAGAAAGAAGTCAACAGATTGGCTGTGTGCAGTGGATTCATGCAGGTAATCCGAGCTATTTGGGAGGCTGAGATCAGAAGAATTGCAGTTTGAGGTCAGCCTAGACAAAAAAAAATTGTGAGACTCCATTTCAGCCAATAAATGGGCAGGGAGGCATGTGCCTGTCATACCAACTACACAAAATGCTAGTATTGGAAGAATTGTGGTTCCAGGCAAGTCTGGGAAAAAAGTATGATGAGATCCCATCTCAACAGCTGTGGGGAGAAGCATAAATAGGACTATGAGGTCCAGCCTGGCCCAGGCAAAAATGCTAGGCCCTATCTCAAAAATAACTAGAGCAAAAAGGACTAGAAGCATGGTGCAAGTAGCAGGGTGTCTGCCTAGTAAGTGTGAAGCCCTCAGTTCAAATTTCAGTGACTTAAATAAACAAATAAATAAATAAGTCAGAAGGCTGTTGGGATATTTTATTTCTCATTAGACTTATGTTTTACTTATATACTCATTTCCAGTTGAGGTAACTACATATCTGAGCATTTTTTGTGAAAAAAAAAAACCAAACTCTTCCCTCTGTTTGTATTAGCCACAGCGGATACAGTGTTTATTAATAAACTAGCTATAGTAACTTGCCCGTAATTTCTAGGAATGTTAATATCAAATTAGATTAAATACTGTAAACAAGGCTTGTAGATGAAATTAAACAAAAGCAAATAATTATTTTAATAATGCTCATTTAAAAATTTTTCCTTATAGCAACTGACAGCATTAATAAATTACTTGGTCAATTATACATAGATGGTCACTTGTATGACCAGAAGGTGAGTTGCGTATTTGAATGTTTTATGTGCTGTATTGACAACTGTGTTAACTCACTACACAATGAATTGCAATTAGTGATAAATGACAAAAAATATATTTACTTAAAGAGAATAGGGTCACAACTAGTGAAAAAGCAGCTTTCAGGACACTTTCTTGTCTTTTTCTTACAGTACTGGCAAGCACTTTGCCACTGAACCATGGCTTTAGTCCTTTTGGTCTTAGTTATTTTTTCAAACAGGGTCAAATGTTCTTGCCTAGGCTGGCATGGAAATTGATCCTCCTATTTATGCCTCCTGATTAGCTGGGATGACAGGTATGTCACTACACCCAGGTTATTAGTTGAGATGGGGATCTCACAAACTTTTTTCCCTGTCTGACCTTGAGCCATGATCCTCTAGATCCTCCTGAGTACCTGGGAAGACAGATGTGAGTCACCACCCATGCCTAGTTCAGGACACTTTCATATTAATGTTATTATCAGTAAAATTCTGAGAGATAAGAATATTAAAATATTTATAATTTTAAAATTTTATATAAAAGAAGACTGGTAACCAAAATTTATGTAACATTGCTAGGGTTATATAGGTAGCTAAAAAATCATGTACTATGTTTGTCATAAAATGTATCATTATAAAATACTCAGAGTAAGAATAATATGCTTTCACTGCTAATGAAAGCAATTTATTAATAAAAATCTATGTCCCCTATAAAATTGAGATGTTATTGTATTAAATCATTAAGGATATAAACTACAGTTATAGAATTGAGCACTCTGTCCATATGACTGTTAATTAAATTTTAAATGCATGGATTGAATATTTATTGTCTTACCTTAATTTCCCATGAAAGTAGAGAGTGATAGAAATTTCTGAGGTATGATTTTACTGAGAGGTGAAATCCTAGAACTGCAAGTATGAAAAGCATGAGATTTTTTAACCCACTTATGTCTCTTTTCCCCTGTTGTTTTCTGTCATCTTTCTGGTGGAGAATTCTGACTGCCCTCAAAAACATCTATGGTTTTCCTATTGTAGTCAAATCCTTCAAAACTAATTTTCTGGCAACAAAAAGACAATAAAAGAATAAAAATAGAATGAAAGGAAGAAGAAAGTGTACACTAATGTCATTGTGGATCTTCTTTCTTAATGAGTAGGATTTTTGAACACACTTTTCAGAAATGTGATAATTATCAGATCCTATTTCACATGAGTTTCTGAGGTGATATATTTCTTAAAATGTGTAGAGCTAGATATATGTGCAACTATTTAATTTCTTTGTTCCTATTTTTAATGGATCTGTAAAATGGAGAAATGAAGAGTACCCAACTCATAGAAATGCTATAAGGATTATGGAAATAAGCCTACAAAAAATATTTATAGTACTTCCTAGTCCATAAAGTAGGAGCAAGAGGTAAACTTGTCTATTACACATTGTGTACTCATGACCAATGGAATTACCAAAGTTGGTCTTTTTTTTTATTCATATATGCATACTTTGTTTGGACCATTTCTCCCCACTGACCCTGCCCTCTACTCTGCCCCCTCCCCCTCCTCCTACCTACCTTACTTCCAGGAAGAACTTGTTTTGCCCTCTTCTCCAATTTTTTGAAGAGAAGACATAAGCAATAACAAGAAATAAATAGCTTTTGTATTTCAACCTGAATTGATTCATCTCTACCAGATCTCTTCACTACTTCCCAGTTACCTTCCCATAGTGACCTCTGCCTTTTTAAGGTTACTATATTAGCTCCTCTGCAGTGGATACATCAAACACTCAAATTTTGGATTTCCTATCTTTCTATATTCCTCCCATGAGCATTCTCCCCTTCGGGTGTGACCCAAAACTAATAATATTACTACATTTATTTTAGGTCTGAAGTCCATATACGAGGGAGAACATACAATTTTTGTCCTTCTGAGCCTGGCTAACTTCGCTTAAGATGATGTTTTCCAGTTCCATCCATTTACTTGTGAATGACAAGATTTCACTCTTCTTCATGGTCGAGTAAAATTCCATTGTGTATAAATATCACATTTTCTTAATCCATTAGTCAGTAGTGGATCTTCTTTATTAAACTCTACATTCATGCAGTAGGGTGTTCTGAAGCAAAACTCAAATTTCAGAACTTTTTAATCCATAAATGATTCAGTATATTTGAATGTCTATGACTCTAGTGAATAATTTCTCTCTCTCTCTCTCTCTCTCTCCCTCCCTCCCCTTTCTGCTTCTCTTTTACCTTCATTCTCTCTCTGTCTTACATTCTGCCTTTCTATGTCTTCCTCTCTACCCCTTGTTCTCTCTTTCAGTAGCATTACCAAACTAATACCATCAATGATAGGACTTTTATTGCATATAAGTCAATCAGCATTTTAACTTTTGGGAATTTTTCAAAACATGTTCTGCATATCAAACAAATTGTACATGCTTGGTTGATAGATTCTTAAGTCTCCTTTAAAAACAGTAAGTGAAAATTTACCACCATAGCATTTTAAATGTTTGCAAAGTACTCGATGTTTAAGACAAATTCTTAGAAAATCAACAAAACATTGTTCATGGTGTATCTTTTTTATTTGTGTAGTTTTTCTTGGTACCAATGATGACAGTATTTAATGTACTTAAATTTCAGAATAGAAATCATTCAGAATGACAAAATACTTAGCTATGACCACACATACTTGTCAAGTAGCAATACATTCAGTGGAGCTACTACAAGCAGTTGGTAAATGTAACTAAAACTGTATCTTACTTAAAAATGTTGCTGGTCATAGAAATTTGAGGTACGAATAAGGACAGATTGCTTAATTAAATTCAATGACAAATACTTGAAACTTGAAAATAGAAAACTTATGCTTAATAGATGCTACATGGTTTTAAAAGATGGCTTTCTGGATAGAAATGAATTACTAGTAAGATTTTTCAATGTGCCACACAGTTTCTTCAACTAGTAACAAATAGGTAGGGAGAGTTTGATAACAAAACAGTGATGGTAATGCAGAATAGTTCTTTCTTGACAGTTTGAAACTGGTTTCCAAAGCTAACTATATTATTTGCCATTTTCAATATATCACAAAGAAAAATTTTCATCATTTCTCAATTATGTGAAGGAAAATAAACTGTCTATAAATACATGATAATCCACCTATAATATTTACAAATATGCTGAGCTCATTTTAAAACTGGAATTTAAACAAAAAGTTTAGAAAACACTTTTCAAAAACTATATTTATAATGAACATGAAAATTCCCACTATACTCCATAGTAATATTTTTTGTGATCTAACAATATACTGAAAGTAAGAAGCAAATTGGCCCAGTGAGTTAGTTACCTATTCAATTTAAGCAAAAATGTTGGGTGGCAGGAATTATCCAATCATAACCTGAATTCTTCACTGTATTTTGTATGTGTGTAAGATAATCACAGACGAAACCTATCAGCAAAGATGAAATAAGTATATATCAGGGCACTGGATTTTTTCCAGTGAGAGTAATATTTAAGTAGAGTACTTAAAATTCATACTTTATTCTTTCATTTGTTGATATCTGAATCTGAAACATAAGTTGTTTCAAGTATACATGTTTTTATTGCTAGAGTCATCTGCAACAATAAAATAAAAGTCACAGAGATAAATACAGAGTTCCTGTTCATTAGAACAATCCATGTACTCAAAACTTTGCCATACATTGGTAATTCAATTATTCAATATTTGTGTACTGAAATCACTTGATTTTTAGTGATATAATATTCACCATGAAGATATTGAATAAATATAGAATGTTATAATGATCATATGTTTTCCTATAAAACTTGAAAATCTTATCAATGCACTGCTTCAAAAAAAACTTCCTGTTTTTTTATTCCTGTTGCCTCAGCTCATACCTTGTCAGTTACCTTGCTCTCTGTAGCACCTCTTACTCCTTCTCTTTCCTGAATCCCTGAGGAGGGAATTTCTTCTCAATAGAAAAAGTCTATTTCTTTTCTGCACAATGCCTGGTCTTGAGAGTGCCTCAAGATCAAATATATTTCCTGCTAATGGGACTGATACTTTTGACTCTGTGGTTCACCAGTAGTTTGATACAAATTAACAATGCTTAACTTATTTATGCAGTTTTTATAAACATAGAGTTTGCTGAGTACCAATATTTTATTATTAGATGTGAATATTTTTTCTATTATATTAATTCCTCAGCATTAAAAGTAATTACTCAAAACAAGTTATTTGACAAATTAACTAATTGCACAGACATGGAAAATATAATGTTAAGTACTATATGAATTACTCATACAACACCATTCTATAAGCAAGGCATATGTGTACCTCAAAATATTTTATGTTTTTTCAAAATTCTACAATAGTCACTTATTAAAATAATTTCAATAGTAATTCTAATTCCTTATATAAATTGCATGTATGTAAAGCAGATTTATCCCAAGAAATCTTCCTAAACATTCCAACCAAAAAAGGATCCCTTTGCTAAGCATTATGAAACTTACATAAATCTAGCAAGGAACTTAATTCTCTATAACTTCACTCAAATCCTGCAATTCTGTAAAATGCCAAGGTGCTGAAGGAGTAAACAGGATAACAATAAGGAGACCTGCTGTTCATGACAATCACAACATTTAGATATTCATAAGAAAATAATTTAACATTAATTTTACTAATATATTTAAGCACTTATAAAATAGAATTTTACATTAAAAACAAAGGAAATTTTACTTTATCTTAATGAATAAGTGGGAGGGGGGCTTGCTAGAGTCATGATGTCAATGTTATTGTTTTTAAGATATATAATGGCTAAAGAAAGAAATGCTTATGTATTCAATCACTCAAAATTCAATACTAAAATGATTAATATGGGATTATAGCTATATTTTGATTTTTATTTAAGGCATAAAGACAGATGGAAGTTGAAGTCCCCAGTGTTTTCTTCCTGTCTCTATTTCACCCCAGAGGTAATCACTTGCATGTATTATATGTGTTTGGTTTATGCTTTAAACTAGCATATGTTATATAGAAATAGGATTTTGTTTCATATTTTAAGATCTATAAATGATTTCATCCTGTAAGTGAGATTATCAAGCATGCCGTATTTACTGAACAGTATGATTTCAGGATTAGAAGTGTTGATAAGCATAGACAAATATTTATTCATTTCTCCAAAGAAGACTTTCCAGATTTTCCTCATTTTTTTGCTATTAAATCAAACTTGTGCTGAATAACTGCAGTTTTGTCTTCATGTGTTCATGTGCAATAATTTTTAATTTTAGAGGTAGAATTTTAAATTTATGGGTTATTCATATTTTTATCATTAAATGATCATTCTTAGACAATACAATATTCTCTCTTTGATAGTTAATTTTGATTATCAACTTTATAGGATTGAAAAGTGCATAAACTGCTAATAAAACACACTTCTGAGAGCATTTGCAAAAGCATTTCAAGAAGGATTAACAAAAGGGAAAAGAGCCACACTGAATGCAAATAGTACCATCCAATAGCTTAGGGACCAGGTGTAATGGAGAGGAAGAAGGAAGAACTCAGCTGTCAGCTAGTGCAAGAATTATCTCTGCTTCCTGGCCTCCATGATGTGAGCATCTCTGTTCCATAATTTCTTCCCTGTCTTGATGGACTCAAATCTTTGAAACTGTGAGCCAAAATAAATGATGGTAAGTTAACATGCTTTTCACAGATGTCTGTCATAGCATCAAGAAGTTCTAATGAATATAAAACTTTTAAGAGGTATAATTTCAACACCCCTATCATGTTTTGATGAAACAAAAAGATGGCAGCAGCATTTGGAAATAAGCTTAATTGTAAAAATGGTCTCTCTGAAATAAAATGAGCATCAAAAATAACAAGATACCAGTTAAGAAGATCAGAATGTACTACTGAAAATATATTCCTTTTTCTTTGAAAAGAATGCTCTGAAGGAACACATTAGTTAAAAAAAATAGTAGCACTATTTAAAAGTGATAAATAAAGATTTACCAAGCAAATTGACCTCCATAAAAGGCAGGAGTCACCATATGAATATTAGATAAAATAGACTTCAGACCTAAATTATTCAGGAGATTAAAAAGATCACTTCACCCTAAGAAAAGGAACAATACATCAAGAGGAAATAGCAATTGTTAGCTTATATGTACCCAATATTGGTGCACCTAACTTCATTAAACATACACTACTGCATTTAAAAACACACATAGATCTCAACATAATGAGAGCAGGAGACTTCTGTACTCCTCTAATACCCATAGATAAGTCACCCAGACATCAAATCAACAAAGAAACTTCAGAATTAAATGATACCATAGACTAAATGGACCTGACAGATATCTGCACAGTATTTCATCCAAAAATATCACACTATATACATTTTTCTTAGCAACCCATGGAACATTCACCAAAATATGTCATATTTTAGGACACAGAGCAAGTCTCAACAAATACAAGAAAATAGAAATAATACCCTTCATAATATCTGAGCACAATGAGAAGACTAGAATGCAACAACAAAGAAACAACATAAAACCTCATACACCTGGATAATGAAGAACACATTGCTCCATGACCAATGAGTTTTTAAAGAGATAAGGGAGGAAATCAAAAAGTTCCTGGAATCTAATGAAAATGAAAGCACAACTTATCAGAACCTATGGGACACAGCAAGGCAGTGCTAAAGAGAAAGTTTATAGTCATGAATGTATAAATTACAAGACAGAAAGATCTCAAATAAAAAACCTCATGCTGCATCTCAAACTCCTAGAAAAATGAGAATAGGTTAAACAGAAAGCCAGCAGAAGGGACATAATAAAAGTAAGGTCCAAAATCAATCAAATAGACAGACTCAAGGAAATAAAAAGTTGGTTCCTTAAGAAGATAAATAAAATTAATAACCCCAGAGCAAATCTGAATAAAATGGGGAGGAAAAAGAACCAAATTAATAAAATTAGAAATGAAAAAAGGGGATATCACAATATCAATGAAATTCAGAGGATCATTTGAATATTTTACATTGAAATGAATTGTAAAATATAGAAAAAGGACATGAATTTGTAGACACATACGACCAACCAAAATTTAACCAAGAGTATATAAGCCACCTAAATAAATCTACAACACATTATTAAATAGAAGCAACAGTAATCTCCCAAAAGACAAAAATCTAAGAGCTGACAGACTCACTATTAAATTCTACCAGACCATTAAAGAATCTTTTTCATGAAATAGAAAAGAAAGAAATACTACCAAAATCATTTTATGAAGCCAATATCATACTCATCCAAAAACTACACAAGGACACAACAAAAAAATAGAATGATAGACCAATTTCTTTAATGAACCTATATGCAAAGATTCTCAAAAAAATACTGACAAACTGAATTCAAAATGCATCAAATGATCATATACAATGATCAAAACTGCTTCATTCCAGGGAACCAAGGATGGTTCAACATATAAAATTCATTAATTTTTTAAATAAAGGCTATATGCAACAAGCCTACAGCCAACATCAAACTAAGTAGGGAGAAACTGAAATGATTTCCTCTAAAGTCACAAATGAGAAAAGAATATTTACTCCTTTCACTTTTATTCAACATAGTCTTGCAATTCTTAAGGCAATAAGACAGAGAAAAAATAAAAGGAATTCACACATTAAAGGAAGAAGTCAATGTATCCTATTTCCTGATGACAATGATCTTATACTTAAAAAATTTGGAAAAGTCCACCAAAAAACTCCTAGACATAATAAATACCTTCAGCAAAGAAGTAGGACACAAAATCAATTTACAAAACTCAGTAGTCTTTTTATATACCAACAATGAACAGACTGAAATAGAATTTAGGAAAGCAATTCCATTTACAGTAGCCTCAAAGAAAATAACACACCTTGGAATAAACTTAACAAAAGGATTGAAAGACCTCTATAATAAAAACTGTAAACCACTGAAGAAAGAGAGTGAAGAGCGGTATTACAATATCTGACTTCAAACTATTAACAGAGCCATAGCAATCAAAGCAGCATGGTGCTTTACCACTTGGGCTACTTTGCCAGCATGCCCGTCTGATTGTTGACAAAGCACCCAAAACATATGATGGAAGCAATGACAGCCTCTTCAACAAACCTGAAAAACCTGGATATCTCCATGCAGAAAACTGAAGCTAGACCCATGTGTTTCACCCTGTACAAATATCAACTCAAAATGTGTTAAGAATATTAACATGAAAATAGATTTTTTTCAGTTGGTAAAAAAGAGACTAAGGTAGAAAGAAGAAAAATGAGGATATGAACCAAATCTGGGTATAATATCTATATTTATGGAATGCCACAAGGAAACTCCCTGTATGGCTATCATAAACAAGTAAAAATGTCATTCTGTTTTTCTTTCACAAAATTTGTGAACAGGAAGGCAGAACAGATACTGCTTGGTATGGGTGGTTCCCATGGGAGGAGGGGGGAATGGTGAAGGAGGGTGAATATGGTGTAAATACTGTGTACACATGTATGTAAATTGGAAAATGTCATCTGCTGAAACTATTCCAGGAAGGTAGAGGGGAGGATGAAGGAGAAGGAGAAGGTAAAGGGTGTGAATTCATGTATGATATGCTTGATAATATTGTGAGAACTTTTGTAAATGCCACAATGTACCCACACAACAATAAAAAAAAGAAAATAGTAAGAATAGAAAAAAAAACATAACATAAAATGTGAAACTGAAATGAGTACAGGAAAGCAAAGGTAATACACTGGAACATACAAACACAGGCAATAAATTCCTAAATAGCTGTTAAATGGCTCAGCAACTAAGAGAAAGGATTGACAAATGGAACCAGTTGACACTTAAAAGCTTCTGCACAGGAAAAGAAATGGTCACCAGACTGAAGAGGCATCCACAGGATGGGAGAAATTCTTTGCCACATATACATCTGACAAAGGATTAATAGCTAGAATATACAAGGAACTCTAAAAAACTAAACTTCCAAAGAATCAGTGACCCAGTGAAGTATTGGGCCACTGAACAGAACAGAAATACAAATGGCCAAAAATCACATGAAGAAATGCTGGCCATAAAGTAAATGCAAATCAAAACCACATTAGGATTCTACCTCACTGCTGTCAGAATGGTGCTCATCAAGAACAGAAACAATAGCAAATGCTGTTGAGGATGTAGGGACACATGAATCCCCCATGTACTGTTGGTGAGACTGTAAATTAGTCCAACCACTATGGAAAACAGTATTGGAGGTGTCTCAAAGAACTAAAATTAGAATTACCATTTGATCCAGTGATACCAATCCTAGTCATGTACCCAAAGGAATGTAAATCAGGTTACAGTAAAAACACCTGTATACCCATGCTTATTGCAGCATTATTCACAGTCACCAAACTTTTGAAATAACCAAGATGACTCACAGATGATGACTAGATTAATCAAATGTGGTATTTTTATAAAATGGATTTTCATTCAGTCATAAAGAAGAATGAAATTTTGTCATTTGCGGATAGATGGATGGAACTGGAGAACATAAGGTTAGCCAGGTTCAGACAGCCAAAGGCCATATGTTTTCTCTCACATGAGGAATATAGGTTCAAAACAAATATAAGTAATATTGTAGATGCATACAAATATATGCAGAATATATACCCCAAAATGAAACCTGTTGAAAGTGTTCCAAGAAGGGAAGGAGAAAGAATAAAGGAGAAAGATGGAGGGGGTGAATCTAACTAAGATATATTGTAAGCACTTTTGTAAATGTCACAATGTACCCCTGTTACAAATATAATATACTAATAATTCAATAAAAGAAATAAATAAATAAAATTGGCAAGGTTATATAAATTTATGGAGTGTTTACTGAATATAAATAGAATAATGTGATCCTTGGGGGCACAAGTCTGTAGTTCCAGTTACTTGAGGGGTAGAGTTTGGAAGTTTCAGTTCAAGGCCACTTTGGGAAAATCTTGGTGAAATAAAATGGGCTTGTGGCACATGCCAATTAAAAGATAGGACCCTGTCTGAAAACCAAGCTACAAAATAAGCAAAAGGACTAGGGGAGTGACTCAAGTTCTAGAGTACTTGTTTACAAAGTGTGATGCTTCCTAGTATCATCAAAAACAATAAATCTACAAAAAGAATAATGAGGTCCATGAGCATGTCATTTTGGTGACAGGGAGCATAATATTTAAGACTCTGAACACAAAGTATATCTCAAATTACTGCTATGAATTCTTATATATACACACACATTCTTATAATTAATCACTTTGAAGCAGTGCATAATGTACTAAAACATAGCTTGAAATAAATTCTACCAGAAGTGCATCTTTGATAATGTTAAGGTCTAGATGGCAGGTCAATTGATTTTAACACTGTTCTGGCATCACGTCTCTGTTAATCAACATTGTAAGTAAATGAACCAAAAAAATGTCTTATGATTGCTTTTAACCTCGAAAAAGACAGAGGCAACAACAGCCTTAGTACCAGCTTCATCGATGCCAAGGGAATTGGGGCACTGCCATCCCTTGAATAAGCTGACAGATGTTAATTCATCTCTGCCATAATAGCTATTTGTTTTACGCTATAATTCTGGGCATTTATTTTGACTGCTAAATTTCAAAGTTAGCATAGAAATTATGTGAACCTACATTGAGTTATAAAAATAATTGTTGAATTCATCAGCTGTTGCTTACTATCAATAGCAGTTTTTCATTTGAGGGGTGCCAATCACTGAATTCAGATATAGCTTAAACTGGGTACCTCTGAATTTTAGAAAAGAAGGTAATGCACATTGATTTCTACAGTGCTTGTTTCTTGTGATGACTAATCATTTCTTTTTGGTGGGACTGGGGTTTGAATTCAGTGCTTCATGTTTACAAAGCAGGTGCTCTACCTCTTGAGCCATACCTCCAGTCTTTTTTGGTCTCTTTTTTGGCCTGATTATTTTTGGAGATGGATTTTCACAAACTGTTTACCCAGGCTGCCCTGGAACTATGCGTCTGGGTCTCAGCCTCCCAAGTAGTTAGGATTACAGGCTGTGATGGTTAATCTTGATTGTCAGCCTTATTGGATTGAGAAGTACCTATTCAGAGATCATCAACTCCTGGGAAGACATGCCCCGAATTTGTGTGGCATCATCCCATAGGTTGGGAGTCCGGATGGAATAACAAATGAGAAAGACTGCAAGCAAGGCTTTCTGGCAACCATGATGAACTGCTCTGCTCCTCCACACCTTCTTTACCAAGACAAACTCAAGCCTCTAAGGCCAGGAGCAAAATAAATCTTCTATTCTTTCATTTTGTTTATGTTAAGCATTCTGTCATAGTAAAAAGATAGCTTGATTAACAATTGTCTTAAGAACTAACAATGGACTTCAGACCACGTTTGCAATCTGTGAACTCTTTAAGTATTCAGGCTCTCTATGATGATTTGAATGTACGCATTACATTGCTGGGAATTATATATTAGGAATATAAAAAATGACAAATGTTATATTTTATATGACATAGTGTCTAAAATGTCATGAATAATAGCACTTAATTTAAATAAAACTAAATTTATTTAAACATATTTGCTATGTTTGAACTAAATTGACAACATGTCACCAAAAATACTATATTTCTTATGTTATCTTCCCACAGTGAAAAGAAGTAACCATATTTGAAGTGCTTATTCAGTGAGTCTAGGATGAATAAAACATTATTTCATGAATTAAAGAAAATTGAAGATGGAGTTACTATCTAAACATTAAAATAAATTATAATATACTAGATAATTAATCAATACATAGATGTAAAGAATATCGAATAAACATTAATAAACCAGAAGCATTGTGAGTGTTGAAATGATTTTAGGTCTTTGTATTCTTCTTCATAATATATTTCTGTTTTTATTTTGGAGCATATATCAGAAAAAATTATTTCAGATCAAGATGTTAAACTTTTCTTAAAACACATTTTAAAATTAGTAGCTGTATGTTTTAATAAAAAATGATATTCAAGACACATGTTTGAAAAATTACATGCTACCTTTATGTGCATGTATAATCATGAACCACAGTTTTCATGTTATATGTATTAATGTAAATAAAATTTAGTTTAATACTAAAAAATCATTTTATGTTAAAAAACAACAAAACAGAATAATTACATTTTGATATGTAGACAGCTGGTGCCTAGATATGTGTATATCTATCTTTAGATAAATATCTGTCTGTATACATATAAATACAGTTTTTCAAATTTTCCAAATTTCTCAGTATATATATAAGCTACAGAAAATTCATTCCATTTGCAGGTTATTTAGGAAAAGACAGTAAAATACCATGGGTTTAGTGCTAGGTTAACTAGGTAAAGTGTGTAGATGTATTAGTATTGAACTTATTCTATATGATAATGTAACGATGGATATTAGGAATGTAACGATAGCATTAGGAATTTGTTAAAACCCATGGAATTTTATGGCACAGAGTGAACATTAAAGCCTCTAAGATAAAAAGTATACCTACATATTTAGGAGGGTGAAGAAGTCCATGATGGAATAAAGACTGACAGACTTATTGTGTTAAAATGTGTATTTAATAAAATCATGAAGTAGGGGCAGGAGAGTGTAGTAACAAGTCCACTTAGCTTTGTGATGGAGTGAAGTCTCTAGGAGACTGTGAACTCTAAAGCATATTTTATAATATATAATTTAACTGATTTTTCTAATTCTAGTATTTCTAAAATTGGCAGAAACTTAATTTCTAGCATATTTTCTATTCAATAATATTTAATATTTCTATTACAATAATAGAATCTGTATGATTCTAGATTGCATAACAGACACAAATAAATGCTGCAAAAAATGAAATTTTTATATATCCTGTTATAGGCCATGAATTGATTCAATGGTAGCACCTTTTGAATGTATAACATTAAATCTAAGCTATAAACAACTTATAATTCTGAATGTCCAAATAACATACACCAGTTGGGTTGCTGGTTGGGAACAGTAGTAGGTGGGAAATGAGATGGGTTCTGAATCAGAAATTTCTTACATTAATTAATAGTAGTTCTGCTAGTGCAGTCTAGACAATTTAAGGAAAGTCACTTGCGATTTTTAAAATGTGACAGGAGGTCTCACTTGCTACCACCAGTCCTGCACCATGTACTCTTACTGCTCCCAGTCCTCTGCCAATCTCAGTGGAGGGGTAATGTGCAGTTATGGTCATTGACAATAGCTGTGGCACATGCAAAACTGGCTTTGCTGGTGGTGACAACCCTGGCCATGTTCCCCTCCATCATCTGGCACCCCATGCACCAAAGTGAGATGTCAGGTGTAGGCCCGAAGGACTCCTTCATGGGCAAGAAGACCCAAAGCAAGTGTTGCATCCTAACCATGAAATACTCCATTGAGTACAACATCTTTTTTTTTTTCAGATCTTTAAAATTTATTTTTGAAATTTGTTTATTCATATGTGCATACATTGTTTGAGCCATTTCTCCCCCCTATCCCAGCACTCTTACTCTCCTACCCACCCCACCTCGCTTCCAGGCAGACTTTCTTCTGCCCTTAGATCTAATTTTGTTCAAGAGAAAGTATAACCAATAATAAGAAAGACAAAGTGTTTTGCTAGTTGTGTTAAGGATAGCTATACGGAGAGATTCCTAGCATTGCTTCCATGCACAAGTGTATTACATCCCAAGTTGATTCATCTTTAACTGACCTTTTCACTAGTTTCTGGTCCCTTTCTCATATTGACCTATTTCTCTTTAAGGTTTCTGTATTATTTCCTCTGCAGCGGGGACATCAAGTACTGTCGTGTTTTAGGTTTCTTACCTATGCCCATACCTCCCGCCTGTTTTCTCCACTTACCATGTGACCCAAGTTCAACCACATCGCTGTATTTGCCTTAGATCTAAAGTCCACATACGATTTTTGGTCCTCTGAGCCTGCTAACTTCGCTCAGAATGATGTTCTCTAGTCCTATCCAAAATGATAACATTTCATTCTTCTTCACGGCTGAGTAAAATTCCATTGTGTATAAATACCACATTTTTAAAATCCATTTATCTGTAGTGGGGCATCTCGGCTGTTCAAATAACTTGACTATTGTAAGTAGCACTGCAATAAACATGGGTGTGCAGGTTCCTCTGTAGTAACCTGTGTCCCATTCCTTTGGGTATATCCCCAGGAGTGGGATTGCTGGATCATACAGAAGATCTATGTTTAGATTTTTAAGAAGCTTCCATATTTTTTTCCAGAGTTGTTGCACTAACTTGCATTCCCACCAGCAGTGTATGAGGGTTCCTTTTTCCCCACATCCTTGCCAACATCTGTTGGTGGTGTTTTTGATGATGGCTATTCTAACAGGGGTGAGGTGGAATCTTAGTGTGGTTTTGATTTGCATTTCCTTTATGGCTAGAGATGGTGAACATTTTTTCATGTGTTTTTTGGCCATTTGAATTTCTTCTTTTGAGAAAGTTCTGTTTAGTTCAGTTGCCCATTTCTTTATTGGTTCATTGATTTTGGGAAAGTTTAGCTTTTTGAGTTCCCTGTATATTCTGGTTATCAGTCCTTTGTCTGATGAATAGCTGGTAAATATTTTCTCCCACACTGTGGATGGTCTCTTCAGTTTAGAGACCATTAATTTGTTGTGAAGAAGCTTTTTAGTTTTATGAAGTCCCATTTTTCCATACTTTCTCTTATTTTCTGAGCTTCTGGGGTTCCATTGAGGAAGTCCTTGCCTGTACCTATTACTTCCAGAGTGTTTCCTGCTCTTTCCTGTACCAACTTCAGAGTCTTGGGTCTGATATTAAGGTCCTTGATCCATTTTGAGTTGATACTAGTAATGTGTGATAAACATGGATCTAGTTTCAGTTTTTTGCAGATGGATAACTACTTTTCCCAACAACATTTGTTGAAGAAGCTGTCTTTTCTCTATCATATATTTTTATCACCTTTGTCAAAAATAAGGTGGGCATAGTTGTGTGGATTCAAATCTGGGTCCTCTATTCTGTTCCACTGGTCTTCATGTCTGTTTTAGTGCCAGTACCATGCTGTTTTTATTGCTATTGCTTTGTAATATAGCTTGAAGTCGGGTATTGTGATACCTCCAGCATTGCTCTTTTTGCTGAGTATTGCCTTAGCTATTAGTGGTCTCTTGTGTTTCCAAATTTACTTTAGAGTAGATTTTTCAATCTCTGTAACGCATGTCATTGGGATTTTGATGGGCATTGCATTAAACATGTGGATTTCTTTTGGTAGTAGAGCCATTTTTACTTTGTTGTTTCTAGCAATCCATGAGCACAGGAGATCTCTCCACCTTCTGTAGTCTTCCTCGATCTCTTTCTTCAGGGGTTTGTAGTTCTTCTCGTAAAGGTAATTGACAACCTTTGCTAAGTTTACTCCTAGGTATTTGATTTTTTTTTTGAGGCTATAGTAAAGGGAATTGTTTCCATATATTCTTTCTGAGTTTGTTCGTTATTGGCTTATAGAAAAGCTAATGATTTTTGTTAAGTTGATTTTGTATCCTACCACCTAGCTGTAGCTGTTTATGGTGTGTAGGAGTTTTTGGGTCTTTAAAGTATAGGATCTTACCATCTGCAAATAGGGATATTTTGACAGTTTCTTTACCTATTTGTATTCCTTTTATTTCTTCTTTTTTCCTAATTGCTCTGGCTAGGAATTCCAGGACTATGTTGAATAGGAGTGGGGATAGTGGGCACCATTGTCTCATTCCTGATTTTAGGGGGAATGGTTTCAGTTTTTCACCATTAAGTATGATGCTCGCTGTAGGTTTGTCATATATAACCTTCATAATGTTGAGTTACATTCCTTCTGTTCTCAGTTTTCTTAGAACATTTATCATGAAGTGGTGTTGGATCTTGTCGAAGGCTTTTTCTATGTCTGTTGAGATGATGGAGTGGTTTTTGTCTTTGCTTCTATTAATGTGCTGTATTACATTTACAGATTTATATATGTTGAACCATCCCTGCATTCCTGGGATAAAGCTGACTTGGTCATGGTGAATGATTTTTCTGATGTATTGTTGGATTCAGTTTGCCATTATTTTATTGAGGATTTTTGCATCTATGTTCATTAAGAAGATTCACCTGTAGTTCTCCTCTTTGGAGGTGTCTTTGCCTGGTTTTGGGATGAGTGTAATACTGGCTTCATAAAATGAGTTAAGCAGTTTTCCTTCCCTTTCTGTTTCTTGGAACAGCCTAAGAAGGGTTGGTATTAGTTCTTCTTTATAGTTCTGATAGAATTCATCAGAGAATCCATCAGGTCCTGGACTTTTCTTTTTTGGGAGACTATTGATGCTTCAATTTCCTTTTTTCAGGTGATTAATGTCCTGTTGGTTCAATTTTGCATGGTCATAAGTATGTAGAAATCTTTCCAGTTTTTCAAGATTTTCAAATTTATTAGAATACAGGTTGTCAAAGTAGGCTCTGATGATATCCAGGATTTCTGTGGTGTTTGTTGCTATCTCCTCTTTTGCATTTCTGATTTTACTGATTTGGGTTTTTTTTTCTCCTCATTTTAGTCAGGTTTGCCAGGGGTCTGTCAATCTTATTTATTTTTTCAAAGAACCAATTTTTTGTTTCATTGATACTTTGTATGGTTTTTTTTTGTTTCTATTTCATTGATCTCAGCCCTTATTTTTATTATTTCTCCTTCTGCTTGTTTTGGAATTTGCTTGTTCTTGTTTTTCTAGGAGTTTGAGCTGTAGCATTAGGTCACTGATTTGAGATCTTTCTGTCCTTTTAGTATATGCACTCATGGCTATAAACTTTCCTCTCAGGACTGCCTTTGCTGTGACCCATAGGTTCCCATAGGTCGTGTTTTCATTTTCATTAACTTTCAGGCACTTTTTAATTTCCTCTTTTATTTCATCAATGACCTATTGATCATTGAGCAATGTGTTGTTCAGCTTCCAACTGTTTGCGTGTTTTTTACTATTGTTTTTGTTGTTGATAAGATAGAATGCACGGTATTATTTCTTTTTTCTTGTATTTGTTGAGGCTTAAACACAACATCTTCACCAACTGGGATGTCATGGAGAAGATCTGGTACCATATCTTCTACAACATCTGCACCTGAGAAGCATCTCATACCTCTCACTGAGGACCCCCTGAACCCCAAGGCCAACAGAAAGATGTCTCATCTTGTTTGAGACTTTTAACTCCCCAGACATGTATGTGGTCATTCAGGCTGTGTTGTCTCTGTATGCCTTTGGGTTCAGCATGGGTATTGTCATGGACTCTGTTGATGGGGTCATACACATGGTGCCTATTTGTGAGGACTACACCTTACACCACACCATCTTATTTCTGGGTCAGAACCTGCCATACCACCTCATTGAAGATCCTGACTGAGTGCACTACAGGTTCATCACTACTTTAGAGTAGGAGATTGTGTATGACATCAAGGAGAAACTGCCTTTTGTCACTCTGGATTTCAAGCAGGAATTGGTCAATGCTGAGTCCTCTTCCTCCTTAGAGAATAGATAGGAACTTCCTGACAGGCAGGTGATCACCACTGGCAACAAGTGGTGCCAGTGTCCTGACCTGCTTTTCCAGCCCTGGTTATGGAATCCTGTTACATCCATGAGTTCACCTTCAAATTCATCATAAAGTATGATGTGGACATCCACAAAGACCTTGTAGTCTAACCCAGCACTGTCTGCAGACACCACCATGTATGCAGGCATTTCTGAAATGTGAAGAAGTAGATCACTACCTTGACATGCAGCCCAACAAAGATCCTGATCATCGCTGCCCATCCCCTGCCCTGCCCTCAGCACAAGTGCTCTGAGTGGATCAGGGGCTCCATCCTGGCTTCCCTGTCCACCTTTTAGCAGATGTGGCTCAGCAAGCAGGATCAAGATGAGTCAGGTCCCTTCATCATCTACTGCAAATGTTTCTGGATAGTCCCAGCAGGAGCTAGGTATTTGCTGCATGAGCATTTTCTGAAAAGAATTTGTCCTTGATATCAGCATTAGATCATAGAACTTATTGCTGATTATTGACATTGTATTCAAGTTACTGTTCGCTTGGTATATGTTTAATACCTTGTGTATAACTTTGATTTCAACCTATAGTTCATGTGATGCCATCATTTGATGGCTAAGACTCAAGCTCACGCTATGAAGGATAAATCCCCAGTCTGGTGGATTTGTGTGACCATGGTGCAGTGATCTGGGCCCCAGGGTATTAACGGGTCAGAGCCGACTATTGTAGGATTTATCCAGGCTAGCAAGAGTTCCTGAACCAGTTATCATTTCTATTTTGCCTGTCTAAAAGAGTTGGAAAGTCTAAGCCTTATAACCCAATTTCCATTCTTCATGTTATTTTTTTCCCTCCTGAGCATCGTTGGAAATTGTTTGTCTTTACAATTGCAAATTTATTCACTCTTTTAATTTATGTAAAGTTTTTTGTACTCAATTCTTTGAGAGAAGAAGAAATTTTGGTTTACTACAGTTATGTAAGAACATTAGACCCCAGCAACACAGCATTGTGTAAGGAGAAGTAAAGTGCAGCAATAAAAAAAATTTAATAATAAAATGTGACAGGATCTGTCAAATTTAAATTTGCACATATTACCCTTTTGTTCACAATTGTTTGTATATAAATGAATTATTAATTTGCAAGTATTAAATCTTAGATTATTTATTGTTATTGGGGGTTGCCTGTGGTTCATTCCTTCTATCTTACCTACTTAGGCAACTGAGATTGGGACCTTCCATGTCCAAATTGACCAGAGAGATATGGCCTGAAGATGTGACTCAAGTGGAAGAGCATCTGCTTTATAAGCATGAATCCCTGAGTTCAAACCCCTGTCTTAACAACAACAACAAAAAATCTTGGATTATTTATTCTCCTTTTATTTGTTTGTTCCTTTCATATAAATTCCCAGTCATGAATTTCACCTCCTTCAGCAGTGTAATAGGTGCTCCCTTAGACATTAAATCTCCCAACTCAAATTCAACAATTTATTTCACCTTTCCATTTTTGCATATCTGTCTATCAATACTGGTCTAAAAAGATAGTTTAAAGATATTTTATTCTCATTAGTATTTTTAACTATTCAGAATAAGCTTAATCCTATCTTATTACTTAAAAACTTAGTAATTGGTTCAATTCAAATTTTCCACTTGAAGGTCTTATATAAAATATGTTCATGAAAACCTAGTCTTTGGATGAATATTTTAAAAAGCAATGTAGATTGCATTTTAGAGGTAGATGCATATTTCTTAGTCATTCATTAAAGTCAAGAAAAACCACTTTAATTCCTAACTGTTGGCATCTGTAGTTTACTATCCAAATTCTTTAGATAACCTGTGCTACTTTGAGGATCAACTTTTGCTGGCCCCTCTGCACCAATGCACTTCCTAAAATTTGTAGACATAATTCAGGGCATCTTCACAAACTTTCTATGTGTTTACTCTAATGACAGAAAACCCATAATTAGTAGTTTTCTTTGTGATAAAGACACATTTAAATTGGGTAATTCTGAAATATACATTAACCCAGTAAGATACATAAACATAATAGCAATTTGTTTATTTCATCAGCTTTATGAAGTTGGGTGCTCTGACATTCAGTGTATATTGCTTGTATTTGTTATATCTTCCTGTTGCATTCTTCCCTTTATCAATATGAAATGATCTTTTGTCTTCTAATTTTGGTTTCATGTCTGCCTTTCAGATATGATTACAGCTTCTTTTACTTGCTTCCAGATTCCAATTGCTTGGAAACTCGATTTCCATCCTTTTGCTCTAAGCCTGTGTTTGTCTTTGACAGTGCACTTTTGTAGGCAGTAAATGACCAAGAATTGTTCTTTAATTCAATCCACCAGTCCATGAATTTTTGAAAATTGATACCATTAACATTTAGATCTACATTTAAAGATATGTAGCAATTACTTTTCCTGTTTTTTGTGATGCTTGATTCTTTCTTATTCATCATTTGCTTATTAACTCCTCTAGTGAAATTTATCTTTCCTGTATTTTCTTGGTCGCATTTATCTTCCCAGTCTGTGTGTAGGGTTGCTTTAAGTATCTTCTGCAATACTGGCTTAGTTGTCATGAACTGATTTAGTTTTTGTTGATCATGGAAGATTTTTATTTCTCCCTTAGTGGGTATAGTAAGCTAGGATGACAGGTATTTTCTTTTAGGGCTTGAAATGCATCATCCTATTCCCTCCTGGCTTTTAAAATTTCTACTGAGAAATATGCTGTTATTCTGATGAGTTTGTCCTTATAGGTGACTTGATTCTTGTAGTTTTCAATGTTCTTTCCTTGTTTTGTATACCTAAAGTTTTTACTGTAATATGACATGGAATTTTTTTCTGGTCTTGTAGGTTGGGAGTACCTGGATAATCATCTCTTTCTCAACATTTGGGAAGTTTTCTGATATTATTTTAATAAATACATGTTTTATGCCTTTATTTTCACTTGTTTTCTATTGTCATGATTTGTGTGTTTGGTATTTTAATGGTATCCCAGCTGTTTTTCATGTTATATTTATAGTTCTTTGTTTATTTTTCTGTCTTCATGTGCAAGTTCTAAAACTTCTACTTTGTCTTCAAGCCCTGACACTGAATCTTCAGCCTGACCTTGTCTGTTGGACAGGCTATCGACTACATTTTTTTCCTGGCTTACTGATGTTGTCATTTCCAGTCATTTCTGACTTTTTTTCACAATTTCTATGACTTTATTCAATTCATGTTTCATGTCCTGCCTCATGTTATTTATTTCATTTAGTTCTTTCTTTGAGTTTTTTAAAGTTCGTACAGTCTTTTATTTTCTCTACGATTTCATTGATCATCCTTATTTTATTGAATTCTTTGAGATTTTATCCATATCACTATGATTAGTGCTTGTTAATCTAGAGTTGTTTAGTTTTGGAAAAGTTATGTCTCTTTGTTTTTTACATATTTCTTATGTTCCTACATTGGGATTTGTGTATCTGAAGTCAAGTCATTGTTTGGAAATGTTAATCACCTATAGTCTTTCAGTTGAAATAGTCTTAATGTTCAGGCAGGACAGTGTAGTGACCAGGTTAAGGTGCAATTTGTCACTACTGGTCTGAGGGAATGGCTCAATAACCAAGAATTCACCAACATGCTCAGGGCACATCATTTGAGCCCCAGCACTGCTCTGCTTGAGGAAAACTGGCTAGAGTCTTTTTCAGAGTGTTGATTGTCCAATTCTGGGCTCTCATCCCTATAGAATCTTCCCTTCTTTGTGTAGTGGAATCTGTTCCTGGTGGCAAGAAGCTTCATAGCCTACATACTGGATATACCTCCATATGCTCTATATGCTCCCCATTTGGGTTCCCAGGGTCAGCATGTACACTCAAGGTGATCTCTAGGTGCATCAGAGTAGGGGTGAGCCAACACAGCACTAAATTCTACATTGACAGGGAAAGTACTGAGGGATCTAGACACCATGCCTGCTAATCTCAGTGCTTTCCTACACAAACCAGAATTTCACTACCTTGTGGTGAGGAAAAGTACATAAAAGACTTGTGACTCATGCCATTTAGACTTGGGGCCCTCAGTTCTGCCTGAGCAAACATACTTTGAGATGCAATTCTTGAAGGTGAGTCTCAGTTTTTTCAAATCCCTCTCATTAGCCAGCCTTCATGTGGGAGGGAGCAGGCTAAGATATTCCATAACTAAGTCAGAAGGGTGGTGTTGGAGGCTAAATACTACACCAGCAACCGGATCTGTGCTTTGGTTTGACCTTGTCCTCAGGCAAGGAGACTTTCTTCTGGCTAGGTTCGGCAGGGTCTCTGACCACTACACATTTCTCTGTGAAAGCTCACTTTAGTTAAACTTCTCTGTGGGACCTTGTCAGACCCTCCTGCTCTCCACAACCACCCCTTATGACCATATCCCATGAGAGTTTCTTGATTTCAAGTCCCCAGAGAGTTACAGTCTCAAATGCCTTCTTTCAAGATGATGTCTTGCTGTAACTCTTAGAGATGAGAAAGAGAAAGTTTTTGCTCACCAAGGCTAGCCTTCCACACTGGAGCAATCACTTTCTCATCAAATTCCCACACTGGGTTTATGTCTTACAGCTAGAATAGCCAGTCTGTCACCAAGGCCATCGGGTTTACCTTGACATTTTCAGTTTCCCCTTCTCTTTCCAGGGATCTGGGGATGAGTTTTTGAACTGTTGGTTGCTTTTTTGTTTGTTTCTGCTTTTCTGCTGGCCTGCTACTTCTTTCATGATTCTTGATTGTCTTCCTGTCTTTAGAATATACTTTCACCTATGTAACCTGACTTTTCATTCATGGATGAAATGGTGAATTTTTTCTCATATTTTTTAATTTCCTTTATTCATATGTGCATTAAATGATTGGGTAATTACTCCCCCCCCATCCCATCCCTCTTGTCCCTACCTCCTCCATTTTGCCCCCACTTCCTTGCTTCCAAGCAGATCCTTTTTTGCCTTTATCTCTAATTTTGTTAAAGAGAGAGTATAAACATTAATAAGGAAGACCAGGGGTTTTTGTTGTTTGAGGTAAGGATAGCTATATAGGGAGATTCCTAGTTTTGCTTCCAGGTACATATGTGTTACTTTCTAAATTGATTCTTCTTGAACTAACCTTTTCTCTAGTTCCTAGTCCCCTTCTTCTATTGGCCTCTGTTGCTTTAAAGTTTCTGCATTAGTTCTTTTGCATTGAAGATATCAAATGCTACCTTTTTTTCTTTTTGGATTACCTACCTATCCTCATACCACCCTTGTGTGCACTCACCTTATCATGTAATCAGATTCCTATCCCCTTGTTGTGTTTGCCCTTGATCTAAAGACCACATATGAGGGAGAACATACAATTTTTGGTCTTCTGGGCCTGGCTAAAAAAAATCATGCTTCTCCTTTCTGAGTACTGGGATTGCAAGTATGTGCCATTGTGCCTGTATTTTAAGGGAATTTTGACACTGCAAATACATTTCTGTATGTTAAGTTGATCTTAACAATTGATATAGAAAGATCCCTATATACTTCTCATAGCACTTAGTTGTGTTTTGACAAAAAGTTTTGAGAGAAGAATGGGAAGAAATAAGATTCAGAAGAGAAGGAAAGAGGTGTTAAGATGAAACGAAGGGAACAGGGTTAGAGTTCTGTGGTAGAACGCTTGCCTAGCTTATGTAAGCCCTTGGATTTGGTGTCCAGCATCACAAAAAAAATGTGCCCTTTGTCCAAACTTTTCACTATTCATAGTTACATCCTCACATTCCAGGATATTTTATGCCTCTTTCTAAATTTCTTATAAAATTAAATGAAAAAGTTACAAAGAAAGGAAGATTTGGTACAAAAACAGAATTGTTAACATTTTCTAATGTCAGTCACAAAATGCCTTTGAAATATCTGTTATTTTGAATTTTTCTTACCAAAGGTGATAATCAACTGCATCATAAGAAATATCATAAATTTTAAGAATATCCTCTCTCAAATGGCATTAACTGGTATATAGTTAAAGACTGGACAGAATATTTGGTAATATGAATTTAATGAAGCTTATACTTCCAATATGAATTCACTTAAAGTATTTCCATGCTATTTTTCCATAAGGCTCTGCAAAATGAAAATGAAAGTATGATTTCAATAACATCAATGATGAGATGCTACATTTTTGTTATTTTGTGCTGAGTTTTTTTAAAAGGTATAATATACCTACAACTCACATGTTTTGATTATTCAACAAATGAGCATTGAATTTTTAATATGCTTGAGTTTTCAGAGGAATTCTACTCATGTTTATTTAGTATGGTTCTGCAAACCATGGTTATCAGAAGGCAGCTAAGTAAATGAATACAAAAGTAAGGGAAAGAAATCATAGCAATTTTAATATGGAAAACAGGAAAATATGATACACAATATGATACAAAAATGGGTTGGTTCATTGATTGAGTTTATTTGTATCAACTTTGTGACCATTGATCACCATACAATTAAAACATTTAATCAGTATGAAAAGAATGTTACCAGAAGGTTTTCTTCTTTTTTGTCACTCTTCCTATTCCTTTTTTTCCCCTAAGTTGGTTGACTTCTGTGTTTGTTTGAACTTAGAAATAAAAAATCTCAGGCTTTCTGTTCTTTATGCCTATCTTTAAAAGAGTTCATATAAAACCCTTAACACAACAACAATAACAACAAAATGTAAGGTCTTTTCCTTAACAGAAATTGAACTCTGGGCACTGTGGACTATAATCAGAAGTACGTACCTATAAAAACAGCTTGAACATTTTAATTGTAACTTATAGGTCACTGACTTCTTCATAGTGGTTATTCCCAAGGAAAAGTAGTTTCTAATACAAAGACACTAACCATTTGTGCTGCAGGATAAGACAACAATATTTCACCTACCTACTACTGCATGGTTTGAATGCACATTTTACTGAGCATTTGCATTCTACCTTGACCTTCCTCAACACAATTAGTTCTACGTAGCAAACGAGCGCAGACAGAACACATAAATAAACTGAAAATTTTATTTTTCACTGGGATGTTTTGTCAATATGAACTATTTTATTATTTAAGACAAGATGTAATTGATTAATATAAACACATGAGGTTGTGTGTGGTCAACAGGAAATTCTTCACCTGTGATTACTAATGCTGATGAGTTGTAAAACAAGAGCAACACAATCATTATGAATCTTTTCACTAACTTAAAGGTTAGAGAATAAATACAGGTTTATGCTGATAATAAATTGGTGGAATTTATTAGCTTTTTTCTAAAAAAAAACAATGCATTAAATACGTATGAATATATTACATTTTATTCATTTACATTTAAGTATGTTAAAATATACATTGTGTAGTAAATTAAGTAGATACATCTTTTAAAAATAATTACCTTGGCTAATTTCACTAAATTAAGAATTCTGGTGGAGGGGGAGGAGGTGGGGAAATGCTGTGGGAGAGTGAATAAAGTTCAAATACTGTGTACTCATGTATATTGTGGAAAAATGATACTTGTTGAAACTCTTCCAGTAATGGGGTGGGGGAGGGATAAAGGAGAATGATGGAAGAGGTGAATTCAAATATGATATATTTAATATATTTTAAGAACTTTTGTAAATTCCACAATGTACCCCTCCCAGCCCAACAATAAAAAAAGTAAAAAGAAAAGAATTTTGATAATTTGGTAGTTATTATCACTAAGCCAATTAGAATTAAAATTAAAATTATATTAAATGCAACATATGTATAAAATCCTAGGATATATGCTTAACCTAGGATATACATATATATATATATATATATACACACACACATATATGCACATATATATATATAGTTACATTTTTTAATTTAAGTCTTCCATTATTTCAGTTACCCAATGAGGAAGCTAAACTCAAAATTTTTACTTCTTTTGTCACTTAGCTTGTAAGAGGTGAAGCCCATAGAGTTTCCAGTGTGTTGCAATAATGCAGTTTACAAAAATATTTAAATTAATAAATCTTCAGTGCTTATTAAATATGACTTACATTATATCATTCAAATACTGATTTTCTTGATGAATTTCATGTTTTTTCCTCCTTCTTCCTTCTCTCTCTCTCTCTCTTTTTCTTTCTTCCTATCTCTGTATCTCTCCCTCTCTGTTCATTGAAGCATTAACCTACTAGGAAATTTCTGGGAGAAACAACTAACTAAACCAAACAGCATGCCACTTTGTCACTTACTAGAAACCAAAACAATCATGAGGTTTAGGTGTAAGTGGTGAATCTGCTTTCTGAAAAAAATTCAATCTTTGATACAATATTTTAGCATATAAGTATAATAAACATAAAATGAAATTCATCAGTGTCGATATCAGACTTCTCTAAAATACATAAAATTTTCTATCATGATCCACCTACTTTAAGGGAAAAGTTTTCATACCTTTACCCACATATACACAAATGTCATGTTGTCATCTAGAGTGCATTCACATATCTCATCTGATTTTTGTCCCGAACACAGAGCCTTTGGTTCAACTCCATCAAAAAATACAAAACATTTCTTACAAACTCTATTATATTTTTATGAGAAGTACCACCAACGAATATAAAGTATCTAGACAAATTCTAATACAGTAATTCAAAATTTTTGTGAAAATTCCTGTAGAAAAAAGCTACATACATATGTGGAACTTCACAAGAAATAAAATTGTAGAAACAGATAAGCAAGTTTCTTCATTTCAACCTAAAGAATGAGTAAATATTCACACACAGAAAAGGGGTGAGACATGCAAGAGAGAGGAATGGTACAGGTTTCTGGTTGAAAAAGTGCATCGATAACTGTGCCTCTGACTGCGATGATCACTGAAAAAGAGGGAACCACCTCAATGATTATAAATATTATTAACTGAATATCAAAAAAAGGAACTATTAAATACCTACAGCTTAGGTTGCACTAACTGTACTATGTGCTATATTAATCATCAACATAATTGATTCCAAAATCAATTCTATCTTTTATATTATTTTTATCTTCATTTTTATAAATGAAGAATTTGAACCAGAGAGAAGTTCAGTAAATGACCTACAATTATACAATTATACATCAAATAAGTGGCAAAGCGAGGTTCAATTAGGCTCAGGTTCAGAATACGAATTTATAGTCACTATGTCATTTTACCTTCAAACATGTTGGGTTCAAGGTGCTCATTCATATCATCAAAAAATATTTTAAGAGCCTTTTATGTGCCAGCTTTTTATTTTGGGATATAGCTAAAAAGAGGTATCCAATGTTTTATATTTTAAATAGTCAACATCAGTTAACCACATGTCTGCCTAAGCTAATGTTTAAATGCTGGTCTTGCTGTGGACTGAATTGAACCTTCCCAAAATGAACTCTATCGTGATGGTATTTGGAGATGCTACTTTTGGGGAATAAATAAGTTTACAAGGAAAGATAAGGTATTCATAGACTTAGTACTCTCATAAGGAGGGAAACCTGGGAGCTTATTTTTCACTCTTTCATCTCCCACCCATAGTAAATGGTGAGTAGACTGCTGTCCAAGCAGGAAGAAAGCCCTCACAAAGAAATAAATTTTCTAGTAGCTCGATCTTCCACACCCAAGAACTGTAAGAAAATAATTACTATTATTTAAACCTTCCATTCTACAGTCATTTCTTCTGTCAACTTGAGAAAATCCAGTTAAAATATTTGACCCTATATAGTATATGTCTTTTTAAATGTCTACAAATTTAGCAAATTTTTATATTCTCTCCTTAATAAGACACAAGTCTTATTACAAGTCCATAATATTTTCAGAAAGTTATTTTATGCAACTTTATATGTGTGCTTCATGAAAAATATGACTAGAGCAAAAAAGAGATCTGATGCTTCAGTGAGCACACTGAACAAGTGGTAGGAAGAGTCTTAGGCCTGGTATCAAATTCCAGAGAAGAACATCTCCACTAAAGGATAATTATGTGATCTGAGTATTGAGCACTATCAATCATATAAACTGCCAGATTCCAAAAACTGAATTTAGTGCTCCATGTTAACACTAGTAAACTGCATAAAAAGGAAAAAAAATAACCTATAAAAAGATTCAGAGAAATTAGGAAAGATGATTTCCTTGAGACTCAAACAAACACATTTGCTATGTTTCTCTTGCCTGCCAGGATTCATTCTTTCCATCATTTCAAACTGTGATCCACTGATAGACACCATGGAACAGAGGGCAATATAACCCCACTTCAGCATTATGCCAAAGGACCCTTATTCAAGGGCAGAGCTGTCAGACAAAGAAATGAGACACAGAGAATCTGTAAGAAAAAAGAATCTCTGAAAAAAAAAAAGGAGAGAATCTGTAAGAGAAAATGATCAAGGTCTATCTAAAGAAGCAAAGAATAAAGGTCAAGAGAGCCAAGTTTGGTTATCATTTTTCGAGGAATAAGCTTGCCCTGTATTAATTGTATATAGTGATAAAATTTACTTTTCCATAATATCCATAAGACCAGGCTTTTGTCATTTACAAAATTATTTATAATATATTTCTACAATTGTATATATATATATATATATGTATATATATATACATTCTGAATAAGTTTTTCACTTTTGCTTATTATTAAACAACACAGACAATTGTCAAAGCTTGAGTGACTTTGGGCAATTAGCTTGAACTCTCATGCAGGAATTTGTGAGAGTAAATTAAGATTTTGTGTGAATATATATAATATCCGTGGGTTTGGACTAAAATAGTGCCCTTGCAAAACAATGCAAACTCAAAAAGTGTTCAGCAATAGGATGCCAAAGTCCTATATCTGAGATAACAAGAAGTATAGAACATCTTGAGTCTTCTAATCTGTGTCTTCAAGTAATTGTTTTTATAATGCACCCTATAACTGACAATACATTTTACACAGTGAATCAGTACATCCATATAGATGTGTATAATGAAAATTTTGTTTAGAAGCATCTTTTTGTATGTGATGCATTTTAATATCTCTATTATAGTTTACATTTAAAATATTAATAAGGTCTCTTTAATTTGGCTTCATGTCCCCTTAATGGTTCAAAGTCCTCAATTTCAAAAATACAGCTCTGAATTTCTGTTGACTATTCAATTCTTCATGTTGAGTTGTCATAGCACTCTCACAATAAAATGATCTTTGTTCCACAAAGTCAGATTTGTCAACCAGTTCTCATTACAGCTTCATCTGGTTATTGATTCAAAAGACAGCACAACAAAGTGCCTAATCTTTAACAATAAACCCACAATTTCTAACATCAGAGCAGGTTTCATTTCCATCACTTTGAAAATGGGTAGAGGTTTACTCTATCTTATTTACAGTTCTTTGTTTTGAATAATATGCATTGCTATCACTTTTGAATATTGAGTGCAATTGATGGAAAAAGATCATTACTTTTAAATACTTTTTACCATTTTTTTGGTAATAAACCGTTTCATAATAAATTTTAATGTTTACTATCAATGCCTTTATAAGTTTGGTCTTTATAATGAAATTCAATTGTAGTGGTGAATAAAATACTGAAATCAAACATGGAATATTTTCAAAGGTCAGCTTGCTTGAACCTCACATTTCTTGTTACAAATGAATGTTACTGATCAAAGACTGAAGGGAATAAACTGCAAATGCACGTGGCTGACAGGTTCATGAGGCTCTCCCAAAGATTTAATTACATCAATACTAGTATTCCCTTATTGTTTAAGCATAATTAAAAAATAACAAAGGAGTTTAAAAAATTTATATGGGAATATATCAAATGTTTTAAAAATAAATGATAACAAAAATAAGAAAATCTGTGATGCACGAATACTGATACATTCATCTTGGATGCATGGCCCAATTTTGACATATTTGTCGTCAACTTGATTCTAAACACATCAAGAGAGTAGGATGGTACTCTATGCACTCTTCTCCAAGTATAAAAACTAAACTATCATTTTGTTTCCTAGATTGAATCACTCATCAGTGTTACTGAAAAAAAGTTATATTCTCAGATTAAGATGGAAAAGATCAAAATTAAAGAATCTCATCTAGCCATGTCTGAGAGCAGAGTTACTCATCCTCACTCATTTTCTCTGTTTTATATTTGCATAGTGATTTCTGTGAATTTTCACTTCCACTTTCTTTCTGCCCTTTCCTCTGCCCTGTTATTGTGATAAGAAAATTTTTGAGATTGTTATTAAAGACAGAAAAACAACAGGTTCCTTCTCTTGTCTTCATAATCAGCTGAACTATGTCACATTGTAATGAAAGTTAAGCTACAGAGAGACTTGGATGTAATGAATCCTAAAATCACTGTCAGAATGCAGGGTAGATCTAAGATTTGTGAAGATGAGAAGGAAGGAGTAAGAATTCATAGTAAAAGTTTAGACCATGATTCAGTACCACGAATGCTTTGGAGAAGAAAATTGAGAGATAACTGGATACTCAAGTCCAGTTAACACACCAAAAGTGCTTTTTGATATTATTCAGTTATAAATAGTAATTATGACATTTGCAGGTAAATGGATGGAAATGGAAATCATGATGTTAAGCAAAGTAAGCAAGGTTCAGAAAGATAAAAGTCACATGTTTTCTCTCATATGTGGAAGACAGATTCAAAAGATGAATGTATACACAAATACAAGTAACACACACACACACACACACACACACACACACACATATATATATACATATATGTTAGCAATAGTGGGACTGTTTGAAGAGACTAATAGAAAAGAGAATGACTGAATAATATTGAAATCCATTGAATCTGTGTGGAAAGAAGGCATAACAAAATACACTGAAAGCTGTTAAATAGTAGGGGGTAAGAGGGCAAGGTTAAGGAAAAGTAGTAGAGGGTATTAATCTGAGGATGTACAATATATTCACAGGTGAAGTGTCATGGTACAATTCCTTTGAACAATGAAATACACTTAAATATTGAAGGACAGGAATGTAAAGCAGGTGCTGTTAGGCAGTTTGAAGGGTGACATGAATGGAAAGCTTAGAAGAACGTGAATATAGTGGCTGTACTTATTATATAAGTATGAAAATAGAATAATGAAACCTGTAGAAATCATTCTAAAAGTAGGGAGGAGGGAGATAAGGGAGGATGATGTTAGGGATGAACCTAACCAAAATGTATTATAAGCATGAAGAGAAATGCTACAAAGAAACACCAGGTACAACTAATATATGCTAATACAATATTTAGAAAATTTGAAAAATTGCCTCCTGCTTTTGTAGACCTACTTCAGTGTTTCAAGAACATTCATATATTATCTGGGAAGAGCTTATGGAAAAGTAGCTTTGGCATATTTATAATAGGAATTAAATAACACAGCATCTTAGACTATTTGTCCATTATACCCACCCCACAATAGATCTGAGAGATACATTTTCATTGCTACGACATATATAAAAAACATGCACTTGGAGCACTGCCTGCCACATGAGATGAGCATCTTAATGCTTTCCTCTAATTAAAATTAATATTATTAAATATAAGGAAAAGTATACTATTAATATATAATCTAAAATTATGCTGAACCCAATTTTCTATATTTAAGTAAAATTTACTCCAAATCAGTAGCTTTCAAACTAATCAGTAGGGTTATCTGTTAATAATGTAAGTCTGCTACAAGTCTCAGATAATCTAATTCAGTACATATAAAGTGAGATGGAGAAGTCAACATTGTTCAAATTTTCTCTTCTATTAAAGGGAAATGCACATCTAAGAGACATGGCTTTTATTTTAGAGATTTACATTTAGCTTTTAATGTAAGCCAGATTATTTCTTAACAATAAACTTTATATGCAAAAGAGTAGTATCTTGTTGGATCAAAATCTATGCCCTTCTATTTGACATGCTTTTTTGTGTGTGTGCTTTGAGTCAGACATTTCTTCCTTAACACTTGGACAGCTCATTCTCTGCAGTACATGGACATCTTCTACTTATCTATGGGTAGGCATGACATAAAAGGGACATGCAAGTCAGAGGTAACATTTAGACAGTTACCCAAAGCCAAGAGTTACTTTATGGTGACTATAGAGTAGGAACAGGTAGTGCATCTGAGATGTTGATGGGTTAAGTGGGGTTTCATAATTAGACACCTTCTGATTATTCCTTTGAATGTAAGGGAAGTTCATATCCTTCACAAGTTAAAAAGAAGAGGTGCTTCGAGAGGGGGAGCTATAGAATGAGGATGGTGAGTTGATTTCACATTCTTCATATTCTTTATGAAGCATTTACATGTTGCTTTTTTTTCCCAAACTTGTGTCTGAAAAACTATACTCATTCTTTTGCCTTCAGACATCCAGGCATCGCATAATGTATCAGAAGTAAAGACTTAAACAAGAGACACATCTCTCTGCCAAGTGCATAAGACATTCTGCTATTTAAAAAAATACTTAAATTTTAAACATATTTTTCAAATAGTGATCTTTGTACTTTGACTGATTAACTGATAGTCAATTTTTAGTTGACCTCTCCCATTCTACTACTATTGAACAAGTGCTCAATATTAAATTTTTGGCTATAAATATGTATAAATAATTTGCCATGCTTTTAAAAAAACTAATACTTGATTTAGCTTCTAGACATACACCCAAATACACAACCTAGACATACAACTAGGTAGGTAAGTTTCCTCTATCATCTATCTATCTATCTGTCTATCTATCTATCTATCTATCTATCTATCATCTATCTCATCTATCATTAGGCTCTGTATTCGTTGGTGGAAATCTAAATCTAAATTATCTCTTACATAAGTTCATTGATTTCTCAGCCCTGCAAATACATCTAAAATAATTTTTGAACTTCATGATAAATTTTCATACTTAATTATACTATACAAAATTGATCAAGTAAATATGAAGGTATGAAAATAGCTCAATATATATGAACGTATATTCTTATTTTAAAATAATATTTATTCTATAACTATTATTCCATTTACCTTATTCATTCTTAGTTGCTTACACTAAAAGTAATTTTTAAAGTTATTACTGTAATGTTAAAAGAAAATCTATAGCAATCTAATTAAAAATGTGTTTCTCTTTAAACCAGTGCTCATTGTCAAAGAAAGTATCTTCATGTACTTGTTACTTTAAAATAATGTGTAGTCAACTCTTAGGCTTTCTTTCTTTTTCTGTCTTGGCTGAAAATTTTTGTCAAGCGTTTAGGGGTTTCCTAACTTCCATGCAGACATGAGTTGAATACATGACATATTTCCAACATTTTGTGACATTTCCTTTTAAAAAATATTTAGTTTGTAAGGAAACAGTCTATTAGGTAAAGACAAACACAAATAAATTCACTAGAAACAAGAACAGTTTAGTGACATATGTTCAGTTTGCTCTGCATCTTATCCACAGTGACGTTATGTGATGCTATTTAGTAGTACTCAGATTCCCACAGAACATCATCTAGCATGCTATGTTGGTTTACAGAAGAGGTGTTGTGAAAATCCATTTCCTTTAGGTTGTAGATTTTCAGGAATTTGAATATGGTTATTATTATGACTATCATTTCATTGAATTGGTTTCAAACCCTTATTCACTAATGCTAGCTCAATCATATCCAAATGTGGGTGTTGGATCCACATTAACTTTTTAACACTTTGCTAAATTTTTTAATATGTAAAAATGTATGCAAATCTGCAAATTTAAATAAATCTCAAATTATTAGTAAGAGTATCAGCTTTCTCAATGTTACCTTGTGTAAGTTTGCCAGGTGTGATAGTACATGCCTCTAGTCCTAGATACTCAGAAGACTAAGGGTGAAGGATCACCTGGTTTCCATGAGTTCAAGACCAGCTTGGACAATATTGGAAGACCACATCTTCAAAAAATTCTAGGAAAAAATCTAGGAATGTCTTATTCTATATTTAAGGTAGGCATAAGCGTTTCCATAATGATTTGTGAGTGATCTATGCAGGGTCATTTGGAATAGACTTTGAAGAATATTAAATGTAAGATATAATGCAGAGAAACCTCTTTTACATTTTGTCCAGTTTTTCCCAATAATAGGATTTTTATAAAATTATACTTAATATCACAATGTAGATATTTACATTGATACAGTCTTTGTCAGTCATCTTTATATTACTTAAATATTACTTAAGAAAGTACCTGTGAAAATAAACTTTTAAGAAGGTTTATTTTGGCTGACAGTTTTGGAGGTTCCAGTCCATTATTGATTGGCTCTATTGCTTTTTGGCAATGATCAGACAAGCTGCTTACCTCTTGGTAACTGAGAAGCAAAGTGAGAGGACAATGGTGGAAATCTTTAAGAGATGGATTTTAGATCAAAAGGAGTTGTGGAACATTTGTCTCTTTGCCTTTCTCTTTCATTTCCAGCTTCCATGAGATGATCAGCTTCTTCTATCACAAGCTCCTATATGGCTTCATTCCAGGTCCAGAAACAATAAGCAACCATAATAACATATTTTCCATCTTTTAAAATAGATTATAGTAATGGAAATATAACACATAATCATTAATCTAAGCCAAATATTCCTAGTTTTACTTATAATCTGGTGAGTCAGTGTATGTGTGAGATTGATACAGTTATATAACTCAGTGGGTTTAAGAACTACCACAAGAACCATGAAACTGCAAAGTCCGAGCATCACAGTATCCTTTCTATTGCTCTATTGTAATAATACGGGTTATAACAAACCCTTCATTTTCTCATCCCTAACTCCTAGCAATGATTAATCTGTTCTTCATTTCTCAAATACTTGTATTTCAAAATGTTATAAAATGGAGTTACATAGTAAGCATCAACATAATTCTCTAGAGATTCAAGCAAGTTTTTGCATATATCATGGATTACTTAGCTTTCCACCTTTATCAGAAAACATCTAAGACAGCATGCTTTTTAAATAAAGGCATGTCTATTTTACCTTAGGGTTTTGGAGGCTCATGTCTAAGATTAGGCAGCTCTCTTGATTTGGGTCTCTGGTGATAGTGGAACTTCATGACAGGATTCCATATCAAAGCATTTGGTCATATCATGAGCTAGGAATCACAGAAAGGGTGAAAGATAATTGGACTAGGGTCCCATGATTTGCTTTGTGGGCATTCTCCTAACGGTTCAAGGACCCTACACTCTCCATCTCTTATGGGTTTTCCTTACCTCCCCATACCAGCACCATAGAGCATAGGGTTTACTTATTGATCTTCAGGGGACACAATAATTCAATATTACTTTTTCAACTGAATAGTATTCTCTGATATAATTGTATCTATATTTGTTAAATTTTCACTAGTAAGAATGCCTCATTTCACTCTAGTTTTTGACTATTATGAATAATACTGACATGAACATTCACATTCATATTTTTGTGCTCTTAGCTTTTAATATTTTGTAACAAATGTTCAAGAGTACAATCTTACTGTCATAGGAAACAAGACGACATTTCCATACTGGCAGCATCATTTCACATTTGCACAGCCATGTGTGTGATCTGGTGTCTGTTAATCTGTTCAGAATTACTTTTACATATTATTTTTATTTTCACCATTCTGATAGGTGTTTAACAATAATCTCATTATTTTTAACATTCATTTCCTTAATTTTTAATTTTGGTAAACATTTTCATGGGCTTGTCATCTGTATATAGTCTTTGATGAAATATCTGTCTAAATATTTTGTCCATTTTCCAATTGTTTTGTTGGATTTTTCTGATTGTTTTTGAAAGTTCTTTGTATATTTTTAAGGAAAAATTTTATAAGTGTATATCAATTTACAGAGGGGTTTTACAGTGGTATTTCACATATGCATATGTCGTACCTTGATCAAATTAACCTTTCTATTGCTCTCTCTTTTCTTATTCCTCTCCCCTTTTATTTTCAAAAACTTTCAGTGGGTTTCCTTTGTCATCTTCATGTATAGACACAGCAATGTATTTTGATATCATTCACCCCATCATTCTCTTTATCTCTCTCCCTTTTTGTCATCCATTCTCTTAAATGGTCCTAGAATTATAATTATGGTATATCTTTAAATTATATATTATATTATGTATATTATAGATATTATTTCCAGATATTTTAATCATTTTTATTAGCATATATTATACAATGGGGTTTCATTGTGCTATTTCCATACTGCATATAATTTACTTTGATCATATCATATTCACCCTTGCTATTATTCTTTTCTCATTTTTTGATGGTGCTGGGGTTTGGACTCAGAGCCTCATGCTTGCCAGTTTTCTACCACTTAAGCCACTCTGCCAGCCCTGCTGCATTGGTTATTTCTGAGACAGGGTCAAGCAAACTATTTGCCTGGGCAGGCTTTGAACTTGATCCTCCTGATCTCCTGAACAGCTAGGAATAATGTGTTGAGTCACTGGTACACAGATCTATTACTCTTTTTTTATTCCCACTCCAATGCTCCCTCTTTGTTTTAAAGTTTTACTTTTTGGCAGTATTTTGGTTTAAATTCAGGGATTGCAATTGCTAGGAAGATACTCTACCACCTGAGCCACAGCTCCAACCCATTATTTATTTATTTATTTTTGCTTTAGCTGTTCTTTGGCTCCAGTCTCCTATGTTTTGCTGATGCCTCCTGATATTTGGAATTATAAGCATTTACTACCATGCCCACCTCATTGATAGAGATGGACTGTCACTGACTATTTGCTTGTGCTGGCCTCAAACTGATCCTCCCAATCTCTGCCTTCAGTAGCTGGGATCAATAGCAAGCATCAATAAGCTTGTCTTCCTCCCCTTTTTCCTTTTTTTTTAAAAACAATTTTAATAGGTTTAATTCTTCTATTTTCATGCATACACACATTCAATGTATTTAGATTATATTCATCCCTTGTCATGTCACCTTCTTCCTTCAAAAACGTACTTACTTTTAAGACTTGTTTTGAGACCTAACATATTCCCTATCTTGAAAATTTTTCATATTATCTTTTCTTACATTCTCCTTTTGAAACAGGATCTCTCTATGTAGCCCAGGCTGACCTCAGACTAACTACATATCCCAAGTTGTTTTCAAATTTATTTATCTCCACTGCCCAGGTGTTGGGATGACATGTGTGTGCCACCACCCCTGGTCACAGTCTTCATGCTTTTTGCAGCTACTGTTTTAAAATGTTTTGTCTATCTGTATGGTCAGTTTGGTTTAAAGTGGTCAAGTTCAATGATGCCTTATTAACATTTTGTGTGGATCAGCTTTAGATGATTTAATGTGGAATTCTGAAGGAGTCTAGTATTATTGTACTAAAACCTATCTGTAACTCCAGATTATTCAATATTTGCTTCATGTGTATAGAGGCTCTGATTGTAAATGCACATATATTTATAACTGTTATATACTCTTGACAAACTGACACTTTGCCATTGTATAATATCCTCTTTTAAAGCTTTTGACTTACAGTCTCTCTTGTCTTCTATAAGTTCCAAGGCTCTCTTTTGATTTCCATTTATCAAGAGTATCTTTTATTTTCTTTTACTTTCAGTCTGTGTATGTCCTTAAATGAGAGGTATCTTATACATAGCATATAATTATACCTATATTTTTTATAATCTATGCAGTTACTGTGTGTTAATTAATCTGTTTGCATGAAAGGTAATTATTGATAGGTTAGGATTACTATTGCCATTTTGTTAATAATTCTCTGTTTTATGGATTCTTTATTTCTTGCTTCTCTTGCTGTTTTCCTCTGACTTGATGGTTTTCTGTAGTAGCATGCTTTTAATCTTTTTAATTTTTATTTAACACATTTAATGTAGGTTTTTGCTTTTGTTTATCATGAGGCTTACATACAATACTTTTACAAAGAATAAATGATTTAATGGTGATAGCAATTTAACTTTGGTTGCATACAACTGTACAGTTCTATTCGCCCTCTTCATGAATTTATATCTGAATTTATGGCATTTAATAAATATGCATCTCTTAACATATTTTGCAGTACTATGGTTTGAACTCATGCCCTCATGCTTTGCTATGCAGTTGCCCTACCTCTTTAGCCACACTTCCAGTCTATCTTAGAAATTTGTTTAACAGTATTTCTCTGCCTTAACTTTTATATTGGACATAAAACTGTGTTATTCACTACCATTATAGCCTTGGAGTATTTGTAATATGGCTCCATATTACTTATATCATTGAATTTTGTGCTTTTGAAACTTTTATTAATTTGCAGCCTTTTGTTTTAACTTACATCCTTTTAGCAATTATTGTAGGGCAGACTGAGAGATGAAAAAATCCCTTAGCTTTTGTTAATCTGAAACACTTTAATTTTTCCCTATTCATAAAGACAGTTTCAGAAGTTACAATTTTTTGCTTTAGTGCTTTGACTATATTATCCCACTCTTTCCAGGCTAGCATCGTTTCTGCTAGGAAATGTGCCACTATTGAGACCATTTTATATGTGACGTGTTTTTTATTTCTTGCCACTCATAAATTTTTCTGTCTTTGATTTCTAATAGTTTATTATGTTTCTTTGTGAGTTTCTTATTGGGTTGAATTTAACTGGATGTCTCAATATTTCCTGTACCTGATAATAGGTATTTTATTTCAAGATTAGATGTTCACCAACTATTTCTTTACATAAACATTCTGACCCTTCTTTAATTCCTTTTTCTAAACTACATATGTCTTGATTATGTCCTGTAATTTCTTGAGAATTTCTTCTATTTTTACACCTTTTTAAAATTTTTCCTACTGTGATTTAGATAATTTAAATGTTCTTTAAGATTACTGATTCTATCTACAGTTTCCTTGAGCCTATTGTTGAAACTTTCAGTTGTAATTTTTTTACTTCAGTTGCTATAGTTTTTATATCTAGAATTCCTGTTTTTAAAACTCTTGATCTCATTCTGTACATGCATTTTTAAATGAAGTGTGATCAATTTTTCCATATATTCTTGCAGTTCACTAAAGTTATTTAAGAGATTTCTCAGACCCCTTTGGCATGCACTCTATTTTTCTTTTAATACCTATAACTTTACATTAAGTCTTGAATCTTTTAGTAAAGTCCTTCAAATTGGTGTTTCTCCAAAAAATCACTGGCTATTACAGGTCTTTTGTTTTTCATAAAATTTAGAACACATTTGTCAAATTCCTCATACTATGTTGCTGAAATAGTGATTGAGACTGCATTCTATCTTTAGATCAACATGGGAAGAGCTGATATGTGAAAATCTGAAGCTTTACCTATTCCATGAATACTGAATATCTTCAATTTACTTGTATTTTCTTTGATTCCTTTCATGAAATTTTTGTAGCTTTATGCATATAGATTTACACCAACCAATTTATACATAAGTATTTTTTGGACTTACACTTAAGTATTTCTTTTGGGATAACTATTATAAATTCTCCTTTTCTAAGTTAAAATTCAAATTCATTGTTCTTGGTGTATAGAAAGGCATTTGACTTTTGCATAAACTGTTTCTTTTTGCTTCTATACATCAGGTGTTTATTTAGTTTTCCCTGTCATTTAATGACTGCAAGGTCTGGAAGAACAATATAGATGGAAAATAAGCTTTTATTAGTATATAATAGTTGTACAAGGGAGCACATTAAACATTTGCATATGTACTTACAATATATATGAATTAGATTCACCTCCTCCCATCATTATTCCTCATTCCTTCCTCCCCATTCTTAGAAGAATTTCAGCAGATTTCATGTTCCATTTTCAAACACATACACAAAGAACATCTACCATGTTTGTCCCCCTCTCTTTTTACCCTCCTTTTTCCCACTGCAACTCACCTGTGTATACGTGTATAGGACCTGTTTTACTTTTTGTGTTTTATTTTTTAAGTGTATATTGATTCTTCAAAGGGGTTTTGCATTGATATTTCACACATGTATAAACTGTATTTCAATCACATTTACTTTCTTTACTACTTATTCTTTCTCTATCACACCGCTTCCCTATTATTTCACAGCTTACATTACATTGTTATTCTATCTTTATATAGATATATTCTATCTTCATATTCATTGTGTTTTAATATTATTTATTTTATATCATTCTCTCTTTTCATTTTCTCCATACACACTAATACAATCTCTCTCTCTCTCTCTTTTTCTCTCTTTGCATATACATGTATTTGAGAACATAGGTATTTATGTATATATTTATCATATAAGTTTAGGTTCCACATATGAGAGAAAACTTGTGATCATAATTCTACTGAGTCTGGTTTTCTTAGCTTAACATGATGACCTCTAGTTTCATTCATTTACTTGTGAATACTACAATTTCATTCTTTTTTGTGGCTGAATAGCACTCCATTCTATCTTCATCCATTCATTAGTTGTAAGACATCTGGGCTATTTCCAAAGCTTGGCTATTATAAATAGTGTTGCAGTAAGAATGTAAGCATCCTGTCTTACATTCCTTCAGGGATATGCCCAGGAATAGTATCACTGGGTTTTATCATATGTCTATCTATTTAAAAATTTTGAGAACTTTCTGTACTGCTTTTCATAGCAGATACACTAATTTACATTCCCACCAACAGTAGATAAGAGTTCCTTATCTACTTTTGTTGCTGTTGATAATCATTCTGACTGGAGTGAGGTGGAATCTCAAAGTTGTTTTGATTTTCACTGCTTTTGTGAGCAAGGATGGTGAGCATTTCCTTTTCTTCCTTCTTTTTATGTTGTTGAACTGGGTGGGGGTACATTGTGGTATTTTAAAAAATTCTTACAATATATCAAATATAAGCATTTCTTCATGTATCTTTTGGCCATTTGTACTTCTTTTGGGAGTTGTCTGTTCAGTGTATTTGCAAACTTATTCAATGGGTTGTTGTTTATCTGCAGGTTTAGTTTTTCGAGCTCCTTGTGTATTCTGGTTCACGTGTTAGATATAAAGCTTGCAAAGATTTTCTCCCATTCTATATGCTATCTCTTCAGTCTAGTGACTGTTTTCTTTCTTATGCAGGAATTTTTGGTTTGATGCAGTCCTATTTGTAAATTCTTTCTCTTAATTGCTGAGCAATTGGAGCCCTACTCATACAGTTATTATCTACACCTATATGCTCCAGTGTATTCCCTATTCTTTCCTATAGAACTATCATAATTTCAGATCTTACATGAAGATCTTTGATCTACTTTGAGTCAATGATAGTACAAGGTGAGAGGCTGGTATATAGTTTTAATCTTCTACATGCGGATACCCAGTTTTCTCCATAGCATTCATTTAAGAGGTTGTCTTTTCTCCAATGCATGTTTTGGGTTTCTTTGTTAAAAATCAAATGGCTATACCTGTGGTGTTTGTGCCTCACTCTTCTATTCTGTACTATTGATCTTCATGTTTGTTTTACTGCCAGTACTATGCTAATTTTATTACTATGACTCTATAGTACAGTTTGAAGTCAGATACTGTGATACTTCCAGTTTTGCTCCTTTTACTGAATTTTTTTGGCTTTTTGAAGTCTTTTGCATTCCATAAGAACTAGGATTAATTTTTCTGTTTCTGTGAAGAATGTCTTTGGAATTTTTAGGGGGATTTCATTGAACATATAGATTTCTATTGATTGTATAGCTATTTTCACAATATTGATTCTGCTGATCCATATTCACAGAATGTCCTTCCATTTTTAATATCTTCATTAATTTCTTTAATTATTTACAGTTTTTGTTATATACATCTTTCACTTCTGTTGTTAAATTTGTACCTATGAGTTTTAATGATTTTGCTTCTCTGTGAATGGTATGGTTTTCCTGATTTCTTTCTCAAACTGTTCTAATCTGAACAGTCTTTGTATTGACTTTGTATCCTAACTTGCTAAATGTGTTTGGGAGATATAAAAGTGTTTTGGTGGAGTTTTTATGTTCTTTCAAGTATATTGTATATACTTGAGGGAATATTCAAATTCTTCTTCTTCCATTTGAATTCTTTTTATTTGTTTCTCCTTTCTTCTTGCTCTGGTTAGGATTCCCAGTACTATATTGAATAAGAGTGGGGGACTGGACACCCTTGTCTCATTCCTGATTTTAGAAAATGACTTGTTTTTCCCTCATTTAGTGTGAGGTTATCTACTGATTTATAAAATATAGCCTTTATAATGTTAAAGAATATGGCTTCAATTCCTAGTTTCTTCAGAGATTTTATCATGAATGGGTGATGACATTCAAAGGCTTTTTCCGAATCTATTGAGATAATGATGTAGTTTTTGTCCTTGATTCTTTTATGTGTTGTATTATGGCTATTGCTTTGCCTATGTTGTGCAATCCTTGCATCCCTGGAATGAAACATACTTGATCATGGTATACTATCCTTTTAATGTGTTGTTGGATTCTGTTAGAAAGTATTTTATTGAGAATTTTCACATTTGTGTATGTCAGGGATATTGGATATAATTTTCTTATTAGTGTGTCTTTACCTGGTTTTGATATTAGGGTAATACTGGCTTCATATTACTATACTGGTAATATGAATCCCGTACTGGGATTGGCTTTTTCATGTTTTTCTCAAAGATCAAGGTGCATTGTCACATTGCTTATTTGAGATCTCTCTAATTTTCTGATGTGGGTGCTTATAGCTATAAGCTTTCCTCTTAAGACTGATTTTACTGTGTCCCACAGTTCTGTTAAGTTGTGTTCCCATTTTCATTTGAATCTAGGAACTTCTTAATTTCTTTAGTGATGCATTGATTGTTCAAAAGTGTGTGGTTTATTTTCCATGAATCTGAATTTTTTTGTGGTTTTTCCTTGACATCAATATACAATTTTATTCCATGATCTGTTAAGATATAGGGTATTATATATATTTTTGTATTTGTTGAGATTTGCTTTATGATCTAGAATGTGATTTATTTTGGAGCAAGTTCCATGGGCTTCTGAGAAAAATATGAGATCGACTGTTGTAGAATGGAATACTCTATAAATGTCTGTGATGTCTATTTCATCCATAGTGTTGTTTAGTTCTATGATATTTTTGTTAATTTTTGTCTGATTGTTGTCTCTTGATGAGGGTGGGGTGTTGAGATTTCCCACTATAACTGTTTCTGGACCTATCTGTTCCTTTATATTCAGCAGCATTTCTTTTATGAACTTAGGGGCACCAATGTCCGATGCATATATATTTAAAAATATTATATCTTCTTACTGGATTGTTCCCTTTATTAGTATGTCATGACCTTCTTTATCTCTTTTGATTGATTATTGCTTAAAATTTTCTGATATGAGAATTTGTCTGATAACGGAATACCTATTACTGCTTCCTTTTGATTTCTGCATGCTTGGTATGTCCTTTTCCAAACTTTAACTTTTAATTTTTGTGTGTCTTCTGCTGTGAGGTGTGTTTCTTGTAGACAGATTGTTGAAGCTTGCTTTTTGTTCTAATCAGACAATCTGGGACCACTGACTGGTAGAGTAAGTCCATTTGCATTCAGGGTTATGATAGAGAACAATTACAATTCCTCTGTTGCATTTCTCTGGCTTTTCCTCCAAATTGAATCTTAGGTTGATCTTTACTTTGGCATTTTTATATCTTCAATATTTTCCTGATTTACTGAGTTGCTCATCCTTGATATTTTTCTAGATCTCATGAGTTCATCAATTCCCTGTTTGAGTTTTATTCTTTCCTGAACTCTCCTGGTTTTGATTGTTTTCCTTCCTCTTTTGTATGAATTATTCTTTTGGGTATCTTTTGTAATGCAGTCTTGATGTTCATGAACTACTTTAACTTATCCTTATCTCTCCATAAGGAAAATAAGGAAAATCCTTATTTCTCCATTGATATTGAAGAATAGCTTCGCTTGATACTGTATTTTGGTTGGTAATTATTGTCTCTCAGAGCTTGAATTATATTTTGCCAAGAATTTATTACTTTTAAAGTTTGTGCTTAATTGTCTGAGATGATTTTTAACTGTTTATCTTTGTATGTAAGCTGGTCTTTTCATCTTGCAACTTTCTGTATCCTTTCTTTTTCTCTAGTTTGGCCATTTTAATTATGTTATGACATTGGGTTGGCTCTTTTTTGGTTATTTTTAAATTTTTTTCATTATTTTTTCCTTTATTGTTATGATGGGTGGGATTTTCTGATCATTTTTATGTAGTGTTCTAAGTATCTCCTCTACATGGGTGTGTATAATTACATAGAGTTGAAAAAGTTTCTGCTATGACTTCATTGAACGTGTTTCTCATTCCTTTAGTTTGTTTATATTTTAGCTTCTTCTTCCATTCTGTGAATTCTTAGGCTTGATCTTTTGATTGTGTCCCAGAGTTTTAGTATATCATAATCATATGTATTCATTTTTTCCCTTTATGGTTGTCTGAGTGCAATATCGCTTAAGTCTGATCCTCCATATATGATATCTTTCTTCTGTTTGATCTTCTCTGCTGACAATACTATCCAGTATAGTTTTTACTTGATTTGTTGATGTTTTAATTTTTAATATTGCTTCTTGGTTATTTTTCAAAATTTCTGTTTCCTTACTGAATTTCTCTTTCATATTGCTTAATTTTTTGTCTAGGTCTTGGATTTATTTCCTAACTTCATTTATTTGAATTCTGTTTGAGGTCCCAAATAATTTTTAACAGCAAGCTTTTGAATTCTCTCTCAGACATTTTGTTAATTTTTGATCTTTGGAATTTTCATTGAATTTTTGTTTGGTTTTAGAGGAGAGGCATTGCCTTGATTTGTCATATTTAAATTTCTATATTGTGATTTGTGCATCTGTTGTTCTAAGTTTCTCTTTTTCTCCCTCACATAAGCAAAGAAACTACTGCAGCAAGAAACTTAAGAATTCAGCAATTAATCAAGTGTTTGAATCCAAACATGTGTTTATCTCCAAGCAAATGTGCATGTAGCAAATTTCTGGTTTCTAGGGAAATGATCTGTGAGTTTAACACTGGTTGTAAAGAATAAGGATTGGAAATTGAATATAAGGTTTGTGTGTGGCTAAGGGAGGAATGTGGGGAGATAGAAAGAATTGGAAGTATGTGTAAGAGATAGTTGCATGAGAGATCTCTATATATCTATAACAGAGTAATTGAGAAAAGTTTGGGACACAAGGACAAAAAGATGAAAAAATGGAAAAAAAGGATTTTAGTAATTAGAAACCAAATGAATAAAAAGAAAAAAGAAAGAGGAATGAAATATCCAAATGAAAATATTATAGAAGAGAGAATAGAAAAAAAGATAAAAGGAATAAACAAAGAAAGGAAAAAGAAAAAAAAATACTTCCATTTGTCTGTGGAAGGAAGCATTGGTGTTCATTGTGTTTTGTCTACATTGTCCCTTTTGTCTCTATTATTCTGGATACAGTTTCAGGAGGGTAGAGTTGCATCTCTAGCTTAGGGTACAGGAGGAGCTTCATATCCAATAATATTACTGCATTTGTTTTAGGTCTATAGTCTGCACATGAGGGAGAACATGGGACTTTTGGCTTTCTGAACCTGACTAACTTGGTTTAAGCTGATGTTCACCAGTTGAATTCATTTACCTGTGAATGACAGAATTTCATTCTTCTTTGTGGTTGAGTAAAATTCCATTGTGTATAAGTACAACATTTTCTTAATCTGTAGTGGGCCATTTTAGGTGTTTCCACAGTTTGGCTTTATGAATAGTGCTTCTTGTTTTCAAGACTGTGTGCCTCAGTCTTGACATAGAGGCCTTCTCTTGAAATTATGCCTTGTCAGAGCTCTCTGACAGAGGTATGGGAAATGAAGTATTGTGTTGTCTGATGTTGGTCTCTTGTGCTGGGAAGTCACTGTCCAATCATATTCCTGCACTGGGATTAGGGTTTGTGGGCAGTGTAGTTTTTGTCCTACAGTTAGATTTGCCAGTCTATGACACTCAGGTTAGGATTTTTGGGTGGTATAGTTTTTTGTTCAACAGCTAGTTCTATCAGTTTGCCACTTAGGTTGCCTGGCTTACCTCGAGTTGGATTATCCCACTGGAAGAGCTGAGGATGCATCTGCAAGCTGTTTCTTAACTTACTGTACCACCTTTCTGTTTTGCCATATTTTTCAGCTATTCTGTCCTTCGGTGATTCTCAGTGCTCTTTCTCTCTTTTGCTCTTTGGTGTGTAGTCTCTTCTTTGTTATGCAGAATCTCATTCATGGGCTCTGATGGAGAAAGCATCTTCTCCTTTACCATCTTGCCACTAATCCCCTCTGGAAAATGAATTTGAGACTAATCAGGAAATCCAGTCATGGAAACAATAATCTTCCAAACTAATAGGCATGGATCTACTTTCAGTTTTCTGCAAGCAGATAACCACTTTTCCCAGCAACATTGGTTGAAGAGGCTATCTTTTCTCCATGATATGTTTTTGATGCCTTTGTCAAAAAATAATGTGAGCATAGCTGTGTGGATTCATATCTGGGTACTCTTTTCTAGTGTTCATATCTGTTTTTGTTGCTATGGCTCTATAGTATAGTTTGAAGTTGGGTATTCTGATACCTCCAGCATTGCTCATTTTGCTCAGTATTGCCTTGGCTATTTGTGGTCTTATGCTCAGGATGGCTTGGCTATTTGTGTATATTTGTACTTCCATGACCTTTAGCACTTTTTTCTGGTTCTGTGAAAATCATTGGACTTTTTGTGGGGATTGTATTGAATTTGTAGTGTGCTTTCTATATCACTATTTACAAATTTTAATTATTCCCATCCTTAAATAATAGATGTCTTTCTATCTCCTAATGACTTCTTCAATATATTTTATTCAAAACTTTATAATTTCTGTTGCAGAGGTCTTTTACCTTTTACCTCCTTGGTTCGGTCTATTTCTTTTTTTTTTTTTTTGGTACTAAAGTTCCAACTCAGGGCCCACAGCTTGAGCCACTCCTCCTGCCCTTTTTTGTGACGTGCTTTTTAGAGATAGGATCTCATAAGCTATTTTCCCAGGCTGACTTCAAACCTAGATCCTCCTTATTTCTGCATCCTGAGTAGCTAAGAACACAGGATTGAGTCACTAGTGTCTGGCTCCTTTGTATTTTTAAAGGCTCTTGAGGATTAGATTGTTTTGTTTATTTGTCTCTCAGCAAGTTTTTCAGTGGTGTACAGAAAAGCTCATGTTTTGAATGTTTCCTGCTGCTATGCAGAATTTGTCATATTTAGTAGTCTTCTGTTGGAATCTTTCAGGATTTTTAAGTACAAGATTACATCCAACTTAAAATATAGATTGTTTGGCTTCTACCTTTTGAGTTTGTATCCACTGTATTTCTTCATCTTTTCTCATTTTAGCTGATATTTGTACAACTGTACTGAGTAAGAGTGATGAGAATGCCAACACTTATTTTTCTTATTCCTGAGTTTAGTGGAAATGCTTTCTGTTTTTCTCCATTTACTATAATGTTAGCTGTAAGTTCTTCATATATATCTTTTATAACATTTTGGTATTATCCTTCTATTCCTGGTTTATTCAGGGTTGTTATCATGAAGGGATATTTAATTTTGTCAAAATATTTTTGTATCTATTGAAAAAAATGTGAGTTTTGAACTTTATTCTATCTACATGATGTATTACATATATTATTTGCATATTTCAAAGCACCCTTGCATTCCTGGAATTAAGCTAATTTAGTCATGGTTTATGATATTTTTATTGTGTTATTGAATTCAGTTTGCCAGTGTTTCATGAAAGATTTTGTGCCTATGTTTATCAAGAATATCTGCCCATAGATTTCCTTTTGTTATTTTCTTACCTGGTTTTGAATCCAGAGTAACATTGGCTCCACAGAAAAAGATTGGCAGTATTTCTCCTAGTTTTATTTTGTACAAGATTTTAAGGAGCACTGGTGTCATTTTTCAAGAACCTGGTATAATTTAATACTTGATCCATCTGGACCTGGTCTTATTTGTTACTCTTCAATGTTATTGTTCATTACTGATTTGCTTAGGTTTTTGTATATCTTTCATTTCAATTTTGGTAGGTCATACATGTCTAAAAATTTATTCTTTCCTTGTAGATTTTCCCATTTAGTAGAAGACAGGTTTTCAAAATATTTCCTAGTGATTCTTTGGAATTGGTGATATCTGTTTTAAGAGATACCTTTTTCCCCTCTAATTTTGTTAGTTTATGTCCTCTCTTAATTTTCATTAATTTGGCTGTAAGATGTCAATCGTTTTTAACTTTTCAAAGAGCCAAATTTTTTGTTCCATTGATATTTGCATTGTCCTTTAAATTTCTATTTTATTTCAGCAATTATCTTTATTGTTTCTTCATTTCTACTAATTTTTGAATTGGCTTGACTTCCTCTTCTAAGACATTGAGGTATATTATTAGGATACATGTTTGAGATCTCTCTGATTTCTCTCATTTTGTGTGTGTGTGTGTGTCTATGCCAAAGTCCAGCTATACATCCCAGGCTGGCATTGAACTTGCAATTCTCCTGCCTTAGTCCCCTGACTGCTGGATTTAGAGGTGTGCATCACTATGTCCAGTTAGTTTCCCAAATTGATGACCCCTAAACTGTAAGTGACCTCCATTCTCTTTTGTGTCCCAGATCTGGTTACCCCATGTACAATTCTCAGGGGCTCTGATTCAGTCGTTCCTCTGTAGATTGACTATTTCTTTGAGCTAAAAGTCACTGAATAAGCATATGCTCCAGAATATAACACATATGTTGGGTTCCTGAAGACAGAAAAATGCAGGGACTTCTGATTCTCAAAGCTTCAAGTTCAAACAGGATCTGCTCAAGATGGCTGCTTGTTACTGCACCATGTCCAAATGCCAGGAAGAAGGCACAACCTTCTCAGTGGCAGTAGACTAGGCAGATTCTAGTCCCCTGTCTGACTGGACTCTACTTGTGCACAGGGCTGAGAACTGTGCTGTTTCCTGGATCTCCAGTTCTTTCTCTTCCTTCAGTCCTCATTTTCTGCTGCATTGTCATGGCATACTGTCTTGGAATATACTTTTTCTTCTTCTGTTTTACTCTCCATATTTTCTGTATCTTTCTTTCTTTGTTTGTTTAAGAATATGTTCACAGCAGAAATTCCAGTGCCTTCCAACATCACTCATCACCCACCACAAAGGATAGCTGGTCTTCAGCTGTTTGGATTCTATCCCTGGTAGAGCTAAAATGAGTGGATGCTACTAATCCACAATCACGACTGTCCCCTCTTATGTTGTTTCTATGTTGCTAAAACACTTTGAAGCTGTGTGGCTCATGCCTTTACTCCTAGTTATCCAGGAGGAAGAGACCAGGAGGACCATAGTTAGAAACCAGCTGGGGCAAATAATTCACAAGACCTTGTCTTGGAAACACACAATGCAAAAAGGATTGGCAAAGTGGCTCAAGGAATAGAGTGCCTGCCTAGCAAGCATGAGTCCCTGAACTCAAACCACAGTACCACCAAAAAACAAGCAAACAAACAAAAACCTATATAATCTAGGTAAAGTTGTTCAGGCAACACAATCTAGATACAATAGATTTTAAAATATAACCAGGATTTTGGGTTCTCTCAGAAAGTAAGTCTAAATCCTATTTATCAGCATTAAATGCAAACTGTCTTTTGGCCTTTTTGTGACTTTTTCTGAGGATATGTAATGCAAAAAAGCAAGTCACAAATTAACAGTGGTTCACTGGAGTACTCCCGTTTGAATTCAAATAGTGACAGTAATGCTGCTCTATTATTGATGCTTTTGTCTTTCATTATAATCATTAGCCACTTCACACTTTAATTGTATTACATGAAATGTTAATAAGAAGTGATTCAGAAGAAATTGTGACCTATTGAGACCTTCCTGGCTGTTTAAAACATTAGCTGTGATTCTCAGAGCTAGTGTGTACACAGGATTATTCATCAGATATGATAGGCAAATGAAGGAAATGGTGAATTAGAATTTTAAATGATGCTCTAGGGTAATTAAATGTATATTTCCCAGAAATAGGATCACATACCTTTAATTCTACAATATTATATTTTCCATGTTCATCCATATTGTATGTATTTTCTTGACTGCCATCCTACAAATGCTGACCATTTTTATCTTTTCATCTCTCCATCCATCCGTTAAATAATTAATTTACTTTGGTGCACAAATATATATCCTAACCAACAGAAATAGAGAAGAATCTAATATAAAATCTATGTTTTAGGGAAATTAGAAGAGCACTATATATATTTGCCATTTTAATTAGAATTTTTAGCTTAACAAAACTGAGGATCACTGTTTGAATGTGATCTTTTTAATCTGTCCATATCATATGTGAACATGCCATTGTAGCAATAGATGTAATTCCACATTTTCTTTCTTACTACTAACAGTAGTATTTACATTGAAAGTACATTTCTTTCATAATGAAGTACAATTTTTATTATGAGGTTTCATTGGGGTTAGCAGAGTACACAAAATAAGCCCTACACACACACACACACACACACACACACACACACACACACACACACACAAGAATAGTCTCTAAAAATTAAGTATTCCCCACAAGTGACATCAATATTAATTTTAATGATAATGCCACTTTTAGAATGATACAAGGCTCATTGTAGGGATATCACTTTTATTCTAGCAAAGGTTTCAGGTTTGGAGCTGTTTTGTGATCTATAGCCACTAGTGGTCATCATGATATTTTCCCAAAGGCCAATTTGTTCACTTGCTGATTTTCACCACTGAAGACCATTTGTCTTATACTGTCATTTTTCAAGCTATTAATGTCAATGTTAACATATCTTCAAATAGACATTTCCTCAAGAAAACACACAAAACATTTTTGGATAAGAGTAGACTATGTCTTTGCTTATGCTGCATCTGGACTACTTATCTCTGAGAATAGTTGACACGTTGTTTCTTCATTTTACCCTGGGAAAAAACTCATCTATGTCCTAACATCCTTTGAAGTCAATAGTAAACATAAATAGGGTGCCAAAAGAAATTATATTCTAATCTTTTATAGTATACTTAATAGTATATCCTGCTAGTTATGTATAAAGACATATGAAGGGGAATGTCACAAAAATACATTCTGACATGCTGAGTGAGAAATAGACTAATCATCTCTTTGACTGCAGATTTTTTAAAAATATAAAGGTATATTTTTATAGAAAATATCAGAGTAATTAAGGATTTTTAAATAGAGAATTTTCTTTGGATTTGTGTTTCCTGACAAATGAGTCTATAAGATGATTTTCCTAATTAGTTTAGTAACAGATATTTTTCCCTCCAAATATGACTTTATTTTTCTTTTCCAAATAAGATGCTCTAACAGTTGTACTTTCCATTCTTTATTTTTCCTTACCTTATCTCAATATGTTGGAGATGAGCTCTTCACAAAGAAAGTATTTAGAAGCTACTAACTGCAGGATTGATAAGAACATTTGTAGACTCAAAAAACAAACTCAATAAGGAAGGAGAAACTTAAAACAAAATCAAAGGAAAGGAAATTCATGTCTAGCTGAAAGAAGTCCCATGTGTGAATATAGACAGAAAGGTCAGTTTTATTAAATAGAGACATTAATATTGGGCAACAGATATGAAATAATGGGAGCAAGGATGAACAGGATAGACCATGGGTAAGAAAGGTATTGTATTCTTTCTTTAATTTTGAAACAAGTTAGAAATAAAGAAATCTACTATGGTTAAGGTAGTTTATAAGATTAGGATTGTGTGTTTGAGATTTAATTTTTCATAAACCTCCGTAAGGAAGTTCTTGTGAATAAAATACTAACTGAGTAAGGGCATCTTATGATTTACCAAGGAAATTGTGAAGTTTTATTGGAGAGAGACAACTGGGTTACATAACCTTTATTCCAAATTTTACATGAATATGCAAGTCATAAAATATTGGTGGTTGCTCAGACTAAGGACTAAAGAAATAAGGAAGAGTTTCAATGATAAAGTGAAGCAATTATTAAATTTAGTAGTTTGTGTTTTACAAATATCATTTCTCATTTGAATATCTAAAGCATTTATGAGAGACATTCTCATAGTTTTATATTTATGTGTCTAGCCTTTCATTTAGAATCAAATTGAACTATAGAATGTAAGCATATTTAGTGTGCACATGATCAAATAATCAAGGAAGTAGTCATCTTCTAGGCAATCTGCTTTTTCATGCCAGACTTGTTTAGTACTTCTATTTTTAATATTCTGTAAATACCAATGCTAATTACTTTATATAATACCATTGCCCACAAATTCTATACATTTTCATAATGTAAGTATTTGAATGTGAATTAACAATTTATATATTTGTAGCGATGGTCTTTTTTGTAAGAAAAGCAAATGAAAAATTTAATTTTACTTTAACTAATAAGACCACTTGAGACATACCTACAAGTTTCAAGGAATTTTTGTTAACAGTAAATATAAATATTATAGTGACAGCAAGATAGATAATGTGCTCTGAATGGTCTTCTCCCAAATAATTAGAATCTGAATAAAATCAATTTAATTCATTGTATATACATATGTATGCATTCACACAGTATACATATACATATATGTGTATATATATAAACATATATATGTGTGTATATACATACCACATGTTTATAGATGCCTGAAAAAATGTAGGTAGATAAAAGAAGAGAAATCAATAGGGAAAACCAGGACACTTGAGGTACCTCATGATAAGTGGTAACACCAGAATTGTTAGTAAGGAGGCAACTAAACTTTGGGCCATACACAAATGGGAGGAAATGGGTAGGAGACTCCATTATAAAGTCATATTCTGGGTACCAGAAATTCAGGAAATGAATAGCAAGTTAAAAACACATCTATAAATATCTCAGGCTAAAAGAAGCCTGAGATTAGCATTAAACTGTGTAGAATTCAGGAAATCTGCTACATAAAAAGAAATGCACAACTTTAAATGCTTAAATTGAAAAGGAGGAAATAATAACTACATAAGAAAATTGAAAAGCTTAAAATTAATGTTCTGTGTCCAATTCAAAATTGAAAACAATAGAAGTAAAATTGGAAGACAATTTTTAAAAATCCAATAATAAACTAGACAGAAAATAAAGATAATAAATCCAAACTTGAAATGTATAATAAAATAAGCAAACGTTCAGTGAGAATGAGAAAAATATTAGAAAAAAAAGTGACATGAAAAGACAGAGCCCCAAAGATAGAACACAAATAAACCTTGTTGAGAGTAAAAAGATGGTGAACATAAAGAGACTGTAATGATTGATTTTTATACTAGTGTATGCTGAGATGTAAATGTGGAAAATTGCTAGTAAATATTACTAGCAATAACTTTCTCAAAAAGAATTGACTGATTATTAAGCTAGTAAAGTAAATTGAAATAATCATTGTGTGCGAGTGACAGCTAATCAGTTTTTAAGAACAGATAATTTCAGTTAAGCAAGGAAGTCTTTCAAGACAAATATAAATCAATAAAATGGTAGTCTCTGTTTTTTCTATAAGGACAAATTTTAGAACTACACAAAGACAGCTTGATCAGGTCAATCTCATTAAAATATGTAGATGTAAATATGTAGATCAGACAAACTAGATGCATGTGATTGAAAGAAACAAACATGTTTTATACTAAAAGGCAGTCTCTAGGATAAAAGTACACATATCCTCAAAAGTAAGCTGGGCCTATTGTGAGAAAAATGTATAACTGATATCCATCAGAGTAAAACATTCATATACATAAATATACATGCATATAGTCATACACATGATATGTATATTTTCAGACACATATGTATATTTATGTATAATTATCTATCATATATTTTATAATACAGTTTGTAGTACAAAATTTGTATAAAAGTCAAAACACATTCATGATCTGAGTGAAACAAAGTTAAATATACGAATAGATTGAAATGAAATTCCTAAATTTCTTAATGGGCTCCACAAGAAATGCATATATTTCTACTGAGAAAACATTAATAGTATTACCTTTACCAAAAAATTAACCAACTATCTCTAGTATGTAATGTAATTGAATTAAAACATAGCATTTACTCTAAAATTTGGTGAACTTATATTAAAATTAATATTTAAAATAATTAAAGTTAAAGAGTAGGAGAATTCTTCTGGGGATGACAAATAACTTGTACTACTGTATATTAATACGTAATGACATGCAGGTGCCAATGTTGGGCTGGGGAGTCTTTTTCTTCGTTGCAAGCAAGAAAGGGTGTGTTATGTACAGATAATTTTAGGGCAATAGAAAAACTGACCAAAAGCTTTTTTGTTAGCAACATGATTGACATTTTTCATCTTTATCAGTTATAAAATTGTCTTCCATGTAGGGGCCAATCTCTTCCAAATATCTCTCTATAAATATTTAAATAACCACGAAGTTGTAATATTTAAGTCATTTCTGAATTGGTGCAAAAATATGAATCAAATTGATCAGTAAAACAGAGTTCCCAGACAGAGAGCCATGCAGACAGTGACTCGTGAATGTTTAACATTATAGGGCCATGCATAGCTGGCATCCTGACAAATCCATTTGTGTCAGAAGGAAATATATGGCACCAAGAAAATTTTAATTAAGAGAATTTTAATGAAGGGAATATTTAAAAAGCTTTGAATAGGCTAGGAAGTTTTTAAAACCTAACAACAGGCCTAAAATTCAAGATGAAAAATCTAGCCTGAGGTAAGAGTGTTGCCTGAATTTTTCGTGGTCATGGAAGATTGACTATCTTTCAGAAGCTGTGGGCATAGAGAGAACACGCATACCCACACATAATTGCAAAGGAAAAGAAAGGCAGGGAGAGAAAGCAGTACCTCTACTCCATGTTTATTTCATTGCTGTCTCACTTGTGGTTTTCCTTAATCAAATCCAACTAGAAACCGAAGGCCTATGTTGCTTAGGCCATGCAGTTCTCAGACAGATCAATGTCACAGAGAATGAATCAGAGAAGAGCTGAGGGAGGACCTCATAAAGGAGAAAAGCTAGCACATGCAATCCTTTCAGTACTCAGGGTCCAAGGTCATGATTGGCTCATGTTAGCCACCAGCAAGGATTTCATTTTTTTGAAAAACAGTCAATATTTTTGGTGACTTTACACGAATCTGCTATAACTTCAGTGGTTGAACAAAAACCATTCAGTCACATTCAAATCTAAATCCTCAATGAAACATTAGCTGCTATTAGTGTTGATTACATGAGAGAGTAGAAATAAGCAACATACAGAGTAAAGGAATAGAGGAAAAAGAAATTATTAAAAATAACATTCATGAGGTATTTTATGCTACTTTATGGCATTCTCATGTTCAGCTTAAGGAAGAAAAGCATGGCAAATATTTTCATTAATCTCAAGTATGATGACCTTCTCAGAGATGTTGTTTACCATGCTTTAGTTGACGGAATGTCCAAAAATATTCCTGTACTCAGTAAATAGAGGGAATAAGCACAGATTATTTGCTCTAACCTTTATTAGTCCTGATTCTACAAGATAGCCAGGAAGATAAGTCTCTTTTCCAAACTCCAATATGCATACAAATATCTTGGGTTTCTGTTATAAATGTAGAGACCATTCCAGTAGCTATCATATGGGATCTGATTATTTTACATAGCTAACACTCCCAGCTCTTCCTTTCAGATAGTCCTTTGATCACATTTGGTGTCAAAAAGTTGCAGACTACTCTTATGAGTAGGCTTCAGGTTAGCTTGTCTATCTGACTCTTGATGACCCTCCCAACAACATTCCACTCTAATACCTGGAGGAGGAAATTCATATCATTAGATTTGGCCCAATCCAATCTTCTACTTTATATTCAGTGATTAAATTCTGTTAGAGTCTATCTTCATTCTTCTTTCTGAGAATTGTGCAAAATTCTCACAATTAAAATTAAGCAATAATTTACCAATCTAATTATTTTCTCCCAGAGACCTTCAATTCTCTGTTTGAACTCCAATGGCATTGTAAATCTCAATGATGATGAGGTGGCAAAATAGTCAACTTTTCAGCCAGTTACCCCTGGGAAGGTTTCAATATAAGTGAAGTCTAGTCTTATAGAAAGGTTTCTTTTTTCCTTATTTTTTTTCCATTGCTGCTCTGTGTGGGGGTACTTTGTGGCATTTACTAAAGTTCTTAAAATATACCAAATATGTCATACTTGAATACACCCCCTTCATCACTCTCCTTTATCTTTCCCTCCCCCAATTCCTGGAATAGTTTCAACAGTTCTCACTTTTCCACTTACATTCATGTGTACACAGTATTTGCACCATATTCACCCTTCTTCACCATTTCTCTACCTCTTCCCCTCTCCCACTGGTATCAACCCCCCAAGGCAGAGCCTGTTCTGCCTTCCTGTTCTCTGATTTTGCAAAAGAAAGAAAAAAAAGACATTTTTGCTTGTTTAAGATAGCTACACAGGGAGCTTCTTTGTGGCATTTATATGTAGGTATGTATTGTAACCCAATTTGGTTCATCTCCTCTATTTTTCTTTTTTCTCCCTTTGCCCCTTTCTTGTGGTTGTTTCAAGAAGTTTAAATTTCTATATTCATGATGTATAGAATCAATCATATCACCTTAACTTCTTTCTTTTACCTTCCCCACTCATATGTTCCCTCCTCTTAATGTGACCTGGTTTTTAATAATATTTCTTTATTTGTATTAGGTCTATATTTCACATATTTTGAGAAAAATATACAACTTTTGGCTTTCTGAGCCTGACTAACTTCACATAAGATGTTGTTCTACAGCTCCATCCATTTACGTACAAATGACAAAATTTAATGCTTCTTTGTGACTGAATAAAATTCCATTGTAAATAGGTACCACAGTTGTTGGCAATATGGCACTGATAGGTTTCAGTTCTTACTGCACCCTTAAACCTCCACTTTCCAGGGTCACTGTCTTGCCTCAAGTCTAGCTTGAATCCGCCTTCTGTTCCAACCTCCAATCAGCATGAACCATAAAATACTAACCAATCAGATCATGCTGAGTCTCACTGAGGGGTATTTGAGCCCCTGCCCTTCCTGCTTCTCTCTCTTGGCTCTCTCCCTCTCCCACCTGGCAATAAAGAATCTCTTGGTCAGATCACTCCTCTCCATATGGTCACTTTTGGGGCCTACATTTCCAACATTTTGTGCCATGACTGGGTGGGGGCTCCCCACTAATCCTGTGGGATCACTATTCCGACTCACCCCACAACCACCCTGAGGACATGACTGGCCAGGACTCATCCTCCCGATTGCCCTGCTTGCATCCAACACCAGACATTCTTTGGTGAGTCCACATACTTTTCTTGGGCTCCCTTTGTGATCTCTCCCTTCGGTGTCTACAGGGTTTTCAAACACTCCCCATTTGGCTATCTCTGGGTGGCTCAGGTGGTAGATGGATTCCCTTTCTTGTCGGGCTTGGATCCATTTTCTCGTGGGTCTCAGAGACCCGTCATCAAAAAGCTTGGGGCCAGGTGATCCATAGCCCTCGACCCATCGGCAGCCTGCAAACCACTTGAACTTAGCGACGACTGATTCTTGTGTGTTTTGCATTCTCTCGGATATTTGTGTTATGCGAGGCTGCTCCACAGTACATAATATCCTCCTCTCCCATTCCGGGACTGGGTCCCTCATAATGGGTGCCTCTACATCTTCTCTGCCATCTGACTCCCCATTGAGATGCCTCCTCAATAATTTAGACACCTTGGGTTTGACCACAGACATAAAACCAAAAAATTTAATCCGTGTTTGCACTCAAATCTGGACCACTTATCCTTTAGACAACCAAAATCACTGGCCCCTCTTCAGGTCTTTAGATCCAAACCTTTTACGGGATCTATATAACTATTGTGAGTGATCAGGACAATGGGGAGAGATTCCATATGTTCAAGCCTTCTCATACCTCCGTCTAAATCCGGCTCTCTGCACCACTTGCAAACCTAAACATATACTCCTTGCTCTAAAGCCTTCAGCCTCAACCTCCACCCTCTCTTCAGACTTCACCCAGCTGAAGAGCCCCCTCCAGACCGTTGGCAGGCTCCACCCAATCCTCCTAATCCTCCTCTTCCCCAACCTACCCTGCCATCTTTCAACCCGCCTCCATTTCCTGCTTCGTCACCCCCTTGCGTGCTGCCCTCCACTCCCACTTCCCCTTCCGCTCTGATTCCTCCCTCTTCCCCCACCTTCAGTCCTCCTGTCACTAGGTTGCGCACTCTCACTGCCCAGTCTCCCCCTCCTTCCCTTCTAGCACCCCTTCGGGAGGTAGCCTGTTCTGAGGGCATTGTTAGAGTTCATGTCCCCTTTTCTATGCTTGATCTCTCCCAAATCGAAGCCCGCCTGGGCTCCTACACAACTAACCCCTCAGCCTATGTCAAACAATTTCAATATTTACTCCAGTCTTATAGCCTAACCTACCATAATATCTATCTCGTTCTCTCTAACACCCACTTGCCTGAGGAACATAGAGGGGTTTGGGAACAGGCTCGCACATACGCAGATGAGGTCCATCAAGCCAGTCCTGCTCACCCTACTGGCACCCTGGCAGTGCCTGATCATGATCCCAATTGGGACTACAACACCCAGGCTGGACTTACTCTCGGAGACCAATTTGCCACCTGTCTCCTGGCAGGATTAAAATGGGCATCACAAAAGGCCATTAATTTTGAGAAACTCCAAGAAATCATCCAGGACAAAACAGAGAACCCCTCTACCTTCCTAGATAGATTGACCAGGGCCCTCCAACAATGCACCAACATTGATCCAGATTCTACAGACAGTAGACAGCTTCTTATGACTTGTTTTTTCTCCCAAAGTTATGGGACATTAGGGCTAAACTAAAAAAACTCTATAGAGGCCCCCTCACTCCTCAGACCGAAGTGCTGGCGACTGCCTTCAAAGTGTTCCACTCCAGGGATGAAAAGGCCAAATACCAAAAATATCAGATGTTGGCTAAGGCTATGAGAGGCCCAAACCCTCAAACTAAATGGGGGAGTCAACGCCCACCAAACAGGAGCTCATTAGGCCCTTGTTTCAAATGTGGACAAGAGGGACACTGGGCCAATGTCTGCCCTAGTACCAGGCCACCTCCCAGGCCTTGTCCTAAATGCCATGTCCCTGGACATTGGGCAATTGATTGCCCCAGCTCCCGGCATTGGGCTGGGTCAGCTTCTCGCTCCAGTCCTGACCTCATAGGGCTGGCAACTGATGATTGAACGAGCCTTGGGACTCCCCTCCTGGCAACTACCATCTCATTTCTGGAGCCCAAGGTAAGCCTTCTGGTTGATGGGCAACCCATCTGCCTCCTCCTGGACACTGGTGCCACTTTTTTGGTTCTGACAGAGTTTTTGGGGGCCACCAGCCCATCACAAACCCCTATTGTCAGGGTAGGGGGACAAACTATTTTTCCCAGAAAGACCCCCATGCTTTCCTGCTCCTTTCAGGTCATCCTTTGGCCCACCAGTGTCTAGTCATGCCCCAATGTCCCACCCCTTTACTGGGAAGAGATATTTTGACCAAATTTCAGACCTCCATCTCATTTAACTTCTATCCCATTCCCCTTCTCACCTTTATGGCTATGGCCAGCTCTTCTGATTTCACCAAGCAGACTCTTCCCTCAGGGGTGGACCCCAAGGTATGGGACACTAATACTCCCTCCCTGGCCACTTGTCCTCCCATTAAGATTCTCTTACAGGATCCCCATCGCTTTCCATGCCAGGCTCAGTACCCCCTCCTTACTTCCAGCCTGCTGGGACTACAACCAATCATTAACGATTTACTTCAAAAGGGGTTCCTCAGACCTACCCACTCCCCATACAACTCCCCCATCCTAGCTGTAAAAAAATCAAATATCACCTACTGCCTTGTCCAGGATCTTAGACTCATTAATAACACTGTTAAACCCATACACCACCTTGTCCCTAACCCTTACACCATTCTCTCTTCTATTCCTGCCTCCTCCACTTACTTCTCTGTCCTTAACCTCAAGGATGCCTTTTTTACCATTCCCCTCTCCCCCAACTCACAGGACATTTTTGCTTTTACCTGGACGGACCCACACACACAGCACTCACAACAGCTGACTTGGACAGTCCTCCCTCAGGGTTTTAGGGATAGCCTTTATCTATTTGGCCAGGCGCTTGCTAACGATCTCAAAAACCTCCATCTCCCTAGGTCCACTCTCCTCCAATATGTAGATGATTTACTCTTATGTAGCCCCTCTCTAGACATCTCTAAAACCAACACCACTTTACTCTTAAACTTTCTGGTGGACAAGGCATATCGGGCCTCTCTCCACAAAGCCCAACTTTCTCAATTAACACTTACATACCTGGGAGTTCAATTGTCCCATGACTCTAAGGCAATTACTCTGGACAGAAAACAGCTCATTTGGGAAATGCCAGCTCCCAAAAATGAAGGAAGAAATTCTTTCTTTTTTGGGACTGCCTGGATACTTCCGGGTCTGGATCCCCAACTATTCCCTCCTGGCAGCCCCATTATACGATGCCACTAAGGGAGACTCCTCTGAGCCTCTACTTACCTCTATTGACACCCCTTTCCGATGCTTTCAGAAGGCACTTCTCCAGGCCCCGGCCCTCCACCTGCCAGATACCCAGAAACCAATTCACCCTCTATGTCCATGAAAATAAAGGCCTAGCCTTGGGAGTTCTGGGTCAAGACAAGGGTCCCACATTTGTCCCAGTAGCATATTTATCCAAAAAACTAGACCCCACAGTCCAGGGATGGGCCCCCTGTCTACGGGCCTTATCAGCAGCCTATGTTTTAGTTCAGGAATCAAAGAAACTCACTTTCAGGGGGACAATCACAATCATTTCCCCCCACCACCTGGCGGAACTTCTCACATATAAGGTCTTAAGAACACTTTCCCCTTGCAGATCTTGTCACATCTTATTTCTGTCCTCCACAACTCCTCCATTACCTTCCATGCTTGCTCCTTTTAAACCCTGCCACCCTCCTGCTCACCTCTACTGCCATGCTTACCCACTACTGTGTTGAGACCCTGGAGGCCCTCCTCCCCTGCCCTTCACACATCCAGGAAGGGCCCCTACAAGGCTCCATCTATACCTGGTTCACTGATGGCAGCTCATATGTAGAGGGGGGTGTACGGAGAGCAGGTTATGCTATAGTATCCTTAACCTAAACCATCGAGGCACAGCTCCTCCCTCCCAGTACCACCAATCAGCAGGTTGAAGTGTTTGCAGTTACAAGGGCTTTAGAGCTCTATACACTGATTCTAAACATGTCTTCCACGTTCTCCTCTCTCACTCAGCTATCTGGAAAGAAAGGGGATTATTAACCATGAAAGGGACCTCTGTCACCAACTCCACTTTCATTACCAACCTACTCGGGGGCCTCTCTCTTTCCTTCTATGATTGGAATCACCCACTGCCAGTCCCACCAAACGGATTCATCACCCATTACTAGGGGCAATTCTAAGGCAGATCGGGTGCCCGACAGGTGGCAGGGGAGAACTATTCCACTCTGGCTCTCACACAATCTCAGGACCAGACTCCTGAACCGGCCCATGAGTCACTCTCTAGACACGTTCTCCTTTCACATCTACACTCCATCTTCCACACTAGCACTCAAAATCTCAAACTTTTCTTAAACTCATTCTTCCCCCTTACCCCAGAAGATTTCCAATATCTACACCACCTCACCTCCACATGTCCCACTTGTCAGAGGACTAACTCACATACCCCTTTGAGGCCCAGCCCATTCCCTACTCACCAGGCCAGGGGATGGATTGGCAGGTAGACTTTACAAATATGCCCAGAGTAAAGAGACACAAGTACCTTCTGGTTCTGGTGGACACTTTCTCGGGATGGGTAGAGGCCTTCCCAACCTTCAATAAGAGGGCTACAACTGTGGCATCTATTATTGTAACCCATATCATTCCTTGGTTTGGGATGCCTACCTCCTTCCAATCAGATAATGGCCCAGAGTTCACATCCCAGATAACCCAAACAATTATCAAGGCCCTTAATATCCCATGGCAGTTCCATATCCCTTACCACCCCTCCTCATCAGGGAAGGTAGAACACTCCAACTGCACACTAAAGGAAGTTCTCATCAAACTCAACTTAGAACTACACCTACACTGGGTTCAACTCCTTCCAATAGCCCTCTTCCACCTACGGGTCGAATATTCCCTTTTGAGTTAATGTTCAGCCGCTCAGCTCTGCTTCTGGGAATCACCTCCTCCCTGGGCCCCCTCCTGGGGCACCTTGCCTTTCCTCTTCTCTCCTTCATTAGAACCCAATTATGGTGACACCATGACACCTTATCTCTGGACCCTTCATGCACTCATCTCTCTTTCCCTTTAAACCCAGTGGACTGGGTCTTTTTTTCTCCCCCTTTCCCCGAGAAAAAACCCCTCACCCCAAAATGGAAGGGGCCCCTTAAAATCATGCTCTGTACTCCTACCGCAGCCTGATTAGAAGAGACTCTGGGAAAACTAAACTCTTGGATTCATATTTCCAGGCTAAAGCCAGTCCGGCCCCCCGGAGACAACTGGCAGAGTAATCCCAGTGATGCTTTGCCTTCACCTCCCGCTTTCATTTGCACCCCTTCCCTTGGAGATCCCTTGAAACTTCACATGTCTCTGGTCCATGATCTCTACCCAGTCCCAAAGGATGTGCCTTGACTCTTTCTTTTTATTCGTGGTTCTCACCCTCCTCTCCATGAGTGGCCAGGCTAACACTGGAAGGTACTTTTGGAGGCTTAAGATACAGGAGACCTACACTGTCTCACAAACCTCTATCACCAGTCTGGTGGGCACTGGAGACTACCCTCCTAAGGGGTGCTAGACCCCTCTCTCAGTCCCCTTCAAACCCAGGAGTGATAGCAACTTTGGATGCCATTGCCCTTTCTTCTCCCAGACTAAGGAGTACTGCAAGAAGTGGGCACCATATACCCAGGAATATGGGGGATGTCCCTATTTATCCTGTAACATCTACCAGGTACTGAATATAAGGGTCCCAGGCAATGAATTCTCCCTTTATAGGGGACAAAATGGGACCATCATGGCCCACATCCCCAACCCATGGAACAACAGATGGGTTCAGGGTGAAATGATAGCCCTCTATGCTGGGTGCACTGCCTCAAAACCCTCAGCTCACATTATGATTTCCAGGGAGCTCACCCTTCTAATCCCTACTTAAAAGAAGGTGACTTCGGAGGTCCTCCAGTTGGAACAAAGCCTAAAACAGTCCCTTCAACAATCCTCCACCTGTATCTGGCTCCAACTGTTCCAGGCTTCACTCCAACTCATGAACCTCACCACATCCACTAGTGTCATTGATTGCTTTCTTTGTGCCTCCCTCCAGCATCCTCTGCTGGCTGCAGTTCCCATTAATGCTTCATCTTCTATCAAGGCTTTCCCTGCCTTACGGAACTCCTCATGCACTCCTCCCTTGCCATCGGTACCTCTATGGGCACCTGACTCTACACAAGTTCCCCTTTCTACACACACCTGTTATATACTGCTCTCGACATCTCCATCCAACTTTTCTCTCTCTTGTCATATCAATGTCACGGTTACAGCACAACTGGCATCCCCCTCGGGGTTATATTTCTGGTGCCACAACACCCCACACTCCTGCACAACCCAAACTACCCCTGGGCCCTGCATACTGGTAATTATAGTTCCCCAACTTACTCTTTATGGGGAAACTGAATTCTCCCTTCTATTCAGCGCTCAACCAAAGTGTGCCACCTTCTTGCCCGTTATTGTGGATATAAGTTTGGCAACCTCCATTGCCGCCACAGGCTTTGTGGAGGGAGCTCTTGGCCATAGTGTTATTTCAGCAAGGGACTTTGAGGAGCGCTTACAGATCACTCTTGAATCCACCTCTGCCTCACTGGCCTCCCTTCAGCATCAGCTCACCTCTCTAGTTCAGGTAGCCCTCCAAAATCGTAGGATCCTGGACCTCTTAACGGCTGAAAAAGGGGGTACCTGTTTCTTCCTCTGGGAGTAATGTTGCTATTATGTCAATGAGTCTGGAATTGTGGAACAAAATGTCAAAAGGTTAACAGACTTGGCCAAGGACCTCCTACGGAGACCCAGTAAAAACATCTTAACCGACCTGCTGAGCTCTCCTCTCATCACCTGGCTCCTGCCTTTCTTGGGTCCTTTGCTTATGCTCATTACTCTCTGCACCCTCCTACCCTGTTTACTACAGTTTCTCAGATCTCAGGTGAACAGAATCTCTAACTGAACTTTCAACCAGCTTCTCCTTCAGAGATATCACCCCCTCATAGCTCAGCCAGAGAACACCGTGATGAACCCTACCGGGACACTGGACTATGAGTCACTTCAATCCCTTACAAGGCACCTACTGCAGTTCCTTGATTCCCTACGGGAGGACAGCTGGCTAATACCTGCCATACGAGGCCCAGAGGAGTGGCTGGAGACCATTTACGATCTATGGCTACAGGGAACCTTTATCGAATTCAGGGAAGAGGAAATTTTCACCTTTGGGGCCTGGGTGTATGCCGTTATGAGACTCACTACTCTGATGCCATCTGCCAACTAACCTTCCCTTCCCCTACACCACCCCTTGCCAGCTCGAAGAAGCCAGAGTGAACACAACGCCTCCCTTCCTTAACAAAAAAGGGAGGAATGTTGGCAATAACGGCACCGATAGGTTTCAGTTCTTACTGCACCCTTAAGCCTCCACTTTCCAGGGTCACGGTCCTGCCTCAAGTCTAGCTTGAATCCTCCTTCTGCTCCAACCTCCAATCAGCATGAACCATAAGATCCTAACCAATCAGATCATGCTGAGTCTCACTGAGGGGTATTTAAGCCCCTGCCCTTCCTGCTTCTCTCTCTTGGCTCTCTCTTGGCTCTCTCTTGGCTCTCTTCCTCTCCCACCCAGCAATAAAAAATCTCTTGGCCAGATCACTCCTCTCCACATGGTCACTTTTGGGGCCTACATTTCCAACAATAGTTTCTTAATCAATTTATCCATAATGGAGCATCTTGGCTGTTTCCATAGCTTAGCTGTTGTGAAAAATGCTGCAATAAACGTGTTCAGGTGCCTTTATTTTAATCTGCTTTACTATTATATCCTTTAGCTATATCCCCAAAAATGGAATTGCTCAATCATGTGGCAGTTCTATTTTTAGTTTTTTGATGAGTCTCCGTACTGTTTTCCATAGTAGTTGTAGTAATTTACATTCCCACCAGCAGTGTATGAGGGTTCATTTTTCTTCAGTCTTTGCCAAAATTTGTTGTTGTTTGTTTCCTTGATGGTAGCCACTATAACAGGAGTGAAGGTGTGTTTTGCTTTCAACAAGAAATTTCAAGGGAAATTGAGATGCTGAAGATCTTCACTTTGTCTGCATCTGCTCAAGTATCCCCATACCAAGTTTTGCCGAAATGAGTTTCAAAGCTCCATTTCTATAAAAACCATCCACTTACTTGATTATATATGTTAGAATTGCAGACTGAAAGGATTTAGTTTCTCTGCAATCTATACCACATTCTGGATCTGCAAGCTTATCTTCCCTGATACTTCAGGGCATTTATTTAAGGCTCCTCAGGTCTTACTAATATTTTACTCAAGCTTTTCTTTGGAAACTTGAGCTTCTAAATACATTTTTTTCTTTAAGTATGCTCTCAAAGGAAGCCAGAGGCAGGTAGGAAATCCATCCCTAAAGGCTTTGTAGTCATCAAATACCCGCACTTATCTTTATAGTGACTGACACTATAACTACTTAATCTCTCATGATTGTTCTTCCTACTTGAATGTTTTTCCCTAGTTTAACCTATAATAATGTGAATTATTTTCATTACCATACACTATGAATTTTAAATGTCACATTTCCTTACTTAAGGAAATTGTCTTTTCTACTCAGGAAAACTTCTTGTAAATACCACACATCATGGCTACCTCAACATTGGACTTCAAATTCAGACCTTAAAGTCATTTCACATGTACCAGAACAAACTATTTGATTTCAATATTGACCTTGGTGCTGTAAAATTAGCCACCCTTTCTTACTACTTATTGCTTATACTCTCTTTATAACAAAATTAGAAATAAGGGCAAAATAGTTTCTGCTGGGTATTGAGGGGGTGAGGGGAAAAGGAGGGACAGAGTGGGTGGTAAGGGAGGGGGTGGAGGCAGGGGGGAGAAATGACCCAAGCCTTGTATGCACATATGAATAATAAAATAATAAAAAAATAAAAATAAAAAAATAAATAAAAATCTTAATCTTTTATGTTCTTCAATAATTACACTAATTTGAGTGATTTTTCTCCTAAAGTAGGAAATACAGAAAATAATGTCACAAAAATTTGAACTAAAGATAATTATTAATGACATTTAGTTTAAATTAATGTTATTTGGCTTTTGTTCATGATTCTAGACTTAGACAATCCTAAAAGCAGATTTCAAGATTTCAGAGGCTCTGACATGTTCAGACAACATTTATGGACAGAAAATGGAAGTGATGTACAAATACAACAGGTAATAGAAAACAGAACTTATTTTTTTAAAGTTGTGTAAAAAGTTTATTTTTATCCCTGCCAGGTTGACTTTAACATCTGGCTAAGAAACTTTCCTATGATTGCATATACAGTATAAGAAAGATCAAATCATTTCCTTATAAAAATATATAGCTATTATACATAAAACTATCTTAATATTGGTGAGATATGGATGTGATTGTATTTTCTTTGTTGTTGTTATTTGTTTGAAGAGAGAATAATTTATAAGTCACATTGAGCGCTCGTATTAAGTTTGTTCTTCTTTGATGAACATTGGTCTAATTTTTTTCTTTTGTCAGAATTTCTGTGTTTAGAGAATTGCCATTCACCCTTTCTTAAGTCTTGCAAAAGTGTTAAATCATGAATTGCTGTTCCTTAAGTCCACATAAGTCCAGTTCATTTTAATAACCCATGAAGCTACAAATGCAACAGATAATTACGTTTCTTTCAAGCTGAAGCCTACAGGTCATTCTCTTTAGGTAGGAAATGAAACAGCTGTAGTACAATACTGGAAGTCAAAACAATTAGTGAAATATTCCTGTACCGTTTTCATTAGTCCTTGTCCTTCAACTATGTTTGTCTTGTTTTCAAATAATAACTGCTAAAATAAATACACTTTTATTCTTTTCCTACCTGGTAATGGACTTTTACCATGGTGGACTGAGCAAGATTTTTCAGAGAATGACAAACATTTTACACATACAGTTATCTGCCTTGATGGAATCAAATAATGAAAGTCTTGGTGTATAGTTAATACAATTATCTTGTCACTGAAGCTTCCTCCTTCACATGACAATAGATAAACTCATCTGAGATTGGATGCATTCCATAGCTGTTTTTCCAAGGACAAATACCACTGCAGGCAATGAAGGCAAAAACAACTTTTTAAATTCTCTTCTGAACACAAGAACAATGAAGGCTGAACCTATCAAAAATGAGAAATTAGTAGGAAAAAACTCACTATTTTTTTTTTGAAATGGCAATTTATTTTTGCTATGCTTTATTATTATTACCACCTGGCTGAAAACAAAACAATATATCTTTTAAAATCTATGTGTTAATATCTTCTAACAAAATAAAACCTTGAGCCAGAAATATTTCTTAGCATTTTATTAAAATAGTTTTCCTTACATCTATATTACTGTGAAAAATAATTTAATGTGTTTATAAACATTAAAGTCTCAATTCTCAGGAAGCTAGAGACTTGGGGTTGCCTCAGAGCAGGTAGCACAGTTTAAAACTATATGCTTTGTTTCTCCTCATTTCTCTGCATCTTAAAGAAGCTGACAGGACTGGCAGTGTGGCTCAAATGATAGAGTACCTGCTTAGCAATTGCAAGGTCCTGAGTTCAAATTCTATTACTGCACCCCCCCAGAAAAGCTGACAGATTCAGCTTCTGAAAGTAAAGTTTTCCCTTTCTTCCACTTCTACACTTAAGCAAATAGTCATCCATATTTGACCTTATCATTAGTAAATATCCAAACACTGGCTTAAATTAATTACTTATTATGGAGACTTCCCTAAGTACCCTTTTAAAATTAATTGAGTCTCATTTGTGTTTTCTTTATGGTTGCATGGGTAGCAACCAGAGCTTGTAATTAAATGGAAACATTGGTGCTTGCACTGTAAAGAGTTTGTCTCCTTGGACAGGAATGGAGATCAGAATCTCTAACTAGAACTTTAGTATTGATAAGAGGAAGCATACTTGCTTCCCATCTTTCTGGACTCATATTAATTTCTATTTAAGACAGTAATATGTGATATCTCATTTGTATACTGAAATATGGAGAAGCTCATCCCATCTTTACAAATACTGTTTTAGGGCTTTGTGCTTAATTGTATCTGGAGAAGGGCATTAGGGGCTCTATCAAGCTATTTATGTTTAGTGGATTACATGATATGACCAAAGGATCCTCTTGTTATGAGCCTATGCCCTCATTATTATCACAAATGGATGCCTGTTTGGATACTATATTGCAAGGAATTCCATCAATGTAATCATGCATTCAGGAAACCCTGAAATAATATTTCCGGTTGAGACATTGAGGGTCATAAATAATATCAGACCTAGATTAAATGTTATTTTCTGTATGGAAAATAATCTATACTTTCAGGAGGTTCGTCCAGTCAGTCTACTTAACAGTAAATGCTCAGTTGCTCTCAGAGTAATAATGTCATACAGACTTCTCAGCATCGGTGTCAGTTAGACAGAAGCTTATATTCAGGGATGGCACTAGCTGGATCACTCTTGCTAAGTAAGTGGTCCTCTATGCTGTTAAGTTTCCATCTCTGCCACAGTAAATTTAATATGTGTGTCCGTAATGAAAGTATTAGATTGTCCACTCAACAGTGTTTTATTGCTTTTAGTTTTCATTTTCTCTATTATTTAGTAGATCTTCCGTGATGGATATTTTCTAGTGAGTGGTAATATGATTCAAATATATTCAAACTTTGTGCCTATTCATATAAATTTATTTATATAATCTCTACCTAAATTTCCTTATCTTTAATTTTCTTAATGTTTAACCTTCCTGTTCTCCAGACCACTGCTGCCAGTCCTTGAGCTCACACAAACAAATAAATTCTAATTTAGAGCCACTTCTCCCACATAAGTGGGTGGAAAGCACATTTCCTAATGTTATATCCACTGGGAAAATTATCCCTCATCTCTTCTTTCAAAGCTATCACGGAGTATCCTGTGATCCAGACACCATCTATTTTTGGTTTGCATGCAGTTAGTGAGCTCACCCAGTATAAATTAAACATAGGCTATGCCTTTCCTTTAGAAGGCTGGAATCATGGATCAAGTGGTAGGGCCCTTGACTAGCAAGTGTAAAGCCTTGAGTTCAAACCCCCAGTACCACCAAAAAAAAAAAAAAAAAGGCTGTATGAAGTGCTATCTCTATGCAAGAACTGAGGGAGAAAAACCGGTATAACTTTACCAATTTCTTAAATGTCTGGCTCAACTGGTAAAATACTTTACACATGGTCTCTGGATTACCTTGAGCTTGGTCAGATATGCCATTCTAATTTTCTGTCCAAATTTTTATATTTTAATATTTTTAATTTTAAATTCTTTCTGAGCCAACTTAAATTTACATTTCATTGAATACAAAGAAATTCCATTCATAATGAATGGTCCAAATTCATGATCATTTGCTAACTCATTGCCAAATGTTCAATGAGTAATTCTCTGATCAAATGGTGAGGGCTTGCTCCTGAACTCCAGGGCCTGTGCTCTTGCTATCCTACTTTGGCTTGCCAAGGACTCCATTTGGCACCAATTTCCATGCTTCATACTTCTGGTTCTTGCAGTCAAAGTGCCAAGGCATAGGATACTTGGGCTGGCATAACACCCTTTCCATTCTTTCTCTCTCTCTGACAGTACAGTGGTTTGAAATCAGGGCCTTGTGCTTATAGCACTTGAGCCACACCTCCAGCTCTTTTTGCTTTTAGGTTATTTTATTTTCTGGACAGGGTCTCACTTTCTTTCCCAGCTAACTTGGGATTGTGATCTTCTTTGCTATGCCTCCCGTATAACTTGGATTACAGGCATGTATCACCATGTCCAGCTTATTTGTTTGAGGAGGGGTCTCAGTAACCTTTGAAAGGTTGTTCTTGGATCATGATCCTCTCAATCTCTACCTCCTGAATAGCTGGGACTGCAGGCATGAACTACTGTGCCCAGCCATTTTTTTCTCTTCTTCTGTTTCCTGAATAATTGGTAATTTTAGGTATTTTTCATGTACTTGCTGGCCACTAGTGTGACTTCTTTTGAGAAATGTCCATATCACTTACCCATTTGGAATAAGATGATTTTGGTGATGATGATTGCGATGAATGTTGCTGCTGAGTTCTTTTATTTTCTTATAGATCCTGGACATTACCTCCTTGTTTAATGAATAATAAGCAAATATTATATTTGATTATGCATGTTTTCTCTTTGTTGATTTTTTCCTGTGCAGAAGTTTATTTTTTATATGATATCATTTGCTTATTTTTTGCCTTTGTGTCTCATACAAAATATATTTGACTCTTTTGATGTCATAAAATGTTCCCTATGTTTTCTCCTAGAATTTTTATATTTTCAGATCCTACATTTAAGTTGTTTATCCATGGTGAAATGATTTTAGAGTTTACTATTGTTTTTATTCATATGTACATCCAGTTTTCCCAGCAGTATCTATTAAATATAATCTCCATTTTCCAATGTATGTTTTTTGGTGCCTTTGTCAAAAATCAGTTGAATGTTTGTATGTGGAAAAAATTTTGGGTGATCTATTCCATTCAGTTTGTCTGTGGGCCAGTTTGTATGTTAGCATCACACTATTTTGTTTACTATAGCTTTTAATGCATTTTGAAATCAGGTGTATTGATGCATCAAGGTTTGTTTTTACTCATGATTTCTTTGACTATTCTAGGTCTTTTGTGGTTCTGCATACATGTTAGTGTTGTCATTTTATTTTTCTGAAGAATTTCATTGGTATTTTGATAGCAATTGGAATAAATTTGTAGATTGCATTGTTTTGTGGACATTTAAATAGTTGTATTTCTTCTAATCCCTGAACATGGGATATCTTTCCATTTCTCTATAACCTCTTCAATTTCTTTCATCAGTGTTTTACTGCATTCACTGTAGGGATCTTTCACTTCTTTGGTAAAGCTTATTCCTAGGTATATATGTTATACCTATTATGTATATATTGCTTTCTTGATTTATTTTTCAGCAACTTATTTATTATTATATATAAATTTTACTGTGCATGTTGATTTTGTAACCTGAAATTTTATTGAATTTTTATAGTCTATGTTTTCTATATGTAAAATATCACCTGAAAACACAGATAATTTGACTTCCTCTCTTTTAATTTGGAAGCTTTTCATTTCTTTCTTTTTCCTTCTTGCTTTTCCTATGATTAACAAAATGTACCTCTTGATTATCATGCTTGATCAACATGATACCAGACACCCTAAATACCACTGAACTATTTCAAGAAAGTGTTTGAAAGATGTGGCATTGCCCTAATACATAACCACAAATGTGTATTCTGTCCATTTCACAGAAGTGTGAAATATATCTGATCTATTTTCTGACATTGTAATAGAAAAACTCAGTATCAACTCAGATCTAATGTTCAAGAGTCCTTAAAACATCTGACAAATCCCTTTTTTGCATACATATGCACTCACAGAGTTAGCTATTTACAGTAAAAGAAAAGGGAATGATGCTGTTTATATTTGCTGTGACATCATACTGTTCTTCACAGGGAGTCAGCTATCTTTTCAATCAATTAGGAAAAATGGCTCAGATCTCGAAAATGTCCAAGGAAACATGACTTTGATTGAGACTATTGCTGTAATTTCAATTCACCCACTTTTGCATTTAAAATATTTGCTACCCACTTGTTTTTTCTCTTAAGATCAAAGTTTTTATTAATAATCATCCCCAAATACTCTGTAGGTTAAACCTTCTTTCCTTGCATTCCAACATTGTTGGTCAATATGATAATTGTGATTTCTCAGAATTTTGTAATTTGTGCACTGCTACCTAATGTCAATTGTTTCAGAACCCATATTAATAAGCAAAGTTCTTTAACAATTTCTTCTCCAACCAGCAGGAAACTTCTGAATATCTTAGTGATGCTAGAGACCATCATATTCACACATTTGTATTAGATCTATGACTGGAGACTGTTGTGGACTTTCCCAGGAGGCAAATCTTTCAACTGGTAGGATTTCTTATAATATATCTACTTTTTGCCTCACTGATTATTTTAACACTTAATTGTCCATGAAATTTCAATTATTTCAACTTTATCAACATGGGCCATTATTTCTTCTCAATCTGCTAGAAATCAATCTAGAATCAAGTTTTCATCATTCCCTATGTTTTATGCCAGTCCATCAAACCCTGTATCTTCAGGAAATGACCGAAATTTAATAAAATATTACTTAATTTTGCATTCAAAGTCCTCCAACCCTAGTAGTATGACACTGTTATAAAATTATGTTTAAGCCTAAGAATGTCTTTATATTTGAGCCTCTACATAGATACCTGCAACCTAGTTTGCTACACAAACTTACCGAACATCTAATTTAGATGTTCTGAGTCATTCACAGAAGCTGAGCTTCAGTTCATCACAGATTTGAAAAGACATAGTTTCAAGCATAAAATTGTGCATGTCATTTCTATTTTCTGTCTATAAATGTCATTTGACCATATTGTAGCCCCCACATTCTCAGAATTTTTCTGATTTGGAGGGTTGCCCAACTGATTCTAGAATTTTAAATAAAAGTCAATTAAAATTCTTTAAAATAAATTTCTTATAATTTGTCTTTTGACATGGTCTTTCTCCTGCTGATTCATGCTGACTAATTATTGCTGCGCCTTTATTAACTAGTCCTTTTTTCTCTTATAAGGCATGTGTATATGACTTGAAAGGTTTGGTCTGTTTCATGTTGGGTTTTGTTGTGACCAACTCCTAGTTATTATCATAGAATCCAAGAGAAGAGATGAAGCAAATACTCAGCAAACCCCTCTTACTTTTATAGATAGCTTCTGGGAAAAGAATTCACTCTTTGCATAAGAATAAGATATATAGTTAAGTATATTGTGTATATTGTCTTCAGGAATAATTTCTGTATTAGTAATAACAGGCCTCCCTCACTGTGAATAAATTCAGATAAACTTATTTTACTAACTGCAAATAATTCTACCATAATTATTGTGTTTTTGGATAAATCCAAATTACTGTTTTATCTCTGTGCATTTTTTTAATATGAATTTATGTCATAATTATGTTAGTGAGGTTATGTTGACAATTCTTTGCTTTGCTTGCTCATTTAACATTCAAATTAATAGAATAGGTATTTAATAACCTTAAATAAATTCCCAGCAGAGTGAATACTACAATGGTAAATAGTTCAGCTTCATAAAAACAGACTTAATACTCTTAAGGATGGTCCATAGTTGAAATCTTTTTTTGAAAAACTGAATCTGTTATTTATTTTTCCAGCTTAATTAAGGTATAAACAATCAAAATTGTATATAATATACAATGTGCTTTTTTGATATATGTATACATTGTGACATGAATACTACGCATGACAATTAATCTACCCATCATCTCACATGGTTTATAGATAGATAGATAGAGATGTACAAATAAAATTAGTATGTATGTATTTGTGTGTGTGGTAAGAATATTTAGGATACACTCTCAATAAATTCAAATGTAAAATATAGTCTTCTTAACTATAATCACCATATTGTACATTAGATCCACATAAATTATTAATCTTACAACTGAAAATTTGAATCGTTTAACAAGCATGTTACTAATTTTCCCTTTACTCAGTCCCTACAGCTGTCCACATCTGTGAATGCAACATCTTCAGATTCTGTATAAGTGATGGCATGTAGGATTTGTTTTTCCCTGCCTGAGTTGTTACACTTAACATAATGCATTCAGTGCTTATTCATGTTTTTGCAAATGGCAGGATTTCCTTATTTTATGGCTATAAAGTTTTCCATGCATTTATACATGCCACCATTTTATTGAATTATTTGCAGTGAATAATCCTATACCATAAATCAACCAGAAAGAGGAACTTATAGAGTGCTGAGAAAGATGCAGTTTCTCTCTCAACTCCAGTTGCCACTGTCCATATATCAAATGTTTTAAAAATTTGTTCCATAAAAACCTGTTTTAAAATAACTATGATGCTTACATAAATGAAATTCAGCAGGTCAAAAATATGAGTTCTATTTTGATTTTAAGATAATGAAGAGTGATTTATGAGGAAAGCATAAGTATCTTTAAAGTGTGAGGCAGGCTGTTGGATAAAGCCAACCACCTAAGTAGGGAAGTACGGTTCGAGTTGTGGTAAGGGCCAAGTACCCAAAAATGTGACTTTTAGAAAAGAAAAAAACAAAATAAATAGAAATTTAAATATTATAGAGAAAAAAACTATCTTATTCCCCTGTATGATTCAGTGTTCTCAAGTGTATTCATTCACTAGAGTGAAATTTGAATATCTCGCTATTGCCTTTGGATATTTTGTCTGAAGTAAGAACTCCTTGTAGAGTCCATTTAGGTACATATTTGGGACACTGAATTATAGTTTGGTTGCCTCAGAGAGACCAAAGTGACTTAGCCATGTTCAATTTCACCAAGTTGATAACTCTGCCCCTCCACATTAGTAATCTTGAGTTATAGTTGACTCTGTTAGGTATTATGCCATTCCACGTTTCACTCTGTTTGTGCAAAACCGAGGTTTAGTTTAATGCTTTCTGACCTTCTATGCAGGCTGGGTAGGTCAATAGAAATAATAAGCATTGAATAGGATCCAGCTTTAACTTGTAGTGAAATTTTGGTGCACATGTTCCCTGACTGCTTCTTCTGAAGTCACTTACTCTAGAAATAAGAATCAACTGAAAGAATCATAAAATTAAGGGAAACCCATAAAAGTAGAAATAGTACTAATGCAATATTCTTTCTTTTTTGATACCTATTTCTTAAAATATAGAATCAAATATCATAAGACTTTCATGATTGATCTAAATGTAGAACATTGAAAAATGGCAACTAGGTTTTTGTGTTTGGAAAATCTAAAACAATAGGCAGACAACTTTAGATGTGAATATCCATATAGAAAATAATAAAATCTATAAATTTGATAACCTACTCTATACTCAGATATGAATTTCTAGGAAATTTCACTTATAGTTTATGCAAAATATTCTTAAATGCAATGATACACTTGAGTTGTGTTCAAGACTAAAAGATTTTTGTATCTTACATGTTTCTTTGTTACAGAAAATCTCTTCTTATGAAGAGACCAAATAATGATTTTATTCATAAATGTTCTAATATCTGTCAAAAAATTTCATAGAAACTTAGCCTCATATGCTAAGGTATACTATAAATGAATCTAAGATATCTATATAAATTTATAAGTTATAAGTTAATATTTTGTAGGTTTGGAATATTCATTAACTTTTGCTCTGAAGAGCAGGGAACATGCATCCTTGGTTGTACCATTGTCTATTTTACTTTATGAGTAAAAGTGTATTCTCCCCCATTATCAAGTTCATTGTGAAAAAGGGAATGTATTACTTAGGTCATCTTGAATAATTTCTTAGACAGTTTCCAATATTATACCAAACTGTCATAGACTGGGTGACTAAAGGAACATTCATTTATTTTTCATAGTTCTGGAGGCTGGAAAGTGCAAGATCAAGGTAATGATGGACCTGTGTCTGGTGAGGGCCTGCCTCCTGGTTTGTAGATGACCATCTTCTCCTTGATTCTTCACTGTGGGTGGAGCAGAGAAAGAAGTTCTCATGTCCCTTCTTATATGACACTGATCCCACTCAGGAGGACTCCACCCTTACTGCCTTGTTATTCCCTAAGGCCTATCTCCTGATACCATCATACTTGGTATGATGGATCATACTGAATCCATACTTACTAGTATTTTCAGATGTTCTCTAAAACAGTGAATCTTTTTCTATTTTCAAGTGTATTGCATATGTGTCTTAATAATGTAGTCATAAAAAATATGTCCCATATTCAGCTTTTTTTCTTTTTTCTTGTTATGCTGGAGATTGAATCTGGTGTCTTGCACATGCTAGGCAAGCACACTAGTGTGGAGTTACATCTCCAGGTCTTGTGTTGTGAGACCAGCTCTCCCTGCATACCTTAGGCCAGTCATGCATTTGCTATACTCTTGCCTCTCCTTTCAGAATACTGGAATTACAAGTCTATGCCACCAGGCTCATCACATGCACTTTGTTTTTAATATTTGTGGATTCTTTAATTATTTTCATTTTCTCTTCCTAGTATTCAGCATCTTTTACATAAGCTTCAATAAGTGCATCTTTAAGATAACACAAGCAAAGAGTTACATACTTCGCAGCTGTTGTCTCAACAGTACCATTTCCCTTTTCACTGACCTTAAATATGCCAATATCTTGTGACATCATGGCTATAAAGTACTATAAAATACTACCTTTCCTGTATGTAAAGTGTTTTTCTACAGAAATTACTGACTATTAATTGTGACTAAAAAGACACAATGGAGAGTACCCACAACAGATGGCCCTATCATTCTTTGTCTTGCCTAGGCAAAAGAGTGATAGGTAACTTGCCAAGTAGGGATAAAGAGAATTGTTTGGGAAATGCCTTGCTGAGATACAGGGACAGAGATTAGGGAAGGAGGGAAGGGGGCAGACAGAAACAGAAAAATGGAGAAAGAGACAGGGAAAACACTACAGGGAGAGCATGACAGATACAGCAAAACAATATGAAGAGGCAAACAGTGAGTAGAATAGTTTTCAAAGAAAGGAGGAGGAGAATCAATTTCCACTCTTTTTGTATAATTAAAATAAAATAGAACATAACATTTCTACACAATTCACAAACACAAAAAGTTAAGCCATTAAAAAAGGCTCATCACCAGAATAAATCCCAAAGTTCACACAGTGCAGAAATATTTGCTTTTTGTCAGAAAGAGTGAAGCCTCTTCCCAATAAATTTAGCTTCAGGGACACTACTTAGGAAAATAGCAACAGGTTTTCATCAGAAACCATGCCTGCCAGAAGACAACAAAAGTAAAAAATGTAAGTGCTAATTAACAATAAAATCAAACCATAGTCTTATTTTACTGAACACATTTTTTTGGAAGTAAAATAAAGACATTTTCAGATATTAAATAGGTTTTGAAATTACTATTACCAGCAGAATTACCTCAAAAGATGATAGATTTTTGTTTTCAGGTAAAAAAGTTACAGCAGATGGAAAATAGGGTAAAAATAAATGGATTTTTGAACATAGTTTTTGAGAGAACCTGTACTGGTGTTTTGAATTCAGGGCCTTGATAGACAGGTATTCTACAGTTGAGCAAAGTCCCCAACCTTTTTTACTTTGGTCTTGTTTATGCTTGGACTGGCCTGGACCACATCCTCCTATTTGTGCTTTCTGGTTAGCTGGGATAACAGGCTGGACACCACTAAGGCCAACTATTATTCATTGAGATGGTTCTTCCAAACTCTTTGCCCAGGCTGACTTTGAACCACAATCCTCTAGACCTCTTCCTCCTCAGTAGTTGGGATTACAGGCTTGAGCCACTGAACATGGCCCCAGTACACTTCTAACTCTTCTATATTCCTTGAGTTTGAACCTATCCTTATTCTTCCCTTGGTAGGTCTTGGACTGTGCCTATGACTCAATGTCTGCTGACCTTTACAAATAGCAACTTTCATTCTCTCAGCTGTCTGTCCTGGAAGTGAAGGACATTCTTGCAGTTAAGGCAGATACAAAGTAATGCTCATTACTTTGAGCATTTTTCTTTTTTCCTAGATAATGGTCCAGTAATCATTCACTACCATATTAACTGTCTGATATAAACTACTAGATTTTAATGTATTTTTCATGCAGAGTACACAAGACTTTCAGGGCAGTGAAATAATTCTGCATGTTACTACAATATTTGTACATGCTATTGTACATTTGTCAAAACTTGTATAATATGCACAACCAAAAATGAACTTTTATGCAAATTATAGACTTTGGGTGATAATGATGTCAGTGTAGTTTCAGTGAGTGTAAATAATATTCTCCTTGTGCCATGGGATATTGAAGATGAAGGTGCATGTGTGGGGACAGGTTGTATATGTCAGAACTCTCAGTGCTCTGTCTTAATTTTCCTGTGAATCTAAAACCACACTAAAAATAATCTTTTCCAATTCCAGATTTTCAAGTAAAGATAGTGGATAAAAGGACCTAATTTTCTATCACTGGAAATTGTTTTTCAAATTTTTACTGATCACAAAATGCCCCAATAGATTTTAGATTTATAATGTCAAAGGAAAAGGCAATTAAAACACATAACCGTGTTTTGCTCTTTAGGGCTTCTTAATTTCTTGGTCTCAATCCCTACTAATACTTTTTTCAACGGCTTAACTTTCAGTGCACCATTGTAGCATTTTTTTTTTTGGTGATTATAAAAATATTCCTCAATGGAGAATCAATCATGGTTATATTTCCTTTAATTTTTTGCTATTTTCTTTTTCTAGAGCTAGTATTTTTATTACATGTCTTCTCTCCCAACGTTGAAGTCTCTCTCGGATTAATTTGTCATAAGCCTCTAACATGGCCTTTCTTTCTTTCCTGACTCACTAGAGTTGTTACCCAGGGAATTTTCTTCATCACTCTTGTTATTAGAAGATTAATCTCAGTCCCACAGCTTGTTTTTTTTTTAAATTTTATCCCTTATTTTGACCAAAGCACAGCCACTTCAACATTTAAAAAGTGTAGAGGTTGTAAATTTTTTATATAGGATATCTCAAAATGCCTTTAAGAATAAAGGAAAGAAGTGAACAAAACAACTAATACCTAATTGAGATACTGGATTGCAAAGTTGGGACTTTATTTCTCTGAGGGTTTTTGAAGGCAGTGTACTTACTGTCCCCTCTCACCTAACTATTCTGCTGAGAGTTCCACTCCAAATTCTGTTCACTGCCTTTTTGAATATTTCCTTCTCTTTCTGGAATTGTTTTCTTTTATTGTGAAATTTCATAATTCAATTTGACTTAAAAATACATTGATAGGATGTTCAGAAGTCAAATTCATTTGTATTAACCTATTCTAATTATATAAAGAGTATCATTATGATATTTCATATGTTCATATAATATACTTTGATCATTTTCACCATCTCTATTTATGACCCTCTGTTCTGCCCCTCTCCTCACCCTTTTCTCCTTCCATACACCTTAATACTATCCATGTCACTTTCATGTCTTTTTTCTAAATTTTAGATATGAGAGAAAACAGGTCATTGTGATTATGATTATGCTTTATTTTGCTTAACATGATTTTCTACAGCTCCATCCGTTTTCCTGTAAAGAGCATAATTTCATTCCTCTTTGTGTATGACAACAACATTGTGTATATTTACCACATTTTCTTAACCTAGTCAGTGATCTTTTTCCACATGGATGCCTATATTCATACTTAAGGAAAATTTTGTGATAATAATTATTGGATTTAATCACTTTCCCAGGTTCTCTATTTTCAGTGCCACAAATTCCAGTTAGTTGAATATGGGAACCACTATAAATTCTATACTTTTTAGTTGTTCATCTCTGTATTTTTAAATTCATATTCTCATATAATAAAAGTTTCATTATTTAGGTATCAAAATACTTTTATCTGTCATATATTTATAACAGGAATAATTTTATTTTTCTCTTATTTGTCATTACGAATTTTGTTGTTTCATGATCAAATTACCTGTCAGATTATGTCATTCACAATTTTAAACTGGTTCTTATAATTCTTATATTGCTGCTTCTTTTCCTTCTTCTCTTTTGTTCTCCTCTCTTCTCCACCTTTCCCCTCCATTTCCCTTCTCCTCTCTCTCTCTCTCTCTTCTCCCTTCCTCTTCCTTTCTCACTCTGTGTCATCTTTTTTAATTAAATGCTTGGCTCAAATGGTTGTTTCAATCATATTGAAAATGGAAACATTATGACTGAATGAATGTCTGTATTGTGGGACTTGTTAATTGGTAAATTATGCCATGGAATATGCAGATGAGAATCTACTTATTTTACTTAAATATGGACAAATGTAAGCATATGAATGTTGTCTTTGCTTAGTTTCTCCAGAAAAGAAATTTCTTCCATGGTTAGATTTGTGTGTGTGTGTGTGTGTGTGTGTGTGTGTGTGTTAGCAAAAGGGTCAGGGTGGATAAGGGGAAAGATGATGTGGGATTTTGGAGAATATTCTTAATCTTTACAGATTTTCAGCAAGGGGTGGTTGCCATAAATTTAATACGTTGACTTTTGATTCATATGTCCAATTTCTCTTAAACATATTTCCTGTATTCATGATTTTTTGGCTATGGATGATTTATAGTTTGGTAAATTTTGTCAGTGAAAACAGGAGTAGTGGATAGTTGCATTGCAACAGTTAATACAGGAGAAAATATTGGGGTCCTCCTTGCCTAGACTTTCAGTTAATTTCTTATAAATTCCCCATACTTCTTTTTCAAGGGCACTTGTTACCTCTAATTCCCGAGTCTAACAGCTTACAGCCTATTTAAGAAACTTGCTTTTTCCTCTTATAAGCTTTTGATAATAAGTTTCTCAACTATAACTGCATCTGCAGATATTTTCAACTTTCCCAAAACTTGTTAATATCTGTCTGCTTGTATTGAATGTTAGGTTAAGAATAGCTTATTGCTTTAGTCTCATTTATTGTTTATAAAGAAAGGAAAGAGAGGCTATCTTTTCTCCATCGTATATTTTTGGCACCTTTGTCAAAAATAAGGTGGGTATAGTTGTGTGGATTCATATCTGTATCTTCTATTCTGTTCCACTGGTCTTCATGTCTGTTTTCATGCCAGTACCATGCTGTTTTTATTGTTATTGCTTTGTAATACAGTTTGAAGTTGGGAATTGTGATACCTCCAGCATTGCTTTTTTTGCTGAGTATTGCCTTGGCTATTTGTGGTCTCTTGTGTTTCCAAATGAACTTTAGAGTAGATTTTTCAATCTCTGTGATGAAAGTCATTGGGATTTTGTTGTTAATTGCATTAAACATGTAGATTGCTGTCAGTAGTATAGCCATTTTGACTATGTTGATTCTACTGATCCATGAGCACAGGAGATCTTTCCATCTTCTGTAATCTTCCTCAATCTCTTTCTTCAGGAGTTCATAATTCTCCTTGTAGAGTTCATTCACATCTTTTGTTAAATTTACTCCTAGGTGTTTGATTTTTGGGGAGGGTATTGTGAATGGAATTGTTTCCACATATTCCTTCTCAGTTTGTTCGTTGTTGGTGTATAGAAAAGCTAGTGATTTTTGTAAGTTGATTTTGTATCCTGCCACCTTACTGTAGCTGTTTATAGTGTCTAAGAGTTTTTGGGTGGAGTTTTTTGTGTCTTTAAGGTATAGAATCATATAGTCTGCAAATAAGGATATTTTGACAGTTTCTTTACCTGTTTATATTCCTTTTATTTCTTCTTCTTAGCTAAGTGCTCTGGCTAGAAATTCCAGTACTATGCTGAATAGCAGTAGGGATAGTGGGTACCCTTGGCTCATTCCTGATTTTAGAGGGAATGGTTTCAGTTTTTCACCGTTAAGGATGGTGTTGGCTGTAGGTTTGTCATATATAGCCTTTACAGTGTTGAGGTATATTCCTTCTATTCCTAGTTTTCCTAGAGCTTTTATCAGGAAGTGGTGTTGGATCTTTCAAAGGCTTTTTCTGCATCTATTGAGATGATCAAGTGGGTTTTGTCTTTGCTTCTATTCATGTGCCATTTTACATTTATAGATTTGTGTATGTTGAACCATCCCTGCATCCCTGGGATGAAGCCAACTTGGTCATGGTGTATGAACTTTCTGATGTGTTGTTGGATTCGGTTTGCCATTATTTTATTAAGGATTTTTGCATCAATATTCATTAGGGAAATTGGCCTGTAGTTCTCCTTTTTGGAGGTGTCTTTGTCTGGTTTTGGGATGAGAGTAATATTGGCTTCATAGAATGAGTTAGGCAGTGTTCCTTCCCTTTCTATTTCGTGGAACAGTTTAAGGAGAGTTGGTGTTAGTTCTTTTTGTCAAGTGTGTTGATACCGCTTTCTAATACCATTCTCTTATCATTGTGGTTCTTATTTTTGTTCATTTAAATAGATTCTGAAAAATTCATGCTTTCCAATTTAAAGAATAAGTCACTTTGAATCTGAAGTGTACATTCCAAAATCTAAGACCATCTGTGAAGTCATTTTGTAGCAGCAGGAATAGACATTTTGAATTCATGATTTTGCTACCAATAAGGCTGAGCAACTCATGACCATTTTTGTTACTAGGTTTGTCTGGCCTGATAGATGGGTTGTAAGAATAATTTCTAATATATAACTTATTTTGTAATAGTGGTACCACATGAGGATTTGTTATGTGATTATTTTTATTTTATTAATATTTATTTGAAAAGAGTCTGTAATCCTTCAGAATATTATTCCTGCATAAGTGAGTGTATGAATTTGAAAATGTCAATACTTTATTGAAGATTAAATATAAACAGAGTATAAAATTGCATTTCAGATGTACCTTTTCTACTGCTTGGTAATTACTGCTTCCTTTTCTAATATGCTCTTGTCAGGTGACCAATATTTTACATTTTTTCCATGTGTCAGGCATTGAATTTATTCCCAGTACCACATTCAATTAAAAACAAATATCGTACAACCATCAAAAAAAAAAAGAGAAATGAAAGAGACATTTTTTTTTTAAATTTCATATTTCACCAGAAGTCAAAGGCCTGGTCATTAAGGAATTTTTCTTTCTTTGCTGATCTTTACTGGATTTAACTTGTAGCTTTGGTACACATCTGAGTGCTAATTATTTATTTTTTTCTTTATTCATTTATTCATATGTGCACACATTGTCTGGGCCATTTCCTCCCCCTGCCCTGCCCCCTCCCCCTCGCTTCCAGACAGAACCTGTTCTGCCCCTTTCTCCAATTTTGTTGAAGAGAAGACATAAGCAATAATAAGAAAGACATAATATTTTTGCTAGTTGAGATAAGTATAGCTATATGGAGAGATTCCTAGCATTGCTTCTATGTACAAGTGTATTACAACCCTAGTTAATTAATCTCTACCTGACCTCTTCACTACTTCCCAATCACCTTTCCATATTGACCTCTATCATTTTAAGGTTACTATATTAGCTCCTCTGCAGTGGGGACACCAAACACTTTCATGTTTTGGGTTTCCTACCTATCCACATTCTTCCTGTATGTGCTCTCCCCTTAGCATGTGACCCACGTCCAACAACACTACTGCATTTGCCCTAGATCTTAAGTCTGCATGTGAGGGAGAACATACGATTTTTGGTGTTTTGAGCCTGGCTAACCTCACTCAAGATGATGTTCGTTCGTCAGTTCCATCTATTTATTTGCAAATGACAAGATTTCATTCTTCTTCACAGCTGAGTAAAATTCCATTGGGTATAAAGACCACATTTTCTTAATCCATTTTGATGGGAATTGCATTAAGCATGTAGATTGCTTTTGGTAGTATACCCATTTTTACTATGTTGATTCTACCAATCCATGAGCATGGGAGAGATTTCCACCTTCTGTAGTCTTCCTCAGTCTCTTTCTTCAGGGGTTTGTAGTTCTCCTTGTAGAGGTCATTCATATCCTTTGTTAATTTTATTCCTGGGTATTTGATCTTTTTTTGAGGCTATTGTTTTTTTTTGGTTTTGTTTTTTTGTTTTATTTTGTTTTTTGCCAGTACTGGGATTTGAACTTAGGGACACATACTTGCTAGGCAGTTGCTCTACCACTTGAGCCACTCCACCAGTTTTTTGAGGCTATTGTAAATGGAATTGTTTCCATATATTCTTTCTCAATTTTTTTTGGTGTGTAGAAAAGCTAATGATTTTTGTAAGTTCATTTTGTATCCTGCCACCTTGCTGTAGCTGTTTATCATGTCTAGGAGTTTTGGGGTAGAGTTTTTTGGGTCTTTAAGATATAGGATCATGTCTTCTGTAAATAGGGATATTTTGACAGTTTCTTTACCTATTTGAATTCCTTTTATTTCTTCTTGCCTAATTGATTTGGTTAGGAATTCCAAGGACTATGTTGAATAGGAGTAGGGATAGTGGGCACTCTTGTCTTGTTCCTGATTTTAGGGGAATTGTTTTCGGCTTTTCTCCATTAAGTATGATGTTGGCTATAGGTTTGTCATATTATAGCCTTTATAATGTTGAGGTACATTCCTTCTATTCCTAGTTTTCTTAGAGTTTTTATTATGAAGTGGTGTTGGATCATATTTGTAAACATAACAAGACACCTTAAATCAATGTGATTTTTAGTTGTTATTCCCTTCTCAGTAATATACCAGCAGAACAATTTAGTAAGACAAAAAATAAATAATCTGTTCATGAGCCAAATTGAAATACTTATATGAATCATATTCAACCTATGCTTCAAGAAATAAATTCATTGGAATATGATTGGATGAATATAAATATTTAAGGGAGAAAATGTCTCTATGTAATACAATATAATGTTTAAATATAAATGAGAGAGGACTATAAGGAAAAGTCATAGCACAGAGAAAAAGAACTCATGTTAGGACAATACATTAAAATACTGAAAGATTTTTCCTGGAAATATCCTGGCAATACCATTTTCTTCTGCACGGAAAAGGCCATAGGTCCATAGGTGAGCCAAGAGTTTTCTAAAAACCTGAGGTAATATTTTATACCTTTGATAAAACTTTGCTATGTTTAAACTTTTATAAAATGCAGAGTGAAATGATTTTCTTTTATAAAACTATTAGCTGATAAAATTTCTAAAATGATGGATGGTTTATTACTTCTCAATCAGGAGGTAGAGTTTTCTTCATAATAAAAGTTACATTGAGTAAAAATTCTATTTCATTTCATTTCGCTATGGCACTTTTCCTAAAGCAAACTTCATTTGTTACATGTCAAAAATCACTGTAACTGTGTGATATTAGGAGTGTGGCACCTTTGTGAATGATTCATTGTTTAGTGTATTAACTTTTGTAAAAGAAAATTAGAGCTATAATTCTTCTATATCTAACTCAAAACTTATTGTTGTGTAAGGAAAATTGAGTCTTTTCTGTATTTTTTATATATTAAATAATTGAATATTTATCAATCAAATCAAATAAGTCTGAAATGGCAAAAATAAGTGCTTCAAAAGTAATTCCTAGTTTTCTTTGCCCCCATATATAATAAGGACTCCATTTGTCATTAAAAGAAGATTTTACATTTAAATGTTAATAGTTATTTTGTGTAATTATTGATTCACAAATCAGTAATTTGAAAGGCATAATTTTATTTTTAAATTGTTTTTGGAAACATATGATTTTTTTTTCATTTATTCACATGTGCATACATTGTTTGGGCCATTTCTCCCCCCTGCCCCTATCCCTTCCCTTGCTTCCAGGCAGAACCTGTTCTCCCCTTATCTCTAATTGTTTGCATTAAGATATTTAAATACATGCTGATTTAATATATTTGTTAAAATATATTTTGATATCTATGAGAAATTAAAAATTATGTATAATCTGTAATGTATTTAGTGCTTTATGCTTTCTTTCATCAATTTTATCTACATATATGCAAGGAACACTGACTTTTGCTAATTCCTTTTCAGAGGAGAAGACGCTATATTTTCCAATTGTCTTTTCTAGGACAGCTTTGGGCTGCTTTTCTAAGAATTCTAATAAATAATTGAGACAATGGTAAAGAAAGGACAATTCTTATTTTATTTTGGACAAAATTTTAAAAAAACCTGAAGTTGAAAACTTTTCTTTATAATTTTTTTTCTGTTTTTATTAGCATAGTAAGATTAGCTTATCCACTGAAAGTTAACAATTTTGATGCATGATATCCCTAAGACATGTTCTCAGTCAAACCTATCCTGAAATAATTCACAAGCAAAAAGAATCAGGGTTATTTCTCACACTAATGACTTTTAATATTGTCATATACATTTTTAATGTAGGCATATAAGTGTTTTATAAAAGAACTGCTAATAAGTTGTGCTTGCTTGTAGTTGTGGGAGGACAATATCTTGGAATGTAATAGTAGGTTGTTTTTTATTATTTGTTTATTCACATGTGCATACATTGTTTGGGTCATTTCTCTCTTCTGCCCCTGCCCCCACCTTTCCCCCTCCCTCATCCCTTTCAGGCAGAACCTGTTCTGCACTTTTCTCCAATTCTGTTGAAGAGTAGAAACAAGCAGTAATACAAAAGGCATAGCATGCTAGTTGATATAAGGACAGCTATACAGAGAGATTCCTAGCATTGCTTTCATGTACAAATGTGTTAAAATCCAGGTTGATTCATCTCTAACTGATCTTTATACTGGTTCCTGATTCCTTTCTCATGTTGACTTCTGTTGTTTTAAGGTTTCTGTATTAATTCCTCTGGAGTGGGGACATCAAATGCTTTCATGTTTTGGGTTTTCTATCCAACCTCATACCTCCCGTATGTGCTCTCCCCTTGTCATGTAACCCAAGTCTACAACATTGCTGTATTTGCCCCAGATCTAAAGACCACATATGAGGGAGAACAAATGATTAAAATTAACTATCTATATGCATACTTTCAGTAAACAACATATATATATGTATATATATATATATATATATATATATATAATTCTTTTAAAATTTTCCAAATAGGCTTATATTGTGCATTGATTAGATCACCCTCCACTGTCTCTCCCTTGCAAACCCCTCTTTGTACCACTTAAAACAATTACAAGAGATTTCTTTGTTTTGTTTCATATGAGAATATGAAGTCCATCAACTATATCCCCTCACCTTAATCTCCTACATTCACCCTTCCCACAAGTCAACCCCCCTTAATATACCTATTTTACGGTCCTGTCTTTTGTTAATATTTAAGTAAATGTTCAAAGAGGTTTCTCAAACAACTTGTATATTTTTACTCGCTAGCTTTCTATTTCCTCTGTGTTAAATTTGTTCTTAATTAGGAAGCATCTAGAGGGAGGTTATTGATTTTAATAAGAAAATAATTTTTATCTTTAAAATTTTATTCTTTCAATAATTCATTTAAAGCATTAAAAATTATTGATGTTTGAACATTTTTACCCAACTACAGTTAATATGAGAAGCTTCATGATGAAATACTTCAAGTTGAGATAGTAAGTAGTAGACTCAATTCTTAAAGCTGCTAAACTGCATGTGAGTGTTTATTCCCTCCTTGGGATTCACCACTGTTCATTTTGCGAACAATGGCTCATAAGACATCAGAGAAGAAGAACATGATAGGCATCTGGTCTCATGCATCTTAGTAATTGGTTGTTTGACTGTCATACTCCATTGAGAAAAGCATTGATTCTTACACCCTAGTTGATGAATAAGTAGAAAACTGAGTTTTATCTAAAGAAATTTCTCCATGAGTAAATGTTCCCTAAATAAGAATTTATTTTTCATTTTATTTCTCCTCATTAACACAGTCCTTTAGATTTTGTTTTAAATCACTACTTTTAACATTTTTATGTAGGTGAATATGTAGTTTTAAATTTCATACAGTCCTGCCTTTGCTGACTTTAATATCATCATATGTATTCTGAGCATGCCAGTTTCAAGAAAGCAGAGAGCAATTGAGTACTCACAGAAGTTAAAGCCCAAGATTTTAGGATTGATATTAACCTCAGATAACAGAACTATTTACTAGCAGATAAAGATCTGGGACAGATTGAGAGTTTATCCCTCTAATCTGAAAAAATGTACTTACCGCAAAATACCCTCTTATGTCAGTACCAATTCAGAAAGTGTCCAGCACTGCTGAAATAGCTAACTGGAAGGAAATTGCAGAGCAGGAAGTTTTTAATCTTATTTTTCTCTGTAAATTTAACCTATAGCTCTGTGTTATTGAATTATATTTTGTTTCTCAGTTTTTGGTTTTTAAATCATTGACAGTAACTCTAATTTCCTTTGAGTTTCATTATTCTCATGATAAAATTAGTACATAAACTTAAATGTTTTAGTTGGTATGGTAATATGCAATTCTGAAATCAAATATTTACTTTATATATTTGGTAGCAGTTGGCCAGATAAATGAAGGAATATGTATCAACTCAATTAAAATGTTATGAAAATACCCATATTTTAAAACTTATAAATATTAATTCATTGATAAAATATGTGAATATTTCTTTAATAAATATAACTTCTAGGTGTTTTCAGAATGCAATTATTAATTCTTCCTTTTTTGTTTTTTTGATTGAACTGGGATTTGAAATCAGGGCTTCATGCTTGCAAAGCAGGCCATTCTACTGCTTGGGGCACACCTCCAGTCAATTTTTTTCTGGTTACTTTGGAGATGCGGGGCTCACAAACTATTTGCAATGGTTGGACTCAAACTATGATCCTCCTAATCTCAGTCTTAGAAGTAGCTAGGATTATAGGCATGAGCCACAGACACTTGGCGATAAATTATTTTTTGATAGAGCAATTGAAGAAAGATTTTATAATTTTAGAGTATTTATAATTATATGAGTCTTATCTTTAAAATTTTCAGTAGCAGATAATTACTTTTCTCTGAATAGAAGATTAACATACTTTATGTCAATACTGACAGTTTTTAACAGTCATGTACTACATGAGAATGTATATTAAGACTAGAGCATAAATTCTAAATACAACTGAATGAAACACATCAAGTATTAAATATTTGCCATAAAAATGATTATTTTAACTTCAGTATTGACTATTTTATTAAAAGGGATGGATTACATTGATTTTATATATTGTAGTACATTTTTATTTGACACAAACATAAGACATAAAAGAACATTTAAGAATATATGTTTACTAATGCGTACATGTTCATGGAATATATTGAATGTACATGGGTTTGAGTAAAAGTAGAGGGCAGAGAGGGGATGGTACCAATTGGAGGGGGAGAAGTTACGGAAAGGGTGTGGGAGGATGAATACGGTGCAAATATTCTGTACAGGTGTATTTAAATGGAAAAATTACACCCATTGAAACTCTTCCAGGAGTGGGGAGAGTGGGATAATGGAACATGATGGAGGGCCTGAATTCAAGCGTGATATATTTGTTGTATTGTAAGGACTTTTGTAAATGCCACAATGTACCCCTAGTACAACAATAAAATAATATTAAAAGAATTAGTTACTTCACTTTTGCAGCAATTTCTTAAAAACGCAAAATAAGTATAGAAGATTAGAGCTTATAACTGATGACTACAATACAACATATATGATAAAAGAATTTAATCAATTTGTTAAAGATGTTTATTGGAGATGTTTCTGTACACACAGAAAACATTTAAATTCTAAAAACATGTTTATTGGGAAATACTACGACAGATGCTATTAATAGTGTCATTATAATATGATGAGTGATAGTTCATATAATCATTTGCAATTTGGAAAAGTTAGCTCCCAAACTAGTTCAAATCAGAGCTGATTCACTTACAAATAAGACAAGGCCTTTTGTTCAGGTGAACCATATTTACTTAAGAGAAATTAAACATTGCTCTCTCTCTATGTATTTATATATGTACATATATTATGTATGTATATATGCACATGCTTATATAAATATACACACAGTAGATAGACAGATGAAAGATAGCTTATAAAGATATACTTATTTTCGGTGGTATTTGAGTTTTACCTCAGGGCCTCACATTTGCTAAGCAGGAATTTTATAACTGGGCCATGCCCAAGCCCTTTTATGCTTTTAATTATTTTTTTTTGGATATTATCTTGCTCTATTTTCCCAGGATGGCCTCTCCCACATAACTGGAATTATATGTTTGCACTATCATGCCTGCCCCAAGATGAAGTCTTAACATACAGTGAACATAGCTACATAGCAATTATGAAAAAGATAATGTCTACTTTCTAAATTTTAATGAAGCATTGCTTTTTATGTGGATACATTGGTATAATTATAAGGAACAGAGTTGACATTCAAATAAAAGTGCCTAAATAAATTTTGTTGGAAAGTAGAAGTGAGCATGTAACTTACTTTCAATTCTCTAAATGTTCCTTCACGTCAAGGTACCTTGATAGGGTGACTCTATCTTCTTTTATTATTGTTGTCCTGGGTGGGGGTACAATGTGGCATTGAAGTTCTTACAATATATCCTACATGAATTTACCCCCTCCACCATTCTCCTTCATTACCCCCTCCCATTCCTGGAATAGCTGCAACAGATATCACTTTTCCATTTATATACATGTGTGCAAAGTATTTGCACCATATTCACCTTCCTACATCATTTTCCCACCTCTTCCCCCTCCCCCCCACAACTGGTAACAAACCCCTCAGACAGGACCAGTTCTGCCCTCCTGTTCTCCAATTTTGTATAAAAAAAGAAGATGAGAACAATGACTTTTTTGCTGGTTTGGATAGCTACACAGGGAGTTTCCTTATGGCACTTTTATGTATGTATGCATTATAACATGATTTGGTTCATTTCCTCTATTTTTCTCCTTTCTACCTTAGTCCCTTTCTTATGGTATCAACAGATTTAAAAATTCTATATTCATTTTTGTATAGAGAGTACATCAACTATATTCACCTTCTTAATTTCCTTCTTTTCCCTCCCCCTCTTGTATGTGACTTCCCCTTAGCATGACCAGTTTTTTATAGTATGCTATATTTGAACTATCTGCTTAAGACCTGTTTTAACTGGTCTGGAAATAAAGATCTGAGCCTACATAGCCCTGCCTCCTTCTCAGCTGCTGTCTAAACTTAAAGACATTGCTTCCTTTGTGTTGGGAATAGAAGTGGACTGAGGCAGCACAGTAATATTTGTTGCTACAAAGGTACATGTGTTTAATTCTGAGACTCAAGATCTAGATCAATTTGTCTATACATAGAAGCACCATTTTCCTATATCTTTTTTATTGAGAGAAAAGATAATTTTTATAATTTTGTTGGCTTTATTCCTTTCTTCATATTTTTTCTGAGTTGAGTCTTATATCAAGTGGGAGAAAGGGTGTTATTAGTGCTCCCTTGAGCATTCCAACATTCAGTAACAATTTTTGTTTTGTTGTTGTTTTCTATGCCAAAAACAGAGGATTTTGGACATTAAAATAATTCTTATCTGATTTTTATTTCATTTATTCATATAATCCAGGTTTAGATAAAATAGATACTCAAAATTGGTTCTTATTCTCCACACTATAGAGATACTTAGTTGTGATAAAACAAATGTTAAAATAGAAATGTCTTCTGTGCCTGAGAGGTTAGGAATAACATTGGATCTTAGATTACATCAGAATGCATTTAGTAGCGTGTCAAGCCAGCATCCTAAGCCCCAACCATATTTGTTAAATAATTTCTTCTCTGCCTCCCTCACCATATGAATAACATAATATAAATTTTAAAGGAAGAATTCTGTATGTTACATACTGATTGTGTAGCTTAATCATTATAAAGGGCTGGGAGGTAGCTCTGCGGTAAAGGAGTAGCCTAGTGTGCTGCAGGTCCTGGGTTCCCTCCCTAGTATTACAAAACATATACTCGTACACACTCATACACACTCATACACACACACACACACACACACACACACATACACACACACACACAAACAAAACATACCCAGGATTAATCATTATAAAAACTTTCTCCTCTACTTTCGCTAGAGAATACTAAATCTCATTCTGAAGTTATTATCATTCTTTTTCTCTCAACATTTTGTATTTATTTGACTCAGTGATCATTAAGCCAAACTATAGAACAAGTACAAGTCAACAGGTCAATCTGACAGCATACTTTGGTCCTACAATCAGCAGTGCATTGGATCAAAAAGGACAAGTCTTTTGAAAGTCAGGACACATCTTAACTCCCAAAAGTTTTATCTTAGTTCCTATTGTCATGTAGCATTATGCAATATAAATATTCTTTGAAGGACACCATTCTCTGCACTAATTTTTTGTGAAAAATAAACTTTATGAACAGACTGTATGAGCAAAATTAACATTTATATCTTGTTTTCTCCTTAAAGTTTGAAACTAACTGTGAAAACTAGAATACACTGCAATAGTTTAGAGAATAGATTTTAAAATTATTTTTGCATCTAAAAGCAGTCTTTCAGAGATATCATCTAAAATGGGAAATTTTAATCCTGACTCTTATCTGCCAAATTCTCTTCTAATAAAAGAACAAATGAAAAGAGTTTTGGTTAATTGGACAAATTTCAAAGTAATTAAAGTCCAAACTTCATAGTTGGTAACTGTCAGTCTGCCAACATCAATTTATGAAACAGACAATTTATGCCTGAATTCACAATATAATTTTCTAGGAAAACTTGTAGAAAAAAGTTTAATTGCATGTCTCAAATACTGAATAATGATATAGACTGAATGTTGACATCCCCTTGAAATTCGTGTGTTGAATCTCTTTCCCATGTGATGATATTTGCAGGTGAGCCCTTTGGGAGAGAATTACTGTTAGAAAACATCAGTAGGTTGGAGTCTTCATGATGGGATCTATGTCCTTATAAGAAGACTAGAGAGATTTATTCATTCTCTCTCTCTTTCTCTTTCTCTCTTTCTTTCTCTTTCTCTCTGTCCTCCTCTTTCTCTCTTCTTCCCTCCTCCCTCTCTCCACTAATACCAAGAAAAGCCTGTGAGGATAAAACCAGAAAGGATCTGTCATCAAACAGGTTGCTAACCCTTATCTCAGCTTTCAGACTTCCAAAACCATGAAAACATTGACAAGAAGTGTTTATTACTTGGCCATCCACTCTCCAGTAATTTATTACAGCACCCTGAATGCAAAAAAACACATATGAAGAAAATAGTCACAATTAGTATTTCTGTTTTTGATCAAAGTGACCCTTATCTTTAGATAGCAAGTATATTCTTACTTAAATTTCATAAATGTCTTAAAATTCATTCTCATTGTTCTACTATTCAACATAACTGAAGATCTGTTGAATGATCACATACTTTTACATGCATGAAGAATGATGTAGTTTTAAGAAGTATATGATTTTAAAGGTAATTAGCATAACCATTGTTTAAGAAATGTTCTTAAGGCTGGGGATATAGCTCAGTGGTAGAAGATTGCTTAGCATGTTGGAGTCCCAGCATTACTATTATAAGAGAAAAAGCTTCTTTGAGAAACATCTGTATGTGATCTAGAAAAGACCACTTCATTTGTACAGATAAGCTCACTGTAATTCTATTTCATTTAGACATTTAACAATTTAATGTCACAGATCATTGATTGTCTTTTCCATTTTGTTCATACATAAATGTGCTAAGAGTTCACATGTATTTGAGATTATCTTTTCAAGATTATTTCCCCCTTCAGGATTATTTCACTATTTTTTCAAATAGTGGATATGATAAACTGCTGACATAAGGAAATAACAATTGATGTTTGTCCTTAAAAAAACCCTCTCATATGGTGGAAGCCTGAGTAGTATTAATATATCTGGACTTCAGGTTTTCCTGGGATTTTTCTGGAAGACACTATCTCTCAGAAATGGATGATGCCTCATACTCTCCTCACCCCCAATGGACATCATGGCAAAACCAGACGATTCTTCTCTGTTGCACTAATGTTTGTCAAAGATATGAATCTATGGAAATTTACTCTGTTGCTGTATACTTTCATACTACTATGGATGATGAAAAACTTGATGTCTTTTGTGGTTCAGTATAATTATTTTATAAGGATTAGGAAACATGAAATCAATGCAAAATAAATGTTCAATACTTACATTTCAACAAAATGTCTACATTGTTCAGTGCAAGAAGGTGAATTAAAGTTCACAGTTAAACATTCATTTCTTACTATGTAATTTGTGAATAAAATAAACAGTTTTTCAAATATTTGTAATTACTCTCATGGCTGCACCTAAAATATTCTATCTCCACAAACTGTAGTAAAACTACATATTTTTGTTTCTGGTCTTATTGTATATTTCTTTAGTGTCACTACTGACCACCTGCCCCCATAACACATTTTTTGAAATGTCAATATCATTGACATTATTGACTTCTTTTTTCTTGAAATAATACTACCTTTGCCTTTTTAGCATCATATGGTTCTAATGTTCATATTGATTTTCTGATAACTCCTTTCACTCTCTTGGCAAATACCTCCTTTCACCAAATGTACATTTGTATTTTTTTTATGTTGTTTTGTCATGTTGCCTGATATTGAATTGCCTTGGCCTCTTTGAAAAAGATCAGTTGATTATATTTCTGTGGGTTTTTATGTCTGGGATCTTCATTCTGTTCTATTGATCTATTTATCTATTCCTTCTTCTATCATGCTGTTTTGGTTAATGAAATTAGATAGTGTCAGTCCTCTAATTTTATAGTTCTTCTTTGTATGGTATAGATTACTCTATATCTTTTACCTTTTCATATAAACTGTAGAATAAGTTTTCCAATACACTCAAAATAACTGAGTGAGATTTTGACTGGGAGTATACTGAATCTCTGTAGTTCAAGGTGTAGGGAATTGACATTTTGACAGTATTGCTTTCTTATCAACCCGTATGTCTCCCTTGAATTTTTTAATCAGTATTTTTCAGTTTTTCTCATAGAGACTTTCCACATATTTTGCTGAACTTTCATTCAAACATTAAATCTTTTGGTTATGTCATTTTTTATTATCAAATTCCAATTCATTGATGAAGTAAATTATTTGTGTTTTATATACTAAAATAAATATAAATGTGTATCCTTAAACCTTTTTGTATTGCTAATTAGTTCCATAAGTACATTTTAGAATTTTTACTAACATATATTAGTTGCACAAAGGGGTCTCATGTTTTATTTCCTACATGCACAGAATACACCCTGATCACCCCCCTCTAGGACTCTCTTTCATGTTCTTTTTCCTTCTCAATACGATAGTACTCCTCTCAGGGGAGAAATGAAAGCAATTATATAAAAGGAAAATTAGGCATCAATATATCCCATGAACATAGATGCAATAGTCCTCAACAAAAGATTACCAAATCTTCTTGATAAAGATCATCTACAAAACAGGAACAATACCAACTGACAAATAGCACAATACTTAATGGTGAGAAACTAAGATCTTCTCCATATCAGGAACAGGGGAAAAGTATCACTTCTCACCATTCATTTCTGTTTTAATTCATTTTTTATTGTTGTTCTGGGGGTATATTGTGGCATTGTAGAAATTTGTACAATACATCTAACATATCATGAGACATTTTGATGTGTGATTTTTCTGATATATAATTATTTTTATTTCTCTCATAGGGTAGTACTACTCCTATATTTTCTCTGCTTCTATGTTTTAAAAAGGTTATCATTATTGTAGTAACGAGCATCATATCTTCCATAAGGGAGTCATAGAATTCACCAGAAAAAATCTAGGACTGCTGCTTTTTGTTTGGGGAGATTATTAAATATTGACTTAGTTTACTTAACAAATTTTTGCCTGTTTGGGTTACTTATTGCTTGTTTTGTGATATCTGTGAATTGTGTCTTTGAAACAATTTGTCCATGGGTTTTGCTTTTATGCCCAAGTTGGACTTGATGCCAATTTTTCTATTTACTGTTTTTGCACAGATGGGATGAAAAGCATACATCACCATGTCAAACTTTTCATTGATTGGGATGGGGATCTCCTGATCTGTTTCCTAAACTGGCCTCAAACTGTTATCCTCAAAATCTCTGCTTCCTGAATAGCTAGGATTGCAGGTGTGCACCACTATGCATGGGTTTTCTTGATTGGATTTCAATATTGATCCCATATTTTAAATTCAGTGAATTTTGCTTTAATTTTTTTATGGTTTTGCTTACTTTGAATGTATTTTGCTCTTCTGTTTCAATTTTCTAAGAAGGATAAGTAGCAATTTTATATTGCTTTTTGTAATGTAGTTATTCATTTCTTTTTTTAAATTTCACTTTATTTTATTATTATTATTTTCATGGTACTGGTTTGAACTTGGCTTTGCACTTCCTAAGCAAGTGCTCTATAGCTTGAACCATATTGCCAGCCTTATTCATTTCTATAAATTTCCCCTAAAACAGTTTTAGTGCATGAGAAAAATTTAGGTTGGTTGTATCTTCATTTTCATGAAGATTAAAATATTCTTTAAAATTATATTACTTTCTATTTTAAGTTGTCAAATGGCACAATAATTATGCATATTTATGGAGTACGCTATAATAATTTGATTAATGTATACAATATATAATGATCAAATCAAGGTAACTATCATTTCCATATCTTTAAACATTTCTTTGACATGGTTATAATATGACTGTATATTTGATAACCTCTAAGTATTTGATGACTTTCTTCTTGTTGATTTCCAGTTTAATCTGATTATATTTGGAAAGCATACATTGCATAATTTCTTTCTTTCTAAATTTATTAAGGTGTGTTTCAAGACCCATAATATAGTCTCTCTTCCTTGTGTGCTTGAGGAGGATGTATAGTCTTCTAATGCTGAGTAAATATTCTATAAATGCCAACTAGACTCATTTAAATGATTATTCTAGCTACGTGAAACAAGAATTTACTGATTTTATACTTAATGTCTCTTTTGATTACTAATGAAGCTACATTGAAGTTTCCAAATACAGCAGTAGATTCATCTATTTTTTACTGCAATTCTACCAGTTTGGACAAAAGTATTTTGATAACCTGTTGTTAGGCACAGAGACAAAAAAGATTGTTTTTTTCTCAGAGATTGATCTCTTTATCATTACTTCATGCACCTCTTACACTTAATAATTTTCTTTGTCCAAAGAATAATTTGACTGAAATTAATATGGCTACCCTAGCTTTCATTTAATTTATGTTAGTACAGTTACTGTTTTCCCTCTATTTCTTATAATCTGTTAGTGTTTCTAATTTAAAGTGAATTTCTTCGATTCCACATGTTGTTGGAAATTTTTCTTTTCTCATCTCTGACAATCTCTGACTGTAGTTCTTTATATTTTTTATAATAAACCCCCTTTCAAATAACACTATATGGCTTGAGGAGTAGTTCAGGTAAATTATGAAGAACTCATAATTCCTCATTCTATCCTAATGACAATTATTTCACTTATCCATGAGAAAAAAATTAAATATCTTATTCTACCCTTTATTATTTTTCAAACTCTAATCCTTTCTTTATATACATTTAAATTTCTGGCCTATATAATTTTCTTACTCTCTGAATACATTTTTTTGCAGTACTGTGGTTTGAATTCAGAGCCTACACCTTGAATCACTTCACCAGCCCTTTATTTTGATGGGTTTTTTTGAGATATGATCTCGCAAACTATTTGCTCAGGCTGGCTTTGAATGATTATCCTCCTGATCGCTGTCTCCTGAGTAGCTAGGATTACAGGTGAGAGCCACTGGTGTCCAACCAAGAATACCCACTTTTAATATCTAGTATGACAAATACACTGTTGACAACTTCTTATTTCTGGTTTTCAAGAAAAGTCTTTACTTTTCTTTCATTTTTATGGAACATTTTACTGAATGTGCAAGCATAGATTGGATTTTCTTTTAACCATTTCAGTATCTTACATACCTCTCTAACTTGATTAATCATGTCTTATGAGAAGTACAATATCATAGTTCTCCTTTTCCTATACAGAAAAGGTATTTTCCTCCTTGAACTTCATTATTTCTTTATGTTTTATCTTTGTGTTTGAGTGTACAGTTTGAATATGTGTAGCTCAGTGTAGTTTTATGTTGTATGTTTATTTGTTTGTTTAGGTATTTATACTACTTGGTTTTCTTTCAACTTCCTGAATTAGTAGTTTGATAACTGCTATTAATTTAGGAAAATTCTGTACCATTTTCTTCAAAAAATTCTCAGCCCTTTCTTTCTTCTCTTATGTTTGCTTATATGCCATTATTTATATGTTATACTTTACAATCATTGATTCTTTCTAGATATTCTTTCATCTTCCATCCTTTCCTCATTGTTCCCCATTTGAGAAGTTTCTATTGATGTGTCTTTTGGTTCCCTGACTCTTTCTTTAGCTATGTCTGCTCTACTGATGTTATCAAGGGCATTATTCATTCTGTTTCTGCTGCTGATTTCTATGTTGTAACTTTTGTGTTGAAAGCTTGACATTATCATGTGAACCAGTCTTTCATATAAAGTGTTTTGTTTGTTTGTGTGTGTGTGTATTAGTTAGTTTTCTTTGTAGTCACAAAATGCCTGGAAAAAACAATATAAAGGAGGAGTGATTTATGTCACTGAGGGATGAATGCAAGGTAGAAAGTCAAGGCCAAAAAAGGCCTGCTTGCTGACTGCTAACCTCATGGTAGCCAGCAAGCAGAAAGAGAGAAAGAAGAGTCCAGCAGCAAGATATTCTATTCAAAGGAATATCCCCAGTGATATACCTCCTCCACCTAGGTCCCACATCCCAATAGGTTATTCAGACGTGAACTCATAGTAGTTTAACCCATCAATAAGTTTAGTTTCCTCATGTTCCAATCATCTCTCATCAGAAGCACAAGCTGGGGACCAAACCTTTAACACAAAAGTCTTTTTTTTGAGGGGGGGAAACTTTGTATCCAAATGACAAGATCTGACTAGAAGTTAGTCTTTGTTTCCTCTAGTGGTGGAATCTGAGGCTAATATTTTCACTAATGTCTGTTGTTTCAGTATCTCTTTTTGTATTGAGGTTTCCTTAAAGACTGTTTAAAGTAAGGGTTGAGTCTTGTAGTTGTTGTAGATACAATCTGATGTTGTTATCCAGTAGCCTGGTTAATTTGGTGTTAAGATCTAGAAGGAAAAGAATTCTATTATCCTGTCATTTTGTCTCAGTTTGTTAGTAAGCCTGTGATCCAAGGGTGTAGCTTTCATGATTGCTTCTAAGGTTCTTCCAGACTTTGATGAGATAGGAAGTCCACTGAACTGCAGTTCAGTACTTCTTTCTCCAAGGTTGTTAAGGGATTTTTTTCTCAAATGCTTATACTGAGAGCCTTGTCACATTTCAAAAGATAAACCCACAAAAGTGGGGGAGACATACAGCTTGTAACTCTCAAACTAGTGCCCTTTGAGAAACCAGAAATCCATCAATACTAGCTTAGTGTTCCTATCAGTATTGATTCTGGTGATGTGTATCTGCTTGTTTTTTTTGTTGTTGTTGTTGTTCCTGATAATATGTGATTCTCTATATCCTCTATTATTGGCAGTTTTTGAACAGTGATTGACCTTGCTTCTTTACATATCTGTTGAATTTTTAAGTGCTCAGGTTTTTTCTTATTGTGACAATAAAAATGATGACTTCTGAACACTTTACATCTTGGATCAAAACCTAGATCACTTTTCATTTGTTTTAAATGATATTCTCTCTGGTCTTTCTTCTTGTTTTTTTTTTTTTCTTCATTTTTTGCTATCTTAGGCAGTCCTAGGCTATGAAAATACCACCAACATCCATTTTTGTTCCAAGCATATTTTTTTACTCCGTACTTTCTGAACTTAGTCTAAAGGTTTCTTGGAATATTTCTTTTTTATTAGCACATATTATTGCACAGCATGAGGGCTTTCTTTGTGGTATTTCCATATATACATGTAATTTTCATTGATCATGTTCACTCCCTCCATCTCTTTAGATAGCTAAATCTTACTACCCTAATCCAAAACATGTTATAATTTTAATTGTATAATTTTAGATATGCATTTCCTTAATTCATCAACACAATTATTATTATTGATGGCAAATCCTCAATATACTAAGAATGTGTGTGAAATATGGCTGGTTTTACTTGTTGGTAGGAATTGTAGCAATCAGGGAAATGGTTAAAAATAGTCAGAAATCACAATGTATGGATAACTCACAGTTTGGATAATCATAATGTAATATGCTAAGAATTAAATAGTTACGTTATGTAAGACCAGTTAATACATTCTGAGAAAACACCTTTTTGTGACTTCTTAATGGAAACCAAAAGTAATGTATTAGTGATATCACAGTGAAATATTGATACAATTTATACTTCCATAGAATGAACTGCCACTGAAATTTTAAGGACTCTATTTCTCCTGACTTTTTTAAGATCAGCTCTTATGTGACTAAAAGATGTGATGTAATACGGAGTGTTTACATCATTTTTGCCTGAAACTTACATTGATATGGTGTATCTTATTGATGAATGATAAAAACATTTACATACATTCAAACTGATTTTAGTTGACCCTGCTATGAAAGTTCATAACAGACGGTATGTAATTTCCCAATGGCTTTAACATCAAATCATATTTCCTACATTATTCAATTAACCTAATGATTAGATTTTGAAATAGCAGTTTTTCTTTTAAAAAGGTAATATTCAAAAGTTGATGATTGCTATATCTATGATAGAATTCAGGATGATATTTTTCCTTTTGAATTAGAAAATATTTGGTCTTCATAATTTCATCACCTGACATGGTTTTATTTACTCAATTTCCTACAAATTTTTTGTATTGGTTTTAATTATACTTGATTACAACTGGTCAGCAGCTGACAAAAACAAACAAACAAAAACCAGTCACTTTAAAATCTCCATACTGGTTGGTGGTTCATCAAAGATTTATCAAACTATGAATATTCCTTCTTGGAGCTCAATAGACACCCAATTAGCTCTGAGTTAGTATCCAAAGTTATAGAACTTTCTTTGCATTTATTGAAACATTTTTGATAATCTTATAAATTAAGAGTATCACAAGCAAGTAAAAATATATTTTCCAAATTATCAGGCATAATTTTATTTTTTACTTTTTAAACTCTTTTCATTATTTATATATAAACAATATTTTTATTTTCATGTGGTTTTCTATTTTTTACATGACTTTGTATTTTATATAGCAGTGTTAATTATTTAATATAAAGGAGACTACAGTAAAAGCATATTTATTGTGCTAGTGCTTTTCTTAGCTAATTATTTCCTTCACATGTTCTCCATGGAAAAACTGTCCTTCTACCTCAGAATATTTTTGATAATGAAAATGGAAAAGAACTTTAAGAAATCAACAAAGAAGCTTAAACCATCCAAACATAATTTGACATTGCTGTTTATATAAAGGCAATATTTTCACAATATTTTAGTATTTAAACACTTTTGAGCAGAATTTATTTCAAAATCCTGTTTGCTATTGATTAATCTTGGTACTCAGGTGAAAAGAGCTAAGTGTCAGATTGAATTTGGTCATTTCATTATAAAATACAATGATTATCTCTTCTTTAAATACAGAAAGAAAATTCCCTACATGTTTATGCCTAAATGTTGGTATGCATTGAGCTAAAATGTCTGTGAAAGACAAGGAGTTATTTTGGTTTATTGAGCTTTGCTCCTCAAGTAAGATAAAGCTATTGCTTAGTAATTATTATTTCTTCATTTCTCTTACTTAATCTCAGGAGAAAAGTTACCAAGCAGGGAAAAGTTCTTTCTTCTGATGCATTAGTGCTAAAGAAGAATGTGACTGTGAATAATTGGAAAAGAAGAAAACTTATCATAGCTATCTGTTCTAGCCCCAGACTGGGCCAATGGAGCATGGTGTGTTAAATGCATTCTCTTTCAATAAAACACTGAAGTGCAACACATTTCCTCTTGCTCTTCCTTGCTTATTTAGAGAAGCTAAACTCTGGTTTGTCTGGAGTTATTGCTTTTAAACTCATTTTTAACCATTTTCCTTCTTAAGGGGAAGGGAGTTTGGATATGTAAATATGCTGCTTTGGAATAAGAGTAACACAACAGAAGAGTTCCAAGGGTCAGTTCTCATTCCTAAGAACCCACAGTTCTCTTTTGGCTCATTTTATGGCCTATATAAAATGCACTTCCTAGAATAAAATCATATATGAAGAATGAAGAAAATAGTAGGTGATCTATAAATTTCTTGAATCATTTCAGAAACCCTTCCACATTATCTTACTTTCTCTGTGTTTATCATGAGGCCCCCATTTCATTTCTTCATTACAGTAGCAGAAATGATCAAAAACATGAGCTCTAGAAGCAAATTACCATTGCCTTCACTTCTCATTAGTATTCTACTGGACCATAGTGAAAATTAAATGGATTGATACAAACTATAGGCTTTGCTCAGGTAATAAATGATGGTACATATTTAAATGTATAGTTTTCTTGAAAAAATTCTCTTTGACATAATGGATTGGTTGAAAAACTTTGAGGTGAGAATTTAAGAATACATAGTAAATACATGAAGAGCTTAACTTCAATAGTAAGAAAGATGAACTTATAAAAAATGTAATATCTAAAGACTAGAAACATATCTGAATGTCACAAGCAGAGCAAACTGAATTTATGCAGTGCTATAAGTGCCATTTTCAGTGTTATTGCATAGTGTTAATTAAGATGTGCTATATCTAACACTGTCAGCTGACTGGAGTGGAAATGGAACTGAAGCATTGGCAGTCCACACTAAGTTATTCCTAGAAATGACCTGTGGGAAGCCCAAGACCAGAAGATGACTGTTTAGCTCAGTTAGGTCCTCACTTTGGGGAACTGGGACAGAAGACCTGGAAAATGGAGTTGCAATTAGAGAGAGAAGAGAAGCCGGGACTCAGACTTACCAGGAATCTTTAATAGCACAACATTCAAGCTGGGTGACCACTGCTGGGAGCTGACCACATGACCAGGTTGACAGAGTATACACAGATTGTTACTGTCACTGTTGGTTTTCTGAATGAACCTCCCTTTCTATAAGATCTGTCTCCAAGACTGTTGAATTAAGCTTTAGGTCTTTCTTAAATGTCCCATGTTGTCTTCTCAATAAATGTCATTAACCGAGATTGAAAAAAAAAAAGATGTGCTGTATCGAATCTCCTCAATTAAATCATGGTGAGAATTTGATAAGTTGGTCTAAAAGAGATTAATCTTTTTGATGAAAGGGCTTTTTGTTGTTAAAATGAATACACATTTGTGTTTTAAGTATTTATTTATTTATTTACTTATTTTATTTTATTTCAGTCTTGCTAGGCAGTACTTGCTTGCTGGGTAAGTGCTCTATACTTGAGCTATGAAATAGTTCAAGCTATTTTTAATGATTCTCACACTCTCCTGCAGACTGCGTAGTTGGTCCAAAGAGCAATTTCCATTAGTGTTCTGATTCTGCTCTTCCTTCTTGACATTTTGTTATCATCTTCAAATCACACTAATTCAGTTCCTGCCTATAATACCATGTTCTTGTTTCACTTTCTATTTAATCTATTAAAGTGTTAGAACTATTACTGAACTTTGTCTTTTCCACTGTCATTTATTGAACTTCATTTTACCCAAATCACATCTACAGCTTTCTGTATCAGTTTCCTGAGAACTAACTGAAGGCAACACATGTACAAAAAGTCCTTTTATTATCACTGCTGTTGTCATTGTCATTATTACACATGATATCAGCCAGACACTACTCTAAGAGTTTTAAATGCATCTTATTTAATAATTCAAAGCAATTCTATGATCTAATTTTATTTTATGGTAATATTGTAGCAAAGTGGATGAGCCACGGAGAGGATAGGGCATTGGATTAAAATCATACAGATTTATTATAATTGGCAATAATTTTCAGTGAATCCATCTATTAGGAAAATTGTTAGGGAAATGCTCATTTTTTATTGTAAGTGTGGAGAAGTTTATTCAACAAATATATATTGAAAACCTTGGAGTCAATTATTTTTAAGTGTTAAGAGCATGACTATAATTTAAAATTTACTATTGTCATAACTAACTTCTGTATAAACTGTCATAAACTTAATTTATGGCTGACTAGTCAGGGAATCATCAAAACAGCATAATGAACAATTGTTGACAACCAAAAGAAACAAGTTGATTCAAAGAGAAAACAGTTTCATGTGGTGTAAAAGGGAACAGAGAAAATAAGAATTTGTAGAAATTTGGCCTTTGGTAAAGTCATCAATATAACCATTTTGTAGAATTAAGATTTTTTTTTCTAAAAGTTCAGTTCAGCCTTCCAAATAAAGTTAACTAGCAGTCACAGATAACAGGTAGAGAAAAAATGAAAACTGAAAAAAAAGTCTTTATTTGTTGAATTTTCTTTTAAAGGCAGGAGATATCACCAAACAATATACAGTTATGAATCATGCACACAAATATACTGTAGTTAGTAAATTAATTGTGCATAAAATTCCAGAAATCTTGCAATGAGAGATAAGATACATGGTGGAAGCATTAAGTCTGCCAATAATTTGCATATCTACTGGGAAGAAATTAATTAGAATATGATTTTCTAAATGAATAGAAAGCTATTTTGCAAGAAATATTAAACAATATAGTAACAATCTATTTCCAGACAGATTATTTAGAGTCTAATCTAGTCCATTAGGCAAGATGGTGCAAGAAGTCATTAAATTAAAAGTGCCTTACCCTTACATAAATGACATGGAGAAGACACACAGTGATGAAGCCACAGACCTTTCTCCTTGTAGCTGTGAAAGTGTGTTGTCGAATGGCACACTGTCAAACACTAGAAGGCGGTGCCACAATGGACCTCTCTTTTGTGGTACAAATACTAGACTCAGCTATTTCAACCAAGTAGAATGTGTGCTCTTCTGTTATGAATGCCAACCCTAATTCACTTTGTCTTGAATATATACATACAGATTGTAGTAGCTACAGCAACGGTATTTTCCTTGGGGTGCCAGGAAGGCATTTTCTTGTCGAAGTCAAGGCTGTCAACACTTATTTCATTCTTTTTTCGCTTGGTGCCTGCACAGACTTTGCCTGGCTTCAAAACTGTGCAAGGCTTATTGTTTTCCTATGATGCTTCTAGAGTTATACCTTGCTTTGTGTTGTTGTCAAACATTCTGAAGACATTATTGTAAGATCCAGTCATGGCAACACTGTCAGATCCATTCCAACAACATTCAAATTTGTCAAATATGTAGTCATTTTCACACAGTGAACAGAGTTAACTTCTGAGGTATTCACATACCTGGTATGTTTCCATGGGTCTGTTTTCCATATTTAAGTCCCAAATTTTAACTGACAAAGAGTCTCTAGTTATCATATAGCGACCACTAATGGCTGAATTTTACATTAGAAATGGAGGAGACAATTTCAGAAAAAAATGACCTGTTACTGGGATCTTGAATTTCTTCAAACAGTTTAGAATGCCTATCACAGATGGCAGATGCCCTCATGTCACATAACTGAGTAGTTCCTTTACTGCTGCTGTGTGCAAATGTGTTACAGCTGTTTAAATGGAATTCTGCTGCTATAATCACCTCTGTGCCTCCATATTGAGAGGTTTGATGTCCACAACATTAAAAATCCTATCTGTAATTTCCAGATGCCAAAGATTAATCTGAAAATCATCTGCAGATAAATAAATTTCATAGTCACTATTAATAGAAATTGAGTTGATGTGATACATGTGAGCGTTGGCAAATATTTTTCGTGGATTGGCCTCGACCACTAGATCCATGGTCCTAAAGACTGGCTCTTGTATTGTGGTAACTGTAGTAGGATCCCTATACCTTCCATCTTCCTCTTTTGAGTCATACCTGTCTGGTTATTTGTCTCTTTCACTGATTTTCCATAATTTTATTGTTTTAATCTTTGGTAGACATTAAAAACTCAGCAGCATTTTTCTAGGGTAACCACCTAATTTTGTTGATATTCTCTTCTATTTTTAAACTTTCCAAACAGTCAAATTCTGGTTCATTGCTCTGGAAGTTGCTATAAACATATTCTCCTCTGCTATGAGATTGGATTTTGTTCTCACTGGGGTGTTATGAGGATTAATTCATTAGTGTTTGTAAAGCACTTTGAGATCCTCAAGTCAAAGACATTCCTGCTTTTGTTGAAAGATGACAACACTTTCACCTTTATCTCCTGTTGCTAGTAATACTCCAGAATGATTGCATTCTACTGTAGAAATTATATCTACTTCTGCTGCGTCATCACCTGCTGCTCCTTTCACCTGAGAAAACCACCACCGAATATAATTCCCTCTTCCAGCTCCTGCCATGTTGCTCTGCAAATAATGATCCTGCTTGGGTTTCTCCAGGTCTCTGCTTCCTGAGCTTACCCTCCTCACCGGGGGATGGGGGGGTAGCCAGGGCTGATGGTGGTGGATGGCACCTGTTGGGCGAGGGGGCAGGGGCCTGGGCACAGGGAAGAGGTGCAGGCAGACCAGCAGCAGGATGGTGGGTTCCACTCTGAGGCTTCCCGCTCCTCCCTTGGCACTGCTAGGACAGTGACTGCAGTGGTAGCACCTGCGACAGGTGACTCTGGCCAGTGAGCCAGATTGTCTGAATTACTACTGTATTCAAAAACTTTAAAAAATACAATTAAATAAAATGTATATGTATATAATTTTAAGAATAATTCTTGTGATATAGCTAGAAAACAAATAATATTAATGCAGTGATATCATTTTATGGTTCTATTTATGAGAAAATACTGGAGTGAAAGTAGGTTGCAAGTTAGTTGATTCTGCTCTTACTTGGGTTTTAACACATTTGTACATGGAAGCAATGCTAGGAACTCTCTGTATAGCTATCCTTAACTAGAAAAAATGCTTTGTCTTCCTTATTATGCTATGTCTTCTCTTGAACAAAATTAGAGATAAGGGCAGAACAGGTTCTGCCTGGAAGCAAGGGTGGGAGAAAGGGTGGGGGCGAGGGACAGGGGGAGAAATGACCCAAACAATGTATGCATATTAAATAAATGAATTAAAAAATAAAATTTAAAAAAAAAGAAGGACAAGCCAGTGTAAGGAATGTTGTCACTGAGATGTCGGTTTTTGGAGCTCAGTAAATTGGTGTTCCTCAGAGCCATGAAAGAAAAGTTAAGATTTGACTAAGCATAAGCTTTTCCTAAGCCTCAAGGTAACTTTTAACTTCATGCTGAGCTCTGGAATGAGGTTCAAGTGTGTAATTATTAGCTGTTTAGAAATGTTGCCAATGGCTTTAAGGGCCAGATTATGCTGCTAGGTAGTTTCTTATTTACTGCTAAGTTATCTAAATTTTCTTCTATTTTAGCTCTGAAATGTTTTATCATTTCTCTGATTATGAGTTTTGGGAAGAGAAAAGGAAAAGCAAAAAACAAAAAAAAATCTTACCATTGTGTATGCATACCTATCTGTGTGTGTATGTATATGTATGTGTCTGAATACACACTTACGTGTGTGTTTGCAATATTTGCCCTGAATACATTTTCTAACTCTGGATCTTAGATTGATTTTTAAACCAACAGATTAATTTGGAGCCATCTTGGTTTCCAGTGATATGATAGGGTGGATCCTTGACCTTTAAACTGAATGCACATTTTTCCTGAATGGAACAGTTACTTATTTTTGTAATTTTTTTTGATAGAGTTTATACATGATTTGTGTGTGCCTCCAATAGGACATGTATTGAGAGCATGGCCTCCAGTGTGGCACTGATGGGAGATGGTATTTAACTTTTAGCCTGTGGGACCTAGTGGGAAGTGATTAGGTCAATGAGGGCACTGCCCTCAGAAGGAATTGGTATAGTTCCTATGGGACACTGGCTTAGTTCTCATAAGAGTAAGACGTTATAAAACAGCAAGCCTGATGCATGTATCATGCTCTGACTTCCTGTCTCACCATGGGATCTCTCCCTCTCATACTGGCTCCTTGCATCACATCACATTTGCCATAATGTGATATAGTCAAGGGGATCCTGGCAAAAACTAGTGCCTCAGCGTTTAGAATTTCAGTTCCAAAACTGTGAGCTTCATATATATCTCCTTTCTCTATAAGCTTCCCAACAGCAAGTATCTTGTTGTAGTAACAAAAGATGGATTCATGTAGCTGTGAATTAGTCTCAGAGTAAATACACTTACATTTTCTCTATACGAATTTATAAAACAAAATGCATAGAACAAATACATGGTTCTTTTTTAACTTTCACAAGTGTAGTATATATATATAAAATCTCAGTCCTGCAGGTTCATTATTTCCAATCTTAAGTAAAAATGTGGTAAGTGAATAAAAGTGTCACAGCTGTTTCTAAATTTGTGTTTTCTGTCTCCATCAAAACTGTCTATTCCATAATTTTATTTGTCATTAATAAAAACAATTCAAGTACAAAAACAGATTGCTTTGTCAACAGGGAATAGCTATATAGATAAAAGATAATCGTATCTGTTTTTCTTATTTTGGATGGAGAATAAAATAGGAAAGTCTAGAATCTCTGTGTTGTTAGAAAAATTGAACCAGGTATAGCGCTGTAAGTCAAAAGTGGAAAATGAGAGAGAACTTGAGAATATTTTTTCACTTGTAGCTATTGTCATTGTCTTTCATGAAGTTTGAAAACACATCATGACTCATATCCTCCCCTGCAATGTAGTTAACATTACTTACAGACTTGTCAGTATATGAGTGAACCCTCTTGACAAACAGTTCCAAGTGCTATAGTCCATCAATTACTCTTGATTGACAGGCTGCTATTTTCCTTAAGAACTGTGGAAACATAAAGGGAAATTTCCCTCAAGAAAGAATCTATTTGAGCTTTGTGTCCCATGTTCTTCAGGAGCAACTCAGCTCTGGGATTAGTGGGTCAGCCGGCGCAGAGAATCTCCACTTCACGTTAAACGGAGAACCGAGGAGGCCCCCGGGGCCGCCAGTGGCCGGCGCCCATACGGCTTGGGAAGACGCAGACCAGGTGAGCTTCGCGGTACTGCGGTTCCCCCACAGACAAGCCTGGGCCAGAGCAGCATAGCCCCCTGGACAGACTGACCTCCACCCGGGAAAAAAAGAGAAACTGAGTACTAAGCAATAAGAACAGTTAAGACACGCTGGAAAGAGGGTGGGGCGCCCTGAGCGCTGAAGATTGGGGGAAGGGAATCCTTCCCGGGACTGTAAATAAACGAGCCGGGTGGGCCGGAGAGGCTCTGGCGGGAGCGGGGCGCGCGCCCAGCAACCAGGAGCGGGGACGCTTGTGAGAGGAGGGAAGACCCACTTCCCACGTGAACTGTAAATAAACACGCAGGCCTGACAACGCGGGGCAGTGTCACCTTTCCCAGTGCTTGGAAAGGGAAAAGCCTGTGGCAGAGGCCTCCGCACAGGAGAACTCTGAGCAAACAAAGCCTGTGGGACCAGGTGAGTGCTAGCTCACCCCAGAGATCTGCATAAATAACGCCGCCAGCTACAGGCTGAGAGCAGCAGGCAGGCAAGCCACAGTTGCAGATACCACTCTCAGAACTGCCTCCAGATGCTTTTTTTTCTTTTTCTCCCTACCTTTGATGAGAGAACAACCGAATTACACCTGCAAGCCGAAAAACTTACTGAAACTGTATTGCATTTGAACTGGGGACACTTGGGGGGGCTTTTTTTTTCTTCTCTGTGTGTGTGAGTGTAGTTTTGTTCTACTTTATGCATCCCCTTTGATGAGACAACTACAGAACAACATCTGAGGCACCAACTCCAGGACTGGAGATTGAGACGGACATCCAAATTATTAAGACTGAAATTGCATTGCATATAAACTTGGAAGTTTTTTGGTTTTTTGTTTTTTTTTTTTTTAATTTTCTATTTTCCATTTTATTTTAATTCATTTTTATAAATAGATATTACTTTCATATACTTATTTTTTATTTTTTTTTTATCTTTGATTTTCAATCCTCTCTCTGTCACTCTATTGTCTGTTCAGCTTACTGTCGATTAGTACACTAACACTCCCTGTTTATACCTTTGAAACTCTCTTGTCTGATACCTTGTTCTGCTTTCTCCCTCTAGTCTGTATATTTGTTTTCCCCTTTTCTTTAACTTCTTGCTTTCCATCTCAGCTCACTCTTCCATTCTCAATATTACCATTGTTATTATTACAAGCTAGAAAATACTTAATTACACACAGTACAGGGACAGTAAAAACACCAAGGACAATGGCAGGAAGACAGAAAAAACAAGGAAACCAGTTTCCCCACAGCAAAAAATTAGTACAGGAACCAGAGGGGAATGAAGAGAACAGAAACTCAGAGCCAGACTCCAACAAAATGAAGATAAACTATGCCAAAGGACCCAATGAAGCCTACAAGAATAATTTAAAAGAAGACATACTACAAGTACTCAATGAGAATTTTATAGAGATGATACTGGATAGGGTCAACCAAAATGTACAGGAGACACTCAAGAAATTCCAAGACAATAAAAATAGAGAATTTGAAAAAGCAAAAGAGGAAATAAAGGAAACCATAGAAGCACTGCATAAACACCAAAGTGAAAGAGAGAACACAATGAATAAATGGATAAATGAACTCAGGACAAAAATAGACAACAATAAAGAAGAAAACAGCCAGGATATGGAAAACCTCAGAAAAAAGAACGAAACAGAACTGCAAAACAAAACGGAAGGCCAATCCAGCAGAATAGAACAAACAGAAGACAGAATCTCAGAACTTGAAGATGAAATGGTAATTAAAGGAAAAACCGAAGAACTATTAATTAAACAACTCAAGACCTGTGAAAAGAAAATGCAAGAACTCACTGACTCCATCAAAAGACCAAACTTGAGAATCATGGGCATCGAAGAAGGAGAAGGGGTGCAAGCGAAGGGAATGCGTAATATATTCAACAAAATAATAACGGAAAATTTCCCAAATCTAGAGAAAGATATTCCCATACAAATGCAAGAGGCCTCCAGGACACCAAACAGACCAGATCAAAATAGAACTACTCCACGACATATCATCATTAAAACAACAAGTTCAGAAACTAAGGAAAGAATATTGAAGGCTGCAAGAGAGAAAAAACAAGTAACATACAAAGGTAAACCCATCAAAATCACAGCAGACTTCTCAACAGAAACATTAAAAGCAAGAAGAGCGTGGGGTGAGATCTTCCGGGCACTGAATGAAAATAACTTCAACCCCAGGATACTCTACCCAGCAAAGCTATCATTCAAAATAGATGGAGCAATAAAAGTCTTCCATGATAAGCAGAAACTAAAACAATATGTGACCACAAAGCCACCATTACAAAAGATTCTGCAAGGGATCCTGCACACAGAAAGTGACACCCAACTTAACCATGAAAAGGCAGGCAGCACCAAACCACAGGATAAGAAAAAGCAAGACAGTAGAGAGTAACATCAAGTTAGGTACACACAATCAAACCTTCAAACAACTAAGATAACTAAATGGCAGGAATCACCACATACCTATCAGTACTAACACTTAATGTTAATGGACTTAATTCACCCATCAAAAGACACCGTTTGACAAAATGGATTAAAAAAGAAGATCCAACAATTTGTTGCTTACAGGAGACTCATCTCACTGACAGAAATAAGCATATGCTTAGGATGAAAGGCTGGAAGAAGATTTACCAAGCCAATGGCCCCCGAAAACAAGCAGGAGTAGCAATACTTATCTCTGACAAAGTAGACTTCAAACCTACATTGATCAAACGAGATAAAGAAGGCCATTCCATACTAAGAAAAGGGGAAATAGACCAAAAGGAAATAATAATCATCAATCTGTATGCACTCAATGTCAACGCACCCAATTTCATCAAACATACCCTGAAAGACCTAAAAGCATATATAAACGCCAACACAGTGGTTGTGGGAGACTTTAACACTCCATTATCATCAATAGATAGGTCATCCAAACAAAAACTCAATAAAGAAATCCAAGATCTAAAATATGCAATAGATCAAGTGGACCTAGTAGATGTCTACAGAACATTTCATCCAACCTCTACACAATATACATTCTTCTCAGCAGCCCATGGAACCTTCTCCAAAATAGATCATATCCTAGGGCACAAAGCAAGCCTCAGCAAATATAAGAAAATAGAAATAATACCATGCATACTATCTGACCACAATGCAGTAAAAGTAGAACTCAACAACAAATGTAAAGACAAAAAACATGCAAACAGCTGGAAACTAAGTAACTCATTACTTAATGAAGAATGGATCATCGATGCAATAAAAGAGGAAATTAAAAAGTTCCTAGAAGTCAATGAAAATGAAAACACAACCTACCAGAACCTATGGGACACAACTAAGGCAGTCTTGAGAGGAAAGTTTATAGCCATGAATGCATATATTAAAAAGAATGAAAGATCCCAAATCAATGACCTAATGATACATCTCAAACTCCTAGAAAAACAAGAACAAGCAAATCCCAAAACAAATAGAAGGAGAGAAATAATAAAAATAAGAGCTGAAATCAACGAACTAGAAACCAAAAAAACCATACAAAGAATTAATGAAACAAAAAGTTGGTTCTTTGAAAAAATAAACAAGATCGATAGACCCCTGGCAAACCTGACTAAAATGAGGAGAGAAAAAACCCAAATTAGTAGAATCAGGAATGCAAAAGGGGAGATAACAACAAACACCATGGAGGTCCAGGAAATCATCAGAGACTACTTTGAGAACCTATATTCAAATAAATTTGAAAATCTAAAAGAAATGGACAGATTTCTAGATACATATGATCATCCAAAACTGAACCAAGAGGAAATTAATCACCTGAATAGACCTATAACACAAAATGAAATTGAAGCAGCAATCAAGAGTCTCCCGAAAAAGAAAAGTCCAGGACCTGATGGATTCTCTGCTGAATTCTATCAGACCTTTAAAGAAGAACTGATACCAACCCTCCTTAAACTGTTCCATGAAATAGAAAGGGAAGGAAAACTGCCAAACACATTTTATGAAGCCAGTATTACACTTATCCCTAAACCAGGCAAAAGACACCTCCAAAAAGGAGAACTATAGGCCAATCTCCTTAATGAACATTGATGCAAAAATCCTCAACAAAATAATGGCAAATTGAATTCAGCAACACATCAAAAAGATTATTCACCACGACCAGGTAGGCTTCATCCCAGGGATGCAGGGGTGGTTCAACATACGAAAATCAATAAACGTAATAAACCACATTAACAGAAGCAAAGACAAAAACCACTTGATCATCTCAATAGATGCAGAAAAAGCCTTTGATAAGATCCAACATCATTTCATGATAAAAGCTCTAAGAAAACTAGGAATAGAAGGAAAGTTCCTCAACATTATAAAAGCTATATATGACAAACCTACAGCCAGCATTATACTTAACGGAGAAAAACTAAAACCATTCCCTCTAAAATCAGGAACCAGACAAGGATGCCCACTATCTCCACTCCTATTCAATATAGTACTGGAATTCCTAGCCAGAGCAATTAGGCAAGAAGAAGGAATAAAAGGAATACAAATAGGTAAAGAAACTGTCAAAATATCCCTATTTGCAGACGACATGATCCTATACCTTAAAGACCCAAAAAACTCTACTCAGAAGCTTCTAGACATCATCAATAGCTATAGCAAGGTAGCAGGATATAAAATCAACATAGAAAAATCATTAGCATTTCTATACACTAACAATGAGCAAACGGAAAAAGAATGTATGAAAACAATTCCATTTACAATAGCCTCAAACAAAATCAAATACCTAGGTGTAAACCTAACAAAAGATGTGAAAGACCTCTACAAGGAAAACTATACACTTCTGAAGAAAGAGATTGAGGAAGACTATAGAAAGTGGAGAGATCTCCCATGCTCATGGATTGGTAGAATCAACATAGTAAAAATGTCGATACTCCCCAAAGTAATCTACATGTTTAATGCAATTCCCATCAAAATTCCAATGACATTCATTAAAGAGATTGAAAAATCTACTGTGAAATTTATATGGAAACACAAGAGGCCACGAATAGCCAAGGCAATACTCAGTCAAAAGAACAATGCAGGAGGTATCAAGATACCTGACTTCAAACTATATTACAAAGCAATAACAATAAAAACAGCATGGTACTGGCACAAAAACAGACGTGAAGACCAGTGGAAAAGAATAGAGGATCCAGATACGAAGCCACACAACTATGAGCAACTTATCTTTGACAAAGGAGCTAAAAATATACGATGGAGAAATAGCAGCCTCTTCAACAAAAACTGCTGGGAAAACTGGTTAGCAGTCTGCAAAAAACTGAAACTAGATCCATGTATATCCCCCTATACCAAGATTAACTCAAAATGGATCAAGGATCTTAATATCAGACCCCAAACTTTTAAGTTGATACAAGAAAGAGTAGGAAATACTCTGGAGTTAGTAGGTATAGGTAAGAACTTTCTCAATGAAACCCCAGCAGCACAGCAACTAAGAGATAGCATAGATAAATGGGACCTCATAAAACTAAAAAGCTTCTGTTCATCAAAAGAAATGGTCTCTAAACTGAAGAGAACACCCACAGAGTGGGAGAAAATATTTGCCAATTATACATCAGACAAAGGACTGATAACCAGAATATACAGGGAACTTAAAAAACTAAATTCTCCCAAAACTAATGAACCAATAAAGAAATGGGCATGTGAACTAAACAGAACTTTCTCAAAAGAAGAAATTCAAATGGCCAGAAAACACATGAAAAAATGCTCACCATCTCTAGCAATAAAGGAAATGCAAATTAAAACCACACTAAGATTCCACCTCACCCCTGTTAGAATAGCCATCATCAGCAACACCACCAACAACAGGTGTTGGCGAGGATGCGGGGAAAAAGGAACCCTCTTACACTGTTGGTGGGAATGTAGACTAGTACAACCACTCTGGAAAAAAATTTGGAGGCTATTTAAAAAGCTGGACATCGATCTACCATTTGATCCAGCAATACCACTCTTGGGGATATACCCAAAAGACTGTTACTCCAGAGGCACCTGCACATCCATGTTTATTGCGGCACTATTCACAATACCAAGTTATGGAAACAGCCAAGATGCCCCAGCACTGACGAATGGATTAAGAAAATGTGGTATCTATACACAATGGAATTTTATGCAGCCATGAAGAAGAACGAAATGTTATCATTCGCTGGTAAATGGATGGAATTGGAGAACATCATTCTGAGTGAGGTTAGCCTGGCTCAAAAGACCAAAAATCGTATGTTCTCCCTCATATGTGGACATTAGATCAAGGGCAAACACAACAAGGGGATTGGACTATGAGCACATGATAAAAGCTTTAGCACACAAGGGAGGGGTGAGGATAGGTAAGACACCTAAAAAACTAGCTAGCATTTGTTGCCCTTAATGCAGAGAAACTAAAGCAGATACCTTAAAGCAACTGAGGCCAATAGGAAAAGGGGAACAGGTACTAGAGAAAAGGTTAGATCAAAAAGAATTAACCTAGAAGGTAACACCCACGCACAGGAAATCAATGTGAGTCAATGCCCTGTATAGCTATCCTTATCTCAACCAGCAAAACCCCTTGTTCCTTCCTATTATTGCTTATATTCTCTCTACAACAAAATTAGAGATAAGGGCAAAATAGTTTCTGCGGAGTATTGAGGGGGGGAGCGGGAGGGAGTGGAGTGGGTGGTAAGGGAGGGGGTGGGGGCAAGGGGGAGTAATGAACCAAGCCTTGTAAGCACATATGAATAATAAAAGAAAAATGAAAAAAAAAGAAAAAGCTGTTTTAGGCATAGGTATGTGCTAATATCATGGACTTTGTGAAAAAAGTAAAGTGTAATTATTTGATAATAAAAAAAAAAAAGAAAGAATCTATTTTAAGGATGGTTCTTTTCCATTTATCTTACTGTTTGTTTTCTTCTTGAAAGGCATTATTCTTGATAATATCAATATCACCCTGTAAACTGACACTTTTCTGTAGGCTTTTAAAAATGTGCTGATTTTATATCTGTTATTAGTGGAAGACAATGTGTAATTATTCAACTTCATTTCAAGACACATTTTAAAAGCTTTTGGAAAGATTGGAACATAATCAAATTAGAGATTACATCAATACAAATCAACTGTGTCTTTTCATTTTAGTTTAAAGCAAGCTGGCAGACGTAGCAGTAACCTGACTCCAAGTTACAAAGAACTTCATTACACATGCTAAAGAAAATCTCTATACCAGTAGGGAACATTCTTGCAATGATTTGGCAAGGTTGACTGAATTCACAAGGGGAAACATGTACAAAAGTTTAAAGATTAGATTCAAATGAATTTTTTGTGCCAACTGAATTGGATCATCATATGAAAATTGAGACACAATGCAGTTCTTCCATGTTAAATCGACCATATCGCAGACACGAATAAACTTTCACATTGTTATCACAGGCCACTATTCCTCCATTACTTTAGGGTTAATTTCTCATGTCTCGTAAGGGTTGTTAGTGCTGTGCATAGTCTACTGTTCTTCTTCCACTACTATTACACCTTGATAAGAAAGTTGCTAGAAATGATTTGGTTGTATCTGGAGTAAATCAATTAAAAATAAATATAACTGCTGTGATATAGGAAATGATGTAACCAATATATAGAATAATAAATAGCAAAAAAAATTCACAACTTAGTAATAGAATACAAATTATATGATGATAAAGTTGAGATTCCACCTATGAGTTGTATGATATTTGGGAATAAAGGTGTTTCTCTAGGCTTATTTATCTATTTCTAATAATAGAAACTCACTTGCTACAAAAATGTGGACTTAGATGAGTAATATTATAATTTTCTGGGAGTTTGATAGAAAGGCAGCCTTAAATCTGCAACCCCAGACCTATGAAACAGATTTGAATTCAAAGAAAATACCCAAGTTAGCCGAATGCTCCTTGAAGTATGAGAAACATTGGCCCAGAAAGGTCTGGTGCTTTCTATCTGTCATTCCTTGTTTCTCTACCTTTTGCCCCTATCATAGGTTTGATCTAAAGAACAGAAACATTATCAGAACTAGGATTACTGCCAATAAAAATACTACTAAATGTAAGGTTCATTCATTGACTTTTCATAAATATATCCTTAAAAACCAGTTAAAACAATAACTTAAACAATGTCATATAATTTCTATTATAGCAGTAATCTGTTTTTAAAATTCAGAAATTCATTCACTTGACTAATAGTAACTTGTTATTCATTATATGTTTGATCTTCATTATATAAAGTTCTGATAGCCATTTCTAAGAAAGTGACTGCTTATCACTTCATACTTTTTCCATCTGCAATATGTGACAAATAGAAAATGAGATATACTTTATTAACTATTCTGTATTAACTCATTCTGCCCCAAATAAATAGAAAGCACATAACTATAAATGTTGGTCAAATAAAAGAATTTAACATCATTAAAGTAAAACTTAACAGTGAATCATAGTCATTCTTCCTTTTCCATAATTATTTGCAGATAAATGTGAACTGAAAGTTAGGAATTTATATGCCTATGGGATCATTTCATATTTCTCTTGTAAGTTAAATTCAAATTCATCTTTTTGATTATCAATCATTTTTGGGGGGTGGAATTGGCATTGGAAATCAGAGCTTCATACTTACAAATTTGGCACACTATTGCTTGAGCCATACCTCCAGTCCATTTTGCTCTGATTATTTTGGAGATGGGGGTCTCAGGAACTATTTGCCTGGGCTGGTCTTGAATCTAGATCTTCATGATCTCAGCCTCCCAAGTAGCAAGGATTACAGGTGTGAGCCACTGGCACCCAGCTTGGATTCTCAATCTTATATAGAGTCATCCCTTGGTATCCACAGGGGATTGGTTCTAGGAATACCACACAACTAACCATGAATAACAAAATCAGCAGATGCTCAAGTCCTTTACATAAAATGGCACAGTATTTGCATATAGACTATGCACCTCTTCCAAAATCCTTTAAAACATCTCTGAATTACTTATTATTCCTACACAATACTATACTGTACTATATTATACTATATTATTTAGGAAATAATGACTACAAAAATGTTTAAATATAATCAGTACAGACCTCATTGTGTTTTGAAAATTTTTGATCTGAGGTCTATTGAATGCTGATATGTAGAACCTGTCTGCAGATATTGAGGGACCACTGTATTTGAATGTGATATTAATGATATGAATTTTTAAGTACATCATAAAAATCCATCATTAATAACAAGGTTTGTATTTACATAGTGTGACATATAGTAACAATATTCATTTTTTGTTTAAATCCAAATTCAATCATTTTTTTTCATTTTTCTTTTATTATTCATATGTGCATACAAGGCTTGGTTCATTTCTCCCCCCTGCCCCCACCCCCTCCCTTACGACCCACTCCGCCCCCTCCCGCTCCCCCCCCTCAATACCCAGCAGAAACTATTTTGCCCTTATCTCTAATTTTGTTGTAGAGAGAGTATAAGCAATAATAAGAAGGAACAAGGGGTTTTGCTGGTTGAGATAAGGATAGCTATACAGGGCATTGACTCACATTGATTTCCTGTGCGTGGGTGTTACCTTCTAGGTTAATTCTTTTTGATCTCACCTTTTCTCTAGTACCTGTTCCCCTTTTCCTGTTGGCCTCAGTTGCTTTAAGGTATCTGCTTTAGTTTCTCTGCGTTAAGGGCAACAAATGCTAGCTAGTTTTTTAGGTGTCTTACCTATCCTCACTCCTCCCTTGTGTGCTCTCGCTTTTATCATGTGCTCATAGTCCAATCCCCTTGTGTTTGCCCTTGATCTAATGTCCACATATGAGGGAGAACATACGATTTTTGGTTTTTTGAGCCAGGCTAACCTCACTCAGAATGATGTTCTCCAATTCTATCCATTAACCAGCGAATGATAACATTTCGTTCTTCTTCATGGCTGCATAAAATTCCATTGTGTATAGATACCACATTTTCTTAATCCATTCGTCAGTGCTGGGGCATCTTGGCTGTTTCCATAACTTGGCTATTGTGAATAGTGCCACAATAAACATGGATGTACAGGTGCCTCTGGAGTAACAGTCTTTTGGGTATATCCCCAAGAGTGGTATTGCTGGATCAAATGGTAGATCGATGTCTAGCTTTTTAAGTAGCCTCCAAATTTTTTTCCAGAGTGGTTGTACTAGTCTACATTCCCACCAACAGCGCAAGAGGGTTCCTTTTTCCCCGCATCCTCGCCAACACCTGTTGTTGGTGGTGTTGCTGATGATGGCTATTCTAACAGGGGTGAGGTGGAATCTTAGTGTGGTTTTAATTTGCATTTCCTTTATTGCTAGAGATGGTGAGCATTTTTTCATGTGTTTTCTGGCCATTTGAATTTCTTCTTTTGAGAAAGTTCTGTTTAGTTCACTTGCCCATTTCTTTATTGGTTCATTAGTTTTGGGAGAATTTAGTTTTTTAAGTTCCCTATATATTCTGGTTATCAGTCCTTTGTCTGATGTATAATTGGCAAATATTTTCTCCCACTCTGTGGGTGTTCTCTTCAGTTTAGAGACAATTTCTTTTGATGAACAGAAGCTTTTTAGTTTTATGAGGTCCCATTTATCTATGCTATCTCTTAGTTGCTGTGCTGCTGGGGTTTCATTGAGAAAGTTCTTACCTATACCTACTAACTCCAGAGTATTTCCTACTCTTTCTTGTATCAACTTAAAAGTTTGGGGTCTGATATTAAGATCCTTGATCCATTTTGAGTTAATCTTGGTATAGGGTGATATACATGGATCTAGTTTCAGTTTTTTGCAGACTGCTAACCAGTTTTCCCAGCAGTTCAAATTCAATCATTAAGAAGAAAATTTCTCTTGAAGAATCTCCCAGATTATTAGGCATTTCTTAAATAATTTGAAATTCTTTCAAAGATATTTTAAAAATATTTTAGCATCATTAATGGATATAAAGCAGCTTTTAAAAAAATCATAAAATTACCTATAACATGAAAAATTTTCCTACGTAGAGATTTTCCTACAAATAGGTAACACAGTGCATACTTAGTTCTAAAATGGAAGTTGTTGACATTTGTTAAAAAAAAAAAAGCATCAGACTAAGTAAATCTATTCTGAATTATTCTGAATTACCAATCATCCTTGTCTGTTAGGTAATAGCTTCCTATTAAGGTTAATGGAAATTGAATGCAAGTCTCTATGAATAAAATTAAGGCTATACTGATATCCCAATTACTTAGGGCAAAACATTCTATGATGCTTACAATGTTCACTCTTTTAAAAAGCAAACTGCTTACTAAACTCCCTCAGCTAATAACACAACAAATTTTACAGTAGTGTGTAATGGGAATGGTCAGAAAAAAACATTCCTGAATTATGAAAAACAATTTGGTTGTTAGAGTTTAAAACTTTTAGAAACAGTTTTGCATGCCATTGACCATAAAAAGTTACATTTTACCTGTGTTATGTTAAAGTCATCCCAAAGGTCAAACAATGAGCTGTGTTTGTTTCAGAAGATATGTATTATGGTTCTCACATCCAAATGACTTTTAACAAAAAGATAGAATGAATTATGGTTTCCTCTTCTACCTTTGCCTTTTTCAGTTTTGCTGTTCCTTCTGGGTATCCTATGTTTCCTCTCCATTATACTAGTGTTGCATGAAAATTTTGTTAAATAAATATTGCGATTGCCCCATTTGAGATTTAATTGTCTCTCATCTGAGTTTTAAGAAGTTTGAAGAAGTATTTCTTTCTGCTAACTCTATTACAGTTTCCACAAGCCAGTCCTCATAAGATTCCTCTTGCTAATCCTTTAACCCTTTGAAACCAAATCTTTTTTAACTCACATTCAAGACCTTCCACAATCTGGCATTAAACTTCACTTCCAGCCCTCAATTTCAGCCACTTCTTTATATTTTCGTTTGCTTGCTACCCCCCTACCCTGCCCCTCCCCACACTCTGAGGTACTGGAAATAGAACCCAGGACCTCCCACTTGGGAAGCAAGCATTCCACCCCTTAACCTACACTCTAACTGTTTAGTTTTGTATTGTTTTTCTTTATTCTTTTCTTCTTCTTCTGTTTCTTTCTTTTTTTTTTCTTTTACTTTTTGTTTTTGAGATAGGATCTTGCTAACTTTGCCTTGATCCTCCTTGAACTCATGATCTTTCTGCTTATCTGGGATCAAGGTCATGAGCCACCAAACCCGGCTTCTTCATGATCTAATTGCCATAATAGCACAGTTTTCTTAAGTAAAAAATGCCTTCACTTGCCTTAGTCTTTTCCCCCTTGGTTTCTTCTATTTACACTGTCACTCACTTTGTTTTGAAAACAAGAATTAGCTATACATTTTGGAAAGTTGTTTTTCCCATGCCTATCTCCTATAGTAGATGATAAATGAGGTTATTTATTTTTATTTATTTGTTTGTTTACTTATTTCTAAAGCACCTACCACAGTGTAGTCACTCACATTGTGTTTTTAGTTACTGAAGAAAAGCAGATTAATTCTTTAAAGACAACTTCTTTGTCTTCCTAAAATGTATATAACCCTGGCTTGGGATGAGAAAAGTTGATGTTGGCTATCTACGTATTGAAGATTTTTCTATCTCAAATATATTGTCCTTTCATCTTCATCTGAAAATCATTAGAACACTACTGGCCAGGTTTAAGCTATTAATAACTTATTGGCTCCAACCATTTTATAGGTCAGTTATCTGTACTCCTGCATAACCTGGCCAGACATTCATGTTGATACTTAAATTGCAAGCCTTATAAAATAATCAAGACCAAGTAGATCCATCCTCTATAGCATTCTCACTCACATTCCACTAGGCTTCAGAAAAAAAATTTAAATAGATGAAGGAAACATACTAAACAAGGCAATCTAGCATAAACTGGCCTGCTCTCCCAGAGCAGAGTGGAGTAGAAATACTCTATTAAGGCCATTTAACTGTTTTCCAAGATGTAGGCTACTGATAGAAGGGTGCTATGAATTTTCAAAATGTGCCTCATAAATAAACTGAAAATTTCAGAGCTTCCTTTGTAATAAACTAAATCAATTCCATTCACATAGCCAAGTTCTAATCCAAGCAGGGGTCCAAGTTAACAGATTTGAGTCTACCCACATATCTTTTAAAGAATAAGGTACAGAGAGAATGTAAGAATGAGTCAATTGAAGTATTCAGCATTGTGCCTTTTAACATTTTTTTCTTTCGTTTTAGTCAATAGTATTTTCTTTTTATTTATTTTATTCATTTATTTTTAGGGGTGTGTGTTAATGAACTATTAAGAACAAGAAAGAAATGGAAGAAAGATGAGGAAGAATAGAATAAGGGAGGAAAAGAAAGAAGAGAATGAATGAAAGAAGAAGGAAAAGGAAAGAAACAACTTACACTAAGTCATTCTGCAAAAATCTCTAATGATTCAAGGTGCATGAACTTTTCAGTTCTTCCCACAACTAGTGTTCATATTATTTAGAACATAAACATTTCTAAAATGATGTTTTCCTATTATTCAAACTAATCTGAATTAGATCACTGGATAAATGGAAATTTAAGCATTTTGAAACAATAGTGAAAGTTTCATTATGTACGTAGTTAATCCTTACCATTATTTTTTTGTGCATCTGGTGCTGGGAATTAAAACCTGGACCTTACACCTGGGAAACACGCTGTACTACTGAGCTACACCAAATCTGCTAGTAGTTAATCTAAAATAAATATATCCACTGTAATCTTAAAACAATGATTAGTAGCTCCATATCATGAAAAAGAAAGGAAATACTACAAGGTCCTATATAGAAACATGATTATCAGAAGCTGGGGGGCTGAGAGAATTAAATTCATATTTATAAAAGGACAAATTTTCTGTTAAGAGAAATAAGTTCAAGAGCTCTAGTGTACATCATCATGAACACAGTTAATAGTTATGTGCTATGTACTTAGAAATTGCTTTTTTTTATGCTTTTACCATAAAAATGATGGGTGAAGTAAATCATGTTAGTTTGATTTATTTTGCAATATTTCATATATATTGTATACCACAAATATATAGAATTCCTATTAGTTAAGAAAATTAAGAAAGGAATAAAATAGAATAAAACAGAAAATAAGATATAGCATTCCATAAATATTTCTTATACTAATATATTCTTATTTGAACTTGTTTTAGTTCTGTGGATATGTATCTTAACAGAAGATCACAAAAATAATTTTTGAAAGCTGAATGTTTAATTAAAATTTCAACACTAATTTTGATTTCTGTACATATTTTCTTTCTGATGCTTTGGAGTTATGGATAATATAGTTTAAAACACTCTCAAAATAGAAAACAAACATATTTTTCATGGTTAAATTGATATAATTATTATGTTATAAGATGACACTATTTTTGCGTGTTCAGCAGGAACATACATGCAATCCACTTAAATTCTGTTATGATTCTGTAAAGTGACTTACATATTAATAAAAATAACATATCTTTCAAAATATCATAATTTGAGTATAAGATATGTCCACATTGAGAGAATTCCTGCTTGGGTATAAGATTACTTAAAAAAATTTATTAGGATATGTTCATTGTAAAAGGGGGAATTCTTTGTGACAATTAGAAATAGGCTTGTATTGTACATTGGTTAGATCACTCCTACCATCACTCCCCCTCACCTCCCTCCCACCTCTCATAAAGCAATTACAAGAGGTTTCTCTGCTCTATTTCATATAAGTATATGAAGTCTATCAACCATTTACCCTCACCTTAAGGTCCTGCATTCACTCTCCCCTTCTCACAAGTAAACCCCTCCCCCACTGCACCTATTTTATAGTCTTAAGATTATTTAAAATAACTAATAATTAAATTCTGTTTTACCGGACATAAGAACAAGAGTCAATCTCTTGCTACCCTGAAGGTTTATAGTTTGATGTAATAAATTAATATTAAATTGGCTGCTTTTTACAAGCATTATCAAATATGGGAAAATGGGCCCTTATTGTAATGCTTACAATTAAGGCTGTTTGCAAAAAGTCTACTATCTACCACAAGGTAAGTAAGTAAAAAATCAAAGTTGGTACTTTGATTTTGATTTTTGATTAGATTTTGTTATTCCAAAGACTTTCCATACTCTGCAGGAAAACTTTGTGATAATGGGAAACATTTTATATTCCTCAGGGAGTGAAGGGTTTTTGCACATAACCATTTATCACTGATGAAACATGAGTTTTGTAGTTTTTAACCAGATAATCTATGCAACAATATTTGAGTGCATATCAGTCTGCATATTGGTAAGTATTAAGCTCCAGTCACTAACCACATTGATTAGTACAGAGTTCAACACTACTCCCTGTTGGTTCAAGCATATTTTCTTAGAGATGAAAAATGTAGACCACGAGTGAATTAATTATTCAATTTGGTGGCACAAAGACATATAATATGTGCACATAGTAGAAAGAACACAAAAATACAGAATGGAAAATTCAAACTATAAATTTTCATAAGTTCTATTTATTGGGTGAGGGATTCCTGCTTAATATTAGTATGTTCAAAGTTCTTGCTTAATTATATTATGTTCAAAATTCCTTACATAAGTGGGTGATGAATTTTGCTCATTGTTTTTATTTCTGTATGCATTATGAAGTATCTTTATTTTTTATTCTGTTAATATAAAACATTAGACCTATCACTTTCCCAATATTAAGCCTGACTTGCATTCCTGAGGTAAATGCTAATTGTCAAAATGTTTTATACTTTTTTATGCAGCTAGATTAATTTGCTATATATATTTTAAGAATTATTTATCCTGAGGAATAATTGGATTTTTTATTGTCTTACAGTATCTTTTGCAGGTTTTGGTGTCAGAATCGTGTCAGTCTCATAAAATGGATTGAGAAGTGTTCTCGTTCCAACACCCTTCACCAATTGGAATTTGTGCTAGGTAGGTATTATTTTTTATTTACAAGTTTGGCAGAATTTATTAGTAAGAACATTAAAAATTACTAGTTTTTTTGCCAACTTTTATTCACTTTTCTTCATTTATTGCATGATAAATGTACACATTTCTCAATTTATTTATATTTTTATTTGATGTCAAATTTACTGAGGTAAATTGACAGGAAAAAAGGTATATTTAGCATACGATGTAATGCTTTGATATACATATACATATATATCATGAAATGATAACTACAATTAAGCTAATTAACATATCCATCACCCTACACAGTTACCCTTATTGTTAAGTGTGATGAGAACACTTAAGATTTAACCTCTAAACAAATAAGGATAATGCTATGCGACTAACTATAATCATGACATTGTATTTTAGACTTACAAAAGTTACACAGCTTACATAAGTGAAACCTTGTTCTTTTTCCCAACATCTCTCTGTTTCCTCCATCTCCCAGCCCCTGGAAACCACTATTCTATTTGATATTTGCATGCACTGAAATATTTTGGACTGCATATATAAGTAACATCACATAGTATCTTCTGTATGTTTTTTTGTGTGGCTATTTCATTTAGTATAACGTCCTCCAGGTTCATCTATGTTGTCACAAATGGTAGGATTTTCTTCCTTTCTGAGGACTACCTTTTTTTGAAATATGGAGCACTCTCTCTCTCTCTCTCTATATATATATATATATATACATATATATATATATGTATATATAGGGGAATTTTAAATATTTGCATATATATTCATATGTATATCCATATTCATCCATCTGTTAATGGACATTTTGTTTGTCTCCATATGTTGACTGTAACACATAGTGTTGGAATGAACATTGGAATTCAGATTTCTGTTAGGGATAATACTTTTATTTCCTTTGGATCCATGCCAGTTCTATTTTTAATGTTTTGAGAAACCTTCATTCTGTCTATTATGTTTCAGTAATAATTTATTCCCTATCAACAGTATACAGGAATCTTTTTTTTCCCGCAAATCCTCACCAACACTTATTATTCTAACAAGGTGAGGTGCTATCTCATTGTGGTTTGCATTTTCTTGATTAGTTATGGTGAGCATGAGGTCCTGAGTTCAAACTCTGAGCTGCTAGAACAAAAAAAAAAGAGGAAATACCTGTTAGCAAATATGTAGACAAATTGGAAACTTTTTGCATTGTTGACAGAAATGTAAAATTGTCCGGTCATTATAAAAATCTGTAAGGAGTTTTCTTAAAAAAAAAGATACAATTACTATACCATCCAGCAATCCAAATTCTGAGTATATAGTCATCTCTCAGTGGGGGATTGATTTCAGGATCCCGTGATTAAGAAAATTCTCAGATGTTCAAATATTTTAATTAAACTAGCACAGCTTTTGCATAGCTGCCTGTATACTATAAACCATCTTTAGATTATTGTAATACTTAACACAATGTAAGTGCTATGTAACTATGTACATAGTTATCATATTGTATTCTTTAGGGAGTTATGTTAATAATGGCAATTCATGTTTAATGTTTATAGAGTTTTGAAAGATAAAATGTTCCTCGAGATCTACTTCACAACCATGTGAACATTCTTGCTACCGTACATTTAAAATAGGTAAGATGATAGATTTAATATGTGTTATATACAGTAATAAAAAATACTTCAAGGACTGAGGATGTAGCTCAGTAATAGAGTACTCACCCATTATATGCAAGGCCCTGGGTTTGATCACCAGCACTACAAGATTAAAAGAAAAAACAAAACAAACAACAACAAAAACCCCACTTCAAACCTATCTGGTTTTATTGGGTTGAGTAAATTATTCCTTTTAAGATAAGAAAACAAACTCAAGAAGAATAAGTAATTTAAACAGCTCAAGTATAGTTGGTGAATTTAAATGGTAAAGTAGCAAAAATTATCTAGAGTCAGCATGCAATGATTCAGCGAGCCATTTCTAAATTCTACCTTGAAAACAAAGGTACATGATCACTTTCATTAAATCAATTAGCTCAGGAGTCATCCTCTCAGACAGACTCTCTTTCATGTCTATCAGCCCCAACTGCTCAGCTGCTGCCCAGCTTTATCCTTCAATTTTATTTTCTTCATGGTACTTTTTTTCTTTTATTTGCAGTGCTACTGAAAGATAAAGAGAGATGTCAGAATTTCCAAGCAATCCTGAATAAGAGAATTTCAGTAGCTTCTTATATTTAAACCTAGAGAAATGATATTAATCTTCTCTTCATTTTTAATGCAAGCATTCAAAGATAAGATTTCTCTCCAAACATTGCTTTATATCTTCTAACAAATTTTAATGTGTTTTCATTTTCACTATTCACCTGTGTTTGCCATCTTTTCTTTGAAAAGTCACTTTTGTTCAATTTAACTCAAAATCAGAGCCTACCCATAATGAAAGATGTTAATCAAATGTTGAATCACATATTTAAATACTGCTTCAGTAAAAAGTATCTTTACTTAAGATATATTCAAATTGAGAGCCATGGAAACTTCAATGTTTTTCTGCCTGTCAGGAGAAAGCTTTAAAAAATGCCAAGTAGTGTCTTGTCAGTAATGACAATGGAAAACTAAAATTTCTAGAATTTACAAAGACATATTTAAATTATAATTTAAGAACACACAGAGAAAGATTAAGGGCTTAGAACTCTCTCTTCAAAGTTTCAATGAATCTGTAAGACACTTGTAATTCAATGTCTGAGTCTGGGACTTGCCAGCATTTTATGTCAGCAAAATCATTTTGCCTGAAGCTCTCCTCTAGCAAAATGTTTTGAAAGAAATTTCATGTGTCCATTTGCTTTAAAAGAGGAATATTATAGTTAAGATAAATTATTAGTTAAGAAAAGTCTCAAGACTCTTTGAAAATCTTGTGAAATGGAAGTTTTTGTTGCATTCAAAGTTTCTGAACACATACACACACACACACATATATATAATATATAAAGCTTTAAATATTTCTAGAAAAGATAAGCATGATAAAAATATTCTCCCTTTAGAACATGTGCATACTTAAATACATTTAAATAGTTAATATGCTTTTAATAGGAATATGATATCAAGGGTTTAAGACAACCAAATTCTCAAGTACTTAATAGAAAATAAATTATACATTTTAAAGCCCAAATATTTAGAATAAGAGTTTACCCATGCTACTTAATGTAGGTACCAAAAGAAAAGTTCAAAAAGAGTGAAGGAATTGCTTATACGGAACAGAATTTAGAAGTGGGCCAGAAGATCACTTTAATTAAAGCATGCTCAGTTGCATTTTTGAAATATGGGCATGCCTTAGCCTGGTAAAGTTTAAAGGAAATTATAGCAGAATTTTACAAAATAATTTTCATATTTATGGGCAATTAATAGTTTATGAGACTCACAATAGCAATCATAGAAGTGACCAAATATATAAGTAGCAAATGTCAAATCATTTTATGCAATTTCAGGATTAATATAAATGAAAGTGATCACATTTTGAAAGAAAAGTCATTCTTGAAAAGACATTCTTTTGGTGACATCTAATCTCTCCATGTCATTGTTTAGGCTATATCAGACCGTTTCTGTCAATGCAAAGAGAACTGCATTAGCCCAGAGCTGTAGAATACTAGAGGGAAGACAAAGAACACATAAAACAAGAGTAATCTGTCAAAGAACCCACCCATGGAAAAAACAACCACATAATTAGGGGATTACATGAAGTGAAACTATCTTCTCTCTTTGTCAATAAACACACATATACCCCCACACCCACACACATTCATCACTCACAATGTGCCACCTTACACATATTAATAATATGCCACATTACACACCCACACACATACACAAAAATACACAGATGTAAAATCATATTCAGAAAACCTGTTGTTTCTAAATCGCTATATGAATAAAAATGAGTAATCATACTATGTATCTATATGCCAATATAGCATACCATCAATTTTGTTTTAGAGCAAACTGTTACATAAAATTTTGACTTTGCTAGTCATTTCACATATAAATTTTACATTAATAGGGATCCAAAATATTTAGTTATGCTTTCATATCTGAATATGAAGAAATGCAAATATGTTCATATTTTATATTCTATTGATATAAACTATAAAGTTAAATATTCAAAACCTACCAATAATGTAGTTATGCCTCAAGGCTATTAATATTTGCTTTAGTATGAAACATTTTGAAGTATAAAATTTACATATTTAGTATTACACAAATGTAATACAGTGCATGTGCATGTTTGTGAGAAGTGTTTATACAAGGCAAGATTGTCTGAAGTGAGACAAACAAATTATAATTTGTATCTCCAGATTCAGGCAACACAAAAGTAGTTTTCAAGCACAGTTTTCATTATAATCTCCTGTATCTTCATAAAATTATGCAGCTATTCTGTTTCTGATGGTTCTGTTATTACTATGTCAGATAGATGTCTAAAATATTTTTCTGAACCTTATTCACTTTCTAAAAATTGTATTCAATTGTCAAATTAATAGTTTCAATACATTCTTTAAAATGATATAGTATTTTGTTAATATGACAGACTCTGAAGTAAAAGAGTTTTTGATTAGAGACTGTTTAATACTTATTAGCACTGAGAACAAGTTGCTCATATACTTTAAGCGTATGTTTTTCAGGAAAAATAATATCTTTTCTTTTCATCCTGCTTTATGTGTGATACAAAATAAGTGTTAAGTATGAGCAACTTTTACTAATAAAAGAGGGAATATTTTAAAACATACATTTAATTTATTCTACAAATATGCACATAAATCCTTGCACCTATAGACAAAATTTTAGATTTGGTAAAACAAATACACAAGCAAGAATCAAGTTTATTCTAAATTTACACATTTTTCATTAGATATGAACCATAAAATATTCCACTTTAAAAGATTTCTCTTTGTGTGTGTATGTGTGTATGTTTGTGTGTTCCTGAGATCAAAACTCAGGCCTTATACTCAAGGGTTCATATTTCACTTTGAAATCCTGCATTAAAACTGATTCTAATCAATGTAAAGATAATTTTTCTCTAATAACTTTTAAATTGTTTTTAACACTGGGGCCATCTAACATATGCCACAAATAGATTTATGATTTTGAAGGACCATCATTGGCAGTCCATTTCTATACTTACTTTATTTGAAGTGAAACGTTTTTTAAGATACTTAATTAATTCTAAAAGAATATCAAGTAGTATTTTGCAACATTTGTATTAATACCAATAACACTCCTCAAAGTAATAATTAGGATTTTTTGTTCCCCAAATGAGTATCACTAAATACATTCACTGAGGAGAAAGAGAGAGAGAGAGAGAGAGAGAGAGAGAGACAGAGAGAGAGAATGAGTTTGTATTGGAGAAAAGATAAAGCGGGAAAAGGACAAAGAGCATCATAATACTGAAATTATCTCATTTTCTGTGACCCATGACGACTGTGGATCTCTGGTTCTGTGTGATAATACCTTCCTTCCAAATCAAGAAAGACTGACATGAATAAGGTGTCCTTTGAAACCACCAGGTAAAACCGGTGTTGCTTCCCAATTCTAGCAATTTCCTTGCAGATGCTGAATCCACTGTATTCTCAAACTTCAAAAACCCTTATAACAACAGCAAGAAAGATATAAATAGTAACCTCTGCACCAAACAATAATTAAAAATTTACCTTGGTTCTCTAAATCCACATTATTTTTATGATAGTTTTGATTTCAAATGATTTGGCCTAGGATAATTAAATTATTTCCTAAAGATAATAGTCAATAATCCTCAAATTGCTAAAATGACTGGTTCTCTAATCATCAATGTTCCCTAAAATTTAGCATTTGAAGTACTAAATGGAGACCTACAACCTTGTACAATATTAACTATATTTATGATAGTATATGGCACATTATGTAAAATTGTTGAATCACTCTTAATTTTAAGTAAATTTTAATATCATTTTGAGATCATGGGACCAAACAAAAATAGGTCTTGAACAATAGAACTGTATTCTAAGCAGTAAGAATATCTTCAGTTCTGGAGAATGAAGTCTGCCTATAAAATGATAGGAAGAAACAAACTGAATCGTGATTATTTAAATTAAACCTATAAACCTTGAAAAGAAACAGTCAGTTGTACACATCTGTAAATGCACATCTTTCACTGCTTTAAGAAATGCAATTATTTTTACTAATAGTAATTTTGGTGGATGGGAAAGAGGATAGATTTTTGGAATCAAAGAAATATTGATTTTAATTTCAGTTTTTTGTTTATTTTACATCCCATGGGTATACTTAGATATTCATATATGTAAGTATTGCCTAGATACAGGCAATCAAATGATGTATATGATGAATTTCATTCCCTAATAATGGAGAAAGATAAAGGGATGCTGAAGCAACCATTATGTCATAGATATTTTTCTATTATATATCCTTTCTATTATTCAGATCACCTTGCTGACACAGCTTTGAGAAGATAAATGTTCTATATACAGACTGTGATGACAGGAACTATGTCTATGGCACTACATAGAATTAAAAACACTATCAAAGAAAGTGTTTTATGCTGTTGTGTGTGAAGGTAATTATTTATTAGTGATAGAATTCTAGTGATTTATGTATAAATCATTCAGAACATTTATCTTTTACACAGAGTAAAATAATAATATTGTAAATGTTAATTCTGCTATCTGTTTTTCTTTTTTATCACAACTGCTCTGTGATAATTCCTTCTCAGATTTATACTCAAATATTCTGAGCACCATGAGATACCAATTCATTTTCTTTAGACATGTTTTTTTCCAGGTAACAAATTTATGCGAAAATGAATTGCATGTGAATTCAGAATATGCCAGAAGTAAGATAATTTAAATATTTTGCAGCACTTACTCAGGCAGATGGCAGGTTGTTGGTTTTTTTGTGACAATAAAATGTGGATCTGTTTTGACTCAACAGTATTTGCTGCATATTTGTATATTCTGTCATCAGAGAAGCATAGGATTTTAAATGGGGATTTAAAAATATTTGTTTTGCTCTCTTTCTTCAGTAACATGATCAAAGCAATGGGTTGGTGAGGTTTGGGAGGAAGATACAGCACACAGATTTTTGTATTAGACACACTAAATATGACTGACTTTGAATGGTGTTTTAGCTATTTTTCTTTTCCATACCAAGTATCAAGTAAAAAGGCAAAAGTATTTTCTAGAAACTCAAATAATTATATGATAAAAGATCTATGAAACTGGTTTTCTTAGAAAGGTCTTGAAGACTATGCTTTATTTAGGTATATCTCACTTTTACTCATTCTTTCAAGAAGTAAAAAAGGTGTGTATTATTCACACAAAATTGTACTATATTGAAGTACAACCAAGGATAAAGTATCATCTAGAACCTATTGCAGCCCCTAGGCATAGCTGCTGACATGTTATCTGGTTCTGAAAAATCAGCAGACTTCTGAGCAATATGTCACTTCTCTATGTATGGCATGGAGAGAGAAAAATGGATGGATCAAAAGGAGAATTTTCCCCAACCTTTTTCTAAAACGTGATTTGTCTATACCATTTCAAATTAGGTTGGTGAAACAAACAATACATAAAACAAAATTTTTGAAGGTATTTTTAGCCCAGAGGGTATCAGCCTGCTATGGCATTTTAAAATTAAATTACAGAAACTCAGACATCAGAGTAAGAGGTTTTATGCACACCACTATTTTGTTTCATAGAATATATTTGCCAGTTTTAATGAAGCTAATCACTTTGAAACTAATTATCTGGCATTGCTTAACAAAACTTTTAGGAATCCAAAAAATGCCCATCATTCAATGGGTGGATAATTAATTGTTATTCAGTCATGCAAGGAAACATTTGTAGGGGATTTGACAGAAGAAATATGGGGGGAACCATTAGAATGTCACTAATGATGTTACATTATTCCCTTTAAATCCCAGGTTGACTACGCCAGAACATGGAGCACCTGAATCCCTAAACCAGTCCCTTGTCACCATGAGCAGGCTAGGTGGGGTTCTGAAAGACCATGGGAAGTGTAATGTTTTTATATGCGTCATGATGGGGAAAGGTTGGTGTGGTATACATAGTGGTACTCACAAATATCCAAAGTCTCCTTCTGTATCTTATCTTTTGGGATTCTAGATATTACATGAGAAACTCCAATAAGTCAAAATGCAGAAAAATGGTGATCAGAACCTTCTCTCCAATATTGCATAGAGTACATTTATATTAAAAACTACTCATTTTTATCTGAAGTAAAAATGTGAAGGGAATATTACATTTTGTTTGTAAAATATAACATCTATATTTGGCAGTGATCTCTCTTATCTTGTGGTTAGATATGATCATTTGGCACAACATGGCCATTAAAATATGTTCAACTTCTCCAGGAAGTCTGTGTCCAGCGATCAATTTTGAGAACTATGCCCCAGTTTACATAGTTAAATTTAAATACAGAAAGATATTTGCCATTTTTGCATATTTTTATTTTAAAAAGTTAGTAGCTGATTTTAGAATTAAATTAGAACTCCAACCCAGCCAGTCTTACTGGTGCCTGTCTTTAATCCCAGGAGTCAGAAGTCCAAGAAAAATAGTGAGTTTGAGGCCAGCATGGGCTACACAGCAAAACCATGTGTCAAAAAACAAAGAAACTAACAATAAGAGCAACAACATTCACCCAAAAAATACAACCCAAAACTTTCTTTTTTTATTATTATGATTTGTTTTGCATTTTTAAGATTTTTTTCTATATTTCATAACTATCTTTATGTGAAAATATCAAAAAATGCACATATGCTGTTAATTTTACAAGGAATAGGATCTGGAAATAAAATTTAAGGGCAATTAGGAGAAGAGGAATTGTCCCAGAGAAGTTCTGAGGGTCATTCTTCCCTAAATGTTCTTTTTATAAAAAATTTTTTGTTCATTTATTCACATGTGCATACATTGTTTGGGGCATTCATTCCCCCACCTCCCACCCCTAACCTCTGCTCCCAAACCCCCTTTGCTTCCAGGCAGAACCTGTTGTGCCCTTATCTCTAATTTTGTTGAAGAGAAGCCATAAGCAATAATAAGAAAGACAAAGCGTTTTTGCTAGTTGAGATAAGGATAGCTATACAGAGAAATTTGTAGCAAGGTTTCCATGTACAAATGTGTTACAACTCAAGTTGATTCATCTCACCCTGACCTTTTCACTAGTCTTTCATCCCCTTCCCACAATGACCTCTGTCGCTTTAAGATTTCTGTATTATTTCCTCTGCAGTGGGGACATCAAACACTTTCCTGTTTTGGGTTTCCTACCTATCCCCATACCTCCCAAATGTGTTCTCCCCTTAGTGTGTGACCTAACTTCAACAACATTGCTGTATTTGTCCTAGATCTAAAGTCCACATATGAGGGAGAACATATGATTTTTGGTCTTCAGAGCCTGATTACCTTGTTCACAATGATGTTCTCCAGTTCCATCCATTTACCTGCAAATGATAAGATTTCATTCTTCTTCATGGCTGAGTAAAATTCCATTGTGTATAAATACCACATTTTCTTAATCCATTTGTCAGTGGCTATTTCCATAATTTGGCTACTGTGAATAGCACTGCAATAAACATAGGTGTGCAGGTGCCTCAGGAGTAGCCTGTGTTGAATTCATTTGGGTATATCCCCAGGAATGGGATTGCTGGATCATACGGCAGATCTATGTTCTGATTGTTAAGAAGCCTCCAAATTTTTTTCCAGAGTAGTTGCACCAGCTTGCATTCTCACCAGCAGTGTACGAGGTTCTTTTTTCTCCACATCCTCGCCAACACATGCTGTTGGTGTTTTTGATGATGGATATTCTAACAGGGGTGAGGTGAAATCTTAGTGTGGTTTTGATTTGCATTTCCTTTATGGATAGAGATGGTGAGCATTTTTTCATCTGTTTTTTGGCCATTTGAATTTCTTCTTTTGAAAAAGCTCTGTTTAGTTCAGCTGCCCATTTCTTTATTGGTCCATTGATTTTGGGAGAGTTCAGTTTATTAAGTTCACTGTACATTCTGGTTATTAATTCTTTGTCTGATGTATGGCTGGCAAATATTTTCTTCCACTCTGTTGGTGGTCTCTTCAGTTCACAGGCCATTTCTTTTGTTGTGCAGAAGATTTTTAATTTTATGAAGTTCCATTTATCCATCCTTTCTCTTAGTTACTGAGCTACTGGGGTTCTATTGAGGAAGTCCTTGCCTATACCTATTACTTCCAGAGTGTTTCCTGCTCTTTCCTGTACTAACTTCAGAGTTTAGGGTCCGATGTTAAGGTCCTTGATCCATTTTAAGTTGATACTTGTACAGGGTGATAAACATGGATCTAGTTTCAGTTTTTTGAAGGTGGATAACCACTTTTCCCAGCAACACCTTAAATGTTCTTGATTGATACATTTCAACTCCTCCCTTTGTGGACACATCGAAATTCTGGCCAGTTGGCACCGTGGCTGGCTATATGTTAGTTCCATTCATGTTCTAGTCAATTACTTGTCTGATGAGTGAAGACTTGGTGGTTTCTTTCAGGGTCATATACGTGATATACAGAGGATAAGTAGATGAATCATTAATTATGCATAATGCCTTCTTTCTTCAAAGATTTCTCCTTTATTTCCATTTTGGTAAACTTAACACAAGGATAACTAGCACAGGGAAAAGAAAGCCAAAATGATGATCCTGAACATGGTAAAACTGAAGAGAGAAAACTGAACATGAGGATCTTCAAAGAAGGAGAGGAGTACACCGCAGACAGTGATTTTTAAGTCTTCCTTTTGCAAACATGAACATGTTACAAAATGAGCTTCTTTTAAGATAAGTAAATCAATTGTAGTGAACAGGAAGAAAGAGTAGATGCTTGCCTTACCAGGTAGTAATAATTAAGTTTATTAGAAGAAAAAATTATCATATTTAAGAAAGAAGAAATAAATAGGCCAGTAAAACAAAATGATGTATGGTTGTGTTGCAAACTGACAGGTGAAATTTATACCCAAATCAATGTAGGTATATTTTGGAGATATTCTCTCTGAAATTGCTATAGATCATAGATAGTGGAATCCACAGAAATGGGTACATAAAACATGATAGAGAGGTTAACATGCATCAGATACCTACAGATAGATAGATGACAGATAGATAGAGCTAACCATGTGTAACTATATATATAAACTTCTTTTATGTAGAGATATTAGTACTTGTTTATATATAGTTAGATGCAATTTTTATACTCATTAAAACTTATTAAAAGAGTTAAGGAAAGGATGATATTTTCACTTCAAGGGAATTTTTTTATTGTTGTGTGGGATGGGGGTACATTGTGGCACTTACAAAAGTTCTTACAATATATCAAGTAGATCATACTTGAATTCACCTCCTCCATCATTCTCCTTTATACTCCTTTCCCCCATTCATGGAGTAGTTTCAACAGGTCTCATTTTTCCATTTACATACATGTGTACACAGTATTTGCACTATATTCACCCTCCCACAGCCTCTCCCCTCCCACTGGTACCAACCCCTCTGACAGAATCCTTTCTGCCCTTCTGTCTTTGATTTTGCATAAGAAAAATTAAATGATTTTTTAAAACATTTAAGATATCTATACAGTGAGTTTCAAAGACATTTTTCCTTGTAATTATTTTTAATTAGAACAAAAGCTTAAGGTCAGAGAAGAGTATGATTAAGAATATGCTAAGAACTAAAACGACGGGCTCCACTCCACCTCTTATTGCAACAGCAAATGAATATATCAACAAATACTACAAATGCACTATTGAAAATAGAAATATTTAATTCTTATGCATAAGAATTATATCACTCCTTTTTTTTATTATTCATATGTGCATACAAGGCTTGGGTCATTTCTCCCCCTATATCACTCCTTTAATAAAAATATTTTAAGACTGTTCTATGAGGTCAAGTATCTTAACCAAGCAACAAAATTATTTTAATTGCAAAATCAGTTTGGCAAAATATAAAACTGCACAAGAGAAACCTAAGAATTGATCAAAATACTGTTAGATATTAATGCAATCAAATGAAGGACAAAATAATTCAAGTACACTAGTTAAATTAGCCAGTACCATGTCTTAATAGTGATACCATGGAGCTAGAAAATAAATAAAAAAGTGAAATGTGAATAAAATATGAAGAAAATTTGGCTCAAGACTATATTTTTCACTATGTCTGAATTTCTAAGATATGAGAAGCAGTACTCCACATTCAATGAATGTTAAGGTGTGAGTCAGAGAGGATGTCTTAGGTATATAATTTTATCTATTTATTAAGAAAAAACTTACCATTTGATAACTACATTTTAAAATTACATAGATGCTTACTATTTGCAAAATTCATTGTGATCAATTGAAACAATCCAGTTTTTATAATGTGATTTCCTTTTCAGCAGAGAAGAATCGATAGGCTATTTGATCATCCAAATGGATGAGTGGAAAAGACAAAATGAAAACCATACATCCAGTCTTACTGGTCTCCAGTCAAGCCTTAGATCAAAATGAAAAGTCATTTGCTTTAATCAGTTAACAATATTCAAATTTTTACATTCCTAATCACCTTAATGTTTTCTAAGTAGAAGGTAGTTTTTCAGTTTCTTAACTGACTTTACCATTATGAAACTATTTGCCAATATTTTATTCATGTTTTTTATTGTTTCTATAAAGGTTTCTCTTAGTAGTTTTGTCACCTACCAAGAGAATCATTTCAGCCCTGTGAATTCAGTCCACTAAGACAGTGCTCACAGCTCTGTCAATCCATATGTGTCAATAGATTGCATTATTTCAAGCATATCTGTTGATTTTATCACATAAGGAATAGATTAATTCATGTGTATCTCTTTTAGTTAGGTAAAGTAGAAAACAGGATCTAAAATAAGAGCATGTCACTTTGATTAAAACCTTCTAAAGTTCAAATCAAGTATTTATCATCACAGAAAGCAAAAGTTTGGTGTGTTAGTTAGAGGAAATGACATACCCCTAGAAATTCTATACTCATTATGTTATTTTAAATTCGTTTGGAAATACTGAAAATTTTAATAAGATAAGCCCATCTTTTTCTAGAAAAAATAATAAAGAAGCTAACACAGTGATTTTTTTCTTTAAAATACCAAGAACCTGGTATGTGGTGAACATGCTTTCGGTATTTTGACTAAATATTATAAATATTCAAAGGGATTAGTAATAGTTTCTATCTTCTAGCACCTGATTATCACATTTTCTCAAGTAGGCAATACGTGAAAAAGGCTCAAAAGTTTTTTAGGTCTATACTACTCCCAAGAAGATACAAAAGAAATACAAAAGAAACTTCAATTTGAAATCTAATGGATTATTTTCACTTTGGAGATGTACTTCAATTTATTAGTTTTGTAACCTGCTTTAACAAATCATAAAAAGACTATTCATTAAGATATCAAACAAAATGTCAGACTGCATTATAACTAAGGCCTACTTTAAGAAGATTCCTTTTGAGTTTTACTAACACAACCTTTTCATTATGGTTCAAGCCAATCTTCTCTATTACATTTTATTCCAATGTTGCTGGAAAATGATCAAATTGAAATAAAATAGTGCTATTATGACACACATCTAAACTTTAATAGTTGGTAGAAATTTGAAACATGACCTATGTTGACAAAGGCTTATGAAATAGAGAAAGAGAAGCAAGATGGCAGCAGAGTGACATTCCCCAGCATCTCTCCTCACAGACACCCCAAATCTAAGAGTTATGCTCATACTAAGCTACATTAAAAAGTTCAGGAAATCAGGACTTTGAAGTAGTAGATTTACCTACACCAGCATCTCATAGACAGGCTGGCAAGTGACAGCAGGTGCAGAACAAGCAAAGAGGCTAATCCCTTTTCGTTCTGGGCTTGTCTCACCATATCCTCTCTCTTATGTGCACCTGCCATTGTGATGCCATGCAACATGACATGATGCAATTGGGAAGGATGGGGCTCACCAGAGTTGCTGCCATGTTGTTTGCATTCTCTAACCTCCCAAATTGTGAGCTATAAAGCCCCCAACCTTAGGTTGGGTTATAGTAACACAAAATGGACAAACTACCCACATCCTTCACTAATTCTTTTATCTGAAGCCTTATTTACTGTAACTTTCATTTTGCTAACTTCAATCCTACTTCAAGTTTGAGCATTCCATTCATTTTTTCTGTTGAGAAATTTTCTTATTCTGTCATTTCTATAAGTCCTATTTCCTCCACCTCCCACCTCACTTTACTTAAGTGCAAAAGCTTGTGTTATAGAATTTCATAGCACCAGATACTTTTAAAACAAAATCATAACTCAAGGGAGGCTGAAAGTGCTTGACCTGTTAACCTCAATGACTGTTGAATCTAGTGAAAATGCGCAAAGTTTCTCATGCCAAATGGCACTGTGTAAGTTTGAATTGTTTTTAGACAAACTTTTATAAGAAAAATAAGCACAAAAGTAAGGAAAATAGACCAAATATTATTATTCTTTAAATATAGCATAATGAAAGTAATATTGAGTTCTAAAACATATCCTAAAATTAAATTCATATTTTTTGCTGAGTGTAACAAAATAGGAACTTGAATTATCAGAACATGATTTACAACTAATATGACTGAGGCACAGTTACAAATTTAACATTATGATGCTAATATTTACTGACATAATAGTTCATATCCTTGTGTGCACTCTTTAAGTTGATTTTCTTTATGACTACAAATTTCATTTTCTTCTTTTGACAACAAATTTCATTCTATTTGTAAGTAAAATTGTACAGAATGTGGAAGTGCATTATGTATAAAATAATACATAATTTCACCTACAAACACGTCAATTTTGTATTACTGCCATATGCTGTTTTTCCCTTACTACAGAGAGTTCAGATTAATACCTGGGAGTAATCTTAAGGTATCTGTCCAATTGCACTTTCAAATAAACCAACTAATAGCTAGTCTTCCAAATATTTATAAAGATGCTTTTTCTAAATAAAATATAGAAGGTGTATCTCGTCCCTAACATTGTCAAAATCTAAATAATATTTAACATTTTAGAAGTCATTTTTAATATGCAATATATTTGCTTTTGTATTTCATTCCGTAAAGATTAAAATGTATGAACTGAAACAAAAACCTGTTCAGGTGCCTGTAACTGACAGGCTTCAATTGTGATGATAATAAGCTTACAATAAAAGCTAAGGGAGAAACTGGAAACAATTTCAATTCCTTCAGTCACTTAGGAAAATAAATTTCTACCAAGTGACACTTTGGGCTATATTTGCTTAAGGTGAATCACTTTTCTGAAAAATCTATAGACATTAAGACAAAATAATGACCTCTTTTTCACTGTTCTCCTCCAATTTGAAACCCTGTTGTTGCTATCCAATTTGTTCACTTTCTTTTTCTTTCCTCTCCTAGGGAGAGTTATAAACTATCACATTTTGCCACTTAGTTTGTGCGGGAGATACATGGAATCACTTAGAATGATTCATTTGTAAATGAATTGAACTAATTCTCTTATTTTGCCATTTCTCATTGTGTTTATAGTTTAAATCAGTGAACTACAGTTAAATAATTCAATTAAAATGTGGAGAAATTTGTCACATCATTAGAAATAATGAAAAAAATCAAGTAAAAAGGTGAATTGTTAGATTTTTTCTCCATACAAGATACTCAAATCACTCATTGTGAATAGAATTTGGATTTTGTGAAGCATAAAAACATGAAGAGTAAAACATTTATATTCATAATGGAATAAGATCAGGGAAAATAAGTTACGGATAAAATACAAAAACAGTAAAAATGATGATTTCTATTACTGGGAGAGATATGTATCATCATTTCCGTCTGTTCTTTCTAAAACCTTAACCATTTTAGTTTTTTTGGTTATATTACAAAAACTGCAAAATTGAATTAGCTTTATTTCTTGCAACATCATTGTGCCTGAAGTTGTCATTGAATGACTTAAGGGTTAGGGAAGAAATTTCTAGGCAGATAAGAGAAGGAAGGAAACTCCAGGAATAGAGAAAGAAACAGGCAAAGTTTGAAGTATAAGAAATGTCCAGTGAGGTCCTGGAAAGCAATACCCAGGTCATGCGCCTTTGTAAAAGACAAACTAGAGAAACGCTGAGCACGTTTTGTTCAATAGCCCCTAAAAACTTTTGAGAAACTTTGTGAAATATACAACATCAATGTAAAAGAATGATAGAGGATGTACATACCCAAAGAGATGTTAAAAGATGAAAAAGGAAAAATCTTGTGACAAAGTCATCCCTTATGCTTCTGTGATTAGAACCAATATTGGGATGATGTCAATGGAAACAGGAACTGATTATCAGAAGAGATGTAACCACCAAAATGTTGGCACAACATAATGATGGAGACTTAAAAATGGACACAAACCCAAGCTTAGATTTTATGTATTACCCTGGTAGAATTATGACTACCTGAAATAAATGACATGTACTCGAGGAAGGCTGGTAAGGCAGACACAAAAAGGATGAGTGTAGAAATAACTTGTTTAGATTTTGATAATACCATAGCACCACAAATCCTTAGGATTTCAGATCTGATATGGTGTGTGGATAAATATAATAAATATAAATCACTATGTTAAAGTATTGGTGTTACTTCTGAAGTTTGAGATAGTTGGTGGAGGTTGATCCTTTCAAATTGGAAAGAATATAATTAACTTTTATTCACCAAATTTGATCTATGATAAATTAAAAGACATTTGTGGTTTGAAGGATGGAATTTCTGAGGAGAAAAGAAGAAACTATAAAGAAGGAGATTCTTCAACAGGCTATTAAAGAAGAAATTTTCTGCCCCAAAGTGACAAAATAACCCAGGTTAAATGTTCAATATTCAATTTTAATTGGTATTTTTATACTTGTTTCCTAAAACTATTTTCTTTTCTTGGTTAGATTCTGTCAGAATATGAGCCTTTCCACACTAAATTATAATCTTTCCAGATGTTGTGAATGAGAGAAATATGAAAGCACATTTTTAAAATTAGTAGTAAGGATACATAAGAAATTATTTATAAGTACTGGGAAATATTTTCATAATTGCTTTTCTTTCCCAAGCTGGTTTTGAGACTCTAAGGCAACATAACCTTGGGATATACAGGGTTCTGTGCCCAACACACTTTATATTCATACATTCCTACTATTTTATTACTCAAAATCATAGTTTTCCATGTATTCAAGCTACATGACCTCATTCCATCCAACTCTCCCTATTCATGTATTTAATAAACTCATATGTAAGACTTACTCTGCACCAAACACTGCCTAAAGCACTTTACAAATAAGCAACTTGAATCTTCAAGCAGCACTTTTATATAGATACTGCCATTGTTACCACATTCCGTTGACTATGGGGAGCACAAGAATATGCTGCAACATTCCTAAATCACACAGCTGACCATAGGCAAAAGACTTCTTCTCAACCCCTCAACACATTTGGTCTTTATGCATGCTGGAGTCGAAGGGTCCCCATAATTCTTCGTGTCTTAATAAATGCCACAAATAAATTTTCAAATGTGTTGAAATCGTGTCTATTCTTTTCAGCTTTTCCTGCAGGGATACAATCTACATATTTTGAAATCTGGCTTTAAATTTTCCTGAGCAACTGATTTTGGATTACTTTTGTTGAAATAAGACTAGGGTACACAGATGACAAACTCATTAGCTCTTGCTCACTACTGTGCAAGATTTTCCCTGAGTTCTTTCTTAGTGCTAATAGGTAACAGCACTAAGTTTGTAACGATTCAGATCTAGAAGATAAGTGGCAGTGTACTCTTGAAAGGTAAGTGCTTTTGTGGATCCCTAGAGGAAAATATGTCAGACCAACACAAAGGGGAGAAAGTAATCAGCCATGCTCTAATCTCCTTCCTCCCTGAGGTTTTCCAGTAGATTAAGACTGAGCTGGCGAGGAAAATAACTTTCAGTTGGATAATAATTCAATGTGTTATTAGTGACTGGATCAGATTCTTTTATTGTCTAAAAATGAAATCGTTAGGAATTGGAGGTGACAAGAGAAACAGAGGGATATTTCTAGAACTGCAATCAAGGAAGGGACAAGAGCATCAAACTGAAATATTGTAAGAACAGCAGTGCCAAAATGATAACATTAATAAGAGTAGTTTTATTTTTAGTTTTTATTTTATTAAGCCAACTCTTTGCATTCATTTTCTTGAACGTTTTATATGTAAAATTGATTATTTCTAGAAAAGACACTAGCTAATGCCAAGGACCACAACAGAGCCTTCTTATCTTTGATGTAATTCTTATATGAATATCTCCACTTATCAGTTTTATTGCTTCATAAGTAGGGACATCACATCACTGTGTAATTCCTATTAAAGTTCATCATACAGGGATATGGTAGGCAAATTCTCCATATGTTCTTTCATATGAACAAAAGTTATCTACATTTTTCATGGCTGTTAATCCCACACCAATATCTTCACACAGTGCTTACTGTGCCACAGTCACTTGGAGTTTGAGAGTATATCAGCAATTAGAAAAAACACTGGAGAGTAATGCATGATAGCAATAAATATATTGTCTTTTCTATTTAGCAATATTAGTTACCTTCTAAGTAAATAAGAATAAATTAATTTTTAAAAAATTTAAATGAAATCTTATCATTTGCAAGTAAATGGATAGAACTGAAGAACATCAATCTGAGCAAGGTTAGCCAGGCTTAGAAGACCAAAAATTGTATGTTCTCCCTTATATGCGGACTTTACATCTAAGGCAAATACAGCAATGTTTTAGTACTTGGGTCACATGACAAAGGGAGAACACATTTGGGAGGTATGGGGATAGGTAGAAAAGCCGAAACATGAAAGCATTTGATGTGCCCACTTCAGAGGAAATAATACAGAAACCTTAAAGCGACAGAGGTCAATGTGGGAAGGGGATCAAGGACTAGTGAAAAGGTCAGGGTGAGATGAATCAACTTGAGTTGTAACACATTTGTACATGGAAGCAATGCTAGGAATCTCTCTGTATAGCTATCCTTAACTCAACTAGCAAAAACGCTTTGTCTTTCTTATTGCTTATGTCTTCTCTTCAACAAAATTAGAGATAAAGGCAGAAAAGGTTCTGCCTGGAAGCGAGAGGCTTGGCAGGGAGAGGGTGGGGGGTGGCAGGCAGGGGGGAGAAATGACCCAAACAATATATGCACATGTGAACAAATGAATAATTAAAAAATTAACATCCTAATGTTTTGTGATTAGATCTGCATTTACTCCAATCCCTATTTATAGTAAAATAAGAAATGCATGTTTTGTGACCTCAGACATGACATTTATGTACATAATTTCATATATTTATGTAATTTAATGGTAAATCTATTTTAATTTTTTTTTAAACAAAATCTCCCAGGCTGGTCTGGAACTTATTATTCTCCTTCCTCAATTTCCCAAGTGCTGGAATTATAGACATGTACCACACTGCCTGGACTACTGTTTTTTGTTTTAAATACTGACATAGCAACTCTTACAATAGCCAGTAAAGCATATCTCTAACAAATCTACTTAATACTGAATTGTCAAAGCATACTATTGTATTTCTGAAGAGATTTTGTTCAAAGCAAGCCTGAAGTCACAACTCAGACAATTAATTTAGACAAAAATGTTTAATGCAGAGAATATGTAGAACAAGTCAACGGCTATCTACTTGGTCAGAAAAAGTTGAGTGATGGCTAATAACTGCTAGAAGAAATCCCTGTTCCTTAAAGTCAAATAATTATCATATTACCACCAATTACACGTATTATTTACAGATAGATTTGGATTCATTTTTCTTCAACCATGTTTCCCATTTGTACACTTTCCCCATGCCCCATGTTTTCATATTCACTTACATATAATTTCTCACCAATATGTTCACAATTTAGACTAATTATTTTTTCCAGGAAAACTATTTAAATGAAATGGTTGTTATTCTTTATTAAAACAAAATTAATTGATAGCTTAATGGACAGGAAAATTTATATCAAAATTTTTGTTATATAAATAATTTGAATGAAACAATGCTATGCTGTACAAAGAAAGGAGTATGCAATGGAATGTCTGCAATAAAAATACAAAAAAGCCTACAAGTTATAGGTTTATTTCTTATCAAATTTAGAAAAATAAAGTCAATCATTTCAATTTCATCAATCTATTAAATTCCAAGACTTTATCTCTTGAAATATATGAGTAAAGGTATCTAAGTAACCATTTAATGTAATGAAAGGGGCATTACTAACTAAAAGTCTTTAAGCACATTTTTTCAAAATTTCTTTAATGATTAAACTTTATTTTTATATTTTTAATTGAGATATTGATATAAGAGACCCTTTTAGCATGTTTGGCACTGTCTACATTAATACATTTATAGTAAATAATCATAATTCATGTCGATATACTCACCCAAACTTAAACTATCATAGAGCAATTATTGTGACAGTTTCTTTGAGGTGCTGAGAGTCTAACCTAGGGCCTTGGACATGCTTGGCAATTGCTCTGCCAGTAAGCTACACTTCTAGCCATTATATAAGATGTTAACTCTATTTCTGATAATAATTTCAAATGCTCGGACCCAAATGATATTTTAATATTCTGTCTTCATTTAAAGATGCTTAAATTGTTATTCCTCTAATTCATTCTCCTGTGAAGGAGAATTTCATTGAAGAAATTAGCAATGAAATTAGCAATGAAAGAAACACTTGTAGTTCCAACTCCAATGTATGAAGGTTGCCTTCATAGTGCACAAAAATTGAACTCGGACAAGAAGAGATGCTGAGATAAGATGCTTGCCTTTCAGATTTTATTCATTTTAAACAGCAAAGTAAGTTCTGAAAGATGGAAGTGGTAAAAGCTATAGCTTCTTGCTTGAAACTGAGTCTTCATATTTGGCACGAATGGCTGGCACTAGAAGGAGAGCCCAAAAAGAAAATGTGCAGCTAGGCTTTGCTTACATGGGGCAGTGTATTAAAGCACATGTGTGGGAGAAAAGATGCCATACAAATAGCCATCCCCTTTTATTAACATGTCCTGAGAAGAAGAATATTTTTTGAACTGTGACTCCTGTAAATATAAATTATAACTTGTGAAGTGCATGTGCAAATAATAGGATAACCAAGAAAACTGGAAAGTAGATAAGAAATTGTGTCAGCTTATTGATTTTTTCAGCACCTTTGCAAAAGTCATGCAATAATTCTTTTGTGTACAATTAAAAATACTACAAAATTAAAATAAATCATTAATCCTCCATATTTGAAAGAAAATATTTAAAAAATGAATGTGATTTCAGGGTTCTCTGAGATAAATGGAAATGAGGATGTGTGAAGTGTGCATTTTGGAGGGCAGGGTGGTTTTGAGGAATTGGCTTACAAGATTATTAAGAATAGAAAATCCAAACTTTGAAGGTGGCCTGGTAAACTGAAGAATCAGAGAAGAGCCAATGTTGCAAATTAGGTCTGACGACCTGCTGATACAATAACCTCTTTGGAGAGTTCAGTCTTTCTCAGTTATGTCTTTTAAATTATGAGATGAGGCCCACCAATGTTATCAAGTGTAAGCTGTATTACTAAAAGGGAGCTGATGAAGAATGTTAATCAAATCTAAAAATACCTATATAATAACATCTAGATCAAAATATTGGAAGTTATTGTCTACTCAGATTGACACATAGAATTGACTGTCAGTCGATTTTAGGTAAGCTGGCCCCTGGCTGACATATACCTGACTATAAACACCTAGTGAGCCTGAGGTCCAAAGTACCAACCAGCTGAGCCCAGCTCAATTTCCTGAACCACTGATGTGAGAGGCATTCTAAGCCCCTATTTAGAGAATATTTTTATGATCAATGATAAAGGGATTCTGAAATAGACTAATCCTGATGATATCAGGTATTCCATATTAAGTTATAAAGTTTTTCCAGTCCAGACAATAGCATTCAGATTTGAAAATATGCCCATGAAAGTGAAGAGATAAGCACAAAGTCCTGAGTTCAGTCCCCAGTGCCACCAGAAAAAGGAAAGTGAAGAGATTACAAAAACCAAGATTAATCAACATTAAAACATAAAAAAAAAAACTTAAAGCACTTTAATTTGGTTCTGAATGATAAAAAACATAGATCAAAGTAATAGAAAAACATTGAAAATGGATTTAAATACCCATGAATTTCAAGATATGTTAAATCATGAACTTAAGATAAATAGAGAAAAGGTAGGTTATTCAGCAAAGAGAGTCAGGACACTTGGCAAAAAACATGGGCAATGGGTGTAAAAATGGCTGGATTATTGTGTCTCAATATCAAAATACAATACAGACAAAAATAGAAACAGAAATGGGAAAGAATATTAATAAACATATAAATTTATCAATGGAAAACAAGACATTTGAACAATTGTATTATGCATTAGGATTTATTAAGTAACAGGAATTAATAAAGAAAGAACTGATTTTGAATAAATTAAACTTTTGGTCATGATAAATTTCTGTCATCATAGAATACATGTAAAATATTTGGAAGTCATAGTTGTAGCACTGGATGACTTTTTAATTTTATACATACTAAATCTTGATTGAGAAATAAAGGCAGTAAAAAGAAATTATTATGAAGGAAAATTACATTTTGTACTTCTTATGTATAAACCCACTTGTACATGAATATGCATGCCAACTACACTTTGTTGTTCTCAAAACTTGACAAAAACCACATATTGAGAAGGTGAATCAGGAGAAACAAATAAAATTATTGGATGGAATTATAAATTGATATTGTCCCTTTAAATTTGTCCCATATTTTACTAAAAATTTAAATTGTACATAGTCTTTGACTTAGCAATCCCTTTGGTAGAAAACTATCCTAATTAAAATCTTTCAGATAAACACAATGATGTATATGAAGGTTGACTAACAGAAGTTTATGATGAGAAAATATTGGGAAAAATTTAAACTGCATTGAAGATAGAAATGGCTAAATCATTAGGCTAAATTTGTGAAAAACACAATAGCCAAGTTATGGAAACAGCCAAGATGCCCCACCACTGACAAATGGATTAAGAAAATGTGGCATCTATACACAATGGAATCTTATGCAGCCATGAAGAACGAAATGTTATCATTCGCTGGTAAATGGATGGAATTGGAGAACATCATTTTGAGTGAGGTTAGCCTGGCCCAAAAGACCAAAAATCATATGTTCTCCCTCATATGTGGACATTAGATCAAGGGCAAACACAACAAGGGGATTGGACTTTGAGCACACGATAACAGTGAGAGCACACAGGGAGGGATAAGGATAGGTAAGGCACCTAAAAAATTAGCTAGCATTTGTTGCCCTTAATGCAGAGAAACTAAAGCAGATACCTTAAAAGCAACTGAGGCCAATAGGAAAAGAGGACCAGGAACTAGAGAAAAGGTTAGATCAAAAAGAATTAACCTAGAAGGTAACACCCACGTACAGGAAATCAATGTGAGTCAATGCCCTGTATTGCTGTCCTTATCTCAACCAGCAAAAATCCTTGTTCCTTCCCATTATTGCTTATACTCTCTCTTCAACAAAATTAGAAATAAGGGCAAAATAGTTTCTGCTGGGTATTGAGGGGGTGGGGGGAGAGGGAGGGGCCAGAGTGGGTGGTAAGGGAAGGGGTGGGGACAGGGAGGAGAAATGACCCAAGCCTTGTATGCACATATAAATAATAAAACAATAAAAAATCACAATTTAAAAAAATTTTAAAGTTTAAATAAATAAGTAAATAAATTTGTGAAAAAAATGGAATGTCTATATATATAATAACAATTTTCAAAATGTAAATGTGGAAAGATATAGATAGGATAATATTTGAGGACAAACTTCAGATGGACAAATACATTTCAGATGACAGATGATAATGCAGTAGACACACAGATATGACTCTGCTTACCTGTATCCTTCTATCTATATTTACAATATTTACAATTTGTCTATATGCATATGCAAAGTAATATATAAAAATATTAAAAGGCACAGAAGTTGTCATGTCTCCCTCAAAGGAATTGCATTTATTTTTGTCAAAGTATCATGCATAACTTACCATGTATGTACTACTTTAGCGTTTTAGTTTTGTTTGTTTTTGCGGTGTTGGGGTTAGAACCCAGGGCATTGCATATGCCAGGCAAGCATACTACCACTGAGCTATCTCCCCAGCTTCTCTACTTTAGCATTTATAGAAAAAATTTGCAGAAAAAATTGAATTTTCCATTTATGTTCAAGTTTGGCTTTAGGTCTTGTTCACTATGCTCTAGTCAAGGACTAGAAAGCTTGTGTTGTTACCTAACCTCAATGTTTCTGTTTCATTCAGTAAACTTTCCAGATAAAATACAGAAATACAGCATCTTAGTGACTTTGAATTTTTGATTGCTAATAGTTTAAATGTATGTGTATGTGAATATGTATAAATATGCAAACGATTGCCTAGGACATACAATTTGATAAATCTGGCAATCCTCACTTGGATTTGATATGTAATACAAGAAATATGATTCCATAAGTAATATGAGCATGCAATTCATTATACACATCAGAGCACTACTGAGAATGAAAGTGTTTCCACCTACAGTTATAGCATGTGGAGAAACATCAATAAGAACTAACTTGGCATACTGCATTTAAATGTAATCTTAAATATAATTCTTACTAGAAGATTTAGGGAAAAGAAAAAATAGTTGAAGGAGCATGTTAAGACATCAAGAACTAAGTAACATCTTCTCTTTTTAATTGTAGTTACCAAAGATCCTCTCTAATCCCACTGTGTTCCTTCCCTTAATGCTGGACAGAACAGAGAATTTATCTGTTCTAGATGCAGCTACTTGTAATAGCTATAGAGAATGGTTTGGGAAAAAGATAACAATTATTTATGAAACCAGTTTCTTAATTATCACTGTCAATAAAGGAAAATAGAGAGAAAGAAGGACAGCAAAACAAATTTTCTCTATTTTCAGTGTTCCATCCAAGTAGTAACCCTACTCAATGCTATTCTGAGGTCAGATGGGTGCATTCAGGGTAATATGGCATTACTCTTTTCATTCTTAAATAATGTTGTATATATGCCATGAATCTGTCACTCAAGTGTGCTGTGTACTGAAAGCAGCTTCACAATCTGCATTTATACATACTGCAGTATATAAAGTCTTATTTTCATAGACCAGACCTGTGACTGCTAACCTGTAATGATGGTGTTACAGACTGTAGTCCATAACCTTATGAAGCTTATGTAAAAAAAATGTAAAGAGCCAAGATGCCCCACTACTGATGAATAGATTAAGAATATATGGCATTTAAATACAATGGAATCTTATTCAGTCACAACGAAATCTTATCGTTTGCGGGTAAATGTATGGAACTGGAGAACATCAGTGAAGTTAACCAGGTTCGAAATGCCACAAGTTGCATGTTTTCTCTCATATGTGGAATATAGACCTAACATAAATACAGCAATATTATGAAAAACTGGTCATGCTAAGGGGAAGTCACATACAAGAGAGGGAAGTTAAAAGAAGGAAGTTAAGAAGGTGAATATGGTTGATGTACTCTCTATACAAGAAACGAGTATAGAATTTTTAAAACTGTTGAAATCACCATAAGAAGAGGACTAAGAAAGAAGAAAAATAGAGGAGATGAACCAATTTGGGTTATAACTCCCCATGTAGCTATTTTAAACAAACAAAGGTGCCACTTTTTTTCCTTTACAAAAATCTGAGAACAGGAGGATGAAACAGGTCCTGTCTGGGACGGTTGGTACCATTGAAAGAGGGGAGGAGGCAGGGGAAGATTGTGGGAGGGTGAATATGGTGCAAATACTGTGTACACATGTATGTAAATGGAAAAATGACACCTGTTGAAACTATTCCAGGAATGGGGGAAGGGGAAATAAAGGAGAATGATGGAGAGGGTGAATTCAAGTATGATATATTTGATACATCATAAGAATTTTTATAACTACCATAATGTGCCCTGATTCAACACATCAAAAAATTAAAAAAGAAAGAATACCTTAAAAAAGTGAGTTTCCTGTAGAAAGTTACACTTTACATGCTGTGACCTGTGAAGAAGTTTCTTCCGTTTAGATCTTGTCCATTTAGAAAGTTTTATTGATTGTGAAGAGGAATGTGTAAAGTTTTCTTTTTATTGTATTTTATCTTTTGATACTTTCCTTAATGGTTTAGAGGGAAAAGAAACACCATGAGCTTTCTCAATTGTAACTTATCCCTGATGCTGAAAGATGTATGGTAAGTTCTGCCTTAAGATCCCTATACCCTCCTGGTGAGGGGCAGTGACAGCCTGATGACCTGTGAAGAAACAAAAAGTACAATAAACATGTCATTGTCATTCTGTAATTCCCTGTCAGAGTTCCTGGTGGTCCAACTCTATGGGACTCAAATACCAAAGTTATAACAAGTCCAGATATAAACTGGACTTGTTAGGTTCCTGGGATTACGAAGTTGATGGAGAAAAGAAGAAAGTTGATTTTGAGAGGAAACAGGAGATATATGACATCATGACTCAACTAATACTAATTATTTAATATAGGAAATTCTGTTAGGTGTTCAGAAAAAAAGCAGTCAGGATTAATTTTTCAAAGCAGAAAAGCTTATTATAGAGACTTTAAAACTTGTTAAATATTGAAGCAAAATGAGAGGGGCTAAAATGTTGTGCATCAATTTCTCCACATTGGCATATAACTAGTTTCTTTTTAAATATTCAATTATTTAGAAACTTAAATTTGGAAATAATTAGGACATACATTTTCTTATTTATAACATTCATGTGCTAAAATTTTTGTGTTTATTACCAACAATGTATGCACATGTAAGTAAATGTAAAAATGATAAAATAAAAAAGAAGATTCTACGCTACCTCAAGATTGAATTCAGTTTGTAAGAACTACATTATGTTTTACCAACAGTGACATGCTCATTTCAATATCTGAATAAATTCCAATAATTTAGAAATAAAAACATCTTCATTTTATTTCAATTAATCCATAACACAAAATCACTCTCCCTTGTAATTGTTTTAAAACTTTTATTCATTTCACACAAGTATTCATAGAAAATACAGCTCCCAGTTTACAGATTCAAAATGGAAATTATAGTTATTAGCTAGTTGCTTATAAAATCAGTTGAGTAGATCTAAAATACCTATTCTAAGCCTTTAGAGACATCAGGAATTTTAAGTTTGGAGACAATAGAGACACTGGGCCAAAGACAGGTCAAATATCCACTGAATTCTTGGACATATTGTCAAATCATTTGGAAATCTGGAGACCATCAAATCTAATACTTATTCAGTATAGACATTGTATCTGATGTATAGCTAGCAGGTAAATATATAACTTCTTTAGAATTTTCTTAATAAAAGGGAGTATTGAGCTTTCCAAAGATGACTCTTCATTTTTGTTTCTATTGGATATTTCCAACACTTAAAAACATTTTTAGATTTAATTAAGTAAATGTGGGATATTGAAATCTACAAAACCTTGTTGAAAGGAAATCCAAATTAATTTTAAAAACTTCTTACATTCAATACAATGAAGATATTAAGATTAGTAAAATCTACAAATTTAATGTAATCACTATCAAAATTAAATGCCTAAAAAAAATCTTGAAATAGAACAAAGTTGGGGATCTCAGATACCCTTGGTTCAAAACTTTCTGCACATCTATAGTAAGCAGAAGAATAAAATAGAATTGAGAGTACTGAAATAAACCCATATTATGCCAAACTGACTTTCAGTAAAGCTTCCAAATCTGTTCATTAGGGAATTCAACACATGGTGTAAGGACTTCTGGATTTCCACAGACAGAGGAAAAGATTTGCATCTTTACCTCATACTACATTATAAAGAAACAAAATCAATATTATAGGTAGATATAGATTCACAGACCTTGTATTCATCAGTCAATTTTTAAAGCACGGTTGACAAAGTAAAAACAAAAAAAGCATAAGATTTTATGAAAAATTTCTTTATCTCTGATGATTAATATTATGTTACAACTTGCCATTTGGCTTCCCACAGTACTCACTTTGTCAAGGATTATTCTAGATGCTTCTGTTAGGTTTTTTTTATGACATTAACATTTGAATTAAGTAAAGCAAAGTATATCTTAGTTAAATTCACCCTCGCCTTCTTTAGAAAGAGGCAATTTTGCTAGCAGGACACACTTGGACTAGAACTGCAACACACCCCTGGGTCTGTTCCAATCCACTATTTTGTCACATGCCAGCCTCCATTAATTGATATAAGCTTGTTCCTTAAAATCTTTCTCTCTCTCTCTCTCTCTCTCTTTCCTCTCTCTCTCTTGGCTGTGCCCACAATGTATAAGATACTCCTGCAACTCAATAACAACAAAGAGAAGTAAGTGTGAAAATGGCTAAGGATATGAACGGATATATCCAAAGGGGTACAAATGACCAATAAGCAATGAAAATACATTAAACATCATTAATATTTAGGAAAATGCAAATCAAAACTGTAATGAGATGCCATTGGATACTTATTAGACAAATTTTATGATCCTATCTACATGAAATATTTCGAATAGGCAGTTTCAGAGTTACCATGGGATAGAGAGAAGATATTGGAGAACTATTGCTTAAAGTTTACAGTGTTTCTTTTTGAGCTAATGAAAATGTTTTTTAAACAGTGCTGACAGTCGCACAATATTGTGAATGTAATCAATGTCTCTTAACCGCACAGTTTAAAATGCTTAAAATAGTGTATATTATACTTTATTTTTATCACAATAAAAATCAAGAATAATTCTTATGGTGGAATAATTTAAATCTCTCTTAAATTGTTCACTAAATCTCACTAAATACATGACAGTTAACAATGACATCATAAAGTTGGAGTAATTATTCTTGTACTGAGTCGGTAGAAGTGTCCTTAAATTTGAAGTCTATTGCATAAGCCAGTGGAAACCCACGTTTTTTAAAATGAAATGAGGGAAAAGTGAAAAAAGCTTAGGTCAGATAATTAAGGTTAACAGCACAAGCAATCAAAACAATAAGTGCACACCAGAAAAATCTGACATAGCATCTACTCGGTAAAGTTCATGCAAAGAAACAAGGACTTAGCTGTGCTAAATGAAAAACCCACCTGATTTTTTCATCATGTCTATTGAAATACGTTAAAAACGTAGTGGTCATTTTTTTGATCAAAGATTCAAAATAGCTTTACAAAGAAATATTTTTGATCATTAAAATAATTTATTTGAAAGTAGGATAAATGTTTAAGTGGGACTAAATATTTCTTATTTGTAAGTGGTACAAAATATTTAAGTGGTACCAAATATTTCTTATGTGTAAATGGGACCAAATATTTAAAATGATTTTCTAAGTGTTTTAAAGTACTTCTAAGAGGATATAATAGTCTCTTTTGCCCTGAGTTTGACATATGAACTCTGGCAGTAAAATATTCACCCACACTCACACAAAAATTTCCAAATAATCCTTACTTACAGAAAGACTCTTTAAGGTGTACAGATCTACTATTTACATAATTTTATGTCCATGACTCCTTTGCCCTCATCTTCTCTAACATTTTGGGAATTAAACTCTGAAGAAAACTATTTCAAGTAATTGATGGGGGCACAATCAAGTTAAACAGATTTTTGAAATTTAATTTTAGTTGACACATAATAATTGTACATTATTATGAGGCACAGTGGGACAACTAGATGCATGTATACAAAGTGAAAGGAAAAGTTTTTCCTTGGGGTTTTTATCCTGTAAATGATAGTGTTCCTTCTTTCTATAAGCATTTATGTAGCAGAAATATTCCAGGTTTTCACTGATACTATTTATGTTGTAGCAGAACTCTTCTCAGATCTATTAGGAGACAACAGAGAGAGACAGAGACAGAGAGAGACAGAGTCAGAGAGAGAAAGAGAGTGTTGTTATTAATAGTACTTGAAAATTTCCATCACTACATTAGTGACAGTCAATGCAAGACAACTATTCCAGTCTTAATCCCTAATGATGAAGAATATTAAAAATGGAACCCATTTTAAAAAGTTGCAAGAAATGTAAAGTGGAGGGACCAGGGATAAGAAAGAGTAATAGAGAGAGTAAATATGATTAAAGTATATTATATTATATTTGAGTATGAAGATTACACAATTATACACATTCTACAATTAACATTTACTGATAAAAATGTGAAAAGAGAAAAACATTACTGACCATTTTTAGTAGCTAAATATACCATAATATGAAAGCAAGTTGTTCTATTCAGTTAACATTTATTCATATTGACAAACTTTTTAAAGATGTCTGCTAAGTTACTCTCATTACTTTGTCATTTGGAGGTCTATAGGTGCTCAATGTTCGTCATTGATTTTGCTTTTGAGAAATCAGAACAATTAAAGTTCAAACAAATGTGGACATGAAAAACAACACTTATCATTCTCATTGGACCCTCATTTTTTCATTATTTTGAAATAGTGCAATAAATCTAAAAGTGACCTTTGGTAATATCCAGTGCAACTCATTTAATTCATAGGTTAAAAAACATAGCCTTACTGAGATTAAATGCTTCTTCCAAAGAAGTCTTATAAGTAAGAAAAGTAGGACTGGAACACTCAGATCGACTTTTCAACATATGCTATACCCTACACCCTGTTTTTAAAAATTATTATTAAAGGACAAATTTGTAAGGACAAATGCAAATTATAAGGAGACTTAAATCTTATAAGAACAAGAGATAAACTTACTCTTCTTTTTCCTTGAATATTTACTTTAGAATAATTGTAAATACTTTCTCCTGCCTTTGAAATGTACATAAATCCTTTTATAGGATACATTAGCATTTTGTCAGGTTTTCAATAACCCCAGAGCTATGTCTGAGAAATGTAAGCATCTAGGGAGATAGCTCCCCTGTCTCCCACTTTCTGCCCTGGGAGACTGTCTCCTAGTTGTTCAACTAGCATAATGATGTAAGAAGTCTGTTTTTCCTCTGGAAAAAGCCAATGAGCTACCATATAGAGTCACAAAGGTAGAATTAGAATACACTCTTTGAGACAAATGCTACAGTCAAGACCTCTTGAAGAATGGTTATTGTTTACTATGAAAATATGTGCAATGAACTGTAACTGCTTAGTTAAATAAATGGGTGAGATTCCTTTCTGGCTCATAATCTCCCCGCACTGCCTGTCAAGCACAACACATTCTACTTTAATTGTAATTTGATAAGAGGTGTTCTCTTTCCTTCCTGTCTTTGTATAGAGAATTTCTGGATTTGGAAATTTTGTTTTTAATTTCATTTTCACAACATGCTATAAATTGTCTTTCTTCATTCTTTCCCTCTTCCTTGCTTCTTACTTATATTTCTTTTTCCTTTTAAAAATTGAGTATAAATATGTACCAAGAAGCACACTAAGAAGAGATAGCATTTGTTTAACATTTAATTTAAATCTTCAAATATTTATATTGTACTGATTGAGAAAGAACCACATTTATAAGGACTTTTTTGTACAAGCTAATTGAAATCAGCCATTATACTCAAGGAATTAACAAAGGAGAGAAACAATAAATAAATTATAGTGAAACAGAGTTAACGTCAGGGTTACAGTAGTATGCATAGATGCTCTGCAGAGCAGATGAAGACATCCTAATTCCAGTCTTTCTGAATTTGATCTCATCAAATATGGGACTAACAACTTTTGTCTAACTTCTCTGTGTCTCAGTTCCTTATCTGTAAATTAAATAATAATAATTAAAAAGTATTTTGTAATGTTTAAATGGTTTTATGCACATGAAGTTCTTAGAGAATACCAGTCATAAAATATGTCTCTCATAACTCATAGTCACATGTAGAAGTCTTTAGGACAGCAGTTTCCAGTTCTGAGGTTAGACAAAGTAGCAAGTGACACAATACTATGTATGCAATTTAGGATTTTGGTGAGTTAATTGCAAGGTATTTATTGGGGTCATGATGAGGGATACTTCTGTCATATTTAAGAGATTTTTCTTTAGTGTGAGGTATACTTCTGTCATATTTAAGAGATTATTCTTTAGTACAATGTTGAAGAAGGAGTTACCAGGGAAGTACAATGACCAAATATGTGGAAGATAAGAATAAGATACAATTTGATTGCCTGATTATATCATCATGCCTTCAAACTAATTAAATGAGATTAATAAAAATACAGCTTATTGATTTATTGCTCCTTCTTTAAGGCTTTCTATCTTCTCTTTATGAAAATAGTATTTTTTCTGTTTCATATTTTCAAATTTTATTTGATACTGTAGATTAATATTAAAATTATCTCATACATGTGTTGAGTTTTCCTAATGTCTTAAAACAGAAGATACCTTTTACAATAAATTTTATTATGTAGGTTAAGGATATTCAACATAATGCTATGGGATACACACATATAGGGAAATGGTTTTTATAGTGATACAAATTAACATATTCATCATTTCACATGGCTATCCATTCTCATCCCTGTGGTGAAAGTAGCTATAATCTAGTCATTTAACAAAATTTTGTAATATAATACATTGTTAACAACAGCCTATACATTCTAAATTAGTCCTTTAGAGTTATTCTTCCAATCTTTGTGCTACTTTACACCTTCCAATTTCCTTCTCACCCAATTCTGTTAACTATTGTTTTATTCTATAACTCTGAATACTTGACCTCCTGTTTAAAATTCTACATACAAGGGAGATTGTGCAATATAGTACTTTTGGGGTCTGGCTTTTTCACTTAGCTTAATGTCCTCCAAAACTATACACATGACGGCAAATTTCAAGGTCTCTCTCTCTCTCTCTCTAACCCTCTCTCTTTCTCTCTCTCTAAGACAAAAGAATATTCAATTACATGACCCTGTGTGTGTGTGTACGTTCCAATATTTTGTATCCATTCATCTATTGTACTTTGCTATCTTTTCCTCCCTCCACAATGCCTGCTCTTTGTTATCTTTTAGATAAATCTATCCCTTTTTTTTTTTTCATTTTTCTTTTATTATTCATATGTGCATACAAGGCTTGGTTCATTTCTCCCCCCTGCCCCCACCCCCTCCCTTACCACCCACTCCGCCCCCTCCCGTTCCCCCCCCTCAATACCCAGCAGAAACTATTTTGCCCTTATCTCTAATTTTGTTGTAGAGAGAGTATAAGCAATAATAGGAAGGAACAAGGGGTTTTGCTGGTTGAGATAAAGATAGCTATACAGGGCATTGACTCACATTGATTTCCTGTGCTTGGGTGTTACCTTCTAGGTTAATTCTTTTTGATCTAACCTTTTCTCTAGTTCCTGGTCCCCTTTTCCTGTTGGCCTCAGTTGCTTTAAGGTATCTGCTTAATCTATCCTAATGGTTGTGAGGTGCTACCGCATAGTGGTTTTGATTTACATTTCCTTAATCATTAGTGATGGTAAATATCTTTTTATATATTCATTGTCTATTTTTATGTCATCTTTGGAAAATGTTTAATCAGGTCCTTTGCCCATTTTAAAGTAATTTATATGTTTTCTTGAGTGAATGAGTTTTTATAAATTTTAGGCGCTACCTTCTTATTAGATATATGATTTGCAAATAATTTATCCCAATTTTTTAATAGAAATAGTTCTTTTATTGGGATTTTCTTTATAAGATAATCAGTTACAAAACTGTAAGGAAGGCCTTAAAATTTGCAACTAATATCAAGCTACATGACAATGTAATAGTGAAGTACTTACATTATGATTATTTTTATTATTTATAATACATGATAGTATTTGATAGTATTTTCTTTTGATTAATGTATTGTTGCAATTGTGACATTTACAAAAGTTTTTTTTTTTATTATTTTATCATTGTTTGTGTCTCTCCCGCACATCCCCTACAACCCCACATCAGGGCAGAACCTATTCTACCCTCTTATTCTCTGATTTTGTTGAAGAGAAAACAAAAGATAGAATAAGAAAGACACAGCATTTTTGCTAGTTTGAGATAAAGATAGCTATACAGAGAGATTCCTAGCATTGCTTCCATGCACATGTATGTATATTACAACACAAATTGATTCATCTCTACCATACCTCTTCACTACTTCCTGGTCACCTTCCCACAGTGGCCTCTGCCAATTTAAGATTACTTTATTCATTCCTCAACTGGAAGCCAATCAACTACATTCCAGTTTTAGGTTTCCTTTCCTTTCCCTATTTCTCCTGTGTGTGTGTTCTCCCCTTAGTGTGTGACTCATGTCCAATAATATTACTGCATTTATTTTAGGTCTATAATCCCATATGAGGGACCACGTGTGATTTTTGGCCTTCTGAGCCTGGCTAATTTCGCTTAAGATGATGTTCTCCAGTTTCATCCATCAATTTGAGAATGACAAAAATTTTCATTTGTAGCTGAATAAAATTCCATTGTGTATAAATACCACATTTTCTTCATCCATTTGTCAGTAGTAGAGCATCTTGGCTATTTCCAAAGCTTGGTTATTTTGAATAGTGTTGCAATAAACATGGTGTGCAACTGCCTTTGTAATAACCTGAGTCTCATTACCTCAGGTATACCCCCAGGAGTAGTATTGCAGGACCATATTGCAGACCTACATTTAGTTTTTAAAGAAGCTTCCATATTGTTTTTCAAAGTTGTTGTACTAGTTTACATTCCTACCAGCAGTTTACGAAAATTTCTTTAACACTGAAATCTTGCCAACATTTGTTGTTGGTGGTGGTGATGATAGCTATTCCAACAGTAATGAGGTGGAATCTTAATGTGGTTTTGATTTGCATTTCCTTTATGGCCAGGGATGGTGAGCATTTTTTCATGGCTTTTTGGTCATTGGGATGTCTTCTTTTGAAAAAATTCTGTTTATTTCAGTTGCCTACTTTTTATTGGTTCATTGATTTATGGGGAGTTTAGTTTTTTGAGCTACTTGTATATTCTGGGTATCAGTCCTTTGTCTGATACATAGCTAGCATATATTTTCTCCTACTCTGTGGTGTTCTCTTCAATTTAAAGACCAATTATTTTGTTCTGCAGAAGCTTTTTAATTTCTTGTAGTCCCATCTGTCCATCCTTTCTCTTAGTTGCTGAGCTGCTGGGGTTCTAGAGAGGAAGTCCTTGCCTATACCTATTTCTTCCAGAATATTCCCTGCTCTTTCCTTACTAACTGTAAGTTTTGGGTCTATATTAAAGTCTTTAATCCACTTTGGATTGATAATATTACAGGGTGACAGACATGGATCTACTTTCAGTTTTCTGCCAGCAAATAATCCACTTTTCCCAGAAACATTTGTTGAAGAAGTTGACTGTTCTCCATCGTATACTTTTGGTGAATTTGTCAAATTTAAAAAAGGTGTAGATACATGGATTCATATCTTGGTCCTCTATTCTGTTCCACTGATCTTCATATCTATTTTTGCACAAGTACTATGCTGTTTTTATTGCTATGGCTCTGTAGTATAGTTTGAAGTCAAGTATTGTAATAATGCCAGCATTGCTCTTTTTGCTAACTATTGCCTTAGCTATTCATGGTCATTTTTATTTCCAAGTGAACTTTAGGGTAGATTTTTCAATATCTGTGATGAATGTCACTGGGAGTTTGATGGGGATTGCATTGAATATGTAGATTGCTTTTCTACAATTTTCTAAAAATGGTAGTATAGCCATTTTTATTATGTTGATTCTGTCAATCCATGAGCATGGGAGATCATTCCACTTTTTGTAGTCTTCCTCAATCTCTTTCTTCTGTGGTTTGTAGTTCTCCTTGTGGAGGTCATTTACATCCTTTGTTAAGTTTATTCCTAGATATTTGATTTTTTTGAGGCTATTGTAAATGGAATTGTTTTCCTATATTCTTTCTCAATTTGTTCATTTTTATTATATAGAAAGTCTACTGGTTTTAGTAAATTGATTTTGTATCTTGCTACATTATTGAAGCTGTTTATGGTCCATGGGAGTTTGTGGGTACAGGTTTTTGTTTTAGTATTTGATGTATAGGATTATGGTATGTGTAAATAAGGATACTTTGATTACTGAACTATCCCTGCATTGCTGGGATGAAGCCAACTTGGTCGTGGTGAATGATGTTTCTGATATGTTGTTGGATTCAGTTTCTCATTATTTTATTGGGGATTTTTGCACTGATGTTCGTTAAGGATATTGGCCTGCAGTTCTCCTTTTTGGATGTGTTTTTGTCTGGTTTTGGGATGAGTGTAATGCTGACTTCATAGAATGAGTTAGGCAGTGTTCTTCCCTTTATATTTCATGGAAAATTTTATGAAGTATTGATACTAGTTCTTTTTGAAGGGCTGGTAGAATTCAGCTGAGAATCCATCAGGTCCTGAACTTTTCATTTTTGGGAGACTCTTTATTGCTGCTTTGATATCATTGTGTGTTATACATCTGTTTATGTGTTTAATATCCTCTTAGTTCCATTTTGGATGGGGATAAGTATCTAGAAATTTGTTCATTTCTTCAGGATTTTCCAATTTATTGGAATACAGGTTCTCAAAGTAGTCTCTAATGATTCCCTGGATTTCCATGGTGTTTATTTTTGTTGCCCCTTTTTCATTATTGATTTTACTAATTTGGGTCTTTTCCATTCTCATTTTAGTGAGATTTGCCAGGGGTGTGTCAATCTTGTTCATTTTTTCAAAGAACCATTTTTTTGTTTTGTTGATTCTTTGTGTATTTTTTCTGGTCTCTATTTCATTAATATTGGCACTTATTTTTATTATTTCTCTCCTTCTGCTTGTTTTGGGCTTTGCTTGTTTTTAGTTTTCTAGGAGTTTGAGATGAAGCATTTATTTGAGATCTTCCTGTTCCTTTAATATATGCACTCATGGCTATAAACTTTCTTCTTAGTACTACTTCCTTTGTTGTGTCCTATACGTTCTAATAGGTGGTGTTTTCATTTTCATTAATTTCCAGGAACCTTTTGATTTTCTCTCTTATTTCTTCTATGACCCACTGATTGTTGAGCAATTTGTTATTCAGCCTTCAATTATTTGCTTATTTTCCATTGTTTTTGTTGTTGAGTTCTAGTTTCATTACATTGTGATCAGATAGAATGCAGGGTAGTACCTAGTTTTTAACTTGAATTTCACTTTGTTGATTTTTTTCCTTTTTTTATGCAGAATCTTTTGGTTTGATGAAGTCCAATTTATTAAGATTTCTATTCAATTTTACAGTTTATTTATATAATATTTATCACATATGTCATATGTATGCAAAATGTAAAATATCCTAAAAACTATCATCTTCCTGAATTAGCATAAATCTTAGTGTGAATAAAAAAGAAACTTTTGTCTATATATTTAAGCATTGATATTTTTATTATTATTGAATATCTACCTGTTCAAATTTCTAAATAAGAAGATGACTGGCTAATTTAGGAGAACATAAAAAGAAAGCAGAAATCAGTACAGAAAGTGCAAATGATTAGGTTTATTCAAGAAACTCATCCTACAATACTGACATGTTATATAACTGGTTCTGTCTATTATCATGTAGCCATCTCACGTTTGTAGTTTGTAGCTCTAGTGCTATCATTTCCTAATTTACATCCTATAAACTATATCTAACCAATCCCTTCTTGTGAAAATGCAGAACTGCTTGATTGTGATTGCTCTCCTGTTGCAACAGTATTTGTCACGTTTCTAAGAATGTTCAGCATGTATAGATCATCTTGGCCAAATGAAGACTTTTTCTGTGTCATTGACTTTTCTTGAACATTTGTATGTAGACTCCATTCCTGGCTGATACACAATCAGTCACATAGCTGACAGCAGAGCTTTACTATTTAAATTTTGTATGTACACAATATACAGATATGGTTCAATTCATAAGTAACAAGAAACAAATAGATACATTTGCTCAAATGCCCATGTTTATCCTCTGTTGGTCTCAAAGCACTATTTATTTTAAATACTTTGGCCTAGAAAATGAACAAATATAATATAATTAAATCCTATTTGTATAAAAATCTGTTTGAATCAAATTCCTCCACTGACTTATAACTATTTTATATAAACTTACCTGCTATAATTATTGTACCTTTTCAGCGTCTACCAATTCAAAAATGTCTTCATGTATTTGTCTTGGCATATTTTCTTAATGGGAAACTGGGACAAATGCCTATGGTGAAATATTAACCAATTAGGTGTATAAAAATAGAATAATGTATAGGAATGAAAGTACTTAGGTATCAGAGGAAATGAAAATAATCAAACAAACATAAGGAGTTGAAGAATATTACATGAATATTGAAGAAGAGAAGCAAATCAGTAACTTTTAATATGTTCACATTGTCTGTAAAAATAAGAAATGATTAAAAAGCATTGAAACTAATGTAAGCTGAATTCTGAAATTTATGTGTTGGATTATGGTATTCAAGGTTGTTTTCTTTTTCTTAATTCCTTATTTTTTTAAATTCCATATAGAAATTTGTAAGAAAATAAACACAGTCATAAACATAGGTCATCAGAAAACTGCTTAATGCATGCCAGAATTTGCTGAACTATATTAAATATAAAATAGTGTTATCTTTTATTATTTTTATGCTCAGACTTGGGTATTTGGAAGCATCTTACATATTTATAGTCTCAACATTGTGTATAACATATCTACCCTAACACTACATTTTTGCTTCTCATCTGATCCTTAGAAAAATGCAAATTTAATATATTTAAATTATTAAAATATAGTCATAAAAACATGATTTTTCATATATCTTTAATATGAACAGTAATGCATTATTCTACATTATGTGGTATTCTGATGACTGTATTAGATCAACTACATTTCTGATGTGCTTCCCAAACCTATTCATTTCCTAACATTAGTCATCATTGATAGTTCTAATCATGTTATTTCAGGTGGGTGAGCCCAAAATCTTGCTATCCTCTTTAATGTTTCTATTGATGTCATACTCAATATAATACATGAATTCTGATATATTTATCTTCAAAATATATCCAAAACCTAGCCACTTGCAGTCATTCCTCTTAGTATTACTTTAATATAAATTACTATTGTCATTTTTATGTTATTGCAATAACCTCTCTGAGGTGAAGAACTCAGTAATTATGTTATTAACATGTAAGCAAATGCAAAAATGATAAAATAAAATAAATTTTAAAAATTAGATTAGCAAAGTAGTGATTCTGAGTACTTAACCAGCAAACAGTCTTCAGTATAAAATAGACGTTCAGAATATTTAAATATTATGTGTGTGCTTATATGTCAGTCATCTCTGGCACAATTAAAGGGCATCATTACTCCAGGCAGCAGCCAGTTTGATTCAGTAGTATAGCTCAAGATCATGCTATCGTGCTCTGGCATTGTTGAGGTTAGTTTAAACTGGCAACAAATTAAATACCTCCTTATCACTGGGTAAATTCAACCTGCAAGATAATTAAAAGCCAGTAGATTCACTTTTATTTCAACATGAAAAAAGAAGTATAAAGAATAAACTGAAGAAGATATCCCAATTTTTCTTGGGCTTCCTAAGGGTTATCCACATAACACTTTACAAAAAAGCATGTTTTCTTTAGAGCAAAGAAGAAGAAATGATGTCAATTATATTCACAGTCTGTGTCCATTATTGTTGAGAAGTATGGTAATGTTTTATTCTGCATAAATTGCTTTAAAATTGCATTCTATACTTAAAACCATTTGTGAGGAAGTTGCATTACACAATTTGCTTCATTGAATAATTGTTGGTTTGTTAGCAAATTAAACTGAGGTTAGAGAAAGGCAATTTCTATGTTTAAAAGAAATAAATTCAAATTTCTTTCCCTGTGTTGAGAAATTTAACACATGGAATTTTTTAAAGTTTGAATTTTGTGGGAAGTATAACATTACCAATCTAAGTAATATTTTGCATCATTAAATTCAAAATTCTACTTTAAAAACCTCAAAGAATGAGAACAGAAAGGGACATTCAGCTATTGAAAAATCTGTTTAATAGACTTAGATAAACTAGTTGTTCAAATAGTTTTATGTTGGGCAATACTTGGTTTCAGCTTTGCCCATAGCAAAGGTTACTGTAACATGCAATCACATCATCTTCAAAGAATGGAGAATTTTTTTCCCCCACCTACTGCAATTGTTACCAGAGGACAGTCCTTAGTTCCATGCTCTTTTGGGAGATTATCTTGCCTAAAGATATTCTTGACAAAATATATACTTCCTTCCTTGGACAAGATTTATCCAAAAATCGATCCATCTGGAAGTGAAACAGCCAAGTCTCCTTACTCCAATGTGAAACCCCTTGAATCTATTCCAGCTCAGAAGCTCCCACTGGAAGAGTGAAGTCATTCCTTGGGTCATAACACAGGGCAGCACCTCTGACCCAAACTCTTCTTTCTCTTCTTCTCTTCTCTATTATTGATCACAATAGCACTACATAATAATCTCCATCCAAGACATTACAATTAGCACTCACAATAACCTGTATACCAGCACATCTAATCTGGGATTTTACTGATGATAAGCTATTTTGAGAAAACTAAGGAATTGAAATTGTGGGTTTAAAAGAAACTGAGCTATATAGAGCAAAAACTTCATAAATAATGAGTTGTATAAATGTGGTGGACTACAATTAACATCAAAATATTCAGGACTCCATAGAGTGACCAGTCAAAAGTAATTGTTCAATAAATAAACTTGAATCAATACAAACACAGAAATAGATTTTTTTCCTTTGGATAATGATTTATCACCAATTTTTACACATCTGTGATAATCACACAATAACTACCTTGGACTCACTACCTTAGCTAAATATAGTCAGTTATAATGACACATCTGCAGAATGACAAATGTGTTACTTTTTTGATATCTTCACTTTTCTAAAACCCTAAATTGCACATCAGTAAGATATCTGTTCACATTTTGTGGACTATCACATTGGATGTTCATTAGGTTAGTTTCAGGAACCAAACTTCTAGTCAAAATATATTTAAATATTGCTATCAATCCATTAATTGCTTCAACCCTTCAATGCCTGGTTAATGATGAGGCAAATAATTAAATATATACTGATTTATTTATTTTTGTCATTACTTAATATTTCCAGAATAAAATTTAAATGTACAAATACTACTACATAGGGTTTATGAAAACACACATTATTGAAGTCAGAACATCAGACCCAATAATGGCATGGCCACTTGTATTGGGAAACCCTCATACTCACATACAAATTTTAATGTGGAGGGTTTTCATTTCCAGCTGCCTTTAGACAAGTCACCTGGAAAGTTGATGATGTAAAACAAAAGTAGTTTTTTGTTTGTTTGTTTAAATCCCACAGTTCCAATTGTCAGAAGTTCAGCATGGGTCTCTGTGGGGTAAGAGTAAAATATTGGCAATGCCTCTTTCTGTAGGCATTGGAGAAGAATTTGTATCCTGGCCTTTTCCACCTCCAAGAGGCTTGCTGTATTCATTGGCTCATGTATCCCTTCCCAAAGTTTCAAAGCCCTCAATGGTGCATCAAGTCCATTTTCCATCACATCTCTCTGATATCTCTTCTGACACCTTCTTCTTTTATGATATTAAGTGATTATTTTCTGTCCAATATAGATAACCTATGAAATATCCCACTGCAAATTCAGATGATTTGCAAAAATATCTTATCTTCAATATCAATTCTTTTTTGCTGTGTAATTTATTATATTCACAGGCACCAGGGATGAGGACATAGCTTGCACACAGTGTCATTATTCTTCTACCACAACGAGCTACTACCAAGAATGACTACTGGGCAATTGGAACTCTGATACAATCCAATATATCATTTATTGTGCAAAAGTGCTTTGCTGAAATTCTCATTGCATTCTGGGGCTATCTTGCTTCTTTGATCCCGGTGTCTTTTTCATTCTTATATGCAGACCATCTTTTCATAAATAGGTGCTCCTCACACTGGTTCATATTCCCTTATTTTTCTGGTAGTGAGATCCCTTTGCTTAATCTGATCATAGCACATTTAACATATCTCCAAGTTTAGCCAATTAATGTTTTATCAATAGACCTTAACTAAAACATATTATCTGAATTTTTTTCTTTTTTTTTACTTTCCAAGGTCATTTATTTATTCTTTTTCTTTTCCATCCAATCCAATCTTAAGTTTAACTTACTTATTATCTTATGATTATCTTCCTTTTATAAGGAAGATAAATTTCTGGTAAATGCTTATTGAATTTAGAATCGTGTTCCTACCTTTGAAAGTATGCTGTTAGCAGATGCATATCTTTAAAATGGCATTCTGCACTACCCAGCCTTAATCACTGAAGCCTGCTGTCTTTCCTGACTTATTTAAAGCTCTGGATACCTTATAAATGATCAATGTTTGTATATTCTTACTTTGTCTTGGCTAATATTTATAGGTGCTTTCTTATTCATTTTCTCTCCAACACAACTAATACACTCTATGCATAAATTCAAAGAAAAATAGTGAAGTCTCACTATATCATTATGCAAAAACAGTGACACACTTCTAAATAGCCTAATTATTTAATAAATATGCATATGTGACCAGAAATGTAGCAGTGGGTTGGATATTTAACTTCCAGTATAATAAGGACTAATGTTCAGTTTGTGCAGCAAATTGAACAAATGGAAGTTGAAACAATATCTTTCAGGATACAAGCTAAAGTTGAAATAATGTTACAAACATCATAACTACATTTGTATTGAATAGTGTTTCTATTGTAAATTTATTTGGGGAGATTTTTTTCAATATGTAATATTCTATGAATAGGGAAATGTTGAGGGTTAATTGTATAATACAATAAGTACCTGTATAAATTACTTTTAGTGTAATTCAGACACCCCTCAAATTTTCCAGTAAATTGTGGTGGGCTTGCTATACACAGAAAGTTTCAAGTCACCTGTAGCTTCTGTGCTCTATCTTGTAGTCATTTGCCACATTCTGTAGGATAAAATTTTGTGTCTGATGCTTCCATTAGACACAAGATCTGGAGTCCTTACTATGATTTCAACAATAAATGGCCTTGAATCATAATTAATTCCATATCATAAATAGTACCTTAGAACAAAACAGGACTCTTGAGTATTCTCAACAGCTTGATATGCAATGATGGCAACACCCCACAGTCAGAAAATGTTGTGTTTTAAAATTTGTTAAAATTTGATGATTATGGAATTTTGAAATGATGAAAACAAAACTAGTGCTGGCAGAATTGTTTCAAATAATTACAACAGGATGTGAGGACGATCTGGCTGCGACATCTGTCACCCCATTGATCGCCAGGGTTGATTCGGCTGATCTGGCTGGCTAGGCGGGTGTCCCCTTCCTCACTCACCGCTCCATGTGCATCCCTCCCGAAGCTGCGCGCTCGGTCAAAGAGGACGACCATCCCCGATAGAGGAGGACCGTTCTTCGGTCAAGGGTATACGAGTAGCTGCGCTCCCCTGCTAGAACCTCCAAACAAGCTCTCAAATAATTACAACAAAATTTAGAAAGACAAACTACTCATTATGGTGGAAAAATATAACCTGTAGTACTCTTCCTAATGGTTTTCTTATAGTCTAAAATAAACAGTGAACATTACAAGCTTATATCAAATTATTTGATATATAGATAATTATAGCATCATGGTAACAACATAAGTGTGTATCAAAGTATTTTTGTTTTACAAATTAAGTAATATAGACTACAAAACACATACATGCAAAAGTGTTCAAAAAGTGTGCATTCAAAAAAAGTGTGCTTTTTCAAAAGAAGTTCTTAATTTTCAGAAATTTATTGCTAATAAATACCCAAATCTAAGGAATAGGTCTCATAAAGCTGACTTTGTGAAGTGTTTCTCTTTCTGACAGATTCCACTGGTCACAGCTTCAGGGAAATGAAATTATCATTAGTTCTAGCAATTGTGGAAACAAACAAATGAGCTATGAGCTTCAATAATTATATCTGAGCATCCAATCAGAAATAAAGATTATCAGAAGGCAATTATCAGGATGACAGCTTGAAAATTTCTACTTCCTTAAATATCTAGCATTAAACAATTGTTAGAAGCAAATTTGTTGCAAGAAAACATGCTAACTAGTATAAAGTGACCATTGCAAACTAACTTATTGAAAAACCAGTATCCGGGAGGGATTCCAAGATGGCAGCTAGAGAGAGGAAGCAGAAAGCGAGCCTCCTATAGTGAAATCTTGGAGAGATGCTGGAGACACACTTTGCAGGAATAATCACTGAAAAGAGGCATAACTTTGACCCCTCCACACCTCCAGCCAGCACAGAGATCTCCACTTCACGTTAAACGGAGAAACCAGGAGGGCTCCCAGGCCGCCAGTCGACCGCGCCCAGACGGCTTGGGAAGAAATGGACCAGATGAGCTTCACGATACCGCAGTACCCCCACAGACAAGCCTGGGCCAGAGCAGCATAGACCCCTGGACAGACTGACCTCCACCCAGGGAAAAAAGAAAAACTGAATAATAAGCAATAAGGACAAATAAGACACGCGGGAAAGAGGGTGGGGCACACTGAGTGCCGAAGATTGGGGAAAGGGAATCCTTCCTGGGACTGTAAATAAACAAGCCAAGCCAGGCGGGCAGGAGAGGCTCTGGTGGGAGCGAGGAGCGCTTGCCCAGCAACCAGGAGTGGGAAAGCTGGCGAGAGTGGTGGAGGGAGGAAAACTCCACAGGAGAGGAGGGAAGACCCACTTCCGACGTGAACTGTAAACAAACATGGCAGCTGGCAGGAGCAGCAGCACTGCCCAGTAATCAGGAGAGGGAAAGCTTGTGAAAGTGGCAGTGGGAGGAAAACTCCACAGGAGAAGGGGGAACACCCACCACCTACATGAACTGTAAATAAACACGCAGGACTGACAACACAGGTGCAGTGTCACCTTTCCCCGTGCTTGGAAAGGGGAAAGCTTATAGCGGAGGCTCCCACACAGGAAAACTCTGAACAAACAAAGCCTGCGGGGACAGGTGAGTGCCAAGCTCAACCCAGAGATCTGCATAAATAACGCCTCCAGCAACAGCAGGCTGATAGCAGCAGGCAGGCAAGCCACAGCTGCAGATACCATTCTCAGAACTGTCTCCAGACTCTTTTTTTTTTCTTTTTCTCCCTACCTTTGATGAGAGAACAACTGATTTACACCTGCAAGCAGAAAAACTTACTGAAACTGTATTGCATTTGAACTTGGGACACTTGTTGGGTTTTGTGTGTGTGTGTGTGTGTGTGTGTGTGTGTGTCTGTGTGGTTAGTTTTGTTCTACTTCATGTGTCCCCTTTGATGAGACAACTACAGGACAACATCTGAGGCACCATCTCCAGGATTGGAGACTGGAATGGACACCCAAATTATTAAGACTGAAACTTCATTGAATTTGAACTTGGAGGTTTTTTGGTGTTTTTTTTTTTTTAATTTTCTACTTTCCATTTTATTTTAATTCATTTTTATATATAGATATTTCTTGCATTTACTTATTTTTTATTTTTATTCCTATCTTTATTTGTTTTTGATTTTCAATTCTCTCTCTGTCTCTCCAATGTCTGTTCAGCTTACTGTCAATTAGTACACTAACGCTCCCTGTTTATACCTTTGAAACTTTCTTGTCTGAAACCTTGTTCTGCTTTCTTCCTCTTGTCTGTGTATTTGTTTTCCCCTTTTCTTTAACTTCTTGCTTTCCATCTCAGCTCATCCTTCCATTCTAAATATTACCGTTATTATTATTACAAGCTAGAAAATACTTAATTGCACACAGTTTCCCCACCACAAAAAATTAGTACAGGAACCAGAGGGGAATGAAGAAAACAGAAACTCAGATCCAGACACCAAAAGAATGAAGATAAACTATGCCAAAGGACCCAATGAAGCCCAAAAGAATAATTTAAAAGAAGACATACTACAGGTACTCAATGAGAATTTTATAGAGATGATACTGGATAGGGTCAACCAAAATGTACAGGAAAGATTCAAGAAATTCCAAGACAACAAAAACAGAGAATTTGAAAAAGCAAAAGAAGAAATAAAGGAAACCATAGAAGCACTGTATAAACACCAAAGTGAAACAGAGAACACGATGAATAAACGGATATATGAACTCAGGACAAAAATAGACAACATTAAAGAGGAAACCACCCAGGATATGGAAAACCTCAGAAAAAAGAATGAAACAGAACTGCAAAACAAAACGGAAGGCCAATCCAGCAGAATAGAACAAACAGAAGACAGAATCTCAGAACTTGAAGATGAAATGGTAATGAAAGGAAAAACCAAAGAATGATTAATTAAACAACTCAAGAGCTGTGAAAAGAAAATGCAAGAACTCACCGACTCCATCAAAAGACCAAACTTGAGAATCGTGGGCATCGAAGAAGAAGAGGTGCAAGCGAAGGGAATGCGTAATATATTCAAAAAAATAATAACGGAAAATTTCACATATCTAGAGAAAGATATTCCCATACATATGCAAGAGGCCTCCAGGACTCTAAACAGACCAGATCAAAATAGAACTGAACCATGACATATCATCATTAAAACAACAAGTTCAAAAAATAAGGAAAGAATATTGAAGGCTGTAAGAGAGGAAAAAACAAGTATACAAAGGTAAACCCATCAAAATCACAGCAGACTTCTCAACAGAAACATTAAAAGTGAGAAGAGCATGGGGTGAGATCTTCTGGGTACTGAATGAAAATAACTTCAACCCCAGGATACTCTACCCAGCAAAACTATCATTCAAAAGAGATGGAGCAATAAAAGTCTTTCATCATAAGCAGAAACAAAAATAATATGTGACCACAAAGCCACCACTACAAAAGATTCTGCAAGGGATTCTGCACACAGAAAGTGAAACCCAACTTAATCATGAAAAGACAGGCAGCACCAAACCACAAGAAAAGAAAAAGCAAGACAGTAGAGAGTAACCTCAACTTAGGTACACACAATCAAATGTTCAAACAACTAAGACAACTAAATGACAGAAATCACCACATACCTATCAGTACTAATGCTTAATGTTAACAGGCTTAATTCACCCATCAAAAAGCACTGCTTGATGAAATGGATTAAAAAGGAAGATCCAACAATTTGTTGCTTACAGGAGACCCATCTCACTGACAGAAATATGCATAGGCTTAGGATGAAAGGCTGGAAGAAGATTTATCAAGCCAATGGCCCCCAAAAACAGGCAGAAGTAGCAATACTTATCTCTGACAAAGTAGACTTCAAACCTACATTGATCAAACGAGATAAAGAAGGACATTCCATACTAATAAAAGGGGAAATAGACCAAAAGGAAATAATAATCATCAATCTGTATGCACTCAATGTCAATGCACCCAATTTCATCAAACATACCCTGAAAGAACTAAAAGCATATATTAACGCCAACACATGGGTGTGGGAGACTTTAGCACCCCATTATCATCAATAGATAGGTCATCCAAACAAAAAATCAATAAAGAAATCCAAGATCTAAAATATACCATAGATGAAATGGACCTAGTTGACGTATACAGAACATTTCATCCAACTTCTACACAATATACATTCTTCTCAGCAGCCTATGGAACCTTCTCCAAAATAGATCATATCCTAGGACACAAAGCAAGCCTCAGCAAATATAAGAAAATAGAAATTATACCGTGCATACTGTCTGATCACAATGCAGTAAAAGTAGAACTCAACAACAAAAGTAAAGACAAAAACGTGCAAACAGCTTGAAACTAAATAACTCATTACTTAATGAGGATTGGATCATTGATGAAATAAAAGAGGAAATTAAAAAGTTCCTGGAAGTCAATGAAAATGAAAACACAACCTACCAGAACCTATGGCACACAGCAAAGACAGTCCTGCGAGGAAATTTTATAGCCATGAGTGCATATATTAAAAAGACTGAAAGATCCCAAATCAATGACCTAATGATACATCTCAAACTCCTAGAAAAACAAGAACAAGCAAATCCCAAAACAAATAGGACAGAAATAATAAAAATAAGAGCTGAAATCAATGAAACAGAAACCAAGAAAACTATACAAAGAATTAATGAAACAAAAAGTTGCTTCTTTGAAAAAATAAACAAGATCGACAGATCCCTGGCAAACCTGACTAAAATGAGGAGAGAAAAAACCCAAATTAGTAGAATCAGGAATGCAAAAGGGAAGATAACAAAAAACACCATGGAAGTCCAGGAAATCATCAGAGACTACTATTTTAATGAAATGGACAGATTTCTAGATACATATGATCATCCAAAACTGAACCAAGAGGAAATTAATCACCTGAATAGATCTATAACACAAAATGAAATTGAAGCAGCAATCAAGAGTCTCCCCAAAAAGAAAAGTCCAGGACCTGATGGATTTTTCACTGAATTCTATCAGACCTTTAAAGAAGAACTGATACCAACCCTCCTTAAACTGTTCCACAAAATAGAAAGGGAAGGAAAACTGCCTAATACATTTTATGAAGCCATTATTACAGTTCTCCCAAAACCAGGCAAAGATACCTCCAAAAAGGAGAACTATAGGCCAATCTCCTTAATGAACATTGACGCAAAAATCCTCAACAAAATAATGGCAATTCGAATTCAACAACACATCAAAAAGATTATTCACCACGACCAAGTAGGCTTCATCCCAGGAATGCAGGGGTGGTTCAACATACGAAAATCAATAAATGTAATAAACCACATATAAGAAGCAAAGACAAAAACCACTTGATCACCTCAATAGATGCAGAAAAAGCCTTTGATAAGATCCAACATCATTTCATGATAAAAGCTCTAAGAAAACTAGGAATAGAAGGAAAGTAACTCAACATTATAAAAGTTATATATGACAAACCTACAGCCAGCATTATACTTAACAGAGAAAAACTGAAACCATTCCCTCTAAAATCAGGAACCAGACAAGGATGCCCACTATTTCCACTCCTATTCAACATAGTACTGGAATTCCTAGCCAGAGCAATTAGGCAAGAAGAAGGAATAAAAGGAATACAAATAGGTAAAGAAACTGTCAAAATATCTCTATTTGCAGACGACATGATCTTATACCTTAAAGACCCAAAAAACTCTACCTAGAACCTTCTAGACATCATCAATAGCTATAGCAAGGTAGCAGGATATGAAATCAACATAGAAAAATCATTAGCATTTCTATACACTAACAATGAGCAAACTGAAAAAGAATGTATGAAAACAATTCCATTTACAATAGCCTCAAAAAAAAATCAAATACCTACGTGTAAACCCAACAAAAGATGTGAAAGACCTCCATAAGGAAAACTATACACTTCTGAAGAAAGAGATTGAGGAAGACTATAGATAGTGGAGAGATCTCCCATGCTCATGGATTGGTAGAATCAACATAGTAAAAATGTCAATACTCCCAAAAGTAATCTACATGTTTAATGTAATTCCCATCAAAATTCCAATGACATTCATTAGAGATTGAAAAATCTACTGTGAAATTTATATGGAAACACAGGAAGCCAAGAATAGCCAAGGCAATACTCAGTCAAAAGAACAATGCAGGAGGTATCAGGTATCACAATACCTGACTTCAAACTATATTACAAAGCAATAACAATAAAAACAGCATGGTACTGGCACAAAAACAGACATGAAGACCAGTGGAACAGAATAGAGGACCCAGATATGAAGCCACACAACTATAACCAACTTGTCTTTGACAAAGGACCTAAAAATATACGATGGAGAAATAGCAGCCTCTTCAACAAAAACTGCTGGGAAAACTGGTTAGCAGTCTGCAAAAAACTGAAACTAGATCCATATATATCACTCTATACCAAAATTAACTCAAAATGGATCAAGGATCTTAATATCAGACCACAAACTCTAAAGTTGATATAGGAAAGAGTAGGAAATACTCTGGAGTTAGTAGGTATAGGTAAGAACTTTCTCAATGGAACCCCAGCAGCACAGCAACTAAGAGATAGCATAGATAAATGGGACCTCATAAAGCTAAAATCTTCTGTTCATCAAAAAAAATGGTCTCTAAACTGAAAAGAACACCCACAGAATGGGAGAAAATATTTGCCAGCTATACATCAGACAAAGGACTGATAACCAGAATATATAGGGAACTTAAAAAACTAAACTCTCCCAGAACTAATGAACCAATAAAGAAATGGGCAAGTGAACTAAACAGAACTTTCTCAAAAGAAGAAATTCAAATGGCCAAAAAACACATGAAAAAATGCTCACCATCTCTAGCAATAAAGGAAATGCAAATTAAAACCACGCTAAGATTCCACCTCACCCCTGTTAGAATAGCCATCATTAGCAATACCACCAACAACAGGTGTTGGCGAGGATGCGGGGGAAAAAGGAACCCTCATACACTGTTGGTGGGAATGTAAACTAGTACAACCACTCTGGAAAAACATTTGGAGGCTACTTAAAAAGCTAAACATTGATCTACTGTTTGATCCAGCAATACCACTCTTGGTGATATACCCAAAAGACTGTGACACAGGTTACTCCAGAGGCACCTGCACACCCATGTTTATTGTGGCACTATTCACAATAGCCAAGTTATGGAAACAGCCAAGATGCCCCACCACTGACGAATGGATTAAGAAAATGTGGTATCTATATACAATGGAATTTTATGCAGCCATGAAGAAGAACGAAATGTTATCATTTGCTGGTAAATGGATGGAATTGGAGAACATCATTCTGAGTGAGGTTAGCCTGGCCCAAAAGACCAAAAATTGTATGTTCTCCCTCATATGTGGACATTAGATCAAGGGCAAACCCAACAATGGGATTGGCCTTTGAGCACATGATAAAAGTGAGAGCACACAAGGGAGGAGTGAGGATAGGTAAGACACCTAACAAATTAGCTAGCATTTGTTGCCCTTAACACAGAGAAACATAGGCAGATACCTTAAAAGCAACTGAGGTCAATAGGAAAAGGGGACCAGGAACTAGAGAAAAGGTGAGATCAAAAAGAATTAATCTAGAAGGTAACACACATGCACAGGAAATTAATGTGAGTCAACTCCCTGTATAGCTATCCTTATCTCAACCAGCAAAAACCCTTGTTCCTTCCTATTATTGCTTATAATTTGTCTACAACAAAATTAGAAATAAGGGCAAAATAGTTTCTGCTGGGTATTGAGGGGGTGGGAGGTAGCGGGAGGGGGCGGAGTAGGTGGTAAGGGAGGGTGCGGGGGCAGGGGGGAGAAATGACCCAAGCCTTGTATGCACATGTGAATAATAAAATAAAAAAAAAAGAAAAAACAATATCCACATTTAAATCTACATTAAATTCAAAATGACAGTGTGCTGGTTTTGAGTGCTGATAATTGATTGGAAATGGCTTTATGATATACATAAAAATACCTCAAAAATTGAAATAAATGGCATTTACCTAAAGAGAGAAAACTGTTTTGCAGTCAAATTCTTATTAGAAATTTTGGAAACAAGTGTAAGCGGTTTTCTAACTAGTAAAAATGTACACAACTATAGACCCAATGAAACATTTCCTGCTGAAGAAAGAATTAAGACATTTTCAGATGAAACAAAACTAAGAAAATTTTTCACCAGCAGAACTACCCTGAAGGCATGCCTAAGTTAATTTCTGTAAGAAAATGATGAAAGGAGTTTTGAAACATCAGGAAGAAAAAGTGAAGAACAGATGAACAGAAGACACAGAGACATGCAAGATGTTGTTTTCCTATAGAGATTTCTGTCATGTTTGATGTCTGAAGCAAAGAATTTAACTTCTCCCATGTGATTCTCAAGGTGCAAATTATAAAAAATGCTGAAAACAATGGAATTATAAATCAGGAATATTTCAAGAAGTTAAAGTTTCTACAATACATTTACACTGGTAAAATATTGACAAATAGTCAACTACTTAGAGCGAAAACCTCAATTCTAATAGATTACACAAAAAATAAATTCATTTGTAACAACAAAATTATAAAAATAAAAAGTTCTTTATTTTCAGAAGTTTATTAATAATAGCTAAAAACCCAAATTACCTTCTGTGTGAATAAATTTAAAAAATGAATAAAGAAAATCTGTTACGTTAATAGAATCTTATATTAATAGAACCACACGACTCAGCAATACAATACAATACCCAATTGAATCACACAAGAACTGGAATACGTTTCAAAAACACTGCATGAAAAGCCATCACACAAAATAGTTTACACAGTGTGGATTCAATAGATGAACTAAAAGATCAAACTTCCACTCAAAATTCTGAAAACATAATATAAAAAATGTATTGGAAGATTTAATTGAGAAACATAAAAACATAGCAGCAGAATTCACAGGCCACTCTACACAACAAAATAGTCTGTAATAACATAAGTAACAAGCATAAACACTTAGGCATAACAGTGGCACTAGCATGTGCATACAGTTATATGCAGATAAAGCATAATTTAAAAGTAACAGGTCAAAAGCAATATAAATAAATGCATATCACTATGGTTGGAAACTCTATGTACCCAGCTTTGCAACTGCAGTCCTCTGAAATATCATGAAAAATAGCAATTGTCTCTTGATAAGACTGATCAAATACTGTGGTGATCACAACAAAATATACAACCATGCACACAAAATTCCATTCTACATATATTCATACACAGACCACAAATTGGGCAGAATTAATACAAGGAGTCAAGCAGTTGTGTATCTTCTTATCCTCCTATGTATGTAATTATTTTCCAAAATTGGTAACTTTTCTGCCAATTTTAGGTCAATAAAACCTTAATTTATTAAAAGCTCCTGAAAGTCCACAAACTTAAAGGAATGTCAAGGCTGAAAATGGAAACAGTGGTTTTGAGGCTTTCAAATTTCAAGATTTCATCTTTCAGGATTTTGAATTTTGATATTGACATTTCAATCTTCAGAAATTGTAGATTTTAAAGATTTCAGACTTCAGGGATGTTAATCTTAGAATTGAAAATTCTGGATTATTTTGTTTGGAATTGTGTTTTATGGGATTATGATCCCTACTGATGGAGTAAGTAGATGAAAATGTTAACTGAAGACTGTAAGTGGTACATACCTGTGTGTTCACTGTAAACCTAGCTCAACATTAGTGTACAATCAAAAAGTATTGAGGGGGGGAGGATCCAAAATGGCAACTGGGACACAGATGTAGAGTGTGTGAGTTCTGTGAATTAGGGACCTTGTTAAAATGTTGGAGACACACGTGGCTGAGGGAAAGCACAAGGGAGAGCTGAAATTTTGGCACCTTGAACCCCTAGCTCTTGGAAGGTTTTTCCAAGCCACAATACACTGAAAGAACAGGTGGGCCACCAACCCCCACAACACTGCTGCTGCTGACCTGCCAGGCCACCACCTGCTTGCTGACCCGCCAGCAACTGTGGACCACCTGCTAACCCACCAGCCACAAGCTCCAAACATTCTTGGGAGAACTTCAGCAAACCAAATGGAGTACATTCCTACTAGAGCCAACGTGGTTATTTTTGATAATCTTTCTGATGTGTTGTTGGATTCAGTTTGCCATTATTTTATTGAGGATTTTTGCATCGATATTCATTAAGGAAATTGGCCTATAGTTATCCTTGTTGTAGTTGTCGTTGTCTGGTTTTGGAATGAGAGTTATATTGGCTTTATAAAATAAGTTAGGCAGTGTTCCTTCCCTTTCAATTTCATGGAACAGTTTAAGGAGGGCTGGTATTAGTTCTTTAAACATCTGGTAGAATTCAGCAGAGAATCCATCAGGGCCTGGACTTCTCTTTTTGGGAGACTCTTTATTGTTGCTTCAATTTCATTTTGTGTTATAGATTTATTCAGGTGATTAATATCCTCTTGGTTCAGTTTTGGATGGTCTTAAATATCGGGAAATCTCAGAAGATCAAAAATCATATGTTCTCCCTCCTATGTGGACTTTAGACCTAGGACATATACAGCAATGTTGTTGGACTTGGGTCACATGACAGGGGAGAGCACATATGGGAGGTATGGGGATAGATAGTAAACCAAAAACATGAAAGTGTTTGATGTCCCCACTGCAGAGGAACTATTTCAGAAACCTTAAAGCAACAGAGGTCAATAAAAGAAGGGGATCAGAAAACATTGTAAAGATCAGTTAGAGATAAATCAACTTGGGTTGTAACACATTTATACATGGAAGCTATGCTAAGAATCTCTCTGTATAGCTGTCCTTAACTCAACTAGCAAAAAGAAGGTGAGGGTGGGGGGCAGGGGGGAGAAATGACCCAAACAATGAATGCATACGTGAATAAATGAATAATGATAAAAAAAGAAACTTTGTAAAAAATGGTGCCAGGAAAACTGTATTTGAATATCAGAAGAATATAATTAGAACTCTACCTTTCATCATATGTAAAATTCAACTTGGGGCTGTGTGTTTAGCTCAGTGGTAGAACACTTACCTAGCATGTGCAAGGACCTGTGTTTGATCACTAAAATAAAAGAAATAAACTCAAAATGGATCAAACACCTTCATGTCAGACCAGAAACCATGAAATTCCTGGAAGTTAACAGAGGAACACTTCAAGACACCAGAATAGGCAAAGATTTTTGGATTCAGGCCCTAAGCAGAGACAACAAAACAAAACTAGACAAATAGTGTTACATTAAACTGAGAATCTTCAACATAGCAAAGGAAGCAATCAACATGAAGTCAGACAACCTTCAAAGGTTGTCTCAAGCTAGTCATAAGACAAAAGGATATTATTCAAAATATAACTCAGCTCAACATCAATGAAACCAATTAAAATAGATGAATGGTCAGAATAAACATTTCTTGAAAAAAACATACTGACAAGTAATATGTGAAAAAAAACTACATGGGAAAACGTCAATGGCATATCATCTCACACCAGTGGATATAGCTGTTATCAAAAAGGCAAGACATTGGTGGAAGGATGCAGAAAAATGAGCATTCTTATACATGGATAATGGGAGTATAAATTAATATAACTCATTAAGTAAAACACTGTGGAGGTTTCTGAAAAAAATGAAAAACAGAACTACCATTTGGTGCTGCAGTCTAACTATATTTTCAAAGGAAATAAAATCATATAAAGGAGATTATCTGCATGCCAATATATGAAATAATTCAGTACATCCATTGAGGGATGAATAAAGAAAATATTATATATACAATGGAATATTATTCATCCACGAAAAGGATAAGATTTCTCTCATGTGTGCCAACATGCTTGGAACTGAAGAGCTTTAAGCAAAATAATTCAAATATAGAAAATGAAAACATCTCATATTCTCACCCACTTATGGAAGCTAAAAGTGTTGATCAAATAGAAGAGAGTGGAATAGAGGCCTTTAGAGTATAAAGGGATAGAAGCATGGAGATAGCAACACGTTGCACAATGGTACCAAACATAGACTGGAGGAGGTAGTTTTAATGTTACATTGCATTTGGGGAACTACAGTTTGCAATTAATTATACATTCCAAAATAACTGGAAGAGAACAGTTTGAATGTTCCTTCAATTAGAATTGATTTTCAATGCTAACTATTCTCATTTAATGATTACACATTTTATACATATGTCAAAATACAGCAATGTGTCCCATGAGTATCGATATTATATATCATTAAAAATAAAATGTAGTAAAAATAAAATGATTATAAATGAATGGAAAAATATATAAAATTCATTTTTTAAATTAATTAACATTACAATTAACTTATTATTGACCATTGTCACAAGGTAGTTTTAAATAATTATCTCTCTAAGATTTTCTCAATGCATTAATGCAATTTCAATAATGACCATCACTAGATTATCATTGAATCAATCTTCAGATGCTGTACAACTGGTATGATGATATATTTCAGTTACTATGCCTATTTTCCTGGAATAATTATGTAGTTAATTCTTCACATTTACACTTTTAGAAGTTTCCTGGCAAAATAATTATCTATATTGTCTTCTGAGTGTAGCCTATATCTAGTACTTTACTTCACTATCAAAATTGCCAGGATTTTCCTTGGATGAATAAAACAATCTAGAAATCTTGATATTTTATAAGGCACAAGATCAAAATTTGTTGCTTACTTGGTCTTGTTTGGCCATGCTAAGTGATACATCACTCTAAATACTCAACAGGCCCAAACCTCCTCTTGTAGCACCTTGGGACTTCAGCCTTTTTTCTACTCTCTAATATAGTTATATGACATAGTCAATCTATACCTGCAATATTACCATTAGAAAAGCATGGATTAGAAAAACTAAATTATCATCACTTGAGTGTGTGTTCTATAATCATCACATTTCCACCAAATAAAGGTCTGCGTACTATGCTTAGTTTGCTTCTATTGTTGTAATTGAATTTACCATGTATCTTAATTTTGTTAAATTGATAGCATTACATTTTTTTCATGTAGAACATGGTGCTTAGAAATATGTACACATTGGGGAATGTTTAATCTAATTAAAATAGTTAATGTTACTTAATTACTTTGCATAGTTATTATTTTATGGTGAGAACACATAATATTCTCTCTCTACATTTTTCAACAGTAAAATGTATTAACTATCTTTCGTTAATGTATCTTTCTATAAAATTTCTTCTTCCTAATTTTATTTATTTTATTTTGATACACATCTTTCCAGTGAGAAAGGCTATTAGCAAAATGAGTAAAAATAAGAAGTGCTGTTCAGTACCCTACTCTCTGGTAATTACTATTTTGCTGGCTATTTCTATAAGATAAATCTTTTTGCTTCCACATAGAAGTGAGTTTATGTAATGTTTATGTTCTCTGCCTCACTTATTTCATCTAACATAATATCCTCTAGGTCCATCCATGTTACTGTAAATGAAGATTTCATCTGATTTTTTTTATGCCTAAAGAATATTTACTTGTGTGTATACCATATGTTATTTTTCTTACTTTTTGTTAGCAAAAATTAATTGTGCATGTATTAAACATACTTTGATCATTAGTACTCCTAATTTCCTAACATCATATAACCTTTGTTGTCCCCTAGCCCCTGATCCTTTTTCTTCCCCAATAGTTCATCTTGCCATATTTTCCTTATCCATTCATCAATCGATGGATATTTGGGTTGATTTCATATCTCAGCTATTGTGAATAGTACTATAATAAAAATGAGACTGCAGAGATCTCTTCAACATATGGATTTTACTTCCACTGGATATATGCCCACTTGTAGTATTGTTGGATCATATGGTAGCTCTATTTTCAGGTCTTTTTAGGAACCTCAATATTTTATTCTGTAATGATTATATTAAATTGTGTTCCATCAATGGTGTGAAACTGTTCCCTCCTCTCCAAATACTTGCCAATAATTGTTATGGTTAGTCTTTTGACAATAGGTATTCTCACTGGAAATAGGTGATATCTTATTGTGATTTTGATTTGCATTTCTCTGAGAGTTACATTGTTCCTTTTTCTTTTATTAATTTATTAGTATATTATAGTTGTACAAAAATGATTACAACACACCTTAGATTCACCCTCTCCCTCTTTCTTCTTTATCTCCCATCCCCCCCAATTCTTAGAACTCTTTTAACAGGTCTTATTGTTCCATTTTCATGTATGTCTATATAGTTCTTCTACCATATTTGTCCCCCTTCACTTTTTCCTTATGCCTTCCCTCCTCTGAATGTCTTTCTGAAAAACACTAATTCAGGCATTTTGTCCATTTTGTAAATTGGGCAATTTTTTTGGTTGCTTTTATTCCTAATACATTTTGGATATTAGTCCTTTGTCAGATATATGAATTTTGAGTATTTTACCCTGTTCTGTTGGTTGTCTCTTAACTCTGGTCATTGATACTCTTGCTGTGCTGAAGCTTTTTATTTTAAAGTAAAACCATTTTTCTACTATTATTTTTGCATTTGAGATCTTAACCAAGAATTTCTGCCCCAGATCCATGTTGTGAAGCTTTTCCCCTAAGTTTTGTTTTCATTTTTTCATAGATTTGGATCTTACATTTTAGTCTTTAACCTACGTAGATGTAAGTTTTGTGTATAATGAGAGATCAACTTCTAATTCCCTCCTTATTCTTAAGGGCATCTAATTGTACAAATATGATATATTGGCCATAAAAGCATGGAATTAGTTACAGTCTTTCTATTCTATTCCATTAGTCTGTTTCTGCTTTTAATGCCAGTTTCACACTATTTGGTTTATTATAGCATTGTAGCATCTTGGACATTGAAATAAGGTATTGTGATATCTCCAGCTTTATTGTTTTTCTCAAGATTGCTTTTTATATTTGGAATCTTTGTGGTTCTATGTAAAATTTACTATTTTTTCTATTTCTGTGAAGGATACTATTAATGTTTTGAAAGAGATTAAATATAGTTTGTTTGGTTCCATGTACATTTTAACAATTCTAATTTTTATAATCCATGAAAGTGGATACCTCCTTTTATTTGTGCCTTTATTTTTTCTTCAAATTTTACTTTTTTCATTGTATAGATGCTTTATTGTTTACATTTTAGCTAGAACTGTTTTCCCTTCTCAGGTAGCTCCATCTTTTGGTCATTTAAATAAATTTTTAAACTTTATTCCCCAAATTCTCTATTCACATATTGATTTTGAGAAGTGAATGTGTGTAATGGCCAACCAGAACAGATCACAATATTTCTATGGGAAAAGTCAGTTTTATGGATGTGGTGAAGCTGCAAAGAGTTAGTTTTGATTTCCTCAGAAAAGGTCAGAGTATATGTAGAAAACTCTAAGAAAAATAATAGACAAGAATCTGACACAAAGGTTGCAACTGGAAGTAATGGCTAATCTCAACAATAAAAGCTGAGTGATTACAACCTGAGTGATTCCTATCTGTGGAATCACCAAAACTTATGCACATATGAATAAACGAATAAAAAAAAAAGACTGAAGACCATGTAAAAACCTACTTACCACAAAAGGGCCTTAGCATCTGGAGATAGGGTGACTCACAGAATGAAAGTGTGGTGAGTACTCTTCAAATAAATAGGAAACAATTACTGTCTGAGTCAATAATTTGATTAGCTAATTGAGGACATCACCTTAAGATTAATGCCTCATTGATAGCAATAAAATCTTTATCTTTGTAACCTTGACTCAATATTAAAAAAAAAACTAGCTATTATCCTCTAGCCTCCCCAAAATATGGCTTTTATAATGGCACAGTGTTTCTTGTAGAAATACATACCACATACAAATAAAGAAATAAAACTGAGCTTTCAGAGAAAATATTCCCTAATTGTGCTGTCTTCATTTTACTGAAATCTCAAATATTTTTAAGTCAAGAGAATCTCCAGATTGTCTCACAAATTTCTATATTAAATAACCATGACATCCACAATCTGGAAAGTGTTTCTATCCCTGGTTATGGAAGCCAATTAGGTCATGAAAGAAAAGTGTTTGGCTAAATTATATTCTTGAAGGGTAAGAGGATTTGTGTTTTATGTACTTAAAGTGACTGGAGAAAAATATTAAATATTTACTTATTTTACTACCTATATCTGTCATGAATTAATTTATTTTACTCTAACTTTTACACGTTTGTCATAAAATGTTTCCATTATTATAAAAGAAATGCACCAAGATTGTGTTTGGAAATTTCTACCCCCCTCTATCCATATACTTTTTAATAAAGATAGAGAAATAGATGATATATAGATATAGATATATTTTACTCAAATATTGCATAAAAACTCAGTTTATCACATCAAAAAAAATCATTTTAAGCCTAGCTTCTTTTTCAGAAAATATACTATTGGATGGAGTCATCAGAAAGATGTTGTTAGTATGTTGTCATCACAAGGCATTACATTTACAAATCATTTACTTTGAGCCTTCCAAAAGGATGGTAGCTAAGATTTACACCTTAGTTTACAATATAAGTATTCTCTAAATGTGTGGTATCATAAAGTTTTTAGGCTAAAAGAGTTGATAATTGGCTATTTTTCTCCATACCTATCCTACTCCTTGAATTATACACAGGCATTTTCTTCTATATTTTGTGTGGAATAGCATAAGTTTAATTTTAAAAGTCAATTTTTCTTTGAACAAATCACAATTATTATTGTTTTCTTTTATCTAAAATAATGTGTCTGCAAATAATGTATCTTATACAATCATTTTTATTGTTCCTGAAGAACCAAACAAGGTCTTAATAATTTTTGATTCAACCATTTTCAAAGCTTAGTATAAAAGGAATAAAGTTGTTTCCTATGTTTTATAGCTTCTTTTGGTTTCTTTTCTTTTTTTTTTTTGTGGTGGTAGGGACCAAACCTAGTCTAAGCACATGCAAGGCCAGTATGCTACCACTAAGCGATATACCAGCTCTGATTTATCCATAACATATATTGTTGTATGAATCACAAATAATAACCAGTTAGATTCAATAAAATATATTGTAAAAACCAAAAAGAGTATTAGTATACTTAATGCACAGGATTCATTTAATAAATATTTTGAAAGTAGTACAGAATGTATTCTGAAAAAAGAGGGAAGATTTATGATAAATAGTAATGGCATGGGAGTGCTTTTGATATCTGCTATTGAAAATGATAACTAGCAAAAATAAAACATAGTTTTTCTTATCTAAACATCAGTAAATCAAGAAAATAGGATGTAATGTACATAAAGAGCTCAGGGATATTTGTACAAGAGATGCATTACATAGAATAGATGAAAACCATTACCTTCATTGCCTCCTGTATGAATATACAGGTGACATTATGTTTCTGAGTCATTAATATATCATCTGTAATGGCATTAAATTCTAGTTTGGCTAACAAACACCTATGTTACAATCATTAAGAATTTATACACCATGGACTATTCATTCTCTGAATGACATGCCATCAGTGGAAAAAGCTTTTGACATATTTTTCATCTTTAGAGACTCTTCTCTTGAAATTTCTCTCATGAATCAGAATTGTAGCCCATTTAGCCCAGAAGCTTCAAGTAAGTGGCAGTGTATAATATCCTTCTTTGTCATTTTTGTAGCTATGGTTTCCATCCATGTGTGTTGATAACAAATGAGGTAGACGGGGACCACACTGGAAATTTAGATGTTTTACTTCTTTCTCTTTGTTTCACATGAAGCTGTTCTGGAAATACACTGGAATGAAAAATTCATACATTGTATTTGTCAATGAAATTGTGATTATGTAGTTAAAAATAGGAATTTTAGTGGTGTCAAGTAACAGCTATATGGCAGTAAAGAGCTTTCTAGATTTGGACATGCTACAGATAAGTGAGTCTTTAATATTTTATGATTAAAAATAGTGATGCAAACTTACTCTTCTATAACTGCATATAGTTACATAGTGCTGAGTATAAGCAAGGTGTTATGACAAGAACTTAATAATTATTTAATCTTCAAATAACTCTGCAACATCTATGCAGAACAATTTATTTAAGGTAAAACACTTCATAGTGTGGTTCAGGAACTTGCCTAGGATATTGCAGTTATAAGGGAAAGAGCCAGGCTTTCACAGGAAAAATGATTTGACCTTGAGTCTGTATTCTTACTGATTATATTTTATTTCTCTCAGTATAGTAATTCACACTTTCTGTAGTGTTTCACTGGTTAAATTCAAAAGCATGAACATATTAATCATTATTCAAGGTATATATTTATATGTATACACTTATATACTATAAATTTGTAGTATATATACATATATGTGGGCATGTGTATGTGTGAAGATATGTATTACACATGCACCTATATTCACAAACCTATTTTCAAAATCAGGCAACATGAAATATGATACAGAAATGGATACCCAGTTATGGTCTAGTTAGTTGTAGGACTATTTTCTTTTAAGTATTATTTCAAAAATATACACAATTACAATATATTGTTAGTATATTTTTTCCATTTTCTGAGAGTTGGCTTAAAGTCTGTTATTGAAAAGTAGTGAAACTCATTAAAGGGTGTTGTTACAGAGTAATCCATTCATGCACTAAATACATTTAGTGTATTTAGTGTATTATTGGGTGTGCTGTATGCTTTGGTTTCTTCCCCTACTATTAATATCATGCTCTGGAGGATATTTATAGCCTATTATGACAATGGGTAGTGACTAAGTGATATTAGAGATTTTGCATTCACATACAGATTTAATAGCATAAAACACTTTCCAGGATTTGGTATGGAAAAAGAAGTCAAAATCACTAAGTGATTGAAAGTTGGGAATCTATCATATGAGATTAAAGTACACTGAAAGCATCAAATGCAATCTGAAGATTGTCCACTAGTTGATAAGAGGTTGGAAAGAACTGGAAAAATAATATTCTTTATTTTTTCTAATTGAATACTTTATTTTCAAATAATGAAAGTATACTTTCCATAATTTATGAAATTTTCCATTTCTATAAAGATATTATCCCCCTTCCTGGTAAAATGAAATAACTTGAAATAATTAGCATGAATCTAAAGCAAGTACTGGATTCAGTTAGGATAAAATATGAATTTAAACTGGTACCAGAGCTTGGAAAGATGTGGAAAAATTAGAAAATATACCACTTTATGAAAAACTTTGATGATAGATATAAATTCTAACTTTCCTCACTTTAAATCCATGAGATGGCTTTAGGTGCTATTATTTGTAAACTCAACAGGTATTATACTGTGGGCATTTTTGTACTATGGATTATTTGGTTTGAAATCATTTTCAAGTTTTACATTTATTCTGCCATAATTCAATTGGAGATGATACTACCTTATCCCTCAGACATTTATACATTTTCTGAATTACAAAATGATTTCCTTTAATTTTTTGATGATTAAATTTTTCTTTACTGTTTCCTGCATGTTAGTAACATCTGAAGCTTCATGAAAAGTGTTGACATTTATGAGTTAAATGAGAATATTAACTCATGTTCTCTTCTCTTGTATGCTATCAAGGAAGAATGTATATTCATCAAGACCAAGATAGAAAAATGAATTGGAAGAAAGGTGATTTTTGTTTGTATTTCAAGCACAAATTTAACAAACAATATGATTTCTAAGTCCTTAGTATAAAGTGTTTCTCTTCCCCACATTTGAGCTTTTATATAATTCACAGTTTATAATAGTGCTATTTCTTGCAAGAGTTGCCATTTTATTGCATAAAATTAAAAACACATAATTTTATTATTTTCAATGATGGGCATGCATTGGAGCAGAAACATGGTGCCATACTCCAGACAGACATATTCGATGTTTTGTGTTTGGTAGTATTTTTATCTTAGTCTTTCACCATTATCTGATATGGTGTAATGTATTTGGGAAAAATACACTCAAGCAGTTAAGGAAATATGATATATTTTTAAATGATGACATGAATCATCACTAACCAGTGTATGTGGAAAAAATTGTATTTTCCACCAGGAGCAAAATAATATCTATTATTATGAAATTATTTTGAGAGAAACTCATGATTTTTTAATGTAGCTGATAAACAACTCAAAAATGTTTGATTATATAAAAATGAATATATTTATGTTTCTAAATTCTTACTCTAAATTTCAAGTAAGATGCAGGATGTTGGTTTGAAGTATAAATTCCTTTATACAAATCAGAAAGTTTAATAGAGCATTTATTCCTTTGTATAAATGAAATCCATCTGGCATAAGGCTTCTATAAGACAAAAGGAAGTTGTTTAACATGGAATACACAAAGTAATTTATATTTTGGTGTTAATATTATAAACTTAAAGTATGACTCCTTATAGTTTTATTTCAAGTAAGTAGTTTTCATTTGGCAAAATGTTACCATATGGAATATCATAAAACTTCTAAACAAAAATGGCATTAATACTTATTGTCACAGTCTCTTAAAAGCAGTTATCATGTAGAGATTGTAAGAGTGAATATTACAATGATTAATAGCACTGATTTAATGTTTATAAACCATATTTTATGCCCTTCAAGAGGTATACATATGTAGGACACTAAATTGAGCATATTAATGTTGTAAGAATTATAGCCTCTTGCATTTCCAGGGAACATACGCATGCAAGGAGATGATGAAGTGGTTCAAGTTGTAAAGAATCTGCCCAGCAAGCATGAGACCATGAGTTCTAACACTGGCACTACCAAAAAAATTTTTAAAAAATTTATACAAGGACATATACTAAATACACTTTAGTGCCTTAGATAAATGAGAATAGAATCAGGTGTGCATTGATTATTATTTTGTATAGAGACAATGAGTGTATTCTTTTGATCCTAAAAACATATGTAAAGGAGATGATTGGGTTACGTTTTTTCTCATAGTATAAATTTGACCTGATATGACAAAAATTTGGGAAAAAATAGTCACAGGACCTAAAAAGCAACTTTGCAAATTATTGTATTGCAGTGGCAAATTAGCAGAAAAGTTTTTCAATATCATTGTAGCAGGTATTTATATCAAATATTAAACAATATCAAAATGGTGTACCATTTCATTTGGATGAATGGCAAAAAAATCAAAGACTGGCAATATTAAATGTTAGTAGAACTCTGGTATGAATGTGAAATAGCACAACTTTCAAAATGCATTTGGCAGTGTTTAGTATTTGAAAGTGTATATAAGAGTAGATGAAAATCACTCACCTCATAGGTATATATTCAAATAAATGAATGAACACATGTGTCCCCGAAGCAGACTAGGCTGATATATTATACAAAATAGCTAAAATACTAAATGCTTTTCCTCAAGATAATGAATAAACAAATATTTATCAATTCAAAGAATTGCTGTTGCATGGTGGGTGTAGTGGATCACACCTGTAATCTTACCTACTCAGAAACAGAAATGAAAGGAATAGATTTTTCCTGGCCTGGTTTGGTATTAGATCAGGAAAGAAGTTAAGGAGACTGCATTTCAACAAATAAAATGGACATGGTGATGTATGGCCTTGATTGCAGCTACATGGGAAGTTTAAATAGTAGGAAATTCATAGGTCTGATGAGGCATAAAAGTGAAATTATATTCAAAAAATAACTAAAGCCAAAAAAGGCTGGGTGCATGGCTCAAGTGGCAATTTGGTTTCATGTGAGTGTGGAGTTCCAATTTAAGTACTTCCAAAAAACAATAGCAAACAAACATGCTGATGTGAGGATGGGGATGAAGCTCAGTGGCAGAGCACTTGATTTTCATGCTCAAAGCCCTGGGTTTGATTCCTAGCGCAACAAAAAAAGAAAGAAAGCTTTTGAAAATATTAGGAGAAAAACTTGCAGATCCATACAGCATGAATTAATAAAATAATGTGGACTAAACTTCTGCTATTTTGAATATATTTTCTAAATTAAAATAGATACATGGAACAACATGTATTGATTTTAGTAAACTCTTTTTGATGAGAAAAAATACACAAAAATACTATTTTCTGATTCCATATATATTATACAGGAAATTCAGAATGAGTCTCTATGTGTAAATATTAGTATTGTAAATTATAGATGTTTTTTCTGGGAAGAGACATGAAAATACGTTCTGGAGTTGCCAAATTTCCCTTTATTTCCAATGAACAGGTGAATATTTTTGTCACATTCTTTAAGTACATCTAAATTTACATACTTTGATATAAGTTAAACTATCTAAAAATTATCAACTTATTAAAGCAATGAGATGGATTTAAATTCAAATTTTTTAATTCATTCATTTATTAATACATGCATATATTGTTCGGGCCATTTCTCCCCCCTGGCCCCTCCCTCCTCTCTATCCTCCCCACTCTTTTCCTTTCAGGCAGAACCTCCTCTGTTCTTTTCTCCAATTTTGTTGAAGAGAAGACATAAGCAATAATAAGAAAGACATAGCATTTTTCCTAGTTTAAGATAAGGATAGCTATACAGAGAGATTCCTAGCATTACTTCCATTCACAAGTGTATTACCACCCAAATTGGTTCATCCCTACCAGACCTCTTCACTACTATGAGTAAATTTAGCCTATGGTATAATATGGCAATACACTATTAAGACTAATCAAATTATCTTTGTTGTTAGATGGTTTAAACAAAGACTAATAATTGAAATTTTTTTGTGTAATTCATCTTTGTAACAAATATGAACAACAAACAAACTTGCAAATTTCTATCAGAAATGACTTACGAAAAGATTTAAATGTCATTAAATCTGATACAAGTCAAATAATTAATCAATAAATTAGATTTTCTTAATAAATTAACATGAACATGTTGCTCATCTGAATTATGACTTATAAACTCATGAAATTTGTTGGACTCTTGATTATATGAAAATTATTCTTAAATTTGATTTTAAACGGCCATAATTTGGATCATTAACCCAAATGATGGCTGCCTCTAGCAATATTATTTGCTTGAATAACATATATTTAAAAGAAAACATATCCAAAATATTCATCTTTTAATCCATTTGTTTTTATAAATATGAAGAGATAAATGAATTCAAAATTAACTTGTAAAAATACTGTATTCTTAGTGAAACTTAAGAAATATAAATAACCAAAAGGAAACTATCCTGAGCAGGAATTATCGGCCTTTTAGATTATGCTACAGTTTTAAATTCTAAGGAATCTTCTGCATGATGTATATGAGCCATTTAATACGTATTTAACAAAAATTATAAAATCAAATATATAACAAGGTTTTTCAGCTATTGGACAGGAGAGCAGACCCAGGGGGTCCCTGTTGTCTGTGTGCTTTGTGGAAAGATGATTATGACATAAGGTAGTTGAAGTATAACATTAGAAAGGAGTTTGGTAAAGAGAGAGAGAGAGAGAGAGAGAGAGAGAGAGGAATTGAGAAGAGTGACTTGCCTTCTGCTTAGTACTGAACAGCACACATATTTGATACAACACTCAATATCAGGGAAATAGGAAATACCCGTCAGAAGAAACAGGGAGCCACCCTCCAAGCGCACCCAGAGCCAGGAATCATTTGACTTCTTATCAGTAAGGAAAGCTGCACAGTGCACACAATGTTAGATAGAAAGTTCAGATGAGCACTGCCTGAAACGTGGAGTAATATTAGTGCTAAAGAATGTTCTTCAATGAACTTTATCAATATCTACATCATACATTTATACGGTTGCTTAAAATTTAAAAATAAACTCCGTCCTCCAAGAATGGGTTAAGAGGGAGACAGACACATGATTGCTGACATCCTGTTCAACACTGCAGAGGAAATCCTAGTCGATTAAGCGAATAAAAGCAAATTGATAAAAAAAAGATATAGATTATTCAGATAAAGAAAACCCTTTTCTTATTTGTGGGTATTATAATTATTTGCAAAGAAAAAAATCTAAAAATGCAAAGAATAAAAATCGCTGTTTAAGAAAATGTACAAAAATCAATAGTATAGCTTAAGAGTATCAAAGAATTAATCTATCAAAAAATGAAAACTTTACCAACAGCAAAGAATCTAAGTTGCTTAAGAATGAAAAAATAAAAATAAATAAGAACTTCAAATGGAAAAAAAACCACCCAGATAAGTCTGAAAACTTGGGTTTTACTGAATTTGATGATAAATTTTAGCACAAAATAAGAGCTGCTAAGACTACATGTTTCTTTCAGCAATAATTAATCAAATAGAAAAGAACAGAGTTCAGAAACAAATTCTCCTATACAAATATAAGTAATGACACAAAGTATCAGTGCATAGCATTATAGAAAGAATAGTTTTTTCAATAACTATTTCTAGGGAAATTTCCCAGATAGAAACACAGTTTTGAATTCTTCCTCACACCATGCATACCCACAGAACAATCACTTCGAAAGGAAAGCATAGCTGAATTATAAGAAAAACAATATACCTTGTAGAAAATAGCATCAGATTATTTTCAGGTACAGAGTTTAAATTTATAAAACATAATAAAATACACCTGTGATGGATGCATAAAGCTATAGTGCGTAGTGATACTAAAAAGAAAAAGTGCATTTAGTCAGTTTTATTTCTGTCTTTAAATTCTCTGCAGATTATGTCCTGACCTTCAATTCTCACTTGTCACTAGCAACTATGTGCACATGACAAGTGTGTGTGTGTTTGTATGTGTGTGTGTGTAGCATTTGTCAACATACTTGGCTTACAAAAATCTTCCTACATTGTTTAGAACTGGGAATAAATCTGAGACACAAAGCACAACCAAGTTCTGAATATATACCATTTTATTTCAAATATTCTTTTCTTTATGTACATTTTATTTGGATTATTTATATCATTTTCACTTTTATATTCATTTAAATTCAAATTTTCAAAGACATTATTTTTATTATTCCCCCTTAGTTCTGTTTACAGGCATTTGTAGGCATTTATTCTTTGTTAGGTTTTGTCTTGTTGTTGAAAGTGGAAATACAGGAAGCACATTATCACTTTGAAAAGAAGTATATAGTCCAGTAAAAATGGATAGTAAAAACCGAAAGAGACAATAGCAGATCTTACTTTTAATATATAAAAATGGTAATTTTATAGTCAGTTAAATAAATACACTTTTTCAACGATTTCTTCTTCCTCCTCGCATTCCCTACTTTCTACTTCTGGTCCCGCCATACTCTCAAAAGAGCCACAATCCATTTAAGTGTGAATTATTACCCCTGAAGTACATTTCTGATTGTGTTTTTCCTTGCCCAAACACCATCAGTTTATCACTTGTTTTGCTAAGTAAAAGCTGAACACTTTTCCTTAGCATGAAAGTCCATCAAAGTATTGTCTAGCACTTATAAAATGTATACTATTTTTTTTCATTTAAAAGGCAGTTTATGGAAACCTAAAAAGCACTCACTATGTATGTGTTTAACACTTAGCACACATTTTTCTTTTACATATTTATAAGACATTTAAGTAAAAATTATTATTATCACTTACTTTTCCTTTGAATGTATTTTAAAATTGTAAAAAAGGGTTTGTTGTGCCATTTCTACACATGCATATGATGTATTTTGATTATATTCACACCTTCCTTTACTCTTTCCTGTCCCACTTCCTGCTGTATTTTCAATTTTAATTTGCTTCATTATTTTATTTTCTTACATGTTCATAATGTACTTTGATCAAATTCACCACCTGTCAACCTCTCCATTCTCTCTCTCGCACTTGTTGGTCTCCTTCTGGAACAGTGCCCCATTTACATTCATGTCATTATTTTTGTTTTGTTTTCATTTTACATATGAGAGAAGACATGATATTTGCCTTTATGAAGCTGGCATATTCCATTGAACGTGATGATCTCCAGCCTCAACAATTTTTCTACAAATAATATTATTTTTCGTAATTTCTGAGTAGTACTACATAGCATACACAGTTGACATTTTCTTCATCCATTCACTGGTAAATGAACACTTACACTGATTCCATTGCTTGGCTATCCTAAACAGTGCTGCTATTAATACTGGTGTGTCCACTTACATTCAGGTAAATGACAAGGAGTGGTATAGCAGGATCATATGATAGCTCTAATTTTGGATTTTTGAGGAACTTCCATATTGAATTCCATAATGGTTGCAGTAATTTATAGTCATATACACATTGAAAAGTGGTTCTTTTTTATCCACAGCCTCACTGGTATTTGTTATTGTTTGTTTTCTTGATGACTGCCTTTCTGAGTGAGGTGAGATGAAATGTCAGTGTAGTTTCTGTTTTCATTTTCTTTACGACTAACATTTCTTCAGGTCTTTTTTTATTTTTTCAATTAATTTCCCATTTATTAATTCAATTACATGTTTCTTTTCGTGTTTAATGTTCTGAGCCTTTTATGTATTCAGGATATTAATCCATTGCCCAACAAATAGCTGGAAAGATTTTTCACACTCTGTATGCTGTCTTCTCAATCTGAAAATTGGTTTTTTGATGTATTTTTAATTTGACGCAATACCAGTTGCCAATTCTTGGTCGTATTTCCTGAGTTATTTGAGTCCCGTTCAGGATATTGTAGCTTATGCCTATATCTTCAATGGTTTCTCATAGTATTTTCAAAGTTTAAAGTATTACATCATTAATGTCTTTTAAACATTTTGAGGTGACTTTTGTGCAGGAGTTTAGAAATGATCCGGTTTCAATTTACTACATGTGAAGATCCAGTTTTTCCAACACCATTTGTTGAAGAGACTACCTTTTCTCTAGTGAAGTGGAATTAATTACTCATGTATGAAAATGAAAACACAAGACATGTTGAAATGATTCCAGGAATAGGGGAAGGGAGGGATAAAGGAGAATGATGGAGGAGGTGAATTCAAGTATGATATGCTATAAGAATTTTTGCAAATGTCACAATGCAACAATAATATAATTAAAAAGTGTTTTTAAAGTAAACAAAAAACAAAAAGAAACTCCTCCCTGTATAAGTAACAAAAATGTTTTTTAAACAAGGGAGTATAGGAAGGTAAAACAGGTCCTGACTGGGGCTGGATACCAGTGGATGGGAGAGGGCATAAGGAAAGAGTGCAAATATGGTGGATATATATTTTGCATTCATGTATACAAATGGAACAATGAAAACTGTTGAAATTGTTCTAAGAAGGGGGAAAAAAGGATAAGGGAGAAAGATGGAAGGGATGAATTTAATTAAAACATAGCGTAAGCACATATGTAAATGTCACAATGGATCTCCCTGTACAATTTTTATATGCTAATAAAGCATAGTAAAAAAAATCAAAAAAGAAGTATCAGGAATAAACTTAACAAAGGAAGTGAAAGACTTCTAAAATGAAAATATTAGAAAAAGTAACTGAAGAAGACACTAGAAGATAGAAAGATCACCCATATTCATGGATTTGCTGAATTAATATTATTATAAGAGCAATACATGCAATAAAATCTATTGATGCATAGCAATTTATGTAAAACATTCCAATGTCTTCCTTGGCATGAATAGAAAAATCAATCCCAAAATATGTATGGAAGCATAAAAGACTACCAGTAATGAAAGCAATCCTTAGCAAAAAGAGCCATGCTGGAGATTTCACAATACCTGAATTCAAATTATACTACAGAACCATAGTAACCAAACCAGCATGGTACTGACATAAAAAAGTTGAAGACTAATGGAATAAAAAGACTCAAATATACCCGCAGACCTACAGCCACCTGATCACTGACAAAGGCTGTAAAATATATACTAAATTAAAAGGTAACTCCATGGACTTACATTCAGCTTTCTTGGTTCTCTTAAAATCCTAGATGACAATAACTAACACATCATTAATTGTTGTAGCTCTCCAATATTTTTTATGTACCTTAGGTTCAACATAATTTCACCAAAATAATGGAGTATGTCATTGCAAGGACTTCATCAGTGAAATAGATATGTACAAAAAATGAGAATGTAACTTTCTTGAAAGTATGTAACAATTTTAAATCAAGCTTCTAAATGTTTCATGGTGTAGGTAGGAATACACTTTGAGATAAGAAAATACCAACAGTGACATAATAGTTCAAGACAATTCAAATTAAATATTCCTCACATAATATTTGTTGTCCTCTCTTTTGTGGAAAACCTGATGTCCACATGTTTTTAGAGAAGTATCAAGGTTAGTGTATCTTTTTCCAAGTCACACTTGAGTGCTCACTTGTTCTGAATCTTTATTTGGAGAAAGGAGGTTGCAAAACAGAATGAATTAGCCAAACTAATATACTCAATCTAATTATATTTTGAAGTGTAATGTAGTAAGAAAAGCAGTAAACTGACGATTGCCCACCAAGTGACAAATAAAACTCAAAGCATAATACAGAGGTGTTCATTAATTTTCATAATTCCAAACCACTTGTTTTTCCACCTAAACTCAGGTCTGGTACTAAAAGCAATGCCATACTTTAACAATTTAATATTCAAAACTCAGGATAACATTCTTGTGTAATACTTAGTATCTCTATGTTAGGAATTGATTCGTATTTCACTTTACTTCCTCAAATTTAGACAAAATCATTGATAAATTTATCAAATATCATTTTTCTAAACACAAGACAAAATCTTATGGTATAGGTTCATCACATATTCACTTTTTTACCCTTTAAATGTTTAATGTTGAGTAAAAAAATTAACTTTTTACTTCTATGTCCTTCCAAATTAGATACTGTTCATATGTATGCCTTTCATTTGAACTTACTGAATTGTTTTGAAGATTCAGAACCCCTAATACCTTTCATAAATGAGCAATTCATTTAAGTCAAGCACCTGCATTATCTCTGTACATTGAAAAAAAATTACAAGTTGTTAAATGGCATCTTTTCCTCTAAATTCACACTTGTTTGCATAACCGAATAAAGATGACAATCAAATTAATTTCAAAGCCATATATAACTATAATCTGTCTAATTTTTGTTTACTCTCAGTGTTGAAACAGGAATATGTTTTAAGTTTTTAGTTATATGTAGCCTGATATTTTATTCCAGAATTTATAATTAACAAATAGACATCTTTACATATTTCAAGATTGAAAAGCTGCATTTAAATTTTATTTTTCAAAAGAATAATTTAAAGAAAGTTCTAGAGAACTATAAAGAAAAGTGAATTATCCATAAATATGCTTTTCATATATTCATCTATCTACATATTATGCCTTCCTTCACAGCTGTCCTGAGAGTTTCCTTCCAGGGCTGGATAGGACATAGCTGGAAATGAATCTAGGACTCCTGAACTGGGATGGGACAGATCTGGTCACACTTCCCAGGGAGAGGTTGGGACAGGGTTCTTCCACTCTGTGAATAACATTTCATGTCATGTATTTTTGATAGTCTTGCATATTTCAGTGTTATTTTAACTATAGTTACATTGCTATCTTCAAAGCACAATACTATCTTAATGATTCCACAATATATTTTGTAAGAACAAAAGGTGTGAAACATTTCTGGATCAACTAAGATCAGAATCCTCCACTCAACATTTTTGTTATATGAGTTGACAAGGAGACTTAGAGGAATTATTTCTTTGGAACTCTGATGGAAAATACATGGTACTATCATAGTTTAGGAAACAAATCATTGTGAAGTATCCCATTCTCTTAGTCAAACACAAACACAAACACCAACCTAAAACATATGAAAATACATATAAGCAATCTTAGTGGGCAAAAGTTCCCCTAAGACTTAAAAAAACACTGATAACTATGTATTACAATGTCTAATAAAAACAGACTTGGGTTATTGTAGCCATTTTAAGGTAGAATTAGAAGTTGATGGGAATTTGATGTGTCAACTCTAGCTCACTTTGTCTAAATGGCTTGACAAAGTGGCAGAGATATAAAGATAGAGATAAAATATGTTCCAAATGCCAGAGGTATTAACAGATATAGTACTCAAGAAAAATAGGGTTATGGGTCAGGTGGATTTTAGAATTCCAATTTATCACTTGCTCAAATATTTACAAACATTTTAAATGATTATTTATGTTAATTTGAGCCTAATGTTGACAACCATGCTTGTATTCTACTGTGCCCTTTCCAATTAACATGCATCTAGTTTTCTATATCTATACACATTATGTTTTAATAAGAATCTGAGGGAAAATCTCCTATCAAAATGATATAGCCCTAAAAGGACAAGAATATCAGACATCACTAACTTGCTGCAAGAGATTCGGTGACTTTGATTAAATGTGTATGTACAGGTGCTGGCTGCTGCTGTCACTCTGAGAGTAGCATTTCTTTTTTTTTTTAATTTTTATTTTGTTCATATGTGCATACAGTGCTTGGGTCATTTCTCCCCCCTTTCCCCCACCCCCTCCCTTATTCCTCCCTGATCCCTCCCTTTCCCCACCCCTTACCCCTTGGAGAGTAGCATTTCTTTCCATTTTACTGTCTATACCTTAAAAGAAGCTCCAGTTTTATTTTTTTCCTTCCTATTCTCTGCACCATTTTCAAGTTAATACACAAGAGATTTTACTTATGGGAGTTGGCACCAAGTCAGCAACCTGCCACCCTTGTTCACTCTTCATCTCTGTCTTTGCTGCCTCAAGACCCACCTATCTTTACCAGTCCCCAGCATAATGCAAGAAGGAAAAGACAATTGAATGTCCATCATTGTTTACTCCTGGATTAGAAGTATTTTTTCCTTCTTTTGTTGCAGTGGATAAATTTCAGGCTGAAATGTTGATCTGTGAAAAATAATATGATTTCCATAAACTCAGGTTGATTCTTTGTGGTCTTAACCATGACTATTAAAGAATACATAGTCAACTAGTAAATTAAGTCATCTTCCATTAAATTTGTCAATATTGTATGTAAACAGTTTAATTTCAAACATATTACTATGTCCCTCTCACTGTTATATATCTTCTGTTAATATAAGACAACACTACAAAGCATAAACCAGAATTGGTGTATGTGATGGAGCGGCAAAGACATTTGAAAAGGTGGTAACTAAAGAGCTCAAAGTATTAAATAAAGCAAAATGGATGGATTTGGAGGACATTATGCTAGTAAAATAAACCAGATACAGAAAGATAGGAGGCTCATATTTTCTCTCATATGCATAACTAAAAAACAGTTGACTTGGATGTAGACTAGTAATAAGTAGAAAGTGGGAAGAGTGGAACTGAGGGAGTGTGGGTAAAGGGAGGTGGAATTTTTTGAGTGCATACTGTATGCACCTGTGAAACTATGTCACTGAACTCAATATGTACATTAATACATCATAGTCAAGAATAAAGTAATTATTTAAATGCAAAAACATTGCTATAGAAAAAAAATGAAACTTTCATGTCCTGAAAAGTGCTTTAAAATATTAAGCTTTCATTTTTGGGACATTATTATTCTTTCTTTCTCATGTATTCTGTTTAAAATTTTGAATTTTTAAAATGTTATTAAATTTAATATTGTATGATGTTTATTTATTTTTTCCAAATCAGTCTAATACTATGTTCTATTTCCTTCAGTGATTTGGTATGTAGTTCAGGAAAGAAAGCAAAAAAGCTATCTTGACTGTGCAGCTTAGGAATTATTGACCTTGTCAAATAGGAGAAGGATGACACAAGAGAACACACATTTTTCAGTGGTATAAGCTGATTAAACTCAGTCAAGTCGACATTAAAGGATCATTTCTAATCACATTTGGAGCTAAGTCTGGGTAAAGCTATTCTGACCCTTACAGCTTTTTGAACTTCAGAAGGAACTGTCTGATCATTGAGAAAAGTACTTGTCAATTAGGAAAAATGGACACTGAAGAGGAATAGATAGAAATACAAATATAAGCAGGAAACATCTCTTCTGGGTTCTGAATTTTTACTTTAAATGAGGATTTTACCATGAGAGATGTGATAGGAGACTGAATATGTGACAATTGCACAACTAGAGTTTTTCTTTTCCAAACATAGATTGTTTTTATAGTTTTTTTCTTTATATATGATATAATAATTGTATAGTGGGAATACATTGTCAGATTTACATATGTGCTTATAATATGTGTTATTTAGATTCACCCCCTCGATCATTCTCCCTCATCCTCCTCCCCCACCTTCTTAGAACAATTTCAACAAGTTTCCTTGTTCTATTCATACACAAATACAAAATATATTCATCCTCTCTGTTTACCCACCACCTTCCCAGTACTACTCACCTCAGGATGGGACCTGTTTTACCTTCTTGTCCTTTATCTTTTTAAATGTATATCGATTGTTCAATGGTTTTCACCCTGTTATTTCAAGCACGTAAATATCATGCTTTAGTCAGATTAATCCCCTCTGTTATTTTCTATTTCTCTGTTGATCTGCTCCCCTATCATTAAACAGTTTACAGTGTATTCCTCTATAATATATTCATGTACAGATGCATTGAATTTCATTATCACTCAGTCTTTTCTTCTCCCACCTCACTGTGTTCTCCTCAGACTCACGAATGTAATCATGTTTTCTCTCTCTTTGTCACATCTCTCTCTCTCTTTCTCATTCTCTCTCTTTCAATCTCTCTCTGTGTATGTGTAAATATACATATATATTCATATATATATATATACACACATATATGTGTATGCATACATAAGATCAAATTTGTGTTTAGGTGCACATTTATCTTATAGGCCTAGATTCCACAAATGGGGGAAATTATGTGATCTTTGTGCTTTTGAGGCTGCTTTATGTTACTTAGCATGATGATCTCCAGTTCCGTCCATTTACCTACAAACAACAAAATCTGAGACCTCAGAATGTAAGAAGAGTATGAATTTTATTTTTGGCTTTTTCCCTCTGAAATGATGGAGCTCAAGGATTAAATAAAAATGTGTTCATCACTTATTCATTTTTTTTTATAGAAGGTCATGCTATATTACTAAGACTGGCCTTACTGTGATGACTTGAACTCTGTATCTTTCTGCCTCAGCCTACAGAGTCCTAGGTTTTCAGGTGTGATCTACCACACTCACCTACCTCTTTATCTCCAATTCTCTTTCTTTTCTCCCTTCAACTTATATCTCTACTACTACCTCTATCTCTATTTTTATCTCTTCTCTGTCAGTCATATTATCATATACATGCAGGTTAAATGTATATATGATAGGATTCTAGTGCATTGAAAATAGCCTAAGTGATATAATTCAATACTGTTATTCCATATCAATCTATTGACTAACCATTATAGTTTATCTTTGAAAACTGATATTTGCAATTAGGTGTTACCCATTTTTTTTCAGTCTCAAAACTCTAGTAAGGTGTAAGTGTAAGATATCACTGAGGATAGTGGAACTCTCAGAATTCTGTTAATTTATTTTATACTTCTTGCTTTTTCCATTTTCTATGCATTTTCCTATATACTTTTACCCACAAAATTACAATGATTCTATTTCTCCCTTCAGTGAAAGACTGGATGATGGATAATATAACTTACATTGTTTTCTGTATGTATAAATTAGCTATAAAAGCCACAGAAGAAGATGAATGAAATATGTAAATTTTGGGCATAATGAAATCATAATCTTGTAAGATATACTTTATTAACTCTAAAGAAAGAAACAAACTCACTAAAATTTTTTGCTCAAGCATCAGTACAAGAAATTATAACACAGAAGAGTGGATTCTGATTAAAATAAACCTTGCCAGATATGAGATATTTCAATATATCACCAAAGATAAAGTTTGACAGTGGTGCTTTGTCTATATGACTTTGAGATGTCAAAAGAACAAAGAAAATATTCCCCAACTCCTAGTATTTAATTGCTCACATGATCAGGAATCCAACTGTGAATACTGTAAGATATATTTCTATTTCTGGAAAAAAGTGTTAACTCAAGAAATGTTCGCAAAATATTTCTCATGAAGAGTTCAGATCAATACTTTTTCAGTCTAACAAACATTTCCCCCAGACTACAAAGGAACTTACAAAAACAAGGTCAGACACACAACAAAATTATTGAAAGGCATTCATTATATACAAGATAATAATAAGAAATCTGAATATAATAATGAATAAATAAAGGAGTTACAGCATATGAAGCTCATGTAGTTTCTTTGATGTAATTGACCTTACTTCTTTAATGTAACCTTTCTAAAGATATTTTCAAGTTCACACTTTTTATATAAAATATTCCTCTTTTGATCTTTTTATTCCTATTTTCATTCAGACTGCATAGTAGATTGAGATTATTGAAATTATTTGACATATCTGTTTCTGCATAGTACAGAAACTAATAAATCCAGCTAATACTAGTATTGTATTCTTGTTCACTTTATTGAATATCTAATTCATTAATTAATATATTTTGAAGTTTGAGCAAGACATGGTGACACATGCCTTCAATCCTAGCTATCTGAGACCTAATTGAAAAATAAACTAAAAAAAAAAAACATAAAAAAAGGGGTGAGGGCCTGGTTCAGATGGTAGGGTACTCACCTAGCAAGGAAAAGAATCTGAGCTCAGACCACAGTGTAATAAGCATGATATTTTTAGGAATCACCTAGCCTAAAACATTAATTAGGTGAAATAAGAATTGATGATTTTGCCTAATCTATCCACAAGAATAGACCAGCTGACAAAAGGATTTTTATAAACAACTTAAGGAGATGTCTCATGGTGTTTTCCATTCTGTCCCATATGGTAAATTTAGTAAATGAATGGCCATTCCTATTGAGCCCATTTGGTATCATTAAGATACTATCTAATTTCTCTCGGGAGTGAGTTACACTCAATTGAATTAAGTCAAATTCTAACAGTGTAGATGGAAATTAATGCTTTTATTAGTATTTTCCATCACAGTTTGATATTTTATATACTTGACAATACATTTGAAAGTTAATTTAGCAAACCTAATAGGTGAAAATTTTCACTTCTTTTACTTTCTTACATTATGTATAGAATACACATAAATGAAGTAAAAATAAATGTCTGTGATATCAAGAAAAGCAAAATATTTCCCTTAAGTAAAAATCCCCTTAATATGTGCAGTGTATTTTCTCATATCTTCAGAGCAATCATTCCACTAGCTACTTTAGCTCTTTCTTATCCATTGAAATAATTGCAGCCACCCCCTTATTTATAATTTATTTTTTCAACAATGACTAACTAAACCATTCATGATACAACATCACAAGAAAAGTGTATTTTTCTGGCATCAAATGATCACATTAGTTTTCTTGAAATAAATGTGCATAAAGTATCTAATAAAATGTAAATCCAATGCTTTTGCTACAAATGTTAATTAAAAACTTAAGAAAATTCAAAGTACTGCCTTATTATGCAAATATAGTTTGAAGAAATGGATCCCATTAACTAGACTCTTCTCCAGCCCTAGGATGCAAGCTTTTTTATGGTATTCTATCATTAGTCTATCATTATAACAGCACTCTAATATCTACTCAGATAAAGTAATGGAAGCTACTTACTTACCTGTCTCTAACAGTTCAAAACCCTATTTATAATCCATTTGAATTGATTAAAGTATATACTATGTTATTAAAATTATGTATAAAACATATGCTTTAACTGAATTTTATAATGATCATATTTGCCTCATTTATTGACATTAATATTAAAATATTTTAATGATTCATAATCCACCATGTGTATATTTTTATTTCATTTTTGTATATTTTCCTCACAGGGAATGACTAAATGTTAAATGTACAGATACGTTGTCTCTCTATGGTCATTTTGTCTAAATTCTCATATTTTAGGCTTGAAATTTTCCATGGTGGATATATTATTGTGGGAGCAGATACCCAAGACAAAAGTACATGTGAAGACTTCTATTCAAGTGTGGAGGCATTCAGAAAAAAATAAACTTTTTTTGCCAATTTCATATCAAATATATGTAGAAGTTTTATATAAATAAGAAATGAGAAACAAAATTTACAATTATGCTGATCACTACTTTTCTACCTTTTATATTATATCTACTGTGTGTATTGTATAATATTTAGTGGCAATAGTTTAACAGTATATTCTCAAAATATTTTGTTTTTATATTGTAAACAAACATCAAATAAGCAGAAAAATATTTGTAAAAATAGTCTACCTTGTGACATGTATAGCATTATAGTACCCTGGGTTGTTTAGATATCTCAACAGTAAATTAAAGACCCTTTAAGTCTGGACACATGTTTTATGGAAATACTTATTTCCAAATTAACTAGCATATCTTTGTCACAGCAGATGTTCAATAACTGCCATTTGTTTGTTTTTTAAAAAATGATCATGAATTGATCAAAAATGGGAGAGAAATGTATGTCGGCCTCCACAGACCTTTATAATGTATGTTGGAGAAATAATTCTGTATGACTGTTTAAATCATGGCATAAGAAAACATAGCCCAACAGTCATATTCTAAGGCGTATACATGTTCAAGACTGATAATGTTGTTGAATTTGGTTTGTCAGTATGTTATAGAGGATTTTTACATCTAAGTTCATTACAGAGATTGGCTTATAATTCTCTTTTTTTGTTGTGTCCATGTCTGGTTTGGGGATGAGTTTAATACTGGCTTCATAGAATGAGATTGGCAGGGTTCTTTCCCCTTCTATTCCATGCAAAACTTTGAGGGATGTTGATATTAGTTCTACTTTAAAGTTCTGATAGAATCTGTTAGGTCCTGGACTCTTCTTTTTTTGGGAGACGCTATTGTTGCTTCATTGTCATTACTTGTTGGGTAATTTATATCGGTTCAATTTTGGATGATCATATGTATGTAGAAATTTGCCCATTTCTCCTAGATTTTACAATTTATCTGAATATAGGTTTTCAAAGTAGTCCTTAATGATTCCCCTGTATTTCCTTGGTGCTTGTTGTGATCTCCCCATTTTCTTTTGTGATTTTATTAATTTGGCTCTTTTCCCTACTCATTTTAGTCAGCTTTGCTAGTGGTTAATCAATCTTTTATTTTTTGAAATAACCAGCTTTTTATTTCTTTATATTATTATTATTATTATTATTGCTGTATGGAAGGTGCCTTGTGATATTTACAAAAGTTCTTATAATGTGTCCTTCCTATACAGGAAGTTTCCTTGTGACATTTCCATGTATGTATGAATTATAACCCAAATTGGTTCATCTCCTCTACTTTTCGCCTTTCTACCTTATTTCCTTTCTTATGGTGATTTCAATAGTTTTCTATATTCATTCTTTGATAGAAAGTACAATCAACTATATTCATCTTCTTAACTTCTGTTTTTCACCCTCCTTTTCTTGTTCGTGATCTCCCCTTAGTTGACCTCTTTTTTGTAATATTGCTTGTACAAGAACCAGCTGTTTGCTTAATTGATTCTTTGGTTTTTTGTTCTCTATTTCATTGATTTTAGCCCTTATGTTTATTGTTTCTTTCCTTCTGCTGCTTTTGGGTTTAGCTTGCTCTTGTTTTTCTAGGCGTTTGAGATGCAGAATTAGATAATTTTTTGAAATAGTTCTGTGGTTTAAATGATGTATTCATGGCTATATATTATCCCCATAGCACTGCCTTTGTTGTGTCCCACAGGTTCTGATATGTTGTGCTTTCACTTTCATTAAATTCCAGGATCTTTTAGATTCCCTGCCTTATTTCTTCAATGTCATTTAGGAAAGCAATTTTAATATACTGGTATAACTCATTTAGGTATAGCCTTGAAGTTCCCTGACTTTCAAACAAAAAATATTTGGACTAACTTTTTACACAGAAATAAATGAATAAATATTTTCTAGCTTATAGGTTGATTGGGAAACTAGAACAAAGTCAGAAACAAAGCAAAAAGAAGGGAAATCTAAGAAGAGGAATTATTGCCATGATCCCAGCATAATTTAGTCCTGCTACCACAGATTTTGAATAGCTCTTTTATCTCTGCTAAAAGTGCTTATTAAGCTCTCCATTGATAGCTACTATGACCTCTGAAATATAGAGGCTGCCACTTCTCCCTTGCCTCAAGAAAGCTGCCATCTCCCTGATTGACTGCATCATCAGTCCTGATACAAATGCAACAGATCTATGTCTGATTGGCCAAGCTTAAGTCCATGTATTCATGTCTTGAGTAGTAGGCAGAGGAAAAAATGATTATGGCACTTAAATGTTTGTCTTTTACAATGATGGGCTATGAGAATTACCTGGTTATAGAATACTTCACTCTTGAATGTCCAAATGTTAGCGAGCTCAACAATATTTCTCATTTCCAGTAACATCTAGATGCTTCAATCTGTTCCTGTACTTAAGAAGTATTATAGCTCATGTCCATTCTGCATAAATGGAAATTTTATCAGGTTAAAAATGTAAGTAAGAAAGGAAATGAAAAGGGGAAGAAATAATGGGAAAAAAAGCAATATTTGATGCAATAATACTTAGAATTTTCCCCAATTAATGATAGACACAAAGCCACAGATTTCAGCTCAAAGAACAAAAGGCATGATAAATAGAAAAGTACAACAGGTAGAATTATCTGTTTAAGTTTTAGAAGATCAAAGAAAAAAGAAAATCTTGAAAGATGCTAAAGGACAAATTTACTTTTAGAGAAATGAGGACGAGAATTTCATCCAGATTTTACTCTGAAGTCACACTAAAAGTAAGTGCAAGAGTTTTAAATAGAAACTCAGAACCAGAATTTTATCATGAGAGAAAATTACCTTTCTAAAGTAGAGGTTAAAGAGAAATGGTTTTTTTTTTGGAGGACGAATTTCTGGAACATTTGCCTTGCAATAAATGAAGAAAGGATTTCTTTAGAGACATAGAAAATGACACACTTCAGAAATTTGATCTGCATAAAGGAAGAGTTTCAAAGAAGGGATAGGTAAATGTAATTTTTATGTTGTTGTACTGGGGGTACATTGTGATATTTACAAAAATTCTTAAAATATATCATTGTCGAATGCATCCCTTCCATCATTCTCCTTTATCCCTCCTCCCCCCTCCCCACTTCCAGGAATAGTTTCAACAGACTTCATTTTTCCATTTACATACATATGTACACAATATTGGCACAATATTCACCCTCCTACACTTTCTCCCCATATCCTCCCACACACACACTGGTATCACCCCTCAAGGAGGACCTGTTCTGTCCTCCTATTCTTTGTTTTTACAAAAGAAAAAAAGTGACATTTTTGCTTATTTAAAATACCTACACAGGGAGTTTCCTTGTGACACTTCCATGTATATGTGTATTATAATCCAAATTGGTTCATCTCTATTATTCTTCTTTCTGTTTTAGCCATGTTCTTATGGTGATTTTAACAGGTTTAAAAATTCTATATTCATTCTTTTATAGGAAGTACATCATCATATTCACCTTCTTAACATCCTCCTTTTATGCCCCTCTCTTTTTTTATTGTTTATTTATTTATTTACATTATTTGGGCCATCTTTCCCTGTTGCCCCCTACCCTCTCCCTCGTCCCCCTACCTTTCTCACTTCCAGGCAGAACCTGTTCTGCCCTCTTCTCCAATTTTGTTGAAGAGAAGACATAAGGAAGACATAGCATTTTTGCTAGTTTAAGATAAAGATAGTCATACAGAGAGGTCCTAGCATTGCTTCCATGCATATGTGTGTTGCAATCCAAATTGGTTCATCACTACCAGACCTCTCCACTACTTCTCGGTCACCTTCCCACAGTGTGTGCCCCACTCTTGTATTGACCTCACTTTTGTGTGACCCGTTTTTCATAATATGGCTTGGCATTTGCAATAGGTCTATAGTCTACATATGAAAGAAAACATGTAGCCTTTGGCTTTCTGAACCTGGATAACTTCACTTAAGATGATGTTCTCCAGTTATATCCATTTACCTGCAAATGATAAAATTTTATTCTTTTTTTATGGCTGAATAAAATTCCATTGTATATAAATTTCACATTTTCTCAATCCATTCCTCAGTAGTGGGTCATGTCTGTTTCCATAGCTAAGCTATGATGAATAATGCTTCGGTAAACATGGGTGTGCAAGTGTCTTTATATAACCAGACTTACATTCTTCCAGGTATATCCCTAGGAGTGGTATTGCTGGATCATATGGCAGTTCTATTTTTAGATTTTGGAAGGGCCTCCATATTATTTTCCAGAGTGGTTGTATTAATTTGCATTCCTACCAATAGTATATGAGGGTTACTTTTTCCCCACATCCTCACCAACATTTGTTGTTTGTGTTCATGATAATAGCCATTCTAACAGAAGTGGGGTGGAATCTTAATGTGGCTTTGATTTGCATTTCCTTTATGGCCAGGGATATTGAGCATGTCTTCATGTGCTTTTTGGCTTTTTGAACTTCTTCCTTTGAAAAATGACTATTCAGCTCATTTGCCCATTTCTTCATGAGTTGTTGATTTTGGGGGAGTTTAGTTTTTTGAGATGTGCTTGAAAAACAATCAAAACTCTTTCTTCTTTTCTACCTAGAGATAATATTTTTATTTTGTTCTCTAAATACATGAATAAATGGTGTTTTAAAACATCTTACCCTGTTCATTCTGATGCTTTCTGAGAATATAACTTACTTTGAAACTTCTTTACAGTAATTAACAAAGCAAGGATGATATCACATAAAAGTAAAACTTAATTATTAGAAAAACTAGACATCATACCAACACAATCTATCAAATTCCCGGCAATAAACAAAATCTTTTTTTTTTAATGGGGAAAATTCTTTATTTCTTTCAAAGAAGTGTATTGGGGGACCAAGGACATCCTTAATGACCTAAAGGAACAGGAAAAATAGAGACCTCTTTTTTATTTCTCATTAAATTTTCACACTTTATTTAGGATATTTTGTATATTTGTCCTTCACTCAACTAACAAAAGTGCTTTGTCTTCCTTATTATGCTTATATCTTTTCTTCAACAAAATCAGTGATAAGGGCAGAACGGGACCTGCCTGGAACTAAGGGGGCCAGGGCAGGGTGGAGAAATGACCCAAACAATGTATGCACATGTGAATAAATGAACAACAACAACAAAAAAAAAACAAATGCACCTTACATGGTGTTTCTCTGATAAACAAAATCTTTACTGCACATCTTGTTCTGAGCCTTATATTGTGCTAATCTATAAAAGTAAGAATGTGATTAATATCATCTTTGCTGTCAAAGTCCTTGTGGTCTAATAAGAAAATCATAAATATAAATAATATGGCTGATGTTCTCTCTATACAAGAATGAATCTAGAATTTTTAAAGCTGTTGAAACAATGATAAGAAGGGGAATAAGGTAGAAAGGAAAAAATAGAGGAGATGAACTAATTAAGTTTATAATATGCACATGGAAATGTCACAAGCAAACATCCTGTGTAGCTATCTTAAACAAACAAAACAGGAGTGCCGAACAGACCCTGCCTGAGGGCTGGGGGTTCGTACCAGTGAGAGTGTGGAGGAGATGGGGATAGAGTGTGGGAAGGTGAATATAGTGCAAATACTGTGTAGCAAGTATGTAACTGGAAAAATGAGACCTACTGAAACTATTCCAAGAATGGGGGAAAGGGGATAAAGGAGAATGGTGGAGGAGATGAATTCAAGTATAATTAGTTGATATATTATAAGAACTTTTGTAAATGCCACAATGTACTCCCACCCACCAAAACAGTAAAAAGAAACCAAAAAAAAAAAAAAAGAGAGAGAGAAAGGAAAAAAAAAAGAATTGCATTTCAAAATCAGTTGTCCAGATCAATACAGTTTACTCCACCTTGCCTTTTGGAAATATGAATCAGCTTTTAAAAATAAGATCATGCCTTGGTCTCTTAACATTGAAATAGCTTCTTAATTTTAGATATAATAAGATTTTTTAGGTTTTTGTTTCTTTACTTTTCTCTTCTGGAAGTTCTAGTGTCAAATTTTCAAACTTGAGATATTTGTTTATTTTCTTTTTTTCAGTTATAGATATCTTACAATATAACAAATAGAATTTACCCACTCCATAATTTTCCTTTATTGCCCCCTTCCCACCATTTCTGGTATAGCTTCAATATATATAATTTTTCATTTACATATATGTATACACAGTATTTGCATCATATTCATCCTCCCATGCTGTTTTCAGTATTTTTAAGGTCAAGGAGCCATATGTTATTTCTTATCAGAAATAACGAAGTACAATGCTCATTTAATATTGGGCCTGGTTATATGGGTTGAAGCGTATAACAATTGTTTTTAATATATATAATATTCTGCCATATTAATAATATATGTAATATTACATTAATGGTGTAATATTAAATAATAATGGAATGTAATATGTATTTAATAATATTTATGTCATGATATATAAAAGTAATAGCAATATACTATTATATAATATGGTATGTATTATTTACATATTATGTAGCCATATATATATGTGTGAATATATATACAAATACATATATATACACATAAATATATATATATGCACACATAAATATATATATATATATACACACATATATATTTACAAATGTAGGGTTTTCCCTCTTGCATGGAATAAGGAGCCATAGTCAAACTATTAATTTCAGGTTAAGATGTTTCATCTTCAGGCAATCATGTTCCTTAGCGTTTTTTGTCTGCTCATATGGAAAATGCCACCTTGCCCTAATGTAATAGATTTGGTACTGCATTCCATACAGTAAAAAGGGGAATGAAGCCAAAGAGAAAAAGATATACACTATCTGAAACTGTTCCTCTTGAAGGAATGTATCTCTGTTTATATTTCACTGTGCTACAAAGTCACGTTTGTCTTCCAAAAAGTGAGGAAAGTACACAATCTCAAATTGAACATATTTTCAGGAGAGTATGAATGTTGATTAGGGAAATAGCAGTATAGATCTCAAATCAATTACTTAAGTCAATTAAAATGCATCAAACAGCATATATTCTATCTAATAATTATATTAGGACTTTTATAGAAAATAAACATTAAATCTCTCTGTACATGCATAATAAGAAAAACTATTGCTTGATCATAAACTCTAGTATACACTCTTTTCTGTTGAAAGCACATTAAATGATCATTATTGGAATATGTTATATGATAGTCTTTTATATTGATAATATTTTTCCTTTTATGCTATCTTGAAGATCTCTTATCTAGCATTTTGAAAATCTGGCTTAATATTCATGATATAAAATGCATCACCAACTTCTTAATCTATGCGAATAAAATTTTAACATTGTCAGAAATATATATAAATGGCATGGCTGGTAGTACAAATTTTGGGGATATAAAAATAAATTTTTGGACAGTTGTATTACCCTCTCAAAGTGCCATTTTTTATTTATCTTCATTTGTCTTATTTCTAGTAATTGCACAACATACTCTAAAGTTTCCATTGCAACTTAACATTATTCATGCTATATTATCTCTTAAGTAAATTATTTTTAATAAAATAATTTTGTGGATATATCATTTTTATTTTTAAAGAGTTTGAAGCAAAATCTATTTAAATTAAATAAAAAGATATCTAATTTTGAAATTTTAATATCATTATTTACATTATTTAAATTTTAATTAGTTATAAATGTGAAAAAAATTCCCTTAAGTAGAAATATTATGTTGATGTTAAAGAATTTTTGCCACTGTTGCCATAGAATTAACATTTGTATAGATATATTATATTTATATAATGACATTTGGAAGAAAAATACCCCAATTTCATATTTGAGTGTATTATTTTTACATATCATAACATACACATGCTGTGTATTTGTGTTAAAGTCATTTACTAGGATGAGGAACTCTAATTAATCCTCCCCTATTTATTAGTAATCAATAAAGGTTCATATTTAATCAATGAGGTTCATAATTATACGATCATCTTAGTTGCTGAGTTACAATTATGTACAAAATAAGGTTAATTTCATCAAGATGAAACTCCAGATATATGATAACACTTTTTACTTGCCTTTATATGATCTTCAAGATTTACACCTGTTACTAGACACATGAGGATAAGCAAACATTAAAAGAATCTTTAAATCTTACATTATTATTCTTCAAAGGTGGAATGTGAATTATCTGTATATTTTTTTCAAAAATTTATAAAAATAATAATAAAACTTCAAGTTTATTTTCTGATACAGAAAAAACTTCTATATCTTAACCCTAACCCTATTACCTTTACCCTAGACATTATCTGTAATTATTTAATTTGTGTTCTTTCTCTTTTTATGTTGTACCTCTAAGTTTTTGTTATTTTTTGCTTTAATATCATTTTCAAAAAAATTATTCAAAACTCTGTACCCTGTAATTATTTTCCTTAGAAGGAATAAGAAATATTCACACAAAACTAAGATTAGTGGGAACCTTCACGATGAGCTACTAAAGTATAGAAGCCAAGAAAAGCTCTCATAATTTAATTTTTACAAACCACAAATTCCTATTGGATAATACTGGAACTTCAACAGCAAAAGCAATTCCTCTTCTGGCACAAGTCATCATATGTAATAAAATAGAAATCAAAATAGATAAATATGAGAATACAATGTAGGTTTAACTTTCTGTGATTTCTATGAAGATAGAATAGCAAAACTACTCATTATCATTTATATAAAACTGAATATTTTTACAACCTTGAATATTTATGGTGGAGAATTAAAAATACAAAAGGACCTACAAATCACTTATTGTAATGTTTTGGTCTTGTAATCATAACAAGCAATTTTGTGAACAAATATACATTGCATAAAGACAAATCTGTTCTGAATTAAGTAAAAAAATCAAACTAATAGTACCGTTTGAAATCGAAATGGCTTGTGTAAGAAGATAATTAAATCTTATCATAAGACTGTTTAAGCAAAGAGTTGAACAGAAACAATAACTTTTAAATGTGATGCTCTGAATTCTAGAAAAACCTAGATTCTCTTAAAGTCTAACTCTTGCAATGTACTAAAAGAGAAAGAAAATGCTCCCTAAAGCCATAACATAAGTAACATAAAATGTTATTAACAGATATAAACTTTTATTTGGACATTGGAAGAAAATACAATAATGCAGTTCTATGTAGCAGTTGTAGTGAACCAGGTGATTTTGCTATGCTCTGACCTTTGCATATGTCAGTACTTTACTTCTCCCCTTTGAAATATAGAACCTAGGTATTATTGTTTTTCCAGTGAATAAAACCAGAGTCTCAAAGATAAAAACAACCAATTTGTTATGTGCCAGAGTCAAATTCCAAAATTATGCCTTTGAGGAGTTGAGTGCATTATGGAGATGGGGGAGAATTGCAAAAATGGGTGTGGAATGTTGAGACTAAAATGCCAAGAGAAATCAAATTGTAGAGCATCAGAAAAGTATAAAGGGGAACTTAAGTTGTTCAAAAAAAATCAGTGAAGAGCTTTCTAGATCATTTCAAGGCAGATGAAAGCACAATTTTAGGAAGATTAGAAACAAAATAAACAATGGATTGAAATAATTAACTAAATATAACAGTTTTGCTCAGAGTAAGTATTTATTGTGACTAATCAACAAGTGAGGAGAAAGAAATAACTATGATTGTATTTTGAGATAGACACCCAAATTTAAAATTTTTTTCTTGAATTTTAGTAAATCTTAATTGGCATTTTTTCTAGAGAAAATGCAAAAGAATTGAAAAAATATATATTTTGAAAGACAATTTCTGCTTGTAAAATGGTCATACTGAGAATCTGTGCTTTTTGTAGCTTCAGAGGTAATTCTGTGATTTTTATAGAAGAAGAAGAGGTAGCACAAATTTTACAGCAGTTCAAAAGTTCACCAATGTTATGGACAGTTTGATAACACCAATATCAAGAACACTGTGCTTGTTACTTAGTTGCAGTTTGTTCTAAAATACACTTTATATAGAGAAACAGTTAAAGAAAATGAAAGAATGTTATATCATAAAAGTTAAACTAGATGAGGAATAAAATTTTATAACTCACCTTCAGTCAGTCCAAGTTAAAAAAAAATCAAGAAAAGGAAATGTGAAGATTGCTTACCAAGGTTTAAGAAAGTCAATGGTTAGCAGATTATTCCCAGAATAATTGAAGATATATGATGAAACTGGACAACATATAGGAACAGCATAAAAGGTATATGTTGGTCAGTCCTGTCACCATGCAAGTGATTCTATCTAGACTGTGTGTATATATGTATATATATATACATATATATATATATATGTATATATATATATATATATATGTATATATATTAAAGGGTGAGTATGGAAATTACATCTGAATTATATGGTGGAACAAAAAGAATCTTTCATAGAATAAAACTACAATTCAGAAATCATTCACAATATTCCCAATAAAACAGAATGAAACAGAATTTTAATCCAAGCTGTTGAAAAGACTTGTCTCTGAGGAGATGGATTTTATGCATGACCTTAAATAACTGATATGAGTTGCTGATAAACATAGTGAAATAAGCTCTAGATTAACATTAAACATTGTATGCCTAATAAAGTGTTGGAGGCAAGAAAAGCTAAAGCTTAAAAATAATGAAACTCCTCCCTATATATCTAAGCCTCATTCTGTCTGTAATTGATTATGGGAGATGAAATAGCTGGAGAGTAAAGTATAGCAATAGCTTTTGTTTTGTTATGTTTGATCTAGTATTTCTGTAGAAATACTAGAAACCCTCCTGCTGCAAGATTCACCTAAAGCGTTGTACCATGCTTTAATATTAGGGTTTTGGTGCTTCAATAGCTTGAGTAGTTATAAAAACTATAACTTTTAAAGACTATCATATTTGTTCATAAATGAAAATTTAGAATGCATTTAATTAGTTGTATTATTTCTACATAAGAAGAAACAGCTTTATATACTTGAAGTGACTTTTTCCATATCCCAGAACATCCCTGAAATAAAGATTACAGAATTGATATTTTGTATGGCCCAGATTGATTGATTAATTAGTGATGCTCTTCTAGTAATATATTTAAGAATGAGAGTTAAAGAATCTTGAATATTAAGTTGATTTTCATAATAACTAGTGAAGGCAGGAATGAACATGCTATATACTCATCGCTTCAAATATTAATTCTCAATATCTTATATAATATAGCTTGATTTTCCTAGGGAAACAAGTTTATTTAAATATTTTCCATACATTTGCCCTGAAAAGAAGAAATGAAAAAAGTAAGAGTGAGTTCTCCTTATTCAACTAAAAGGAAAATCATAAAATTGGGTAAAGAGTGAGCAATAAAATATGCCAAAAAGAATAATATGGCTTCTACAAAATATACGATGACTCCAGTTATTACAGAAGTGGACTCTGATGAGCGTTAGAAGATACAGAAGGAAGAATGTATAAGGGACAAGATAGAATATAAAAAAGTATCAAAAATATAGGAGCAGGGAAATATAATGGATGTTGTTATTTATTGATAAATGGAAGATGGGCTATGGAATAAGGTAGCCTGACACAGATGAGTAGTATTCAGTCTAGGGGATCACACTCTAGAATAATACAGAGAAGTAGATGTATCTCTCCCAGGTTCAAAATTGACTCTGTGTGTGTGTGTGTGTGTGTGTGTGTGTGTGTGTGTGGTAGATTGTAGGTTAGATTGACTTTGATTATTAGATTTCTGTGTGTGATCTTATAGTCAATAAGGATAATTCCTAATAAAATATTATTCTACTACAGGGAAGTTGGGGAGAAATGGACCAGGATGCAGACACTGTTTCTTCTTCCTCAACTTTAATGTTAACAAGCCAGTGTCCCAAAGGTATTAAGTTGTTGAATATGTTATTTTCATATTTAGTTATGCAATAGTATGAAGAGTTTTTTAAAACAAAATAGAAGGGAAAGTTTTAGAATAGAGAAAAACTACCATTATCCACCAAACAGAACTTTGATCCTTTAATTTCCTTGTCTGCATTGTGACAAGGAGAGTTGGATCTTATAATACATTTCACACCCTCACATTACAGCTATTTTCATTACAGGAAAGTGTTAAAATTTTTATTAGTGCATCATTCACATATAATTCCTAAAAACAAAAGAAAATTTATCCATTCATTGAATTTTTCTTTTCAATCCTACAAAAGATGAAATCATTAAAATTTATTCATACCGCTGCATTAAAATTATTTTAACTTATTTCTAGAAATAAGGACTTCTCAAACTAAGCATTAAAACTAAGTTAAGATATTATTCCATTTAAGTTGCAATGATGTACTCTTCCACATATGAACAGAAAAAGTATTTCTGGATTATTTTGTTGTGATTTGAATAATGAATGTTGAAAGCATATCAGATATATAGGATGGCTTTCCAAAACTGTGGGATTAGTGCAGCAGGGTTATAGCAAAATTCCCTGTACGCTTCTCACTATTCCAAATACATGTACAATCTGGCTGTTTTTCTAATCATAAACCACAATAATTAAGCCCTTAATTTCTGCAAGTCCATGAATTCTTTTTGCCAAAATATTTATGTAGCATACACGAACAATTTTTGGAAAACATCAAAGTGATATTTTATTTAAAGCAATATATTTTAATATATATTGCTTTAAAATTTTAATTGACCTACTTATAAATGTTTATGGGGTACAGCAGAATATTTCAATACATGCATACATTGTGTGCATATCAGGGTATTTCAAATTTTTATCATTTGTTTGTTTAGGGAGCATTTAAAATTCTTTCTACTAGCAATTTTGAAATACACAGTTAATTGTTGTCAACCATAGCTATTGTATTGTGCCATAGGTCATTAGAAATATTTCTCTTATCTAACTTTACTCTAGTTAATCTGTTAGCCTTTCTCTCTTCCCCATTCTCCCTAGCTTATTATAAATATTATTCTACTTTCTACTTCTAGGAGACCAACATACATAATCTCCTATAAGTGAACACTAGAGTAATTTTATTTGTTTTTAATCTAGTAAGTTTAAGGTATTCACTTCTTGGAGAGTGATTTAAGATTATTGCTGACATTCACCTCATCCCGACTTCTCTTTACAGTAAATGTACCCACAATGGTGTTAAGTGCTGCAATTTGACTTCAGTAGTTCAAGATCCCATCATCTCAGCTGAAATCAGGGAACCTATCTAAGTTACAGCCTCTCTTGGTCATACCTGGTTGCATGGATAGAAATGAGGATTGGGTGTACAGGGCTCACAGGATAATTCAGTAAAATTGTTCTGTGTCCAGAATCTTTTTGATTCCCTTTTCTGTATCATTCTGTGGAGCTCTGGTATCTCATCCTCATTAAAAATAGATCATTACTAATTTAAGTTTTATTTAGTCTGCTAATTTCAGACCTACTTCTAGCTATTCAAGTCATCTCCAGATGCAAAAACTAAATTAGTTGGACACTTAAAATAAATTCTATCCAACTTAGAGTCATATTCTGCCCTGGTGCCTCTTTCTTTATGTATGCCTGTTCATTTTGAGGCACAGTATCTACTTCTATCACTGGTGTGTATTGAGACTTGGCCCCAGTTCTCAAAGGCAAAATGATTATATGATATTTGTGGTGGTTCTTCCAGCAAATGAGCATCTTCAATTCAGTAATCTGACATATGTGAAATTACCACTAGATTTCCAAGCAAAGAAAGGCTAATTTCAAAGGTGTAGCCAAACCAATACTAGAATTCTGTCATTGAGTGTCTATATCCTGGGAATATTTCTGGTACTATATCAGAAACGGCTGTGGTTTACTAAGGAGAAAGAAACTGCCTCAAAACTTGAACACGGAAAGTTTGGAATAAATAATTATTAAACATAATAGGGAATTGTAATTATGTGCGGTTGGTTAAGAATAGTGTGGAGAACTCCAAGTAATGTTAGAAATGAATGGTATGGCACTGACATGCTCCCCAGGACTAAGATAGAGTCCCCCAAGGAAAGGAATCTCTTTCAGGGATGAAATCTGTCATTGAGAAACCATAGAGTAGTTTATCAGATGTGGAAAAGTTGCTGAGGTGCTGCTAGAAATAACTTGCTAGAAATGTGCCTGTGCTGTAGGAGGCAAATGCTGAAGAATCAGCATATACAGAAGAAATTATACTGCGAGAGTATAATCCTAGATGTTATGATTTGGGTATGAAAAGTCTTCCACAGGTCCATGTTTTGAACACTTGGTCACTAACTTTTTACACTATTTTAGGAGATAAGTCCTAGTTGTAGGCTAAAGAAGACAGGTCTTTGGGAACATATTGTCCTTGGCCCTTTACTTTCCCTCTCTCTCTCTGTCTAACTCTCTCTCTCTCCCTCTTTCTCCTTCATGTTCCCCACAGTGTGAACTTCCCTGGTCCAGTATGCCTTCCCTATCATGATGGACTGACCCCTCTAAAACTTTAACTCAAAGTAAATAGTTCCTTTAAGTTGTTCTGTCAGATATTTTGACTTTGGTCAAAGTGAAATAAAAGTAACAGAAAATGGGTCTCAGGAGAGGGGTCATCGATTGACTATACATGACTATGTGGATCTTAAACCTTTAGAAGTGGTTTGGGGGTGGAATTTGGAAAAATTTAGAAAACCAGGTCGGATAAAGCTTAGAATGCTGTAAGGAGAGCCTGATGGAGGATTCTGTGGGAACACAGAAGACCAAAATACCAACAGGAATGCAAGAAGTGAAAGTCAGAATCATGAGGTTTCAGATGGGAAGGGGAGTATTGGGAATTGGGCTAGAGGCTATTCATGTCATATTCTGGAAAAGAGTTTGTCCACATTTTGTCCTTGTTATGAGTCTTTGAATGAAGGCAAATTTAGAAAAAAATGGTTGGAACTGGAGATCATTATGCTAAGTAAAATAACCCAAATATAGAAAGACAAATATTGCATGTTTCCTCTAATAGGTGGAATCTAATTTTTTAAATGAAAGTATTAGGGAGATATATAAAGACCATAAGAGGGGAAGGGGGTTACAAAAGGTAATGAGGGGTGAATATGATCAAAGTACATTATGTACTTTGTATGAAAATCTCATGGTTAAACCCTTTTAAAACCCCATAAAAAAGTAATAGACTAACTTGGCAAGGAATTTCAACCAGATTATTATCCAGGTTTTGGCATGGTAGTGACAGGCTGATTTTAGCCAGATTTACAGTGAACTAGGAGCAAAAAGCAAGCAAAATATCTGAAAAATAAGAAGTCTGGCCAAAAAAAATAAGTGTGTTGAAAGTTATGAAAAAGAGTGTGGGGTTGCTAAAGAGATAAATACCACTAAAAGAAACTAAGCATTTTGTAATGTACAATAGCAATGCTGTCTTTGGGCTTCTCAGGAATTGACCAGACCCCCACGCATCACTGGCTCCAGGGTATAAAATTGTAAACAGTTTTGGAAGATTTTCCCTTGAGAAAATAGAGCCGCTGCAGTGCCCTAATCTTATAGGGTAGCTTAGGAAAATGTTTTCCTTGGTTCAGCTACCCAGGCACTCAGAAGTCATGGTCCAAAAGTGCTTGGCTACTGGTTGAACTGGTAGTAAACCTTGGCATCATCCAAGTAATGCTTGTTTTACAGTATGTATGCAAGAGTTACAGGATCCTTCAGGTTCCTGCTGTGATTTCAAAGGAAGGCTTGTGAAACTAAGAAATGTGTTGCACTGTCAGGATCACTGCAAACAGCTCCTGGGAGGGATGATATATGAAGCTGTGAGGGTGAGATCTGAGCTGAATTAGAGACCTCCAGGATGTTGGAGTAGCCAGGAACATGAAACATCTGTGAAAGAGAGCTACAGGCATCAAGTGGAATCAACCCCAGAGAGAGGCCAGGTGGGCTACAAATGACAAGGCTGTGTTGGTGAGACTGCCTAAGCTGGCTGGATTTGACAGAGCTACAACATATGTCCTAGTTCACAAAAATGGAGCTAGAGGACTTAATGTTTGCCCTGTTATAGTTCTGATATTTCCTTGCTAATTACTGGTTCCTGCATTTTAGAATTAGAGTGTTTACTCTCTTCCCATTCATGTCAGAATTATATAACTTGTTTTTGATTTTACAGAAGAGCATAGCTAAGAGTTTATTTTGGATTTACAAAAAATACTGAAACCCTTAAGACTTTAGGGACTCTTGGAGATGCACTAAATGCTTTTTGCACCATGTGATGGCCATGAGCCTTTGGGAGCCAGGGGTGGAACATCATGATTTGAAAATGAAATGTCCCCAAAAAGCTTATATCTTGGCAGATTTGTCACAATTGATGAACTTTTAGGACATGATTGGATCTTGAAAGCTCTGAACTAATGAATAGATTTGATGAATTTATGGTGTGATGGAATTATTGGGAGGTGATGAAAGGATTTAATTGCAGGCAGAGTATCTCTGGGAATACAAGCATATCTTTAAAAGCTCTGTCTTGCCCTGGTTTCACCTTGTAGTCTCTCCTTTTGCTTCCTACTTTCCATGATGTGAACAGGTTTTCTTTGAAACATCCTTCCTGAAATGATAGACTGGCACCTATACTTAAATTTTGTGTCAAGTATTTGGTCAGTGACAGGAAACTAAGTAATATATTAGAGAAGTTAACTGTCCTGTAAAAGCAACATTTGAGAGTACCCATGAATATCACAAGAGGACTGGAAAGAGGAGCACAATTTGATGTAATATAAAAATTACTATTTAAAGAGATTTAGAATCTCAGTATTTATAATTTCCACCATTTTCCCAATAATTAGTTGTTGTGTGCTCAGGAATAACAAATTAGCTACCACAAAAATAGTTCTTAGTTTACAGCTGAGTTTTATGAAAAATGAAGAGAAAAGTTTCCCTGCTAAATAAGTATATTATATATTTAATATTGACTTGGGAAAGAATTCCATCTATATTGTTTCTTGTGTCTCTGATCATACTTCACAACATTATATTCATGCTGAGGTACTCTGGAATATGTTTGAAATGAACACATGTATACTTTCAGAAACTTGATATTACAAGTCATCCACGTTTAAGGTCACAATCTCCTTCAACGTTTAGAGATACATGGAAAATAGATGAATATACTTCTTCTCTTTCCATATCTATATACCAGAACTGCTCTCAATTATATTCTGATTTTAATATTATTGCTTTTTTTAGTTCTTATTGATTCACCATGAGACATCTTGACAGAAGTTTAGGAAAATGTGGTGCAACTGAGCATGATAGCAACAAAAGCTACCATAATAGATGTTTAAAAGTTTTCTTTTTAAAAAATATTAATTTTCTTCCCTTTATAGTTCTCTATAGATACAATTTAATTTTTCAGAACAGATTGACTAATTTACTTCTACTTGTGTATCTTATTTTACTTGTTTCTGTCCTTTATTCATTTAACTATTTCCTTTAATTTGTCTTTCTTTATTTTCTTCTGTATGACAATCTGAAGTGTCAATTTTAACATTTATTGCTGCCAATTGGAATGGAAAAAAAGTATTAGTCCTTTTAAGTTTTGTCTTAGAAATTTCCTGGAATCTCTAGAGAATACTGCTTCAACAATCCTTTTGTGACACAAAATTACCTTTTTAAAAAAAAAATTGTGCTGGGTGGGGGTACCTTGTGGCATTTACAAAAGTTCTTAGACTATATCAAATATTTTGTACTTGAATTCTCCCCTCTCCCCATTCTTGGAACAGTTTCAACAGGTATAATTTTTCCATTTACATGTATGTGAACACTGCATTTCCACCATATTCACCCTTCTTCACCATTTCACCACCTCCATCCCTCCTCCCACTGGTAGCAATCCCCCTGTGCTTGCTCCACACCCCCTAAGCAGCAATTACCACCTGGAAATCCTTTTCCTAGATACCTAGGAAAAATTTGCTGGCAAACTCACTTATCTCCTGTATAATTCAAATGCAAAAACAGCAGTTCTTGTGCACATGTACTCAAACTATGGGAAGATAACCTTTACAATTGAGCATTTATTTAAGAAAAAAAAAACTATATTCAATTAAAAGAGATGTAGTAGTTACAAATGTAAATTTAAAAAGTTTTCCATTATTTGATTCTGAAAGATGGAGAGGTAAATGACAAAGAGATGAAAATAAAGATTAATTGAGAGACAGATAGGCAAATAGATGATATATAGTTAGAGAAACACTTATTTAAGAGATGTTATGAAATGAGAAAAACCTTCTTTTTCTGTATTTATACTACAAACAAAATAACAGAGCATATAGAAGTGATGACTATCTTTATATTTACAATCAAATTTTCTTAGAAATGAATCACATGAAGAACTAATCCTAATCCAATTGTGGCCAACACTTTTTTTATTTCCTGTCAGACATGACATTTTTTGAGCAGGACGAAGTCATATGCAGAAGTATCTGTACCCATCTCAATTTTCTATAGAATAAAATGATAGTGTGGTTGGATAGAAGAAACTTGCTTGCAGTTTACTATGAAAATTTGATACAAAATATTAATTAATTAATTTCAACAAAGCTAGTTAGCATAGCTCATAATACAATTTCTTAATGTGATTTTGAATCAATATTTTACGTTGTTCCCTCAAATGATATGATAATGTATAAAATCCTATGTAGTAACAATGAAACTAATCAATATTTTTCTTTGAAGTGAATAAACATGTTCTTCAACAAATCTCTAAGTATTTTTGAGTATTCCTTTATATTTTATTTTTTAATCAAAATTTTCCAGAAGTTTATTTTTAATCATGAAAGTTGAAAAAGACAAGTGTTGAAGAAACTGTCAGGTAGTTTAAAAGAAAGCTATTAAACAACATACTAAACTTGGTAAGATGATTTTTTTTCATATAAAAATATGAAAAATGATTTCATGTAAATAATTCTGTTTGATTTTTTTGGTGGTGGTAGTGATAGTACTGTGGTTTGAACTCAGGGCTTTGCTCTTGCAAGACATGAGCTCTACCACTTGAGCCACTCTTTAGCCCTAAAACAGAGTAAAAGTGTGTTTTGTAATCAACAAAGAGAGCAACTAAGCAAACAAAAATATGTCAATTTAAATAAAATGCTTTATGTTTATAAAAATAATACACAAGAGATGAAAATATAGCTTTAAACAAATAAATAATATATATTTTGCTTCAAAAAGAACAAATGATAAAATAATCAAAATCTTGTACAAAAGAATGTAAAAGAAATTATTCTTTATTGTGATACATTTAAGTTTTTATTTCATCTCAGATTAGAGAGGCTTTTTTGTTGAAATAATTGGGAAAGCCAAATTTATTTTTAAATATCTTAAAAATGTCAAAGTTGACTGCATTTAAAAATAAAATACTTAGAAAAATATATTGAAATTGTAAGAAATTTATAAGACACATTTCATGTAAAAACAAGAAAATTATAATTGAACAGGCAATTTAACATGAATCATACATATTAAAACTTCAAATGCAATTGATCAAGTTGCTTTTGAAATTCATCATTAATGTCAGTTTTTATTTGTTATAGTGTTTGTATTCTTCTTTTGATCTTTATAGGGATAAGCAAGATTTATAAAATGGTCCTCAGTGCTCTTGTTTCACATTGCATAAACTGTAAGAAGTTTTTCATAAAACTTCTGGAAAGGGCTTCAGTCAAACACACCTTTCCAGTAGAAAATTAGTGTTCTGTACAAAGCAAAGGGATTTAAAATTATCCAGAACCTCCAAGACTACAGGTGCCTTTACCCAGAACTTTTTAAATAAATGCTATCTAAACTCAGACTTTTCAACACTCACAAAGATACTATTTGTACACACTAATAAAGTTTTTTTTGAGATTTATTTCCTGTGTTAAAAGATGAATAAAAGGGAAGTGTAGTCCCCTCTTTGCAGCACAACCATTATACATTCAATATTTGGTAGCCTAGCTCTGAATGCTTTCCTCAGGTACTTTGTGGCCTAGGAAACTTCCTTTGCATAGTCTTTGTGGCATGTCTGTCATTCTCACACACCTATTGTCCCATAATTTTTATTTTATAATTAACAGAATCAATCTTATTTTTTGGAGAACTATTCTTCCCTTAAACTTTACCCAAAATCTAACATAGTCAAAATGATAACAGCAATGGTTCAATTTATTATTTGATAATATCATTGAATATAAGTTGTCCAATATTAACAAATCAAGCTACATATGTATTCATAAATGGAAGCAAATTTCAATTATGTTGAACTTTTCATTTTTCCTCTGTGAAAAGCAATTGGCATCCAATTTTGTATTAACTGGAAGCTTTAATCAAATATAATTATTGATTCTATGGCAAATTAAATGTACTTTAATGAACTAGATTCACATTACATATGCAAAGCAATTGTTCTTTACTCAAAGTATAGGATATCCTTGCTAAAGTAGCATTAGTGTTTAAAATCATTAAAAAAAATACTTTAAAAGTCCAATATATAAGAACTATAACTAGCTAACTAATTAGTAGGAAGTTTATTCTATGACACACAAAAGCAAGTCTTTGGTTACTAGCCAATAATTTCCTTCCTATATACAAAAAAGCATATCTGGGAAATATATTGATAATAATTGTTCCAGCAATAATAAGAAACGATTTTTAAGTTGCAACCTTCATATTAGATTATATATCAAAGATTATTTGAAAACAAGGATGACAGTAAGGAAATATTTGTAAAACAATGTTAAAACTTCATACTATAAAAATACTTTTTATAAAATGTTCAATTTAACCAGGTATCAAGCAACTTAAAAGATAATTTATTTTTGAATAGGAATATTTCTGTTGGTTGGTGGTGCTACTGGAGTTTGAACTCAGGGCTTCAAGCTTGCTGAACACGCACTCTACCTTGAGAGGTGGGCCTCCAACCATTTTTGCTCTTATTATTCTGGAGACAGGGTTTAACTTTTGCTCAGGTCAGTCCAAATAGTGACCTTCCTATTTTATGCTTCCTGCTGTCACTGGGATGACAAATGTGCACTGCAACTCTTAGCTTCTCTCTATTGAAATGGGGTCTGGCAAACATGTTTTTCCTGGGCTGTCCTGCAATCATGATCATACCAAACTCAGCCTCCCACATAGCATGGTCACTGCACCCAGCTATTGGCTGAGATGGGATATCTTGAAATTTTTGCCTAAGCTTGTCTACAAATATGATCTTCCCGTTCTCAGCCTACGCATTAGCTAGAATTACAAGCATGAGCCACCAGCATCTGACTTGACTAGGAAAATTTAAAAGAAGAAGAAAAAAATCAAAATCAAACATAAACAAATATTTGTTTACCAATCAGCTTTATATTTCTCTATTAGTAAATCATTATCTTCATATTATAGTACTTTGGGAAAATAAAATGATCACATAGAAAGAACAATCAACTTATACTCAATTTACTAAATTATAGGTACTGGCTTATTATACACTTAAGTGCCTAAAAAACTGATTTATAGAACTCCAAATAATATTATTCAGATATATGAAAATACAAGATGTTCCCACCATTTCTCTTCTGCTCTAATTGGATTTGAGAGAACAGAATGATTGGCCCTGAATTTTTATTGTATCTTCTGCTTGTTAATTCTGAGATAAAATTATCTTCTTATGGAAATTTTTAAAAGAAGTAGATTCCATAATCATTTCTATTTAGTTTATTATAAAAATTTAAGATAAGAATAGATAGACGCTTTACTCATTATTGGATTTCCCTCACCATCATTTTAAATTTAAACAGGTACCATCTATGCCTTTGGCTTAAAAATCTTCATATAGATACTTAAATTGGGTAATAAAGAATTACACAAAAATGCTATATATATTTTAGCATTTTACTATAACTATTCCTAAATGCCTGTCTTGCAAGTGTGATACTCTGTCTAGTAAGTGTGATGACCTAATTTCAAATACTAATTCCACCAAAAAAGATATTCCTATTAAAAATTAATTTGTAAATTACCAACAATAAATGAATGGTCTAATGAAATTTGCATCAGAGCCTGATATTTACCATGTAGTACACTATTGACTAACCTTTTTAATCTTAGATGTATTGAGGCCTGATGGCTATGAAAATAAATAGCACAAAAGACAAAGACTAGCTTATTAAACCTGAAAAAAAACCAACTGACATAACTTTTCTGTTCATTTTAATGTTCTTATTATCAGGAGATACATAACAATATGTAATTGAAACATCTGAGAATGATACTAATGTAAGGTGTTAAAATCTTTATTAATTTTCTCTTTCTGCAATGAACTTGAGTTGACTGGATTACTTATCAAAAACTGGGAAACTTCTGCCACAACTAGGAACTTTGTTGTTTGTGCCTTCTTGCCCTGTGGGTCTGTCAAAAGAGAACCATAAAATGTTACAGAGAAAGTGACTTTAAAATTACAGAAAATATACAGATACATTAACTTAATAATGAAAATTACTGTGGTTTCCATAACAAAACATGAGCAGATTTTTACTGCAACATCATGAAATGAAAATGAGCAGTGGAAATAAGGACATGACATTAAAACACTTATTTTCATTAGTTGAAATTAGTATTTGGGGTACCAATTAATGCTTATTATATATTGGATATTTTCTATATTTTTCAAGTCAAGAGGTATTACTCATTCAATTATCAATGAAGTATAAAATGTGTCTTTTTGTAGCCTGTGTACTTACAAAAAGATAAAATAGTATTTATTGCATTTAAAATTACATATAACTTCATCACATTTATAATCAATCCAGGGATAAACATCTTTTCTTTATAAAAAATAAGTTTCCCTCAGTTTATTCCTCTTAAAAGATAGAAGAAAATAAAAATATTTTATTTCTAAAATAAAAAATATATTTTTTATTTGCTCATGGTCAATATACACAATGTTTGTATCACTCCTCTTCCTCTTAGCTTTTGAAAAGCAGGTGTGAGAGAACATACTGTCCACATGTGCTTTCAGCAACTTACTCCAATGATTTCAGCTAAACTTGCCTGATATAACTGATGTAGGGAAATTTCTGAGATTATATATATCTATAAAAAATTCTTCTGAAATGCCAAATAAATTCATTTTCTCTCTGCCTCTCAGCCATACAGACAGAAACAAATTTGATGAGTTTTATGATATTAGCACATTCATACTTACTGCATGTTGCCAAACTGATCTTAAAATACTTGTGAAGATTTATAACCTTATCCTATCTGCAGTAAAATAAAATTTACTGAGCATTTGAAATGCGTAATAATGTCAGGATTTGTATTTCAGTTGTCTTTAAATGATGAGTCCAGTCTGTTATGTTCCATTGTGCTCTTAATTTTCATTTCCCTCATTGCATGTGAGTGAGCATTTTCGAAATGTATTTACTAGTTCTTTTGCTTTCTTTTTCTCTATTTTCTTTAAATGTTTTTCACCTTGTTCCATTTTTGTGTGTGTGTGTGTTTAGTAAGAATTTTGAAATTCTTATAACTGCTCCAAATGTACCATTTCTTAGGTATATATCTACATCACAATTATCTTTATTACCATTTGTGCCTTAATTAAAGCTCTCCTTAGAATAAAATATGTTTTTTGTTGTTGTTTCTAAAAAGTTACTTCCAATATTTTTGATTTGTTTTTGTTGTTGAGGAATCACTCATTGTTACCTATAAATACTATGACAATTGTAGGTTATATTTTTGTCTATTTCAATTTTTATGTCATAATTATTATTTTTCTCTCCTTTTTATTAGTGAATATTAGTTGCACATAGAGGTGTCAGTGTGATTTTCCCATACATGGATATGATGTTGTTTTATCAAATAAACTTCCTGTATTAATATTTTTAATCTCCCCTCCCCTTTTTAAATAATTTTAATAGGTTTCATTATTCTATTTTCACACATGTGTATGAAGTACTTCAATCCTATTCATCCCCCATTCACTCTCTCTATTCACTCTTCCCTCCCAATGGTTCCCTCCAACAGTCATCCCCATTTTAGTCTCTTGTCAGTTTTAAGGTCCAGAATCAGTATATGAGAGAGAGTATTGTAATATTTGTCTTCCTTAGATGGCTTATGTCACTTAATATTATCAATCTCTACATTTTACCAGAAACAATATAATTTCAGTTTTATGTTTGAGTAATACCCCATTGTGTATATATACCACATTGTCTTTATCCATTCATAAATTGTTGGGTACCAATGCTGATTCTGTATTTGGCAATTGTGACTAGCAATGATATACACATGGCTATGTGGTTATCTACATCGTATGCTGTGACTTACATTCCTTCAGATAGATACCCAACAGAATTATATTGCAGTTACATTTTCAATCTTTTGAGGGAACCCCATGTTGACTTCCATAGTGACTGCACTAACTTACATTACCACCTAACAGTGTAGGAGGGTTCCTTTCACCATAATCTTGCTAACTTTTGCTATAGTTTATTTTCTTGATGATTGCCATTCTAATTGTGGTGAGAATCACAGTGTCCTTTTTCTTTGTATTTCTTTTAGGAGTATAGGAATGTTGAAGATTTCTTTATGTGTTTATTGGCAATTTGTACTTCTGAGAGCTGGCTGTTCAGCTCATTTTCCTACTTAATAATTTTTTGGTTTTTAAGCTGTAGCGCTATTTATATATTCTGGATAATAATTTTATCCAATGAATAAGTGACAAAGATTTTCTTCCAACCTGTAAATTGCCTCTCAATTATGGTAATTTTTTTAATGTGCTGGAACATTTTAATTTAATACAATCATTTTTGTTAGTTCTTGCTCTTATTTTACGAACAATTGGAGTCTTATTCACAAAGGCATTGCTTTATGTTCCATGTTTTCAATGGGCATCCTGATGTTTTCTTTTAACAATTTCAAAAGTGTCAGATCTTATATTTAGTTGCATTTTGGATTCATTTTGTGCAGAGTGAAAGATAAGGAATAACATTAATCTTGTCCATGAGGATATCCAGTTTTCCCAATGTCATTTGTTGAACAGGATATTTTTTTTCCAGCATTTCTTTTTGGGATCTTCATCAAAATCAAATGGCTTTAATGTATGGGTTTATTTCTGAGTGTTCTGTTACATTGATCTATGTATCTGTTTTTATGCTAGTACCATAATATTTTTGTTACTGTGGCTCTGTAGTAAAATTTGAATTCAGTTAATGAAATATTTCTAGCATTACACATTTTGATAAGGTTTGCTTTGACTATTCAAGTCTTTCATGCTTCTTTATGGATTTGGGGATTGACTTTTCTATATACTTTTGAAAAATCATATTGTAATTTTTAGGGGCATTTCTTCAAATTTGTATATTTCCTTTGGCAGTATAGTCATTTTCACAACATTAATTTTGCCACTCAATTAATATGGAAGGTCTTCCCATTTTCTAGAGCCTTCTTGAATTTCTTCTTTTATAGTTTTATAACTTTCATTGTCAAGGTCTTCCTCCTCCTTTCTTAGGTTTATTCCAAAGATTTTTTTCATCTTATTGTGAATGGGATTATTTCCATTCTTTCTTTTTTTTTTTCTTTAAACATGTAAGCATATCATTTTAATATTTTCTTTTTTTGTAATTCATTTATTCACACGTGCATACGTTGTTGGGTCATTTCTACACACTGTCCCCTTCTCCCACTCTTCTTCCCCCACCCTTCTTCCTCCCCCCACCAGTTCCAGGCAGGTTCTGTTCTGCCCTTATCACTCATTTTGTTGAAGAAAGGACATGTGCATAATAAGAAAGACAAAGCATTTTTGCTAGTTGAGTTAAGGATAGCTATACAGAAAGATTCCTATTAGTTCCTCTGGAGTGAGGACATCAAATGCTTTCATGTTTTGGGTTTTCTACCTACTCCTATATCTCCCTTATGTGCTCTCCCCTTTTCTTGTGACCCAAGTCCAACCACATTGCTGCATTTGCCCTAGATCTAGAGTCAGCATATGAGAGAGAACATACAATTTTTGGTCTTCTGAGCTTGGCTGACCTCGCTCACAATGATGTTCTCCAGTTCCATCCATATGCCTGCAAATAATAAGATTTTATTTTTCTTCATGGCTGAGTAAAATTTCACTGTGTACAAGTACCACATTTTCTTGATCCATTCATCAGTAGTGGGGCATCTTGGTTGTTTCTATAATTTGGCTATTGTGAATAGTGCTGCCATGAACATGGGTATTCAAGTGCCTCTGGAGTAACCTGTGTCACATTGCTTTGGGTATATCCCGAGGAGTGGGATTGCTGGATCATATGGCAGGTCTATGTTTAGATTTTTTAAGAACTCTCCAAATATTTTTCCAGAGTGGTTGCACCAGCTTTCATTCCCACCAGCAGTGGATTAGGGTTCCTTTATCCCACATCCTCACCAACACTTGTTGGTGGTGGTGTTTTGGATGATGGCTATTCTAACTGGGTTGAGGTGGAATCTTAGTGTGGTTTTGATTTGCATTCCTTTATGGCCAGAGATGGTGAGCATTTTTCATGTGTTTTTTGGCCATTTGAATTTCTTCTTTTGAAAAAGTTCTGTTTAGTTCAGTTGCCCATTTCTTAATTGGTTCATTGATTTCAGGAGAGTTTAGTTTCTTAAGTTTCTGTATATTCTGGTTATCAGTCCCTTGTTTGATGTATAGCTGGCAAATAGATTCTCCCACTCTGTGGATGGTCTCTTCAGTTTCGAGACCATTTCTTTTGTTATGCAAAAGCTTCTTAACTTTATGAGGTCCCATTTACTCATCCCTTCACTTAGTTGCTGGGGTGCAGGGGTTCTATTGAGGAAGTCTTTGTCTATACCTATTTGTTCCAGAGTGTTTCCTGCTCCTTCCTGTAGTAACTTCAGAGTTTCAGGTCTGATATTTAGGTCCTTGATCCATTTTGAGTTGATACTAGTACAGGGTGATAGACATGGGTCTAGTTTCAGTTTCTTGCAGACAGGTAACAACTTTTCCCAGCAAAATTTGTTTTAGAGGCTATCTTTTCTCCATTGTATATTTTTGGCACCTTTGTCAAAAATAAGTTGGGTATAGTTGTGTGGATTCATATCCGGGTCCTCTGTTCTGTTCCACTGGTCTTCATGTCTGTTTTTGTGCCAGTATCATACTGTTTTTACTGCTATTGCTTTGTAATATAGTTTGAAGTCAGGTATTGTGATACCTCCAGCATTGTTCTTTTTCCTGAGTACTCTCTTGGCTATTCGTGGTCTTGTGTTTCCAAATGAACTTTAAGGTAGATTTTTCAAACTCTGTGATGAAAGTCATTGGGTTTTTGATGGGAATTGCATTAAACATGTAGATTGCTTTTGGTAGTGTAGTCATTTTTACTGTGTTGATTCTACTGATCCGTAAGCATGGGAGATCTTTCTATCTTCTGTAGTCTTCCTCTGTCTCTTTCTTCAGGGATTTGTAGTTCACCTCATAGAGATCATTCACATCCTTTGTGAAATTTACTCCTAGGTATTTGATTTATTTTGAGGTTATTGTGAATGGAATTGTTTCCATGTATTCTTTCTCAATTTGTTCATTGTTGGTTTATTGAAAAGCTAATGATTTTTGTAGGTTGATTTTGTATCCTGCCACCTTACTGTAGCTGTTTATAGTGTCTAACGGTTTTTGTGTAGAGTTTTTTGAGTCTTTAAGGTATAGGATCATATCATCTGCAAATAAGGATATTTTGACAGTTTCTTTACCTATTTGTATTCCTATTATTACTTCTTGCCGAATTGCTCTGGCTAGAAATTCCAGTACCATGTTGAATAGGAGTGGGAATAGCGGGCACCCTTGTTTTGTTCCTGATTTTAGGGAGAATGGCTTCAGTTTTTCACCATTAAGTATGATATTGGCTGTAAGTTTGTCATATATAGCCTTTACAATGTTGAGGTACATTCCTTCTATTCCTAGTTTTCTTAGAACTTTTATCATGAAGTGGTGCTGGATCTTGTCAAAGGCTTTTTCTGCATCTATTGAGATGATCAAGTCGTTTTTGTCTTTGCTTCTATTAATGTGCTGCATTATATTTACAGATTTGCGTATGTTGTACCACCCCTGCATCCCTGGGATGAAGCCAACTTGGTCATGGTGAATGATCTTTCTGATGTGTTGTTGGATTCGGATTACCATTATTTTATTGAGGATTTTTTGCACAGATATTCATTAGAGAAATTGGGCTGTAGTTCTCTTTTTTAAAGGTGTCTTTGTCTGGTTTCTGGTTCATAAAATGAGTTAGCAGTGTTCCCTCCCTTTCTATTTCGTGGAACAGTTTAAGAAGAGTTGGTATTAGTTCTTTAAATGTCTGATGGAATTCAGCAGTGAAACAGTCAGGTCCTGGACTTTTCTTTTTTGGGAGGCTCTTTATTGCTCTTTTAATTTCATTTTGTGTTATAGATCTATTCAGGTGATTAATATTGTCTTGGTTCAGTTTTGGGTGGTTGTAAGTTTCTAGAAATCTGCCTTTTCTTTGAGATTTTCAAATTTATTATAGTATAGGCTCTCAAAGTAGTCTCTGACAATTTTCTGGATTTCTGTGGTTATTGTTATCTCTCCTTTTGCATTTCTGATTTTACTGGTTTGGGTTTTTTCTCTCCTCATTTTAGTCAGGTTTGCCAGGGGTCTGTCAATCTTATTTGTTTTTTCAAAGAACCAGCTTTTTGTTTCATTGATTCTTTGTATGTTTTTTTGTTTGTTTCTATTTCATTGATTTCAGCACTTATCTTAATTATTTATTTCCTTCTGCTTGTTTTGGGATTTGTTTGTTCTTCTTTTTCTAGGTGTTTCTAGTGTTAGGTCATTGATTTGAGATCGTTCTGTCTTTTTGATATATGCACTCATGGCTATAAACTTTCTTCTTTGGACTGCCATTGCTGTGTACCATAGGTTCCAATAGGTTGTGTTTTCATTTTCATTAACTTCCAGGAAACTTTTCATTTCCTCTTTTATTTCATCAGTTACCCATTCATCATTGACTAAGTGTTGTTCAGCTTTCAGTGTTTTTTACTGCTGTTTTTATTGTTGATTTCTAGTTTTAATGCATTGTGGTCAGACAGAATGTATGGGATTATTTCTATTTTCTTGTATTTGCTGAATCAGCTAGGTCCATTTGATCTATGGTGTGATTTAGTTCTAAGATTTCTTTCTTGACTTTTTGTTGGGATGACCTATCTATTAGTGATAGGGGGATATTAAAGTCTGCCACTACCACTACCACTGCGTTGGGGTCTATATATGCTTTTATGCCCTTCATAGTATGATTGTGAAATTGGGTGCATTGGTGTTGGGTGCATATAGGTTGATAATTGTTATTTCCTTTTTGGTGTATTTCCACTTTTATTAGTATGGAGTGTCCTTCTTTACCTCGTTTGATCAAAGTAGGTATGAAGTCTACTTTGTCCGAGATAAGTATTGCTACCCCTGCCTGTTTTCAGGAACCATTGGTTAGGTAGATCTTCTTCCAGCTTTCACTCTCAGCCAGTGCTTATTTCTGTAGGTGAGGTGGGTCTCCTGTAGGCAGCAGATTGTTGGATCTTCCTTTTTAATCCAGTTTGCCAATTGGTATCTTTTGATGGGGGAATTTAGTCCATTAACATTCAGTGTTAGTACTGATAAGTATGTGGTAATCCCTGTCATGTAGTTGTCTTTGTTTATTAAGGGTTTGATTGTGTGTAGCTGAATCAGTGTTACTCTTTACTTTCTTGCCTTTTCTTCTCCTGTGGTTTGGTATTGCCTGCCCTTTCATGGTTTTGTTTGCTTTCACTTTCTGTGTGCAGAATTCCTTGGAGAATCTTTTGTAGTGGTGACTTGGTGGTCATATACCATTTTAGTTTCTGCTTATCATGGAAGACTTTTATTGTTCTGTCTATTTTGAATAATAGTTTTGCTGGGTAGAGTATCCTAGGGTTGAAGTTATTTTCATTTAGTGCCTCGAAGACGTCACTCCATGCTCTTCTTGTTTTAAGGTTTCCATTGAGAAATCTCCTTGATTTTGATGGGTTTACCTTTGTATGTTATTTGTTTTTTCTCTCTTACAGCCTTCTATATTCTTTTTCTATTCTTTGTGCTTGTTGTTTTAATGATAATATGTTGTGGGGTAGTTCTATTTTGGTAAGGTCTGTTTGGTGTTCTGGAGGCTTCCTGTACCTGAATGGGCACGGTTTTCTCTAGATTTGGGAAGTATTCTGTTATTATTTTGTTGAATATATTATGCATACCTTTTGCTTGCACCTCTTCTCCTTCTTCAATGCCCATGATTCTCAGGTTTGGTCTTTTGATGAAGTCAGTGAGTTCTTGCATTTTCTTTTCACAGGTCTTGAGTTATTTAACTAATAGTTCTTCAGTTTTTCCTTTAATTGCCATCTCATCTTCAGTTTCTGAGATTCTGTCTTCTGTTTGTTCTATTCTGCTGGAATGGCCTTGCATTTTGTTTTATATTTCTGTTCCATTCTTTTTTTCTGAGGTTTTCCATATCATGGGTTACTTCTTCTTTAATATTGTCAATTTTTGACATTAATTCTTTTATCTCTCTGTTTATGATGGTCTTAGTTTCAGTTTGGCATTTATTTAGGGCTTATTTTTGTCCTCTTGGAGTTTTTTGTATGCCTCCTGTGCATTTTGGTTGACCATGTCTAGTAACATCTGTATGAAATTCTCATTAATTACTTGTAGAACTTCTTCTTTCAGAGTGTTCTTGTGGGCTTTGTCAGGTTCCTTGGTATAGTTTATCTTTGTTTTGTTGAAGTCTGGATCTGGGCATCCATTTTCTTCATTTTGCTGTAAATCCTGTAGTACTTTATTTTTTGGGGAGGTATGGTTTCCTTTCCTTTTTCTTCTTCCCATATTTCCATGAGGTAACATTTCTATCACTGAATTATGTTTAATTTAGTATTAGCTGGGTAACCATATTAATACTAACAAAACCAAGAAAGAAGGATAAAAAAGAGAGATGGAAAGATAAAAGGAATAGAGTAGAGAGGAAAAGAGAAAAAAAATGTTAGAGATGGTGGATGATCAAACAATAAATGAGGCAGCAAATCCCTTTAAAGAAGGGAAAAAAAAATTTCCAGTTCTGGAACAGTAGAATTGCAGTCTTAGTTGTTCTAATGCTAGTTCTTTAGCATCCAGACCTGTCTGTGTGTCTCTCTTAGGTAGGCTTGGATCCTTCCTGTGGCAAGTGGCCAGTGGGTAGGATCCCACAGGCCTATAGGTGGAGGCCTTTAGCTGAGGTGAAGTAATGGGCCTTTGGAGTGAGGGCTTGGGGTGCCTGAAAGGTGCAGGCCAGTAGAGTGGAGATCCTGTGTGTCTATGGATCCCCAGTTTGAAAGGCTTGGGGTGGCAATGGGGATGGTCCAGCAGAATGGAGATTGTGCATGTGTGGATCCCCAGCTTGGCAGGCCTTAGGGGCACAGGCTTGCAGAGTGAATATTGTGTAGAGCTGTGTAGGCCTTGCCGGAGTGGCCCAGCGGAATGGAGATTGTGAGTGTTTGTATCTCCCAAGCGGCAGGCCTTGGGGGCATGGCCCAGCACAGCAGAGATCTTGCAGGGCTGGGGGTTGCGGCCCAGCAAAAAGGAGCTCCTGCAGGACTGTGCCAGCCTTGGTGTAGTGGCCAGGCAGAGCAGAGATTGTGGGTGTTTTTATCTCCGGCGCAACAGGCCTTGGTGGCATGGCTGGCAAAGCAGAGATCGTGCAGGGCTGGGGGACCAGGCCCAGTGAAACGGTGTTCCTGCAGAGCTGTGCAGGCCTTGGGTGCTGACCCGGCAGAGATCCTGCAGGGCTGTGCAGGCTTAGGAGGGGCATGGCCTGGCAGAGATCATAAATGTCTGTGGACCCCCGGCCTTAAGGGCTGATCCCACAGAGATCCTGTGGGTCTGAAGGGTGGGAGTTTGGGGTAGCACAGCCCAGGTGAAGCAAAGGATCAGGGCTGGAGGATGGGAGATCCCACAGCTGCGTGTGGAGCAGCAGCTCTGTGGGCCTATGGGGCGGGGCTTGGTGAGCAGCGCCTGCTGTTCTTTTTGTATATGGTGGAGTGGAGAGGCCTCCCAGGAGCTAGGGGTTCAGAGTGCTGATGTTTCAGCTCTCCCTGGTGTTTTACCTCAATCAAGCCTGTCTCCAGCTTCTTACCGAAGTCCCTGGATCACAGAGGTCAGAAGGTCTGTGGCTGCGTTCAGGTCACCATCTTGGATTCCCCCATTATTTCTTTCTTAGCCTGTTCATTATTTGTATAGAGAAAAGCTACTTATATCCTTCTATTTTGCCAAAAGTGTTTATCATTTGTAAATAGAGAAAATCTGATTTACTTTTTTCCTGTTGATATCTCTTAATCATTCCTCTTTTCTTATTGCTGTGGCTAAGAATTAAATCACTATATTGAATAAAAGTGGAGAGTTAATACTGTTTTTTTCATTCTTGATGTTACAGGAAATGGTTTCAGTTCTTGCCCATGTAGTACAATGTTGATAGGTTTATCATACATAGCTTTTACTATGCTGTGGTATGTTCTTATAGTGTCATCTCATTCCAAAATTTCCTTATTGATTTTTTTTAACTTGCTGACCTGCCTGTTGGTGAAAGAGGTATATTAATGTCACCCACTATTACTTGAGGTTTTATGTCTAGTAGGGTTTTCTCTATGGGATATGGCATGCTGAAGTTCAGTGTGTATATGTTTCAAATAGTTATCTCCTCCTGTTCTACTGTTCCCTTTTTCAGCAGGAATTAGCCTTTTTTGTCTCATCTGACAAATTCTGATTTATTCTTTCTCAGATATAAGTATAGTTAATCTTGATTGCTGTCAGGCTCTATTTGCTTGGAACATTTTACTTCATTCCTTCACTCTAACTCACATTTGCCTTTACCAGTGAGGTGTGTTTCTCATAGGCAAAAGTAGTCAGATCTTGTTTTAACCCAATTAACCCAACTATGTCATTTGATTCAGTAATTTAGACCATTAAAATTTAGAGTTATTACTGAAAAATATGTAGTATTTCCTGCCATTTAATTGGTTTGGTAGTGTTTGATTCTTTCTTACTTCTCACTTGTTTATCTACTTGTCTAGTCAGATTTTTTTTTCTAAAATTTTTGTGTTTGCATTATTTTCCTTTTCTTTACATATCTTCTGCAGTCCTGGATTAGTGACTGTGACTTAATTTAGTTTTTGTTTATTATGGAAGGTTCTTATTTCTCCTTTACTTATGAAAGGTATCTTTGCAGATACAGTAATTGTTTTCCTTCAGGGATTCATTCCATACCCTCTTTGGTGTTAAATTTTCTGCTGAGAACATTGCTGCTATTCTGATAAGTTTGCCTTTATAGATGATTTGGTGGTTCTCTCTTACAGCTGTCAATGTTCTTTCCTTCTTCTGTTTCACTTATGTTTTAACTATAATATGATATGGGGATACTTTTCTGGTATTGTCTGTTTAAAGACCTAAAGCCCACTTATACCTGGATGATCATCTCTTTCTCAAGATTTGGGAAGTTTTCTATTATTATTTTATTGTATATGTTTTCATTGCACGTCTTCTCCCCTTCTTTATCCATGATTTATAGGTTTGACTATTTAATTGTGTCCAAGAGATCTTGCATGTTTCAATCATATTTCTTTATTTTTTTCCTCTACCTTCATCTGCCTGTTCTGAATGTCTACTTTGTCTTTAAGCCCTAGTGTTCTGCCTTCAGCTTGAGCCAGTCTACTAAAGAAACATTCAAGTAAAATTTTTTTTTAATTTACATATGGAGGTTATCACTTTCAGAAGTTCAATTTGATTTTTTAAGAATCACTATATTTTATTTAACTACTCTTTCATGTCTTGCATTGTCTTCTTTATTTCATTCAACTATTTATTAGAATTTCTTGGAATTCATTCAGGCGTCTATAAATATCCTATTTAATTTCACTGATCATCTTATAATCATTATTTTAATTGTTTATAATTTCTGTTACTAGTTTTTGTTACTGAGAAATTGTTTAGTTTTGGAGGAGTCATATTGTCTTTTAAAAATATATCCTGTAGTCTTTTCAGCTAAAATATTTTGAATGTTCAGGCAGGACAGTATAGTCCTGTTTGACAGTATAGGCTGTTTGAAATACTATTTCTCACCACTAGACTGTGGTATGGCTGAGAAGCCCAACATTTGTCCATGTGTTCAGAGCACTGGGCCCAACTCAACCACTGCTCAAATTGTGGTAAAGTAGCTTAATACTCTTGTAGAAGGGTAGGTTTTCTGCTTCTGGGCTTTTTTCACTATAGAATCTTCCTTTTTTGAGTACTGGTAGCCACTAAAGGATGCAGGGTGCTTCATAGCTTATTGTCCAGGGAGTTTCCTACTGCTCTGCAAGCTTGCCTCCCCTAGCTTGTGTCCTTAGGGAAAGCAAGCAGCCACATCTCAGGGTGCCCCCAAATGAGTCATAAAGAGGAGCAAACAGAGAACTAAATTCTGCACTGACTGGAGAGAACAGTTTATTTCAGTGATTGGGGACCCTATTTAGTGTTTCATCACCGTGATGGAGAAATTCACTAGTCCTTAGTCCTGTGTTCAGAGTTCTCAGCCCTACCTGGCAAGAAACAATTACAGCTGCAGGCAGCTTCTGGGGGCTAAGAACTACATCAGCCAAATGCTTGGAGCTACTTATATGCTGCTCTTCAGGCAATGGAACTTGTTATTGCCAGAGAAGGCATGGCTATGGGACACTGCACACTTCTTTGTCATGTTCCCAAAAACCTAAACTTCTCAATGATTCTATGTCAGATCCTCTCGCCTTTGCACAATCATCTGTCATTACTGTTTTCCACCCAGACAATGTAGAAGGGTGTCCCAAGGCTCTCCAAGACATAGTTGCTCCTTGTATTTCAAGCCTGAAGAATAGTTCAAACTGAAACCCCACCTAGACCAAATACCTCTGCTGCCATACAATGTTTGAAGTGTCAGCACACCACCCAACACAGGCTTGATTTTCTGCTTCCACTGTAATCCTTAGGCAATGAGTCTTGCTCTCACCAGGAATGTCGGACCCACTGAAGACCATAGCTGTAAGCTCCTGGCTACTTGATGTATTCAGTAAGATCATGTCAAATCCTGCTTGTCTTCACCATCATCTCTCATGGCCAGTTGTCCCAAGACCACTGAGCTGGAATTGTTCTGTATTCTCAAGTCCCTCTGGTTGCTCAGTCTTCTACAGTACCCTATCTCTCAAGACGACAGACAGTTTCTTGGAAGTTATAGCTAGATCTTGCTGTAGCTCTCCAGGTATAGGGAGTAAAAAAAATGTTTTTTATGTTTGATACTAGCATGTGCTGGTGGGATCACTACCCCAACAAATCCCCAGTACAATGTAAAGCTCATGAGAGGAGTGGGATTGTTCTGCAGCTACATCTGCTAGTCTGTCATCAAGAATGCCTAGCTTACCTTGTAGTGCAGGTTTGCAGCATTCTGTCACCTTTCTGCTAATGCATGCTTTTCAGCTGTCCTTTTCTTTCATGGTTCCTGGTGCTCGTTCCACCTTTCTGTCTTTTATACATAGTCCTTCTTTTGTTACCCTGATTCCTCTCAATCACTGTCAGACAAAGCTCCGAATCCATCGTATGGTCCCTTACGGCAATCAATATTTTCATTCTATCAGACAATAACCCATTTTCAAAAAATATACTTTCAAGAATTATAGTGAACATCTTTGTATCCATGAAAAGACAGTTTTCATTAATATTGTCCATGTTTAAACAGTCATTGAAATAAAGTTGTTAAACTATTGCTACATTGTACCATTTGTATTAACATTTGTGTTCCTTGATTTTCTTCAGTATACTGTCCTTAGTAGCCTCTACTATCACAACAATGTTATTTTCACAATATAAATTAGTTCTTATTCATAGTCACTTAATATTCTCTGTTCTTCCAGAGTTCAGCAAACTTTATGCATTAAAGTATTTGTGTTTGCAATATAATTATGGAATTTAAAAAGATTATTTCATTATATATTTAATTTCTTAATGCATATTAGGTATTTAATTTATTAATATTTAAGAAGTAAATTTAGAACATTTGAGAAATTAAAATTTAATTGTGTTTACATATGCATGACATAAATTATATGCTTTTTTTTGGAAGTTGAAAAATCTATAAAGACATTTGCTCCTCTATTCAAAATATGATCCTTTTATTATTTAACGTATTTCTTTCATCAGTTTCTCTGAGGGAATTTGCCATATTAATAAAATCATGATTCAAACACTTTGTGGAACTGGTCACATTTTGCAACCTGCTTGTAGTTTTCTAGTCAATGAAATATTGTGATTATAATAAAAGCACTAACTGCAGGGTTGCGAAAGAATTGCATAAAGTAAATATGAAGCACTTCAAAGTGCCCATGAAATATTGCCATATTAATTGTAATGAATGTTATCATTATAAATCCAAATGAGAATTTCAATCAAGATCATATCCTATTGTACTTATTAGTTTATTATTTTTATTCCCATATTTGTTATTTCTTAATTTATATTTTAAAGACTTTTCTAATTTCTGACTTAACACTATTTCTCAATTCTTTTTAAAATAAATACACTTTTGGATATAAGTTAATCTTTATGAAAAGATTCAACTGCCACTGACATCCAACATGTAAGTGCCTCATTGTCCTTTAAACATACTCTCTATTTCTCTTCAACCCATGAATTATTAGGAACATTTTTTCAGTGCAGGTGCTGAAATCAGGGACTCAACTCTTAACATATTTTATTAGCACTAATTGTACAACATAACAAGTTTCATGGTGACATTTTCATACATGCGTATGATATACTTTGCTCATATTCACCTTCTGTTATTGTTTCTTAACCTCTCCGACACCTCTGTTTGATTCCTTTTCCTTTCCCTAACAGTCCTCCTTCTACTTTCACACTATATAAAATATTCTACATATGAATAATAAATTATATTTTTGTTAATTTATAAGCATGTTGGTTTTAGTTTAGTCCTTTAATTTTTTCTAATATAATTTTTTATTTTAATTTCTAATTTAACTTTTATGTTCTAATGGTTTTTATCTGGAAAGTATTCAGAAAAACATCAAAACATAATTTGTTGAATCATGCTTTGTGACATAGTGAATTGAACTCTTAAGCATACATTCTTTCTTGAATGAAGTTGCACCTCTCCATCCACCCACATACCAATTGAAATGAAGTAAAATTTTTTGCTTATTGCTGTCTATATTTTTATCAAGGCAGCTTTATCATCCAGGTTCTACATATCTTTTAATATTTGTCAGTTCAAATAGCTGTTTTGAATTTTAAATTTATAACAGTGGTTAGAATTTTCTCAATCACTCCCTGTAAATTGTTACTGTTCTGTATATTTGAAGCTTTCATCACAAAATCACTAGCTCAGATTATAGTCTAAGATCAAGATATCAGATGATTTGGTTTCTTTGGAGATCTTTCTCCTTGGTTTGCAATAGACTGCCTTTGCACTCTATTGTTACATGGTCTTTTCTTAATCCTGGTATCTTTGAATGTGTCCAAATTTCCCTTTTCTGTATACTACCATTAATAGTGGATTAGGACTCATCCAAATGGTCACATTTAATTTAATCATGTCTTTAAAGGCTCTGTCTGAAATGTCATATTCTGAGGTATGTTGAAATAGACTTTCACTGTGAGTTTTGCAGTACAAAATTCATTCCTTGGTGCATCCAAGTATGATTATTTTTTATATTTATTCTACTTATTATTAAAAATTAAACTTAATTTTTGAGATTCATGTCTTTAATTCTGCAAAGTTGTACAAATTATTAATTAATGTGTTCCTTATCTGCCATTGCTTCTATTTGTAATGGATAAAACTTTCATAAGGTTAAGTTTATAGTTCTCTATTTTCCTTTATCTCTTAAATGCTTATTTATTTCATTAAATTATTTGTTAATTCATTTACAATTCATTTCATTCTTTCTCAGCAAGAATATGACCAATTTCCAGTTACTTCATATATTCAGTTTGTTCTATTTTAGTTTCTATATGGTCTGAACATCTATTGTATAAAAACACATCAAAATATTGTCATTTTGCTCATGGCTATTTTTTGACTAGACTTTGTAAAGGTATAATCATTGAGTGGACTCACACATTTGCAGTGATGTTATGTGTGGGACTTTGAAGTTATTTAAAAGCTTTTTCTGACTGCATGTCCATGATGGCTTCTTCACTCATATATCTGGTGTCTTAGAATTCCTCCTCATAACTTCTTCTTTTCTTGATTATTCTGAACTACACTGATCCTCAGATTTCTAAGAATCTGGATGTGGAAATTACCCAGAAGTAGCATACAAGTCTCTTCTGTTATACCGTTGAGCAAAGCTGCCATCAGTCTATCCCCAGATTGAAGAGTTGGAAAATCAACCTCAGCTTTTGATGGGAAAAAAGCATATAAGATTGCAGTTATACCTGTAATTATATGTGAGAAATGAAAATTCCATGTTATAAATTTTCAGTATTTCTGCTTATGTTCACTATAAGATTTATTTTTCCTTATGTTGATGTTATTTATCCTTGTTTTTATTTTTAATTTTTTTTATACTTGCTTCTTTGAATATACATGTATTCTTTTTGTGCTTTTCTTCTTCTGATTTGTGCTTTCTTCATAGGTGCCCTGATTATAATGAAATTTTATGACAAAGGATAGAGTCCATACTATGATATTAAAAATTTATGTTTTATTTACTTGGTCAGAAATTGGAAGAGCAAGAGCACAAATGTTTACTATCTTATATCCCATGCTTGATATAAAGTCTCCTCTAAAGTTATAGTCAAATTATGGATGATGGTAACATGTGTTCAGCTTAATTTTACAATAAAAAAAAAAGAAAAGAAAACCAGCTTAACCACTAGGTTCAAGCAGAAAATCTGGCTCTATTATTTTATTCTACTTTGAAAGACAAGTTCTCATTTAAAATCATTTACTTCCAGACCTGATGCTAGGATAGACTGCTTCACCCTCATTCAAATCTTCTCATTTTCCTATTCTGATCAGCCAAACTTGGGTTTTTTTCTTACCTTTCCCCTGTTGCATAATTTGTTTCTCTTATGTTTTAGCTACTATCACTATGTCTTGAGATCAGAGGGCATGAGCCAGAAAACTGAAATAACTGCCACCTTAAAAAAAAAAAAGATTTGTAGCAATCCCCATTATTTTTGTCAACTTTTGACATTCTCAGGAAATAGTGGATTTTCTTAAATTGATGAAATTGTAGTATTTTATACCTCAGTGTAATTATTTTAATTGTACTATTTTCCTAATTCATGTTAAATAATGCTTAATGTTACCACACAATTGAGAAGAAAATGTTTTCAACTTTTATGTCCTTCCCATTTTATTTTCAAACTGAGTATTGAACTGAGAGCTTTGTGCTTATTAGGCAGGCACTCTCCCACTCTACCATTTGCACTACACTTCTCTTCTTTTAGAGCTTTTTTTTTTTTTATTGTATTTTGAAGAAGGTCTTCGGCTGATTTTTCCCAAAGTGGCCTCAGACCCTGATCCTCCTGTCTCTGCCTTCTGAGTAACTGAGACTATAGGTGAGAGCCCTCATTCCTAGCTTGATTTTACTGTTGGTAATTTTTTTTTGAGGTAGAGTCTCTCTAATTTTTTTCTGGGATAACCTTGAACTGTGATGCTCCTGCCTCCACTTCCTAAGTTATCTGACCCTAAATCATTAGCGCAGAAATGATTCTCAGCCTATGACCACAGACAGTAAAAATGATAGGTTATATTGCCATTGTTTGGTATATTCCTGAAAGAGTAGAGTGGTATTCTTGGTCTTGCATTCTTTATTCTATAAGATTTGCAACTTGATAAAGTGAAGGGGGAGTAAATGGAATTTCATAATAATTAGGGAAGAATAAGGTAGAAAATATGTACTCTTTTCTAGTACATTTGTAAGGAAAGGAATTCATGTTACAAAAATTACTGGTGGCTAGTAGTACTGCCAAGTGTGCTAAGTACCAGAGATTTGGGGAGAAAGAATTATGTATACATGATCAGCCCTATCACTGAGACAAAAATCTTTATTTAAGTGATCTGTACGAGAATAATAGAGCTGAAAATGGGTAGAAGGTTTACAAATGATTCTGATATGTTTTAGCATTTCCATTAAAGCCCTCCATTTCTCACAGACAGTTAGTTATGCATAATTAAGCATTGTTTACTTCTACAAAGTCAACTAGATTCAAAGCCTCTTGTTCAAAACTATCTACAATAAAAACTTTCCTTCATGTCTGAAATTTCAATATTCTGCAAGTTTTTTTTCATTAAGATATCATCTTCTATCAAAAGCAAATATTCTACAAGTTTCTATTTGACATACATAGCCCAGAGGAAATTTAGATTTTCCAGGGATAATTTTGATATGTGCAAAGAAAGGACTATCCTCCTGAGAAGAAACAAGAGGGTACAAGAAAGGAAATAATACAGGATAATCATAGAAGACCTGAGCCACACCTTAAATTTATGAGCCCCAGTATACTAGAATAACAAAGTGAATGATATATGCCTCTCCAGACATAAATAAACCCACAATGTATACTTCTCTATTGGGAGTTTGGAAAGATTACTTAATAGATGAGTACGTTTGTCTCCTCACAAGCCTGTCATCTATTCCCCACAAAAGGATAATCATTGTTCAACCATAGTGAAAAACAAGAGAAACAAAATTTAGACATTAACTAGTAGGCCAGAGAAATAGTTAAAATGAATTTAAATTTTAAGATGTAGGTAACAAAAAATAAACATATGCTAGGTAAGAAGATTTATATTGTAGTTTCAAATTGCAAAAAATAGAAGATTCTGAAAATATTTGGAGTTTCATCCTAATCCAATTAATGCTTGTTGAGAAACTTGAGTAAAGATTCAATTGTTTTTAAGTTAGTATTTGACGTTAAGTGATGCCTCCTTAAATGCAACTCACATGTAAAATTGAACTTCATGGAGCCATAGTTTATACTCTGGGCGTACTGCAAACAGCTTTAGTTAATTTACAAGAAAAGCATAAACTAAAACCTGAGATTGAAACTGAAGCAAGAAAATAATATTTTATTTATACCAATTTATTTTCAACCCTGAACCATGAAAAATAAGTCACATGCAGAAATATGAAATCTTTGTGTTTATAATTGTAATGGATGTTTTTGTTTCTATTTGTTGCAGAAATATCATTCAAATGTACAAGACTTAGTTCTCCTTTAGGAAATTTGATTACATAATAACTTTTGCAACTATCATAAGAGAATATGATTTGGAATTGTAAGATGATTTTAATAGCATCATTAAGTTGATCTGGAAAATACATAAAAATGTGTACTTGTGTTGAGGCTTTTATGAGTAAAATCTGAAAAGTTGGCAAAGAATAACTTATTCTCTCTGACAATTAAGGGTAAGCATTTTATTGCTGAAATACAAATGTTAAGCAAAATTCAGAGGAACTTACATTTGAACATGGATATTACAGTTAGGCATAGTAGATAAGTATCCTGAAATACTCTTCTAACATGGAATATTCCCATGATTATCCAATTACTAATAGGATCTAAAACTTCACTGTTTAATATGTTATGTTATAAATTTTCATCCATTATTTCTTATTTTTAAAATTAAAATAAGCAAATTGTAATATGTGTAGTTAATTACAATATGACTGTACAGAAAAGTTTTAGTGAATAGAAAAGAACTAGTAGTATATTTATATCTGAAAACTAAATTTAATGCAACGTAAATATATTAGATTTCTATATGCTGACCTTTGAATAAAAAGGAACATATATTTTACTTACTAGTATAGTGTCAGATCCAAATTTAAGTTATGAGCTCTGAAATTGCTATAAGTTTAATTTATGGAATATGACATCCATATTAAGGCATTTCTATTTTATGAGGAAATATATTATTAAATTAAATAACTATAGGTCAATGTATTAGAAATTCACTTTGTAAGTTATTGGTTTAAAGATTTTAAATGTATGTAATAGGAAATAATTTTCTAAAGAAATTTATTCTTCATGTCTTTTTATCAGATGCAATTTTATTTTATACAATTAAGTTTTTTCCACAAACATGTAAAATGTTAGAATTCATATAGTTAACATCAACAAAATGTTATCTGTTGTGATGATTTTTACTAAAATTCAAAGACACATGAATGTGTTAGGTTATTCTTTTGTTCTTATCCATCACGTATCACAATCATCTTATTCAGTCTTTAATAACAATAGAAATAATTATGCTTTATAATTCCAAGTACATATATCTAGAACACTTGAAATTTTCTCAGTAGCATAACTTTTTCTCCACACAAAGTTAATTAGTATTAAATATAGACACTAAAAGTAGCTCTCTACTTGTCATCCTAAGAATTTGTTTACTGATGTATAAGATTGGAGTTGTAGTTCAAATACTATTTATAATTGAAATGTGAATAAATGGTTTTCTAAGGCATTTGTATGAGGCAGAAGCAAATATGTAGTTAACAATAAAAATGCCTGTTGCTAAATTTTGCTGGAATAAAGTGTGTAAAAAGCCAAGCTTCTCCCTAGGCAAAAGCTTACAAATAAAAAATGTAGCTTCTTTCTACATGTAAACATAAACAAAGTGCATAGATCATGAGCTTTGGGACTAAGACAATTTCAGTCATATTATTTAGTATTCTGCAGTGAGTTACAAAGTGACACAATTTCTGATAATGTAACCTTTGCCTACATCATGATTATTCCTTATAGCTATGTAATTTGAAGCATGCTTATGTGTCTTTGTGTGAGTGAAGTAGAAATACAACATAATATCTTATCACTTTTAAATCATAGGTTTATATATCTGTTCTTAAATCCTATTTCATTTGTGGTTTCCAATATAATATTTATACTTCTGTAATTATCCCTGTATAGATAAGCATTTGTCTTTTAATACCAGTTTGTAATTTATCTCAAAAATTTTCTCTAAGAAATTAAGGAAAAACTAAACAGTAAAGGAAGGCAAAAATGTCACAAATTAGCATACTGTTTTAAGCAATATTTTAATAGAAACTATTATGATAAGTTAAAATGTCTCTGCAACATTAATGCTTAACTTCTGTACTATTCTTAATTTTTTTCAGATACATATCGGTATGGAAGCATTGGAAGATTTCAATACTATAATACTTACATACTTTACTAAAACATGTCATCTCACTTTATTTCAATGTCACGGTTGAGAAAATTTTCCAAAGCTTCCTTTGATTGTTGAGGTTAGAATTCCTTGACAGTATATTTTACACTGATTTGCTATTGTGAAACAAATAAGTACCTTTAAACTTATAAAGAAAATGAGAAACATAGTCTAATCATTCTCTTTTAGAGTATATGCAGTGATTCCTTATTTCTAGACCTTATTCTAGCTTACTAAATTATATTGATAAACAGCTATGTATTTAGATGCATCTGAAGAAATATTACATAAACAGAGAAGCTATATTTTTAATTCCTAACCTTCGGGGCCAAGGACCACTCATTTCTTATAATACTTCCTCCATAGATTAATGAAAACAAGTCAATGAACGTGAAAAACAGATACATGCTGTTGTTCTACCTTTTGTTATACACAATCTTGTTTGATTTTGTTGCAGAAAAGCCTAATTTTTCATGAGCTATTTTGCTCATATTGAATTCAAATGAAGAATGTTTTCAGTTGACAACTGTTGTTTCTTCTTAGAAAATGTATAATTGGTTGTTAATCAAGGTTTTTTATGTGTTTCAAAATTCTAACAGTTGGCAATCTAAATCTGTGAATTCAAACGTGAAAGAAGTTTTGAGTTAACTTGGTTAAGACAAAACTCAATAGTCTTTTCTAGATTCCTCCACTGGTTGATAGCTAATGCTAGACAATTGAACAGTTCTAATCTCCTCCTTAACTCTAGAAGAGAAGAACAGCTTTTTCTATTCCCAGATTTAGAAAATTAATCTGATATTTTTTGTCCCCAATAGCAAAGACATGGACGAGAAGCTATAGGACACAGCATTCTCCCTTCCTCTCTTTTTTCCTCAGTATCCAATTAAAATATGCTTTGCTTTTCTTCTGACATGCCCACTTGTTCAATCCAGAAAACCTTGTCAGAATCCCATGGGACACAAGCATTATTCATGAACATTTATTATTAATCCAAATATTTGGTTGTAAATCAGAAAACAGGAGGGCAGAATAGGTCCTGTCTGCTTGGTACAAGTGGTGGGGAGAGGAGGTAGAGAAAGGGTGTAGGAGGCTGCATATAGTGCAAATACTGTGTTTGCATATATGTAAATTTAAAAATAACACCTGTTGTAACTATTCCAGGAATGGGGGGGAGAGAATAAGAGAGAATGGTGTTGGGTGTGAATCAATGTATGATGTATTTGATACATTGTCAGAAGTTTTGTGAATGCCACAATGTACCCCCAGTCAGCACGACAATAAAATTAACTAAATAAAAAAAACAATATTTCATTGTGTATGTGAGCATAAGTTATTTTTATTTCTTAATTAAAAATTATATTTTGGAACTCAAAAACTCAGTAGGGCCAATCTCTGGCCTATCTCATTTTCTTGTGACATCTCTTCTTCAAAGCCCTGAGGGGAAAGAAAAATGTATGCCTCTTGAGAAGAATGATGAGTTATGAGCTCAAGGAAATATATGTTCAAAAATACTTATTTATAACTCAATTACACCATTTTCTCTATTTAAAAAAATGATCAGTTTTTTGCAGTCTTTGTCCAACATGCAAAAAAGTTCTTTTGCTATTACTTTTCAAAACTGTGATTGTTGGTGGAGGATTGTATTTCTCTGTGAATATAATTTATTCAGTCTCATACTAAATAATGTGTTGAGAATATATTGCTCCAGTTGGATGACAGAGAGATCCATAGATGTGTGTATTCATACACACACATACAGAAACATACACCCACATTCACAAACATACCATGCAGCACAAATGCACACATAAAATACTAAGATGAGGGGGTCTTAACATCAGGGAAATATTGAAGCTCTTTGAAAATGGTGAAGGATGGCTTCTCATGAGGCAGAGTAGACGTTATCCCTACAATATTTTGGGACATGAGTGTGTTCTGCATTGAATTAAAGTTTACACTCTGTGTCTGGTTTTATTAAACAAAGTGTGTAATGTGCATGTTTACTGTTCTTTAAAAAATTTTTCCATCAATCTCGTATTTGCTCTGCTGTGAAATCAGACTGATATTAGATAAGATGCTAGTGCAAACACCACAAACCTGAGTAAAAGTTATTTAACAGAGATGTAGAACAATTTAGTAGAGGAGTTGATAATATTGGGGTTTTTTTATTGTTATTCACTTATTCACATGTGCATACATTGTTCGGGTCATTTTCCCCCCTTTCCCCCACCTCCACCATCTCCCCCTCCCCTGCGCTTTTCTCCAGTTCTGTTGAAGAGTAGAAATACGCAATAATAAGAAATACATAGTATTTTTGCTACTTGAGATAAGGACAGCTGTACAGAGAGATTCCTAGCATTGCTTTCATGTACAAATGTATTACAACCCAGGTTGATTCAATTCTAACTGATCTTTACACTGGTTCCTGATCCCCTTCTCATGTTGACCTCTGTCACTTTAAGTTTTCTGAATTAATTCCTCTGGAGTGAGGACATCAAATGCTTTCATGTTTCGGGTTTTCTCTCCAACCTTGTAACTCCTGTATATGTTCTCCCCATTATTTTAAGATGTGCTCCAGCTATATTCATTAAGAACAAAATATTTCTGTTTGGATATTGAGAGCAAGTGTTATGGAATAGAACCACTGGCTCCTACTCTAAATTTGGCTTTCAAAGCAGTAAATGCTTGCATACATACATATATATATATGTGTGTGTGTGTGTGTGTGTTATATAAGTATATATATATATATATATATATCATATGTATGCTTATGAATGAAAATTTACTTAGAGACAATAATACATTTCTAAAAAAAAATCACAGGTTCTTCCAATTAGAATGAGTCATACTGAGTTGCATTAAAACCCCAACTGCAAAACAACTAAAATATGATAGAATGCTTGCAAATAAGCAATGAACCACAATTGTATTTGAGTATAAATGACTTTAAAACTTGTTTCCCATTCTCTAACCAACTGATGTTATTGTAACGATCAAAATTTTTCATGCACGCATCTTGTCTTAAATTCTCTAAACTTACTTTATTAAAACTACTTAAATTTACTACTTTTATTAAAATTCACTTTAACTGTATTACCTTTCCCCAATTTCCTTCTTTTATCATAATTTTCTTTAAAAATGTGTCACTGAGAGGACTAGGTGAACATCCCTGTAGTGGCATCTAATGGGGAGGTACAGATAGGAGAGTTGCAGTGCTAGGCCAGTATGAGAAAATGGTAATACTTTTTTCTCAACAAACATGGCAGCCATATGGTACATGCCTGCAATCCTAGCTGTTTGGGATGTGGAAGTAGAGGTTCAAATTACAATCCATGGCTGCCTGAAAAAGAGTGTGAGATCCTATTTGAAAAACAAACTAAAGCCAAAAGGGGAGTGTCTGGGTATGTCTCAAGTTTTAGCATAGTTGCCTAGCAAGTTTGAGGCCCTGAGTTCAATCTTCTTTATAGCCAAAAAAAAAAAAAAAGAACCTTGCTCAGATAGGATTTGTTGAAAAATTGAGAAAATATAAAATAATAAGCATGGAACCATCATGTAAAGATACTTAGATCCTTCAGACAACGGGACAGAATGATTCAAGTTGACTCTAACATTATTAAACCTCTCTTGGCGCTTTTCTTATTCGAAACTACTCATTAACTTCGTCAATACCTACACACATCTCAAATACCAACATATTTGTTTCTCTGCTTATGTCAGGCAATGGATTTTGAAATATAAAACAATATTTTTCCACTCATGTATTTTAATAATGCATTTACATTGTTGTATCTAAACATAATATATCCCTTCAGAAAAACTGTCCAAAAGTTCACACTGCTTTGAAGGATATGCTTATTAACTTTAGAATGTGAAATACATTGTGCACATTGCATGCTAAAATCTGAAACATTATAATTGTACTCTAGAAAGACTAAACTTAAATTTACTAGGTCTTTCTATCATTTAAAGGTATAGTGGTATGGTAAACTCAGAAATGATTTGAACTAATTCAGCTCTGAATTTACAGAAGTCAAATATCTTGGTAATAGCCATGGGAAGAATATGTATAAATTAGTACCAAACCTATATCATATTAGGTAAAACTTAAATCTAGTTAAACTATGGGGTACAACTAGAAATATCTGACAAAGTTGAAAGTACAACTCTGTTTTCAACCTACATTTAGAAATGCTTCTGTATTCATGAAATTGTCATGCTAAGTGAAGTGTTGCTAGCACATGAATAAAAATGGCAATGATCTAAAGATAAAATTCTGAACAATTTTAGTTAATAATTAAATTGTTATTAAACATAATGTCAAAAAACATTAAAATGTGCCAATGACATATGTTATGATAAAGAATAATACTCCAAAATAAAATGAAACTGGAATGTGTAGACAACATTTTGAACAATAAGTACGTTACATTATCAGTTCTATAAGAATTCCATCATCATTTGAATAAAATGCATTATTTAATGTAGTTCACAGAGTATTGTATGGGTTTTGTATGGGAAACAGTAAGGCACAGATAACTCATATCAGTGTAAAACTATGTTCAGAATGACTGAGATATAATGAAAAACTGATACATATTTCACTGCATATTCATGTATTTTCTATAAAAATATTTCAAAACACAGGCACAACACTTTCAGTTCAGTTATGTATAAAGTTATTATCACATACTGTAAATAATTGCACCAATACTTAGCATTTATTCAGTGTTTATAAGATTCAGAATTTGGGATAGATGAATAAACTTTTATGACACTTTTCAGTAGATGGCTAAATAAAGTTAAAACTGACTTATTCAGCAGCTATGCATGAAAAAATTACATCATCATCACCAAACCTTAATTCAGTTGAGTGAGTCGTGCTTATTCCAAATTTGCAACTACAAACTCTCTTTGAAGTAAATACTTTTCTAAACCACTGTTTACTTCCAAGTTTTCAATAAAATTTGAAAATGGAATTCCAGGATCCTATAATTCACTCAATTAATGTGAATCAGCTTAGTAATAGATGAAGAAAACAACTTTCAAGAATGAATGAATCATTATATTTAGAGTACAATGGATATTTAAACTTTTAAATAAAGGAAATATTATGTAAGGATCCCAAATTCAATATTTATTCAATAAACAAAACTCCTAGGGCTGTTCCTGTGCACTTAGAAATACATTTGGATTTTTGTACTTGGCATCTATTAATCTTCCTTTTCCAGCCCAATTTTACATTTTACAGCCAGCAAACATCCTTCCCCCCATGATTAAGACCCTGGAAATGTGTCTGTCAGTTATGAATCATATAGTGTCGAGACCTTTATTCTTCCAGTCTCGGGTACCTAGGATTTATTCCTTTGGAAAAGGCAATAACTATGTAGTTAGTGGAGATTTTGTCCTCATAAATTCCTCTTAACATCATTCATTGCCATAAAACTCATAAAAGTATTGGGGGACCTTGTGATTTATGATCTGATTCAGCACAAAACTTTGAGGACTGGAATTCAAATATACAGCACACGGTAACAGGTTCAATTTCAAAGAAACATGTATAATGAATTGGCAGCTATTTGAACTTGTTTTCACCTGACATAATTCTATCTCATATGATTTGATTCAGTGGGCAAAATGTTATCAGGAGTAAAATAATAAACACAGTGCTCTTTAACTGCAAATATCTAATTTTGTATCTTATTTCTAAAACTTAAAAATGTATGAAATTTATTACCAGTTCAGTGATTCTTTCCTATGGCAACCATATGGCACATAGCTGTCATTGCTCTCATCTTAGTGATTGTGGACTCAACAATTCATGTCTCTGCAGTGAAACAGAACCATCTATGTTTACTGTTTTAGTAGAAAAGTGCTCAAGACAATTTCACATTGTCAAACTGTGTAGGTCTTTAAGTACAAAGTTTGCCTAGGTTGCCAATATTCAATTCCAAAAGTAAACATAAACTCTCAAAAATTTTTAAGGACTGTGAAGGTACAGTGCATATAAGAAAAAGGAAAAGAGTAATGTTGACTTTCAATTCTTCACCTTGAGTATAGTACACAGTTCAAATATCATTTCATTATTTGAAGACTAAGGTGTGTAATGTGAAACATGACTTTTTCTTAAGTTTTAATGATTTATATATTCATGTGGTGATCTAAAATAAAATGTACTCTAGGAGTTGTAAAGGAGCCCTTGGAATAATGAGAAACGTAACTGGAATTTTATTCAAAGGTTAATTCACTCCCTAATCAATATTTATGTTTTCCTGTTTGCATAATGATAAGATAGTAGGATATGTATGTCTTTTGCTATATTTACTCTTGATTTTTTTAGAAAATTGAAAGAAATTGGTGATTAAAAATATATGGCACCTACTGAATGGAATAATTAGAACAGTAATTTAAGAGGGAAACAAACGAACATGAAACATAGATTGGGAGTTACAGTTCTTGATTACAGGTGAACAGTAAAGTATGTGAAGCATTACTAATAAAGAAATCTCAAAATATAAATATCTGTACCTTACTTATTTGTCTGCTTTTTAATCTTTATTGGAGTATAGTAGGAAGAATATTTTCATGATTATTCTGTTTTATTTATGTTCCATAAGCTTAGACTTCCCTAAACAATAGAAATTTACATTCTTACATTTCCAGAGGTAAATAGTCCCACACCAGCACCCTGAGTGATTCTGCTCCTGATGAGGGACTGCTAGTGTTCTGTTGGCAGCCACCATCTCTCTGTGTTTTCACTTGATCTCTGTATGACATGGTCATACAGAAATAAAGATAACGAGTGGGAGAGAGAATTGTCATCTTTCTGGTATAAGGGCACTACCCTATCTAATCAGGGCACCCCACTTAGCACTTTATATAACCTTAAAGTATATTCTAACAGAGATGATTAAAAAGCAATTGTTGGAATTTCTATCCTAGTAATTTCAAACAACCTTTAAATTCAATAACCCAGTTTGCATTATATATTTCATATTATGAATAAAAATCTTAAAATAAATACATTTCTAATTATAGAACTTTATACAGGATGTGAATGTTATATAAAACATATTTGAAAACATTGTCAGATTTTTTTAAGATTTAACTAAATTTGAACTATGCAATAACCATCACAGTACTTTCATAGAAAAAGAAAACACGTCTGTTTCTGTGGAAACCAAAATGAAACTTATGACTTTTATTTTTGAAGCAGTAGAAATAACCTGTTTCTTATAATTAGAGACCTTCTTGGACTTGAGGGAAGAGTGGCTTAAATTATGATTGGAACTGAAAGTCAAGTTGATTTTCCTCTCCAATTTACAGAACTGTCCTTGGATGTATCATCTGATAAAAGCAAAAGGCAAGGACAAGGAGTAGCCAAGAGGAAATAGTCATGGCATTTTTCTTCAGTGTTGTATACTGGTGATTTTTAACATTATTGAAATGTACATTTTGATTTTGACAGTCTTGAAAGGTCATTAATCCCTACTTCTCCAGACTCAAAACAAAGTAAATGATGTATTTTGCTTAAAAAATCAAACTGTCATCAATGCTATGCTTTCTATTACGGTGTGTGAAAGCTGCAATGTTTGCTAAAAACATGGAATTTTAAATGTATTTAAAATTTTTTATGTTGTATAAGTTATAAGTAAATAAACATAATTGAAAATGGTAGATGATCAACATATACAAGTTCCTTCTCAAAGCTGAGTTGTGGTGACATTATCTGTGAGTGTATAAGAAATGAAATATCCTGGGTCCCTCAAGTTCTAACACTTGGAATATTGATTTTAACATCTCCCATACAATCTGTGTGGTTATTAAAGTTTAAAAAGAACTCAGTTATCCGGCTGGGATGTATTCGGTGGTACAGCGCTTGCCTAGCATGCGCGAGGCCCTGGGTTCAATCCCAGAACCAAAAAAGAAACAACAACAACAAAAAAGAAAGAACTCAGTTATCAGCTTCAGAAGGCCAACAGCACATGTTTTCTCTCATGTGTGAAATATAGACCTCATACAAATACAGCAAAACTATGAAAAACAGGCCATGCTAAGTGGAGGTCACATGCCAGAAAGATAGAATAAAAGATGAATATGGATAAGGTACTCTATACAAAAATGAATACAGAAATTTTAAACCTATTAAAACCAACATAAGAAAGCAACTAGGGCAGAAAGAAAAATAGAGGAGATGAACCAAATTGTGTTGTAATACATATATACATGAAACTTACACAAGGAAATGCCATGTGGAGCTATCTTAAACAGCCAGAATGTCATTTTTTTCTTCTTTTTATTTTCTTATACAAAATTGAAGAACAGGAGGGCAGAACAGGTCTTGTCTGGGTGGGGATTGGTACACGTGGGAGGGGGGAGGATATGCAGAAATGGTAATGCAGGATGAATATGGTGAAAATATTGTGTACGTATGTATGTAAATGGAAAAATGATATCTGTTGAAATTGTTCAAGGAATGGGGGTGGGAGGAGTGAGGGAGAATGGCTGAAGGGGTGAATTCAAGTATGTAATATTTAATACACTGTATAATGAATGTATATGGTTGATGCTCAGAAAATACTTGTTGATATGGTATCCCATATCATCCCAATAAAGCAAAAAAACTGAAAGGTTATTAAATGTTACCAGGAAACAGTGATTCTGTTTCAAAATTGTTAGATGCCTCCATATATTTAACATTTTCTCATTTTAGGACAGACAGAGATTAATTCAAGAGAAATATGGTAGATAGACACCAATTGACATTCACAAGTTAAGAGGAAAAAGTGGTGACAGAGGTCTGCCTCAGTTTGACTACCTAGAATACATAGAAGTTTTCCTAGTTTTATTCTGTTAAAAAAGGAAGGGACTTCTTTTATTTGAATGTACGAACTTTCAAAAAAATTTATAGCAGTATAGAGAAGTTGATAAACAACTAGGATTGCTAATTAAGAACAGATCTACAGTTTGTTCAAACTAGCTCTGAGATCTTGGACACTACCTCATATTGAATTTCTTCATTTGTAAAAAGAGGCAACAATAACAGGCAATGTCCCTATAAGTAGTCAATATTTCACTTTAATCCTGTTAAACTGAGAACATCATATGTAGGAAGTATTTCCTATTAAAAAATACAAACGTATTTAAATCTCAACAGGTCCAGAAACTGATTGATTTTCACATTTTACGAATTGAAATATTATCACTGTCCATTTACTATCAAAAGATGATGATATTTTATATATTAACCTCTTCTACAATTTCTTTGTTTTTTTAATACTGAAATTATGATTTAGAAGACAGAATAATGATGAAAGCATAGCAAGGAGATTTAGGTCTATTTCTAGATCTAACATTACAAATTTAAGTTACTTTGCACAAACAAGATCATGATTTTAAATAACTTTCTGTATGAAAAAAGGGGGTTTCACTAGGTTATTTTTAGTTGGTACAGATAAATTTTAATTTTCATTTAATTCATTTTCCATTTTCCCTTAGGAAATTATGAAAACTTTATGACTTTGGCCTGCAAAATAAATAAAAATGTTTTATTTTGAAAACGAATAAAATCGCAAGAGGATGGAGAGATTCTGAAGAGCAGGAGACCATCTTTGCTGACCATATGGACAGCTTTATCGTAAAATTCTCAGTATTTAGCTGCTATAACAACTGAACAGAATATGCCAAGAATTTGCTCCATGCAATCAATAATCTGAACTGAGATAGTCTTCTATAGCTAGTGAGCAATGTAGACTCCAGCATGTAAACTTGGCAATTGTATTTGCCCATATCAGTTCCATTATACAATAATAGCTTCCAAGAAATCTAACATTTTCATCCATATTTTGCAGGTGTCCAAACTGTTCAATCTTAAAAAAAAATACTGGCTCACAATACACAAACATGAATTTTATAACAATTTCATTTTGCCAGCACATTTTTCCCTCTTGGCCTTATGTGTATTTCTGTAAGTAATAGTTTAAAAATATAACATCTTTAGGACATACACAAATCAACAAATGTAAAACAACACATTAATAGAAACAAAAACAAAAATCACATGATCATCACAATGGATTCAGAAAAAGCCTTTGATAATATTCAACACCAGTTCATGATCAAAGCTCTAAGAAAACTAAGAATAGAAGGAATGTACCTCAACATTATAAATGCTATCTATGACAAACCTATAGCCAACATCATACTTAATTGGTAAAAACTGAAACCATTCCTTCTAAACTCAGGAATGAGGCAAGTGTGCCCACTCTCCCCACTCTTATTCAACATAGTCCTGGAATTCCTAGCTAGAGCAGTAAGGCAAGAAGAAGAAATAAAAGGAATACAAACAGGTAAAGAAACAGTCAAAATATTCCTATTTGCTGATGACATTACTGTACACCTCAAAAGCCAAAAACCTCCACCCAAAAACCTCTAGACACCATAAAGAGCTTCAGCAATGTAGCAGGATACAAAATCAATTTACAAAAATCTGTAGCCTTTCTATATACCAATAATGAACAAACTGACAAAGAATACAGGTAAACAATTCCATTTATGATAGCCTTAATAAAAAATAAAATACTTAAGAGTAAACTTAAAGAAGGATGTAAAAGTCCTTTTTAAGGAGAACTACAAACCACTGAAGAAAGAGATCGAGGAAGACTGCAGAAAATGGAAAGATCTCTCATGCTCATGGATTGGTAGAATCAACAAAGTAAAAATGGCCATACTACCAAAAGCAACCTACATGTTCAATGCAATACCCATTAAAATTCCGATGACATTCATCACAGATATTGAAAAAGTCTACCCTAATGTTCATTTGGAAACACAAAAGACCACAAGTAGTTAAGGCAATACTGAGCAAAAAGAGCAATGCTGGAGGTTTCACAATACCCAACTTCGAACTACACTACATAACCATAGCAATAAAAACAGCATGGTACTGGCACAAAAACAGATATGAAGACCAGTGGAACAGAATAGAGGACCCAGATATGAATCCACACAGCTACGCTCACCTTATTTTTGACAAAGTTGCCAAAAACATATGATGGAGAAAAGGCAGCCTCTTAAACAAATGTTGCTGTGAAAAGTGGCTATCTGCCTGCAGAAAACTGAAACTAGATCCATGCCTGTCAACCTGTACTAGAATTAACTTAAAATGGATCAAGAAACTTAATATTAGACCCAAAACCTTACAGTTAGTACATGAAAGAGCAAGGAGTACCCTGGAAACAATAGGTACAAGCAAGGTTTTCCTCATTAAAACTACATCTGCCCAGGAACTAAGAAAAAGGATGGACAAAGGGGATTACATGAAATTGAAAAGCTTCTGTACAGCAAAAGAAACGGTCTCTAAATTGAAGAGACTATTCACAGAATGGGAGAAAGTATTTGCTTCCAATATATCAGATAAAGAACTGATAACCAGACTGTACAGAAAGCTCAAAAAACTAAACTCCCCCCAAATCAATGAACCAATAAAGATGTGGGCAACTGAACTAAACAGAACTTTTTCTAAGGAAGAAATCCAAATGGCCAAAAAACACATTAAAAAATGCTCACCATACCTGTGCATAAAGGAAATGCAAATCAAAACCACACTAAGATTCCACCTCACCTCTGTTAGAATAGCCATCATCAAAAACACCACCAACAACAAATTCTGGTGAGGATGTGGGGATAAAGAAACCCTCATACACACTGGTGGGAATGAAAGCTAGTACAACCACTTTGGAAAACATTATAGAGGCTCCTTTAAAAGCTAAACATAGATCTGCCATATGATCCAGCAATTCCACTCCTAGGGATATAGTGGAAGGAATTTGACTCAAGTTGTTACAAAAGCATCTGCACACCCATGTTTATTGCATCACTATTTACAATAGTCAAGCTATGGAAACAGCCAAGATGCCCCCCAACCAAATGGATCAAGAAATGTGGTATTTATACACAATGGAATTTTACTTAGCCACAAAAAAAAAGAAATTTTGTTAATCACAAATGGTAAATGGATGGAACTAGACAACATCATGTTAAGCAAAGTTAGCCAGGCTCAGAAGCCATAAATCACATGTTCGACCTCATATGCGGATTATAGACCCAAAGCAAATGCAGTAATATTATTAGACATGGGTCACACACTAAGGGGAGAACACACCCAGGAGAAATAAGGACAGGAAAGGAAACCTGAAACTTGAATGTGGTTGATGTGCTCCCTGTTGAAGTGCAAATAAAGTAATCTAAATTGGCAGAGGTCACTATGGAAAGGGGACCAGGAAGTAGCAAGGAGTTCTGGTAGAAATGAACCAATGTGGGTTGCAATACAGAAGTGCATGAAAGCAATGCTAGGAATCCATCTATATAGCTATCTTTATCCCAAACTAGCCAAAACTGTATGTCTTTCTTATTATCTCTTATGTTTTCTCCTTAAAAAAATCGGAGATGAAGATGGTGGAACAGTATCTGCTGGGAAGCGTGGGGTTGGGGGACTTAGGAGGGTGGGAGGGGGGTGGCACAAACAATGTATACACATGTAAGTAAATGTAAAATTGATAAAATAAATGGAGAAAAAAACAGAAAGTTTATCAACAATATTCACCTTCTTAACTTTTTTACCCTCTCTCTCTCATATACATCTCACACATCCCCTAGTGTGTCCTACCTTTTCTAATATTGCTTGTATTTGTATTGTGTCTCTAAAACACATATAAGAGAAACCTGCAGCATTTGTCTTTCTGAATCCAGATAACTTCACTTAAGATGATGTTCTCCACTGACATTCATTTACCTGCAAATGACAAAATTTCATTTTTTTGTGTGTCTGAATAAAATTCCATTGTATACTAGAACCGCATTTTCTTAATCCATTCATCAGTAATGGGACATTTTATCTGTTTCCATAGCTTAGCTATTGTGAATAGTGTTGCAATAAACATGGTGTGCAGGTGCCTTTATTATAACCTGACTTAAACTTCTTTTGGTATATCCCTAAGAATGGTATTGCTGGATCATATGGCAGTTCTATTTTTAGGTTTTTGAAGAATTACATCCTTTTCTTGTACTAAACCTACATATTTGTTATTGGATTATAATTAGTGTGTTTTTCATAGTATGTTGAGTTAGACTCAGGAGATATTTCAGTCTTTCTAGTGTCACTGGATATGAGCCAGTTTGCAGAAACTGTGTGCAAAAAAAAAAAAAAACAGTGTGCAGAAAGGGAGAAGATAATTCCAGTGTCATTTCCATTCCCAAGGGATGGAGTGGGCTTTCCTATAAATGTTAGGGTCTAATTTGCATCAGCACCAAAAGTATTTAAACCTCTGATAAAAGTTGATCCTGTTATGAACATTTTCTCTGTTTCCAAAGAAATGCAAGAAATCATTCCTTACCATTTCTACTTTATGAATTTTATAGTAAAACAAGTATGAAACTCAATTCACTTTAATTAATGTTGACTTTGGGAGTACACAATCAGTGCAAAGATGTCAAGAACAGTGTTCTAATGATGAAAGAGCTTTGAAAACAGTGGCATATATTGTGCCAGGAGTATAGAAGACACATGCAAACTGAAATTTCACAGCCTAAATAATGATTACTTTGGGCTAGGGACATAGCTCAAATCATAGTGCATGTAACTAAAATGTTAGACTGTGGGTTCAATCCCCAATACCACATTCATAAGAAGACTGCTTTGATTATTTTCTGCTCTTAATGACACTTATAAAAGCCATTAGAGAATCTCTGTTTTAGGTTTATATTTTCAGTCAGTAATCAATATATCAAATTCTTAGCTCACATTTCTCTTTTTTGTGGGAGCTAGAATTTGAACTTACGGCTTCAGAATTGCAAAGCAGTTACTCTACTGCTTGATCCATATCTCCAGTCTATTTTGCTCTGATTAGTTTGGAGATGGGGTCTTGTGAACTACTTGCCCAGGCTAGCCATGAACCATGATCATCCCGATCTCAGGATTAGGATCCTCTTGAGTAGCTAGTGTTGCCGGTATAAGCTACCAGTGCCCAGCTAGCTTTTCTTATCAAGAGTGAGTTAGTACTTAAGCTGATATTTTACCTTGAAGGTTTGGTAAATATAATTATTATAATTATTTGTGTGTGAAATACTCCTATTATCCATGGAAAACATAATGCATAGATTATTGGAAACAAGCATGTCTGTCAGGACAAATGATATGATGCTGTGTTCTGTCTGTACTACTTACTACATAAGCAATACTATGTAAAATACATTTTTAATTTAATTCATATTGCTGTATCTAAAGTATCAAGACTCTATCTGAGGGCTGACATTGTTAAGAATAATTATGTAATATGTAAGGGAAATGAATCACTCTAATTTTAACTGTTGTATTAGCATTTAAATGTAAGTATATGTGTACTAAGACTCCCTAATAGTCAAAATTCCTAGATTACTAAAAATCACTCTCTTTTCCTATATTTTGTGCAATTCAGAAATATCATGAATTTGTCCTCCAGTTAGGAAACAATGGATAATATAGGTAAATAAGTACCAAAATAAAAAATAACAGTCAGTTCTTTTCATTAATGGATACGAAATATGAAGATTTACCTAATCACTAACATTTACTTGCAACACCAAAATCAATACTAACAATTATTTTGATACCATTTGCAGTAATGTGCAGTTATGGAAATTGTAATCACTTGATGCACACACACAGCTGCAACGGAACTGTGGTGACACTCTGCTTTCTTGTTTCTTCTCAGACTGAATCCAAATGTCCTTTCCACAGTCTATTGATTGCTATATTTGTCAAAATTTGTGGTTTTTGTTTGTAATATTATGGTTTTATATCGTTGCAAGCAAAGTACAAAGGTGCTGTTTACTGTTCCTGTGTCCCAGGAAACTTTGAATTGACTGACAAATGCATGTGTTAGTTAAGCTCCCTTCAGGTGTGACTTATTGTTATGAGATGAAATGTATACACCTCCTCCCAAATTCATGGTTTGCAGCCCTAATCCATAATGTGACCGTAATTGATGAGACATCCTTCAGGAAGGTGATTAACGCCTCATAAAATAATGAAGTAAGGCTTTAATCTAACAGAACCCATGTCCTCAGAAGAAGAAAAGACACCAAAAGACACCGAGTTGCCTCTCAGTCCTCTCACATATAGAAGACTTTGAAGGTATGTAGAAAAGCAAGAATCCTCACCAGAAATGCATTTCTAGGTCTTGATCATGAAATTCTAGCCCCCACATGTGTAATAAACTAAATTTCTGTTGTTTAAGACAACCAGTATCTAGTATTTTGTAATGGTGGCCCTTGGCACCATTGATTAATTATCAATATATGCTAAATAAAGTGTCTTAAAACAAAACACAACACACAAACAAAACACATAAAATAAAATTATGCTTTGGTTGGTTAATGAAAACATTATGGTTGAGCCTCAAAGGAATCCAAGCCTGAATTTCATCTAGGAACTGGTACAATATTTGCAAATTTGGTGTTCATAGTAATTTGTTACAGTAAAATTGCAAATGATGAAGATTGAATGTATAATTACTGATTCTGTGGTTCCATATATGTGCACACATACAGAATGAGTATATATATGTTTTTCGTCCAAAAGAATGTTATGATAGAAAATATAGATGGATGTGTAAGGTATGTTAAACTAAGATTATTTTAGAGTTTTATCTAATTGCCATAAAATCATACTTCTTTGACTTTATGTGAAATTTCAAGGTATGAAAAATAAATTCATGTTACTTTTGCTATCAGAGTTCAAGCTGTAAGGAATATGAACACAGTGTGTGTTATGTCCTTAGTCAAGATGGAAATGAATTACACTCCAGGGTTCAGTATTATCCACAGTTTTAGGCATTCACAGGTTTGTTCAATACATTCCCCATGGGTGTGAGAGGGGACTATTGAATAATCAAATCTTAGTCATGTACTCAGAAGGAGTACTTTGTACCATACACATTTATAAGTTAGTAATTTAAAAGATGACCAATTAAATTCATTTCATGACGTATATTAAATTTATTCATCTTGAATCCTGTATAGGATTTTCTTTTTCTTTGTATGTATTGATCTTTTTCTTTTATGTCAAAATTAGCCATCTGTTTCATTAACTAGCCTATTGTGGTATACTTATTGATGAAACATTCAAAATATGAGGCTGATAAATATTCGTTTGGACTAATGAGTTCACAAATGGAAAAGATTTCAGTGTAGTTCAGGCATAAAGTTGGTTCTCTAATGCTCTATCATGGTCAACTCAAATAGATGTGTATTACATTGGATAATTTGGAACACCAGCAGTTAGACTCCAGGAATTTCAAAAGGGAAGTACATGTGAGAATACATTTGCACAACTGTGGAATTCCTGATATATTCGCAATTTCAAAAATTTGGTCTGTATCCATGAGAATATAAAATTAAGAATCTGCAGAGCATGCCAAAAAGCTTTCATTCATCCTAACTGATGGCACAGATGACTGTAATAATGGCAGACAGTAGGAATTATTATAATGGTAATATTCTGGACCCCCAAAATCCAACTACATCATCTGTGAGGTTGAGTGACCTATTTAAAAGATATTATGGGAAATTAAAGTAAGAAATGTACATATGTTATTTATTTATACATGGTAGGTGTTTAATCGCTAATGTTTTCACCTGTAGGAAAACTTTTTACCTTGACTATGAGGCAACTAATATTATTAGATGTTCTAAGCATTAATCCCTATCATTCCAGAGAGTTCACATATCCACAAGTGTGCATATGTACACTTAGGTACCAGCTCCCTGTCAAAAATAATAGAAACAGCTTCCCTTTATATGAAATAAGAAATTCTGATATTTCTTTATGTATTTATTCCTAGATATCATAAGGACCTTAAAGTGTTTGCTTTTATTACTAATCTTGCAACCCATAGTCAATACTATAAAATGGCATACTATTTTTTATAATTAATATCTGCCATGCATATTATTAGGCAGAACATACAATATTCATTTTATACTGGATTTATATAATATCAACACCAAATTGTAGAACACCTATGTAGAAGATTGTTGTATTGCCCATAATTTTATTCCAAAAATCTGTGCATAAACTAATTTGATTCAACTCATCAAGCAGTGAATTTGTAATAACATACACTGCAAGAATATGGCAAATCTATGGCTCAATACTCTTAGTAATTATTCTGTAAGCCTACAATTCTGTTCTGTTTTATGTCTCCAAATATAATTGAAGATTCTAATGACTAAGAATACTGGTTAAATGGTGAAGATTTGTATTGTTGTGTTGTTGCTTTACTACAATTGCCTCAAGGGAATGATCTATACAAGAACAGGTTACATAATAACTACTGTATGTTTTTATCAAAGCATCTACCTTTGGTAAATATCAAGTTGAGATTTTCTTTCTCAGTAGCACTCCAAATATTAACATTTACCAAAAATACCTGAATTCTTTGGAAACCAAATTTTTACAGCTGGACATTTCATAACAGTGATTTAGGGAAAGTTTATAGATTTGTCCTGGGAACCAAGGAGATTTTAATCCTAGTGAAAAAAATGTTAAATTCTCAAGGGAAAAGAATAGCATGAGTGAAGTAAGAATTCTAGCAGAAGAGCCATGAAGAGAAACTTGTTTTATTAGTTTCCTATGCTGCTACCACAAATTAGTACACAGTAGTTTAAACAAAGCAAGTTGGTTCTCCTTACTGTTCTGGAAGTCAGAAGTTCAAAACTAATGTCATGTGGCTAAAATCAAAGCATTGGAAGGTAGGGCTGAATACATCTGGAGCATGTGAGGAGAGCATCTTATCACTTGCGTTTTTTAGACATTGAACAAATTATTTTACTTGTGATCCCCTTCCATCCTCAAAGCCAATAATTTATTCATTCCATTTTTGGTTCTATCATGTTTCTTTCTCACCAAATCAGCCTACCTCAATTTATAGAAAATATTAATATTGTGCCAATCCCATAATCTTCTTACCCAAGGTTTTTTATTTTTAGGTAAACATTGTTATATATATTTAAGATATACAACATAGTGCAAAGTGTTCATGCCTGCCTGTGTGTGTGTGTGTGTGTGTGTGTGTGTGTGTTCATGTGTGTGTGGTGGGGCTCTATGGAACAAATGAATACCATAATCACATAGTACCTATTTACCCTCATGGGAAGAATAGCTATAATCTGTTCATCTAGCAAAATTCCTGAAAGTATACATTATTGTGAACTATAGTCTTCTTGTTGCACAAGTCTCTCTACTTGTTTATCATAGGTATTTGTTAAATTGTATGCCTTAATCTGGACCTCCCCATCTTCTCTCCTCCCCAACCCTGACGTTGGTAATTACTGTTTTATTCTCCATGTATTTGATATTTTAAACTTAAGATTCTATAAATATTTGAATTCATGAATTATTTTTCTTTCTGTTACTGGCTTATTTTAGTTAGCATAACATTCTTCAGGTCCAACCATGTTGTAGCAAATGATAGGATATCTTCCTTTTATGTGGCTGAATATTATATTCTAATCATATATATATACATAAAAGAATGTATATATCTGTATATATACATAAAATGTATGTATATAATGGAAATATTTTATGTCCTATATATATGTTATATATGTATAATGGTGTTTGTATCCGTTCATCCTTTGATACCTGGGTTGTTTCTATAACTTGGATAATGTGAATAATGCTGCAATTAACATGGAATGCACGTATCTTTGCAAAATATTGATTTCATTTGGGGGGTACACACTCAGAAAAGGGATAGCTGGATCAAGATTTTAAACTTAATCACACACATCTGCCAACTTCTTTTTGTCATTGAAGTTAATATTTACAGATACCTGCATGTTGGTTATTTTAATGTTGGTTGGCATTAATTAACCTCCTACAATCAGTGTTTACAAAGATGGAAATAAAAGGTTTCAACATATTCAAAACTATCCTCACATGTCTATGTGCCTCCAAAATGGATTAAAATATAGATTTAAAGTAACTTAAAATTTACCTAAAATTTTGAAACCTTGAGGTATGGAGCAAGTCCTAAATAACCAATTAGTAGATATCAAAATAATTCTGAAGGTGACTTCAAAGCTAATAGTTTGGACAATGCAGCTTGAAAAAAGAACAGCAACATCAACATCAAAATTAATGGTAATAATATTTATATAAAAACAAATTTCATTCATTTTAAGAAGATCTGATATTCACATATTAGAATTTTCAGACACCACAAAAGATGATCTGAACTTTCAATATACTAGCAAGAATTTAATAAGGTAGGACATCATTAAGGTCGTCTATGCCAAAATAAAATAAGGTAGTTGTCAAAGATATTGCTTACTTGATACTTAGATGGCAATATTAAGAAACAAAAACAAAATTGCATATAGGGATTTAGACTATGAGCAGAAGAACAATGAAGCAAAATTTGAAGGTGTATATGAGTATTACTAGTTGTATAGCTTAGAAATGTGACTAGATGAAATTGATGATAATGTTTTTGAGTAATAGCAGCTATAAAATGAGAACTTACCATTACAGTATGTGATAACCAAAAAGATTTGGCAGTTTTATCATATATTTTTTTACAATTCAATTTCAGTTACTGCAAAAATTAAATTTCTTTGCTACTTTAGAAATTGAAGTGAAGATCAAAATTGTAAAAACCTCAAAATTGGTTTTCCACTTTAAAAAAAAGTGCTTGTGGAATTAATAGTTTTATATATTAAACTAGTACCACTGACTCAAGACATAATTCCTGTACATATTCCTGTTTTAATGAAAACATCAACTATGTTTAAATTCCTTTATTTAATATAGCTATCATGCATTTCTGTAGCTACAAAAGTGATAGGAACCTATTACATTTCATAAAATATTTAGCTTATTTCTACAAACAATTATGAACATCTCACTTTTTCTGTTTAGGTTTCCTTTCCTCTGTCAAAATGCAATTTGAAGGTGGAAGAGCAAGAGGTATGTTACTTCCTTAAGTAGGTTTCTTACACGGCTTTGCAGATGAAACAAATTTTTATCTTGAAAATTTGAGGAATTCTCCTGAAAGTTTTTAAAGTTTAAAATTTCAATTCCAATAAAATTTCAGTGAAAGTGGTAATTAATCATAGAAGAGTGGATTTCTTGTTGATAATTCTATACAGATAATGATATGGAAAAGTCTGTTATCTTTACTAATATTCAAACATTGAATAGGATTCAAGCTGAATTGAATCCTGTTACATAATGCAACAGGAAATACACAATACTATGTTGCAGAGCTTCAGACATTATATAATTCAGTACAATAAAACTGTAGTAATGGATAAGTTATTTGGAATATGAACGAAAAGAAATCCATGACATTTTAGATAATTCCTTGTTGTTGAGTAGAATCATAATTGTGTGTGCCTGAATTATAACTTAAATATCATCTATATGGGGAAGCTATAAATGGATGAGGCTGGGCATTGACATTTTAGACTAATGATGTCCATATTCTAGAGTGACCATTTATAATTTCTTGTCCAATTTGGAACACAACTGAGAGAACAGAAAGTAGGTTAACTATTAATGTGAAGAGATATTGAGAACACTGATATACACTATGTCTGCTCTGGACAAACTGTGATGTATGGATTTATGTAGGTCATATGTATATATTCTGTTCAACTTCTGCTGCCTTCTCCCAGCCCCTTAGAGGCTGCATTCATGTCCATTTTTATCAGCTAATCTGATAATGTGGAATGGAATAATTTTGCAGAAGTTTTAGTTTTGGAGTAAAAATATTTTTTTCTTAATCACAATACGTCATGGGAAGAAAGTATTTTCCCAAATATCTCCTACAGGATTAAAAATTATATTAAAGTGAATTTAAAAAATAAATTATTGTGAAATTCTATTGTGCAATGAGCCCATGAAACAAAGCAGTATTAACAGTCAATTTAGCTTACATGCTGTGAGCCACCAATTTATCATGTGTTCTTCGAGAAACTGTTTTTTGGGGGGATCTGTGGCAAGGAATAAAATTAAACAAACTATAAATTCAGATTCTAATCAAGTAGAAATGTCGACAAAAATTTCTTCTTACATAAGATCAGAGCAGAAAATTCTTCTTATGACAAATTTCAAAGAAACATGAGGCAGCATTGATCATTTATGTGAGTTTTATTTTAAGAACATTATCTTTTCAATGTGTAAGTATGGATTGATGGCCTTGGTGAATTAAAGACACCTAAGTCCACTTCCATCTGGGTACACTACACAAGATACAGGACATTATATGTTCATCAGAAGCATCATTATTACCATTATTGTACTATCATTGTACCAATATTGTCTGTTTTTAATATTTCATAGCATTAAGGTTGTCATTTTCTGACAAAAGTTTCAGAATGTCCAATATCTTTCAAATAATTTGAAGTAGGAACATTAAGTGATAGAACACTTGCTTAGCATGATCAAGACTTTGAGTTCAAAGACCAGCACAGCAAAATATAATAGTAATAAGAATTAGAAGTAGAGTGTTACAATGGTATTACTACTCTAATCTAAATCCTCCTTTTTGGCTCAAAGTTTCTATAAAGAAAATTATGCACAATTTCATATTCTTTCATATTTCTTATAGATTAATTATGCCTCTACAAACATATCTTCTCGACTGGTATGTTTATCTCCTAATTGCTGAACCCCCTCTAACATTTCCTCAGACGTTGTAGCACTAATGGTCAATCATTTTCTACTAACATTGTTTCTGTTGTCATTTTATGGGAATTTAAAATGATGAGATCAGTGCTTTAGAATGTTACTGTTTCATTTTCATTCTTCCCCATATGTTGCTAAATCTCTGAATACTGTGGAAATAAACATATTTTGATTTTTTATTACTAAGTACTATAAAGGAGAAAAGATTTCAAATTCTAAAAATCTGTTCCGTAAATACAGCCTTCTGTCCTTTCACACTTTTCCACATTTATGCTACTGAAATCTTGCATATCTCATTCTTGACATATTATCATAGTCCAACTGACATCTTTGGACCATTTTCACTTTATTAGATTCATATGAACAAGAAATGGTTTTCTGCATTAGTTCCTCTGGAGTGGGGACATCAAATGTTTTCATGTTTTGGGTTTTCTACCTATTTCTATATCACCCATATGTGGTCTCCCCTTGTCATGTGATCCAAGTCCAACCACATTGCTGCATTTGCCCTATAGGTTAACATGAGCAGGGGATCAGGAACCAGTGTAAAGATCACTTAGAGATGAATCAACATGGGTCATAACACATGGGTACATGAGAGCAACGGTAGGAATCTCTCTGTATAGCTATCCTTATTTTTTCTTTTATTATTCATATGTGCATACAAGGCTTGGGTCATTTCTCCCCCCTGCCCCCACCCCCTCCCTAACCACCCACTCTGTCCCCTCCCTCTCCCCCCCACCCTCTCAATACCCAGCAGAAACTATTTTGCCCTTATTTCTAATTTTGTTGAAGAGAGAGTATAAGCAATAATAGGAAGGAACAAGGGTTTTTGCTGGTTGAGATAAGGATAGCTATACAGGGCATTGACTCACATTGATTTCCTGTGCGTGTGTGTTACCTTCTAGGTTAATTCTTTTTGATCCTTAACTCAACTAGCAAAAATGCTTTGTCTTTCTTATTATGCTTATGTCTTCTCTTCAACAAAATTAGAGATAAGGGCAGAACAGGTTCTGCCTGGAAGTGAGGTGGGCATAAAGGGGGGAGGGAGGCAGGGGGAAGAAATGACCCAAACAATGTACACAGATGTGAGTAAATGAATAATGAAAAATTTTTTTAAAAAGTTAAAGAATAAAACTAAGCTAGTCTGGAGAAAAAAAGAAATGGTTTTCCATTTTAATGCTTCTTATTGTAATATCTTAATGCTATTGTCTTACTCTTTTTCTTAGTTTCTTCAAAAACACCTTCATGCAGCCTGTAGTGGTCTATCACAACAGAACCAAATTTTAGAACTTTGTTGTTTTTTTGAAGTCCAGCTCTCTACAAACTTTCATATTGTAAATAGACTTAGTAAGAACTATTCTGCTTCATAGGTTCATACAAAACTGTACTCCAAAATCATTTGAATCTTTTCCTTATTGTCTCTTCTCTTTTTTTATATATATTTATTGTTTTATTATTCATATGTGCATACAATGCTTGGGTCATTTCTCCCCCCTGCCCCTACCCCCTCTTTCTCCCCCCACCCCCTCGATACCCGCCAGAAACTATTTTGCCCTTATCTCTAATTTTTTTGAAGAGAAAGTATAAGCAATAATAGGAAGGAACAGGGTTTTTGCTAGTTGAGATAAGGATAGCTATACAGGGAGCTGACTCACATCAATTTCCTGTACATGTATGTTACCTTCTAGGTTAATTCTTTTTGATCTAACCTTTTCTCTAGTTCCTGGTTCCCTTCTCCTATTGGCCTCAGTTGCTTTTAAAGTATCTGCTGTAGTTTCTCTGTGTTGAGGGCAGCAAATGTTAGCTAATTTTTCAGGTGTCTTACGCATCCTTATATCTCTCTTGTGGGCTCTCGCTTTATCATGTGATCAAAGTCCAGTCCCCTTGTTGTGTTTGCCCTTGATCTAATGTCCACATATGAGGGAGAACATATGATTTTTGGTCGTTTGGGACAGGCTAACCTCACTCAGAATGATGTTCTCCAATTCCATCCATTTACCAGTGAATGATAACATTTCATTCTTCTTCATGGCTGCATAAAATTCCATTGTGTTTAGATACCACATTTTCTTGATCCATTCGTCAGTAGTTGGGCCTCTTGGCTGTTTCAATAACTAGGCTAATGTGAATAGTGCTGCAATAAACATAGGTGTGCAGGTGCCTCTAGAGTAACCTGTGTCACATTCCTTTGGGTATATCCCCAAGAGTGGTATTGCTGGATCAAATGGTAGATCGATGTCTAGCTTTTTAAGTAGCCTCCAAATTTTTTTCCAGAGTGGTTGTACTAGTTTACATTCTACCAACAGTTTCAGAGGGTTCCTTTTTCCCTGCATCCTCAACAACACCTGCTGTTGGTGGTGTTGCTAATGATGGCTATTCTAACAGGGGTGAGGTGGAATCTTAGTGTAGTTTTAATTTGCATTTCCTTTATTGCGAAAGATGGTGAGCATTTTTTCATGTGTTTTTTGTCCATTTGAGTTTCTTCTTTTGAGAAAGTTCTGTTTAGTTCACTTGCCTCTTTCTTTATTGGCTCATTAGTTTTGAGAGAATTTAGTTAAGTTCCCTGTATATTCTGGTTATCAGTCCTTTGTCTGATGTGTAGCTGGCAAATAATTTCTCCCACTCTGTGGGTGTTCTCTTCGGTTTAGAGATCATTTCTTTTGTTGAGAAGAAGCTTTTTAGTTTTATGAGGTCCCATTTATCTATGCTATCTCTTAGTTGCTATGCTGCTGGGGTTCCACTGAGAAAGTTTTACCTATACCTACTAATTCCAGAGTATTTCCTACTCTTTTATGTATCAACTTTAGAGTTTGTGGTCTGATATTAAGATCTTTGATCCATTTTGAGTTAATATTGGTATAGGATGATATACATAGAGCTAGTTTCATTTTTTTGCAGACTGCTAACCAGTTTTCCCAGCAGTTTTTGTTGAAGAGACTGCTTTTTCTCCATCGTATATTTTTACCTTTGTCAAAGACAAGTTGTTTACAGTTGTGTGGCTTCATATCTGGGTTCTCTATTCTGTTCCACTGGTCTTCATGTCTGTTTTTATGCCAGTATCATGCTGTTTTTATTGTTATTGCTTTGTAATATAGTTTGAAGTCAGGTATTGTGATACCTCCAGCATTGTTCTTTTGACTGAGTATTGCCTTGGCTATTCTTGGCCTTGTGTGTTTCCATATAAATTTAATAGTAGATTTTTTTTTTATTATTCATATGTGCATACAAGGCTTAGTACTTGGATGGGAGACTTTTTAATGAATGTCATTGGAATTTTGATGGGAATTGGATTAAACATGTAGAATTACTTTAGGGAGTATAGACATTTTTACTATGTTGATTCTACCATTCCATGAGCATGGGAGATCTCTTCACTTTCTATAGACTTCTTCAATCTCTTTCTTCAGAAGTTTATAGTTTTCCTCATAGAGGTCGTTCACATCTTTTGTTAGGTTTACACCTAGGTATTTGATTTTTTTTTTGAGGCTATTATAAATGGAATTGTTTCATACATTCTTTTTCTGTTTGTTCATTAGTAGTGCACAGAAATGCTAATGATTTTTCTGTTGATTTTATATCCTGTTACCTTGCTGTAGCTATTGATGATGTCTAGAAGCTTCTGTGTAGAGTTTTTTGGGTCTTTAAGGTATAGGATCATGTCATCTGCAAATAGGGATATTTTGACAGTTTCTTTACCTATTTGTATTCCTTTTATTCCTTCTTCTTGCCTAATTGCTCTGGCTAGGAATTCCAGTACTATGTTGAATAGGAGTGGAGATAGTGGGATTCCTTTTCTGGCTCATGACTAAGAAGGGACTGCTTTCAGTTTTTCTCTGTTAAGTATAATGCTGGCTGTAGGTTTGTCATATATGGCTTTTATAACGTTGAGGTACTTTCCTTCTATTCCTAGTTTTCTTAGAGCTTTTATCATGAAATGGTATTGGATCTTATCAAAGGCTTTTTCTGCATTATTGAGATGATCAAGTGCTTTTTGTCTTTGCTTCCATTAGTGTGGTTTATTACATTTATTGATTTTCATATGTTGAACCACCCCTGCATTCCTGGGATGAAGCCAACTTGGTCATGGTGAATAATCTTTTTGATGTGTTGTTGAATTCAGTTTGCCATTATTTTGTTAAGAATTTTTGCATAAATGTTCATTAAGGAGATGGGCCTGTAGTTCTCCTTTTTGGAGGTGCCTTTGCCTGATTTTGGGATAAGTGTAGTACTGGCTTCATAAAATGTGTTCGGCAGTTTTCCTTCCCTTTCTATTTCATGGAACATTTTAAGGAGGGTTGGCATCAGTTCTTCTTTAAAGTTCTGATGGAATTCAGCAGAGAATCTATCAGGTCCTGGACTTTTCTTTTTTGGGAGATTTTGATTGCTGCTTCAATTTCATTTTGTGTTATAGGTCTATTCAGGTGATTAATTTCCTCTTGGTTCAGTTTTGGATGATGGTATGTATCTAGAAATCTGTCCATTTCTTCAAGATTTTCAAATTTTTTTGAATATGAGTTCTCCAAGTAGTCCCTGATGATTTCTTGGACTTCCATGGTGTTTGTTGTTATCTCCCCTTTTGCATTCCTGATTCTACTAATTTAAGTTTTTTCTCTCCTCACTTTAGTCAGGTTTGCCAGGGGTCTGTGGATCTTGTTTATTTTTTCAAAGAACCAACTTCTTGTTTCATTAATTCTTTGTATGGGTTTTTGGTTTCTATTTTGTTGATTTCAGCTCTTATTTTTATTATTTCTCTCCTATTTGTTTTGGGATTTGCTTATTCTCGTTTTTCTAGGAGTTTGAGATGTATCATTAGGTCATTGATTTGGGATCTTTCAGTCTTTTTAATATACGCATTCATGGCTATAAACTTTCCTCTCAGGACTGCCTTAGCTGTGTCCCATAGGTCCCAGTAGGTTGTGTTTTCATTTTCATTGAGTTCCAGGAACTTTTTAATTTCTTCTTTTATTTCATCAATGACCCATTGTTCATTAAGTAATGAGTTATTTAGTTTCCAGCTGTTTGCATGTTTTTTGTCTTTACTTTTGTTGTTGAGTACTACTTTTACTGCATTGTGATCAGATAGTATGCACGGTATAATTTTCTTATATTTGCTGAGACTTGCTTTGTGCCCTAGGATATGATCTATTTTGCAAAAGGTTCCATGGGCTGCTGAGAAGAATGTATATTGTGTAGACGTTCTATGAAATGTTTGTAGACATCAACTAGGTCCATTTGATCTATTGTATATTTTAGATCTTGAATTTCTTTATTGATTTTTTCTTTGGATGACCTATCTATTGATGATAATGGGGTGTTAAAGTCTCCCACAACCACTGTGTTGGAGTTAATATATGTTTTTAGGTCTCTCAGGGTATGTTTGAGAGAGTTAATATATGTTTTTAGGTCTCTCAGGGTATGATGATGGGTGCGTTGACATTGGGTGCATATAGGTTGATAATTATTATTTCCTGTTGGTCTATTTCCCCTTTTATTAGTATGCAATGTCCTTCTTTATCTCGTTTGATCAATGTAGGTTTGAAGTCTACTTTGTCAGAGATAAGTATTTACCTCTGCCTGTTTTTGGAGGCCATTGGCTTGGTAAATCTTCTTCCAGCCTTTCATCCTAAGCCTGTGCTTATTTCTGTTGGTGAGATGGGTCTCCTGTAAGCAACAAATTGTTGGATCTTCTTTTTTAACCCATTTTTTCAAATGGTGCCTTTTGATGGGGGAGTTAAGTCAGTTGACATTAAGTGTTAGTACTGATAGGTATGTGGTGATTCCTGTCATTTAGATGTCTTAATTGTTTGAAGGTTTGATTGTGTGTACCTAAGTTGAGGTTACTCTCTACTGTCTTGCTTTTTCTTTTCCTGTGGTTTGGTGCAGCCTGTCTTTTCATGATTTAGTTGGGTTTCACTTTCTGTGTGCAGAATCCCTTGCAGAATCATTTGTAGTGGTGTCTTTGTGGTCACATATTGTTTTTGTTTCTGCTTATCATGGAAGACTTTTATTGCTCCATCTATTTTGAATGATTGTTTTGCTGGGTAGAGTATCCTGGGGTTGAAGTTGTTTTCATTCAGTGCCCGGAAGATCTCACCCCACTCTCTTCTTGCTTTTAATGTTTCTGTTGAGAAGTCTGCTGTGATTTTGATGGGTTTACCTTTGCATGTTACTTGTTTTTTCTCTCTTACAGCCTTCAATATTCTTTCCTTAGTTTCTGAACTTGTTGTTTTAATGATGATATGTCGTGGGGTAGTTCTATTTTGATCTGGTCTGTTTGGTGTCCTGGAGGCCTCTTGCATATGTATGGGAATATCTTTCTCTAGATTTGGGAAATTTTCTGTTATTATTTTGTTGAATAGATTACGCATTCCCTTCACTTGCACCTCTTCTCCTTCTTCAATGCCCATGATTCTCAAGTTTGGTCTTTTGATGAAGTCGGTGAGTTCTTGCGTTTTCTTTTCACAGGTCTTGAGTTGTTTAATTAATCGTTCTTCAGTTTTTCCTTTCATTAGCATTTCATCTTCAAGTTCTGAGATTCTGTCTTCTGTTTGTTCTATTCTGCTGGATTGGCCTTCCGTTTTGTTTTGCAGTTCTGTTTCATTCTTTTTTCTGAGGTTTTCCATATCCTGGGTGGTTTCCTCTTTAATGTTGTCTATTTTTGTCCTGAGTTCATTTATCCATTTATTCATTGTATTCTCTGTTTCACTTTGGTGTTTATACAGTGCTTCTATGGTTCCCTTTATTTCTTCTTTTGCTTTTTCAAATTCTCTATTTTTGTTGTCTTGGAATTTCTTGAGTGTCTCCTGTACATTTTTGGTTGACCATATCCAGTATCATCTCTATAAAATTTTCATTGAGTACCTGTAGTATTTCTTCTTTTAGATTATTTGTTTCAGCTTCATTGGGTTCTTTGGCATAGTTTATCTTCATTTTGTTGGAGTCTGGATCTGAGTATCTGTTGTCTTCATTTCCTTCTGGTTCCTGTACTAATTTTTTGCTGTGGGGAAACTGGTTTCCCTGTTTTTTTCTGTCTTCCTGTCATTGTTCTTGGTGTTTTTATTATCCCTGTACTGTGTGGGGTTAGGTATTTTCTGGCTTGTAATAATAGCACTAGTGATATTTAGAATATAAGGGTGGGAGGATATGGAAAGCAAAGAAGTTAAAGGAAAAGGGAAAAAAGTAAAGAAGTAGAAAAAAAACAGAATAAAGAAGCAAACAAAAAAAGTTTCAAAGATAAAAACAGAAAGAGACAGTGTAGTAATCAACCATAAGCTGAAAAGGCATTAGAGTGACAGAGAGAGGATTGAAAATAAAAATAAAAGGAATAAAAATAAAAAATAAGTAAATGAAATATATATATATATATATATATATATATATATATATATATATATATATATATATATATAAAATTAAAAGAAGAAATCTCCAAGTTCAAATGCAATAAAGTTTCAATCTTAATAATTTTGGTGTTTGTCCCTCAGCCTCCAATCCTGGAGATGGTGCCTCAGTTGTTGTTCTGTAGTTGTCTCATCAAAGGGGAAAAATAAAATAGAACAAAACTGCACAAAGCAAAAAAAAAAGAGGAAGAAAAAAAAATCCAACAAAAATTCCCAAGTTCAAATTCAACACAGTTTTAGTAAGTTTTTCAGCATGCAGATGTAGTTCGGTTGTTTTCTCTTCAATGGTAGGGAGAGAGAAAAAAAATAGTTTGGAGACAATTCTGTTAATGGCTATCTGCGGCTGTGGCTTGCCTGCCTGCTGCTGTCAGCCTGCTGTTGCTGGAGGCTTTATTTATGCAGATATCTGGTTTGAGCTTAGCACTCACCTGGTTTTGTTTACTCAGAGTTCTCCTGTGCCCTTGCTGCTGCTACAAACTTTCCCCTTTCCCCTTTCCAAAGACACTGGGGGAGGTGACACTGCACCCATTTTCTCAGGCCTGTGTGTTTATTTACAGTTCACATGGGAAGTGGGTCTTCCCCCCTCTCCTGTGGAGTTTTCCTCCCTCTGCCACTCACAAGCTTTCCCGCTCCTGGTTGCTGGGCACACACCGCCACTCCCACCCTCTCTGGCCAGGCCCGGCTTGTTTATTTACAGTTCCTGGAGGGATTCCCCTCCCCCACTTCAGCTCTCAGGGTACCCCACTCTCTTTGTGATGTTTCTTTATTGTTCTTGTTGCTTATTACTCAGTTTCTCTTTTTATCCTGTGTTGGGGGTCTGTCTGTCCAGGGGGCTATGCTGATATGTCCCAGGGTTGTCTGTGGGAGTAACATGTACCACTTCGCTCACCTCGTCCACATCTTCCCAAGCCATCTGGGTGCCGGTGTCTGGTGGTGGCCCAGGGGCCCTCCTGATTTCTCCTTTCAATGTGAAATGGAGATGCTCTGCATAGGCTGGAGGTGTGGAGGGGTCAAAGTTTTGCCTCTTCTCAGTGGCCTTGCCTGCAAGGTGTGTCTCCAGTGTCTCTCTAAGATTTCACTTTAGGAGGCACGCTTTCTGCTTTCTCCCTCTAGCTGCCATCTTGGAATCTCCTGTCTCTTCTCTTTAATCTTCTTTTTAATGTCCTCCATCAGGTCTGTCATGAGCATCTTTTATTCTTCTCTGATGTTCTTCCTCAGTGATTATGTTCAGTTCACATGAATTGACTGACCCCTGTGCCAAAGGTTTCCATCTGTGGTTCTCTCACACTGGAATCAGTACAATGTTATAATTTCTAACTGCCTATGACAACTTTGCATCAATGCGTCACAGAAAGCAGAGTTCTAAAACACAAGTCAATTGTTAACAGCTGTATTCTTTGGCTACTCTACAGTTTTTATGTTTTGTTCACTTATAGATACTTCAATTTTTTTTCTGCACAATATCAGTTGTGATTACTTAAAACAGAGCAAGATGTTCACATCCTCCACCTTTCTTTAGCCTTCCTGCAAGACCATCACAAAACCAGCAATGTGTTAATTTCTAAGAAAACTAGCTCACTTGAATGAACTTTGCTTCACCTGTACCTTGCCAATACCATGCCGTCAATGTTAATAGAGTAACATGTTTAGAAAAGCATTTATCTGAGAAACATTTATTATTGTATTCTACCTATACATTTAGTAACCCACATTGATAGCATATGTAATTACAATTATAAGAACTTATGGATATAAATGAGTGGTTAAGATATCAAGAGACAACTGTCTTTGAGCCAGATGAATGACAAGTAAATATGAGGTAGGACCACACATTTTCTATTAACACATCAGACAATTCATTCATATTTTAATTTTTCACTCCCTATAGTTATATTGCACAGAAATATAAATAAACCCATTCAACAAAGTTGTTGAAATGATCATTTTAAAGCAAAAATGGAAAAAAGAACACACTTTTCACTTTGCAAATCTCCCATTCCAAAAGGTATCCTCTATTTGTAGACATTATTTTATAAAGAAACAGTAAATTTCTATGCATGTGTAAAAATATAATTGTAAGTGTATTACATTCACTTTCTTTCTCTTTCGTTCTCCCAAGCCAAACAGAATGTCAAGGGAGCTATGCTTTACTAACAGTATTATGGTTTCCTATATGAGAAAAATTAAATTTGAACATAAAAACTGAGGGGAAGAACTCCATGTTTCCATCACATTTGGAGGCCTGCTTTGACTCTACTATCTACTCTACAAGAAAGCTCATGTTACCTCAGAGTTTTTAATAAATAACTATCTTCAGTTTGTTAATTCTTTATGAGATGATTTTATACTAAAAAATGATATTCTCAAGTGAACTTTAAAACATTGCTCATGGTAAGGTTAGCTCAACTTTTGTTGTGTCTTTCAGGATCCAGTTATATGAAGAACTTGGTGGCCTAAAGTCCTCAGGAGGCCTTGCATCAATAATTTGAGAACATTAGGTATTTTTTTTAAATATTCTTTTTCTTATTCATTTATTCACATGCATACATTGTTTGGGTCATTTCTGCCCCCTGCCCACCACCCCAATATTCTCCACCCTACTCACCTCACTTCCAGGCAAAACCTGTTCTGCCCTTATCTCTAATTTTTTTGAAGAGAAGACATAAGCATAATAAGAAAGACAAAGCGTTTTTGCTAGTTGAGTTCAGGATAACTATACAGAGAGATTCCCAGCATTGCTTCCATGTACAAATGTGTTACAATCCAAGTTGATTTCATCCCTAACTGATCTTTACACTGGTTCCTGATTCTCTTCTCATGTTGACCTCAGTTGCTTTAACGTTTATATATTAGTTCCTCCAGAGTGGGGATGTCAAACACTTTCAAATTTTGGGTTTTCTACCTATTCCCATATCTCCCATATGTGCTCTTCCCTTGACATGTGACCCAACTCCAACAACATTGCTATATTTGCCTAGATCTAAAGTCCTCATATGAAGAACATATGATTTTTGGTCTTCTGAACCTGCAAATGATAAGATTTCTTTCTCCTTTATGGCTGAATAAAATTCCATTGTGTATAAATACCACATTTTCTTGATCCATTCATCAGTAATGGGGCATCATGGTTGTTTTGGTAACTTGGCTATTGTGAATAGCACTGCAATAAATATGGGGTGTAGGTGACTTTGGAGTAACATGTGTTGCACTGCTTTGGGTATATCCCCAGGAGTGGGATTGCTGGATCACATGGCAGATCTATGTTTAGATATTTATGAAGCCTCCACATTTTTTTTCCAGAGTGGTTGCACTAGCTTGCATTCTCACCAGCAGTGTATGAGACTTGCTTTTTCTCCACATCCTCTCTAACACCTGTTGGTGGTGGTGTTTTTGATGATGGCTATTCGAACTGGGGTGAGGTGGAATCTTAGTATGGTTTTTATTTGGATTTCCTTTATGGCTAGAGATGGTGAGCATTTTTCATGTGTGTTTTGGTCATTAGAATTTCTTCTTTTGAGAAAGTTCTGTTTAGTTCAATTGCCCATTTCTTTACTAGTTGATTGACTTTGGGAGAGTTTAGTTTCTTCAGTTGCCTATGTATTCTGGTAATCAGTCCTTTGTGTGATGTACAGTTAGCAAATATTTTCTCCCACTCTGGATGGTCTCTTCAGTTTAGAGACCATTTCTTTTGTTCTGCAGAAGCTTTTTAATTTTATGAAGTCCCATTTGTCCATCCTTTCTCTTAGTTGCTGGGCTGCTGGGTTCTATTGAGGAAGTCCTTGCCTATACCTATTAGTTCCAGAGTGTTTCCTGCTCCTTCCTGTACTAACTTCAGAGTTTCAGGTCTGATATTAAGGTCCTTGATCCATTTTGAATTGATACTAGTGCCTGATGGTAAACATCGATCTAGTTTCAGTTTCTAGCACACAGATAACCACTTTTTCCAGCAACATTTGTTGTAGAAGCTATCTTTTCTCCATCATATATTTTTGGCAATTTTGCCAACAATAAGGTGAGTATAGTTGTGTGGATTCATGTCTGGGTCCTCTATTCTGTTCCACTGGCCTTCATGTCTGATTTTGTGCCAGTACCATGCTGTTTTTATTTATAGTGTTTTGTAATATAATTTGAAATTGGGTATTGTGATACTCCCAGCATTGCTTTTTTTGCTGAGATTTACCTTGGCTATTTGCAGTCTCTTGTGTTTCCAAATGACCTTTAGGGTATATTTTTTAATCTCTGTGATGAAAGTCAATGGGATTTTGATGGGAATTGCATTAAACATGTAGATTGCTTTTGGTAGTGTAGCTATTTTTACTATGTTGATTCTACCAATCCATGAGCATGGGAGCTCTTTCCATCTACTGTAGTCTTCCTCAATCTTTTTCTTAAGGAGTTTGTAGTTATCATTGTAGAGGTCATTCACATCCTTTGTTCAGTTTGCCCCTAGGTATTTGATTTTTTTTGAGGCTATTGTGAATAGAATTGTTTCCATATATTCCTTCTCAGTTTGTTCATTGTTGGTGTATAGAAAAGCTAATGATTTTTGTAAATTGATTTTGTATCCTGCCAACTTGCTATAGCTGTTTATGGTGACTAGGAGTTTATGGGTAGAGTTTTTTGGGTCTTTAAGGTATAGGATCATATCGTCTGCAAGTAGGGATATTTTTACAGTTTCTTTATCTGTTTGTATTACTTTAATTTCTTCTTGCCTATTTGCTCTGGATAGTAATTCCAGTACTATGTTGAATAGGAATGGGGATAGTGGCACCCCTGTCTCGTTCCTGATTTTAGGAGAAATGGCTTCAGTTCTTCTCTGTTAAGTATGATGTTGGTTGTAGGTTTGTCATATATAACCTCTACAATATTGAGGTACATTCCTTCTAGTCCTAGTTTTCTTACAGCTTTTATCATGAAGTTGCATTGGATTTTCTTGAAGGCTTTTTCTACATCTATTGAGAAGGTCAAGTGGGTTTTGTCTTTCCTTTTATCAATGTGCTGTATTACGTTTATAGAATTGTGTATATTGAACCATCCCTGCGACCCTGGGATGAAGCCGACTTGGTCATCATGGATGATATTTCTAATGTGTTGTTGGATTCAGTTTGCCAGTATTTTATTGAGGATTTTTGCAAAGATATTCATTAAGGAAATTGGCCTATAGTTCTTTTTTGGAGGTGTATTTGTCTGGTTTTGGGATGAGAGAAATACTGGCTTCATAAAATGAGTTAGGCAGTGTTTCTTCCCTTTCTATTTCATGGAACAGTTTAAGGAGGTTTGGTATTCATTCTTCTTTAAATGTCTGATAGAATTCAGCAGAGAATCCATCAGATCCTGGACTTTTCTGTTTTGGGAGACTCTTTATTGCTGTTTTAATTTCATTTTGTGTTATAGATCTATGCAGGTGATTAATATCCTCTTGGTTCAGTTTTGGATGATCATAAGTATCTAGAAATCAGTCCATTTCTTCAAGATTTTCAAATTTTATGGAATATAGGTTGTCAAAGTAGTCTGTGATGATTTCCTGGATTTCCATGGTGTTTGTTGTTATCTCCCCTCTTGCATTTTTGATTTTACTGATTTGAGTTTTTTCTCTCCTCATTTTAGTCAGGATTGCCAGAGATCTGTCGATCATATTTATTTTTTCAAAGAATCAGTTTTTTGTTTTATTGATTTTTGTATGGTTTTTTGGTTTCTATTTCATTGATTTCAGCCCTAATTTTTATTATTTCTCTCCTTCTGCTTATTTTGGGATTTGCTTGTTCTTGTTTTTCTAGGAGTTTGTGATTTAGCATTATGTCATAGATTTGAAATCTTTTTGTCTTTTAATATATACACACATGGCTATAAACTTTCCTCTTAAGACTATCTTTGCCATGTCCCAAAGGTTCCAGTAGGTTGTGTTTTCATTTTCAGTAACTTCCAGGAACCTTTTAATTTCCTCTTTTATTTCATCAGTAACCCATTGATCAGTGAGCAATGTGTTTTTCAACTTCCAATTGTTTGCATGATTTTTAACTGCTGCTTATGTTGTTTAGTTCTAGTTTTATTGCATTGTGATCAGATAGAATACATTGATTTATTTCTATTTTCTTATATTTGCTGAGGCTTGTTTGTGCCCAAAGATATGATCAATTTTGGAGAAGGTTCCATGAGCTTCTGAAAAGAATGTATATTGTACATAATCTAGATAAAATATTCTGTAAATCTGTTTAATCTATGGTGCGATTTAGTTTTAGAATTTCTTTATTGATTTTTTGTTTGGATGACCTATCTATTGGTGATAAGGGGGTATTAAAGTCTCCCACTACTACTGTGTTGGAATCTATATATCTTTTTATGTCCTTCAGAGTATGTTTGATGAAATGGCATGCATTGACATTGGGTGAGTATAGGTTGATAATTTTTGTTTCCTTTTTTTATATTTTCCATTTCATTAGTATGGAGTGTCTTTCTTTATCTCTTTTGATCAGTGTAAGTTTGAAGTCTATTTTGTCTGAGATAAGTATTGCTACCCCTGCCTGTTTTCAGGAATCATTGGCTTGGTAACTTTTCTTCCATCCTTTCACCCTTTGTCACTGCTTATTTCTGTCTATAATATGGGTCTCCTGTAAGGAACAGATTGTTGGCTATTACTTTTTAATCCAGTTTTCCTCATGGTGCCTTTTGATGGGGGAATTAAGTCCATTAACATTCAGTGTTAGTGTTGATAGGTATGTGATGATTCATGTTGTTCAGTTGTCTTTGTTGTTTGAGGGTTTGATTGTGTGTAGCTGAATCAGTGTTACTCTCTACTTTCTTGCCTTTTTTTCTCCTGTGGTTTGGTACTGCCTGCCTTTTCATGGGTTTGTTTGCTTTCACTTTCTGTGTGTAGAATTCTTCTAAGAATCTTTTGTAGTGGTGGATTGGTGGTCATATATTGTTTTGGTTTCTGCTTATCATGGAAGACTTTTATTGCTCTATCTACTTTGAATGGTAGTTTTGCTGGGTAGCATATCCTAGGCTTGAAGTTATTTTCATTCAGTGCCTGGAAGACCTCACTCCATGCTCTTCTTGTTTTTAAGGTTTCCATTGAAAAATCTGCTGTGATTTCAATGTGTTTACCTTTGTATGTTATTTGTTTTTTCTCTCTTACAGGTTTCATTATTCTTTCTCTATTCTCTGTGCTTGTTGTTTTAATGATAATATGTCATGGGGTAGTTCTGTTTTCGTGAAGTCTGTTTGGTGTTTGGAGGCTTCCTGTACCTGAATGGGCATAGTTTTCTCTAGGTTTGGGAAATTTTCTGTTATTATTTTGTTGAATATATTCATTTTTCTTGCACCTCTTCTCTTCAATGCACATGATTCTCATGTTTGGTCTTTTGATGGAGTTGGTGAGTTCTTGCATATTGTTTTCACTGTACTTAAGTTGTCTGACTAATAGTTCTTCAGTTTTTCCTTTAATTACCATTTTATCTTCAATTTCTGAGATTCTGTCTTCTACTTGTTCTAGTCTTTTGAGTGGCCTTGCATTTTGTTTTGTATTTCTGTTCCATTCTTTTTTCTGAGTTTTTCCATATCATGGGTCACTTCTTCTTAATATTGTCAATTTTTGTCCTTAATTCATTTATCTCTCTATTCATAGTGTTTTTTGTTTCACTTTGGTGTTTATTTAGGGCTCCTATGACTTCACTTATTTGTTTTTGAAGTAAATATCTTCTTAAACTTTAAAAATTACATTTGGAGAAGAAATATCATTATCCATACACATTCAAGTGATGATAACAAAGTAGGGTTAATGTAAAAAATTTCATAGGGTTTGAACAGTAATTTGTACATCAGAGAAGCTAAGAAAAAAAATTCTGTAATGACTTCCTGAAAATATCTTTGGACAATCCCTTACCAGAAAAAAAATTCACTCTTATGGGTGACTATAAGCATTATGAGTAGTACTGATAAATATCATGCATGATGACTGCTGAAATCTTTTATTGTTTACCCTTATTGTAAAGAACATAGATGTTGAAGATAAAACAGTTTTAATGCATGTTGAAATCTCTGAGTTTTAAAAACATGATGAATTTTCAATTTGTCATGTCTATTGAAAATGAATAAATTTCTAGGAGCAATATTTTATGTTTGGATTGCATTTTATTCAGACAAAATACCTCATAATAAATGTTTTTCACAGATTCATATTCAATAAACTTTCTGTATGCCAAAAAGGTCTGGGAAAGAGTGCTCTTTATTCTTATTACCTGAAAATTTATTAAATCAATTTATTTTATATTTTATTTTAATTTTGGTAAGTATATATGGTGAATATTCTTTGGTCAAATTTTTTCATGGTTGTACTTTATAATATGTGAAATTAAGTATATTAAATGTATGGTATGTTCATTTACATTTAAATAATGTACAAACTACATTATTTTTATTTAGTATTTAAAGAAAGAATTTTCACTTATATTTAATGGATTAGAATTAGTATGAATTTTCAGTTGTCAATAATCGATCATTTCAGTACTATACTCACACTTTTATTTTTTAGCATTCATTAAAAATAATTTGAACTTACTGGTAAGCAATACTTTCTTCAGTCTGAAAACAGAGAAAGAGAGACACAGAGAGACATAGAGAGACAGAAAGAGAATATAGAAAACATAGTACAAATGTTAATATGTTATTTTACCCTTTTTAGCACATATGAATTTCATAGTCTGTGAAGTGCTTTATTGAGATTTTTCATATATTTCATTGAGATATTTCCATATATTTCCAATGTTCTTTATCATATGATCATACTCAGTACCTATATTCTTCTTCTTTTCTCTTTCATTCCTTCTTGCATTTTTAAATGGGTTTCATTATGATCTTTTTATACTTGTATACAATGTACTTCATCTCTATACTCCCATCCCCTCCCTCTCTTTACCCTCTCTTTTTCAGGGTAATACATATTTTACAGAATGTGTTTGGAAGTGCTCTTTTCCTTTCTATTTTGTAGAATGGTTTGCGGTGTTTGATGGTATTAATTCCTTACTGGTTGAGTAGAATTTAGCAGGGTATCCCTCTAGTCTTGGGCTGTTATTATGCAAGACTATTATTGCTCTAACTGCATTACTTCTTATCAATCTGTTTACGTGATTATACTAACTTGGTTCTATTTTGTTAGATCATATATATTTGGTAATTAATCTATTTCTTATAGATTTTCCACTTCCCTACTACAAAATGTTTCAAGTTATTCCATAACATCCTCTGTATTTCATTACCATTTTTTATGACATTCCCCATCTCCTTCTAATTTGTTAATTTGGGTCTTCTCTCTCTTTTAGTTAGTTTGGCTAAGGGTTTGCCAATCTTGTTAAACTTTCAGTTTCATTGGATCTTTGTATTGCTGTTTTAGTCTCCATTTTGTTAACTTCTTCTCTGATAATTATTGTTTTCCATCTGCTGATTTTAAGTTCCACTTGTTCTTGTTTTTCTAAAAGATTTAATTTATAAGTAGGTTATTTATTTGAGTCTCTGAGTTTTCAGTGTACTCACTGGTAGCTGTAAACTTTCCTCCTAGCACTACCTTTACTGAGTCCCAAAGGTTCTATTAAGTGTGTCTTCATTTTTAATTTGATATTATGAATTCCCTTCCCTCATCTCATTGATAAACCACGAATTATTTAATGGTGTATTCCACAGTCCATGTGATTGAATATATTCTGTAACTTTTCTTGCTATTGATTTCTACTTTTATTCCACTGTGGCTTGACACAATTCAGAAAGTAATTTCAACTTCCTTGGATTTGTTAAGAATAACTATACATAACACAGTATGATTTGTTTTGGAGAAAATTGTGTGGGATGCTGAGAATGTGTATTCTGTGACTGTTAGGTTAAATATCTGTAGATGTCTGGTAAATCCATCTGATCCACAGTGACATTTAATTTTGATTTTTCTTTGTTGAAGTTTTGTATGAATTACCTATTTGTGAGAGTGGGGTGTGAAAGTTACAGACCATTATTGTGCTTGGGTCTGTGGTTTTATTTTATGTCTAGTAGTGGTTTATTTATGAAAGTGGGTTCACAAGCAAAAGTATGCATATGCTCACATTTCTTATTCTTCTTGATGTATTGCTCTTATGAAAATGTAGTGACCTTCCTTGTCTCTTCAGAATAATTTTATTTTGTTTTGTCAAATATGAGTATAGCTACACCTTTGTGATTTCAGGCTCAATATGCTTAGAATAACTTTTTCCATTCTTTCACTTTAATCCTATGTTTATCTTTTCCCATCAGATGCCTTTTTTGTAGGAAACAAATAGTTGGTTTATGTTTTTTAATGTAATCCACAAGTCTGCATCTTATTGTTGTAGATTTGAGAAGAGCAGCATTCAAAGTTATTATTGAAAGTCAGGTAATCATTCCTGATAATTGATATACACATATGTGGTAGAATCTCCCAGAGAGAAAATGGAAGGAGGTTAAGACTGATATAACAAAAGACACAATATGAAATGAAATCCAGGGGTGATTTGAAACAGAGAACAAATAAATTTTTTAACAAAATTGAATACTGCTTTAAATTAATTGCATTCAATTTATCCTTTCCCAACATCCATGAATTCAAAATTCACACCAAGATCTGTTAATGAATCATAATCTATGGATTCTGTGGTGATTGCTCAAAAATTCTAATTGTATCTTTTGTTTTGTTTAGGAAATATAATCTTTTCCATGAGACTTAAAAGAGACTAGACTTCTAATATTTCAGTTTACTTGTCTCCTAGAAATAAAAGTTTCAAATTTCCTGAAATGCCAGAAAAATCTCAAATAGTCCCATATAGTTTAAAGATGCAATTGAAGAATTAGAGGAAAAGGTGTGTGTGATTTTTATTCACAATTGAAGGCAATTTTAAATAACTATTTTAGGTATTGTTTTTTTCTACCAGCTGATATTTAAATGACTCATTTCCATTAAAGTCAGCTTGATAAGTTTTGTGTCTTAATTTAGGTATTCATGGTTGCCTAAATACTGGGTTCAACACATATAAGATAAAATTTAGACACTGAATTGTTCCCTATGTCATCTTTATTACCTGTCATTATCTCTCAGTGTTAATTATTGCATCCAATTTTGAAAAAGGAAGAATCATGTAATTCCAAGTAAAATACTATATGTTTCTAACTTTGTTCATTTGGTATAATTATTTTCTTGTGCTTAAAATATTTTCACATGCTTGATGTCTTCAAAAATCATCTATGCTGCTACTAGCATCAAATATGAGTGTGGGAATGATTTCCAAACTTCATCATGAGTTTCTAGTTCAAGTCTGTACTCACATAATAAGTACTATGTGTTTGTTTAACAAAGCTAAATTAAATTGCTTATAATCATAATGTCAAATGCCATTTATTTCTCAACTATTTTCCAATTCTTGGTTCATATCAGTTGTGCCTCTTGTTAAAAAAGTTTAAGCATGTCATACTGCTATTTTGTATAAAAAAGGTGATTTAGTAATTGCAAAGTGTATACAATATACTGAATGCTCAGTATATGGTAGCTATTGTAGTACATATTCATCATTTTTTAATTCTATGGCATACATAATTTTCCTTAGTTACCTATCCCATCATTGCAAAAAGTTTTTTAATAGAAAAACAACACCCTTAATATTCTTAGTTTACTACTCTGTTAGTGATTAAACAGAAACAAATGAAAATCCTGATGACTCATTAAATTAAAAATGTAGTCCTTCCTGGGGCAAATACTTTCAAGTACCATTCAGGGATGATGTGTTACTGGTAATGAAACTTCTATTACACCAAAAAGTGAATGGTTTTCTTTGCTGTTAACTTTCACAAGTTATGTCTGTTTTATTCCTTTAGTTTGCAAGAAAGGGGCTTCCAGTTTTATATTATTGTTGGTGGAAAGCAGTAATGGGGCAAATTTTGTCATTCCTTCTGTAGATGAATTCTTATTTACACTTCAGGACACAGATCAAACACTATCATCACACATGAAAGAAAGGAAGAATGGATAAAAGAAAGAAAGAAGGAAGGAAGGAAGGAAGGAAGGAAGGAACTGATATCACATAGTTTCCTCATGACATTTCCTTCAAGTTTTCATTTTCTCCAACTAGGCAGAAGTGATGGCTCAGGTGTTCCTAAAGTATTTTCTTGTTGACAAGGAATTCTTATCTTTTAGTTTGTTTTTTATTAACATTATATTATATATAGCAAATGTCATTATTTTATCCTAAACATGGCATTCTTCTTGGATTGGATTTTGTTTGTTATCATTAAGTTTACGTTTATAGCATTCAACATCCACCACAGTTGCAAACACACAGTGAATATATATATATATATATATATATATATATATATATATATATTAAATGTCTGAATAAGAATTTTATTTAGCTGAATATATCTTTGTAAAATTTTCCTTTACATTTAAATTTTAGGAATCAAGAACTTTTCACTCAATGACAATAAAACAATGTTTGAATACACAGGAAAATATTAAAACATTCTTTCTGTTTATATTATTCTAAGAAGGCATCTAATAAATAACAACAAATTTCATTTTTGAAACAAATAAAAATGTTAACAAAAGACCCCAGTATACAAAGTACCAAATTTAATTATGGTTAAACTTATGATATTTCAATTTTATAATACTGTGAAAACTATTCAGCAGATACTACATTTTGAATTTTGGATTTTTAGTTTTTACTAGGCCTGAAATACATGGTATGATACTCTCTTGTAATATTCCTTCACATAATCCCCAGTCAACCTGGCTATCACTTTGGTAAACAGTGGATAGTCTGCAATATACTATGTTTCTAAACTATGATGGTTGGTAGATTAGGTATATCACATGCATTTGTGACTTAATGATATTTTCAAATTGCAGTGCTTTTTTGTGACACAACCCCATTCTAAGTCAAAGATCATCTGTGTAGCTATCATGATAGATTTTGATGTAGTGTCAAAATCTACAATTCATATAAAAAATGAATCATGTAAATTATTCATAGCTGGGATTCTAGCACAATTTTTCTTGAGGAGACTTTCTGTGGGAAACTGTTGCTGAAAAAGTTTATACCATCTTGAAATAAACAATCCATAAACTCTCTAGTGGCAGTCAGAAGTACACAATCAATCTCTACAACATTCACTAAACTGAAAAAATTCTTCCTGCTATACCACATAATTTCTTCACAGGTTATACTCCAGTCATGTGTCTAACAGAAATTCATTTGAAATGCCCAGTTTAGAAAATATGAAGTATCTTACTAAAACTAGTAAGAATCTTTTTAGCAACCTTTGACTTGTGGAATAATTGCGGCAGGCTATAGCTACAAAGCAGATAAAAATATGTCAATCAAAGTTTTACTTTCCACTTAAAAATGATATTGCAAAAAACCTGGGTGAAATGTTATTGAATTCAGTCCACCTCATCTTCATTTGAATGACCCCAACTGTAGTTATTCAGTGTAAAATAATGAAAAAATACCAAAAGTAAAGAACTGTACAGAACTCTCCATTTACAAATAAAGCTTAAAAATAAAATCAAATAAGGTTAACATACTTTGTTTCATATATGGCTATTTATTTACTTATTTTTTTATGGTGTTAGAGATCAAACTCATCACCTTAGATATGCTAGGCAAGTGATCAACCAACATCACACCTCAGCCATACCTAAGCATTTAAAATATATTTGCTCCCTTTCAAGATTTTTAAACTATTTTGAATAACAGTACAGATTATGTTTGTAGAGATACTCCACTTTTTAATACATTCAGATCTTTGAACTTAGATGAATTCACATTTTTTAAGCGGAAGTTCAAGTGTTTACTTCCTTATTATGTGATGAATTCAATCCTGAAGATAGATATCAAATGTTACAATCTAGCCAATAGAAGCAGTTTTAGTAATTATTTTTAAGTTTTTGATGCCAATTGAACTTTTTGATGTTACATAAAAATAAGTGGTGGCTGAGTAATCCAATTTTATTTTACTTTTAAATGTTTTATGGTTTTATAATAAACAAATATGCGACATCAACTCCTCAAGTATTCAGCTCAATAATTCTTCACAAAGTGAATACACTTATGTAAGTAGCACTCATAAAATACAATGTTACCAGCCACCCTGTTAGCCTTCATGTGATACAATGAGGGAAACCGCTGTCACAACTTTCAACAATGTAGAATTTTGCCTGTTTTTGAAGGTTATGCAAATAGATTGTAAGGTGTGAACTCTTTTTTGTTGTGGTTTATTTGACAAATTAGATATGAAATACCTAATAACCAATGTTATAGTTAACTATGACAATATTGCAAACTTTTTGTGTCAATATAGCCCATTGTATGAATGTCACAATTTATACATTATTGTGTTTAAGGTTATCAATTTTTTTTTATCATTTAAAGGCTTGTAAGAATATAAACAAATTTCTTTTGAATATATTTCTCACATATATATATATGCTTATAGAATATACATGTAGATTATATGTATGATGGGTTTTACTACGTGTCATGTAGTTTTAAAAAAAGTAATATTGTGAGGTTCTTGTTACTCCACGTTCTAAGGAGTAATGAATATTTTCTCTTTCATTTTTTTAGTTTTACTTTCATTAATAAGATTATTTATGTGTTATATACCATTGGATAATAAGCTACAGTTCCCAGATAACATGAACAGCTTTTAAATTTATTTATTGGGTCATTGATTTTCTTACTTTTAGAGTTACTCTTTTCAATTTTCTCATTTTCATTCAGTGTTGTCAGCTTTTTCTTGATTCACAAAATATTCACTATTCTGATTATGATATAAATATTGTTTGTGTGCTGTGTAATAAAAGATTTACCTACATTAATATGAAGTTTGCTAAATCTTTTTTGTGTAAGCTTTTATATTATGATTAAAAAACATAAAGGAAATGTTTTTCTATGATTCAAAGATGAAAGATCATATTTTCCAAAATTTATATTCAATTTTCATAAAAACATTATTGAAAAAAAGCACCCATTATACATTATACATGGTGCCTTATTATGCTCAGTTACATTGATGTGTGAGTGACTGGACTTTATCCACAAACCCTCTGCCCTGTATTTGTACTCCCTTAGTCTATTTTTACTTACTTTGGCAAATTTTTCACTAGAAATTATCTTAATTATTAAGAGTAAGTCTCAGTAGTTAGCCAGGTAATTGTTTCTTCTTAAGCCTTTGAATTTCAGCATACGTTCTGAAGTCATCTTGACCTTGTCCATTTTTACTAGCAATAAAATTCATTATGTGATTTTTTAATTCATACATTGATAGAAGGAAAGAAGCTAAGTATAAATAACAGTTTCCTGAGTATTTCCATAATCATTGCATGCCTCACTACTGATTTTGATTTTTCTTCATTTTGCTTTTTTTAAAAATAAGTATTAGGTATTGTTTACATTCTCTTAATGACAATATATAGATGTCTTGTACATGTTTTTGTTTGTACATTTTTGGTTATTAGAAATATGTACTTGTTTGTACATATTTTGATGGTTAGGAATGCTCCATTCCTTAAAATTTTTCATTTTGTGTTTTGCTATTTTATATATGTTCAAAATTTATTTTCCTGTAGGGATTTGTATTAAATGATCTTGCTCAATTCACTTATTTCTCCAAATAATTTTGATACATTTTTAGCTCTCTGTGAGTAAAGTTTCCTTCTTATCTTCTTTTCTAAACCTTCTGTTTTTTTCTTTACTACAGTATCCCAATTATTAAAATAAGATATAAATGATAGTGAGTATGTGTTCACTGTTAACTGAATCTTAAGTTTCAATTTAAGAATCAATTGCCTTATGTGGAAAAGTCATATGATAATATGTATTTTCACAGTATGTAAATATAGACTAAATATAAATAATCCAAACAAATGTATTAAAACACCTAAACCTACAAAGGACACCATTGACAAAGAATAAAAACCCAGAAAGAGAGAAAGTGAAAAAATAGAAAACCTTATACATACAAGTACCAACAAAAAATAGCTGTTATAGTTGAACTAATATAAACTACCCATAGATTTTTTTACACCAAGGATTCTGAATAATAAAAGGAAGTTTTAAAATAATAATGGAATTGAATAAAATGATTTTAAAACACTACAAAAAATATCTAGAAGAAAAAGGTGAAATATATAAATCCATTGTCCTGGTGGGAGACTTTCCTACAGATTGTTGTATAAAAAAACAAATTATAAAGTAAGTGAAGAAATGTAACATCTGAAAAATTCATTTAATCAAATTCATGTAACTGATGTATAATAATGGTGGATTCTTCATTTCAGGTGCACACAAAAATGTTATAAAGCAATCATATGCTAAATCATTTATTGTTTTTATCTTAAAATAAAAGTGGGATATAGTTTTAAAAAACAAAATAAGCAAAATTTTGAAAATTAAGCAATGCATTATAATAGCCTCTAGACTAAAACAGGGTAAAAACAATTAGAAATTACATTTATCTGGATGGTAATGAAGCTGTGACAAAATAAAAAGTGACATAGATTTGCCTTGAGAGTAATCTAAAGTTTGTTTCTGTTTTTATTTGTTTTGAGAAATAACTCATTTTTATGTGTTAAGGATAGAGAAAAACACCTTAGGAAACAGACAAGCAAAATAAATCATCAACAGTGGTGAAAATTAATCAGACTAATGTTTGAGTTGTTTTGTCTTTGTTATTTTTATTTTAATTGACATGAAATTATACATATTTTTGAGGAGCTATGTGATGTTTCCATACATGAGAATATATTGTGCAATGTTCATATTAAATAAGCATATAAATCTGCTCACTTTGCTCACTTATCATTTATTTGTGAAGAACATTTTCTTTTCTTCTGTCACATGTTTTTATTTATACTCAACCTCATTGTGTAATAGAACATCAGAACTAATTTATCTTAATGATAACTAAGTACCAACCTTTCCCCATCCCCCCTCCACTCCAAATATAACCAGTCACAGTTGACCATTATTCTACATCTAACTTTTACAAAATCAAATGTTAGATTCCATACATTTAAATAATACAATCTTTCTGTGCCTGGATCATTTCACTTTCTTAATGGTTTCCACATTGCAAGTGACAGGAGTTCATTCTTTTGGGCTGAAGAGTATTCCATTGTGTCCAAATACAACGTTTACTTTTCCTGTTCAGGTAACGGACACTAAGGTTGATTCCACTACTTGGATATTGTGAATAGTGCTTTAAAAATATGAGAATAGAAATATCTCTTACATTATCAATTGCTATTACTTTTTATATAAACTAAACAGTAGGAATTCTTTTCATATGGTAGTTCTATTTTTTATTTTTTGAGGACCTTCCATACTATTTTCTACAAAGGCTGCACTACTTTTCATTCTTACCAACACTGTGGAAAGGTTTATTTTTTTTCTACTTCTTTGTCAGCACTTCTAATTTTTAGTCATTGTTCTACTAGCTATTCTACATCAAATAAGATGACATCTACTTGTGACTTTGATTTGCATTTCCCTGATGATTGGTCATGTTGGGCATTTTGGTGATTTTTGAGCTAGCCATTTGTACATTTTCTTTTGAGATATGTCTATTTTTTTCTCATTTATTGATATGTGGATACAGTGTTTGGGCCATTTTTCCCCCTAATGCTCCCCCACCATCTCCCCCCCACCCCCATCCCACTTCTTGGGCAGAATCTCTTCTGCCCTTTTCTCTAATTTTGTTGAAGAGAGAGTATAAACAATAATAAGAAAGACAAAGCATTTTGTTGAGATAAGGATAGCTATACAGGGAGATTCCTAGCATTGCTTCCATGTATAAATGTGTTACATTCGAAGTTGATTCATCTCTAACTGACCTTTTCTCTAGTTCCTGATCCCCTTCTCATATTGACCTCTGTCACTTTAAAGGTTTGTATTAGTTCCTCTGCAGTGAGGACCTCAAGTACTATCATCTTTTTGGGGTTTCTTACCTATCCCCATACCTCCTCCTGTGTGTGCTCCCACCTTATCATGTGACCCAAGTCCAAACAAATTGTTGAATTTGCCTTAGATCTAAAGTCTGCATATGAGGGAGAACATATGATTTTTGGTCTTCTGAACCTGGCTAACCTTGCTCAGAATGATGTTCTCCAGTTCCATCCATTTACTTGCAAATGGTAAGATTACATTCTTCTTCATGGCTGAGTAGAATTCCATTGTGTACAAATACCTCTTACACTGCTGGTGGGAATGCAAACTAGTGCAACTACTCTGGAAAAAAATTTGGAAGCTTCTAAAAAATCTAAACATAGATATGTCATGTAATCCACCAATCTCACTCTTGGAGATATACCCAAAGGAATGTGACACAGGTTACTCCAGAGGCACTTGCACACCCATGTTTATTGCAGCACTATTCACAACAGCCAATTTTTGGAAACAGTCAGAATGCCCCACTACTGATGAATGGATTGAGAGATACCGATATTTAATGTAAACTTTATGTCTTTTTTCTATTGAAATTTCAGATTTTGCATATACTCTGGATGCTAACTTCTTGACAGATAGGTGTTGGAAAATACTTTTTCTATTGTATAAGATGTCTCCCCACTCTGTTGATTGTTTCCTTTGCTATGTAGGGTTTTTTTTAGTTTAATTTGAATCCCATTGTTCTCTTTGTGCTTTTGGGGTCTTGTTCAAAAATAACCTTGCTCATTGCTATATTGTGAAATATTTATCTTATGTTTCAACATAGTAGTAAATGATTTCATATCTAATGTTTAATTTTTTAATCTATTTTTAGTTGATTTTTGTATCTGGAGATAGATTAGTGTCTTGCTTCTTGCTTGTTCATTTGGATACCCAATTTTCCCAGCACCAAAATGTTGGGAAAGTAATTGAATAGAGCATATGTTTCCCACGTGCAAGGTCCTGGGTTGGATCCCTAGCATTAAAAATAAATAGATAGATAGATAAATAAAAAAATTTTACCATAACTCTTATTCAAAAGACTACTATATTTTCTAGTTTTAAGAGATAAACATTTTTGATATGTATATGATAATTTTACAGGGAATTTTGTTATGACATTTCCATATATGTTTACAATGTACCTCAGTATGGGTCATCTCCTTCATTAATCTCCCTCTTCTGCCTCCCCCTGCTTAAAATGACTAAGGAAAGTTTCAATATTCTGTATTCACAGATGTTCAGGAAATATACGAACCATATATATCCTTTACTTTCTTCATTTTCCCCCACAGCCCATTGTTACCCTCCACTTAACATGACCTACTTTACATTCCAGTATTTCACTGTTTAAGTGACTCTTCATTGTTCAGTGGGGTTTTGCCTTGGTATTTTATCTGTAAATATATTGTACTATAGTCAGTCTAATCCCTTCTATTACTCTTTCATACATTTTTCCCTCTCTTTTCATCCCATAACTGTGAAAATTAGTAAGTTGTAGATGTGTGTGTTTAGGATCTTCATCCTGTTATGTTAATATATATGTCTGTTTTTATACCTATATCATTTTGTTTTGATTAATATGGCTTTGTAGAAGATTTTTAAATTAGATAGTATAATGTCTCCTGCTTTTTTTCTTCTTGCTCAAGATGGTTTTAGTTATTTGGAAATTTAAGAGTGATTCCATATATATATTTTGTGAATGATTTTTTTTATAGTTCATTGAGGATTGTTATTGGTATATTAATAAGATTTTACTCTGTAAATCAGTTTGGGTGATGCAGATATTTTAACAATATTGATTCTTCCTTCCTCTCTACAAACACAACATGCTTTTCTTTTGCACGTGTGTATGTCCTCTTCAATTAAGTCCATCAATGTTTTATACTTTCTGTGGCAGAATTCTTTACTTCTTTAGTTAAAGTCATAACTAGATTATTTATTTATTTATTTATTTATTTATTTATGTACTAGCTCTGAGTGGGGCTACCTAAGATTTTTTTTATATTTTACTGAGCATATCAAAATAGTAAAGACTTTTTTGTGTCGATTTTTGTGTTCTACAAATTTGCTTCTTCTAGATCTTATGAAAAAGCTTTCAGCTTTTCCCAATTCTGTATGGTATAAGCTTTGAGTTTGTTATATATGGCTTTTATTATGATGAGGTAATTCCTTCTATACTTATTTTGAGTTTTTTCCTTTATTATTATGATGGATGGGGGTACATTGTGGCATTTATGCAAGTTTTTAAAGTGTATCAAGTATATCATACATGAATTCACCTTCTCAACCATTCTTCTCCCCCCCCCTACAATTCCTGGAGTAGTTTTTGCATTTACTTATATGTGTGAACAATTTTTACATGATATTCACCTTTATACACCCTCTCTCCAACACCTCCTCCTTCCCACTGGTGGAAGTCCTCCTTCCTTTTTATCATATCAAATAATGTTAACTTTTATTAAAAGATTAACCTAGTATATTAAAATCATCATGAAGTTATCATCTTTCCTCCTGTTGATTTTTCCAACTGATTGATTTGCATATCTCCAGCCATCCTAGACCGTCTAATATGAATGCCATTTGAACCTAGTGAATAATAATTTTTATATGCTGAGCAATCCTTATAATTTCAAATATTCCATTGACAATTTTGTACTTTTCAATGGATAATGTCCTGTAGCTTTTTATCTTTTAATGTGTCTCTTTGCCAGGTATAATGGCAATGCTGGCCTTATATACTGATTTTGGAAGAGTTCTTTCTTCTTTGAACTTTCTAAGTAATTTCAGACAGTTGATATTGATTCTTCTTTAACTGTTTGTTAGAATTCACCAGTGAAGTCATCTGGTACTGTGCTGCTTGTCTCCCATGGGAGGCCAATTGCTACTAATTTATAATTTGATTATTTGCCTATTTCTTATCAGTTATCAAATTTTTGACTTACAGTTATTCATAACAGTCTATATTAATTCTTTTGTTTCAATGGTTTTAACTGTGTTGTCTCTTTTTTTGTCTCTGATTTTATGTGTTTGAGTCTTCTTTACCTAGTCTAGCTAAGGGTTTGTAAATTCTGTTTGTGTTTTTGAAAATCAACTCTTCATTGTGTTTCATCTTTTCAGTTTTTCTTAGTCTCTATTTCATTAATTTCTCATTTCATCATTATTATTTCATTCCTTGTAATAATTTGTGTTTGTTTGACTTGTTCTTATTTATTTTAGTTCGTTGAGCTACACCTACAAGTTACTTCTTTGAGATCTCTCTGCTTTTCTAATTAGGCACTGATTGTTCTAAACTTCCTATTAGTGCTACGTTTTTCATATTCCATAAGTTTTGTTGTGCTGCATTTCCATTATCATTTGATTCAGAAAATTTTACTTTTCTTCACTTCTTCATTGATCATATGCTTGTTCAGGACTAAGGCCAGGCCTTTTCATGCTGGCAGTCATTGATGGAACACAATGGAAAATGTTACCTTCTAATCTGGCTGCAGAGTTTTTAAGAGTGGAATGACCATATGTGTCAAAGCATTTACACTTCTGGTAAGATCTGTGGAACAGTTAGAAAAATAGTACCAATACAAATATACTTAACATTTGGAGAAGCCAGTGTCAGATACAGAAACATTCCAATGAATAACTAATGTGCCATATAAAGTCATTACATATATTTTATAATTTTTTATTGTTGTGCTGAGTGAGAGTACATAGTGGCATTTATAAAAATTATTAAAATATATCAAATACATCATAGTTGAATTCACCCTGTCCACAGTTCTCCTTTATTCTCCTCTTCCCCATTCCTGGAATAGTTTCAACAGGTAAAATTTTTCCATTAATATACATGTGTACACAGTATTTACAACATAATCTTTTAAAATTTCTTTTGTAAGCCTTGTTCTACTGATATTTTTATCTTACCATAAGCTTTTGCAGAACTTTCTAACAACAAAATCACTGGATAGTATCAAATACATCATACATGAATTCACCTCCTCAGTCTTTCTCCTTCATCTCACCTCCCCTAATTCCTGGAGTAGTTTCAACAGGTATCATTTTTGCATTTACTTACATGTGTACACTTTTTTTTGCACCATATTCACCCTCCTACCTTCCTTCCCGCAATAACCCCCCCCCTCCACTGGTGCCAGCACTCCTCCATGGGCAGGACTTGTTCTTCCATCCTGTTCTCCAATTTTGTAGGAGAAACCCATGACATTTTAGCTTGAGATAAATGTAGCTACACAGGAAGTTTCCTTGTGATATTTCCATGTATATATGTATTATAACCCCAATTGTTTTATCTCCTTTAATTTTCTTCATTCTACCTTAGTCCCTTTCTTGTGGTAGTTTCAGTCATCTAAGATTTCCATAGTCATTCTTGGATAGTGAATATATCAACCCTATTCAAGTTCTTAGTTTCCCTACCCCTGTCATGCCTCCCCTTAGTGTGACCCATGTCCCACAATATTGCTGCATTTGTTTTAGGCCTATAATCAGCATATGAGCAAGAACATGTGTTTTTTGGCCTTCTGAGCTTGACTAATTTCACTTAAGATGATGTTCTCCAATTCCAACCATTTACCTGCAAATGACAGAATTTCATTCTTCTTAGTGGCTGAGTAAACTCCCATCCCATATAAATACCACATTTTCTTAATCCATTCATCAATAGTGGGCATCTTGGCTCTTTCCATAGCTTAGCTACTATGAAAAGTGCTTCCATAGACATGAGTGTACAGATGTTTTGTTTGTAAGCTGACTCACAATCCTTTAGGTATATTCTTATGAGTGGTATTGTGGCTTGTATGGCAGGTCTTTTTTTGTTTGTTAAAGAGCCTTTATACTGTTTTCCAAAGTGGTTGTACTAGCTAACATGCCCACCAGCAGTGTATGAGGGTTCCTTTTTCCCTGCATCCTTGCCAACATTTATTGGTTGTAGTTTGTTTTCTTTATGGTAGCCATTCTGACAGGAGGGAGGTAAAATTTTAATCTGGTTTTGATTTGCATTTCTTTTCTGACCAGGGGTGGCTACAATTTTTTATTGTGTTTTTTTTTTTTTTGTCCGTTTGGACTTTTCTTACTTTGAAATGTTTGTGTTCACTTCATTTGCCCATTTCTTCATTGGGTCATTGATTTTTCGGGGAGTTTTTGTTGTTGTTTTTTGAGCTCCCTATATACTCTGGTTATCAACCCCTCATCAGATGTACAGCTACGAAATATTTTCCCCATTCTATGGGTGGCCTCTTCACGTTAGAGACCATTCATTTTTTCGTGAAGAAGCTTTTTAATTTCATGTAGTCCCATTTTTTGATTCTATCTCTTAGTTGCTGAGGCACTTGAGTTCTACTAAGGAAGTCATTGCCAATGCCTATTGGCGCCAAAATATTACAATGGAGAAAAGACAGCCTCTTCAACAAATGTTGCTGGGAAAATTGAATATTCACCTGCAGAAATCAGAAACTAGATCCATGTTTATCACCCTGTCCAAATATCACCTCAAAATGTATTAAACCTAAATATTAGACCTGAAACCTTGAAGCTAGTACAGGAAAGAGAAGGGAATACACTAAAGGCAATAGGCATAGCAATGACTCTCAATACTTTTAAAAGAGTTCTTTTTAACAGGTCTATTAGGAATTATCTTGATTATGACTCCCTGTTGCAGTACATTTCTTTTCTTTAGGCATAAGGAGAACATATTTCATGCTGGAGTTTTTAACACTGTAGATATAATGCCTTTAATGAAGTTGTTATTTTTCAAGTGTTTTTAGCTCAAAATAATCCATAGGTCAGAGATGCATACCTTAGGATAGAACTTTTACTACCCTTCAATATCAAACATCTTATTATGCTTATTATTGCTTTTTAATTGGTATACTCTTTTAAATTTATTTTTCTCCATCTCATTTTTTTCTTGGTTAATAAAGTACTCAGTTGATTATTTTCTCAATGGGCTTATCTATTCATGTTTTATTATGCTATATGTAGTGGTGCAAAATATCACAGTTTATGCTATTTACTTAATTGAAAAAAATTATTACGTTTACAAATTCACAAAAAAATTCCCCACTCCATTTAAATTTCAAACCTTGCACCATTGTTTTGATAATTTTTAGTTATTAATACTTAGAATGATTCTAGCTGTTTAAACAATAAATAATCATTAAATTTTGTTTGTCATACTTTAGTTTTTTTCCTTCCTCTTAATCTATACTTGAAAGCTTAGAAATGATTTTATCATAAATAGTTTTCATTTCTTTAGACGAGGTATTCTGGTGATGAACTCACTTATCTTTAGGGAGCTATTCTGGAATTATTTATCACTGTCCTACTTGGAAGTTATTTAGTATCTTTTTCTGTCCTTATTTGTGGTGGACAGAACCTCTGGAAATCACAATTTAAGAGTAGAAATATATTTAAATTTTCTTTTAACCAAATCCTTTGATTTTTATTTTTAGTTTGTGATTCATAGAGTGTAAAATATCTATTATGATGTTATGTTCATTTCACATATTCACTTTTTAAATACTTACAAAATAAAATAAATTATGTACCACAAATGTACAATATGAAGGAGCATAATAAAATGTACAAAAACATTTCTATTTTCTTATAGCCAAGACTTCATTTAAAATAACTTCCCCTATTTTCCTAAGTAGACAAACTGGAATTTTGTACACTTTAATTATTTTTTTAAATGTCCCTACACAATGAATGTACCTAAGTAATATATGGTTTTTGTTTTTAGTTTTGAGCTTCAAAAAGTGGCGCAATTAACATAGTATTTGTAATATTCTGCAATCATTTATTTTAATAAATATAATGTTTCTACAATTCATTCATGTTGTTGCACTAGGTCATCAGTTGTCACTGTTTTAAATGCTACTGCATGCAAACACTGTCATCCATCTCATATAAGTAGATATTTTGGTTTCAATTTTTAAAATTTTTTTCTGTTATGAAAAGTGCAATCAAATACATGTTTGTGCATATCTGTTGATTTATCATTAGTTGTTCTCAGCCAAATACTTAGAAGTAAAGTAACTGTACAAAAAGTTCATAAATGATCACCTTCTCAAAATAATGTCGAATTAACTTTTAAAGAGTTTGTACTGCTGGAGGTCATGCTTCAGGCCTATAATCCTGGCAATCAGGAGGCTGAAGGATTAGGGTAACTAGTTTGAAGCTAGTCTGGGCTATATAGTGAGACTCTAGATATTTTGACTGTTGCCATTATGGTGAGTCTCAAAAGGTATACCTCTGTAGGTTTAATTTGTATGACCCTATTGGGCCATAACACTTAAATTTTCTTAGCCACAAAAAGTCCGATGCATTGTAGACTATGTTTGTTAAGAGGGAGCTGTATGACTTTATCAGCTCTACAGTTCAGGACTTCAGTGGTTTACTCTATCCTGACCCTTCCTTATTTGATTCCCTTCTCTGACTTTTATGATCAAACAAAAATTAAATATTATCTTTCTTATTAATCTGTAACATATGTACTCTTTTCATGAGCTTATTCAACTATTCTGGGAAGTTCAAAATCATGTGATTCCTGTTTTTCTCTATGTTTAAGTGCATTAGAACTTTGTATAAATTGTGTGTGTGTGTGACAATAGTGCATGCATCTTAAAGATAAGAAATTTGTAAAAATAGCTTTGAATTACCCTTGTGCACCAGACCAACTCCTTTAGTGCTCTTAAAATTAAGGCGGTCATTTGTGCATTTTCTCTAATAAGTAAAAGTCAGTTTGCATAGAATTCATAAAGTCACAGAGTGACCATGACCTAGAATATACTCTATTTGGAGAATGTAGGATATTGTTTTAATAGATAAATTTTACTCGAATACAATAAAATATATGAAGAAATTGGAACACACAGTATGAGTTGTATGGAAAAGTAAGTTGTGGATAAGAAAAGGAAGTAAAAGAGAAAATTTGCCAGTTTTTCTTTATGCAATTAGCAAGGATATACAGAAGGAATAAAACTAATGTTTTCCACACTGGTGAAATGGGGAAATACTATGGTTTATTCAGAAAGTGAAAATCATAACTTATTTAGACCATAATATGTGTGCAAGTAGTGGATGACTCATTAGGTTGGAAAATAGAGTATAATAGTTCAAGGTATTACACAGAATTGAAATTTTATTCTATGTTTTTAATTGAATAATATAGATGCAGTTATTTAGAGACATCTGGTATTGAGGGAAAAATTCTAGTATTTCAGAGCAAAATGTTATAGAATAATTATGCTCAAATCTTCTCTCAATTTCTCAAGATACTTGTGCGTGCTAATATTTACTTTTTCTTAGATTAGAGATGAAATGGAATCACATTATACCACAATTAATCATACATGATTCATCTTCCTTATATCCTCCAGATCTATATCTTTATGTAAGAGATGGAATCACAAGGAAGTTCTTATGCTGTGGTAAATTTCTATTTAGTCTAATTTCCCTGTCATATTTATTGGTGCAGGAAGCAAAATCTGTTCCTGTTAATACCATCCCAAGAGGAAGAACAAATTGCCATCTCTTCTTAGAACAAACATATATGTAAAAGTAGAGCAATCTGTCCATATAAAACAAAAAATTAAATCACTACATGAATTAACATTTTGTTTTCTGTATCTAATTACCTTTATTATATAAATACATTACATCCTGGCTATACTCAGTGTGCTAAGACAGTCCCTGAGATGTATTTAATAAGCCAAAGAACTCATTCACCAAATAACTTTACTAGATTTTTAAATATGCAACTAGTCACTGGTGGCCAGCTGTTTCATTAAATCTAAAAGAAAAGAAAATTTGTTGATGAAGGCATATAAGAAAAGTTGTAACTTTTCCAACATAAATGTTCCAGCAAGACAATATAAATCCAATTTTAAAGGAAGAATTTTGTATGCTATCAATTAGTTAGCTTAAGCCTTTATTAACTGCAATACTTAGTTACACATTAATATTATAGCATTTCTCAACTGGCCTTTTAAAACCATTATGTTAGAAAGATTGGTGTGAAAAACTTAAACCTAATTGTTTACTACACCCAGCAAAGAACAATTCAAAAGAACAAAATTACTGCTTAATGACTAAGCAACACAATCACATTTATAATAACACAATATAAATAGCCAAAATGGATTTTTCCATCTGAGACATCATTTACCTTGGTTAATTCTGTTTCTGAAACTGACTAAAACTATTAAAATAATTTAAACTATAAGCTTAAATAAAAAAGATAATTTGGCAAGTTAGTAAGGACTACTCAGAATAAAAGGGAAGTGTGGTTGGGAAGAAAAAAACACACATGAAAATGGAAGAAGTCTTTTGCTTTTAGGATATTTACTAAATGTAAGTTTTAATTTCTATGGAGAAAAAAATTGAAGATAAAATTCTGAACTTAGCCAGTATGGTGAGTACAATAGTGATATACCCACCTAAAGATGCATACTGCTGAGATGAACTAGACATACACAGAGTTCTTTAAGGAAATCGTCCATATCTAGCAATGGATGAACTATAGAATTTGCTTTAAAAAATACAATCTTTCTCTAAGAATGTGGAAAAATAATTTCATCTTCAATGTGTTACTCAAATAAGTTAATACAACCTGGTATTTCTAAAAAAAATTTAAATCCTGTAATTTTGTTTTGAGCTACTTATGGAGAGGCTGTGATTCAGATAACTGAGAAAATCAGACTGAGAAACCCTCCTGTAAAATATAATCTCTTGAACTTCAAACCAGAGAAAACACTATTAGAATTATGAGCTTATATGTAAGCACATATTGTTTTTTAAAATTAAAGACTATAAGAAAGCTAAGCCAAACAATTGATAGAAGCAGAAGACAAATAAGGATATTTGCATTTTCAGAGACCTGCAGCTAGAGAAAAAGTAGCTAAAACTTTTAGAAATGAAGAATAGTACCAAGAAAGTTAAAGATTAGGAAAGTCATCAAATCCCATACATTAAGTAGAAAAACAATACACACATGAAACTACAGGTAAAGCAAGACTAAAAGATGATATTTAAAGAAGCCAAAAGAAGTGGCCCAGATTCAGATTGCAGATGCTAGAGAGAATAATAGCAATAACAGTAGGAAACATAATGAAAAACCTCTTAAAAATGAAGGAAAAAAGTAGAAAAATGTAACATTAAACTCAGGAAACTTAATGTTTGCGCTCTACAAGTGATCTAATAAAGAAAAAAAAAGTAAGTAGTGGCTTAAAGAATACTATCACCAATTTAACCTAAAATATTTTGGAACCACTCATGTAAGATATTCAATATGAGTCACAAAACACGCTTTAATGGAAATATCAAAATGAAATACCTTTATAGCTATCTTAACAAACAAAAATGTCGTGTTTTTTTTTTTTTAACAAAAACAAGTACAGAAAGGCAAAACAGGTCCTGTCTAGGGGTTTGGTACCAGTGGGAGGAAGGAGGATACAAGGAAAGGATGTAGGAGGGTGAATGTTATGAAAATAGTATACATACATTATGTAGATAGAAAAATGAAACTTGTTGAAACTATTCCATGAATGGGGAGAAGTGGAGGGGTGGATAAAAGAGAATGATGTAGGACATGAATTCAGCTCTGATGTATTATAAGAACTTTTGCAAATGTCACCTTGTACCACCAGTACAAAAATTATAATCAAAAGCATGCCTTGAAAAGTCTAAAAGCATTAAAGTCCTACAAAGAGGATAGTTTGATTTTATTAAAAAGGCTGTTTCCTTAAACACAATTAAAACTGAAGTGAATAACTGTATAGTATCCAGAAAGTACTTTAAAACAAAATATCTGTTTTAAAAACATCCATGGGTTTAGAGAAGAAACATGAGAAACCAGAAAATATTAGAATTGAGTAAAAGTTTAAAAAGCCACATAATAGAACTGATGGAATATGTTTATCTGAATATTCATAGCATTTAATGTTTATATTTCAAAAGCCATAATGTTAGCTGTTTCTTAAATGAACAGCAAATTAAAAACAAAGACAAATAATAAAATCTATTATGTTTTCTATACTAGCACCAAACAATTGTAAATTGAAAATTAAGTGCTACCATATACAAAAGCAATAACAAATCTTAAATACATAAATATAGCAAAATACATGCAGTATTTGGATGATGAAGGCAACAGAATTATATTGAAGAAATAATGAAGACCAAGATAATTGAGAAAATATTTTACCCTAGTTGAGAAAAAATCTTCAATATTGTCAATACATCAATTTTCACAGATTTATTTTTAGAGTGAGTTAAGATCACAAACAATAATTGAAACCAAATGTTTTGCTAAAAGAAATGTATATGGAGAAGGAATATATGTAGATTTTCTGAAAACATTTTTAAAGAAGAAAAATGTAGAAAATTCATATATCTATTTTCAAAGTTTATTAAACAACATCATCAATCAGTATAGTATTCTAGAAACACAAAAAAGACCTTGAAAACTAAACATCACTGAGACAGAACAAACATTCTATAATAGACCAAAACTTGTAATTTTAAACTGATATACCAAGGTGAATAGTGGAATAATAAATTAATTTTTCCTTTTTTTCTTTTCCTTTTCTTACTGTCTTTTTTAGTTTACAAAATAATGGGTTTCCAATGTGACATTTTCATACCTGTGTGTGATACATCTTCATCATATTTATCACCTCATTAACTTCTTGATTAATTCTTCTCCCCTCCTGGTTGTTCCCATCCATTTCCCAATAGTCCCCCTTCTACTTTCATGTTTGTCTTTTAAAATCTATATTCTGAATATGGCAGGAATGTATGTTATCCCAATCAATGTGAAAAGCAATATGGAGGTAGTTGGTACATGTGAGAAAAGAAAATTATTTACAAAATGAATCCAATAATCATCAAGCAAGCATATCTTTCACTTAAATCTTAGTTTTTAATATTACTCCCTAATGAAAGGAATGAGTGCAGATTAGAGAAGTGGTTGATTCTAAGAATTTGGCAGAAAATATACATATAAATCCTGAGCATCCTATGTGTCAGAAAAAGGAACACCCCACCCCACCCATACCAAACATAAAAATACCTACTTCATGAAAGCATAGTTAAAGGAAATAGAAACCAACTGAATGATCTCTCACTGGCCAAATTAGCCCCAATTTCAATATCAAAACAAATAGCATAGAGTTATATCTTATTCCAAATAAAACAAATGACCAAAATAAATAAATGAGAGAAGAGATAAATATTACATACAAATTTTCAAATAATTTATGCATGCATTATGCCTTAAATGAGGGTAGTATAATTCTCCACCCTTTCAGGTAGGCTATGCATAGTAACTTCCTTCTATGGAATAGAATGTGGAAAAAGAGAAAAGAGGAACTTTGCAATAGAAAGCCTGACAAACACTACCTCATGAAGGTGATCAAGGTCAACTTCAACAATGACAAGTTATGTTGATATCTGGTTATGAAGACTGTCATAAAATAATAAAATGATGTTGTGAAAATCCTCCCCCCTAACCCACATGAATCTGAAACTATAGAAAAAGTAAATTGCTTAAAATATCAACAGAAAGGAAAAACATAAGCCATGCTATCTTATTAAGCTATCTATTCCATGGTAGTAAAAAATAAGTCCTCTTTCAAATGCATCTTCTTCATCTCAGTGCATCAGTCTTTTAATTTCTGTTTTAGAATCTGCCATATACAAGAAGATTTTATCACTCAGCTAAAATAGTGTGATATTGCTGCCTAACAATCTACCCCAAAATCTAATGGCTTAAAATAATTTCCATTTCTTATTGCTCTTTTTAGTTGTCATTCATTAGTATATATTAGTTACACAGTCATTTATTGTGACTTCTGCATAAGTTCTTAAAATATACCCTTTTCTTAATAGCTGAGGTCTTTATTTCAATTTATATGCACAGTAAAATTGCTGCTGAGAATCAGCAGCTAACTGAAAGAACATAAATTTAGTTCTCTCTTAATAATTAAGATCTATCAATTAGAGTGCTTTCACTCATTTACAAGTGTCATTTCTTTACTTTTCAGTTTGTGCCAGTGAGTTTTTATTCTTACACACTGTGATAAAGCATACGTACAATCTAGTAGTCCATCTCTACTGAGGGTATCACCTAGCATACACAACACATAGACAAAAAAGTTAACTCTTAGAGACACATTCAAAATCCCAGGTTTCACTCAGGGTGATGGTATAGGAATGATAATCTTGTCAATGTCAGTTTGATGATTATAAGATTTGGTTTTATTTTCGATGCAGATTTTTCCAAAGCTGAAAGGCAGCTTCTCATTGGAACTCACTTGGAATCCAGCATTTCCTCTGACTATACCTCAAAGGAACATCAAATCAGAAACAAAACCAAATTCAGTGAAGACCACACGAAATATTCTCAGTATCAAGTATCAGGACACAGCGAGTGAGGAAGGCTTGACCCCAGAATTCTTCTTGGCATCAGATTTTTGACCCAAATTGAGACATAGGAGAAAGAAGAACCTAGTCAATAATGTATAAAATTTAATCTGCTTTTCCATCTTAAGGAGATGGTGAGGTAGGTAGAAAGCCTTCCTTGCAAGGAAGCATGGAGTATACTAAGTATTGAAATTGGAACAGATAGCTCTCCAATTACCATGAACAAAGTAGAATGATGGCCAGTCTACAATCTGAACACAGTCACTCAGGCTAACACAACCAGCCTCACTCCCCAGGCTAGGCATCAGAACAATAATAATAATGAAATAATGAAGGGATGCTTCATTTCAAAGGGAATACACTATTTTTTAAAAAAAATAATAGTCTTTTTTTCAAAGACAAAAAGCATGAGAGTGAAGGCAGGATTCTCTCAGAACAATTCTCAAACCATAAAAGCAAAGGTATAAAAGGGCTTTTTTTTAATACTTAGAACTTTATTTTTATTTTTTCTTTTCTCCTTTTACTATTTTTACATTTTCTTACATGTGTATACACTGTGCCACTTCACCCTCCCCACTCCCTCTTCCAGGCAGAACCTGTTCTGCCCTTTTCTCTGATTTTGTTGAAGACAAAACATAAGAGATAATAAGAAAGACATATTCGTTCTCCCAGTTTAGGATAAAAATAGCTATACAGAGAGATTCCAAGTGTTGCTTCCATGTACTTGTGTATTGCAACCCTCCATGGTTCATTTTTACCAGACCTCTTGGCTACTTCCTGGTCCCCTTCCCATAGTGGCCTCTGCCAATTTAAAATTACTTTATTCACTCCTCAACAGGGAGCACATCAACCACATACTAGTTTTAGGTTTTCTTTTCTTTCCCTATTTCTCCTGTGCATTTTCTCCCCTTAGTGTATGACCCATATCCAATGATATTATTGAATTTTGGGGGGGGTCTATAATCTGCATATGAGAGAGAACATGTGCTTTTTTGCCTTCTGACTAGCTAACTTTGCTTGAGATTATGTTCTCTAGTTCCATCCATTTTCTTACAAATGACAAAATTTCATTCTTCTTTGTGGCTGAGTAAAATTCCATTGTGTGTAAATACCACATTTTCTTGATCCATTTATCAGTTGTGGGGCATCTTGGCTGTTTCCAAAGCTTAAAAAGAGAAGGGATGGACAAATGGGACTACATGAAATTAAAAAGCTTCTGGACAACTAAAGAAATGGTCTATAAATTGAAGAGACCACCCACAAAGTAAGAGAAAATATTTTCTAGCTATACATCAGACAAAGGATTGATAGCCAGAATATACAGAGAGCTAAAAAAACAAAACTTCCCAAAAATCAAGGAGTCAATAAAGAAGTAGGCAACTGAACTTTTTCTAAGGAAGAAATCCAAATGGTCAAAAAACACATGAAAAAGTGATCACCATCCCTGGCCATAGAAAGCCATGTTAAATAGACAAATGACTCCAAGAAGCAACAATGCAAAGAAACAGAAAGTCAACAGGGTCAGGCAGCAAAACGTACACATGCATGAGAACAGAAACATGTTACCAAGAGCACTAAATGCACACAACCATTAGACCTGGTGAGTGATCAGGGACAAGAGAGCAAGAAAGCTATGACTGTGCCTGTCCCGGACTGAAAGGATTTTCCAAGACAGTTTGAGAAAAGATGGAAAGTAAATGTGGGTGTGTTTGCCTGCATCTCTAATGGCTTTCCTGAGGTAAAATCCTTCCCTTGACAGAAACTGTCTCAAGGCAAAAGGAATAATTTCTATCCATCTCAATATATATTAATTAGATTCACCCTCTGCATCTCTCCATTACTCTCCCACATACCTCCTCTTCTTCTTAGAACAATTTCAAGAGTTTCACTGTTATATTTTCATTCATGTATACAAAGTACGTCTACCATATTTGCCTCCATCATTCTCCATTTACCCTCTCACCCATATCTTTATCCAGACATGTGTTTTACATTCCTGTCCTTCATTTTGAAGTAAATAGTGACTGTTCAAGGGTGTTTTGCCTTGATATTTCAAACATGTACATAGTGTACTTGAATCAGATTAATTCACCTTATTACTTTCTCTTTTTCTATCATCCTGCTCCCTTACTATTCAACAGCTTTCAGTACATTATGTTATACTATCTTCAGACAGGTACAATATATTTCAATATTATTCACTCTTTGTCATTTTCTTTTCCTCTCCTGCCTCTTCACAGTCCTCTCAGATAGACACACTGTTACAATTATATTCTCTCTCTATGCATAGATACAAATATATATAAACATATATATATATATATATATTTATATACACATATTTATCTTCTAGGTCTAGCTTCCACATATCAGGAACAATATGTAACCATTATTCTTCTGAGCCTAGATGATGTCCAGTTACATTCATTACCTGCAAGCAACATAACTTCATTTTTCTTTATGGCTGAATGATACTCCATTGTGTCTATGTACCACATTTTCATAATCCATTCATCAGTTGTAGGCCATCTAGGCTATTTCTAAAACACGGCTATTATCCACAGTGCTGTGATAGATATTGGCATGCAAGTGGCTCTATTGTATCCTGGCTTAAATTCCTTCTATTACATGACCAGGAGTGGTATCACTGGATCATATGACAGATCTCTTTTCATTGTAGAATCTCCAAACTGTTTTCTTTCTATTATTTCTACATTCCCTCTAACTGTGGGTAAAGCTTCAATTTTCCAATATTTGTTGTTGTTGCATTGTTAACAATAGCTATTCCGATAGGAATGAGGTGAAATCTCAGTGTATTGACTTTCATTTCCTTTATAGCCAAGGATGTTTAGCATGTCTTTGTGTATTGTTGGCCATTTGTTCTCTTCTTTTCAGAAATGTCTATTCAACTCATTAAGTCCTTTTATTCAATAGGTTGCTGATTCTTTGCAGAATTAGTTTTTTGAGCTTCCCGTATATTCTGGTTGTTAATGCTTTGTCAGATGTATAGCTGGCAGAGAATTTCTGTCATTTTGTAGGATGTCTCTTCAGTGTATTGACTTTGCTATGAAGAAGCTTTTTACTCTGATCTTATTCCATTTGTTGATTCTTCCTCTTTGCTGAGCTACTAAAGTTCTATTCATAAAGCTATCATCTATGCCTCTGTGTTTCAGTGTACTCCTTATTTTTTCCTGTCATAGTTTCATAGTTCCAGATCTTACATTAATATTGTTAACCCACTTTGAATTGATACTAGTACAAAGTGAGAACCTGGGATGTACTTTCAATCTACAGGTGGATGACCAGTTCTCCTGACACCATCTTTTAAAGAGGTTATCTTTTCCCCAACATGTGTTTTGGGTTCCTTTGCCAAGAATCAAATGATTGTAGCTGTGTACATTTGTGTCTGAGGCTTTAATTATGTTCCATTGGTCGCCTTGTCTGCTTTGGTTCCAATACCATGCTGTTTTTTATTACCATGGCTCTGTAGTTTGGTATGAAGTCAAGTATTGTGACACCTCCAGTGCTGCTCTTTTCTAGTTTCATATGAACATTAGGATGGTTTTTCTATCTCTGTGAAGAATGTCACTAGAATTTTAATGGCAACTATATTGAACATACAGATTGTTTTCAGTAGTATAGCCATTTTCACAATAGTGACTTTGCTAATTCATGAACATGGGACATATTGCCATCTTCTGCTATCTCCCTTAATTTCTTTCTTCATTGACTTATAGTTTTCATTTTAGAGGACTTTCATTTCCTTTGTTAAATTTATTCCTAAACATTTGACTTTTAGGCTATTGTTAATGGTACTGTTTTATCGATTTCTTTCTCATTCTGTTCATTCTTAGTTTATAGAAATGCTACTGATTTTTGTAGATTGATTTTGTATCCTGCTACTTTGCTGAAAGTATTTATGATGTCTAAGGGTCTTTGGAGGAGTTCTTATGGTTCTTTATGTATCACATCATATCTGCAAAGGGGATAATATGAATTATTTCTTCCCTATTTGAATCATTTAATTTCTTCTAACTATCTTATTGCTCAGGCAAGAAATTCTGAAACCATATTAAATAAGAATGGGTAGAGTATACATCCTTGTTTTGTTCTTGACTTTAGAAGAAATGGTTTCTGTTTTCTCCATTTAGTATGATGGTAGCTCTAGGTTTTCCCTATATAACGTTTATTAAGTTGAAGTATGTTACTTCTGTTAGTAGTTTTTTCAGAGCTTATACATCTCCTTTTTTAATTCATTCATCGTTTTTAACATTGCTTTTTGGAATTCATTGGTTGATATTTCTTCCTCTTCACTACTATTTGAGGCATTTATTTTGGAGTTATTGGATTTTGCAGGAGAGTTGTTTCCTTGTTGCTTCATATTTCTACGTTGGGATTTATGCATCTAGGGCCATTTTTGGTTAAAGCTTCCAATTCCCTGTGTCCCTTTAGTTGGGGCTTTCTCAAAGACTATTTAAGAATGAGTCCTGGGTCATTGTGTACATTCCTGTGTATTGATTGGGGATGTGTGGCTCAGTAATCAAACATTCAGCTTCTTTTATAAATATGCTGGGTGCTACCCCCTACTCCACACAGGGAGAGGAAAATTAATGTCTAAAGCTATCACAGTTGGTATACCCCAGACTTGAGATTATAATCTGCTCCATTATCTTTAGTAGTATATTGGAAAAAAATATGAACCTTTATGGCCTAGAAAGATCCAAGGTAACAGTGGGTGGCAATGGGGAGGAGATACAGGGGAAAATTCTACTGAACAATACAAGACATATGGTTAGATAAGGCAGAAAGGGGTGGAGGTTAAGCTTTTGATAGAAAGGGTTAATGAGAAAGTGAATTAGGTAGTTAAAAGAGATCTAGATAATTTTGTGTTGAGAGAGAGAGGAGGAAGAGCAATGGAGGTAATTAAGTAGGCAGACAAAGTGAACAAGAACAAAAAGAAAAATATCTATCAATCTATTTACCAGCTGAAACTATAGGCAACCAGGAGGTCATAACAGGAGGGGGCAGATAAAAGAAGAAAATTAGGAAGGTGAGTATAGATGATGTACTTCCTATACAAGAATGAGTATAGAAATTTTAAACTTGTTGAAATAACCATAATAAGAGGACAAATGTAGGAGAGAGAAAAATAGAGGGGATGAACCAGTACAGGTTATAATACATGTACACATGGAAATGTCACAATAAAACTACCTGAATACCTATCTTAAACAACAAAAAGTGTCCTTTATCAAAAACAGATCAGGAAAGTAAAACAGATTGCAGATTGATTGATACTAGTGTGGGGAGGGAAAATATAAAGAAAAGTCATTGGATGGTAAATATAGTAGATATATTATGTACTCATGTATGAAAATGAAAAATGAGACTTTTTGAAACTATTCCAGGAATGGGGGAGAGACTATAAAGGAGAATGATGGATGGGGGGGTTCAAGTATGATATATTGCAAGAAATTATGTAAATGTCACAATGAACCCCCAGTTCAACAATAATATGATGATAATTTTTTTAAAAAAAATTATTATGAAGGGTGGGTAAACAGAGATAGAAGAAAATATGTAGAGCCACTTCAAAAAAGGTTGATAGCAAAACTTGATATCTGAATTCAGAAAAATGAAACTAGATCTTTGTCTTTCACCCTATACAAGTACTGCCTCAAAGTGGATTAAGAACATTAATATAAGATCCAAGTTTTGAAGCTACTGCAGGAAAGAACAGGGAATACATTGGAATTAATAGGCATAGGCAACGACTTCCTAAATGGAACGCAAATGACTTGGCAACTAAAACAAAGAATTGACAAATATAGGACTATGTGAAATTAAATAGTTTCTATACAACAAAAGAAATGGTCACTAAATAGAAAAGGCTGCCCAGAGAATGTGGAAAATCCTTGCTAGTTATAGATGTGACAAGTGATTAATAAACAAAATATACAGTGAGCTCCAAAAACTAAACTCCCCCCAAATCCATGACTCAATGAAGAAATGGACAAATGAACTGAACAGAGGTTTTTCAAAGATGGAATTCCAAATTGCTAAAAAAAATACATGTAGAAATGTTCAACATATGTGATCATAAAGGAAATTCAAATCAAAACCACATTAAGATTCCACCTCACTCCTGCTAGAATGGCTATAATCAAGACCACAAACAACAACAAATGTTGGTAAGGATGAGGGGAAAAAAGGAACCTTCATACACTGCTTGTGGGAATGTAAATTAGTACAACCACTATGGAAAACAATATGGAGGCTTCTCAAAATTCTAAAAATAGAACTAACATATCATCCAGCAATTCCATTCCTAGGGATATAGCTGAAAGAAATTAAGTTTGGTTACATTAAATGTACTTGCACACCCATGTTTATTGCAGCTTTATCTACAGTACCTAAACTATAGAAACATCCAAAATGTCCCACTACTGATGAATGGATAAAGAAAATGTAGCATTCATGAACAATGGAATTCTATTCAGCCACAAAGAAGAATGAAATTTTGTCATTTGCAGGTAAATGGTTGAAACTGGAGAACATAATCTTAAGTGAAGTTAGCCAGATTCAAAAGGCTCACAACCTCATGCTTTCTCTCAAATGTGGAATATTGACCTAACACAAATATAGCAATAGTATGAAAAATAACTCACACTAAGGGGAGGTCACATACTAGAGGGGGGGTGAAAAGAAGGAAGTTAAGAAGGTGAATATGGTCTTTCTGCATAAGAATGAATATAATTTTTTTTAATTTCTTGAAACCACTATAAAAAAGAGACTAAGGTATAAAGAAGAAAAATAAAGGAGATGAACCAATTTGGGTTATAATACACATGTACATGGAAATGTCACAAAGAAACTCTCTGTACAGCTCTTAAATAAACAAAAATGTCATATTTTAATTTACCAAATCAGACAACAGGAGGGCAGAACAGGTCCTGTCTGGGGTGGGGATACCAGTGAGATGGAAAGAAGGTGGGGAAAGGGTGTGGGAGGGTGAATATTGCAAATACTGTGTAAACATGTATGTTAATGGAAAAATGAGACCTACTGAAACCATTACAGGAATGGGGGAGGGGGATAAAGGAGAATGGCAGATGGGATAAATTCAAGTATGATATATTTGATACATTGTAAGAACTTTTGTAAATTCTACAGTGTACCCCCACCCAGCAAAACAATTTAAAAAAAGAAAATATGAGCTAAAAAGCACTCCTAGTTGAAGATGTAGGTGAAGAGTATAAATAGGGAAGGGCAATAGGGAAGGGAAGGTGAAGAAATTGATTGAGACTGAAGACTGAAAGGCAGGTTATAGCTCTCAAGTTATCTGCAGAAAAAGGAGTAGGAAACAGTGAGAAAATGACTGCAAAATTACCCAACCCTTACATGTAAATGAAAAAGGAAAACAAACACACAAAAACAATACAAACACATAAAAAGTGTAGACACCAAAAGCTTAACAGTGAAAAAATTGGCACGCAATAAAATTTTATAGTCTTCTCTACCCTTCGGATTGGTTACACCCCTCCCCCCACCAGTGTCTGATTCCTTTAGACTGTTAAGTGGCAGTCTACTTGGAAACCTGACTCTAGAATGCTGTCAATTTTCTGCCTTCTGCTCCTTTTCCACTGTGTGTGTGTGTGTGTGTGTGTGTGTGTGTGTGGTGAGGGTAGAGAAGGGAGAATTTGTATATCTGAATATTATCTCCAATGAAAGATTTTGGAGCTTGGATTCTCAATTTTCCAGTCTGTCCGCCCATCACTTGCAGCTTTCCCCTCTTCCAATTCTCTGGATTTATTATATTATAGACTAAGATTATAATCTGGGTACAGTCTTTCCTTAAATACCTTCTCCTGTAGCACACCAATACAGTGTAATGGGAATTGCAGGGAGGTAGCTCTCAACAAAGATGCACTAAGATGCACTCTCTCAGATGGGGCTGTAGCTGGCAGCCATGCCCCTGGGGCCCTAAAGGGCCTTTTATTGTCATGGTGGGGATAGATGCATCATGTGGGAGTGCCACATGGAAGTGCCATGTGGGAACTGCTGGGCTCCTGTGAAGTCCTTGTGCAAAGTTCATGGCGCTGTGCTTTCTGGTTGCAGGGGATCATATGCATGGGGGGCAGGGTTTCAGTGGTTCTGTGGGCAGAACTCGCCAGGTATTTCTGCTCCAGTAGGAACTTTAGAGTGCAGTGAGGGACCTTGGCCTGAGCTTTGCAGGTGTCAAACTTTGGATCTGGGACCTCTATCTATAAGGTCCTTTGTAGAGTTTGGCTCCTAGGATGTTGAATCTATACAGTTTTTCAGGGAGTTATATGCAAGAATTGTCATTCAGTAATGAGTGCTCTGCAAAGAGGAATGCCAGGTGATGTCACTCGGTAGCAATCTTGCTTCCTTCTCCGATATTATTTCTCTTGAAAATGTTAACAGCTGTGGGGTTTTTTGGGGAGTAGATTATAGAGGGGTTCCCTTATGTGTCTGTTGTAAGCTGTTGATGACCTAAATGCTCTGTCTGTAGGAAACAGCATGGAGTTCTCTGAAGACCAGCATATTCTGGTTGACAAGGTTTATAGGTTTTAAAGAGAAAGTGGAAGTACGCATGATCTAAGCTCAAATGGTGCAGCATTACTTCTGCAGCATTGTACTGGCCAAACCTATCATTATGCCAGTACATTTGCAGGATTATGAAATAAACTGTCTGTTAATGAAAGAGGCTGAAAAACTCCCTTGAAAAGGGCTATTTCAGGCAATTTACACCATCTATTCATGTAGGACTAATCTCTTAGGATTCGAATTTTTAAGTACCTTTTATATCTGACCTTGTTCATTGGATTTAATATTGGCTCACATGTCATTGCTTTGTAAATTAGGTATTCAATAAGTGTTAAATTCAAGATTAAAAATAGAACGTTAATACATCTAAGTTCCACAAGAATTATAAATATCAAATATTTTTGCCCATCATACAGCCTTAACATAAAGCATATGTTCTATAAATCCTTCATGTGTTCATAGAATGACAGATTTCTAGTATCTTTGAGTCTTAATTTAGTATCATCAATTGGGGACAATTATTTGAAAAGTCCACAAATTATACTAACTAAATGGGGAAAATTGCACACATAACATTAATGATTTGTATTGAAAAAATAAATTTGTTCAATGAACTATTTAGAACTTAAGTTCTGTACAAAAATGAATATCTGAATGACTTTTCAGCTTCACAATTCAAATCACCAACAGGTTATAACTTTGGATATTACCAGATTAGAAGTGAATTATAAACCGAAGTCCCAGTGTAATAAAGAGTATAACTAGGAATTTCATTTCTAATCTAGTTAATAATTTGACTGTCAGTCGCATCAACATACATACCAGTTACTTGTATATAACTTTCACATGAATTAAGTCAGCATTTATAAGTCATGACTGCATGAAAAATTGCACTACCAAAAATAATAAAAAGAAAGTATATGTTTTTAAAGAAATATTGGAAGGGAGGGCCAGAATTTTTCATCACATAATAATATTTCTTTAATGCTCAGAATTCATATTAGTTTGCTAGTTGGGCTCCAAGCAATTATTTATTAAATAGATTGGTAAATATTAGAAAATTCCACTAGGTGAGCTTTATAACTTTGTTGTATCCAGTGGAGAAATTATTGGTTAAATATCTGAGAAGCACATGCCTCAGTAAAAATGAATAACTAACATCATGTCACATCTGTCTCTACATGACTAACAGATTATATAATAAGTTTTTTACTTACCAACCTGAGCAATTGCCATTCAAATGAAATTAAAGTGAGATGTTGGGATCTAAGAAACCCAAATTGGCTAATGAATATCTCTTCATGTGTTATGAATAATTATAATGGGAAAATTATCTAGTACATGGAAGCTTCTTGTAAATTAGAAATGGTTAAGCTTGTTTGGTAATATAGAAGTATGAACTTAACATTACTTAGCTTGAAAAAGAAGAAATCATCCTCATATTATTTAAAATCTATTCTTTTTTTCTCATGATAACAAAAAAGAATTGGGAAAATTATTTTTAGATTCAAAGGACAAAGAAAACTTTTCAACATTTTCAGTCCTATATAAATTTAAAAGTTTTCTTCTCCTTCAGAAGTTCTAATGCAAAGAATATAACATTTTGAGCACTTTTTGTTTTATTCACCATGGTAAACAATATGTTGGAATATGTTGCATAATGTTGGAAAAAGTATTTGGTTCAATGATTTAAAGATCCAGAGACTGGTAATGATTAACACAGATCAATTTGATTTTCTCTTTCATGAGTGTTATTTATTTGGTGAGCCTAAAGAAAGACAATAGGGAAAAAGAAGCAGAAGTTATCAGCAGGATATTTGTATTTAATTCCTTGTATGCCGCTTAGTTGTTTGAACTTGGACTTGTCATATAAACTCTGATCTTCAATATCAACAAGTAGAACCTATGTACTGTAAAAATTTTCTTATCAGATATATTTTGATAGAAGTTTGTTGTGACGAAGGGGATGGTGTTTGTTACAGTACCTTATAAAATCAAAGGCTGTCGATAAATAGTATTTTGCCATTAAAGTTTATTATTACTATATATAATATTTGTGTGCCTCAAATTTTCTCATTTCATTTTCCACACAGTAATAGAAATGCTGAAAAGAGATAGATTTTATTAAGACAATTACTTATATTTCAAAGAAAGTGAAACTAACTTCTAGGATTCTTATTTTGTTTTTTAGCTGCCAACAGTTGATTTGTCCCTAAGATCCCAATTGCCAGACTTCGCTCTTTTAGTCATTTGCTGAGCATATATTGTCTCAGTATCTCTGAGGCTATGCTCTGAACTTTGAAAATTCCTGCAATGTCACTATTAATATCCTAATCTCTATTTAGTTCTAAAGCATATATTTTCACAAATACTTACGCACTTAAATTGTTTGTTTGTTTAGAGATTTAATCTCACTTCATTTCTCATGCTGAACTCCAAATACAAAGATCAAGTCACCCTCCTACATCAGCCTCCCTGATAGCTGGGACTCTAGACATGTCCCACTAAGCTAGGTTATTTTTGTTTGTTGTTGTTCTCATTGGGAATTATACCCAGGTTCTTGAATATATTAGGCAGTACTCTACCAGAGTTATATCGGAACCTTGCTAAATATTTTAAGGTATATCTCTCTCCACTTCTCTTTAAATAAAATGATGACATTGAGTAACATTTTAATTTTTTCACAACCAAACTGAATTCATTCTAAACTTCTTTTAATTGATTTGGTAAATTATAACTCAATTTCTTCACTTATTTTTTAAATTTTCTGTAACTTTATAGAAAAAATTGTGTTTATTATGCCATAAGTTACATTTATTTATACAAAAAGAGAAAACTAGAAAAACTGTTTGCTATAAGCTTTAGATTTTCTTGTTTTTTTCTTTAAAAAAAGAAAGCATCATGCTTTTGTCTTTAAAAGCATGATCTTTTTTTTAAAGAAAATTATCCTTGGAAGAGTAATGACTTCTTTCATTATTATTGATACATACTACCCACAGGACAGCAGTTCCCTCTCTCTCTCCCTCTCTCTCTCTCATCCATATCAACACTAATAGTAGAATCTCTTTTGGATCAACAGACAGTTGTGGTATACTCACCAATAAGTTGACTAGTATAAATGGAAACTAACAAAGTTAAAAGACCATTTACATATACTTTTATTATTGTTTGGGAAAAAAATTTAAATACCAAGGTTTTATCTGTGTATTTATCATTCTAATGATTTCATTTTTAAACCTCATCCCATCATACTAAAAGCTAATATTATTTTCTTCTATATAAGATAGCAATAGCAGGTATGACAATTGAAATGTGTAACAAATGCACAGCTTTCAGATTTATGAATGTGTTTTGAGAAAATAGTTCCAAGTTTGTTTTAATAATCTTTACTTTTATAAAATTTTCTGGAAGACAATTATATTTTTCCAATTCCACAGTCCTGTAACAATTGAGCAATGGGCTGTGAAGTTGTAACTACATTTCTTCATTTTCTGATACACCAATATATGCAAGTTAGACAAGGTTCTTAACATTCCTTCTCCAATAAAAATCTCAGTTGAACTACAGTCTACAAAATGCTACTGCTGCAAGAGGTCTTGCATTGTGGAAGGCAGGCGAGTATGAACTAGATTTTCTTTTTCAGCTTTCATATATTACTTACTAGGAAAAATGTTCAGAAAAGTAAAATCTTTCCTCTTATATTAAAATTTCTGTCCACCTCTATCTCAACAACTTAGATTACATTCTAGGCTGAGAGGTGAAGGTTTTATTTTATGTTTATCTTTTTAATTTGTTTGTGACTTTAATTATGTATTTACATGTGAATACTCTTTAGTCAAAAATGTCTTTTATACTGATGTTAATTTTCTATTTTATTAACATAAAGGACTCTGTAGCTTAATCAGCAATATTTTACTTAATTAGATAGCAAGAGTGTAAAACAATGAGTGGTGTTACTAAATCTTTTCCTTAGCACAAAACATTAAGGCTGTGCAATAAAAAAATAACCTTCCTAAAAGAGGTTAGGGTTTTGCTTTCCCCTGCTGAGATACAACTGCTGAGCTCTTGGAATATCCTCCTTGAAAAGAGTATTCTTGCTTCCCAGGGGACTCTGGTTCCAGACAGATAATCCATGCTAATGATGAGATTTAATGTGGGGCTTGGGTCACATGATACCAGCTCAACCTCTACATGTTCTGTCTCCTAAAGTCAGCCACATAGGTGATAAACCATGTCTATGTGACTCAATCTCAATAAAACTCTGCACACCATGATCCAAATGTGTATACTTGGTGTGCAACACTGTATATAATGTTTGACATCACTGGCTGGAGAAATGGGAGACAACTCACATTTTCACTGGAGGAGAAAATAAAAAGCACCATGCTTTCGATTTCTCTTTGACCCTGCTAAGCATGAGTCTTCCCTCTCTGATTTTAAGCTTATCTTTTGTCATCAAAAACTGTAACCATGAGAATAAGGGCTTTTCTGAGTTTGTGAAAACAAATATTTTCGTTTCATCAGTATTGTAAATCTCAGACAAAACCTCCTTCAAACAAAACTACAACAAAGAAGAGCAAATGCCTGTTTTTAACTTATTTCAAAATGAACATTTGTTATGATGATGATCATCATCATAATAAACTATATTGTACCTGATATTTAAATCATAATTATTTGTTATATGTGCCATATGCCTAAAAGCAAGATTGAATGATGTTTAGCAAATGCAACTTTATAGTTTAATATGAAAAAAGACCAACAATTAAAAACCACTATGAAGGATATCATTACTTTTGTGACTTCTCAAAAGATACCAAAATAAATCAGCATTAATAGAAATATTTAATTTCTGAGTGTTATTTTCACAATTTTCATTTCCAACATTAATATGCTACAATTTCTGTGTCAATGGTATGTATGAAAAAGAAAACAGTTCTCACCATCAGAACTGGGATCATTTATTGAGTTGTTTCTTCAGTCTAAGTGATTTTGTACGTCTGCTAGTACTTGTAATCTAAAGTCAATCTTAATTTTTTTAAAGTTTTAAACACCATGGTTTCTAATAAAACAGCAACAATAAAATAACTTTGTTTGGAATACTATTACCAGCAATAAAAATAATTCTTGGAAGTATTTAATGATAATTCTTTATATTATATAAAGTTGAATACAATAAAATACCTTTTCAATTCTTGTGTCAATCTAAATTCTTATTAAGAAAAATCATCTCTGTTAATGTGTGAAATAACTTTATTTATCATTATTCTCTAATCTAACTTAGCTTTAATAATTAAAAGTAAACATTCTTCCATCCTTGATGGTCATTACAAAATGGCTTTTCAGAATGCAGATAACTAAGTGTTATGTACCATTGAATTTTTAAATTATATTAGTTGTCACAAGTGGCATTTGTATTATACTGTTTTTCTGATATACGAAGAAAGGTGGTGGGTTTAATCTTTTCTATCAGTTGTTCAATTTTCAATTAGTTACTTGCACTAATTAGACATACTTGATTTATTTCAGATGCTTGTACCTCTACCTGTTTCTTTTCCTTTCACTATTACCTCTGTGCAATCTAGCAGAAAAAGTTAACCCATTTTATTTAATCCTTTTGTTTAAATTTCTTTGATTAAAAGATAGGATGTAAAGTCACAGTAACTAACAGCTCACTATATTTCTAACAAGTCATTCTATAATTAGTTCTAAAGGATATTAAACAACATCTAGACTTCTCTCTCCAGATTCTGTTTTATACTCAAAACCTACATCATTCATTTGTAAAGGAAATACACATCTGTACATGTATGGGTTTAAAAAGCTTATTTATCCTTGGTAAATAAGAGACTTGGTAGAGAGTGTTTTCCTCTCTTCCAAACTTCTCTACATGTGCATTCAGCAAAAGGGGGAAAATGTATGTTTACTTATTCTTAGTTCACACACTAATGGGGTAATCTTTTTCATGCTTCAGAAGTTGATATTAAACTCAACTATTAGGAAGATAAATACAGTTATAAAAAATATGTGTGTCAATAAAAGGGAAAATATTTTCCTTGTTTAAATAGTTCATTGTGATGCAACCATGAGACTTCAGAAACTCATTAAAGCCAATTCTATGCTAAGCGCAATAGAACCAGATAGCTGGGGACTGAATCTTTGTAGTCATGGTCTAATGTTTGCATTATTATCTGAATCCCAGAACAAGTAAGTGAACCCAGTTATCCTGGAGCTTCATCTAAGTATTTCCAACTGTATCATTCATCTGCATAAAAATTCTCACAGTATCTCAACAGCATAGCTTCTCTGTATACAGCAAGTACTTCTACCATACAATTTTAACTGAAGAATAACACAGGCAATAATAGCCTACATGCAGCTTTGCAACTTCTTCAGTCCACACACTCTTTCATAAAGTGAAAGAAATTTATTTCAGTTAACTGCCAATTATCCCGACGATCTGTTCTGAGAATAACTTTTAAGGCCATCTTACCTTTTCCAGGATGAGATTTTTCTTTCAATCCCTCTTCTTACACTATACTTAGGAAGGACATCATTGCATTTCACTTTCTAGTGACCTGGACAATAACAAGTTTAAAAAGGTAAAGCAAAATGCCAGGGATTCTGTAGTCATAATAACATTTAGAATTGCTCTATGCTGAGGGGAGGGATTAAACTCTGTCAGAATTAGTAAGAGAAATGTGTGTTAGTCCTATAGATTTTAATTCCTTCTCTCAGAAGTTGCACATAAGAAACTCTCTCTTTTACTCCACATTTTTTATCTTCATTTGAAAGACTACTGGATGTGGATACAGCAAAAACTGTATCATCACCTCCCCAACAGGCCAGGTGACTGATGCATCTTGTGAGAATCAAATGTAAACAGTTGCCCAAAATCTACAGCAAAAGTTTAAGAAGAAGTTGAGTCAGAATCATGAGCATAAGGAGCAAAAAGGTAAATGGTGGCACACAGAAGATGTGCATGGGACTAATATTTTGATATCACATAGATTTTATAAAGTGAATGTGCACTTATGATTTAGTAATGAGAATCAATTAAAATTCATAATACCAGACTTAGCAGTATAATTTTGAAGTACTAGTGACAGAACTAATAATTGCTCCAAATTCTTTAAAAGTAGAAATTCCAATATTATAGTGATGTGCCTACCTCATATCATTCATTTTGTTCTTGCAAGAACTGATTGCTACCATCCCAATGTTAGCCTCATTATGAATATAAGTATCAATACACCAAACATCTCTTAGATGATTTGAACCAAGTGTTCATTATTTATTCAGTTTCAAATGTATAGTCATCATATGGGAAATAAGTGATCTTTCAAAATATTCACTATTAAAATGTTTTTTTCAATAATAAAATTTTATATTTCAAGCAGATTTACATCATGATCAGAACCTGATATGTATACTTTATTCACAATGCTTAGGGGAAAATTTCTCCTGGTGATTAGCTGTTTATATAATGAACTATTGTGATCTTTCAAGCATAGAATATACCTGTTATTACACTGATTGCAGTTTCTATTTTTACATTATTATTTAATGTAGCACTTGTTTATGTCTTCCTTCTCCTATTTCAGCATTGTAAAGAGCAAACTAAATAATCAAAGGATAGATTAATATTTGATGAAATGATCAAATAAGACTTATGGAGAATACAAGGACAAAACAAATCTTTGAGGAGAAGGGTTTAGACAAGCAAAAAAAGAATTACTGAGAATCCCAGGTAGAAAACAATAGTGTACATAGCTCTGCAGAGTAAAATTTATATAAAAATTAGCTGAAATTATTATTATTCCTTCATTTCTTCATGTACACATTCATTTATTTAATAAGCATTTACAGAACGTTTTTAGTGCTCTAGGCACTAGTCTGTGCATTTGGAATATGTACTAAAATAATGCACAGTTATCTACAAAAATTCCATTGTGAGTATGACATATGTGCAAAAGACATAATATACACCTGCATTATGCATTAAATCCTCACCATCTATAGAAGCTCATCTATAACACAGGCTATTGTTGAGCAGATGCTGTAAACAAATGATGTAAAGTTAAGTGAGGATGCACTGACAACTTTCCTGACTTACCGAGCCATTTAAAATGAGCAATGAGCCAAAGCAAGAGTCCTACAGAGAAAGAATCAATAATGAATACATTATCATACATATTTTCCTACGACAAGAGTAATAATCGTGACATTTACTCCTGTTATGAAATAATTTTAAGAAGAACTTTCTCCCCTCCTCATGGACTCAAGCATACCTACTACTAAAAAACAAAATAGGAAGATCTCGATTGCTGTTACACCATAACTCTATTAGACTTCAGCTGCTGAGTACATTTTTCTTCATAATCCATTGATTCATTTAAGCCTTCAGAGAGAAAATGGCAATTGAACATGACCTTTACATTAATACAACACTGCACTTCACGATTAATGTGGCATTCCTCTACTTCATAATATCACAAAAAATTACATAGAATAAAAAGTAAATACCTGACTTCTTTCTTACTTTACTTTAATATCTCAAATACATCACTAATATATTTTTGTTATATTATTAAAAGTAATATTTTCATTTCCTCTTAAGTTATAGCATTTAAAATTATTAAGATCATCCTACTGTCTATGACTTGTATTACTATTTTTTCTCTAGTATTTTCTTAATATCATTCAACAGGAAAATTAATATATATTCAATGAATAAGATGCTGTGTAATTCAACTGTATTCACTAGGTGAAAATACTAAAAGGAAAAAACAATAATGCAGGCTATTCTACTTGTTATTTTGTTCACTGAGTTTATCCTTTGTTCTAATGATGAAATGGAAAATGTATACTGCTATTCCCTCAAACTAAGTTCCTTATGTTTTTTATACAGTGAAAATCAAGTTCAAGTGGGAGTACATCTTAGCAACTGAAGAAATGTATATGTGTATTTTAGATCAGCAAAGCGTTGATAATTGTTTAAGCTGGTTGATTACTCTAGTTTTCATTTTATTATTCTGTGCATTACACATATGTTCGAAATTTTCCATTATGAATTAAAGCATAGAAAGTGCATGCTCAAATGATCCTCAATAAATGATATTTCCAAACACATCTGAACAAAAACAGAATTTGGTTTTCCACTCTACATGCTCTCCAAATCCATTCATCAAATGAATTAAGTGGAATAGGCTTCAGTCTTCAGTTATTCTACCAAATACTAACCTAGGTGTTGCTGGGGAAATCTTTTGTAGAGATGATTAATATCTATAATCAATTGACCTAACAACACCAATTATATTAGATATTTGAGGAAGGCCTGATTCACTAAGTTGAATATCCTTTAAGAATAGAATGAAAACATACTTGCCAAAGAAGAAATTCAGCCTGTTTACTGCATGTCCAAGTGTGACACCCTGTGCTTCCTGATGCCCTACAATATACTTATTGAAGTTTCTTAGCCATTTCTCAAAACTGCATGAGTTAATACCATAAAGGATATGTATTAAATATGATATATATTTTATGTATTTTTGTATGTGACATGTTAGCACAAATATGTGTGAATAATGTATAGTATACCAATATTTCATTAGAATTATGTATACACTCACTCAGCCCTCTGTATGTGCAGATCATGCATCCATGGATTCAACTAAATGCAGATAGAAAAAAATTGAAAATGTGTATCTATAATGAATATGTGCAACCTTTTTCTTCTTGTTTATTCCATAAACAATAGAATGTGCAAACTGTTTATATAGCATTTACACAGTAATGAATATTATGAATAACATAGAGATGATTTATAGGACCTGAGGTCCCATGGAATTTGTAATTCTCAGTGTGTCCTGGAGTCAAGTCCCCTGGATAGAATGGGAAGAAGATGATGATGATGGCTGTGTGTGTGAGTGTGTGTGTTCTGGCTGAAAGCAACTTACAGATTTCATTAGTCTTACAAGTAGAATCTGGCCAAAAAGGAAACCTGCAGATATTCCTGTTTGCTCTGCTCTAGAAGCAAATCTCACTTTAGTTTGAATCCATGTCCACATAATTATCATATCAGGACAAATTATAGGAAAGCCAATGTATGAAGTCCTATACCTTATCTGTAAATGATAGTAGCCTGTCCATTCTTTATCCAAAGCAATGGGATGCTGATTTTCTACTAGAAGGTACATTGTTTTGACTGAAGTTCCCCAAACATAACCTCATACAGCCAAAATCTTTGATCCTACTTGCTGCCTTTGACTAACTGCAGTCAGGCAGTGTTGTATACTCCATTGTCCACAGTAATTCTTTCTTCCATCACCTCATAAAACCACCACAGTTTTAATCTATTCTTCAAGGTCATAATCCTTTCTCAGTTGAAGGCCTACCATTATCTATTATCTACTCTAACATATTCTGTAGACTAGGTCAATGTAGAAATTTACAATTTGGAGGAGTCATGATTACTGCTTTCTTCCGGGTTCCCTCCTGAAAGGAGGAGGTACTCTTTTTTAAGCATACTGAAGACTGAATTCTCAGTTCTCCCTCATTTCTACTAAAGATTTGTACACTGGGCTACTATTTTAGGATGCATCTTACTAACTTTGTGTACTATAAAATTTAAGAAGCTTTAGAATATTTATTAAATTCTTATAGTTTGTTTGCAAATTCACATAAATGAGCATGTGACTCTTCCATGAATTTTAGTCATAGTCTGATTTGAGCTATAATCAAATATTTTTAAATCATGGGAAATTTATGACATTTCTGTAAATCCACCAAAAGGTATTTTATACTTAGATCTGTGTATGCAACCAACTTCTACAATTTCATACTGAAATTTAAGTTTCATCAAGTTAGAAAAGCTGAATAAAGAAGAGAAAGTCTATAAACAGATATCTTAATTTTCAAACAAATTTACTTTTATGATGACTTTTATCAAATCCATGATAGTTGACAGTTGGTGTGCAGAAAACTTTCATATAGTGTTTATACCATGTAGTTTTAATATCATGTTTTTATAATTTCATATATATTACAAAGTTCAATTTTGCAAAGAGTAAATGTGCATCTTATTGGGGCAGAATAAGGATGAAATTTCTAATGTTACCAACAAAAGTTAAAAATATTCATAACTTGACCTCATTATTCCTCCTGACAATGATTTCTTAAATTTCTGGTGTTATGAAATGAATATGATCAAAGGACATTAAATGCATGTGTATAAATATCAGACAAACCCCTTACTATGCACAATTCAATATTTGTCAATATAAAAGTGGGAAGTGAAATACAGACCTTTTTTTACCTTAGTCCTTACATTTGTGAAGATGGACCTCTTGGCAAGGCACTTCCCATAACCAGTTTAGAGATCTTGTTTCAGTATTGGTAGGCATCAAATTAGATTAAAAAAATAAAATATTCCTTCAACATATGTGACAATTGAAATCTCTAAGGATCTGTAGGCCAACATAATCTCTTATACTAATTTGACACCTGGCTACTATAGAAATAAATGTCATTCATCTTTCCCATTGGCCATTCCTTTTCCTCTGTCCAGGCAATTTTCCATCCTTCCTCTTTTATACTTACTCCTCAACATGTTTCCAGGATTTGGACAAGACAAAGATGAGTCACCTTACCTTTTACACCTCATTAACTTTAACAAATACATAGCTGGCACTTACACAAGCACCATTTTACCTGCTGTTCTGTTCCTCACTATATTGCTTTCCTGCTGTTTTTACAGGTGGCATTTAAGCAATGTTCTTCTGAGATACATCATCATTACTACATCACTGTCACAGACTTGCAAGCACAAATCTGGGGAAAAACAGTTGCTTGAGAAATATTGCAATCAAAATACCAAAAGTTCACATAGCACAAAATGAAAATAAGTATATATGTAGAAGATTGCTACACCTTCTAAAGCAACTGGAAAGTAATCAGTACCATCTTAATTTTACTCACATTACAGTTGTACATGGTGTGATATGAGTTCGAAGTATTTGTTAATACAGTAAAGTTTTACAAGTTCTCTCTTTTAGAAAGAGTATGCTGTAATCATTATTAAAATGGGTAACATGCTGCTAAACCTTTATATATCATTTTTATGTAGCTGATTGGACTTCTGCCATTCTTTGTGTTATGCCTATAAAATTTATCAGCAGTTAAAAACAAATTTGAGTTGTCTCTTTTTAGGGCAGTGGTGAAAACATGGTATCAGATATTTTATTTGAAATTAGATGAAGCCAGATGTAAGGTAATATGGAGATTAATGCTTTGGAAAAGAAAGGCATACTAAATGCTGTAAAATAAACTCCCTTGGTGCTGGGGATGTGGCTCAGTGGCAGAGCACTTGCCTAGAAGCCATGAGGCCCCGGGCTTGAGTCCCAGGACCACAGAAGATAACAAAATAAATAAAATGAAATGAAATAGAATAGTAAAGTAGAATATGATAAAATAAAATTTCTTCCATTTTCTTTGAATATTTGATTAATTAATGGGCTAGAGCCCATACCATATGAAACTCTCTTCCTAACACAATATGCTTAGTATTGGAAATGAATTTGTCAAGTTAGGTAAGTTTGCATTATTAGGAAAAAGGCAATAGTGAAAGCAAACTGTGTGTAGAGACTATAGATTTCATTGTCCTGCTATTGAGACTGTCACTATTTTCACAGACAACTAGCACACGTAAGCCTCACCATGGTCAGTAGTCTAACACAGAGGTAGACAAGGACCTGGATAGAGCTACAATTCTCCCCATCCCCCTCTTCCCTGCTTTCCTTTCTTCTATGTACTCTCTTCTGGGAATCTCTGTGATTAGCACACAGGGAGAAGTTTCTGTGGAAAACACTGCATGGTCAGCAGTATCTCATCCTGAGAAAGGGACTCTGGCTCTGCAAAGATCCTAAACCCAATTTAATTCAATCAACTTAGCTGCTTTATTACTATTATTTGTATGAGCCATAAATTTTCTTTTTGTATGACATGCTAATTGTGATACTGTTCACTTTCCTCATCGTGGAAAAATATCCTTTTCTGTTTCCCTGACAAAGAAAGAAGCAAACGGATAAGTAAAAAATGTACAAAACTTATCATCATTAAATTGTAGTAAAAATCACTAATGTGGGGCTTAAAAAAAATGATTGCAATCAAATAGACATTATAAAAATTCCAGATTCTTCCTTTTCCTATGTTTTTAGACAGTCTGTCTAAAGTTAAACTTCAAAAAAATGTATACTAAAGCAACAGTATCAATGCCAGTGAATGTAACATTTGATTGCATTAAAATTACTCTGTATGTTGGTTAAAAGACACCTTTTGTTCTTAAGTGGAAGAAAAACAATAACCCCCAAAATGTTTAAGCTGACATTCTTCCACTTAGGCCTCTATCATAACTCCATAGTCAGTATGTCCTTTTCCTTTCAGGAAGGAAAGAGCAAGCCATTTTCAGTATCGGTGAGCTGGTACTTCCAGAGAGCAATCAATTATTGATTTTGTGAGATCTCATAAATAAAGCCAAATGTAGGCAAGTGATTAATCATTAATTTCTGGTTCACCTTGAGAGAACAGCATGATAACAAAAGCAAAGCATTGTCTGTGTTTCCTGTTTGTTCTGTGCATGTTCAGCAAATATATGCTCTACATACTTAGTCAGTAAGGCTTCTTGCACTGTCAGCTGAGCCATTTGGAAAATCACTGAGAATTAATAACATGATGTCCTGAGTGTACCTGCTAAGGTTCTTGAACTTTGTATTCCCTTATGTATTAATGTATCTTCTTTTTGTTATTCAAAAAAAATTTATCTGGATGAGTTCCAATCCTGATTACATTACATCTTTGCTCTGTGACCTTGGACAAAACTTTTGTCATCATTTTGCTCAGTACCTTATCTTCAAATTAGATATCACATATGTTGTTGCAAAAATACACACACACACACACACACACACACAGACACCCCTCAAGTACTAATGTACTCATGTTTTCCTTGGTTAGCTAATAGTTCCTATTGCAACCACTTATTTCAGATTTGCTTACTTTTACCCAGGAAAATAAGGTAAGATTCTGATTAAGAACACATGTATTTCAGTAAAAGTTTTATGTGTCCAAGGTAGTCAGAATCTAACAATGACAAATGGACATAAAGTCACATTGCAACATATTTATTCTAAAATTTTAAAGTTTCCAAAATTAATGCGATCTTTGTGAAACTGGAGGCTGTCTCCCTACCATTTAAGACAAAAAAAAAAACCCAAGAAATTCCACCTTCAGCTTTTTTATATAAAAACTCAGGAATAGAGATGCAGAAGCTGACAGCATGTTTCCCTAGTCAGTTATAAGGAGGAAAGATCTTATTTTGAGGTAAGAGTCATTTTGTATATGGATTCCATTCAAAACCATTTTATTAGTGGTAAGCAGGTGGTTCCTTTGCTGTTCTGAAAAGAGTAAACTTATAAACTGCTCAATTAAGCTTATCTTCAGCTTAACAAGTCTAGACTCAATACTCTGAGACTATGTTAAGCCATCTAATCTTTCATGATTGTTGGGTTTGTCCATCAGTTAGCAGTATTAATTTTGTTACTGTTTTTAGCTTTATCCAATTATCATTTGCAGCTAAAATTAGGTACATTTGAAGTGTATAATACCATTATTTGGTATACACATAAATTATGAAATGATTACTATAATCAAATTAATTAACATATGTATCACGTCACATAGTTACCTTTTCGTGTGTGAGTATGGTTAAGATCTACTTTTTATCCTGGCATTGGCATAGTTGATGAAACCTGTAATTCTATCTACTTGGGAGGCAGAGAATAGAAGGATTGCAGTTCAGGAAGCCAGCCTGTGGGGAAAAAACATTTTCTAAAAGTCCATCTCAACCAATGGATGGGCGCAGCTATCATCCCAGCTGTGCAGGAAGCACCAATAGGAGGATTGCAGTCCAGGCCACCAGCCCAGGCATAAAGTTACACTTGATTTCAAAAATAATCAACATGAAAAGGGCTGGTCAGGTGGCTCAGTGGTAGACTACTTGTGCCTAGCAAGCTTAAGGCCCTGAATTCAAACACCAGTACTACTGAAATAAATAAATAAATAAATCTACTTTTAAAGCAACGTTCAGGTATACAATATTGCATTATTGACTATAGCCCAATGCTGCATATCAGACTTTCAGAAACTATTCACCTTACAAATGAAAGTTTGTGCACTTTGACCATAATCTTCTCCCATCATTCTCTCTATAAGTTTTACTTTTTTAATACTTCATATATAAATAGTATCATCTATATATCTATCCTTGTCTAGCATATTGCACTTAGCATAATTACTTCCACATTTATCCACGCTGTGTCAAGTGGTAGGATTTCCTTCTTTTATAAGGATAAATAACAATATTATGATGGATGTATGCTTGTGTCTGTGTGTGTAACTTTATCCATTCATTCATCCACACACAACTTAGCATGATTCTGTAAATTGGGTACTGTGAGTAATGCTGAAATGAACATGGGAGTGCAAATATTTATTATGGATACTGATTTCATTTCCTTTGGGCACAGACCCAGTGGTAGGATTTCTAGATAATATGACAGTTTTGGTTTTAATTAATTGAGGGAGGTCCATTCTGCTTTTCATAATCACCATGAAAATTTACACTCCCACCCACACTATAGAAGGACTTCCTTTTTTCCATGCCTTGAATAACATTTTGTATTTCTCATCATTTTGATAGTAGTAAAATACTATTTAGTTAACTAATTTACTTCTGAAACAATTTCTCATGCATTTGGACTTGAGGAAACTTCACAGTTTCAAGCTGTGAATGGTTAGCATGAAGAGCTTCAATGTAATTTATACTATAACACAGAGAGTATTTTCACAATATTCAGATCCTATCAGATGGAGTTATGGTTTAGCAAACTGCTATGGGGACCAGGCTATACATTATTAGCAAACCAGAAAAAAATTATTGTGCGGGGTTTCCAAAAAGTATCCCTTAAAATGATAAGAACATTATTTTAGAAAATGTATGATTTCAAGTTTGACTTGGATATATAAAGAGAGAGAGAATCTGTAGCTCTGTAAAGCTATAGCAAGAGAAGGGATCCCAAAGTAAGTTTGAGGAATGTTAAGGAAATGTCTTTCTCTTGTACAAACTTTTGCCTGAGAACATCTGACATCTGCTTGTGTAGTGCTTCTTAAGCCCAGAAAAAAATGGTAGTAGACTCTGCATGAGTCCAGGAGGTTACTAAGAATAATACAGCAGAAAATGTTTGCTCCTGACAATTTTGCTCTTAGCAATTTATATATAAAATCCATTTTTACAAGGGCCAGAGTTGTTGAACTTTGTCTAAGAAACAAGTAATCATCATGTTTAAATACTTCAGGGTCATCTTTGGTCAAAACTGCAGGCTACTCAAGGTCTTCGCAGTTATGTTTACTTCTTCAATATGGTGAATTTCAATGTGATCTTTTGTGTAACTTTCTAAACTTTTACTTAAAATTGTTAGAAAGATAGGCTACCTTATTCTTTAAGTTTTCATATATTTATAATTTCTCCTATATAATGTTAACATTGTAATTTCAGGAAAAATATTGTAGACAATTATAAAGCAAAAGCACTTGAAGATTAAATGTCTTTTTACATTGATTATGAGTGAAAAAGCATGAAAACAAATGTCCACATTGTACCATTGATTTAAAATCCCATCAGGTATGGTAAAGAACTTAATTTTAAGTAATATATATATTTAGACTTAAAGAAAAGAAATGACAATTAACCATAAATGAGAACAAATGAACAAATGATTTCTGCCTTCTTGAATAATTTCAGTAATGATCTTGCTTAATAGATTTGTCTGTAGGAAGAAGTCAGATACTTAAATGGGAAACTAAAGAAGTTAGAGTGTTTTTTAAATTAAAGCAATTTTTAAAGTTTCAAACAATTGCTTTGTGTGGTATTAATTTTGTTTTAACAGATTTTCATTATTCTGTTTGATATATACATGCATATAATAATTTTGAAGGCTCATTTTTGTAGACAATTTCTAAACAGTGTGTGTATATTACTTTGCTGTCTGTAGTACCCCAAAATATTATGTAAATAGTAATTTTATTGATAGCTAGAGTGTAAATATGAAGTGATAAAATTAATTAAAATAAAATTGTTAAATTCTAAGAGTTTCAAAATTTTAAAAACACAAATTTTTACCTTATTTTCTTTTTTGCATGATAATTATTTTATTTTTTTAAGTCTTCATTATTTTATTTTTTATTATTGTATAATATGTTCTTAAAATAAGGCAGTGGGCTAATCACTTAGCCAAGGTAAGGAAATGTGCTTTTTCTATCTTTTTTCCTGAAATTCTAGTCACCTTAATTGCACTTTTTCAGTCATGGCACAATATGAACATTGTGCTGAGCCAAAGAATGAAGATGTTCCATTTCTTTTTATCTTTTTGTCTTTATTTCTTATTCCAATTTTCCTTCTATTCCTTGACTTGTGTTCTAATCAATCTCTCTTTCAGTTTATTTGTATTTTTATAAGTCGTATCTTGTGTCATGTTCCTGTATGTTTTTTTAAATGGTATCATGACATAACTCTGCTTTCATCATTTCTCCCAGTTAATGTTATGCTTTTTAAAAATCCATCTACATATGTCACAATGCAACAGCATAAATCAAACTGTTCATAATATTTCATATTTGGTTACCATATTTGATACGTCCTGCTCTTGTACTGGTGAACACTGAAATCATTTTCTAACCTCCCAGTATTAGTAATAATTCTGCATTAAATATTGCTGAATATATTTTCCTTTAGAATGTATATTCAAATGCCAAATGTTAAACCTTGGGATATCTTGCAAAGCGGTAAGAGGGAACCCTGCCTGTGACCAGTCTAACACATTAACTTTAATCTGTGCTAGTTCCAACATGCCCATATCTCTCCTACAAATACTCCTTTTACCCTTCCAGGTTGTTTCCAGTCTCGTGATTTGTCTGTTTTTGATCACTAAAGTTTAAAACACTCATTCATATTCTCACAACACTTTCGGATTTCTCCCTCAGTAAATGTCTTGATCACATCTTTTACCTGGTTTTTAATCATTTTTGCTGTTTGTTGTATTCTTTTTAAGTAGTAAAAATAATAATAAAATTTATTTGGAAAGTAATTTAGTATTATAGGATATAAGTAGGGAGAAATGGGTTAAAAAAAGGAAAAGCACTTCCTGCTTCCCACGCAGGAAATGGGAGTAAGATTCAAAATGGTGGTCCTCATCTCTCAACCTTATATTTTCCCAATTGGAATACATGTGATCATGTCTGTCAACCTGTAATCATTAAGATAATGGATCTCGGTGGCTAAGGTGGGTGTCAAAACAGAGCTGTCATTCAGGGCTACCAAAAATACATGGAAAATAGGTGTACTTTAAATTTCACTTTGGCAGAGCAGCCCCTTGCCCTGCCAAATAAAGAAGCCTTGCAGCTTGTTAACATCTCAGCAAGAAAGGCAGCTACAGATAGCCTCTTTAGGTCCCCCGGTCTTGTAACTTAACATCTACAAAAGAGGTTGGAAGGAACAGTATTTTTACTTTTTACTTTCTAGTCTCAATGTCTGAGTGTGGCGCTTTAATATATTTTAAAATAATACAACTTCCTTGTTTCCTTGTCTGTCTACCCTGCTTGCTCATCATTCAAGGCTTCCATTTCCCACTCAAGGACTATAGGTCCTGAAATTTTTTAGAAAATGGAAAGTCATAGTGAGTCTTTGGCTACTTTGCTGGTATGGGGCATAGGCTTAGGTAAGGAGTCTCTTGTTCTTGCTCTCTGTTGATGGGGACAGCTGGAATCTCAGGTCATGGATGATACAGGGGTGCCTAAAGAAGAGGGAATATATCTTTTTGAGATCATAAACAGCAGTAGTTGTGTTTAAGGAGGAGAATCTATGACCACAGTTTCACGGAGTTAGTCCTTGAGTTGTAGCATTTGTAGCTTTATAGCCTGGAGACAAGAGGAAACAAACTAGGTTAAAACATTAATATAAGGTTTAATAAGGAACATCTGGATTTCTCCTCGAGCAGCAAAACTAGCAGATGAAAGAAAAGCAAGAGCAGTTCCTGTTCAGTTGGAAAGTAAATAGGCATGTCCATCTAGTAGTCATGCTTTTAAGCCATTGTTGTTTAACCTCTCAGCTTTAATTGCTTTTGGATGGGAAGTAAAAAAGTGACTCCATTTGGAATCTGACAATTTCCCTTCTTGCCTGAACAGTATTCTTTTAAACTGTTTTTGAATAATCCCTTGTCACTGGGATAACTTTGTATCAGTAAGTCTTTCCTTGTGGCTTGGATTAGATATCCTGATTGGTCTGATTTGGTTCTACGTTTGAGCAGAATGATTGGCAGTTCAGGTAGGAGTCAGTGTCAATAAATTTTCCAAATTTAAGCAACAAAGACATTTAGAAGCAGTGGCTCCTAGGCTGGGCTTAACTGAAGTCCATTAAGTTTAATTTTGTCTGCATCATGGTTAATATCCTGGCATCTTAAAAAATGCTCCTTATTTTATTTGGTTAGATAGATGTACTTCTATAGAATGTCAACAGACAAAAGTTCAAAGTTTTACAAGTAAAATATATAAAAGAAAACTTATGAGAATAAAGAAACAAATGTTTGAAAAATAAGTACTTGCTAGAGATGTTTTTCATGAGTTTGATTAAAAATGTCTTAGAGAAGGATGCAAACTGCAGATGACAAAAACATCTAGAACATTCATGGTTAGAATTTTAAATCATTTGCAATGGACAGCAGTTTCATCTTTTATATACTTAAGACCCACTTATACCCTTTGGAACTTTTTTATGAGCCTTCTGGTTCTTACCATATCCATTTTTTTTTTTCTATTTTGGAACAAACATTTAGGACAATGTTTACTTTACAAAATACTTTCTTATCCAAAATCATTTCTCTTTCTCTTTAACTTTTCTTTTAAATCCTCATCCTTCCTGTATCTTTCATACTTGCTGATTCCTTTTTGTCTCTTTTTAATTTGCATCTTGAAATTAGACAAAATTATTTTTTAATAAAATAGCACTTAGTAGCCTTAGTATTTCAATGAAGCAGTAAGAAAGCAATCTTAAAACTGTTTTATATAATAAGTTACAAAATCATATTTGTTAACAGACCCAATATTGTAAGAAACATTATTGTTTATCTGAACAACCAAATTTTTAAGATCTCATTTGTCTCTTTGAGTTTTAAAACAGCCATTTTCTTCCTTAGTCTGCACCTGAGAATTAATCCGGAGTGCCTGTATTTTTAGAGTGACAATAGTTGTATATATTAGCTTTATAATCATAGTTTCAGAAGCATCCTACAGATATTTATGCCCACGTACACATATGCACAAAGTTTTAAAGTAGGCAGGCCAAGACAAAAGCATAAATAAAAACGAAAATAAAAAGAAATCTGAATGTTGTAGTAACTAGCCAGTTATTTTCAGGAAATCCAGGAGAAAAAGCAAAAGAAATTTTTGCCCAATGTTTGATAGGTTAAAGTACACATACATATAATTATATTAATTTAAAGCCCTCTTATAACTTTAACCATAGGTTAATTATAATTCTCCCCAGGGAATAACAAGTTGGGGCAGACAACATGTCTGCCATTTCAGCATCATGGCAAAGACGACCATTGTGGAGTTGGGTTACTTATAGGAGAATTAGCCTCATCATGGTAGTAACATTTCTCTGTGATCACAAGGTTTTAGATGCAGCATAAATCCATATTACATACAAAATACAAGTACAATGCAAACAGTAGACACAGAACAAACAAGTGGGAAATTTTCTATTTTTTTCCTTGACCACTAGAAGGTGAAAGGGAAGGATAGAGCCAATTTAAGGGGCTCTACAAAACTAGAAAACAGCCTGGGGTGTGAATAATACAAATGGAAGATTTGTTAATTGTCCTGGATTTAATCAGCTTCACAAAATGCTAAAATGTCTGAGGACAGCAAAAGACTGTCCACTATTGGCATAGTGGCAAAGACATGTTTAGGAAGCATAGCTTGGAGTCAGGAGAGGATCCACTATACCTTTGTGGAGTTTTTAATGTAAAGAAGGTCTCCATAGAAACAGACCATGAGCCACTCTATGACTAGTGGCAGACAAATTAGTCCAAAAAGGTGGATGAGAGAAACCATACCCCAGTGCTAGAAAGACCAGGGAACTGTATAAAGCTATATTGTGAAACAGAAGAGAGCTAGGGATGGTCTAGAATGTCCTGGAGAAGCCAGACACATCTGGAATCCTTCCTGCAACTCTGGATCCCAAGAGAGGAATCTTATGACCTAAATATAAGGAATCTCAGGTTATTTTGAGAAATTAAGGCAGAAAAGATCAGGTCACTGTGCCGTTTTGAAGCCAGAGTTCTTGGACTAGCGATTTGTTGTAAGTCCACCATGCTACATTATAAAGAAGGTAACCTAGGGATGAGTCTCCAAGAGTACATGGCATGTTCCCTCATCTGGTAGAATAAAGACAGCCAATTGTCAACATCCAGGCAAGGTGTCCCTACTGGAGTGATGTTCTAAAGCCTTACAGCATAAGGTCATTTAGCACAGAATGACCTGAACAAGATTTCTCTACTTTTCCCTTTCTCTTCATCCATCTTTCTCTTTATTGTCCTCACTCAGATGGCCAGTCTGGGGGAAGAGACAAGGGCAGGCTTGAAGTAAGATAAGTAAAGGAATTTCCACCATAGCTAAGAGAATTTAGGTCATAAGAAGGCCTTCCCCATGGCTCATGAGCTAGGTGAACCTTTGCCATCACTTTTGAAGCATCCTTTAAGTGACAGCAGTAAGAATCCAAATAGAAAGTGCTTACAGAGCAAAAGAATATGCATGTCCTCACCTGTAGAGAGGATCAGGGAGGACAGCTCTTACTTCTTACCTCTTGCAGAAACAGACCAAGATGTGGTAGATCTTGGTCCAAGTTAAAATGTATTAGATTCGGGAGCTGAGTCAAGTCACATTAGATACAAGTCTTCTGTCAAGATGTATTAGATCTGAGATCCCAAATCATGGCACCAAAAATGTTACAGGAAAGTCTAGGGTTGGTATATACCTTGGTTCTAGAGTTTGGCAATGTAAGAATTCAGGCAAGATGAGAAGTATAGTAAAAGTAATAGGAAAGTTTTTTAGGAAGGGAATTTAGCATAATAAGATAAAAGTGAGGAGAAATGGGGGAAAAAGGAAAAACATTTCCTGTTCCACATGCAGGAAATGGTAGTAAAGTTGTCTTAAGTATAATAGTAATATTTAGAGTTCTATGCATACTCTGAATATTACTATTTTATTGATTTTATATTTGACAAATATATCCATCCACTTTCTTTTGGTTAGCTTTCTTATTTAAAGGTTTAGAATTTTCTGTTGTGATCCATAGACTAAATTCTCACTATATACTAATCTTTTCCTTCCTTTAATTTAGCATGAATTTATGGACTATTTAGTGTGGCACCTTTTCATTTTTTGTAATAGTATGTTGATATTTAGGCTTCTAATTTCTGTAGTACTTAATTTTTTCCTAAATATTTTACTGTCTCCTAACATCGTACAAGAGATTCTTTCCATATGATTATCATAGTAAAAAATCCCATGAATTATCCTTTTCATTGTATTCTTCATTTCATATAGAAACAAACACAAGCTCATATTTATACTTAATGTCTGATATCTTACATTTGTTTCCAATTGCATATATTTTTCTTTTTAATCTTAAATATACTTATCTGGAATTATTTGTTCATTGCTTCAATCATCCTTATCAAATTATTATGCTCATTTTCTGCTTTTATTTCTGAGTACTTTTAATTTTTAATTAGCCTGTGAGCTCATGATTTCCCAAAGGTATCAGCTTTTCTTTATTTGACAATGTATTGGCCAAATCTATTGAACCAACTTTATTCATTTTGTGTAAAACTGCTACATAAAATATGTGTTAATAAGAAAAATTAAATGTAGTACTTTATTTGCATTGGGTATCATGTTTGGCAGTTCTAATTGATTAAACTGCTGCATTTCTTCATAATAATATCTACTAAATCAGAGTAGAGTACTGTACTAAGTTTTATGCTAATAATTTAGCATAAATTAATAATTTATTAATAATTTATAATTAATAATTTAACCTATGATATCAACTAGGATTGTATTTTTGGCAAAGACCAAAAATTGTCCAGAACTAACATAATTAAGTAAAACATTTAACCCAAAAATTCTGTAAGGAGGAAGTTTGGGGCATATATAAGCTGCAAAAATGTCAATAAAGGGACACTATTCTTCCCATGTTCTTATTTGAATTTAGCTTTTTAGCTTACAAACACATGCTTAGAAGATAGCCTTCGCACATCTATTAATACATTTTTGATAATCCTTTTAGGAATCACGTTTGAAAGATAAAGGGTCAGGAGGGATGCCAGGTGAGTTTGTGCATATATATATACTTTCTTCACAACACTATTTCCCATCTTTCATTTATATGTCCATGGCCAACCAGATTCACACAGGCACTCATAACTTCTTGCAGGATAAAGAAAATAGGATATTTGCTGGAAAGCTGCCAAAGACCAACATCAGGAAGAAATCACATTAATACTGAGTTTGTGTAGGTGAAGGAATAAAGAATGAAAGCAAGAGTGACTAATTTACTGAAAGAAAAAATTAGGAGAACCTCTTTGATTTTGCTTTGGAGAGCAGATATGAAGGGACCTAAAAAGATATGATGATGAACTATAATCCTATCTAAAACATGATTTTGGAATAGAAAAAGGATAAACACAAAGGAAGTTGGAATATAGACACTTTAGATAAACACTAAGGAAGTTGAAATACAGACTTATTTAATACTAATTGACCAAGTAATTGCAATGAGTATATCATTTTAATGCAAATTGCTAACAATAGGATATATGGAGGTGAAGACTTTCTCTATTTCTTTCATTTTTCTCTAAATCAAAAACTATTCTAAAAATAAGTTTACTTAGAAGAAAATGTAAATGTGTGCAGAGCTAAGATGAGTTTAGGATTATTAAATGTGCTTTATAATCCTCCAACTATAAGGAGCATAGGTGACTGTGTACATGAGTTTCTGTACCATGAAATCCTTTGCCGATTTGGTACCAGTCTCTGAGTGGCTATGGTAGGGATGCCAAACATATTCTTATGAAACATGGAGAACTCTCTGATGGCCTAACTCAACTTTCTGGAGAAACCATACATTCTAGGACACTTCTACTAAATGTTCTACCCCTATCTTCCTCACGTACTGTCAGACTTTTGGTAACTCAGGGTTCCCTAGAATCTTACCTCCAACCTCTTCTCATCTGCTTCTTACTTTTGTGTCTCCTAATAATATTTTTGCTTGCTTAATTGTATTTCAGCATCTACTTGCTAAAAAACTTTAGCTAGCATAGTGGTAGCTTAATATTTTAATTTGGTATAATGTGAAAACTGAAGCTAAGAGAAAACTAATACAAGACCATAAATGATGGAAACTGAAATATTTTGATATGGAACTAGGATAAACTTAGAACAGAATGTCTCTCGGCAAACCTTAGTTTCCACCTCGTGAGACCTGGTGAAATTTCTTACTCCCAGGTCTTTATGATAAAAATTTATGTTGTTTAAGTTGTTTTGAAACAATTTAACAATAGAAAACTAACACAACTACTCATGAAAGTTAATCTGAAATGTGTCAAAGAACAATATATACAATCAAAAGCAGAAGGAAAATATTTACATATTTGGAAAGACAACATAATTAAAACATGGAACATAAAATAATAAAAGCCATTCAGATTTACCCAAATTAGAAATGTTTGTACTTCAGTTGTCCCTATTAAGAGATAAAAATGCAAGCATCAGTTTGAGAGGAAACATTTAAAAGCATACGTCTAACAAAATATATGAAATAAAAAATAATAAATACATTAAAAACACAGAGTACTTTGTAAGAGACATACAATATAGCCAACAATAAAAAAAAGTAATAAACTCATTTAACTTTCATAGAATTGAAAAATTACATGAAAATTGAAATTTTGAGCCACAGTGAGAAACCCCTACACATAATTTACAATGGATAAAATAAAAAAGATAGGTTAGGATGAATGTTGATGAGATGTAGCAAAGTTTTACTTTAAAAAGGTGAAAATGTAAAATGGTATCACCATTTTGAAAAACCCAGCTTCCTAAAAAGTTAATCATAGGATCTAGAAAATCCCAATATCTATTTTTTTAAACCATTTATTCACATGTGTATACATTGTTTGGGCCATTTCTCTACCCTGCCCCTCACCCCCTTCCTCTCCTCCCCACCTCCCCATGCTTCCAGGCAGAATCTGTTCTGCCTTTTTCTTCAATTTTGTTGAAGAGAAGACATAAGCAATAAAAAGAAAGACAAAGTGTTTTTGCTAGTTGAGATAAGGATAGATATAGAGAGGTTCCTAGCACTGCTTCCATGCACAAGTGTGTTACAACCCAAATTGACTCATCTCTACCTGACGATTTCAATAGTTCCTGATCCTCTTCCCATATTGATCTTCAAGGTTTCTGTATTAGTTCCTGTGCAGTGGGGACATCAAACACTTTCATGTTTTGGGTTTCCTACCTATCCCCATACCTCCTGTATGTGCTCTCCCCTTAGCATGTGACCCAAGTCCAACCACATTGCTGCATTTGCCCTTGATCTAAAATCTGCATATGAGGGAGAACATACGATTTTTGGTCTTCTGAGCCTGGCTAACCTTGCTCAGGATAATGGGCCCAGTTCCATCCATTTACTTGCGAATGATAAGATTTCATTCTTTTTTATGGCTGAGTAAATACCAAGTTATGGAAACAGCCAAGATACCCACTATAGACGAACAGATTAAGAAAATGTGGAAATTATACACCATAGATATTCTTTTAAAATAAAAACATATATCCATGCAAACACTTCTACACAATTTTGTACAGAAGATTCAGTCACAAAAGTTAAACTGAAAACTACATAAATGTTTAAAAATAATTGAATGAATAAATTAAATTGATAAATTCATATAATTAAATGTTTCTTAATAAAAAGAAACAGTTATGAACAACATGGATGATAGCCAAAAATAATTAGGCTGACAGAAAAAAGTTATAAACATAAAATATACACTGTAGGACTCCATTTACATAAAATAACTGATCTGTTATTATGCATAAACCAATAAGCATATCTTGTCTCATGATTGGACTAGGAAAGGGCCATATGGACTCTAAAGGACCTTGATATTCTGTGGCTTTAAGAACCCCTCAGTCTGTACCTGTTAAATGGATGTGGTTTATGGTCTCCTTAATAAAGTTATCTGGAGTAACTGAGAATGAACTGTGGCGAAAAAGTTAATTTGGGGCAAAAGAACATGATATAGTAGAAAAGAATGAATTACAGACACTGATAAACTTGGGTACAAATCTTGTTACTAGAAATTACTGTTTTCAAAACTTCTAGAAGTTATTTGACTCTATAACTTTAGTTTATTCATCTCTAATGATATGAGAGAATAACATGATTATATTATCTTAAAATTTAAAAATGAATGCATTTAAAATCATGCAACAAAGTATTTGGTACATTGGGTCACTAAGAACATTTTTGAAAACCTATATTCTTTTTTTAAACAGGGTTGTTGAGTAAATATAAATGATTCTAGATATCAATTTGCTAATGTTTTATGATCTTACATAATTTAAATAATTTACAACTTTAAAGAACTATGCTACTTTCATTACAAATTCCACTAACATTTTATTAATGCCCAAATGAACTTGTTTTTCATTCTTCTTGCCTCCTAGTCTCCCTGTTCTTAAATTTTCACATTCAACTGTGCCACTAGCATATTTCCTTCTTATAAAATGAAATGGAATTTAGTCATCTTGGTCCCTATCATGATAAGAGTTAGTCTTATACTATTTGGATTATGCATAATAGTCTACAAAGATTCTGAAATGCAAGATCACTTTGGAAAGGCTTGAATATTGTTAGAAGTCTATGAAGCACACTTTGTATTTATGTTTTAGCTACCCTTCTCTTAAAATATGATCATCCTGTGAACAAAATATTTTGTATCTCTGGAAATTTTCACCAGTATTCTCTACAAGAAGATAAGGATACATTGTAACCAGAGTCCTAGACCAGTAGCCTGAATGTAGGGGTCTCAACCTATCAGGTTCAGGCATTCACTCTAAAGAAAACAAATGGAAATAATGGTGAAAATCAGGAAAGGATTGTAATCAACAAAATTAGGTGGGAAAACAAACAAGATTAAGTATCTTCTTGCTAAGACATGAGCTTTAGGTTTAATACAGAAAGAACTGAGGCTGGGATAAAGACGTGAAATTAAACAGTCTTGGTTGAAGTGTGGTCTTATTGATCATTATCGTAGTTCTGGTTCTGCAAGGAGGCCCAAACAAGATCTTACTGCTTGAGGGGACAATCTGGTTTCCCTGAGATGATTGTACCCTTTTGGTGGTGATTTCATCATGTGATGATCTATCTATGAGGCTCTTCTGTTTCTGGAATCCTAGGTGACTGCAGATTTATGACTATGACTGGAGACATTCAAATGCTTCTGGGGGGGGTCTGGAAAAAGCCCCCCAGCTTGCAAAAGCTGACAGTGAAACACCCCATTTACTCTTATCCTTAATGTATACAACTTTCAAAAGGATTAGACAGGTCAGGTATTACCAATTTTTAGACAATTTTTGAGTGATTAACATGCCTTTGTGTAGAGTTATGTTAGAGTCTGGCCAAAAATTTTAAGACAATATGAGACAGAAATAAAGTGCAGTTAGGGATGCCAGACTTGCATTCTGATTTTAGTTACCTTATGAGCCCAAGTGAAGAGTCAGTGCTTTTCAACAAAAGAATTTTGTATGGACCTGTTATAATTTAGTTTATTAATAAGACATTAAAGTCTAATCTATTTGATTATTAAAGAAATTACTGAGGAGGATTTCCAAGATGGCGGCTAGATGGAGGAAGCAGAAAGCGAGCCTCCTATAGTGAAATCTTGGAGAGACGCTGGAGACACACCTTGCAGGCATAATCACTGAGAAAAGGCATAACTTTGACCCCCTCCACACCTCCTGCCGGCACAGAGAATCTCCACTTCACCTTAAACGGAGAAACAAGAAGGACCCTGGCTACCAGTCACCAGTGGCCAGACGGCTTGGGAAGATGCGGACCAGGTGAGCTTCGCAGTACTGTGGTACTCCCACACACAAGCCTGGGCCAGAGCAGCATAGCACCCTGGAAAGACTGACCTCCACATGGGGAAAAAAAAGAGAAACTGAGTAATAAGCAAAAAGAACAAATAAGACACGCAGGAAAGAGGGTGGGGCGCACTGAGTGTCAAAGATTGGGGGAAGGGAATCCTTCCTGGGACTGTAAATAAACAAGCCAAGCCAGGCAGGCCAGAGAGCCTCTGGTGGGAGCAAGGGCGCACACCCAGCAAGCTGGAGCAGGAAAGCTTGTGAGAGTAGCGGAGGGAGGAAAACTCCACAGGAGAGGAGGGAAGACCCACTTCCCACGTGAACTGTAAACAAACATGGAGGCTGGCAGGAGCAGCAGCACCGCTTAGATATCAGGAGCAAGAAAGCTTGTGAAAGCAGAGGTAGGAGGAGAACTGCACAGGAGAGGGGGGGAAGACCCAACTCCCACATAAGCTGTAAATAAACACAAAGGCCTGAGAATGCAGGTGCAGTGTCACATTTCCCAGTGCTTGGAAAGGGGAAAGCCTATAGCAGAGGCTCCCGCACAGGAGAACTCTAAACAAACAAAGCCTGCAGGGCCAGGTGCGTGCTAAGCTCACCCTAGAGATCACCATAAATAACGCCACCAGCAACAGCAAGCTAACAGCAGCGGACAGGCAAGCCACAGCTGCAGATACCATTCTCAGAACTGTCTCCAGAAACTTTTTTTTTTCTTTTTTCTTTGTCTCCCAACCTTTGATGAGAGAACAACCAAATTACACCTGCAACCTGAAAACCTTACTGAAACTGTATTGCATTTGAACTTGGGACACTTGGTGGGGTTTTTTTTGTGCATGTGTGTGTAGTTTTGTTCTTCTTTATGCGTCCCCATTGATGAAACAACTACAGAACAACATCTGAGGCACCATCTCCACGACTGGAGATTCAGACTTCACTGCATTTGAACATGGAGGTTTTTTGGTTTTTTGGGTTTTTTTAAAATTTTCTATTTTTTCATTTTATTTTAATTCATTTTTATAAATAGAATTTTCTTTCATTTACTTATTTTTTATTTTTATTCTTACCTTTTTTTTATCTTTGATTATCAATCCTCTCTCTGCCTCTCTAATGTCTGTTCAGCTTACTGTTGATTAGTACACTAAAGCTGCCTGTTTATACCTTTGAAATCTTCTTGACTGACACCTTGTTCTGTTTTCTCTCTCCAGTCTGTGTATTTGTTTTTCCCGTTTCTTTAACTTCTTCCTTTCCATCTCAGCTCACCTTTCCACTCTAAATATTACCATTGTTATTATTACAAGCTAGAAAATACTTAATTGCACACAGTACAAGGACAGTAACAACACCAAAGACAATGACGGGAAAACAGAAAAAACAGGGAAACCAGTTTCCCCACAGCAAAAAATTAGTACAGGAACCAGAGGGGAATGAAGAAAACAGGTACTCAGATCCAGACTGCAACAAAATGAAGATAAACTATGCCAAAGGACCCAATGAAGCCCACAAGAATAATTTAAAAGAAGACATACTACAGGTATTCAATGAGAATTTTATAGCAATGATACTGGATAGGGTCAACCAAAATGTACAGGAGACACTCAAGAAATTCCAACACAACAAAAATAGAGAATTTGAAAAAGCAAAAGAAGAAATAAAGGAAACCATAGAAGCACTATATAAACACCAATGTGAAAGAGAGAACACGATGAGTAAACAGATAAATGAACTCAGGACGAAAATAGACAACATTAAAGAGGAAAACAGCCAGGATATGGAAAACATCAGAAAAAAGAATGAAACAGAACTGCAAAACAAAACGGAAGGCCAATCCAGCAGAATAGAACAAACAGAAGACAGAATCTCAGAACTTGAAGATGAAATGATAATGAAAGGAAAAGCCGAAGAACTATTAATTAAACAACTCAAGACCTGTGAAAAGAAAATGCAAGAACTCACCAACTCCATCAAAAGACCAAACTTGAGAATCATGGGCATCGAAGAAGGAGAAGAGGTGCAAGCGAAGGGAATGCATAAATTATTCGACAAAATAATAACAGAAAATTTCCCAAAACTAGAGAAAGATATTCCCATACAGATGCAGGAAGCCTCCAGGACAACAAACAGACCAGATCAAAATAGAACTACCTCATGACATATTATCTTTAAAACAACAAGTTCAGAAACTAAGGAAAAAATATTGACGGCTGTAAGAGAGAAAAAACAAGTAACATACAAAGGTAAACCCATCAAAATCACACCAGACTTCTCAACAGAAACAATAAAAGCATGGGATGAGATCTTCCAGGCACTGAATGAAAATAGCTTCAACCCCAGGATACTCTACCCAGCAAAACTATCATTCAAAATAGATGGAGCAATAAAAGTCTTCCATGATAAGCAGAAAATAAAACAATATGTGACCACAGAGCCACCACTACAAACAATTCTGCAAGGGATTCTGCACACAGAAAGTGAAACCCAACTTAACCATGAAAGGACGGGCAGCACCAAACCACAGGAAAAAAAAAAGTAAGACAGAAGAGAGTAACCTCAACTTAGGTACACACAATCAAACCTTCAAACAACTATGACAACTAAATGACAGGAATCACCATATACCTATCAGTACCATCACTTAATGTTAACAGACTTAATTCACTCATCAAAAGGCACCGCTTGATGAAATGGATTAAAAAGGAAGCTCCAACAATTTGTTGCTTACAGGAGACCCATCTCACCGACAAAAATAAGCATAGGCTAAAGATGAAAGGCTGGAAGAAGATTTACCAAGCCAATGGCCCCCAAAAACAGGCAGGAGTAGCAATACTTATCTCTGACAAAGTAGACTTCAAACCTACATTGATCAAATAAGATAAAGAAGGACATTCCATACTAATAAAAGGGGAAATAGACCAAAAGGAAATAATAATTATCAACCTGTATGTACCCAAGGTCAATGCACCCAGTTCATCAAACATACCCTGAAAGACCTAAAAGCATATATAAACAGCAACACAGTGGTTGTGGGAGACTTTAACACCCCATTATCATCAATAGATAGGTCATCCAAACAAAAAATCAATAAAGAAATCCAAGATCTAAAATATGCAATAGATCAAATGGACCTAGTTGATGTCTACAGAACATTTCATCCAACTTCTACACAATATACATTCTTCTCAGCAGCCTATGGAACCTTCTCCAAAATAGATCATATCCTAGTGCACAAAGCAAGTCTCAGCAAATATAAGAAAATTATACCGTGCATACTGTCTGATCACAATGCAGTAAAAGTAGTACTCAACAACAAAAGTAAAGACAAAAAACATACAAACAGCTGGAAACTAAATAACTCATTACTTAATGAAGAATGGATCATCGATGAAATAAAAGAGGAAATTAAAAAGTTCCTGGAAGTCAATGAAAATGAAAACACAACCTACCAGAACCTATGGGACACAGCTAAGGCAGTCCTGAGAGGAAAGTTTATAGCCATGAATGTGTATATTAAAAAGAATGAAAGGTCCCAAATCAATGACCTAATGATACATCTCAAAGTCCTAGAAAAACAACAACAAGCAAATCCCAAAACAAATAGAAGGAGAGAAATAATAAAAATAAGAGTTGAAATCAATGAAATAGAAACCAAAAAAACCATACAAAGAATTAATGAAACAAAAAGTTGGTTCTTTGAAAAAATAAACAAGATCGATAGACCCCTGGCAAACCTGACTAAAATGAGGAGAGAAAAAACCCAAATTAGTAGAGTCAGGAATGCAAAAGGGGAGATAACAACGAACACCATGGAAGTCCAGGAAATCATCAGAGACTACTTTGAGAATCTATATTCAAATAAATTTGAAAATCTGAAAGAAATGGACAGATATCTAGATACATATGACCATCCAAAACTGAACCAAGAGGAAATTAATCACCTGAATAAATCTATAACACAAAATGAAATTGAAGCAGCAATCAAGAGTCTCCCCAAAAAGAAAAGTCCAAGACCTGATGGATTCTCTGCTGAATTCTATCACAACTTTAAAGAAGAACTGATACCAACCCTCCTTAAACTGTTCCATGAAATAGAAAGGGAAGGAAAACTGCCAAACACATTTTATGAAGCCAGTATTACACTTATCCCAAAACCAGGCAAAGACACCTCCAAAAAGGAGAACTATAGGCCAATCTCCTTAATGAACATTGACGCAAAAATCCTCAACAAAATAATGGCAAACTGAATTCAACAACGCATCAAAAAGATTATTCACCATGACCAAGTAGGCTTCATCCCAGGGATGCAGAGGTGGTTCAACATACAAAAATCAATAAACATAATAAACCACATTAACAGAAGCAAAGACAAAAACCATTTGATCATCTCAATAGATGCAGAGAAAGCCTTTGATAAGATCCAACACCATTTCATGATAAAAGCTCTAAGAAAACTAGGAATAGAAGGAAAGTACCTCAACATTATAAAAGCTATATATGACAAACCTACAGCCAGCATTATACTTAATGGAGAAAAACTGAAAGCATTTCCTCTAAAATCAGGAACCAGACAAGGATGCCCACTATCTCCACTCCTATTTAACATAGTACTGGAATTCCAAGCCAGAGCAATTAGGCAAGAAGAAGAAATAAAAGGAATACAAATAGGTAAAGAAACTGTCAAAATATCCGTATTTGCAGATGACATGATCCTATACCTTAAAGACCCAAATTACTCTACTCAGAAGCTTCTAGACATCATCAATAGCTATAGCAAGGTAGCGGGATATAAAATCAACATAGAAAAATCATTAGCATTTCTATAAATTAATAATGAGCAAACTGAAAAAGAATACATGAAGATAATTCCATTTACAATAGCCTCAAAAAAAATCAAATACCTAGGTGTAAACCTAACAAAAGATGTGAAAGACCTCTACAAGGAAAACTATACACTTCTGAAGACAGAGATTGAGGAAGACTATAGAAAGTGGAGAGATCTCCCATGCTCATGGATTGGTAAATCAACATAGTAAAAATGTCGATACTCCCTAAAATAATCTACGTGTTTAATGCAATTCCCATCCAAATTCCAATGACATTCATTAAAGAGATCGAAAAATCTACCGTGAAATTTATATGTAAACACAGGAAGCCACGAATAGCCAAGGCAATACTCAGTCAAAAGAACAATGCAGGAGGTATCACAGTACCTGACTTCAAACTATATTACAAAGCAGTAGCAATAAAAACAGCATGGTACTGGCACAAAAACAGACATGAAGACCAGAGGAACAGAATAGAGGACCCAGATATGAAACCACACAACTATAACCAACTTGTCTTTGACAAAGTACCTAAAAATATACGATGGAGAATTAGCAGCCTCTTCAAAAAAAACTGCTGGGAAAACTGGTTAGCAGTCTGCAAAAAACTGAAACTAGATCCATGTATATCACCCTATACAAGATTAACTCAAAATGGATCAAGGATCTTAATATCAGACCACAAACTCTAAAATTGATAGAGGAAAGAGTAGGAAATACTCTGGAATTAGTAGGTATAGGTAAGAACTTTCTCAATGAAACCCCAGCAGCACAGCAACTAAGAGATAGCATAGATAAATGGGACCTCATAAAGCTTAAAAGCTTCTGTTCATCAAAAGAAATGGTCTCCAAACTGAAGAGAACACCCACAGAGTGGGAGAAAATATTTGCCAGCTATACATCAGACAAAGGACTGATAACCAGAATATATAGGGAACTTAAAAAACTAAATTCTCCCAAAACTAATGAACCAATAAAGAAATGGGCATGTGAACTAAACAGCACTTTCTCAAAAGAAGAAATTCAAATGGCCAAAAAACGCATGAAAAAATGCTCACCATCTCTAGCAATAAAGGAAATGCAAATTAAAACCATACTAAGATTCCACCTGACCCCTGTTAAAATAGCCATCATTAGCAACACCACCAACAACAGGTGTTGGCAATGATGTGGGGGAAAAAGGAACCCTCTTACACTGTTAGTGGTAATGTAAACTAGTACAACCACTCTGGAAAAAAATTTGGAGGCTACTTTACAAGCTAGACATTGATCTACCATTTGATCCAGCAATACCACTCTTGGGGATATACCCAAAAGACTGTGACACAGGTTACTCCAGAGGCACCTGCACACCCATGTTTATTGCGGCACTATTCACAATAGCCAAGTTAGGGAAACAACCAAGATGCCCCACCACTGACAAATGGATTAAGAAAATGTGGTATCTATACACAATGGAATTTTATGCAGCCTTGAAGAACGAAATGTTATCATTTGCTGGTAAATGGATAGAATTGGAGAACATCATTCTGAGTGAGGTTAGCCTGGCCCAAAAGACCAAAAATCATATGTTCTCCCTCATATGTGGACATTAGATCAAGGGCGAACACAACAATGGGATTAGACTGAGCACATGATAAAAGCTTTAGCACACAAGGGAGAGGTGAGGATAGGAAAGACACCTAAAAAACTAGCTAGTATTTGTTGCCCTTAACGCAGAGAAACTAAAGCAGATACCTTAAAAGCAACTGAGGCCAATAGGAAAAGGGGACCAGGAACTAGAGAAAAGGTGAGATCAAAAAGAATTAACCTAGAAGGTAACACACACGCACAGGAAATCAATGTGAGTCAACTCCCTGTATAGCTATCCTTATCTCAACCAACAAAAACCCTTGTTCCTTCCTATGGCTTATACTCTCTCTACAACAAAATTAGAAATAAGGGCAAAATAGTTTCTGCTGGGTATTGAGAGGGTGGGGGGAAGAGGGAGGGGGCGGAGTGGGTGGTAAGGGAGGAGGTGGAGGCAGGGGGGAGAAATGACCCAAGCCTTGTATGCACATATGAATAAAAAAAAAAAAAAAGTAAAAAAAAAAAGAAATTACTTTCGGGAAGTAAAATTACATAACCCAAGGAAAACAGCCACATGATGTTATAGGTAGAGATGAAGACCAAGGTCATTTGCCCAGTGCAGCCCAGTACAGCATTCAGTCAGTCATTGCATTGACATTTTTTCCATTTCTAAAATAATACAGCTATTTTCTTTCCATTTATTTTTCTTATGAAGCATTAATCTTCATTTAAAATATAGAATTTCATGTTGTAAGTAAAAAACTCCAAATACTTGCGTAATAACATATCAAATTACTTCACTCTCATTTTGCTAGTCAGAAAAGAGCTGTGTAGTATTTGTTGGCTAATGTTCCCTATTCCCTTCACATGTGGTTTCTATTTTGTAGTTCAAGACAACTTTTAATCATTTATATATCCCAAAGAATTGCACAGGTGAAGAGATGAATGGGAATTAAAAAAATAAATATAAGTTATACTTATTTCACTACTGGCCGTACAGAATAACACTGAAGTTTTCAGTGAGGCCAACATTACCTGCTAATTAATTAAATGAATTCAGGCTCAGAAAACATATATAAATTTTATGCCCTGCAAATACTTAGAACTTTCTTTCTTCTTATTTTAATTTATTAATCAGGTATTATTTTTTTCTGTATTCATATGGTTTAAAATTCATTTTTCTTAGGAAAACCTAGTAATTATTATAAGTTCATAGTTGTTATAATTATGCACTTCTCTGGCTATTACATATAAAAAAGGTTTTGAAAATATCTCAATTAGCAAGTAAATTCCACATACCTGTAATCCCAGGAATCCGAAGCCTGAGGTAGTGGTATTGTGAACTTATAGTCAGCCTAGGCTACATAGTGAAATAGTCAATTAGATGAGTGAGTTTTCTTCCATTTAAAGTTATCTGAAGATTAAAATTACTTATTTCTGGACTGAGATCTAATTTATTATCAATGTAATTTCTTTCTGTATCATATATATAAAAATAACTACAGTTCATTTTAATAACACAGATGATGTGTTTTAAAATGTTTTTTAAAACACTGGCACCCAAATCTTGATAACCTTCCAAGGTCTATACAAAAATTACAACTTGTCACATTATCTAAGGAATTATTTTAACTAACCTATACACTGGAAAGACTATCAGGTACTTTTTCAATTAATTAAAAACAAAGACTCTGGAAACCACATGATATAAAGAAATATTAGTTACCAGTCCATCAGTGTCATTTGCTAACCGAAACTACAAGTTTGAATCGTTCCTTTTTTACTATCTTACATGACTTTTATACAACACAGTGGAATGGAGCCTTTCTTTTTAAAACTAGAGTGAAAAGACTGAATGAGGAAGGGAAGGATTGCAACAACACTTTTTTTTTTATCATGCATACAAAGTTGATGAAGGCATATTAGTGGAAACTAATGCTTTAGTAAAATTGTTTTGAAAACCATGTACCCATTTGCCCAAAAAGTCTTCATATTCTCCTAAGTAACATGTGTCTTAATTTAACTTCGTAGGTAGTATAGTGTATATTTCTTATTATTTTATTTCTCCAAACAACCCCTTTCAAAAACTGCATGCAGACAGCTATACACACACACACACACATATACTCACTAAGGACTTACTATTTGCCATATTATATAAGTGGTAAAGCACATCCAACCAGGATTTCCAACTAGCAAATACAACTGGGTAAAGAAAATGGCTCTGTGTATTAGTCAAAAAAGAAAAAAAATTAAAAAATCAAACAAACAACACTAAAAAAACCTTGAGAGAGACTGGTGAGTAAAACCAAGGTAGAAAAACATGTTTTTAGGGTCTTTCATTTATCTGGATGGCATATTGAATTCTCCTTTTATCTCTCTTTTTTCTTTTGTTATTCAAACAATGTTGAAATGGGAGTGGCTAGACCAATACTAGTACTGGTTTCTGCAACTCTAGCCAAAACAGGTTTGATAGTTTATATTTATTATAGGCATTAGAGTCCTTTATTTTGACTGAAAAGTGATCATGAGTCATTTTGAGTGGAGTGCCTCAAACTGCCCAAGAGCAACAAAATTTCCACATTTCAAGAAACTGTTGTAGCTTCCAGGTTCAAGATCTAGAAGTATGTCATCTCACTGTCAAATAGATAACCTCTTGGCTTCCCTCTTGGTCATTCTTCAAGGCCAAATACAAAGCCCTTGATAAATGTTGTAGAGAGATAAGAGGGGCCTTCTCAGTAGACCCTGGTAATCTATCAAGACCACTCATTCCTTATCTTTGCCTTGCCTATCGGTTATCTTGTAACATGTGTTCTCTTAATTAAAAGTAATACATCTTCTCTTGTTTAACTGACAAATATGTCTTCCCACAAGGAATAGAATGTAAGAGAATATGTATAAAGAGGAACCTAATCCCTTAACAGAAAGTCCTATGTTGGCTATGAAATGATTTAAAACTTTAACGGCTCCTAAGGATTATAAAATACTTGAAGGAAGAAATATTTTTGTTCCTTTGGTGAGTTCATTTGTTATCTTTTATATTGTAAAGTTTTACGGTTTCAACAAATACTAACTTAGGCCTATTAGACATTAAGGATCTATCAGTACAAAAAAATAAAAGCAGAAAAAAAAATCCCTTTCCCATAGAGCTGACACTCTAGTGGGAAATTTTAAATGTGAGTAGAGAACTGAGTGAGTGGATCCATAAACTAATGGATATATATTTGCTAAAAACCAAATTTCTGGAATAATTATATTTTTATGGTAAGGAGACTACTGTTTATATGGTCAAAAGAGAGAAATGACACAAAGTTTCCCCAAAATTCTTAATTTCAGAATTTTTATCCATCTCTATAAACATGTTTAAGATCATGTAGTTTGTTTGAAAAATAGTGAATAGATTTTTATATTATAAAACTTAAAAGTAGTATCTGTTACCACCATCCTACATTAAAATCTTTCAGTTCCCATCTTTGATGATCTTGTGTAAATATTCTTTGAGCTTTATTCTATACAATATCACACTTTAAAATATTAAGTAAACACCATATGCCATATATAGGTGCATTATATCAATATCTTTGGAAGGTTTTTGACAATTGTGAAATCCCATACATCTGTATCATAATAGCATTACTGTCTTTTCATCTTTTCTATTTAAATATATCTCTCTGGTCAAATAACCTTAAAATAAATAAAAGGAAAATGTAAGATTGTATAAACATTTAAAGCAGACAACTTGTACTTAAGTCTATAATACGTTGTATTTGGAAGCTCAATGTGTTAGTATAAAGAAAAGATTGATTTTTAAAATGATAACAGTTGGTTTGTGAAAAAATAACTCTTAAAACGTATATTTCAGCTTTTCTTCTCTCAGATTTTATATGAAACTTAAGTGAGTTGTTATTGACAGTATATTATAACAAAATAGTCACTATGTCAATTCAGCTAATAAGGAGACATTATTTGGTTTATAATAATGTGCTTTATTATCAAAAGAAATATTTGAAGTATTTAGGCAATTTCATTGCATTCTTTCTGCCTTGGAGCTAATTCACTTAAAATATTTTTACTTCATTCCTTTATAAGCCTCAAAATATCTCTCTTCATCACTGAGACACTCACTCCATTGGAGAACTAACATTTTGGTTAAAGTAACTGAAACTAAAGCAAAATAAACCAACTTTCACTAACCATGTTACTAAATATTCATTCATTCCATCATCTCTGGTTGAACCTTTGATCTAAAAGTTGGGTTTGCATAAAGACAACAGCAGTTTTTGACCTTGCTAACTACTTTCTGAAGTTTGATCTAACATTCTCATAGGAAGAACATCCTATTCAACCTAGATTCAATTATTTCCATCAAATAACTAAGTCAATTTCAATACTGTCTCAAATTGCTTCTCTCTTCTGTGCATTTTTCAAAGATTAGCACATCAAGGCCCATTTTCTCAGCTTGAAATGCAAGGATGGTCTATTCTACTTGCTCTTGTCATTCTGAGTGTAATGTATATGCTACCACATTGAACTAAATTGAAATTTACCTAATTGTGATATTATATTACTGTTTTTCTTTTTATCAAAGTCAATTATCTAGGTGAATAATGTCAGATTCAGTACAATAAATACAGATCCAATATTCAATTACCTTAATACTTCTTTGTAAGTTTATAAGCTTGGTATGTGCACAGTCTCCATTCACCATAGGCCATTCTCAATCATGCAAAATAAGACCTCTGCTTTGTCATTATGACTCTTAGACACACAATTATATAGTAGCTAATATATAGCATATGAGTTAAGGACATTTTTCAATAAGGAGAAATTATTGAAGTTCATAATCAGAAAATATATTTAAAATTATGATTCTAAGCATAATGTAATGAAAGCTTGAATTACATGCTATGACTGAAATGTAAACTTGTGGTTACAGTATTGATATCCATCCAGTTGTTCCTAAAATATCCATGGCACCTGGATAAAGATCTCCAATAAAATGTCAAATAAACCTTAGACTTGAAATACATTGTTATTAAAAAGGAAATGACTGAAATAATTGTTTTGTTAAATTATTGTCTAAATAACAACATAGCCACATTTGATTCACCCTCACCACTTCTTATTGCTTTATATCCTATAGCACAGAATTTTTAAGAAAAATTATAGTGTTTTATTATAAAAGTATACAAGTAACTTAAATACCTATAAGATTGGAAATGCATCTACTTAATGAAAATATGATTTGGTAGCCACTGAAAATATTTTTGAATATTTAGCAACATGGAAAATACCTATGAAAACTGCTATGTGATATATGTTATCTATCATGCTGTACACTTATAAAAATCCCAATTTAGTTGAATATGTGGTATGAGAGGGGATCTGTTCCATCTAGAATCACCTTTTAACAATCTATTGTATCTCTTTATATCTATTATTATGGCTTTTGAAATGAATAAATCTATAGACATAAATTGATAGATACATTTAACAAAGGTTATGTTTAATAATTATTTCAGTACTCTAGAATCTTTTACCCAGAATATAAAGAAGCTAATAGATAATGAAGGGTATAGTAAGAATTCAGAGAATACTTTTTTGTTATGTGAAGATGGAAAGTTTGGGACCCTGCCCATCACAAGCACAGTAATAACAGCTTTCAAGGATTTGTTAAATCTTTTCAAGTATTTTGTCTTCAGTTTGAGGGTACAGAAGTCTGTTTCTTCACTTTTGCCAAGTCAGAGGTGGACATATCAATAATGGCCTCACAGTTATTTTCAAGACAACATATACATGGGTATTTCTCACAAACCAAATGTGTTTTACTTGAAAGGCAAACTTGCCTAAAATTATTGTAGAGCCACCCCAGAGGACTGTGACCATGGATGAAGAAGGTGGCCAGTAAACCATGATATCACAATGGAGACTGAGAATGTGTGTTTTCTAAGCCATGGTAACCTCAGAGGATTCACAAATTGATCAAACTTCAGTTAAAATAAAGTGCACCTTGGAAGAGTGAAAAATCAAGAAGAAATAAAATGTTGCTTTATTCCTTTGCCAGTTTTCCTTACACTATTCAAAAAAATCTTAGAAACCAGACACAGCAAATAAGAAAAAGACAGAGGTGAAAGGAGAGTGAGGCTATAATCTTCCCAAATCCCATTACTCCAAACTTGGGGCCTACTTATTATAACTTATAAAATAAAGAGAAAAAGATCTTATATAGTCACTTTAATGAGGAATCAATAGCTTTGATAATATTGTAAATCTATTCAACAATGCAAAGCAAACTGTGGAGCACTTCTCTCACCCCATAATGTTTCTTCACAGCACTTTTCTAATGGGTGCCCTCTTCCTGTTATCAGGAAGTTACCTGTCCTTATAGGTCATCTATAGAAAGTTACCTTTGTCTTTGGGTTACTTTGCTTAACACCATATATTTGGGAATTCAAGCACATTTCTTTGAGTACAAGCAGCCTACTTCTGTTGATTGCAAGGCAATAAAAATTTTTCCTTTCATTGATGGATAGTTTCATCATTTGTAATTTGCATTTACTATGAATAAAACCAGTACACATCCATCTGCATGTCATTGTGTGACTGTGGGGTTTTATTGCCTTGATATGTAGAGAAGTTTCTTAACGTTTTTATGAAGTCATAGAGACCAAATGTTTAGGTCAGCATTTTTTTTTTACGTTACTTTTATTTATTCCTCGAAACCAGAGAAAATATTCTCCCATATATTCTTCACTCACATTTAGAGAAAACTTTATATATCTATTCTTATTTAGATGTTATGTAAAGGTAGAGATTACATTTCACAAATATTGTGGCAGCATTCTGCATATTGACTTGTTTTAAAAACAATGAAATTCCTTCACTCAGTTAAGTGTTTTCTTAGCAATGAAATGGACAAAGTGTCAATGTTTAGGGACTTAAAATTGTACAAGATTTCAGTTTGGGAAATTAAGAAAGCTCAAGTATAATAGCGAAATATTAACTTAACCAGGACAATAATATCTTTTGGATATTGTAGACAAAGTAATAATAAAATCATGAACTCATAACCAAATACTTCATAACTTATTATCAAACTTTTATAAACTATTTCCTATTATACAAGGTTTTTCTTTATATTTGGGATATTTTTACGTAAAAAGATTGAATATTTGCATATAAACAATGTCTGATATGTTATAAAAATATTTATTATGTTGATAGGTAAGTCTTAGTCACTCATACACAGGCTCATGAGGGCTTTGAAATTCTTTAGTCTTAAGAAAGTGCCCCTCAAGCCCTGAGGTTTTCTCTAAAGTCATTCAGTGAGGTGACCAAAAGGAATTGTCCTTGGAACATTAACTTGTCCCTTTATAGCTCTATTCTAAAATAAGGGCTGTTTGTTCCCTTTAAAAAAAAATCAGCAGTTGTAAAAGAATTTCTTATTAGAAATCATTCCTAGTTTAGTTGAGAGTTTTTTTTTTTTAAATGACTATCCTTTGTGAGTATCTAGTTTGTGGAGATAAAGCAGAAATATACATAGGACTCTTATATTTAATATTTTCGCATAGTTGTTTTACTTGATATTAAGAGTTTTTCAAATACTCTATTTCTATTATATAATAGAATTCTATACTGAAATTCTATACTGAATTTCTATTATATCTCAGAGTGCTAGTTGCTGCCATACATTAAATAAGATATATAAATAGTACATACTGACTTATAATAAATATATAACATTTGCTGCTGAATCAAAACAAAAAAATGAAAAAAATGGCTGAGAATTGGGATAAAGCTTCACAGGATCTATAAGAACAATATCTGACACTTGAAAAGTTTGTGATAGTCATGAAAGATAAGAAGAGAGAGAGAGAGAGAAAAAAAAAAAAAAAAAAACATGGCCAGGGAGAATGTGTGCTTTAGCAAAACCAAAAACAAATACAGTGTGAAAATCCTGGCAAAATTCAGTAACAGTGTCTTGTGGGTAAGTGGAGACCAGGATACACATTTGAATCCAGTTTTGTTTATAAGGAGAAAATAGTGGAATGAGTTTGACTCCAAGTAAAGGAAGATCCCATTTCCCATTTCAAACTGACTTTACAAAGAGTAAATTCAACACATAAAGGAAATTCAGTTTTCAGTAGTGAGAATTTGGTATGTCTTTATACTTCAATGTAAGTAGTTTTTGGAATCATTTCTCAATGGCAACACAGACGCAGATGGAAATAAAAAATATTCTCATTTTTCTTTAAGACAGACTACATGTGGAAAAATAAATCAAAATTTATTTTAGAAAGGTATTTAAAAGTTAAAATCTACACCTAAAATTATATGAAAATGATGTTAAGCCTTATTGTTCCAACTCTATTATGAGGAAAAAAACTTAGAGATATATTGAGCCCACATGTACAAAATCCCTTTGTGTGATATACAAAACAGCTGAAGTGAAGACACATTCTATGAAAATTGAAGAGACTTTCTCTGTCTCAGTATCTTTCTTAGCAGCAGTGGATCCTTCTCAAGGGATTCTTAGCAGGCCCTTGTAATTTACTGTACAGGACTGAATTATATTCCATTGGTAAATCCATTATTAAAGAGAAAATGGGACCAGACTGACAAATTGAGACCAAAGATACTGGGAATTTTGGTAGCTGTCACCTTTCCTGTAGAGAACTGAAGTAATTGCTAAGCAAATTATATATATTATATAATATAATATTGTATATTATATAATATATATAAAATTAAGAACGAATACAAAGCTTTTATATATTTTTAATGAAGCAAATGGATTTTTTTGAAATAAGTGAGACTCTTTCAGGTTTACAGTATCAAATGGTCATAAAATGTGCCAGAGGCAGTTTCCAGAGTGATGCAGAATCAAGTTTACATTGCTTACAAACACTACATGAAGACCTCTATACTTTTTAATTCTTTTACAAACTATGAATTAGTAATTAGCAAATGAGAAGGCAGCAGAAGTTCCATGTAAGAGAATATGATGGAGTTTATAAAGGTAAGAAGGAAAAGGATAATGGGTGATATAAGGGAACAGAGACTAATAAGAAGAAAATCATGTTCAAGCATTGCAATCTAACAGGAGGAATATTGTTTAGGGATAGCTTAGCTGAAGATAGGATGATTGCAGAAAAGCTAAGGTACTGCCAAAGAACAGAATTTTATGACACACGTGTGTGGGGTTGATATTGATAGGATTTATAGACTATGACAGATTGAAAAGGAAGAGAAAAGCTTTAAAAAAGATATTGAGATTACACTAAGACAACTTTAAATGATACCTATACTGTGAGTGAAGTAAGCTATTCAGTTAGATAACATTTTGACATACTATTTTGAGGATATTGATACTTGGAGGCCACTTTCAATATGTAAATAGCATCTGAAGCACAAGAGACATGAAACCAAGACCTCCCACAAAAGAGCCATATTTGAAGATCTGGGAGGTCATCCAGAGGAAGTACATGGGATTGAGATACAAGATCCGATGGAACCTGATTATGTTTTATTTGTAATATTTCTTCATGCCAGTGAACACACCTGACTGACCTCAATCCGTGGATTGGAGTCAGAAATCATCTTATATAACACCTTTAAGGTATTTGTAGCCAAAAATCACTGAACAGCTTGAAGAATATTAATTTCTTCTGTATCTAAAATAGTAGATAAAGGATTCCAAGATGGCGGCTAGAGGGAGGAAGCAGAAAGTGAGCCTCCTATAGTGAAATCTTGGAGAGACGCTGGAGAGACACTTTGCAGGCATAATCACTGAGAAGAGGCATAACTTTGACCCCTCCACATCTCCAGCCAGCACAGAGTATCTCCACTTCACGTTAAACAGAGAAACCAGGAGGGCCCCCGGGCCGCCAGTCGCCGGTGCCCAGACGGCTTAGGAAGATGCGGACCAGGTAAGCTTCATGGTACCGTGGTTCTCCCACAGACAAGCCTGGGCCAGAGCAGCATAGCCCCTTGGACAGACCAACCTCCACTCAGGGAAAAAAGAGAAACTGAGTAATAAGCAATAAGAGCAAAAAAGACACGTGGGAAAGAGGGTGGGGTGCACTGAGTGCCAAAGATTGGGGGAAGGGAATCCTTCCCAGGACTGTAAATAAACAAGCCGGGCAGGGAGATGAGGCTCTGGCAGGAGCGGGGGGCGCGTGACCAGCAACCAGGAGCAGGAAAGCTGGTGAGAGTGGTGGAGGGAGAAAAACTCCACAGGAAAGGAGAGAAGACCCACTTCCCACATGAGCTGTAAACAAACATGGTGGCTGGCAGGAGCAGCAGCACTGCCCAGTAATCAGGAGCAGGAAAGCTTGTGAAACTGGCGGTGGGAGGAGAACTGCACAGAACGGGGAGAAGACCCAACTCCCACATGAACTGTAAATAAACACACAGGCCTGACAACGCGAGTGTAGTGTCACTTTTCCCAGTGCTTGGAAAGGGGAAAGTGTGTAGCGGAGGCTCCTGCACAGGAGAACTCTGAGCAAACAAAGCCTGCAGGGCTAGGTGAGTGCTAAGCTCACCCCTGAGATCTGCATAAGTAACACCACCAGCAACAGCAGGCTGACAACAGCGGGCAGGCAGCCACAGCTGCAGACACCATTCTCAGAACTGTCTCCAGACTCTATTTTTTTCTTTGTCTTCCTACTTTTGATGAGAGAACAACCGAATTACACCTGCAAGCTGAAAACCTCCCTGAAACTGTATTGCATTTGAACTTGGGACACTTGGTGGGGTTTTTTTTGTGCATGTGTGCATAGTTTTGTTCTACTTTATGTGTCCCCTTTGATGAGACATCTACAGAACAACATCTGAGGCACCATCTCCAGGATTGGAGACTGAGATGGACACCCGAATTATTAAGAATGAAACTTCATTGCATTTGAACTTGGAGGTTTTTTGGGTTTTTGTTTTTTATAAATTTTCTATTTTTTCATTTTATTTTAACACATTTTTATACACAGATTTTGTTTCATTTACTTACTTTTTATTTTTCTTCATTTCTTTATTTTTTTTGTTTTTGATTTTCAATCCTCTGTCTGTCTCTCTAATGTCTGTTCAACTTACTGTCGATTAGTCCACTAAAGCTCCCTGTTGATACCTTTGAAACCACTTATCTGATACTTTGTTCTGTTTTCTCCTTCCAGTCTGTGTATGATTCTCCCATTTCTTTAACTTCTTCCTTTCCATCTCAGCTCACCTTTCCACTCTAAATATTACCATTGTTATTATTACAAGCTAGAAAATACTTAATTGCACACAGTACAGGGACAGTAACAACAACAAAGACAATGACAGGAAGACAGAAAAAAGAGGGAAACCAGTTTCCCCACAGCAAAAAAATAGTACAGGAACCAGAGGGGAATGAAGAAATCAGAAACTCAGATCCAGACTCCAACAAAATGAAGATAAACTATGCCAAAGGACCCAATGAAGCCCACAAGAATAATTTAAAAGAAGACATACTACAGGTACTCAATGAGAATTTTATAGAGATGATACTGGATGGGTCAAACCAAAATGTACAGGAGACACTCAAGAAATTCCAAGACAACAAAAATAGAGAATTTGAAAAAGCAAAAGAAGAAATAAAGGGAACCATAGAAGCACTGTATAAACACCAAAGAGAAAGAGAGAACACAATGAATAAACAGGTAAATGAACTCAGGATGAAAATAGACAACATTAAAGAAGAAAACAGCCAGGATATGGAAAACATCAGAAAAAAGAATGAAACAGAACTGCAAAACAAAATGGAAGGCCAATCCAGCAGAATAGAACAAACAGAAGACAGAATCTCAGAACTTGAAGATGAAATGGAAATTAGAGGAAAAACTGAGGAACTATTAATTAAACAACTCAAGACCTGTGAAAAGAAAATGCAAGAACTCACCAACTCCATCAAAAGACCAAACTTGAGAATCATGGGCATCGAAGAAGGAGAAGAGGTGCAAGCGAAGGGAATGCATAATTTATTCAACAAAATAATAACAGAAAATTTCCCAAATCTAGAGAAAGATATTCCCATACAGATGCAGGAGGCCTCCAGGACAACAAACAGATCAGATCAAAATAGAACTACCCCATGACATATTATCATTAAAACAACAAGTTCAGAAACTAAGGCAAAAATATTGACGGCTGTAAGAGAGAAAAAACAAGTAACATACAAAGATAAACCCATCAAAATCACAGCAGACTTCTCAACAGAAACAATAAAAGCATGGGATGAGATCTTCCAGGCACTGAATGAAAATAGCTTCAACCCCAGGATACTCTACCCAGCAAAACTATCATTCAAAATAGATGGAGCAATAAAAGTCTTCCATGATAAGCAGAAAATAAAACAATATGTGACCACAGAGCCACCACTACAAACAATTCTGCAAGGGATTCTGCACACAGAAAGTGAAACCCAACTTAACCATGAAGAGACAGGCAGCACCAAACCACAGGAAAAGAAAAAGCAAGACAGTAGAGAGTAACCTCAACTTAGGTACACACAATCAAACCTTCAAACAACTATGACAACTAAATGACAGGAATCACCACATACCTATCAGTACTAATGCTTAATGTTAACGGACTTAATTGACCCATCAAAAGGCATCGCTTGATGAAATGGATTAAAAAGGAAGATCCAACAATTGGTTGCTTACAGGAGACCCATCTCACCGACAAAAATAAGCATAGGCTAAAGATGAAAGGCTGGAAGAAGATTTACCCAGCCAATGGCCCCCAAAAACAGGCAAGAGTAGCAATACTAATCTCTCACAAAGTAGACTTCAAACCTACATTGATCAAATGAGATAAAGAAGGACATTCCATACTAACAAAAGGGGAAATAGACCAAAAGGAAATAATAATTATCAACCTGTATGTACCCAAGGTCAATGCACCCAGTTCATCAAACATACCCTGAAAGACCTAAAAGCATATATAAACGCCAACACAGTGGTTGTGGGAGACTTTAACACCCCATTATCATCAATAGATAGGTCATCCAAACAAAAAATCAATAAAGAAATCCAAGGTCTAAAATATGCAATAGATCAAATGGACCTAGTTGATGTCTTCAGAACATTTCATCCAACCTCTACACAATATACATTCTTCTCAGCAGCCTATGGAACCTTCTCCAAAATAGATCATATCCTAGTGCACAAAGCAACTCTCAGCAAATATAAGAAAATTATACCGTGTATACTATCTGATCGCAATGCAGTAAAAGTAGTACTCAACAACAAAAGTAAAGACAAAAAACATACAAACAGCTGGAAACTAAATAACTCATTACTTAATGAAGAATGGATCATCGATGAAATAAAAGAGGAAATTAAAAAGTTCCTGGAAGTCAATGAAAATGAAAACACAACCTACCGGAACCTATGGGACACAGCTAAGGCAGTCCTGAGAGGAAAGTTTATAGCCATGAGTGTGTATATTAAAAAGAATGAAAGGTCCCAAATCAATGACCTAATGATACATCTCAAAGTCCTAGAAAAACAACAACACGCAAATCCCAAAACAAATAGAAGGAGAGAAATAGTAAAAATAAGAGTTGAAATCAATGAAATAGAAACCAAAAAAACCATACAAAGAATTAATGAAACAAAAAGTTGGTTCTTTGAAAATATAAACAAGATCGATAGACCTCTGGCAAACCTAACTAAAATGAGGAGAGAAAAAACCCAAATTAGTAGAGTCAGGAATGCAAAAGGGGAGATAACAACAAACACCATGGAAGTCCAGGAAGTCATCAGAGACTACTTTGAGAATCTATATTCAAATAAATTTGAAAATCTGAAAGAAATGGACAGATTTCTAGATACATAAGACCATCCAAAACTGAACCAAGAGAAAATTAATCACCTGAATAGATCTATAACACAAAATGAAATTGAAGCAGCAATCAAGAGTCTCCCCAAAAAGAAAAGTCCAAGACCTGATGGATTCTCTGCTGAATTCTATCAGAACTTTAAAGAAGAACTGATACCAACCCTCCTTAAACTGTTCCATGAAATAGAAAGGGAAGGAAAACTGCCAAACACATTTTATGAAGCCAGTATTACACTTATCCCAAAACCAGGCAAAGACACCTCCAAAAAGGAGAACTATAGACCAATCTCCTTAATGAACATTGATGCAAAAATCCTCAACAAAATAACGGCAAACCGAATTCAACAACACATCAAAAAGATATTCACCACAACCAAGTAGGCTTCATCCCAGGGATGCAGGGGTGGTTCAACATACGAAAATCAATAAATGTAATAAACCACATTAACAGAAGCAAAGACAAAAACCACTTGATCATGTCTATATATGCAGAAAAAGCCTTTGATAAGATCCAACATCATTTCATGATAAAGCTCTAAGAAAACTAGGAATAGAAGGAAAGTACCTCAAAATTATAAAGGCTATATATGACAAACCTACAGCCAGCATAATACTTAATGGAGAAAAACCGAAACCATTCCCTCTAAAATCAGGAACCAGACAAGGATGCCCACTATCTCCACTCCTATTCAACATAGTACTGGAATTCCTAGACAGAGCAATTAGGCAAGAAGAAGGAATAAAAGGAATACAAATAGGTAAAGAAACTGTCAAAATATCCCTATTTACAGATGACATGATCCTATACCTTAAAGACCCAAATTACTCTACTCAGAAGCTTCTAGACATCATCAATAGCTATAGCAAGGTAGCAGGATATAAAATCAACATAGAAAAATCATTAGCATTTCTATACACTAACAACGAGCAAACTGAAAAAGAATGTATGAAAACAATTCCATTTACAATAGCCTCAAAAAAAATCAAATACCTAGGTGTAACCTAACAAAAGATGTGAAAGACCTCTACAAGGAAAACTATACACTTCGAAGAAAGAGATTGAGGAAGACTTTAGAAAGTGGAGAGATCTCCCATGCTCATGGATTGGTAGGATCAACATAGTAAAAATGTCAATACTCCCAAAAGTAATCTACATGTTTAATGCAATTTCCATCAAAATTCCAATGACATTCATGAAAGAGATCGAAAAATCTACCGTGAAATTTATATGGAAACACAGGAAGCCACGAAGGCAATACTCAGTCAAAAGAACAATGGAGGAGGTATCACAGTACCTGACTTCAAACTATATTACAAAGCAGTAGCAATAAAAACAGCAATATACTGGCACAAAAACAGACATGAAGATCAGTGGAACAGAATATAGGACCCAGATATGAAGCCACACAACCTTTGCCTTTGACAAAGGAGCTAAAAATATATGATAGAGAAATAGCAACCTCTTCAACAAAAACTGCTGGGAAAACTGGTTAGCAGTCTGCAAAAAACTGAAACTAGATCCATGTATATCTCATCTATACCAAGATTAACTCAAAATGGATCAAGGATCTTAATATCAGACCACAAACTCTAAAGTTGATAGAGGAAAGTGTAGGAAATACTCTGGAGTTAGTAGGTATAGGTAAGAACTTTCTCAATGAAACCCCAGCAGCACAGCAACTAAGAGATAGCATAGATAAATGGGACCTCATAAAGCTAAAAAGCTTCTGTTCATCAAAAGAAATGGTCTCTAAACTGAAGAGAACACCCACAGAGTGGGAGAAAATATTTGCCAGCTATACATCAGACAAAGGACTGATAACCAGAATATATAGGGAACTTAAAAAACTAAATTCTCCCAAAACTAATGAACCAATAAAGAAATGGGCAAGTGAACTAAACAGAACTTTCTCAAAAGAAGAAATTCAAATGGCCAAAAAACACATGAAAAAAATGCTCACCATCTCTAGCAATAAAGGAAATGCAAATTAAAACCACACTAAGATTCCACCTCACCCCTGTTAGAATAGCCATCATTAGCAACACCACCAACAACAGGTGTTGGCGAGGATGCGGGGAAAAAGGAACCCTCTTACACTGTTAGTGGGGATGTAAACTAGTACAACCACTCTGGAAAAAAATTTGGAGGCTACTTAACAAGCTAGACATTGATCTACCATTTGATCCAGCAATACCACTCTTGGGGATATACCCAAAAGACTGTGACAGAGGTTACTCCAGAGGCACCTGCACACCCATGTTTATTGTGGCACTATTCACAATAGCCAAGTTATGGAAACAGCCAAGATGCCCCACCACTGACAATTGGATTAAGAAAATGTGGTATCTCTATATAATGGAATTCTATGCAGCCATGAAGAAGAACGAAATGTTATCATTCGCTGGTAAATGGATGGAATTGGAGAACATCATTCTGAGTGAGGTTAGCCTGGCCCAAAAGACCAAAATTCATATGTTCTCCCTCATATGTGGACAATAGATCAAGGGCAAACACAACAAGGGGATTTTACTTTGAGCACATGATAAAAGCTTTCGTACACAAGAGAGGGGTGAGGATAGGTAAGACACCTAAAAAATTAGTTAGCATTTGTTGCCCTTAACGCAGAGAAACTAAAGCAGATGCCTTAAAAGCAACTGAGGCCAATAGGAAAAGGGGACCAGGAACTAGAGAAAAGGTGAGATCAAAAAGAATTAACCTAGAAGGTAACACACACGCACAGGAAATCAATGTGAGTCAACTCCCTGTATAGCTATCCTTATCTCAACCAACAAAAACCCTTGTTCCTTCCTATGGCTTATACTCTCTCTACAACAAAATTAGAAATAAGGGCAAAATAGTTTCTGCTGGGTATTGAGGGTGTGGGGGGGAGAGGGACAGGGCAGAGTGGGTGTAAGGGAGGGGGTGGGGGCAGGGGGAGAAATGACCCAAGCCTTGTATGCACATATGAATAATGAAAAAATAAATAAAATAAAATAGTAGATAAGAGTATCCAAGAAAAAAAAAAAAGTGTATCCAAGGCAGGTGAGTGCATATTTGTTGTAAGATCTCCATGACGTCTATTTTATTTGCTTGAATGCTCCCCATCCTCTGTTCTTATGTTCTAAGCCATTGCTCAATAAGCATGAGGGGCTGAGTTCAAACCTCAGTACTGCAAAAAGTAAAAATTTGCTGGACACAGTGTCTCAAATCTGAAACCCTATCTAAGTGCTAGACAGAGATTGGGAGGATCAAGTTTCAAGGCCAAAAACTCATGAGATTCCCATCCCTAGAAATAAAAGCTAGGCTCTGTGACATGTTTCTGTTATCCCAGATACATGGCAAGAAGGAGAAATGTGGTTTAGGCCAGCCTGGGCATAAATGCAAAACCCTGTTAGAAAAACACCCACAGGATAAAGGGATGAGGATGTGACTCAAGTGGTAGAGTGCCTGCCTATCAAGAACAAGGCCCTGAGTTCAGACCCCAGTACAGCCAAAAATTTAAAAAGCAAGAAAGAGAAATATATGAAAGTGTAGGTTTGCAAAAGTTATGCCAATTAAATCCCATATGTATAAAACAATTTTATAAAATACATAAAGCAGATGGAGTGGAAATGTAATCTAGCCTCATGATTTTCTGTAATTACTAAATAAAAAGTATCCAGATTAGATTTCAAGCATTAAAACTAGTCACTTTCAAGTATCCCCTGGTACTTTTGGATGGAGTGAGAACCAAGAAATATGAGGATTTGCTAAAAAAGAGAAGTTATTGTTATGACTCTGCAAAATGACCTAATGAATAGGGTAGAATGGTTGTTTATGATACTGAAGTAAAAATGAAAAAGCATGGATGAGATTAAAAGAAGAGAAGACGATGAGAATAATAAAGGACTATAAAGAAAAGTAAGGGCCAAACCATGTAGAAACTTATTGTATTAATTCATTTTTGTCGGCATTTGATGTATAACAAGATGCTTGAAGCCAGTGGATCTTATGATGAGTCTTGTACTTGGGAGACATGATCTGTAGCATCCTGGGAGAAATAATCAGAGAAAGTCTCTAAAAATGAAATGAAGCAGAAATCTTTGCTGATCTTACCTCCTCATGAATGACCACAGTAGGCGTGGAAAGGGGGTAAATCAGCTAAGGAGTCCTGATGTTAGAAATAAACTATCCCTGGGAAGTTTTGGACAGGCAGGAAATGAGATGGCAACTAGGTTTCTGGAAATGAATAAATGGTAACATTCTCTTAGAGAGGAATAACATTTCCAAAGTACTAGATGTGGAAGGAAAGATTATAAATTTGCTTTTGGTCATTTTAGTTTGAAATATCTACATTTCAAAATTGAGCAGCTGGGTTTGGGATAAAAAGAAAAGAAAATTATAGGTTTATTTTCCTCTACCCAGCCACTCATTTAGCAGCTTCTTCACTTTGGGGTCCTTAGGAGTCTTTTCCATCTCATCCTGTAATTTCTGTGCAATCTTATACACACTTAGCTGCAATTACCACAAACATGCAGATGACTCGCAAATTTATAGTTCAAGTTAATAGTCTACTCATTTTATTCTGTTTTTCTCCTTGAGCAAACTCACACATACAGAGCCTCATTTGCCACAAACATGCAGCTGACTTACAAAGCTACAGCTATGGTTTGTATCGTTTGCTCATAATGAGATCCAGATATGTCTGATGGTTATTGGTATTTCAACACAAAGTCACCTAAAAGTTTTTTAAATGACAGGCAAGGTAATTTTAGAAAAGAACAAGTAAATATTAGCACTGCATTTAGAAAAGTAGAAATCACCATGATACTGATGTGGACATGATTATTACTAAAATTCAAGAATAATTTAAGTGCTTGTTGAAGATGGAAGACAGACTTTATTAGGTTGAATAATGAATAAGAGATGAGAGAATGTAGACAGTAAGTATTGAAGTTTTCTTATGATAGGATTTATTACTTTTTTAATAAAAGTAAAGAGAAAATGTTCAAAAGCCAATAGCAAATACAGAATTGTAGAGAGAAGGTTGATTATATAAGAGAAAAATATGTTAAGGTATAAATTTTCTAAGATAGTAGAAAGGGATAAAAATGAGAGCAATCATGGAGGGATTACAATGCAGTATGCTGAGCTCCAGATCCAGAATTTGAGATTTAGTAGATAGGAGTGAAGCTAATATTTTGTAATTGTAACAAGTTCCAAGTTGATGTTGCTGGTCTCTGGGCAACACTTTGTGAAGCAGTGCATGGAGAGTGATGGATTAAACTGAGCAAAAGGAGTAGTAGTATTTCTGGACATAGTGGAGACCTAATCTGAAATTGTGATCATGAATTTATAATACTACCAACTATTATAGTACTTAAGTATCTCTCTGCAAACCGTTGGTTGCTAGCATGTTCCCTGAGCTAAAATATGTTCACATTAGCAGCCAGAGCTAAGGTGGATGAAAAGTAGAGATGTTCATGGATGGGTGAAAATATTTAAATGAAAGACTTTAAAACTTAACTGAAAATATTTTGAATGTTTCTATGAAAATATGATGGAAAGTTGTGAATTCATTTTGTTTAACATCTGTTTATTACCCAAAATATTCGGGAAACAGATCAAAGCAGACCACAAGAAGAGTAATTTCATACAAGATAGGTTTCACATTATTTCAGACTGGATTTACAAAATAGTTTTAGCTTCCATTTTAAGAAATTGCTTTGGAGATTGTTTTCAAGGCTAGTAGAAGATTACAGCTTTTATTTAGTTATCTTAGTGGTTTGAAAGAATAAGGTACTTTGGATTCATTTTATCTTACTTTTTTTGTTCCTGTCTTTTTTAAATTGTTTTTACATTTACTCTTGTGTGTATACATTGTTTGGACCATACCCCATCCCCAGCTTCCGAACAGAACCTGTTCTGACCTCTTGTATCCAATTTTGTTGAAAAGAAAACGTAAAAGATAATAAGAAAGACATAGTGTTTTTGCTAGTTTGAGATAAAGATAGCTATACAGAGAGATTCCTAGCATTACTTCCATGGCAAGTGTATTGCAACCCACGTTGATTCATCTCTATCAGACCTCTTCACTACTTCCTAGTCCCCTTCCCATAGTGGCCTCGACCAGCTTAATGTTACTTTATTTGCTCCTATATATGAGCACATAAACCACATTCGAGTTTTAGGTTTCCCACCCTTCACCAGTTCCACCTGTGCCTATTCTCCCCCTAGCCAATGTTGAACTTTCCAACCTCAAGAACTGTGAGAAATCAATTCTGAAATTACTTATCTGAGGCAAGTTTCAGAAATTCGACTACAAAAATAAAAGACAAAAATAATATAAACTTTATTTAGGAATGGAATATTATACTCTTTATAATTTTCAACATAGGGACTTTCACATGCATTGTTTTGTTTAATCTTTAAATACTACAGTATTTGAGAAAACTGCCATTGCTTCCATTTTGAAAAGAGAATTTGTTATGCAAGATAAGGTAATCATGGGTGAGTACATAAATATTATATCAGACAAGATATAAATAAATATATGTACCTAACTATAGATAAAGGGGTACTAGAGACTTTTTAAATGTCCATAATTTGAATAAAAAACAAGGAAATAAATAATTATAGGTGTTAGTCAATTTTTCAAATTTTGGAATTATTTTTCCAATTCTTATTCACAGATGATTAGTCAAGAGAGCTGTTGAACACCATAGCCCAAGCACGAGAGATTTTGTGTGCTCCTAGAGATATAAAACCATGATTTTCTGATAAGAGGAATAATTATATTAATCCATAAAAACATTTTGGTTCATTTATTATGTCAAATTTTAAATAATTACACACACCTTAACAACTCACTTTTGCAGAAACTCACACACATATAAGGGTATTTTTATTAGCATTTTTATTAATGCTAATTAATTTGTTAAATGACTGAAAAGAACTTGAAAATTAAAAGTTGGAAAAGAGGAAATATAGTACCAATATCAATGTCATTTCACTAAATGTCTTAAAAGAGCATACATATTATTTCATTTTCTTTATTCCTAACCATATTTCACTTAGTTTCATTTCTGTATGGCTTTCAATTTAACATCTCTACAGGAGTACCTCAAAGGTGATACAATCTCCAAATGATACAAATCTTGAATCTGCTTAACATTGCTGTTACTTTGCTTTCAAGACCATATGGACTGTTCAGCAAGATGCTCCATATGGTGTAGAGTAAATGAAGTCTCAAAACATTTTAAATGTCTCAGACTACACATAATATGTTCTTTATTAACTATGAAATTATTTCGGAAATTAATATAAGTAAGACATGTAGAAAAAGCTTTACAGTAAATACTGACAAATATTGCTGAGGACCTTAAAAGAAACCAAAAATATTTGCCTGCATATGCTAAATTCTTGCACTGGAACATTAAATATTTCTATGATAGCAACTCTCCAACAATTATAGAGGCAGTATAATACCAATCACATTGCAGGAGACAGTTTTCATGGAAATTGACAATTTGATTCTAAAATTTATATACATATATACAAAAGTGCTCTTATAAAACATGAAAAAAATTATATACTTAAACTACATCATTTCAAGATTTAATAAAGAGATGCAATAATAAAAAACAATATGACATTGGCATAGTATCTATTACTTGATCAATTGAACAATTTAATAAAGCCATAAGTAAACCTGAAACTGTATATTTGTTTAATTTTAAAGATGCTAAGGCAATCTAATGAAACAAAGGAAAGATTTTCAAACAAATAGTACTAAATTTATTTAATATCCATATGAGAATAAAGTAAAATAAATCTTACCCCTTACATATTGTATTGTGAAAAGGCATAAGGCTATTTATATGGTGATTGAATAGTGTATTCTTTGATTGGTTTTGTGTTAACACAGGTAGGCATTATTAAAACTTAGAAAAAATATACTTTTCATTGTACATGTTACCACAAAAGAAGAAATTTCCTACGTAAATATTTATATCAGTGCTATCACATTTTAAATACTTAAAACCATAACAGGTAGAATGCAAAGGTTAGGAATAGGTATATGATAATGCAGATAATGCCTTTTAATGAGAGTCTAAGCTGTGTTTGAATACTCACTGAAATATTCTTTCAATTTTTCCAAATGTTTGAAAAATTTAATTATGAAATTCTAAAATCAAGTAATGATGAATCAAGGTTTTAAAATATACTTGACATGTGAACCAAGGAACTCATAAATTATGAAATCATGCCTGAAAGAAGAATATGGCTCATGCTTACTCTTATAATATGTACATATAAAATGTGTATGTTTAGAGTTTATGCGAGTAGAAAAAAGTCTTTAAATTTATTGACAAGCATCACATAAATCAAATAAAGCATTTTAAATCAGCAATTAAGAATTCATACAATATAATAAAATGATATTTATGTTATATTAAATTTTTACTATGTAACAATTTGTAATACAGTGAACATTTTGCTATAAAATATGCAGGATAGTTTCTAACTTTCATCCTGGACTTGAGTAATTTATTAAATATATAGGTGCCTGTGCTAAAGACTAATATACAAGTACAGAAAATTCTTTCCATCACTTCCTCTTTATTTCCCTGCTCTCTCTCTCTCTTTCTCTCTCTCTCTCTTTCTCTCTCTCTCTCTCTGTGTGTGTCTCTCTCTCTTTTTTCTTTCTGTAATTTCCTTATTTATATATAAAAGTGATCTATACAATATCTGAGACATCAGATGAGACCATAAGACAGTGTAACTAAAATAAACTGGAACTATCACAGGATATGTTCACATATCTAATTTTAAATTTCACTTTTACAAAAGGACATGAAAAAAAGGTACTAAAATGGTACATATTATTTTCATTTTCCATATATAATGTACTATTTGCTAATCACACACAATATTACATATGATTTTAGTAATGCTATATTCTGAATTTCCCTACATGTATATAAAATGTAGGCTTGACTTTTCTTCCATTTATCAGTTTTGTGCCCTTAAACAATTTATTCCTGTCTTCTTAGGTTCAATTTTGGATTATGTAAGAATTCATTCACTTTTATTCTCTAATTTATGGCTCTCTTAAAAGGAAAGATAGTACAATGAAAAATATGATTGTTATATTTTTAAGATTATGTACTATCAACTTATCATAGTGGTTGGCTCATGGCAAGAACTTTATGGTTTTGTTTAACAATTAACTCCTTTTAAACTAAAGAATATCAGAAGCAGCTTCAAAATTTAATGTTAATTTTGAAGATTGTATAAATATTTTATATTAACTTTTTAATAAATTATTTGGAACTAATAAGGGCCAGAACAACATGTTTAGATATCATTGAAAATATTTCTTCTTTCTAAGAACAGAATAATTTTGCAAAATTAAGGATATAAATTATTCATTTGAATTAAACTTTGATAATATTAAGATCACTAGAAAACTGAAGGAGGGTGAATTTGGTGGTAATATTATATACTCCTATATGAAAATGGCACAATGACACCTATTGAAACTCTTCCAAGAAGGGGGAAGTGGGATAAAGGACAGTGATGGAGGGGGTGAATTTTAGATATATTGTAAGCACTTTTGCAAAAGTCACAATGTATTCCAAGTACAATAATAATAAGATAATAAAAATAAGATACAATCCCACTCCCGGGGATATATCCAAAGGAATGCAACACAGGCTTCTCCAGAGGCAGGTGCACACCCATGTTTATTGCAGCGCTATTCACAGTAGCCAAGTTAGGGAAACAACCAAGATGCTCCACTACTGATGAATGGATCAAGAAAATGTGGTATTTATGCACAATGGAATTTTACTCCATTGTGAATGAAATTCTATCATTTGCAAGTAAATGGATGGAACTCAAGACCATCATTCTGAATGAGGTTAGCCAGGCTCAGAAGACCAAAAATTGTACGTTCTCCCTCATATGCGGACTTTAGATCTAGAGCAAATACAGCAATGTTGCTGGACTTAGGTCACACGACAAGGGGAGAGCACATACGGGAGGTATGAGGATAGGTAGAATACCCAAAACGTGAAAGCGTTTAAGTCCCCACCCCAGAGGAACTAATACAGAAACCTTAAAGCGACAGAGGTCAACATGAGGTAGGGATCGTGAACCAGTGTAAAGATCAGTTAGAGATGAATCAACTTGGGTTGTAACATATTTATACATGGAAACAACACTAGGAATCTCTCTGTATAGCTACCCTTTTTTTTTTCTTTTTTGTGATGGATTTTTAATTTTTTTTTATTTTTTATTGTTTTATTATTTATATGTGCATACAAAGCTTGGGTCATTTCTCCCCCCTGCTCCCACCCCCTCCCTTACCACCCACTCCGCCCCTTAACTCAACTAGCAAAAACACTTTCTCTTTCTTATTATGTTTATGTCTTCTCTTCAACAAAATTAGAGATAAAGGCAGAACAGGTACTTCCTGGTAGCGAGAGGGGTTGGGGAAGAGAGGGTGGGGGCAGGAGGCAGGGGGGAGAAATGACCCAAACAATGTATGTACATGTGAATAAATGAATAAAAAGATAAATAAATCACTGCATACATTAGCAAATTGTAATAATAATTGTATTCATTTTACATATTGCTTATTTTTATCATACAAAATTTTTGCTTCAATATAGAAGGATAATCTCATTTATTAACTTTTCATAGTTTTTATAAGAGTTAGTCATTTTTTATAATAATATTTATTTCTATGACCAGGTTGCCAAGCATTATGGACTATGTAGTAGGCATGAAAAGAAGTCTGAGTGAGCCAACCAGCTTATTACATAGCCATCGCACCGGGAATAGATACTTTCTTTTGAACAAGAAGGAAGACCTAGAACAAGGGATATTGAATGAAGACATTTTCAGATACAAAAAAAAGATGAAGTCATATAGAAATATAGAAATAATGTCTTAAGACCAGAGGCACAATGCCAGATTCAGGAAATTGGATTAAATCAAAGCCAAAGGTAACAGAAATTGCAAATGTATAGAAATTACAAAACAATTTCTATAAGGCCATGTGCAGAATATACCTCAAGATCAAAAATAGAAAGTATATGTCTACAGTGCATCAAAAATTTCAAATACATTTAACAGCCTTGCTTTAATAGCTAGATATTTTCCTTGTGCAGCTAGAGAGATGAAACAATCCCTTGTGGATACTACCTTTTATATAACTCAGCCTGCTTTGTGCTCATAAAATAGAAGCAATATCTTCAGTCTCAATGATCTGTGAAAAGGGCATGTAAAGCAGAAAAAAAAAAAAAAGACTTGAACCAGATGGATTGAACAAAAAGAGAACAATTTATAAATTACCAAGAAAATAAAAACAAGAGCTAGGAACCCAGAGGCTTGACATGAACTTATCCTCTGATCAGATAAAAGGAGAGATTACTGTTTCTCCATCTCCAGCAATCATAGTCATTGTGCTCCCAATAAGAACCAATTGTTCTCAACCATGTGGAACCAAAATTAATTCTCAGTTATGAGCAAACAGGTTTTGGTAAGCCTCCCTAACATTTAGGAATAGGAAAAATCTGGTAATAGAATTTATTGTTGCAGAGTTTAGAGAAATATTTAATGAATATAAATTTTGCATATTTCTAACATATAATGACAACTTGCAATAATTATGATTTATTGATATTAAGAAAAACAGGAAAATTATTGAAAATAAAGTTTTGTTAAATTTAATAGTCAAAATTAACCATTATAAACATAGATTATTTTTATCTGCCTTCATCTTTTCCACTTCCCAAATTAGCAGCGGATACAATTTTCAAAAGGATAGATGAGGGAATTTTCTCATCATTTCAACTCACTATCCTTCCACTGTTGCTACTAAAAATTAATTCCAAAAGTTACCAAAAGGAATTACTGGACATGTAAAATCTTAAAATATAGGGATATTTATTAAGGGACTTGTTTTTGGCATATTAGAATTAGAATTATATAAACAATAGGAAAGATAAGTTTAACATAAATAGAGGTAGCCTCTTGATTGAAGCATACTTCAATGAAACATGGTAACCTTGGCAAACACTTGTTTTAAAAATATTTTCCTTATGGGTTAATAAATGTAAAAAGTCTGGATATTTGGGGGATTTTGTTATTAAGATATTACGAAATAATTTTTAAAAGACAACTGAGATCTGTTGACCAGGTTTCAAAATTTTATGACATAAAATTATAGAGGTAAGAAAATTTTAGGTCATGATATTATGATTATAACATTTATTTTGCTAGTACCCAAAGCAGGATCACTATAATTATTTTAACATATATCTCCATGATAATAATTATCACATTATTCAGAATACATTTATACATACTCTCATGCAGCAGGTGGTATAAAATCAAAGAAAGAACTTCAAAATTAATGATGCATGCCAAGAAAATAGAAGCAATTGCTGAATATTAGTTAGACCTCAAGATAGAAACATATAGTGTAGATCAGTATATGCAAGTCTCTAGAGAAGTCACTAGGGATATAAATAACATATGAGGTCTGAGGCTCAATACTTAAGGATGTGGGTGTTTACAGGATTTGACTCTTCCTGAGTGGAAAGAAAGGAATAAAACTAAAAAGGATGTTACCTTCAGATAAAAAAAAGAAAACATTTGAAGATAATGAAAATTTCCAATGTTGACAATAAGAAAAGTGATTGTAAATCTGAGAACTAGTTAGTAGATTCAGCAAAAAAAATTTCTTTTTTTATAAAACTAAAATATTGACTTAACAACCATTCTGTTTAACCATAGCAATATTCAGAGCAAAGAGATTTACTTTAGAATAAAAATCAGGAGACTTTCTCTTTTGTTGTAAAGTTTTGTTCTTCCCTGTCCATTGTAAAGTGAATTGTAGCTCAAGAAGAACAACTAGAAATCTACATAAATTAAAATTTATATATCAAGAGAATGTCCAAAACAAAAAAGAACTCAAGTGACTGAGATAGAGGTAGTAGAGAAGGAAATTGAAGTAGGTGAAGCTGAATTCATGTAGTTTTTGTGAATTTTGCCAAGATATAACACAAAGCAAAAAATTAGAATTAAGACTGTTTCTAATCCCTAACATGTGGTTAGAATTTTGTGAGAAGGGAACTGTCTTAATTATTGGAGCTAATTTAACAAAATGCCATAGACTGGATAGCACGTAAATAAGAGAAATTTATTTCCCTCAGGGAAGTCCAAGAACAAGCTACCTGCAGATTCCAGGTAAGGTCTTGTTTCCTGCTTTCTTGATGGTGTCTTCCACTTGTGTCCTCACATAGTGAAAGGGATGTGGCAATCCTTTGGGGCCTCTTTTATAAAGGCACTAATCCAATTCATAAAGTACTTCATGATCTAGTCACCTCTTTAAAGGCATACCTACTAATATCATCTTATTGGTGATTGTGTTTCAACATACAGATTTTGGGAAAACTCAACATTCCAACCATAGTAGGAGGTGTACAAAAGTCAGTGCAAAACTCTACCATTTTCCCATTTAAAGTGTGTGACGCAGTTTTAAAAAAAGAACTCAGACAACTAAGGAATTTTCTGAAGCAAATCACAGTATTTCTCCTTTTCACAGTGTTAATGAGACAGAAAATGATCCTATATCATAGTAACTGAAACAACTAAAGGGGGGCTGTACCTGACAAACATTGCTGCAACCAATATTCAAGTCAATAGTCTCAATTTAGATTAAGGTGAGGTTTCATGTGACATTCATCACAACAGACGGTGGAGTGATTGGGATACTGGAAAGTGATTTCACAGCTTTCTGTCAAAAAAAAAAAAAAGAAACACTCTGATTCATAATAGCTTCAGATTTCAGTAGTACAGATGCTTCCACAATGGCTGATTTCAAGGTACAAGTTGATATTATTGAGCAGTGCTGGAAAGAAATCACACAGTGATTTCATGTGTCAGTATGAATTGACTCTAGCACACAGTAGATAAAGTCTCCTCTACAAGAAAAGACTTAAAATTTTGGAATATGAAATATATTTCTGTTTTGTGTATATTATTAATAACATACACAAAATTATACTAAGAAAATAAATGGACAATAGAAACAGATGAACTGACCTCTGAATAATTAGATATGAAAACGAGTTATATTTTTTCTATTCAATTAAATACATTTTAGTTGGAGATATTTTAGTGAAGAACTAATATTCACTTTATAAAATGAAATCGAAAATTTAGAATTCAAACATGTAATTATTTACCATGAACACAAATTAAGTAAAAGCAAACAAAAAAGAAACAAGGCTTTTGCCCAAAGTTCTACATACAAATGTTTATAGAAACTTTATTTGTAATAAAAAGGAAACAATTCTACTAAATGATTGTTTAAAATGAAAATGGCAAGCATGTGTGGCATGTCCATACAATGCTGTACTACAAATTGTGGCATAAAATGGAATATTATTCAGCAATAGAAATAAATTATTTTACAATGTAAGAACTATTTATTCAAACAATGAATCTCAAAGTAATTGTGCTGAGTAACAGAAGTCGGACAAAAAGGAGAGATAACAGATTATTCCACTTACAGAATTATCCAATTTTTTGACAATATATACCATTATTTTAATTTCTAAAACCTGTTCTCTGAACAGATAACAGCTTCTCAACTCAAAATTCTACCTGTTCAGAAACATGAAAATATTCACATGGCTTTCTCAAATCTTTACCTAATATCCACTTCCATAATGCTGATAAGAAAAATACTATTTGGGTTTCTTGAACAAGAATATGTCAAAAGAGAAATGCAAAATTCAAGTCTGGGTGTATCTAGCTTCAAGGACACTGAGCTTACCCTCCATACTGTACTATTTGCTATTTCTACACTTTAGGATGTGTTAGCACAAAGAAATAAAGAATGATTTTTAAAAACTTTATTATAATTTACCTTTCTTTGATATTACCTCCAATTTTATTTTTGAAAGTTGGCGATGTCTTTTAGGCAGATAAAAATGTACATTGGTTAAGCCAAGAGACTTGGAGCAAATACTTAGAAAAAGAAAAAAAATACAATAACTGCAAGTCACATGATTGTACTTTGTTTCATAAAATCCAAATGTCTCCCTGACACATTGTGTCCTGTGCAATCATTTTCTAAGAATAATGTCTACAAAGATAGCTATGTTTTGTTTATATATAATTTTAATTGTCCAAAAAGCTATACAGAGTATAACAGCAAATGATCATGACTATAATTTCCCCATGTTTTTCAGATTGGTACATTTTGTGCATTATTGTTTTTTTTCCTTCATTATTGTTCTGAGGGGGTACATTGTGGAATTTACACAGGTTTTTACAATGTATCAAATACATCATATTTGGATTTACTCCCTCTAAATTCTCCTTCACAACCCACCACTGATTCCTGGAGTAGTTTCAACAGGTATAATTTCTCATTTACATACACGTGTACATGTTTTTTTGTACCATATTCACCCTCCTTTCCCCTTTCCCCATCACCTCCACCCTTTCACTGGTGCCAGCCCTCCCTCCTGGTCAGGACTTGTACCACCTGTTTGTTCTCCAATTTTGTAGGAGAAAAAAGATAAAAGATAAAAGATAAACATGACATTTTAGCTTGTTTGAAACAAAGACAGCTATACAGGGATTTTCCTTGTGATCTTTCCATGTACATAAGTATTATAACCCCAACTTGCTTTATCTCCTGTAATTTTCTTCATCTATTTTAGTTGGCTTATGATTTCTATATTCATGATTGTAAATCAACCCTATTCAAGTTCTTAGCTTCCCTATCCCCATGAGTGACATCCCCTTTAGTGTGACCAGTGTTTCATAATATAGCTGCATTTGTGTTAGGTCTATATTCCACATATGAGAGAGAACATGTGGTTTTTTGGCCTTCTGAGTCTGGCTAATTTCACTTGAGATGATGTTCCATCCATTTACCTGTGAATGACAAAATTTCATTCTTCTTTGTGGCTGAGTAAAATTCCATTGTGTATAAATACCACATTGTCTTAATCCATTCATCAGTAGTGGGGCATCTTGGCTGTTTCCATAACCTAGCTATTGCAAATAATGCTGCAGTAAACATGGATGTGCAGGTGCCTTTGTTGTAAGCTGACTCACATTCCTTTGGGTATATCCCTAGGAGTGGTATTGCTGGATGATTGTATGGCAGGCCCATTTTTGTTTTTCAAGGTGCCTCCATACTGTTTTCCATAGTGGTTGTACTAGCTTATTTCCCACCAACAGTGTTTGAGGGTTCCTTTTTCCACAAATTATTATTTATTACTTTTAGTATCAGAATAGTAAAGTTTATTAATATACTATAGTAACTTTCTTATTTCACTTTTTATTTATAATGTTGGGTCATTCACATTGAAAACTGATATCACAATTATTAATCATCATTGTTGAGTTTTGGATTTGCATTTTATTATTTATTCTCTTTATAATTAATTCAATTCTACTATAAAAATTTGAAGTATTTCATATATATATATACCTTATATATATGAAATATATATATATGTATATATATATAGGTATATATGCATTACTTCATTGCCATTGCTTTCTCTCAAAAACAACTACTCTGGTGAAATGATTACTTTCTATTTACTTTTTATTAGCATTTATTAATTGTATGAAGTAGTTTTATTTCAATATTTCTATATAAGCAAATATTGTACTTTGATCAAATTTACTCCATTACTCTTTCTAATGGTATTTCTCCCTTTTTAAAATTAACAACTAGTTCAGATTTTTTCCCCGTGTGGAGAATTATTTTCAATCTTATTCTGCTATCCTAATGAGAATAGGATCTTGAAAAGGAAAAGTAAGCAAAATTTTGAGGAAGAAAGTAAAATCTTCAGAAATCTGCTTCCCTGGAAGGTATGTAGACCTTAAAAAGAGTTATTTAAGTAAATTTGGTCTGTAGTTTTGAATGCTACAGTTAAAAAAATACAAAATTCAGCAAATGAATCATAATCAGTCATTGAGGACCTCAAATATATCATTTAGGGCTGAGGGCATAGCTCAAGTGATTGAGGACCTGCTTAGCAAATGTGAGGTCATGAGTTCAAACCCCAGTATGTATGTAATTTTAAGTAAAAGAGACAATTTTATAAATGACTTACTAGGTACTAATTACTACGCAAGCCACTTAATAGACATTACTTCTTTTCTATTTTACAACACACTACACTATGGACACCTGCAAACAAGCTAATAACCAAAAGATTATTAGAGAAATTCAAGGTGAGATGAAAGTAGAGATATTATGATTGCATGTATTTATTTCCTGTATGGGCACTGATTAGTACAAATGGCTGTAAGAAATATATTATTAATATAAATACATTATGAGATTTTACTCATCATAAGCTAGATTACCAGACAGAAAATTCACAAATATCACAGCTAAATTGCAACCTAGAACAAATGGAAGTAACTGACATTGTCAGAACATTCCATCCCACCATTACAGAATACAGATTCTTCTCAACAACACTGGGACATCTTACAGGATAAATCATAGTATCAGCCACAAGTCAATTTTTAACATTTTTTAAAGAAAATTAATATATGACTTGTAATTTTTTTAACACAATACAGTAAAATTAGAATCCAATATCAAGAAAATATTTGGAAACTATGAAAATTATGCAACTAGCTCTTAAACAATCAATGTATCAGGATAAAAATGAAGAATGATATTTTTAAAACATTCTTCAAACAAAGAAAAAAGAGACACAATAAATTAAACCTGTAAGATGCAATAAAAGCAGTACTATGATGGAATTTTATAGCAATCAAATACCCTTGTTGAAAAACCAGAAATCACTATTTCTCGAGAGACAAGAAAACAAGAACAAACCAAACTCTAACTTAGTCAAAATCAACAAATATTAAAGATCATAGCATAAATAAGTGAAATAGAAACTAAAGAATCAATATAAAAGATCAACTAATAAAGAATAGGATCTCTGAAAAGATAATCATGAAAGACACAGCCCTAGCTAGAATAACTAAGAAAAGACCTTCATTAAGGAAAAAAAAGGCAAGGATCTGATGGAGTCACTGCTGAAGCCAAACATATAAGTAACTGACACTAATTCTTCTCAAATAATTCCAAAAATTGAATAAAATGGGATTCTTCCAAACTCATTCTGTGAGATAACATCATACCTCATTCAAAAATCAGAAAAGGGCACAACAAAAAAGATACTTACAGGTAATGTCATTGAAACATCAATGAGATTTTAAAAAAAGACCTCAAGAATATACTAACAAATCAAATTGAACCACACTTTAAAAAGATTTTCAATACAATCAGTGTGAATCATCTCAGACATACAAGTATAGTTCAACATGCATACACATCAATAAATGTGAAACACCACTTTGATAGAATGATAGAAAAAATGTGATCATCTGGTAAAATTCAACATCTTATTATGAGTAAATCACTGAACAAATTATACGTAAAAGTAACTTAACAAAATAAAGGCCATATGTAATAAGCCAATGGAGAAAAGCTGAAATTTTTCTATGATCTGGAATAAGATAAGGTTGCTTACTTTCAACACTTTTAATCATCATGATACTGCTTATTTTTGTCAGAATAATTGGACAAGAGAAAGAAAAAAAGGACAGTCAAATTAGAAAAGAAGTCAGATTGTTTATTGATTACATGAGCTTCTATATAGAAAGTCTCAAAGACTTCATCCAAAAATTAAACTGTTAAAACTAGTAAAAGAATTCATAAACATTTCAGAGATATAAAAATCAACACACAAATTCAGGAGTATTTCTACACCAGTAAAATGAAATATCTGAAATTGAAATTAAGAAACAGTCTATTTACAATAGCTACAAAACAATAAAAGATAAGAATTAAGTTTAAAAAGAGGTAACATTTTGCGTGATGAAGACAAAATGATTGTGGAGGTAATTGAAGAGGACAAACACACATACATAAAACGATAGAAATATGTCTTGTGTTCATGAATTGGAAGAATCAACATTGTCATAATTTCTGTGTACCCAAAGCAATATACAGATGCATTATGATCCCTATCAAAATGCTATTGATGTTCTCACAGAATTGGGGGAGGAAACCTAACAATTGACTAGAACCATAGAAAACAAAATAACCAGAACCATCCTAACCAAGAACAAAGTAGAAGAATTATACCACCTGACTCAAAATATCCTACAATACTCAGTCATCAAAGCAGCATGATACTGGCATAAAAATAGAAACTTGGACCAATCAGGCAGATGGAGAGTCTAGAAATATTTTCACATATCTGCAATGAGCTGATGTTCAACAAATGTGTCAATAAAACACAGACCAGGAAAGACAGCATTTCCAAGAAATGGTGCCACAAAATATGGAGATTTATATATATATATATATATATATATATATATATATATACTCTTATATATATATACTCACATATATATTTATACCGACAAATATATATGATATATATACATATATATACTCACAAGAAAGAAACAAGACCCCTAACTTTCACACAATGAAATATTACCTTGCTCCAATATGAATGTTATCAAAAAGAAAAGAAGAAAACAAATGTTGGTAATGGTAATTATATGGAGAAAAGGAAAGCCTCGAACACTTTGATGGGTTTGTAAATTAGTGTATTCATTGCAGAAATAGTCTGGAAGATCTTCCAAAGAATAATAATGGGACAACCATATGATCCAGCAATTCTTTGAAAGATATAGATATATGAAATGAAGTGAAATCAGTATGTCCAAAATATACATGTGTACTTCCATGCTCACTGCAACACTATTCGCAATAGACCACAAATAGAAACAACCTAAATATTCACCAATTGATGAACAGATAAAGAAAATGCTGTACATGTACATGATGTAGCATTAACTCAGCCACCAAAAGAATGGCATTTTATCATTTCCAACAACCTGGGTGGAACTGGAGTTTATTGTGTTAAGTAAAATAAGTCAGGCATAGAAATATATATGCTGTGTCATCTTTCTCATGTCTAGAATATAAAAGTAGATGTCTTATAAATTGAGAGTAGAAGAGTGGCTACCAGAAACTAGAGAGAACAGTAGGGAGGAAAGGATAAGGAAACCTTGATCAATGGGTATAAATTATTATTAGGTAGGATTGTGAACTTCTGATGTGCTATTGTACAATAAGGGGACATGTAGATAACAAAAATGTTTTACATATTTCAAAAAAGGTTTTTAACAAAAAGATTTTCCATATTTTCAATAGAGAAATGATAAATGTCAAAAGAGATAAATACATTTAATCTAACTTAGACAATATATGCATGTATCCAGGACAGCACAGCCATCTGTACAATTCTATTAGTGTGTATTTATTGTACAAAGTAAATGGTTTCATTACATTTTCCTGCATGTATATAATGAACTTTGATTGTATTTAACAACACTATTTATCCCCTTTCTCTTTCATACTGGTACCCTTCACTAATTGTCCACTTTCTGCTTTCATACCTTTTCGTTTTTTTAAGATTTCATGTATGATAGAATGGAGAAAAGCTGAGGAGAGCTCGAAGGGACTTAGTGGGTGTTGAATCCAGCCTGCCCCAGGCCTAGCAAAACCTGTTCCAGATAGAAAAGGTTGCTGGGGGCACATTCTGTGTTCCTTGCCTGGGAGCTGGGACTAGCAGGGAGGCCAGATCTAAGTGGCCACAAGTAGCCTACAAATAAAAATGATAGCCCAAAAATAAAAACAACCTGAGTATTCATTAGATGAAGAATGAATAAAGAAAATGTGAGATATACATACAATGGAGCACTATTTAGCCAAGAAAAAAATGGCATTCTATGATTTCTAGCAATGAGAATCTCCACTTTAGGACTACAAAACAAACAAGAAAAAACTCAAAATAATCATCTAACTATAACATTAAGCATTGATGAACACAAACTCAGGCCTAAAATAAATAGACAACACATTCTAACATTCCCTGGATTACAATGATTTTATAAGAATACACCTTAGCCGAAAATATTGCTTAATTGCTCAAGGAGTAGCAGGTCTTCAGATATCTGCCTTTTCTTATTTTCTGTGCCTTTTGGAAGTTATTTTCATAATTAAATAGGTAATTATGCCTACTTTAGTCATACATTCTGTGAAGTTTAACAATTTTTAAAGGACATATAGTTTTATTTTGTGGTATCTTACAGTTATTAATCTGTTACTTTTTCTCACGGTGTATTTGCTCCAGTTTGTTTTATTAATCTTTTTCTGTCTTTTACATAATGTCATGAATAAATATATTTTTAATATGTATTCCATATAATAATAGTAATAAGAAAGTAACCTTAAATATTTACTTAGCAGCAAGCTGAAAATAAATGTTTCAAAGGGGGAGCAGAGAGTTTGAAAGGTAAGCTAATGAGATCATTATCAATATGTTTCTGTGTGTGTGTTTGCATACTTCCCATCGCTAAGCTATACAATTTCTTAATGCTCATCTTGAGTATGAGTTTTTATATTCTCCAGACAAAAAGTTGTTTCACTTAGCAATTATAATAAAATGAAAAAAAAGCTTTTAAATGGAATTGCTTTAACATTCCAAGGCTGTCTGGACTCCTGTTATTCTTAGTATCTATAGTAAAAGAAAATTTCTCCCTTTTTATACATTTCTGAATTTTCATTACTACCTTATAAACAATTAAATTACAAAGTAAGCAAAGACAATTGAATGGTAGCTGAACAGCCATCACTACTACACAGTATTAAAAATTGAAAATGAACACAGCTTAGCTTTACTAGCTAATTTAGTTAGGTATCGCCCTAAGGCATCAACATCATTTATCACTATCATTGCAGCCTGGCATGTGAGTGCTATCCCCAGTAGCTTTTTACAAAGCAAATTAAGAAGTTTTAAAGTTTTCTTTGCTCAGGAAAAGAAAGCAAGCATTTAACTTTTTTGGGTTTTTTTGGTGGGACTGAGGTTTGAACTCAGGGCTTTGTACTTGCAAAGCAAACACTCTACTGCTTGAGCCACACCCTCCAGCCCACTTTGCTCAGTTATTTTGGAGATGGAGTCCCAGAAACTACTTGCCATTATCGTTCTGATCACAGCCTCTTAGGAAGTTAGGATTACAGACATGAGCCACCAGTCCACAGCAACTTTCTTTATTTGTATAATCTTTGTGGTCAACACCCAGCTGACCTCATATTAGCCTTAACATTTAGAACTAACAAATTATAAAATAGAGGTGATGCAGAAAACACATACTTTTAGTTTTCAGATTCCTACATGTCATAAAGGTCATAAACTCTAAGAACCTATGTTAATGTTGAAAAATAATTGAATTGTGTTCTAACTAGAGAGAAGGAAAACCCCTGCCATTTTACTTAAGATATGGATATCCTTTATTCATTAGTTATTCTTTTGCAATATTACTTATAAGATCATGTGCTGAGTGAGCAAAAGTTCATTCATTTTTTATATGTTATAACTACTATGCATTTCTGTTAGCAAACCAAAAATCTAGTCAGGCTTATACTTAAAATTTTACAGTCTACTTGAAGCTAGTAGACACAATTCTTGAAATTTACAAATAACTTGAAATTTAGAATAACAATAAAATTAAATGGATAAAGCCAAATTTAAAAAAATCAACCAGCAAAAACCCTTGTTCCTTCTTATTATCGCTTATACTCTCTCTACAACAAAATTAGAAATAAGGGCAAAATAGTTTCTGCTGGGTATTGGTGGGGGGAGAGGGAGGGGGCAGAGTGGGTGGTAAGGGAGGGGGTGGGGGCAGGGGGGAGAAATGAACCAAGCCTTGTATGCACATATGAATAATAAGAGAAAAATAAAAAAAAAATCAAATTGTGTAGTTGTGTTCTCTACTTTTCTATGAGGATATTGAAGGATAAGTAAGAGATTCAACTAGCCTATGATTGAGCTGAAATTAGTTCTGATATGGGGTTTCTAATTTTATGGCAAAATATATTAGTAGAGTTTGTAAAAATACATAATTACCTTCCAAACCATTTGATAGCTTTGAAGATAGGAGATGATCTGCTTTACAACCATAGAAAATGGAAACCATCAAAGACAAACATCAGTGGTTTCCATACAGACATTTTCCAGAGAAATGAATTTTAGGCAACCAGCTTTATCACTTTTATTGGGATCTGTCATGAACATGTGTGTGTCAGAGGTAATAGTCAACAGGCCAGTACCATTTACAAGTACATTGATACTGAACAGTGGCTACACTGAACTGTGTTTCATGCATTTGACTCTGCCAATTCCATTGTTCTGGATTCTAGATTCTATAGATATGAAGCTCCCAGAAGACTAATATCAAATAATCAGTATTCAAGATAAAATGTTTTCAGTATAGCAATTTTAGTATCAAGTACAGTTAACCATTTCATGATGCAACATATATAGTGTAAAGCCCTAAAGAGGAAAACTTGATATTGCAGTTTTATTTACTCATTTTTATTATAATTGTGCTAGATGGGGGTACGTTGGAGTATTTACAAAGGTTCTTACAATGTATCAAATATATTATATTTGAATTCACCCCCTCCACTGCTCTCCTTCATCCCCTCTCCTCCAATTCCTGGAAAAGTTTCAACAGGTATCATTTTTGCATTTATATACATGTGTATACACTATTTGCATCATATTCATCCTTCTATCCCTTTCCCTGCCACCTCCCTCCTCACCAGAACCTCTTCTGCCCTTCTGTTCTCTGATTTTGTAGAAGAAAAAACATAAAAGACAATCAGAGAAACAGTTTTGTAGTTAAAAATAATACTGGCTAAGGTAAATTTCAATCGCAAATAGCATTACATTTTAAATGCTTTTAATGTGATGTAGCTGATTTTTATTTCTTTACATATTTGGTGATTCTCGGTTTTGAACTCAGGACTCCCAGTATTTTTTTACTCTTGCTTTAGCTTTTATTTTCTTTTTTGCCCTGGGTGGCCTCAAACCGCAATCCTCTTGATCTTCAATTCTCTAGTAGCTGTGGTTAGAGAAAGGTGCTAACATGTCTGGACCTCATGACGTGGTTCATTCTCATTTGCCAAATATTTATTAGTGGAAAGCTTTCCTTTCAGAAAGACAGGAACTGGGTGCAAACATTTTTCTGTAAGATCTTTGATTATATTTGGTGAATTGACATACATACTATTTTCAACCATTTAGAGTAATTCAAAATTTGAAGCCACATAAAACCTTATTTGTTGCACAAATTAGAGATGTACACATAATCGCATATTTCTTCAGAAAATGACAACCAACTTTTACAACCAACTTTTGTCATTTTGCAACTGACCTTTACAAATCTTCTTTTTAATCTCATCCCTTTTCTAGTCTTTCTAACTGTAATGCACACTGCTACACAGTCCTTTTGAACTGTATTACATAGTAAGATCTGTTATAAAGTGTCAAAATCAGTAGAAATGCATATTTTCACATGTATATTTAATCATTTTTCCTATTTACTTTGAATTATACTTGTAGAACTTAATCGAGGTCAGGATGACATCTTTTTGGTTTTATTATTCTTTATTTTCTCTGTTATTAATGAAAGTTCTTCTTTTCAATGACTTTGTATTTCTCCATTGTAGATATTCATGAATATATGAATCCACAATAACCATTGCAGAGTGAGAACTATTCAGGATAAGACATAAATAAAGGCAACTAACAATAGAATAGGGGAAGGATATCTAATAGTTGAATCAAATTACTTATATGTGTACTATACCAATAAGTAATTTCCCAATGTCTGATTAGAAAATGAATCAGATTAATGAGCATGGTTGACATTGTAGTTGACATCATTAAATAATTTTAAAGATTTTTCTAGTTCTAGTATAGTTCCTGAATATGGTCCTAATTCATAAAACCCTTCAAGGCCCTATCTAGTAACTTTTACTATATTAATTTTTGCTACATTGTCTTAGATTCTGGGGTAAATCTTGACAATAAATACTGACTAACAAAAATTGCATGTCCTCCCTCATATGTGGATTATAGACCTGAAACAAATGTTATTGGACATGGTCACACACTAAGAAGAGAGCACACATGGGAGGAATAGAGAAAGGTGAGAAAACCTAAAACTTGAATGTGGCTGATGTGCTCACTATAAGAGCGAAAAAAGTAATCTTAAACTGGTGAGGCCACTATGGGAAGGGGACCAGGAAGTAGAGAAGAGGTCAGGCAGAGATGAACCAATGTGGGATGCAATACACAAGTGCATGGAAGCAATGCTAGGAATCTCTCTGTATAGCTATCTTTATCTCTCACTGGCAAAATGCTATATCTTTCTTATTGTCTCCTATGTTCTTTCCTCAACAAAATCGGAGAACAAGAGAGTGAATAAAATGAGAAGAAGAGGGCAGGTATAACATGTAAGTAAATGTAAACGTGAAAAAATAAAAGAAAAATATATAAATAAATAAATAAACATTGGCTAATGTTTTTCAGTCCATGCTGTTCCTCTATAAGATTTATTGAGGTCAAATGCCAAACATGATCTGAAGGATTGACTGAGATTAATTTACTCATGATTTCAATGTGACCCAGTTCCTTATTAACAGTATTACCTAACTTCTGTAAGCATTAATAATGGTTCCTTTAAAATTATGATAGCTTGAAATATAAACTTTAGTGATCAGATTGATAAACCCAATAACTAAAATAGCAAAAACTTCTTTTTCTGTTATAGCTCCTAAATGGAATGACATTGGTTATATGTAACCTCCTGAAAGTTAGTGCATAAGAAGTTATGATGTCTAGAGCCTACATGGTCCTTTTGACTCATCATTGCTTTGGTAACTTGCTTCTGTAAGACACTGAACCTTTTTCTGGGGAGCATAGTCCAACATTATGTAGCTATTATATTATTATTTGAGCACCATCCCTACAGTAAGTTCTCACTTTCTGTATGCCATGCTGCTCTCTACCTGAATTACATATAAGTTTGGTTGTACCTTTTGATCCAAAACCCTGATAAAAAACACCTAAGTTCTCATAAATGCAGAATTTATTAATTTCCAGGTTTTCAGGCATACTTAAGAGGAGATAAGTTGCTTAAAATGTATAAATACATTTAAGTTAAAAAAATGAACATAATATTTTAAGAAATTACAACATTTCTAGGAAACTGGCCTGCCATTTTATATTAAAAATACTATACTATTTAGGAATAAACTCATTAAAAATGTCCACTAACCTAAGAGTAACTATTATCTATACTTATTATGTAAAATAGTCTTCCTTCTCAGCTAAGAGTGATTTAACTTCTCGGCTAACATTTATATGATGAGTCTCATTATTCAGAGTAATTGTGTTCTATAAAGTTAACACAAACAATGTATTAGCAAATACAGAATCATTTCTCCTAGAGAGGATAAAGAGTTAGGTTTCATGAAAGAACTCACATTTGTATCAACAGCACTTTGTTATATGTGTGTTTTTTAAAGAAACATAATTTAATACATTTTTATAATAATAATTCTATGGTCTTTAAGTGATTTAAAGTGAGGGACCCTGGAAGATATTCATATTATATAGGTTCATTTGCCAAGGTACTTGTAAAACAAACCAATCTCATTAGGATTAAAAAACTAAACCTCTCTGTAACCCTCTTCCTCTATGACATTCAGTATTTAAAGAATCTTCCACAGCCTTCTGAACTGCAGAACCTGCCTCATCCAAAAGTTTATGATTTTGCATGCTATATTGCCTTATAAAATGTGCATGTTAACCAGGCCTGTCAGAGAAAAGTTTAATATATTCCTGACCCTAAGTTTCTTTCGCTTTTATCTTCCTAGTACTCTGTCCACTAAGCCTTTTAAAAAATCATTTGACATGTTACAGTTTAATAAAATTTAGCTAATTTTAAAATCTTTTCCAGGGCTTCATCAAGGACTACAGATGTTACTTTAGCATTGTCTGGAATACAGTCACACACAGATTAGGAACCCTGCCTTTCTTTTTCTTGATGTATAGATTATTCAATTATTAGCCTCAAAATCATGGCCAGTAGTACTATAACTCATGATCAAAAGAAACTCCTAAATCTATACTTCCTCCATAAGGCACATAATTGACTTCTTATTAGAAACACTGAATAGCAAAATAGTACCATGTTAGGGGGGCATTTTAAACAGTGAAATTACCAACAAAAATGGGGAAACTGAAAAAAATAACATTAAATTAACAAAGATATGGACACTTATGTACACTAAGAACTGAAACCTTGTTCAATTGCTACTAGGAAGACATAAATTTTTCATCATTCTGTAACATCAACATGTGTCATTGAGCATGACTACACTATGAGTACTAATTTGGAGCTGAAAATAATTTTAAATTAATAAAGACAATGCACAAATACAGAATTCCTGAGAATTATATCATCACTTTATCAATTTCTCTGTGACTACTGCACTGGTTTTATTTATAATAGCTGTTTCTTAACTTCAGTTTATCCTAGCGAATGTCTAATGAGACCATCAAAGGAAAGCTATCCATTATTTAACTCATCCCTTTCTCCTTTAATCTTATCCACTAGTTTTCAATATGAAGACATCCCTTTCCACTTTTAGCATTCAGGGTTCAGTTGTACAATAAGAACAATCATCTATCCCTGTGAAATTTTAGCTCTCACATTGATGTTGGAGCTTGCTGCAGGAGAAGAATAGAAAATGGGAAAAATACAAATAATGAAGAATGGATACACAATAAATTTGTGTATGAAGTAGAACCCAGTAGTACACACTGAGAGCCATTTCTATTTCCATTGCTTCTGGTGATGACAGGATGGACATAGAACATGAAAAAGTATCCAGAGTATATGGTAGGTGAGAGTCCTACCTGCTTCCACAACTGTACAAGTTCAAACAGAAGAAGTTTGAAGTTTCAGAAGTGCAACTCCACTGGAGTTGCTATTTAATATCTTCTCTCAATATCTTTGTAAAAATGTTTCTTAAGACATATCTTAATCATAAACATGTATGTGAGGGAGTTCCAGTTAAAGTATTTCAGCACAGTAAGTTGAAATATTACAAAACCAATGCTGTCTACTTTTGTCACTTAGTACTTATACTTAGCTCTTTAAGTGCAACAGTTTCCAATTAAGTACAATTAAGTACATGCTTCCCCCAAATACAGAACAAGTTTTTCACTGACTTAAGTCATAGCATTTGGAAGTAATGAGAGAATCTCCCCCAGGATTACCTCTAATGTGGAGATATTATTCTGAATGCCATAGAATAGTACTCACCTAGTATTTCCTTGATAATCAGTTCTATTACCCAGGCAGATAATTTTTTAATTGATTGCTTAGAATCAGCACATATAACAGATCAAGTTGCAGTTTTCAAATCTCAGTTAATAAAAGTTCACTATTCTAAGGCCAGGTATGGTGGTGTACAACAGTAATCCAAACTACTCAGGAGGCAGTAGTAGAACATGGTCTGAGGCCATGAGTAAAAGTGAGAGACTCTCTATCTTAAAAACAAACTAAAACAAACAAACAAAAAAAACAGAAAAACAAAGATATGGAGGTCATGTCATAATTAGTAGACCCTTTTCTAGCATGCATAAGATTCTGAGCTCAAACTCATATAGTTACAAAAATATTAAAAAATAAATTTACTATTTTATTACTGATATAAGTATTTTTCTTTTGATTTATAGATCTTTATATCATAAAGTCATGGAGTTAAGAAGCTATTTTTTTCTCATGGATTAATTGTGGCAATAGTAGAAACCGCAGTGCTTGTATTCACGTAAGCTCTGCAGTAGTAGTCTAATGCTGTCATAATACCTATATGATTCACCTCATTTCATCATTTAAGTAAATATTGCATTAAGCCACATCATCTGAAAAATGATGAGTAGGGTACAATAAGACCTGTAGAAAGACAAAGAGACCACATTCACATAACTGTAGTATAGCATATTGTTATAATTCATGCATCTTTTATTAGTTAATTTTGTTAATCTCTTAATGTTTCTAATTCATAATTAAATTTTATCCTAGGAATTCACACACATAAAAGCAGTCTAAAGAATATTCATACTACTTGTGGAAAAAAGCAACCACTGGGAGATCCTGGAATGTGTCCCTTGAAGATAAAATGCTGTGATTCTCACCTTTTACTCTTTTGATTCACAGATCCATGAGTGATGGCTAGAGAGAAACAAAACCTTGTATTGACTGCTGATTTGGAGCTTACATCACAGTCTAGAGAACAGTGCTCTCTTTCTGCCATGTTTTACAATCTATATGTAACCCAAAGTAAGAACTCTAAAGGCCATTGCACTCTTTCATCAAGCCAACTGCTTCAAGATCATGGTGAACATGCATATATCCAATAAATTCTATGGACTTGACATCATTGTCAAAATTGATTTACTAGAAAATTGTTAGCTTACTCATAAACAATATTCTGTGCAAACACCAACATAATGATTGTCGTGTCCAGTCTGTCCATAATTATTTTGGCAGAAGCATTGCAGACAGAGAAGGGAGCCCAGAATTCCACCCATATCCAAAGTGTCTACTCAACTGAGAAGAAAACATTGTCTCTTTCATGGCTAAGCAAACTTCTAATCCCAAAGAACTGGATCATATCAGGGACTAAATGCTGGTTTCTGCTGTGTGGTGGCATACTGGCACTCATTTTCTACTCCTTCGCTAGTGAATGGAAACACTGGCTATTGATCCTCTGTATAACTTTTGTGATAGTTATCAGGATTGCTTTGAACATGAGTCAATAAGGCAATAAAATAATTGCTGAAAATAGGGTGATTTTATTCACCTTATTTTTCTTCATATCACCTACAACTATCTGACACATACTATTTAATTGTCTATTTATATTTATTGTGTCTCCTTACATTACAGTGCAAACTTAAGTGAGTATTTATTGACTATATTGTTCATTGCTATAGTATTTCTAGGACATAAAACAGAATTTGAAATATCATTTATGTGCTCTGAAAACATTTCTGAAATAAAACACAATTAAATTTTGTAAAGACCTTATGCATGCTTTCCATTTTTATTCCAAAATTAGAGAACTGAGACCATGGAGATGTTTACTTGTAAAATGCCATTCATCGATTAAGTGATAGAGCTGGCATTCACACTCTATTTGTAACTAACTCTGACATTTCCTCTTTTGTGAAATATTGGATTTTTTGTTGAAGTACAACAGTGTCAGAAAGTTTGTTTTAAAATTTTAGTGTAATACCACAGAAGTCTTGAATGGGCTCAAAATTGAGACTTCTTTGGCATCATGTGTTTTAACAAAAGATGACTCACTTCACTTCTTTGAAGTGTTCTACAGTAGGCTTGTATTAACAAGATGAAATTTGGATTTCAAGACCTGCCAAGCCCGGAAGCACTCAGGAGGATGAGAAAAGAGGATCACGACTTCAAAGCAAACCTAGGCTATGTAGTGAATTTGGGAACTGCCTAGGCTACATAACAAGATCCTGTCTCAAACAGGAGAGAGAGAGAGAGAGAGAGAGAGAGAGAGAGAGAGAGAGAGAGAGAGAGAGAGAGAGAAAGAAGAGAAGAGAAGAGAAGAGGAGAGAAGAGAAGAGGAGAGAGAGAGAAAGAAAGAAAGAAAGAAAGAAAGAAAGAAAGAAAGAAAGAAAGAAAGAAAGAAAGAAAGAAAGAAAGAAAGAAAGAAAGAAAGAAAGAAAGAAAGAAAGAAAGAAAGAAAGAAAGAAAGAAAGAAAGAAAGAAAGAAAGAAAAAGAAAGAAAGTCTTATTTCTCTTTGTTGAAAATAAGGACTGGGAAACCTCAGCCTCTCTTTTCCTAGAGTATTTACTTTAGAAAACTTGTGATGTTAACTTCTTTCTCTTTGAACTTTGTGTAAATCCTTTTGAAAGGTAAATAAATTTCCTGTCTTCACTAAAATTTAGAAATATCTTTCTCAAGGGCCTTAGAACCATCTCACGAAATTGTAATAATTAGGAAGACAGCATATCTAACACTCAGTTTCTGTGGGAGACTTCAGCAGGATATCTGGCTCCAAAACTACCTCATGCTGTAAATTAGGAAAACTATTTTTCCTTAAGATAAAGACAATCAACAAATGCATGTAAAGATCCCACTACCAGGTGAATCTAGGATGAACAATATTTGAAAACTGGTGCTGTCAAGACCTCTTTTTGGAGGACTAGTTATTATTTTTGATGACTACATATACATATTTGGTGGTATGTGCTTGACAGTATAAGAGAGAGACTTCTGTCTTTGCAGTCTCTTAGTACGTTGTGACGTATGGCACATTCTTATATAATATTAATTCAGTGAAAAATTATTTTGATTCTTTCTACAGTTATGGAATGTGTTTTCTGTAGTGATAGATTTTGTTTTAAATTATATTTCCCCAAATATAATATACAAACACACGTATTTGTGTCTCATTTGTGTATCTGTGCACATAACATATGAGATATGTGCCTGTGTGTGTGTGTGTATATATATATATATATATATATATATATATATATGTTAAGAAACTGTATACATTTGAAATAGGCCTCTAAAATGATTGTTTCAAATTTGGGCCTTTATCAATTTCAAAGAAATTAAATGCTCATCTAAAAGTAAGTGTTTTTTTTTTATTTTGTCTCTAGATATTATTTTAAGGTGTTAGTTTTTTGTATCTTCATCTTATTTGCATGAATAATGTGAACAATTAATTGTAAATACTAGAAAACTTCTTTACAAAAAAGTACCTCTATGTGACGTTTCACTTTGTCATGTGTAATTACAGAGTACTTAGCTTCAGAGTCACTATAGATGAGGGATTCATGAAGAGAAAACTGACACACAATAAACAGGAAAAAGAATCACGGGTATATGAAAATGATTTTTCAAAATAATAAAAAGGTAAATTTAAGAAAATGATAGTTGTCACGGAACATGAAAGAAGCAAATGAACAAAGACTATTGAAACAGATCCTATGGCATGTGTTGTATTCTGAAATTTGGTCACAATGATGATATAGAAACACAGAATATCATAGGATCATCTAAACACCATCATTCACCTTTATAGAAGAAGGATAAATAAATCATAATTGCTCTGTTCAATCTTTTGCTCAGTCTCATACTCTGTGTGTGTATGCCAGATATATTTGAAGTAGGTACCTCTAAATTTACACTACTGCACATAAGATCATATATGTGCATATATATCATTATATAATATATTATATATTATAGTATAGTATATTACATTAGTATATAAGTTAAATATGTCATATAATACATACATATGTGTTATGTATAATACATGTATACACACTGTGAATGTGCAAGGTGAAAAACACAAGTATTTAGTAAACATTATAATGACATAGTCATATAACTAAAATTTCATCTTCCAAGGCAGGCAAGCCAATGATTTTTAGATTTTTAGATTTTGACTTCTATGTCAAAAAGTAAGATAAAGCCTGAACATTGAACTGAAAAAGAATCCCTTACAATATAAATACTGTGCCTATTCAGATATTTTAAATTTACGTTCATTTATTTTATTGAACAGACTGAACTCTGTGCATGATCTCCAAAAAAAGCATTTTATTTATTTATTTATCTATTTATTTATTTAAGTGGTTCCAAACAGGCTTTTGCAATTCTTTTCCTCAATCTTTGCTGGCATCTTAGTGTTGTAACCCAGCTCATTAGATCAATACCTTCTCCAATATTTTTTCACATTTTACAGTGCATCATCCAGCCTAATGCTAAATTTTAATTTTTCATCAAATTAAAAGTGTCATTCTTTCTCCTCTCTCCCACTGCCATATTTAGTCAACCACTTCAGGCCTGACCTTTGGCTCATGAAGAATAGTAGGAAAGTAAGAAGCCAAAATGTTCTTTCATTCAATACATATCACCTTCAATACCTGAGCTGTATTCATTAATTTGAGCTCCTTCAGGATTAAGCAGAGGGAGGAACTTTCTGAAGTAGGAAAGGGCTATGAGTTTAGCTTTTGTATTTTTGTACTTATCTCTTGGTTGAGTCAAATAAGTGATTTTAAAATGCTGCCTTTTTTGAGGTGAATTTTGTTAGTTCCGTCAGGGATAATTTGTGGAGATCCCACTAGGTTTTCTTAACTACTTATAACACAGTCTATGCACTCTCCAAATGACTTCTGTGGCACTCCTTCAGCTTTTGAGTCTTTCATATAAATTATTGAGTTTTTTGATCACTGGATCATTGGGCTAATTCTTAATAAAATTATTGAGTATGTGATGATATTTCTCATTAGAATGTGGGGATATCTATCATTAATCTTCTTTGACCTTAGAGATCTAACTGAAAATGCTTGGAGAATAGGAAGAGTTCCACATCATATTGCATTCTGCTTGGAAGAGATACGGCACAGTCAAGAGACATCTATTACAATATACCTATAGATCATAACTTACATTTTTCCCCAGAGAGAGAGCTAAAACTATGAACATGTCTTGCACTGAAATAAGAAGTAGCACACAGGAGAAGATCGAACTTAATGCCACTTTTTTATGACCTCTCTCTCTCTGTCTCTGATCTCTCTCCTGATCACATTTATATAGTGAGAGGTTTCCATGTATTAGTTTATTTATTCTCCAAAAAATTCAAAACATTTTTAAGAACTTGTCTAATTTTGAGTAATGCATAAAAATAATGTTTAGAGCACCCCCTTCAAATTAAGCCATGAGGATAAGGAAAATATTGTGATAAGTCTCATCAAATATCAATTTTATTTGTCACATAAAGTAATAATTATATAGAGTACAAAAACAGCAAGATGACTTGTCATGACAATTGACATTTTTATTCAAGGGATTTACTTCATTTACTATAATAGAATTGTCATGATTGGATAATAGACATTAGAAATATTGTAAAAATGGTAAATTTTCAGATTTGTATGGAGGAGAATCATCAGATTACAGATCCTTAACACAATCTTCACTCCCTGACCTCTTTCTAATCTACCCTCATTTTATCTTTGAGCTGTTACAACTACGAAGTGAGATCTCACATGGCCGTGCATGGAAAACTAAAAAATGCTATTCCAAGATAAAAAATGAATAACTTTAAAATACAAGATACAAAGTTTCCTTTATCATTTTATCTTTTCCCAAGTGACATTTATTTTCTCATGGAATTATTATAAACTTTACATTCTGTTATAACATATTGACATACTCATTGCTCCTAACAGACTCACTGAGTTGTCCCAATGTTTTTATACACAAAAAATAAAAATGAGACCTTAGTCCAGTCTTCTTATGAAAATTATTTTCTTTGCTTTTGCTGTCTTATTCAAACTTCTGTCTTTTAATTTGATTTTTGATTTCTTTTGGAGACAGTGTCTAACCACACATCACAGCCTGGTTCTTGAACTGTAGATCTTCCTACTTCAGCCTCTCAAGTGCTAGGATTAGAGGCGTTTGATACTACACCAGCTATTCTCTTAATTTTAAACTTTTTTTCCTCTTTACTGCTTTCTGTAGTGATTTTGAAGCAAGTACTTCTTATATTTCCTGGGGAATAAGGATTAGTGCTCCAAGGAAATCAGGTTAGAGAAGCAAAAGACAAAATTGCTTCAATTTAATCTACAATCTACAATTTATTAGATCTTGAATTTAATCTACTCTATCAGTGCACTTATCTATGAAATACTGCCTTAGTAAATTAGGCATAATGTTTTTAAGGTTTGTAAAAAAAATCCTTACTTTCTCCCCTTTTTCCTTGTTTCAACAGCATACATGTAATGTCAATTGGCATTTTCATTCTCCATACTTGCTTCCGATATTACATCTACTTTGTTAAATTTGAATTTACTGTGAACTTAAGGTTTTAAATAAAGAAATTTAGTTCACCACTATTATGTTTAAATTTGTACAGTAAACCCTAAGTGTTAAAAAGAATAGCTGAGTGTTTATTTTATGGTTTTATGCTCCCAATTTGTGCTCTGAGAACTTCCAAGCTGCTTAGATTTCACAGGTCGTTAGCACCATCACAAGAGCCCCTGCCTTTGGCTATATCAAAGAGACATTTAATTAGTCAGGGATATTGAGGTTTTAAAACTGTCTAGTGAACATGTCTATAACTACTTAGAATGTTTTCTATGCAAGATATTTCTTCTGCAGATGAATAGAAAAAATATGGTCACATAATTCATTGTAAAAATAGAAAAAAGTCATTTAAAACAATTGATTATTCCATAGCAAACTAGTATTATGTATCACATAGAATTTCTCTAACATTGTGAATTTATATTAAATTATTGAATGTCTGAAATATATATCAATTTTAACAGCCATTCTCATTACCTTTCTAAATAATCTCATCATTTTTCTATGTAGACTTGTTTTTGAAAAGTACAGAGATCAACCCACCTTTCTACCCAATTCCTGTCTGTCCTTAATATCCTACTTTTTAAATGCCTGAGTCCTAAGTCTAATATAAATGACCTGTCAAAGCATTGTAGCATTCTTTACACGCTTCTGCTTTTAACAAGTAGACTTCTTATAATGTGTACATCAATTTTATATACTTATTTTTAAAATATCTCCCTATGAAACTTTAATCATCAACAAAATTCATTGCAAATATGGCTGTTTATATTTAAATTAAAACTATAAAAACATAAAAAGGATGCTATAAACATGAAATAAGGAAAGAGGAGCACAACAAAATTTGGAAGAAGGATAAACAACAACTGGCATTTCTACCATACTCTCTGTATGAGGAAATGTAGGAGAGAATAAAGAGAACAAGATGATCACCTTGGTACCCTTTGCTTGACACAGGCCGCTCCAGATCATTATGGTGTTGCTTTGTATCCTGTCCAGTTCTATGTTTACTGACTATTCACACAGGTGCAATCCGAAATTCATTGTTCATGTTGACTGCTCTTGAATCATGGAATTTCTGAGAAAACATTTCTTTCTCTGGTTTGAGCAGTTCAGAAGTCAGGGAATGAATGCTGCCTGTGAAAACATAGTCTTGACAAATCGTCAACAGTTTCTCATTTTTGTTTCCCTAGGAGGTGATTGTGAGAGTTATTGCATGAGGCTCTTTAAAAATGTCTTAGAGGAATAAGTGCAAGTAATAAGTAGTAGTGGTCTGTTTAATAATTAATGTTTATTCATTGATTGTTCCTTCTCTGCATAACTGCCTTCACACCCTCACTTGGGCACATGCAATAATTTCAAAAAAAAACTATTTTCAATAAGCTGCTGTTTCATGCTTGACTCTCAAGGAAATCCAGACTGACAAAAGTTAGGACCAATGACTAAGTCAAGGGAGCAGAAACTCATAGAAGGACTGTTGAGCTAGGTTACATATCCGTCAAATGAAATCTCATTACTTACTAAAATAGGAATATGGACAGTAACATCTCAATTACTAGGACTATTACTTGGTGACTTGAAGCATAGGTTATGAGGTAGTAATAGTACTTTAACAATGTGACAAATGTTGATTTTTAAGAATTGTTTAATTAGAAGTCTTTTTTGAACTGCCTAGTAAGTTTTGAAAAAGAAAATGAGGGAAACTATTTGGGAGTTGTCAAGTGGGAAGTGAGAGGGGAGAAAAGAGAGGATGAAGGAGAGCAGAATATGATTGAAGTAGATTTATGTAAGTATGTGGTCATAATGAAACCCACTAAAATTTTTTTCCAAGAAAGTTCAGAAACAGGATTGTAGGGTAGTTGATATAAGAAAGAGTAATAAGGTAAATATGAACATTACATGCATGTTTAGAAACTTGACAATGAATCTCCTCACAATGTACAATAAATATGTGCAAATAAAAATATTTTATAAAAGATAGTGTTATGTTTAAATAACTCAACTCATGCTATGAAATATGCAGGGCCTCCATAGAAACACAGAAAATCAGAAGCATGGTCTACTTGTTAAAAGCAGAAGCATGTAAAGAATGCTAGAATGCTTTGACAGGTCATTTATATTATACTTAGGACTCAAGCATTTAAAAAGTAGGATATTAAGGACAGACAGGAATGGGGTAGAAAGGTGGGTTTACCTCAGTACTTTTCAACAGGTACCACTAAGGAAGAGAACATATTGCTGGAGCCTTAGGGCTTGGAAACAATATACCCATGCTTGGAAATATGTTTCTTATTCATTATTAAATGACTCTGCATACTGAATTTATTAATTGGACCTAGAATTATAAGACATGGCAGAAAATACATGCTTTGTGCAAGCTTCTTGATATTTCAGGTGGGATTCATCAAATCTAAGGAGTTAAGTATAAGTGGCCAATAATAAGGAGGTATCAGGTCTCAGGCAGCCCACCTGTGAATTCTCAACACAAATTTCTAGAGTTTTGAGTAGGACCTTTATGTCATTCAAAAAAGAAATTTCTTTCTTTTTGAAAAAAATAACGAGTAACTGAACAAAGCAAACTCATAAGCATACAGAACTGCTCATCATGAATCTAACCTGCTGCAAATGTTGACATGATCTTAAGTTGCTGAAGAGAAGGAATGTGTAGATACCCAAAAGAGGAAAAATGGCCAACAGAAGAGAGAGGCATGTCTAACGGTAGATGGCTTACTACTAAATGTCATTGTTTAATGAATGAATGGGCAGGTGAATTAATGAATAAATGAAGATTAGGTTAAACTCATTAAATGAGTAGCTAGGAAGAAAATGCAATGTGACTACAACATAAACTAATTGTGTTAGAATGAAGGAGAAGTAGTGATTAATGTGGTACTACCATTTTCTAATTTTACTAAAGTTGGAATAACAATGAACTAAAAATGAAGGTATTTGAAAAGCTGTTTTATGGAATATTAAAATATGTCATATAGCATATTTCAAATATTAATATTAGTGAAAGAGGACTAAAAATTTTAAAAATAGATAAAAGACATCAATTACATAAAAAAAAGGAGTGGTAGCTGCTACAGCTTCATTTTACCACACTGTTTTTAACATCAGATTTGAACTCAAGCCCACTAGCATAATGGCCTAGGCACTAATCATTTGTAATTGACAATTAAATATCCTGGTTAATGACTAAATGCAATTTGCACACTAATGAGTCAAACTATTGATCAGCTATCAAGGTTTAGTGATGTGCAGCAATATTTGGTCTGACTGTAAAAAATGGGGACATGTGCCCCACATTCATAATGTTTTTTCAAGATAGTTATCTTCCACTATTTTGTACAGTGTATTTCTCCAGAAACAATCCAAATTTTTTTAAACTGCTTTCCATATTTCATCAAAATGTTTCTTTTTCCTCCTTATTTACCCTTATGAGAAATCTTATTAAAGTAGGCACAGAAATTAAGTATGCCAAAATGTAATGCTGCTGTAATATATGTTTGCACTTCCCTAAAACTCAGGCTGAAAATGAATTCCCTGTGCAATGGTATTGGGAGAAAGCGCCTCTCTAGGGTAATGAGTTCATGAGAACCTCACCCACAAAAACAGGAACACTGTACATAAAAAAGAGACCCCAGAGAGTTTGTTGGTATCTCTTACTGTCTGAGCATTCAGTGATAAGGTGCTGTTTTTGAAGCAGAGAGCAAGTATTCATCAGAAACTGAGTCTGCTGCTTCCTTGATTTGGGAGTCTCGAACTCTAGAACTGTGAGTAATAAATTCCTACTGCTTATAAATTACCCAGTCTGAAGTATTTTGTTTTAGTGACCTGAACAAACTGACACATGATAAATCCTCTGTGTTTTAACTCAAAATTAATACATGATTTCTTAGGAATAAAACAAAATTTGAGACTAGAGCTTTAGGTCAGTTGGAAAGCACAAGCCTAGCAAGCCCTATGTCCTGAGTAGGATCACAATGCTGCCCCCAGGAAAAGGAAACATGCATATGATGTAACACAGTATGACAGCAGGTATAAGCAAGTTACCAGTATGGAACTCTTTCTACACTAATACCTAAGCATTTGAAAAATTAGTGATTTTATAGAATCTTTCAATGAACTCATGCATGGAACTACAAAAATTATTTATTTAAATACTTCAGTAATTATTTTCAATCCAAGATATTACATTTATATCTATCTATAAATGTACTTATCTATCTCTCTGTCTATATAAATGACCAATAAACTAAACATTATTTAAGTACAATGTTTATTTAAAAACAACCAATATATTTGAGTATAATACTCCAATATTTGTGTTAAACAGAATTTACAAGAGGTAAAATAAACAAAAGTAAAAAACAGTGCCAAGACTTAACATATTTGCTTCCTCTAAAAACATTACAATCAGCTTTAAAATGTCACTTTTGCTGTAGAAATCCACTTTATATTTTGCTGAAGTTTTTAACCATGTGTCACTTACGTAGTATTGTGGTTTTTAGTGATACAGCAGCAGCGTGTTTGATAGTTTAATAATAGTTATCTAACATTTATATTGGAATAACCTCAAGGTTTTCATGTATAAAATTTTATGGTAGAAAACATTTACAAAAACTAGGAACAGAGAAAATCATAGAATTTCATTGCACATTTCATAGTCTAATTCAAAATGAATTTAGCTTTTAGCATAGTATTACTGAACTATTTTTAAAGCATGTGCAACATTTAAAAATGTTTAAAAGGAAGAATTTGCCATAGACCTACAATAATACTTCTGGTTTAGTCTTAGAGAACTCAGGTCAGTTTTAAGCAGAACTGAAATGCACAGGTATATATAGATTTTTTGTGATCTCAGGAAATCTGCAGAACCTCAAAAGCTTTCTGTCTCCATAACAACAGGTATGCTCAAACTGCCCAAAGGTGCTCAATGTGAGCTTAGTGATGAGGTCACAGGCCTAGTCCATTGATTCACAAAATGTCAAGAGGAAATTTCTTAACAAGAAAGTTTGCATGTTTTTTCAGTTAACAGCTGAGGTACCACATATGATAAGAAATTTTACATTGCTGAGACCATCTACCTACTTTGCACCTCTCAAATATTAGTTGACTTATGGTCACATTGCATTAGTTCAGATGAGGAAAAAGTAAAAATTTTTTAACTTAAAGAGTTCCTATCTTTCTGTTATTGATTCTTTATCATATCTTATAATCAGTAATAAAATGAGTAACTTGTAGACAGTTTTGAAAGAGAGATTCTCTTGCAAAACTTCTTTCAGTCACTTCTCAAAGACAACTATGTTTTTCCTATTCTATTTGTTCTTCCCAAGACAGGAAAATTTTAATTTCTGAATATTTATTTCTATTATGTTCCCATGTTTCCTCTTAATTCCATTTTTAATAATAGATTACACTTATTGCATATTATAACAACTCTACAGGATATATTTTATAAGTCTGCAACTAATTTTTTAATTATTGCTTTGAAGATATAGGCAGTTCTCCTCTGAATCTAAATTGTTACTAGTATAGCCTCAGGACCATGATGAACAGACTTCTGAGGATTTCAGTTCCTTGGCAAAACCAGACCTTTCCCCTGTCTTAAAGTCACCTTATTCAGCATACTTACCTCATTCAATATGGTAAACTTATATTAGTGATTTGGTTCTTGGCAAAGATAGGAAATAAGAACTGGATACATCCCTCAACCCACGATAGTGAAAATCTAAAAAAAAATACAAGATATTGAATATCATCTAAAAAAGGTAAGTGATCACTGAGACATGGAGATCAAAGTAATAAACTCAAAAGTTGTCACAGCTTCTAGATTGGAAAGAATTCCCAGGCTGTGCTACAAAGTTTGAGAATTGTAGAAGATCCTGACAAGTCTCTGTGATGTTATAGCTGAGAATCTGGGAAGTCTATGTCTAGAGTTCTCAAGGCCAAGTATCAGAAAGCTGAGAGATTTGTGGAGGAAGAAAACAGAGATATGCAAAAGACATACCCTCAGTCTTCATATGAGAAAGAATCAGTGCATGCACTTGTGTGGGGGAGGGGAAATCTGAAGGGATTTGAACTAATATGGAACAGGAGTTCACACCAGACCTGAAGTAAATCATGTTCTCATCAGTCAGAGTGGAAAACTCCATAATTCACTTACACTTGTGGATGTAGGACTTACTCTACTAGTGAGACAAAGGTAACTTTAGGTCAAATATATTTTGGTCCTATGTAAGCAAACCTAAAAGCAAAAACTTAAACAATCATACTTTTTTTTTTTTTTTGGCAGAGTTGGGGTCTGAACTCAGTGCCTCATGACCAGGTTGGCTTCAAACCATGATCCTTCTGATCTCTGCCTCCTGAGTAGCTAGGATTACAGGTGTGAGCCACCAGCGCCCAGCTACCAAAGTGTTCATAAAAATCCACATGCATTCCAGAGCAAAGCTCAAGCATATGAGTAGCAATTTAAACATCCAACACAAAATTTTTTTTAATTTACAAAAACATAAGAAAAACTAAAAAAAAAGTATTCAATAAATATTTGTTGGATGAAATAAAAAATTTTGAAACAGATTTTACCAAAAGGTAACATTAACAATATCTGCCCTCAAATAAAAATAATCTATTTCTATAAAATCTGGAAAATGCAAATGATGAGGAGAAAAATCAATTAATCAAACCTAACTCAAAAATACCATAGATGATAGAATTAGTAGACTAAATAAATACATTTAGCCATATTGCACAAGTAAATAAAAAAGAAAGAAACAGCACAGGAACATGGTGGCTCTTTTAAAACATATAAATTGAGCCTAAGCACCTCAGATGATAAATATAGCAAATGACAGTAACATTTGAAAAGAAGAGTAAAATGAAAACACAAAAATAGAAATTATCAAAACTAAATACAGGAAAGAAAATAAAGTATCTTTATAAAACTGAAATATAAGAAGCATGAATAAATGTACATCATGGCAAACCAAATCAGTTAAAATCAATAAGAACAGAAAATGAATTTAAAATAAGCTTGAGTACAATCATTTATACAGAAAGCAAAGATAAGAATTACAATATATTCTTGAGTAGAAGCATTTCAATCAAGAGGATAATAGAGTGACTTCTGTAAAGGACTAGTAAGAAACACTAAAACTAAATGAAAACAAACTAAAGAAAATGTAGCCTAGAAATCTAGACTAAAAATTACATTCAAAGTGAAGGCTATGTCTTTTTTAAAACACATAAAAGCTGGAAGAATTCACCACCCATATATTTACATTACAGTAAGTTTATCTTTTTCCTCTATCAGGCAGAAGAAAAATTACACCAAATGACAATATGTTCCGAAGGAAAAAATACGGAGCCCTAGAATTCAGAACTACATAAATAATTGGATTTTTAGTGTTAAAATTTATTTAACATATGAGTAAAATATGTACAGCATGGAGAAAATGATTATATGTAAAAATGTCTAAAGGCTGGGAGGGGAGAAATGGAAATAGGTGGTTGTTATACAATGTTTGAAGTAGTATAAGGTAGCCTGTAATTAGCTAAAGACTTATAAAGTCAGCAAGAGATAATATAGAATCTTTAAAATAACCAATATACTCAAAAGAATTAAAAGCATTAGAGAATCCAAGGTGGCAAATAAATGGGTGACTCTGAGACGCTCAACTCCACAATTTCAGAAAAATTCTTCAGATTCATGGTAGCAAGTGTTAGGTAACCCCTGCCTCTTTTGCCAACTAAGAAACTGCAATACATAGGTTTTCCATAATGTTCAAGGACTGACCCTTAAATTAGGTTTTGATAGTTGTGAAAGTCCTAGCTGGGACTGGCTTGTGCAGTCAGTCCACTGGGAAGCTGTTTCTCCCTTTGTGTTTTGTGTGTGTGTGTGTGTGTGTGTGTGTGTGTGTGTGTGTGTGTGTGTGTTCTTTTTTCCTGTCTTGGATCTTAGAAAAGCAAAATCACAATGCAGAGAAATGTAGAATGAGTCCTGCAAGCATCTGGCACATCCTGGCTGGCCATAGTTTGTGGACACAGAACCTGCCTGTGCCACTTGACTCTGCCATCCTCCAGCTGAGTTAAACTGCAACCCTGCCAGGTGAGTTAGACACATCAACTGCTCTGGAGGGAACCACACAGTCTAGCACAGCTGGTGGGCTGATTGAACCTGCTTGGACAAAACTGGTCCTAAATAAATGGAGGGAATATTTTACCTCTGCATGGTGGGGGCAGGGTAGAATGCCAAGCTGAACTAGCCTGAGTTGAGGCAGGTCAGCATAGCAGCGGTCTGATGAAAACAAAACATTGCATCACCTTGGAGAAACTGGTAGTGAGAAGAAACTGACAAACTTCCATAAAGCTCAAATCTCCCTCCCAGGTCCGCACTGTGGGCAGTAGGTCCTGTGGTCCATAACAGCCCCTCATGGGATCACTTCAAAGAACCCACCTGCACTACATGGGCCATCACACTAAGAAAAGCCTGGGCTCAAACACCCTGAGTGGATTTCCGCTCAAAGCTGCCTGATAGGGAGGGGCAATATCCACTGCCACACAATCAGGCAGACCAAACTTAAGAAGGGACAGAGACACCAGAGACAGAGAGAGGTCCTGCCAAAAGTGTCAGTGCCTGGATTTGAAATCAGATGAAAGAGTCTAGAAAACTCATTGAACTCGTTGTTTTTTTTTTGTTGTTGTTGTTTATTTGTATGTTCATACAATGTTTGGGTCATTTCTCCCCATTACTCCTGGCCACCTCCCTTCCCTCCCACCCCCTCCCTCTCCCCTCAATCCCCTTGCTTCCTGGCAAAAACTGTTCTGCCCTTATCTCTAATTTTGTTTTATTTAGTATTTGTAATCATTTTTTAATTTTTATTATTTTCACTATTTTTTGTTAGTTTTCCTTTTTAAAATTATTGTTACCTATCTCCCTCTTCTACTCTGTTCAAATAACAATTTACTTAGACCTCTCGTCTCCCACTTTCCTTTCTTTCCTCCATTCTTATTTTTTATTTTTCTATTCTTTTTTCTTTCCTTTCTTCTCCTTTCTTTCCTCCCCTCTCCCTCTCCATCTACTCACTAACCCTATCTCCTCCACACACACCATACACTGAATAGTCTATTATAGCAACTGTACACATCACCCCCATCCTTCCTACCCTTCTGCAAACTCTGATGATGACACCTTTCCCACTCCCAGCAACTGGAACTACACCTTTACACACATAAGGCCTTATTACTCTATATAGCCTCCATGCCTCACACCTCTTCCAGTGCCATCTTATTACTTACCATGTATCTATCCTTAGCCTCCGTATCCAAGCAACTATCATCTCCCCAATATCCACTGTTAATAGATAATATTGCTAAGGATTCTTTATGTATTATGTACATAACTGGTCTGGCATTGAAGTTGTGAATTTGTTAATGCTAAAGTTATACCTCCAGGTCAAGGAACAGAAATACAACAACCTAGGTAACAACTAAACTAGTCAGAGCATATAAATTAAGTCAAGGGAAAGATAACAGATGATTAAAACCCCCAACAAACTAATGAACAACACGCAAGCAAAGCACAAAATAGAAACATAGAGTGATAAAGAAGGCAGGGTTATATGACTCCTCAAAAAATTAGCAATGACATAATAGAGGATTAGAAGAAAGTGACAGGGACGAATCCCAAGTTTCTGGCCTCAGAAGAATGTTGGTAAGAATGGTCAATGATCTAAGATGAGTTTAAAGAGAACATGCAAAAATTACTCAATGAATATAAGGAGAACATGGTTAAAAATTTCAAGAAAACACAGAAACAAATAAATGGACTCAGGGAGGGTCCCAACAAGCTCCAAAATAAAACTAAGGAGATTATTAAAAAACAGAGAGAGAGAGAGAGAGAGAGAGAGAGAGAGAATAAAGGAGACAGTACAAGATAGGAAAGAGGGGAATAATAAAGATATGGAAAGTCTCAGAAAATCCTGGAAATAAAAAGTACATTAAATCAAATAAAATATACAGTTGAAAATAATTCCAGTATACTGAAACAAGTGGAAGATAGAATTTCAGGGCTTAATGACAAAATAGATACGAAAAAATAAACAGAAGAATTTTTAGACCAAAAACTCAAGAGCTCCAAAAGAATATTGCAAAAGCTCAAGAACTCTGCAACCCCATCAAAAGACAAAATCTGTGAATCAAGGCCATCACAGAAAGAGAAAAGGTGCAATTCAATGGTACACAAAATATTTTCAACAAAATAATAGCATCTCCAGAAATAGGTGCCCATTCAGGTACAGGAATCCTCCAGAACATCAAACAGAAATGACCAAAATAGAACCTCTTCACAGCATATTATAGTTAAAACAATTAGCACAGAGAATAAGGAAAGAATATTGAAGGTTGTAACAGAGAAAAAATCAAATAACATAAAGGTAAACACATCAAGATAACAGCAGATTTCTCAGCAGAAATCTTAAAAGCAAGAAGGGCATGGAGTGGAGATATTTTCACACTGAAAAGAAAGCAATTTCAGTTCTAAAGTACTCTATTCAGCAAAGCTGTCATTCAAAATTAAAGGAGGAATAAAAATCTTCCAGAATAAACAGAAACTAAAACAATACAAAACTACTGAATCACCACTGCCAAAGATTCTGAAAGGAATCCTTCACAGAGAGGGGAAAACAAATAAAGCCATGAAAGGATCAGAATTATTAAACCTCAAGAGAAGAGCAGACAAGTGATCAGAGAGTAGCATAGAATAAATTGTGTACACACACACAAACACACACACACACACACATTCCTATTCAACAGAAACAACTAAATAGCAGGAATCACCATATACCTCTCAATATTAACACTGAATCATAATGGACTCAGCTCCTCCATCAAAAGACTCCTATTGGCAAACTGAATTAAAAAAGAAGACCTGAAAATCTATTGTTTACAAGAAACCTACCTTGTAGACAGCAACAAAGATTGCTTAAGCTAAAAGGGTAGAAGAGGATTTTCCATGCTAATGGCCCCTGAAAACACCCAGGAGTAGCAATACTTATATCAAATAAAGTAGACTTCAAACCTAAATTAGTCAGTAGAGAAAATACATAAAGAGGAAATAACAATCATTACAACAATTCTTAACTTACATGCATCCAAGTTGGGGCATGCAACTTCATTAAACTACTGGACTTAAAAACACAGATAGACCCCAACACAGTGGTGGTGGAAGACTTCAATACTCCTCTATCACCAACTCATAGGTCATTCAGACAAAAAATCAACAAAGAAACTCTAGAATTCAATAACACCATAGATGTAATGGACATGACAGATGTCTACAGAGTATTCCATTCTGTAACAACACAATATACATTTTCCTCAGCAGCCCATTGAACTTTATCAAAATAGACCATCCTTTAGGTCACAAAGCATGTGACACGTTAAAAATAGAAGACAACAAGAAACAGCAGAAAATACTCAAACAACTGTTGGAGGCTGACCAACACATTGCTCCATGATCAGTATACCCTGAAATTAATAGGCATAGGCTATGACTTCCTCAACAGAACTCAAAAATCTCGGCAACTAAGAGAAAAAATTTATAAATAGGACCACATGAAATTGAAAAGCTTGTTCACTACCAAAGAAATGGTCTCTAAATTGAAGAAGCTGCCAACAAAATGGGAGAAAAAGCTTTGCCAGCTATATATCTAAGAAGAGATTGATAACCAGAATACATAGACAGCTCGTAAAACTAAACTCCCAAAAATGCAATGACCAAATGAAGAAATGGGCAAAAGAACTGAAAAAGACCTTTTTCAAAGGAAGAAGTACAAATGGCTAAAACACACATGAAGAAATTCTCACCATCCCTGGCCATAAAGGAAATGCAAATCAAAACCAGGTTAAGATTCCACCTCATTCTTTTTAGAATGGCTCCCATCAAGAACACAAATAACATCAAATATTGGCAAGGATGTAGAGAAAAAGAAACCCTCACACATTGCTGGTAAGAATGTAAATTAGTACAACCAATGTGGAAAATAGATGGAGGTTACTCAAAAAACTAAAAAATAGAACTGCCATATGATCTAGCAATTAAACTCCTAGTGATTTATCAACAAAGGCACCAGCACACCCATGTTTATTGCAGCATTATTCACAATAGCTAAGCTATGGAAACAGCCAAGATCCCCCACTACTGATGAGTGGATCAAGAAAATATGGTATTTATACATAATGAATTTATTTCAGAAGCATGAAATTCAGTCATCTTCAGGTATGTCGATGGAACTGAAGAACATCATCTTAAGTGAAGTTACACAGGTGCAGAAGACCAAAAGTCACATGTTCTCTCTCATACATGGAGTATAGACCTAATACAATTACAGCAATACTATGAAAAACAGGTCAGTAAGGTTGGTCAAAAATGAGAACAGGAGGGTAAAAGAAAGTTAAGAAGATGAGTAGGGTTAATACACTCTGTATGTAAAAAATAATATAGAATTTGTAAACTGATTGAGACCACTATAATAAAGGGACCAAAGTAGAAAGAAGGAAAATAGAAAAGGTGAAACTAATCAGGTATAATACATATCAACATGAAAGTGCCACAAGGAAACTTTCCATATAGCTGCCTTAAACAACAAAAAATGTCATTTTTTTTCTTATACAAAATCAGATAACAAGAGGGAGAAACAAATCCTGTCCCAATGGATGGGACCAGTGAGGGGGGGAGGAGGTGGAGAAAAGATGAAAGAAGGTGAATATGAGGCAAATATGGTATAAACATGTATGAAAATGGAAAAATAAGACCTATTGAAACTATTCCAGGAATGGGGGGGATAAAGGATAATGATAGAGGGGGTGAAGTCAAATATAATACATTTGATATATCATATGAACTTTTATAAATACCACAATGTTCCTCCACCAAGCACAACAATAACAAACTTAAGTAAAATTAAATGAAATGACATTTAAAAGAATTCAAAAATAAACAAGGCACAATAAACAAGAATTTCTCTTTAGAAATTGAACAAAAATAGTAGACTTAAACACAATAGATCAGAAATTTGCTTTATTGTCAAGTGATTAAACAATGCAATGGGAAGAAATCACCAGATTTGACAAAATTGAAAGATCCCACTTTGTGTTACCTGTAGGATTTTCATTCTTAAATATAAAAAATTTAAACAAGCTAAAATGATGAGAAAAGTATCAAAGCAGTAAACCCAAGAATGCTGATGTGGATAAATACAGTAAATACAAGAATGCTAGATTATGATTCTAACATAAGAAAAAACAATTTCAAAGAATAGAATATGGTCAGGAAATACAAGATGCTCATCTCATAATGATTAAGGGATGATCTCATTCTGAGAGCGAAAGTAGTAAACAGAAAATAAGTTAACTTAATAAGACCCTTGAAAATTACTATCAACCAATCTGAAGTAATTGTTATTTTTAGTTTCTACTACTCAACAACAGCAGAACACCTACCTGTCCAATACACATGGAATATTTACTAAGATGAATGTTATTTTGTGCCACCAGATAAATTCCAATGAAATTAAGAAGACTCAAGTCATTCAAATTATGTTCTCTCACCAATGGGCAAGTAAATGAGAAAACACTGGCAGTAAGATCTTTGGAAATTCCCAAATATTTAGAAAGCATGGAAGAATACAGCTTTAAGTAGCCATATGATGAAACTTAAAAACTGAAATAACACTTCATACTAAGTAAAAGAGAAACACAACATATCAAAATTTGTGGGCTGTCACTACAGCTGTGCAAGTAAAGAAATGAACAGCTGTGAGTATTTATCCAGAAAATGAAGACAGTTTTCAAGCTGATGACTTCAGGTTCCAATTTTTGAGAGCAGGAAAAGGACAAATGAAAGAGTAGGAAAGGCCAGTAATAGTAATAAGAATGAAAATTAAACAACAAAAAGCTGATTTTAAGACTATCAAAAATTTCTAGCAGGCTAGAAAAATGAAGAAAAAAAAAGAGACAAATAGAAATAACCAATCTCACCTGGGTATGGCGGCACATACCTGTAATCCCAGCATTTGAGAGGCCAAACTGTCTAAAAAGAGAAAGAAAAAGATAGCCAATATTATCCAGAATGAGTGATATCATTAAAAACATTAAAAGAATAGTAAGAGAACATTAGAAACAACTGAATGCCAACAAATTCTACACAACAAATGAAATGAGTGGAATTCTTAAATCATAAAACTATAAAATTTCACTAATGAAGTTATTGGTAATCCATGTATCTTTATCTTTACAAAATAAACTGAAGGTATGTTTGAAATATTGCAATAAAAAAGCTACCCAACTCATCTATAATAATATATAAAAATGATAAAGTACCATGATTAATTTGAAATTGTCCAAGAAATTCAAATTAGTCTGGCACAAAAGAAATCACCTAATCTACCATAGTATCATACTGTAAAATGCATATGATCACCTCAATAGATATAGAAAAAACTCACTTGACAAAGTTAAACACCCGTTCAATCCACTCATTCTCAGTGAACCAGGAATAGAGAAGGAATTTTCTCAAATCTGATAAAAAGACCTGCCTGTAAAAGAATAACAATTAATGTCATACTTCCTGTTGAGATACTGGGCCCTTTCTGAATAGGAATGGAAAGAAAGCAAAGATTATCTCTCCCACTATTTCTGTTCAACATTTCCTAGAATTTCTAACCAGTGCAATAAAGTTTGAAAAATAAATATTCCTCTCAAATTGGAAAATAGGAAGTAAAACTGTCTTTACTTGCAGTCAACTTCATTGTGCATGTAGAAAACCCTAGATATTCTATTAAAAATATTAGGAAAAATTAGGTGATTCCGCAAATGTATAAAATATAAATCAGTTTTAACATGCATCAAATTTTCATTAAATTATGTCATTAATCAATCAAAAATTGAAACTATGTAACCAATGCTTTACAAAATGGCACTGACATATAACAAAATATTGATCTTTCATGTTATAAAATATTGAGTTTCCATAAAATATTGTGTACCTTCACTGTTCTAGTATTTTGAAAAAATTAAAGACTGAAATACATGAAAACAACATCCTGTTCATGTGTCAGAAAATTCAATATCATCAGACATATATTTTCCCAAGTTTCATGTAGAAATTCAACATATTTCCAAGCAAGATCACAATATTACACTTTTTCTTGTGATTCTCTTTCTCCTCTTCACCCCACTTTTCCCTTTCTGTTGGGCCCCATGCTGTCTTCTTTCCCCTTCTTTCTTTTAAGAAAGTTAAAGAAGCTAGAATAAATGAAACAGCTTGGAAGAAGAAAAGTTCAGAAGGCTTACACCACCTAGGTTTAAGACTAATAAAGCAGTCAGGAACGGTGGTGCTGCTCTGTGATCCAAGCACTGGGAGGTTCAAGGAGGACTGCACTTTTGAGACCAGCCTGTGCTGAATAGCAAGACACTGTCTCAAACAGCAATAACAACATCAACAATATTAATAAAGCAACAGAAATAAAGGGTTGAATTGATGGAAAAGAGGCAAATCAGGGCAACAAAACAGAATAAAATATAGAAATAGCCATACATATAAATGGCCAATTGATTTTGACAAATGTCCAAAGACAATTCAGTAAATAAAGAATAAATTTCTCATATTTCAATCATATATAAGAAATTCATTCAAAACGAGAAATATATGTAAGTGTAAAACTTAAGAATATTATTTACAAGAAAGCCCTAGAGAAATAACTCTAGCCTTGTTAAGTAAATATTTCATAGATAAGACAAAAATGATAAAAAAAAGAAAAAATGTAAAAAAGGAAAAGAGGAGTTGGACATTACCAAAATTAAGAGTTCTTTCCATTTAGCATTCGCTCTTCTTCTCTGCATCAGATTATACTCTGTCTTCAAGACTTCATTCTGTGGTTTGATTGTTTCTAAAAACAGCATTCAGAACTTCTCTTGTTAAGAAATATCTTCACTGGCTGTATCTTTTCTGGTCAACATACATAAATATTGTTTCTTGTCAAACTCTAGAGAATAAACTGTTTCCTATCCATCCAGATTTTGTTTTGACGCAAAAAGGATTTGCTTTTTAAGACATAAATTCAGCATTTATCTCTGTGTCGCACAAAATTATGAAAGATAGACTAGCCACTCTCACCAGACTAGACATAAAGGAGAATGATGGAAGGGTGAATTCAACTATAGCATATTGTAAGAACTCTTGTAAATGTCAATATGTACCCTCAGTAAAACAATAATAAAAAATAAATAAATATTAAAATTATTTGAACTCAAAAAATCCTCCCACTTCCTTTCTTCATGGAGTAAGAGCTAAACAAGGATATGATTCAATTCATTTTCAAGGAAATATTATCTTCCATTCCCAAATACTGGTCTCTATATATAATCTTGAGTGAGAGTTATTATATAATTTCTTATTTTTTTCCCCCATACTTAAGAATAAACCCCGGGCCTCACATATGTGAGGCAGGTGCACTACCGATTGAGCATCCCAGACTTTTCATTTTGTTTTCTTGTAGTAGAATCAGACTACTTTATTGGAGGTGCTGGCCTTGAACTCTAGTTCATATTGCATCCAACTCTGAAGCGGCCAGAATTACAAGATATGCCACCACACCTGGGTCTGTCTTTCTTTCTTTCTTTCTTTTTCTTTCTCTCTCTCTCCTTTTAGAAAACTCATGACATGATGGCATTTATAAATTTTGTCAAATCAAACATTAAGAAATGTTTATATCCATTACTCAGACTTCACTAAAAACAGTACAAAATATGTCCAAATCTAATATAATGCTACAAATCTAATTCTCAGACTCAGTTCATTTGACATCACATCAGAATTGCTCTCCTTCTTTTTAATCAAGTTAAGGATTTTCTGGTCAGTCTTTCCCTGTGGTGTAATTACAACTTTCACTTAAATCTCCATAAGAGGTCTTTACATTTCTTAATTTTATTGCAACCTTCTTTTCTCAATATGCACACATTTATTTTAATGCTTCTTATAGGCTTATGAAGTGTTCCAGTCTGAATTCATTAATCAAAATTTAGGATATTGTTTTCTACCCACCGGAGAAGTTCAAATCTTGCTTTCTTTAATTGCATTGTTCACTTTTGACTCAAGTTACTGATTGAAGGTAGAAACTTCCAAACCATCTAACACCCCACTGAGTCAACTAAAGGCTCACTTAAGATCTAAATTAATTTCCTATCTCTGGAGGGGTTAAGGCAAAAACTGCTTACAAATTACACTGTCAATTTCATTTATTTAATCACCAAATACTAAATGAACACCTACTATAAGAAATTAAGTATGATATTCCTTGGAAATAGAAGGTGCCAAATGAAATTAAATTTCTGATTTTATAAAACAAATTAGAGAAGAGCCAGAAAGTAAAGATGCTAAAAACATTGAATGTTCTATGTTAAGATGATTACAATTGTCATGAATGAAAATGAATGATAAAGTAAATGAAGGGAAGGAACTTTTATATAGTTTAAATGATCAGGAAATGTCTATTTAACTTTTGAGAGAATATTTAAGAAAAATAAGAAAATCTGAGCCTGGGGAAGATTATTTAAGGTTAAAAAAACTAGCAAATTCACAGACTCTGAGTTAAGAAATTCTTGTACAATTTATTATAGAAAAAAGAAAGCCAGTGTGGGATCTTTTTGTATAAAATTGAATATGGTATCAGACCTCCTTTAATTAAAACAGATTGTTTTAAAAAATGGTAGGAGAATAAGAGCAAGATGGCAGAGGAGGAGTAGAAGTTTTCTCTATCAGACTCTGTGAATACAATTTTGGATAACAAAGAAAAGACTACATACAGAAGAGCCAAGGAGAGGAAGAGCACTGTGAACCACAAACGATTAGAGGGTATATGAAAAAGATAGTATATTGGGAATATGACAGTAAATCAAGAAACAGTTTGTGCTGGCAGAGTGACTCAAGCAGTAAGAACACCTGCTTAGCAAGCGTGAGACACTAGTTCAAATCCCAGTGCCACCAAAATTAAAAAAAAAGAATCAAAGAAAAAGTTTGTAACTCCGGCCTTGGATCCCCATGGCAAGATGGAGAGTCAAATCTTCCACCTCAAAGGAAGTCAGGTGGCTGTCATGACAGATTGGCCAAACTAGCTATGGGACAACAACTACACCACATGCAAACCATAATCCAAGTGAGGGATATGCCAGGATGGTAATTCCCCCCCTGCAGGACAGGCCAGCAGCAGACAAGGCTATATTCCTCATTTCCTGTGCCTCAGAACTGTCATATTGAGAGAGGGGTTCCTGATCAAGTCTGAGGTTATGTAGTGGGGAAGGGCTTGAAAACAAGGAACATTGTTTTCTTTATTCATTTATTCACATGTGCATACATTGCTTGGGTCATTTCTCCTCTAAACCCCTCCCCCAGCTTCTCCTCCCTCTCCCCCTCAGTTCCAGGCTGGTTCTGTTCTGCCCTTATCACTAATTTTGTTGAAGAAAAGACACAAGAATAATAAGGAAAACAAAGTGTTTTTGCTAGTTGAGTTAAGAATAGCTATACAGAGAGATTCCTAACATTGCTTTCGTGTATCCATGTGCTGTGACCTATGTTGATTCATCACTAACTGATCTTTACACTGGTTCCTAGTCCCCTTCTCATGTTAACCCCTGTTGCTTTAAGGTTTCTGTATTAGCTCTTCTGGAGTGGGGATATCAAACGTTTTCATGTTTTCGGTTTTCTACCTATTCCTGTATCTCCCGTATGTGCTCTCCCATTGTCATGTGATACAAGTCCAACCATATCACTGCATTTGCCCAAGATCTAAAGTCTGCATATGAGGGAGAACATACGATTTTTGTCTTCTGAGCCTGGCTGATAAGATTTCATTTTTCTTCAAGGCTGAGTAAAATTCCATTGTGTATAAATACCACATTTTCTTGATCTATTCATCAATAGTGGGGCATTTTGGTTTTCAATAACTTGGCTATTGTGAATAGCATTGCAATAAACATGGATGTGCGGGTGCCTCTGGAGTGACCTGTGTTGCATTCCTTTGGATATATCCCCAGGAGTGAGATTGATGGATCATATGGCAGGTCTATGTGTAGATTTTTAAGAAGTCTCCAAATTTCTCCAGAGTGGTTGCACCAGCTTGCATTCTCACCAGCAGTGGATTAGGGCTCCTTTTTTCCCACATCCTTGCCAACACATGTTGTTGGTGGTGTTTTTGATGATGGCTATTGTAACAGGGGTGAGGTGGAACCTTAGTGTGGTTTTAATTTGCATTTCCTTTATGGCTAGAGATGGTGAGCATTTTTTCATGTGTTTTTTTGCCATTTGAATTTCTTCTTTTCAGAAAGTTCTGTTTAGTTCAGTTGCTCATTTCTTAATTGGTTCATTGATTTTAGGAGAGTTTAGTTTCTTAAGTTCCCTGTATATTCTGGTTATCAGTCCTTTGTCTGATGTATAGATGTCAAATATTTTCTCCCACTCTTAGGGTGGTCTCTTCAGTTTAGAGACAATTTCTTTTGTTTTACAGAAGCTTTTTAATTTTATAAAGTCCATTTATTCATCCTTTCTCTTAGTTGCTGGGCTGCTGGCATTCTATTGAGGACCTCTTTGCCTATACCTATTACTTCCAGAGTGTCTTGCTCCATCCTGTACTAACTTCAGAGTTTCAGGTGTCATTCCTTCTATTCCTAGTTTTCTTAGAGCTTTTACCATGAAGTGGTGTTGGATCTTGTTGAAGGCTTTTTCTGCATCTATTGAGATGATCAAGTGATTTTTGTCTTTGCTTCTATTGATGTCCTGTATTACATTTATAGATTTGCATATGTTGAACCACCCCTGCATCCCTGGAATGAAGTGACTTGGTCATGGTGTATGATCTTTCTGATTTGTTGTTGGATTCTGTTTGCCACAATTTTATTAAGGATTTTTGTGTCGATATTCATCAAGGAAATTGGCCTGTAGTTCTCCTTTTTGGAGGTGTCTTTGTCTGGTTTTGGGATGAGAGCAAGATTGGCTTCATAAAATGAGTTAGGCAGTGTTCCTTCCCATTGTATTTCATGGAACAGTTTAAGGAGAGTTGGTGTTAGTTCTTCTTTAAACATCTGATAGAATTCAGCAGTGAATCCATCAGATCCTGGACTTTCCTTTTTTGGGAGGCTCTTGATAGCTGCTTCAATTTCTTTTTGTGTTATAGATCTATTCAGGTGTTGAATATCATCTTGGTTCAGTTTTGGATGGTTGTAAATTTCTAGAAATCTTTCCATTTCTTCAAGATTTTCGAATTTATTAGAGAATAGGCTCTGAAAGTAGTCTCTGATGGTTTCTTGTATTTCCATGATATTTGTTGTTATCTCCTCTTTTGCGTTTCTGATTTTACCAATTTGGATTTTTTCTCCCCTCATTTTAGTCAGGTTTGCCAGGGGTCTGTCAATCTTATTTATTTTTTCAAAGAACCAGCTTTTTGTTTCATTGATTCTTTATTTTTTTTTGTTTGTTTGATTGTTTCTATTTCATTGATTTCAGCCCTTATTTTAATTCTTTCTTTCCTTCTGCTTGTTTTGGTATTTGCTTGTTCTTGTTTTTCTAGGAGTTTGAGCTGTTATATTAGCTTATTGATTTGAGATGTTTCTGTTTTCTTAATATATGCACTCATGTCTATAAACTGTCCTCGTAAGACTGCCTTTGCTGTGTCCCATAGGTTCTGGTGGGATGTGTTTTCATTTTCATTAACTTTCAGGAACCTTTTAATTTCCTCTTTTTTTCCACCAATGACCCATTTATCATTGAGCAATGTGTTGTTCAGCTTCCAATTGTTTGCATGTTTTTTACTGCTGTTTTTGTTGTTGATTTCTATTTTTAATGCATCGTGGTCAGATAGAATGCATGGGATTATTTCTATTTTCTTATATTTGCTGAGGCTTGCTTTGTGTCCTAAGATATGATCAATTCTGGAGAGGGTTCTATGGGATGCTGAGAAGAATGTATATTGTGCCGAAGTTGGATGAAATATTTTGTAGACATCACCTAGGTCCATTTGATCTATGGTGTGATTTAGTTCTAAGATTTCTTTATTGATTTTTTGTTTGGATGACCTCTTTATTGGTGATGGGGCTATTAAGGTCTCCCACTATCACTTTGGAGTTTATATATGTTTTTAGGTCCTTCAGAGTATGATTGATGAAATTGGGTGCATTGACATTGGGTGCATATAGGTTTATAATTGTTATTTCCTTTTTGTGTATTTCCCATTTTATTAGTATGGAGTATCAGTCTTTATCTCATTTGAACAATGTAGGTTTGAAATCTAATTTGTCCAAGATAAGTATTGCTACCCATGCCTGTTTTCGGGGACCATTAGCTTGGTAAATCTTCTTTCAGCCTTTCACTCTGACCCAGTGCTTATTTCTGTTGATGAGGTGGGTCTCCTGTAGGCAGCAGATTGTTGAATCTTCCTTTTTAATCCAGTTTGCCAGTTGGTGTCTTTTGATGGAGGAATTTAGTCCATTAACATTCAGTGTTACTATTGATAAGTACGTGGTGATCCCTGTCATGTAGTTGTCTTTGTTGATTAAGGGTTTGATTGTGTTACTCTTTACTTTCTTGCCTTTTCTTCTCCTGTGGTTTGGTTTTGCTTGCCCTTTCATGGTTTTGTTTGCTTTCACTTTCTGTGTGCAGAATTCCTTGGAGAATCTTTTGTAGTGGTGGCTTGGTGGTCATATATTGTTTTAATTTCTGCTTATCATGGAAGACTTTTATTGTTCCATCTATTTTGAATGATAGTTTTGCTGGGTAAAGTTTCCTAGTATTGAAGTTATTTTCATTCATGCTTAGAAGACCTCACTCCATGCTCTTCTTGCTTTTAATGTTTCTGTTGAGAAGTCTGCTGTAATTTTTATGGGTTTACCTTTTATGTTACTTGTTTTTTCTCTCTTTCAGCCTTCAATATTCTTTCTCTAGTCTCTGTACTTATTGTTTTAATGATAATAAGTCATGGGGTAGTTCTATTTTGGTCAGGTTTGCTCAGTGTTCTGGAGGCCTCCTGTACCTGAATGGGTTTAATTTTCTTTAGACTTGGAAAATTTTCTGTTATTATTTTGTTGAATATATTATGCATTCCTTTTTCTTGCACCTCTTCTCCTTCTTCCAATGCACATGACTTTCAGGTTTGGTCTTTTGATGGAGTCAGTGAGTTTTTGCATTTTCTTTTCACAGGTCTTGAGCTGTTTAACTAATAGTTCCTTTTTTTTCTTTTAATTTCCATTTCATCTTCAAATTCTGAGATTCTGTCTTCTGTTTATTCTATTCTGCTGGAATGGCCTTCCATTTTGTTTCTTTATTTCTGTTTTATTCTTTTTTCTGAGGTTTTCCATAGTGTCAATTTTTGACCTTAATTCATTTATTTCTCTGTTTATGGTGATCTCTGTTTCAGTTTGATTTTTATTTAGGGTTCCTATGTTTTCATTTATTTGTTTCTGTGTTTTCTCATATTCTTTAATTTTGTTGTCCGAATTTCTTGAGTGCCTCCTGTATGTTTTGGGTGACCATGTCTAGTAACATCTCTATGAAATGCTCATTAATTATTTGTAGGATTTCTTCTTTCAGGATGTTCTTGTGGGCTTCATTGGGTTCCTTGGTATAGTTTATCTTTGCTATGTTGAAGTCTGGATCTGGGTATCTGTTTTCATCATTTCACTCTAAATCCTGTACTACTTTATTTGGGGTGGGAGAGTGGTTTCCATCCCTTTTTATTCTTCCCATATTTCCAATAGGTACTGTTTCTGTCCTTGGACTATGTGTAATTTAGTATTAGCTGGGTTACAATATTAATACTAACAAAACCAAGATAGAAGGATAAAATAGAGAAAGAGACAGAAAGCCAAAAGGAAGAGAGAAGACAGGGGAAAAAAAGAAAGAAAGAGAAAAATGAGATCGATGGTTGGTGATCAAACAGCAAACCAAGCAGCAAAACCCTTAAAGAAGAGGAAAAAAAAAGAAAAAAAAAACACCAGTTCTGGAAGAGTAGAATTGCTGTCTTAGTTGTTCTGATGTTACTCCTTTAGCATCCAGTCCTGTCTGTGTGTGTCTCTTAGGCAGGTTTGGAGCCCTCCTATAGTAGGTGGCAGATGGGTGGGGTTCCATGGGCCTACAGGCTGAGACCTTTCATTCAGGTGAACTAGCAGGCCTTTGGAGCATGGGCCTGGAATACCTAAAGGGCATGGGCCTGGTGGAGTGGAGATCATGTGTGTCTGTGGATTGCTGCCTTGGTAGGCTTTTGGTACATCCCAGCAGAGGTGGTGCAGTCCTGTGCAGGCTTAAGTTGTGGCCCAGCAGAGCAGAGATTGTGTGGCCCTGTGCAGGCCTGAGGGTGCAGCCAGCAGAGATCATGCATGTGTGGATTGCCAGCTTGGCAGGCCTTAAGGGCTTGGTCTGGCAGAGATTGTGCAGGTCTGAGGAGTGGGAGTTTGGGGTGGCACTGCCCTGGTGGGGCTGAAGAGCAGGGCTGGAGGATCAGAGATCCCACGGCCTGCAGACCAGAGGCTCCATGGGCCTATGGGGCATGGCTTGGCATGCAGCGCCGGCTATCCTTTTAGTATATCGTGACATGGAGTGCCTTCCATGAGCTAGGGGTTCAGAGTGCTGATGTTTCAGCTCTCCCTGAGTGTCTCTAGTCTCTCAGCAAAATCCCTGGATCACGGAGCTCAGGAGGTCTTCAGCTGTGTCCCAGTTGCAATCTTGGATCTCCTCAACAAGAAACATCTTGATAAACGTAGCAGCAGTGTATGAGAAGGGACCCACAGGAGGCTCCTGGTGAGGAAGATGCTTTGACTCACAATGAGCTGAGACGTTAAAGAGATTTGGTGTGGGGATTGGCTAACCAATCTGTCTATGGAAATTTTCTAAAACAAAGGACCCCTTCTGTTCTTGCAGGCAGGAAAGCTTTGAGATTGAGCAATTCAGGGTATTTAAAATATCACAGCTTAGAGTTCTGGAACACCCAGCCACAGTGTCTGCATGGGAATCTGTCACCACAGGTGGATTTAAAGAGGGACAGGGTTGGACAGGACAGTCCTAGGGTTCCTAACATGAGTCCAAGAAGCAGTAGAAAAGTCCAGAGGTTGGTGGTCCTGCCCAATCCCACCATCATAACTCCATTGAATAAGTTCGACTTAAAAAGAAAACACTGATCACATCTTCTCCCTCATATGTGGACTATAGACCTAACACAAATGCAGTAATATTATTGGACATGGGACATATGCTAAGGGGAAAATACACACAGGAGGAATAGGGAAAGGGAAGGAAATCTAAAACTTGAATGTGGTTGATGTGCTCACTGTAGAGGAGGGAATATAGTAATCTTAAACTGGCAGAGGTCACTATGGGAAGAGGACTAGGTGCTAGTGAAGAGCTCTGGTACAGAAGAACCAATGTGGGTTACAATACACAGGTGCATGGAAGCAACACTAGTACTCTCTCTGTATAGATGTCTTTACCTCAAACTAGCAAAAATGCTTTATCTTTCTTATTATCTCCTGTGTTTTCTGTTCAAGAAAATTGAAGAAGAGAGATGAACAGCTTCTACCCAGAAGTGGTGGGGGAGGGGTGGGAAGAGGGAGGAGGTGTATACACATGTATACACACGTAAGTAAAGGTACACACATGTATGTAAATGTATACACATGTAAGTAAATGTAAAAATTGTAGGAAGGAAGGAAAAAAGAAAGCACTGAAACCCAATGATTGAGAACTCAGGCTATAGTAGTTATTTGGCTGCCAACGTTGACAAGCAGAGAGCTTCAAAACTAAGCAACTCTAGATATTTAAATGGTGATAGTTTGGTAATTCTAGTCTCAGAATCACAGTGTCTGTGGGGGAGACTGCAAACAGAGGCAGACTTAGAAAGGGAGAGCTTTTGGCTGGAGCAATCTGAAAAGCAACATAAAGCACAACAGTCAATGGCCCACCCTGGCCCTTAATGCTATCTTGCCCCCTACTCAGGGAATGTGTGACCCTCTCAGCTCAGAGCTCTTCATATTTCAACAGGATGTCTCATCTCCTTATCTATGGAAGCCATGTGGACCCAAAGAACTCAGAAGGCAGTGTTCTTTGTGAGAAGCACCCTGGAGTGTGTCAACCAAGCCATAAGATCTATGCCCACAACTTATACTGGATATGCAGTTCCACCCTCCTGAAGCTACTACCATAAAAACTGGGAGGAGAAGGACTAACTTAGTCAAAACACAGAGAATATTGACACTTCTGTATAGGAAAAAACATTTTTTTCTTTTTTTCACTCTTTCCAATTTTTTTTGGCTTTTTCTTTCTCCTTTCTTTCTCTTTCTTTTTTCTTGTCTCTTTAATTTGGTTTCTTATTACTGAAATCTCTCCTTTCTTTTCTTCTTTTCTCTCCTTATCCTCCAAACCATTCTCTATGTCTCTGTTATTGATAATAGAGTTTTCTCATATTACTATCTCCTATATCTATCTCCCCTTCTTTCTATTGTCCCACTATCCTCCCTTCCACAATACTCAAACACCCACAATACTCAAATCGCAATCCTTATACTTCTCAACCAATGTAAAACTCCAGGTCATTCACTTCATAGTCAGAGTTTGCTCCCAAACAACTTTAGTGGAGAGACAGATAAGGGTTCCAGGTGTTTCTGACTTGTTCATATTCTTGATTTATTGCTAAATTGTTACCCTTATTATTGCAGTAGTTTCTGTGTTTACAACAGGAAGTAAAAGAAAAACTTAAACTAATAGATGTGCAAACCATAGGGTATATATTTAAATGTCAAAAACCAAGGCAATGTCTCTTCTGCAAAATCAACATAACATCTAAGAAAGAATTCAGAAGCATACTGTGAAAAATGATCAGCAAACTTAAAGAGGATTCAAATAAACAGATAAATGAAGTTAGAAAATCAATCCAGTACCTTGACAAGAAAGTCAGCAACATAGAAGAGAAATTCAGCCAGGAAATGACAATTATGAAAAATAACCAAGTGAAAATGCAGAAATGAAAGCCTAAATAAATCAATGGACAGTATTATCAGCAGACAAGATATAGCAGAAGAAAGAAGATCAGAGGAAGGACAAGATCAAGGAGCTACTGCAAGAAAACCATTGCAAGAAAAACAAATGGGTACTTCTGATTACAACTAAAACAACCTCTGGAATATGATTCAAAGACCAAAACTAAGAATTCACAGTGTCACAGTATAGAAGAAGGAAATGAAATAAAAGTAAAGGCATTGGAAACCTATTCAATGAAATCATAGCAGAAAATTTTCCACATCTATATAAAGACAAACACACACATGTACAGAAGGCATTTTGAACCCAAATAGACAAGACCAGAAAAGAACAATCTCACATCATATCATGTTTAAAATCCCACAGCTAGAGAACAAAGAAAAGATACTGAAAGCTGCAAGAGAAAAATGTCAGATTACATACAAAGGTAAAAACATAAGAATTGCTTCAGACCTTTCAGCACAAATTTTAAAAGCCAGGAAAACACAAAGTGATATAATTCAAGTTCTGAGAGAGAATGACTGCCAACCAAGAATACAATAACCAACAAAGCTGTCCTTCAACTTTGATGGAGAAATAAGAACTGTCCAAGGTAAAATTAACCTAAACTGGTTCATGTCCACCAAACCTCCATTATAAAGGATAATCAAGTGAACAATTCACACAGAAGACTGAAAAACACAAACACAAGAGTTCAGAAAAGAATAACCCATGCAAGTGAGGAAAGAAGCAAGCATGATCAATCCAGTAAAGCAGAAAAACCTGAGGATGAACAATGCCAAAAATGAAGAACAATCAACCTAGAAAAAAAGCAGCAGAAACACAGGAATCAGTAAAAGCCTCTGAATCATAACCCTAAATGTAACAAACTTAACCCACCAATCCAGAGACAGGTTGTCTGATTGGACCAAAAAGCCAGATACAACAATCTGTTGTCTACAAGAAGCACATCTCACAAACAAAGACACACATAAACTAAAAATGAAAGAATAGAAATAGATTTACCAGGAATGTGGAAGTCAAAAGCACAAAGGAGTATCTATTCTTATATCAGACAAAGCAGATTATATGTAAAACTCAGTCAGAAATGATAAAGAATGTCACTATATACTAATAAAAGGAACAGTCCAGCAAAGAGATATAATCATTCTGAATATATATGTCCTGAAAATTGTGACCCCAAGTTCATAAAACAAACATTTCTGAGCTTAAAGGGACACTTAGGTCCAGATACATTAATACTGGGAAATTTCAACACCTACTCTCAAGACAGAACATCCAGATAAATAAATTAACAAAGATATCTTAGAATTAAACAATACTCTGGATGAGAAGGACTTAACTGACATTCATAGAGTATTCCATTCTACCATAGCAGATAATGCAATTTTCTCAGCACACTATGGAACGTTCTCCAAAACAGATAACATATTTGGTCATAAGGCAAACCACAACAAATACAAAAACTTAAAATAACTCCCTGTGTCATAACCAATCATAATGGAATAAAATTACAAATCAATGTCAAAGAAAAAGCCATTCAAATTCGTGGAGATTGAACAACACATTTTTGAATGATTAATGGCTCAATGAAGAAATTAAGAAAGAAATTGAGAAATTCCTAGAATCAAATAAAAATGAGGACACAACCTACCAGAATGTATGGGACACAGCAAAAGCAGTCTTAAGAGGGAAGTTTATAGCCATGAGTCCCCACATCAGAAAATTACAGAGATCTCAAATGAATAATTTGATTACATACCTAAAACTCTTACACAAACAAGAACAAGTCAATCCAAAAAGTAGAAGATGAAAATTATAAAAACCAGGTAAGAAATCAACGAGTTGGAGTTCAGAATACTGATACAATGACTATGAAATGAAAGTTGGTTCTTTGTAAAAATAAACAAGATCACCAAACTTTTACCCAAATCAACTAAAATTTTAAAAGAAAAGTGAACACCCAGTTCATGAACTTAGAGATGAAAAAGGGGATATTACAATAGACACCAGTGAAATTCAAAAGCTCATATAGGAATATTTTGAAAACCTATACTCCAGCAAACTGGAAAATGAAGAAGAAACAGATAAATTTCTTAATACACATGACCTTCTAAAATTGAACCAAGAAGAAATTAACATCTTAAACAGATCTATAGCAAGCAACGAAAATGGAGACAATTATAAAGAACTTCCCAGTAAACAAAAACCCAGTTCCAAATAGATTCACTACTGAATTCTACCAGACCTTTAAAGAAAAACTAACACTAATGCTTCGCAAACTATCCCACAAAATACAAAATGAACAAATACTACCAAACTCATGCTACAAAATCAACATTACCCTAAGAAGCAGCCAAAAAAAGAAAGAAAGAAAGAAGAAAAAAGAAAAGAAAAGTTATAGGCCAATACCTATGATGTAAAAATCATCAAAAAAATTCTTCCTAACAGACTCCAACAACACATTAGAAAGATCATGCACTGTGATCAAGTAGGTTTCATTCCAGGTACAACATACATAAATCTGTGCATGAAACATAACACATAAACAATCAAGGATATAAACCAACTCATCATCTCAGTAGATGCAGAAAAAGCCTCTTTGTTGAACTCTCATGATGAAAATTCTGAAGATACTAAGAATAAAAGGAATATTTACCTACAGCCAACATCATACTAAATGGGAAGAAACTGAAACCATTTTCTCTAAAATCAAGAATGAGGTAAGGGTGTCGACACTTCTCACTCTTACTTAATTTAGTTCTGGAATTCCTAATCAGGGCAATATGATAGAAGAAAAAAAAAATTCAAATAGGGAAGGAAGAAGTCCACTTTTCCCCATTTGCAGATGATACTATATTATACCTGAAAGACATTAAAACTCTAATGGAAAACTCTCAGATAGCATAAACAAATTCAGCAAAGTAGCAGGATGCACAATCGATACCCAAAAAACAAAACACACAAAAAAGTAACATTTTTATACACAATGAACAGTTGTCAGAGAAAGAAATCAGGAAAACAATATTATTTACAATACCTTTAAAAAATTAAAATATAAAGGAATAAATTTCCTTTAGGCGAAAGATCTACATAAAGAAAATTATAAATCCCTAAATACAGAAATCAATGAAGATATTAGAAGACAGAAGGACCTCCCATGCTCATGAATCAGCACAATCAATCTTATACAAATGGCTATACAACTAAAAGCAACTTAAGTGTTCAATGTAATCCCTGTCAAAATTCCAATGGCATTCCTCAGAGAGACAAAAATCAACCTTAAAGTTCATATGGAAGCACACAAGACCCTGAATAGCCAAAGTAATCCTGAACAAAAAGAGCAAAGCTGGAGGTATCACTAGAACTGACTTCAAACTATGCTACAGAGCCACAGCAATAAAAGCAGTATGGTAGTAGCAAAAACCAAACAACTCCCCAACCCCCCCCCAAAAAAAAAACAGACATGAAGACAAATGAAACAGAATAAAAGATCTCAACACAAACCCATACAGCTGTAGCTGCATTTGATTTTGGCCATACCTGGATTAAAAGCAGCCTCTATAACAAAAGGTGTTGAGAAAACTGGGATATTCACCTATAGAAGATTGACACTAGATCCAAATCTCTCACTTTGTACTAATATCAATTACAAGTGGATTAAAGATCTTAATATAATATATGAAATTGTGAAACTACTGGAATATGTAGGCAAATACACTGGAACACGTAGACAAATAAGAACTTTATGAATACAACTTCAGTTGTTCAGCACTTAAGAAAAAGAATTGAAAAATGGGACTGCGGACTGCATTAAACTAAAATGTTTTGCATATCAAAGGAAACAGTCACTAGATAGAAGGGAAAATACACAAATGGAGAGAAAATCTTTGCAGCTACACAACTGACAGGGGATTAATAACCAAAATATACCAGGAGGTCAGAAAACTAACTCTACAAAGAATCAACAACAGATTTTGAATAAATGGGATAATGAAGTACACAGACAATTCTCAAAAAATGAATATAAAGGGCCAAAAAATGTATGAAGAAATGCTCAGCATCTTTGTCCATAAAGTAAATGAGAATCAACAAGACATTGAGATTTTACCTCACTCCTCTCAGAATGGCTATCATCAGTAACACAAACAATACCAAATGCTGGCAAAGATGTATGGAAAAGGAAAACTTACTTACTGTTGGTGGGAATGTAAATTAGTGCAACTGCTTTGGAAATTAGTATGGCGGTTCCTCAAAATATTAAAAATAGAAACACCATATGATCCATTGTTACCATTCTGGGCATATACCTGAAGAAACATTATCCAGAATAAAATAGAGCCATTTGCATATCCATGTTTATTACAGCACTATTCATAATAGTTAAGCTTTGGAAAGATTCCCTTCACCTGATGAATGGATTAAGAAACTTTGGTGTATACTAGGAATCTCTCTGTATAGCCAAAACCGCTATGTCTTTCTCATTGTCTCTTATGTTTTCTCACTAAAAAAACTGGAGAACAAGAGGGTGGAACAGGGGCAGGGGGAGATGGCCCAAACAATGTATACACATGTGAGTAAATGTTAAAATAGAAAAAAAGAAAATTTGCTATGTTTATACAATGGTACTTTATTTAGACAGAAAAAAGAATGAAATTATGATCTTTGCAAGTAAATGGATGAAACTGGAGAACATCATCTTAAGCAATGTAAGCCAGTTATAAAAGGTCAAAGGTCACATGTTTTCCCTCCAATGTATAATCTAGACATAAAAAATAAATACATACATATAATCTCATACACACACACACAGAAAAAAATGATTACATTACCTGATCTGTTTGAGGTGATTATGAGGAGTCAGAAGAGGGAAAGAAATGATGATTGGAAGTGAAAGATCTTGAAAAATATTGCACCTGTGCATGAAGATAATACAGTGTGATGCACTATAAGATTTGAACAATGGGGAACAAGGCAATAGAAAAAAGTAAGTAATAGAGGAGGTTAATCTGATTAAAACATGATATATACATGTCTTAAACACCAAGGGAAAATCCCCTTGAACAATCTATATACACATAAAAAAATTAAGGACAGGAACATAAAGCAGGTCCAATCTGGGGATGGCTACCAGTGGGAGATGGGAGGACAAAAAGAGAGGATGAAGGAGGGCAAACACAATGGATATAGTTTGTATTAGTGTATGCAAATAGATCAACAAAATCTGTTGAAATTGTTCTCAGAAGGAGGTGGAGGGGAGATGAGGGAGAACAACAGAGTGGGAAATCTAATTAAAATATAAACACATAGTAAATGTTACAGTGTGTCCCCCATATAACAATTACATGCCAATAAAAATTAAATATATAATGAAATAATGATAAAGAGTTTTGAGGGCTTTATGCAATGGTATAATAAGAGCTAATTTATATTTTGAAAATGCAAGTTTGGTCTATGGGCACACGCCTACAATCCTAGTACTTCAGAAGCTAAGACGGGGGTTTGAAAGTTCAAGGCCAGCTTGGGTAACAAAGAGAATTCAAGGCTAGCTTGGTCTATAGAGCCAGACACTATTTCAAAAATTAAATTAAATTAAACTAAAATAGAAAAGAGAAGATAAAGAAAAGTCAATGGGCTATTACAGATATTATGTAGCAAAAGTTAAAAAAGGGAACTTGTTAAAAGTGTTATTCAGGTGCAAAGTAATAATAAATTTAAGACACTAGAATCATGTTGGAAGATAAATGAAAAAATCTGAAATTTATTCTGAGGAAAGCTTGGTAGGATTATTAATAAAAATTGAAATTAATGTTGGATGAAACAGAGAAATCAAAGTCAACTCCAAATTATTGCTAAATAAAATAAATAGGCTGAAGGTGAGGACATTTTTGACAGAAAAACAGGATTGAAGAGCAGGTTAGAGGAAAGAAATCCGAAGAGGTATGACTTGAGTATTCTCTTAAACATTTATAAATAAGTGCTTGAAAAGATGATTTGATATGAAGTCTAGAGTGCTTTTACTAAGTCAGGACTAGGGAAAACTATTTTGGAAACATGATCCCAGATTAGATATCTCATTTTACAGGACTTGATAATTTTGAACAGTTAAGAGTGAGCACCTGCCATTTTGAGGATGAATAAGAGGACAAAAATTAGCAATGGAAACTGAGAATGAGTTGAGTGTAAATTAGGAGGCTGAAGAGGAAAGGGTTGTTTCTCAAAGTTGGAAAAGGAGAAATTTTGAGTAATGAGAAATATTGTTACTAAAACTTCAAATAAAGTGAAGGAAAACAGGTGGCAAGTGACTGTGGTTTTGAAGAGATCTGCATAGACCATGATATAAGAATTGCAATAAGGGAATGAGGATATAATTCAAACTACATTGAGTTTGAGAGTGAACAGGTACTGAAAAAGTGCAAATATCAAATTTTAGACAGTTCTAAGAAGTATGACCATGGATACTCTAACATACACACACACACACACACACACACACACACACACACACATACACACACACAGCATTAAATTGAAAAATGTGATAATAAATAGGTGTTGATTTTGTTTTTGTTTTAAATAATGGGCTCCATAGTATATCTACTATATACTGTATCTGGTATGGATAGATAAGTAGACAGAAAATAGATAAGTAGATGAATAAATATATGATAGATAGATACATGCATACTTACATCCATACACATTTAAGTCTGCCTTTTTGTAGCACCTAGATTGTAGGAAAGTTAGGTAAATGTGTGTATTATTTATATCTATATCAGATTTTGGTTTTGAATTTACTATATGCCAGCTATTAAATGCTATTTAGCATTATAATATAATGCTATATTTTGATTATTATTATCTTTGAATTAGACATTGCAAAAATTCTTGCTCTTTAGCTTGGAAAATGGACTTATAAGGAATGTCAGCCAAATTTTATTGCAAATAAGTATTGAGTTATAAACTTTCTTCAAACCCATTCCTATGCCCTTATGTTAGGAATACCTGAGAAATTTAAAAACATCAGGTGACAATATAACCAATACTGTACTTGCATATTCCTGGTATTGTACATTACCAAGACCTAAAGCCCTTCAAACAGCACTCTTGATCTCATTTCAAGCATTGAAGTACAATCTATTGCTGACTTGTTCACATTTATATCAACCATATTTGTACCTGTATACAACTGTAAGGTGTGACCACTGGTTTCTAGATTAGTTTCTAGATTATATTATTTCTAGATTATATAATTTCTTTTAATATATACTGTTTTGTGTTAAAAAAAACTTTATTTTAAACCATCACAACACGTGTTTGAAAGTTTTCTCACAATTCACATTCTGCAGAAACAAACTTTTAATGACTCTTGAGATAAATGTCTTTTTTTAAATTTCTCTCTTCAGTGGTTCATAGTTTTCATTAAAAAGGTCATTGGTTTCTTTGATTAGATTTATTCCAAGATACATTATTGTTTTTAGGCTATTGTAAATGGGATTATTTCCCAGATTTCTTTCTCAGTCTGTTCATTGTTGATATATAAAAAAGCTACTGATTTCTGTATGATAATTATGTATTGTGCTACTTTGCTGAAAAATTTTATGGTTTCTAGTAGTTTTTTGGTAGAGTTTTTGGGGTCTCTTAGGTATATCATGTCATCTGAAAATAAGGAGAGTTTGACCTCTTCCTTCCCTATTTGGATCCCTTTTGTTTCTTGCTTTTGTCTTATTGCTCTGGCTAGGAGTTTCAAAACTACATTGAATAGGAGTGTAGAAAGTGAACAGCCCTGTCTTGTTCATGACTTTAACGGGAACGGCTTCAGTTGTTCTCCTTTTAGTATTATGTTGTCTTTAGGTTTGTCATGTCTAGCCTTTATTGTGTTGAGGAACATTCCTTCTATTCCTAGTTTCTTAAGAGCTTTTATCATGAAAGGGTGTCAGATTTTGTCAAAGGCTTTTCCTGCATCTATTGAGAGGATCATGTGGTTTTTGTCACTGCTTCTATTTATATGCTGTATTACATTTATGGATTTACATATTTTGAACCATCCTTGCATACCTGGAATGAAACTGACTTGGTCATGGTGTATGATCTTTTTTGATGTGTTGTTGAATTCTGTTCCCCAGTATTTTCTTGAGAATCTTTGTATCTATTTTCATTAAAGATATTGGTCTATAATTCTCTTTTCTGTCTTTATTGTGTTTTGGAATGCTGGCTTCATAGAATGAGTTTGGTAGTGTTTCTTCCATATGTTCTTTTTTAAAGCTTTGGTAAAATTTAGCCATGAATCCATCAGGTCCTGGGCTCTTCTTTGTTGGGAGACTCTTTATTGCATCAATTTCATTGCATGTAATGAAATGAAAGGAGTATTTAGGTGTTTAATATCTTCTTGGTTCAATTTTGGTTGGTTATATGCATCTTGGAGTTTACATATTTCATCTAGATTTTCCAGTTTACTTGAATATAAGTTTTCAAAGTACTCTCTAAATATTCTCTGGATTTCATTAGTATTTGTGGTATGTCCACTTTTTCATCTCTGATTTTATTAATTTGGGTCTTTTCCCTCCTCCATTTTGTCATGTTTGCTAAGGGCTTGTCAATATCATTAATATTTCCAAAGAACCTATTTTTATTTTGTTGATTCTTTGTATAGTTTGTTTGGTTTTGATCCCATTGACCTCAGTCCCGATCTTTATTGTTTCTCTCCATCTGCTGGTTTAGGGTTTGTTTTGTTCTTGTTTTTTCTAGGATCTTAAGGTGCATAATTAGGTTGTTTATTTGACAAGTCTCTGTTTTTTTAATGTAGACACTTTTTTTTAATCTTGGTTTTTGCCAATTCATTTTTTATTTTTTTTGTTCATTTATTCACATGTGAATATATTGCTTAAATGTCTTTAATATTTGCATTTTGTGGCATAAGCAACAATGAAGGTCTTTAAATGAGAGACTTAATAAATTATTTCAGTAAAACGTTTTTTTCTTGAACAAGAGGTATAAAGAATGTACTTTAACCTATAAAACACAGGGGTGCTTTGTTATGATAGCTAAAACAATTCATTAAAATTCTGAGAATTCTGTATTTTCCTCTACCCAGTGTATACCAAATATTTGTGTGATACTTTTACCTTTTCTTCAAATCTCTCCTATAAAAAATATGAATTTATTTCTATAAATAAATATTAAAAGCCCATGGTTTACATGCCTTTTGAACTATGTACCATGTTATTTGAATATTTGACATTTTGCTTATGTGTAATTGATATAATAGTAATATGTATTAAGGCTGATTCAGTTATATGCTTAAATGTCTGGAAAAGATTGGTTGTAGTTCTGTAGAAAGAATAATTTTTCTAGCTCCTTTTGGTAACTTATATAACTTAGTGAAACATGTTTGCCATACAAATAAAAGCAAATTAAAGAGATCAAGATCCTAATCTCTAAAATATTTTGTATTACAAATAATCAATGAAATTAATCTTGGCAACATTTCATGACAAAATGTTTATAAAATATTACCTTGAGAAAGTAAAATAAAATTGTTCAATTACAGATCATATTTGGTAACTGACAAGTTTTTGTATAATTGTACAAACAGGACTAAAACAAATATAGGTTTAAAAATCATGGGCAATGCTCAAAAATACTTAGGAGACAAACAGCACATGAAAGAACACAAATATTGTGATTTCATTTGTGTCAAGTTCAAAAGAAAGCAAAACATTTTAAGTTTTTGATTAGAGAATTTATTTAAGCCAATTGTGATTATATTTACACTCACACACACACTGTATATCAAATATACAAACTCATACTCACCAACATGCACACAGATTTTTGGTGCTTGATTTAATCATGTTTAACATTAAATTACAGTGTTGGAAACATAAACCTTTAAAATTATTTTGTTCTCCAAAAGAATTTAATGTCTTTACATATTAAAAGTAAAGACAACTACATTGACCTTGGTTTTCCAATTTCTTCAACCTCAGAAATTCATTCAAAATAATAAAACATTATAATAGCCTGCTGTATGCAAATTTTAGTATTCACAAATTTATAACCATAGAGGACATTTATTCGAGATTTATACTCTGTTATTATAAAAAGTGTAAGAATTATGTATTCCCAGGTGATCACAAATAAATTGCCAAAGAATTAAAAATACAGTAAAAATTTTGTTTTGGTGAAAAATATTTTTAGAACTGTTAGTATTTCACTTTGTGAAATCAGAAAAGAAAAAAAGACAATCACTTCAGGCTTTCTCCCATTTACTTTTCACCCAGGAATGAAAGAATGATCACTTTCCCATTTCTATGTCTCTATGAGGTGACCTGGTATGTTCTGGAAGTTGGTAGATGTATGAATACACATTATTTAGTACATGACCATTTGTCAATTTATTGGCCAGTTTGATTGTTTAATTTTTATCTATTACAAATCCATAAAGTACTTTTCATGGCTATATGCATGCTTTTTAAAAATTTGATGCTGTATTTCTGTTCTTGGATGGGATTGTACTAGCGTTTGAACTCAGGGTCTCATACTCTACCATTTGAGTCACTATACTAGCCTGCCCCCACCCCGTGAGGTTGTATTTCTTGTCTCTGAATGTTTTCATGTACTTTTGTTTCTGTATTAACCTTGATTTTTATAGAGATTATTTGATTTGATTTTGTTTTTTCTTTCTTTGTTCATGTTTGCCAGTTCTGTAATTTTATTCCCACCCCTCCCTCCAAAAAAACCCACCTTCAGTCATAACCACCAAAAAATACCAAAACAGAACTATATCAAATATGATTATTGGATATTCTATTTCTGGAGGTATTGGAATGGCTCTAATCTGTCCTCAGCTGCTGGGCCTGTCCTTACTTGCACCCTTGTGAGGGTCATTTAGTTCTTGATCCCTGCAAGAGCTGAGCTAGCAACCACTGTCTGGTTCTTACCAGAGTAGCACTTATGAGTTAAATCTATACATTGCTTTAGATTTAAATTCAAGATAATTGTGCAAGAATGTATGTGCATAATTTAAGACTTTGCTATTTTATTTCTTTTCTCTTATACTTCATCTATAATTTTTATATATTTGAAACAGAAAACTATGAAACATCCTCATCAAAAAATCTTAAAAAATAGTATATCTTTTATTCATACCTGTGAATTAACATTAAAAGTAATGTGTCTATGTGAAAATAGATAATTACTTACTTAACATAAAAATCATTCTTCCTTTATAGTTAACAGTCGTCAGTGTAGTTATGACTACTGGAATACTCAATTTGCTTCTGTAGGGAATAATCACATTTATATTAGTAAGATGGAGGATTTAACTATAATATAATTAATTTCATTTCATTAACGTCAATGTTAATTTTTTAAAATAATTTACATATAAACTCACACTTTGATCTTTCATATTTTAATTCAATTTCTGACATATTACTATTAAGCTATACTAATGCTAATCTGTACTGTGATTGATAATAGTTCAGTCTCATAATTACTGATTTTTCTTACTTTTATGTTTATATAAATTCTTTATATTCATTTATACATTTGCAGTTTGCTGAATGTATTGAGTAACATTCTAAGAATTTATAAAATAGTGGGTCATGATAGTGACCCAGAAAGACAGATTCTGTCTCCATGTAGGTTACAATACAATGGAATATAATATGAATTAATTGATGTTGCATGAATTTATAATTACAATAGGTGATACATATTACAGGAAAAAGACATGGTTAGTTGTAGAAGCATTTATCAGGGAGATATAAATTAGCCAAAATCTTCAGATCCCCTGAATAAAGTCTTAGCAGCTTCTCATATTTTGTTTTTGTAACAATTATAATATTTTGTAGTTATATACTTAGGAGATGTAATTACTAGAGGCAGGAGACTCCAAAAGGACCTTTTAATAACATTATTATTAATAATATTTTCCCTCAATACTCATTTCTTAGGAGCAATGATTTTCTCATTTGTAATTTTGCTTCTTCCTTTAAGTGTTTTTATATTCCTGATGATTAAATAACACTTATATTAGTATAGCTTACTTGCAATTTCATTTAAAAACTCATAACTTTGGCAATTTCAGAATTGTACATCACAATATCTCTTCAAATATATTTCTACTGTATATCTGACTATATAATTCATGTAGTGAAAGTTTTCTTTCTTATTTAACAGAGCTAAGCCCTCTCTAAAAAATCAGATATGATTTTTAATGGAGAGGTTAAGAAATGTAATACCATCAAGAGAAATCCAAAGAATTTTAAAGCACCCATTTTTAAAACTAGTTACCTACTGCTCAAAATCACAAATATTTTAGACTTCTACATATCCTCAGCGTTTGAGTAGAGTTTTTTTCTTATCAAACTGCAGATTTTGCTTTCCATCATTGTTTAAAGTCAACCAAGCTGACATCAGGTCAATTAAGTCTCAGTGTTAAATCTATCCCTCTGGGGATAAACTCGTCAAGAGTAATTTTCAGGTTTTATTGAGTGATATCAGTCTTTTTATTTGTGACTTTACTTATGGGGCAAGCTACATTATTCATTATAAATTACTAGTTTTCATAGAAAATTTTCACTTAGAGTAAGCAAAATGAGCTGAAAATACAGGAGGTTAATCTAATAGCAATTGCACATTGTAGAAAATAAAAGTGAACATAATAGCAATAATAAAAAGAGAGCAGGTAAATTATAGATTATCTCCCAGTAGTGGAATATGCTAAAGATATCTCAAATTTGATTCAAATTATAATTAAACATACCTAACGATCAATAAATATCGGTGTATTACATGAGCAAAACTACATGGAGACACTTCAGAAATTACTGAAGATCAGAAACAATGGGGAAGTTCCCTAAACTCAGCTAACAATTCAAGGAAAGAGAATTTTAAAATATCTTTAATGTAATAAAAGAACTAGCATATCACATAAGATTTTGAAATTACCTTTAAATATTAGGAGAATTTAAAACTCAGAAACACAAAAACTGAAAAATTTAGTGGTAGTTCATTTACATTTGAAGAAACATTAGCAAAAACTTCCTTAAACACAAAGAATTGGTACCAAATGAAAATGTGCATCTACACAAAAAGGAAAACAAAATGTTAACCAAGTTTAAATATATAAAAGTTTTCTTTATAAATAACTTTAAAAAAATTTGTCTATTTAAAACATAAAGAAGAGTCTAGCTTAAACACACAAAACTAAAATGAATGCAAATCATAAATTATAAGGGGGAGAAATTGAAATAAGGTTTTTAATACTATAAATAAATGAAAGACTGTAAGGTGATATTACATTATGAAAATATATACACTATGAAATCACTAAAATATTAAAAGGTATCAATATTTAGCAAACCTAAAATGAGCTAAATTAAATTATAAAAGTATTTAGTTAACCTAAAGAAGGCAGAAAAAGAAAAAAATAAAAAAGAAAGTACAGACTGAACAGGCAACAAATTGTAAGAAAATAGACTTAGCATAAACTACAAGAGAACAACCTGAAGTCCATTTTAAACATGAGGACATAAAGAAATTAAAACTATGAGCTAAATAAATCTCTTTTATACATAGAAGAAAATGAAATCCATCAGTGACTCCAGTTTCAATGTGGCGTTGTACTTCAGCAGCTTGGATCACAAAGGCTAGCAGTGCACAATATGAGCTTCTCTTTCATACTTAGGCAGCCTCCTGAACTCTGAATAGCTCCTCAAAGTGAGCTCAGTAAATTTGAGCATTATTGGATTCTTTGGTAGCTTGGGACTACTGGTGTCATCAGTAGTAATGGTAGTTTTGGAAACCTTCCATTTACATTTCCCCCTTACAAGTAGAAGTTGATCCTCTCTCTGAATCATTCCTGGTCATAGGAATGGGGTGGCAGAGACAGGAATACTTCACTTCTGTCTCTATGATCTCACCTTGGATTTCTGTGCACCAGAGGGATTCTGCCACTAGTCAGTCTCTTGCCAAAACACAGTTATTTAGTTATTGATTTGGTCTTCTTTATGTTAAGGATAAATTCCATGGACATTTAATCTGCTATCATACTTTTGTATTGGCAATCCTGGGATTTGAACTCAGGCCTTGCACTTGCTAGTCAGGAACTTTACATACACAAGCCACACTTCCAGCCCTTTTTGTTTTGAGGTGTTTTTCAAATAAGGTGTCATGTTTATGCCCTGGGCAGCCTGAATTGCATTCCCACTATTTATGCTTCCTTCATAGGATGACAGGTGTGCACTATCACTCCTACCTTTTTTATTGGTTGAAATGGGGTCTCCTGAACTCTTTTACCCAGGCTGACCTTGAGGCACAATATGCCACTGTATCTGGCTCATTTTGCTCTTATCTATAATTTTTTTTAAATAGAGTAATATAATAATTTTAAGTAAAATATACTTCAGGGAAAAGAGTAGAGTCAAGAATAATAAGGCATTTTTTTCAAAGATAAAGAGATCAGTTCATCAGAGGGCAAGGTGACCCTAAGTATTTATATATCAAATAACAGTTTCAAATATAAAGCAATAACTGATAACTTTAAGAAAAACACATGAATCCACTGTTACCACCAGAGATTTCACTGTATTTCTTCCAATTATTAATAAAACTAGTTAACAGAAAGTCAGAAAAGAAATACAAAATTTGACTGTTGTGCTGGTGCATCCCTATAATCCCAGCTATATGGGAAGTAGAGGTAGGAAGACTGTGGGTCCAATGCCAGCCTGGCAAAAAAAGCAAGACCCTATTTAAAAAAATAACTAAAGCAAAAAAGGGCTTGGAAAGTGGCTGAAGTAGTAGAGCTTCTGCCTGGCAAGCAAGAAGCTCTGAGTTCAAATACTAGTACCTTCCCCCTGCTGCCAAAAGAGGAAAGAAATACAAAATTTGAGCACCATTACAAAAATCAAGTTGAAGTAACTAACATTTTTAAAACACATCAACCAAAACCATCTGAATGCATATTAATCACAAGTACATAGGAAATATTTGTCAGACTCAACTACTTTCTAAACAAGTAGACATCAATTAAATCCTGACCATAACTTTTTATAACTCACAAACAAAGCATGTTTTGTATTTCAAAGGGCTGACTGAAAGAAAGGCATTTATAGGAGAAATTGGATATGGTTTGAAAGCATAGAATATTCACAATCTAGCCCTTTATTTAAAATGTTTTACTGTCCTGTCTTATAGGATGTAAAGCAAGTCTCAATATATCCAAAAGGCTGCAAATTACACAAAGTGTTCTCACTAAATACAATTTAATTATATTAGAATTGGCTAACAGCAAGATTTCTCAAAAACTTCTAACAAAATAAAGCACTTCTAAATAAATCATAGAAAAATGAAGAAGTTCACAAGGAATATTAGAAAAGTTTTGTGCTGGATAAATATTTTTAAAAAGAGTATTAAATTTTGTAATTGGAAGAGAGGGGTTACAGCAAGAAAGGACTGTATTGGAAAAGAAGAAATGTCTCAATATAGAAAACTGTACTTTAGTATAAAAAAGTAGAGAAAGAACAAATTAAATAATAATAGAAGTAAGTAGAAGAAAATAAATAATAAATAGGTAATGATTAATTAAATAAAAATCCGAAAGATAATAAATACAATAATATGAAAAGCATTTTTTATCAGACCAATTCAAATGAGCATCCTTCTGCCATACTAATCATGAAAGAAAACACAAGGGTATTTGTGACTGAGCTTCTAGATAAAATGGTAATTAAGTCTCCTCCCTATGATAATGAGAATGAGAAAATTTTTGGTAAAAAAAGAGACTAAAAGAAAAGGCCATCAGGAAATAAGACAGAGGTTATAGAATAGCTAAAAAAAAAAAAAAAAAAAAAAAAGCATAGAAAAACTGAAAGGTAACACAGAGAAAAGTAGTTGTGATCTCTAACTCCAAACTCAGCTTCCAGGTCATGGGGGAAGCTAAAACTGACATTAGAAACCACACAGACCCTTTAAAACCAGACTGTCATCATAGCCACAGGATAAACTTGTAGTTTTCATAAGTTTTACTTAGTGGAGAGATTTGGTATGAAAATGACTCTTCCTACCTATGTGACATCAGAGAAGAAAATCATTTTGTCATTTCCATATTTACTAGTGCTATATCTGGCACCATCTTGGCAAAGCTTTAAGGTTTGAGATTGAGTTATTCTGGGGATCTGTAAATAAGGATCAATTGACATTTATAACTGCAAACAAACAGTATCAGAAAAGAACCTCTACATGTCATGCTATCATTATATTGCAACTGTACCAGCCAAAGAAAAAATAGTAAAAGCTGCAAGAAAAAAAGAGCCAACTTCCTTACAAAGGTAAATCTATTAGAAATACAGGAGATCTCATAGTAGGAACCTTAAAGGCCAGGAGAATAGGATTGTTGTACTGCAACCCCTGAAACAAAGTAACTGCCAAGTAAGTTTATTACATCCAGAAACGGGTTCCTTTAAAACTCAGGGAGAAATGAAGATATTCCATGATAAGCATAAACAAAAGTAAAGAATCTTCAGTAAATCAACATTGTAGAAGCTCCTTAAAAGAATGTTACACACAGAAGAGGAAAAAAGATATACACAAGCAAGAGAGCACAAGAAAGAATAAATCTCACTAGAAAAAAACAAATAAGAATTAGGAAAGAATCAAACATTAGTAACTCAGTAAACCAGCAAAACATTAAGATGAAGGTGGAATTACTACATCTCCTTTAATAATAACTCTAAATATAAATGTTCTTAGCATTCCAATTAAAATATACAGACTGGCTGAAAAAGTGAAAAAAAAAACAATACCCAGTTGTTTGATGTCTATAAGAAATTCACCCCTGTTGAAGACAGACAGAAGGAAAATGAAAAGATGGAAAATTATGTTTTAAACAACTGGAAAATGAAAGCGAGCAGGAATAACTATACTCAAACCTGAAAAAAACAGATTTCAAGTCAAAATTAATCAGTAAGGAAAGGAAGGCCATTATATGCTAATAAAGGAAACAAGCCATCAAGAATATATATCAAATGTTTGTGCACTCAATTTTATAAAGAAAAAACTAACTAATCAAATATTCCATTCGGTTGCTGTGAAATCAACATTCCTCTCTCTTCTCTGACACTTTCTCCAAAATAGATCACATTTGAAGATCAATTCTTTAAAAAGTACTAAAAAATAATTTATTGGATCTTATCAAAAAATATAATCATAATGTAATAAAACTAGAAATCAATATAAAGATAAATACAGAAATTGTGCAAGCACAAGAGATTGAATAATACACTTTTGAATGATCAATAGCTCATTGAATAAATCGGAAGAAATTTTAAAATTCCTGGAATAAAAACAAACATAGATGACTAAAACTTTTAGGATATAGTGAAGATGGTTCTAAGGTGCAAGGTAATAGCTATGAATGCCTACATTAAAAAAATTAGTGAAACCTCAAATAAATAATCTAATGATGCACCATAAGGTCTTAACAACAATAAACCAAACCCCAAACTATTAGACAGAAAGAAATTATAAAGATTACCAGAATTTCATAAAATGGAGATTAAAAAACAATCCCAATGAAACAGAGTTGGCTTTTTTGAAAAGGTAAAGAAGATTGACAAGCCATTGGCTAACCCAAACAAAAGACAGAGATAAGATGCAAATTAGTAAAATTAGAGAAAACAAAAGGGATATTATAGCAGATGCCATGGAGATCCAGAGGATCTTTGAGGACTTTTTTGAAAGAAGTAGATAAAATTCAAGACAAATATAACCTACCAAAATCTAGTCAAGAATATATAAACAATCTAAACAGATAAATAACAATGAGATTGAAATAGTAACAACAACCACCAAAACTCCCAACAAAGAAATGTTCTGGACCAGATGGATTCACTGTTAAATTTTCCTAGATCTTCAGGCAATAAGAATCACTAATACTCTTCAAATCATTCCACAAAATATAAAGGAAAGAAGCACTTTCAAATTCATTCTTCAAAGCTAACATTATACTGATAACCAAACCAGATAATGACACAACAAAAAATAAATCTATGAAACAATTTCCTAGGTAAATAAAGATGCAAAGATGTTCAGTAAAATATTTGTAATTCCAACAGAACAATACGTTAAAAAAGATAATACACCATGATCAAGTTGTATTCTTATAGGGATACAAGGGTTGTTCAACATATGTAAATCAATAAGCTTAGTTGAACACAAAAAATTTGAAGGAAAACATCACATAATATCTCAATAGATACAGACAAGGCATACCATCATTATACTGATGTAGGTAAAAGTTATATATTTGTGTAAAATCAGGAGTGAGACAAACATGTCTTTTCTCTCCACTCATATTTAACATACTTCCTGAATTCTTAACCAGAGTATAGTAAGAAAAAAAAATAAAAGGGATGCAAATAGGATAGGGAAAAGACAAATTTTCTTTATTTGCAGGTGATATGGTACTATGTTTCAAGTATCTTACAGACTCCATTAGAAAATACTTTGGTCTGATAAACATTTCCAGCAATGTAGCAGAATAGAAAATCAACATACAAAATTCAGTAGCTTTTCTATATACCAATAATGACCAAGCTGAGAAGAAATTAAGAAATCAATCCACTCATAGTAGCCTCAAATATATCTAAGAATAAACTTGACCAAGGAGGTGAAAAACTTCTACAATGAAAACTATAGAACACTGAGGAAATAAAAATTTAAAGACACTAAAGATTCACAGACCTCCCATATTCATGGATGAACAGAATTAATATAATAATGGCTCTACTGATGAAAGTGATGTGCACATTTAGTAAAATTATCATCGAAATTCCAATAACATTCTTCACAGAGCTAGAAAAATCCTAAAATTCATATTAAAGCACAAAATATCCTGAATAGCCTAAGTAATCCTGAGCAAAAAAGAAATGCTGTTGATATCAAAACACTTGATTTCAAATTACCCTAGAAAGCCATAGCAATAAAAATAGCATACCTACAAATACAGACACATAGACCAAGAGAATAAATAAGAGATGCTACTAAAATCCAGCAAAGTTACAGCCGTTCTCTGCAAACATGCCAAAACATATCCATGAAAAGACAGCTTCTTTAATAAATGGTTCTGGAAAAAGTGGCTATGCACATGTAGAATGCTGAAACTGGATGCCTGTCTCTGACCGTATAAAAGTCAACTGAAAAATTTCAAAGATTTTAATATAAGACCTAAAACTTTGGAACTACGAGGGAAAACTCTTCAAAGCATAACACAGATGAGTTTCTGATTAAAACTGCAATATCTCAGGAAATAAGAGCAAGAATTGACCAAAGATATTGCATCAAGCTAAAATGCTTCTGCATAACAAAGGAAACAATTTCTAGAGTGAAGAGCTAGTCTACAGAATGGGAGAAAACTTTCATTGGCTTTTATTTGACAAGGGAGTAATATCCAGAAAACATATAGAATTCAAAAATTTAATCAGTAATGGAGCAAAAAAATCTAATCAATGAATTTGCAAATGAACTGAACAGACACTTTCAAAAAAAAGGTACATGTGGCCAATAAATATATTCAATATCTCTAGCCATCAGAGAAACACAATCAAAATTATAATGAGATTTCATTCCAATCAGAATGGCCATTATTGAGAAAATAAGAAATCATTATATACATTAGGGGAAGTGTAAGTTAGTCCATCCAGTATAGAAATCAATATGGAATATTTCAAATTTTAAAATGGACTACATGATCCATCTTTATCACTTCTGGGGATATACCTAAAATGATTAAAGACTACTTACTATTTTTACTGATTTGTTTTTGTTGTGCTGGGTGGGGTTACATTGCACTTAGGGACAGAACTTCTTACAATATACCTTATATATCATACTTGAATTCATCCCCTCCATCATTAACCTTCATTCCCACCCCCCCCAAATTCTTGGAACAGTTTCAACAGGTATTTTTCCATTACATATATGTATACACAGTATTTGCACTATATTTATCCTTCCACACCATTTCCTTATTTCCTCCCCCCTCTCATTGATACCATCCCCCCAAGGCAGAACCTGTTTTGCCCTCCTATTCTCTGATTTGTAAAAGAAAAAAAAGTGACATTTTTCTCTGTTTAAGCTAGCCACAGGATGATGAATACAGAAGAAAAAATATGTGCACATGTATGTAAATGCAGAAGTGATATCTGTTGAAACTATTCCAGGAATTGGGAGGAGGGGGATAAAGGAGAGTGAAGGGATGAATTCAAGTATGATACATTTGATACATTGTAAGAACCTTTGCAAATGCCACACTGTACCCTCATCCAGTGCAAGAATAAAAAAAAAAAAACTATAAAGTTTCCTTAACATAAAAAAAAAAGGATAGCTACACAGGGAGTTTCTTATCACTTTTCTATGTATATATGAATTATAACCCAAAATGGTTCATCTCCTCTATTACTCTTTTTTCTACCATAGTCTCCATTTATAATGACTTCAACAGGTTTAAAAATTCTGTCTTCATTCTTGTGTAGAAAGTACATCAACCATATTCTCCTACTTAACTTCTTTCTTTACTCTCCCCCAGTCATATGAGACATCCCCTTAGTGTAATCTGTTTTTCCATATTATTGCTGTGTTTGTATTAGGTCTATATTCCACATATGAGAGCAAACATGAGGGAAAGACTGTTTTCTTTTTTTAATTATTTTTTATTTTTTTATTATTTATATGTGCATACAATGCTTGGATCATTTCTCCCCCCTGCCCCCACCCCCTCCCTTACCACCCACCCCCTCGATACCCGACAGAAACTATTTTGCCCTTATCTTTAATTTTATTGAAGAGAGAGTATATGCAATAATAGGAAGGAACAAGGGTTTTTGCTAGTTGAGATAAGGATAGCTATACAGGGAGTTGACTCACATCAATTTCCTGTGCATGTGTGTTACCTTCTAGGTTAATTCTTCTTGATGTAACCTTTTCTCTAGTTCCTGGTCCCCTTCTCTTATTGGCCTCAGTTACTTTTAAAGTACCTGCCTTAGTTTCTCTGCATTGAGGGCAACAAATGCTAACTAATTTTTTAGGTGTCTTACCTATCCTCATATCTCTCTTGTGTGCTCTCGCTTTTATCTTGTGATCAAAGTTCAATCCCTTTGTTGTGTTTGCCCTTGATCTAATGTCCACATATGAGGGAGAACATACGATTTTTGGTCTTTTGGGCCAGGCTAACCTCACTCAGAATGATGTTCTCCAATTCCATCCATTTACCAGCAAATAACATTTCGTTCTTCTTCATGGCTGCATAAAATTCCATTGTGTATAGATACCACATTTTCTTGATCCATTCATCAGTAGTGGGGCATCTTGGCTGTTTCCATAACTTGGCTATTGTGAATAGTACTGCAATAAAAATGGGTGTGCAGGTGCCTCTGGAGTAACCTGTGTCACAGTCTTTTGGGTGTATCCCCAAGAGTGGTATTGCAGGATCAAATGGTAGATCAATGTTTAGATTTTTAAGTAGACTCCAAATTTTTTTCCAGAATAGTTGTACTAGTTTACATTCCCACCAACAGTGTAAGAGGGTTCCTTTTTCCCTGCATCCTCACCAACACCTGTTGGTGGTATTGCTAATGATGGCTATTCTAACAGGGGTGAGGTGGAATCTTAGTGTGGTTTTAATTTGCATTTCCTTTATTGCTAGAGATGGTGAGCATTTTTTCATGCGTTTTTTGGCCATTTGAATTTCTTTGGGAAAGACTGTTTTCTATTGAGAGGACTGAACACCCATGTTTTTTGCCATACTGTTGACAATAACAACATTATGGAATCAAGCTACAGGCCCACACACAGATGAATAGTCAAATGAAATGCAGCACATACACACAAATAGATACTATTTAGCCATAAACAGGAACAAAGTCATATGATTTTCAGAAAATGGATCTCCAGATCACCATATTATGTGAAACAAGCTGGTCTCACAAAGACAAACATTACATATTTTCTCTCCTATGAAGAACTTAGTTTCTTTTTTAAAAGACATAAAAGTAGAATGGTGACTATTTGGGAAGAAGACAGGAATCATTGAGATGGGGTTGGGAACAAGGCAGTATAAAACTGGATGGATATAATCAAAGTATATTATATACATAAATTAAAGTATCATATTGAAACCCATTATTTTTTAAATTAATATTTTCTCAAAAATGAAAACAGATGAGATATGTTCCAATATCAATTATAAAGTGGTAAAACTGGCCCAGAGTTTACAGACTTTTAAAGATTATAATGGATTATTATATATTATTTCAGTCTATTAATTTAAAATGTTAGATGAATATAAATTAATTCCTTTAAGTAGAAATGATCAACCCTATTCAAGATGTAATAGATAACCTATCTCTATTAAACTGATAGGATTTAAGGGTTAAAATCCTTTCCACAAAGAATGGATGAATCCTAAAAACCAGTTAAGGAAAAAACATTAGCAGTTCTATGTGAAATCCTGTAGGAGGTTTACAATATTTATGGCCTTGCAACTCAATTGATGAGCATTATTTTGACATCAAAACCCAGACAAAAATAGCACAAGAAATAACTGTACAGCAATGTCTGCCATAAATGTAGATGCAAAATTCTAAACAAAACTTTACCAAATTGAATACAAGATATATTTATTGTATTGTAATAGAGGTCAATATAATTCACAATAATAATTAAGCTAGCAAACTAAAAAGATATCAAGAGATGTCTGTGTGGTCATCTCTGCAAGCACAGTGTTTTAGAAGGAGCCCAATATGTACTCCAACTAGAAACTTATGACACAGTAAGAATAGAAAAAAAAATTTCCTCAGGATAAAATACAAGGCATCTCAAAATATATACAACTAACATCCTACATATCTTATCACAGGATAAGAAGAATACAGAAACGTTTACTTCCATTAAACTTTACAGGTAAATAATTTCTAGTAAGTAATAAAGACAAAAAAAATAAAGCATATTTAGTTCAGAAAAGAAACAGTAAAATATATTTAGTTCTTATTGAGATGATTAACTATACAAAATCAGATCAGATCTGCAAAAGAACTAGAAATAATTATTAATTGGCAAGGTTCTAGGATGCAAGGTCAATATACAGCATTAGCTAAATTTCTAGAACTAGCAAAAACATTTTGAAGTTGAATTAATATTATTCAAAATTGCATAAAATTTTAAAGGCAATAAAAGATGCAAAATAATTGTATATTAATCTACTAATTTCTTCTCAAAAAGCTGAAGAAAATGTATTAAAAACAAAGAAGATTGCAGTTGTTTATGGGCTAAAAAACTGACCCATACACTATTGGTGAAAACTATTTAGGTATTAATTCTCCACAAAATGATTTACATATCTGGCACAAACTATATCAAAATTTCAGCAATCTTATTTTTGGTAGAAAGAATGCAAACAGTTCTGAGAATGAACACATTAGAGATCTTACAATAACTGATGTCAGTCTTTATTTATTTACTTTTCCTTTACTGTTGTGCTGAGTGGGGCCACATTGTGGCATTTACATTTACAAAGGTTCTTACAATGTATCAAATATGTCACATTTGAATTCACCCCCTCCACTGCTCCCCTGCATCCCCTCTCTCCGGAGTCCTGGAACAGTTTCAACAGATATCATTTTTGTATTTACATACATGCGTACACATTATTTGAACTGTATTCTTCCCCCTACCCCAGTTCCCTGTCACCTCCCTCTTCACCAGTTCCAACTCCACCACCAACCTGTTCTGCCCTCCAGTTCTCTTATTTTGTAAAAGAAAAAAGATAAAAAGAAAAAGACGACCTTTTTGCTAGTTTGAGATAAAGATAACCACACAGGAAGTTTCCTTGTGTTGCTTCTATGCATATGTGTATTACAACCTCAATTACCTCAACTCCCCTCGTTGTCTTCACTTCTTCTTAGTCCCTTTCCCACAGTGTCCTCAGCCAGCTTAAGATTTCCTTATTCATTCCGGTTCAGACAGGATATCAACCACATTCAAGTTTTCAGTTTCCTTCCCTTGCCCTATGCCTCCCATGTGTGACCTCCCGTTAGTGTGACCTTTGTCCCATAATATTGTTGCATTTGTTTTAGGTCTATAATCAATATATGAAGGAGAACATGTGACTTTTGACCTTCTGAGCCTGACTAAATTCACTTAAATTGAAGTTCTCCAGTTTCATCCCCTTACCTGCGAATGACAAAATTTCATCCTTTGTGGCTGAGTAAAATTCCATTGTGTATAAATACCACATTTTCTTAATCCATTCTTCACTACTGGGGCATCTTGGCTGTTTTCATAGCTTAGCTACTTTGAATAGTGCTGCAATAAACATGAGTGTGCAAGTGCCTTTTTTGTGCGCTGACTCACATTCCTTTGGGTATATTTCTAGGAGTGGTATTGCTGGATCATGTGGCAGATCTGTATTTAATTTCTTAAGGAGCCTCCATACTGTTTTCCATTGTGGCTGTACTAGCTTACATTCCCACCAGCAGTTTATGAGGATTTCTTTTCCCTGCATCCTCACTAACATTTGTTGTTGGTGGTGTTGTAGGGGCTTGGCATTGAGATACATTCCTGTAATCTGATCTACTCTGAGGATAGAGGCAGGTGAATAATGGTTCAAGGCTAGCCCAGAAAAAGTTAAGAGACCCTATCTGAAAAGCAAACTGAAAACTGAAGGACTGAGTGCATGGCTCAACAGGTGGAATACATTCCCAAGTGTAAGCTCTTGAGATCAATCACCATAACAGCAAATAAACTTTTTGAAAAATAAAATATATTTCTTATCAATATTCATATAGAACAAAAACCTTCAATTAAAACTTTATAACAATATATAAAAAATTAATAAGAAGCTATACTGACTAAAATTCATAAAACTTGTCTATAAATTATACATTAATAAGTAATTAAATATTTATTTAAAAAGAGTTCACTTTAAGTGATTGAAAATATATTTTTTGACTGAGTATTGCTGTGTAGGACTGTAATACCAGCTACTCTGAAGGCAGAGGTAGAAGGTAACAACTTGAGGTGAACCAGGCGAAATTTGTACAAGACCTTACCCGAAAAACTAAACAAGTAAAAAAAGGATAGTGGTATGACTCAAGTAATTGAGCACTTGCCTCGCAATCCTGAGGTCCTGAGTTCAATCTCTAGTTGCAAATATATAAGTTGTTTTAAAATATATGCAGTTTGTAGGAAAATATCAAGTTTAAAATACCTTATTTTTAATTGTCTATAATATTTCTAACCAGATATTTAAAAAAGATTGTAGACTTTGAATGTTAAGAATTAATTAGAACTTCAGGACATATTAGTTAATTCAAGCATGCTCTTTAATACCAAATAACTTTTTTGCATGCATATTCTCACACATATTCTGGTACATTACTGAGAAATACTGAAATAGAACTTTCATGAGGTTTATGATTTAATATTACTAAAAGCACAGAAATTTCACTGGTCAAGAATTGAAATAAAGTAAAAAGATATCAGTAACCTTTTAATGACAGCTTTATGGAAGAATATAAAGACAGCTGTGGGTTATTTTCTTATATAAAAATTCTTCCTCATTTAATTGGAATTCACAGAGAACTAAGCAGGAAAATTTGAATAAAGCATTTCAAGGCAAACTACTTGGAGCAACACATTTTACAAACATTTTTTGTTTTTATTGCATTGTGCCATCAACATTCTTGAGCTTTTCCTCTACTTTTTGTAAAGCAACCTAAAATCTTTTATGTTAAGAGTAGCACATTCATAATCATTCCATCAAATTGTTTTACAAGTGAAGCAAGGTTATAAAGCTTGTCGCAAAAGACAGAAGATCCTCAGAAGACCATAATGTGACATTTAATAACCACATTTTCTCGTCATCAACTTCTTATTTCAAGTCCACGGCATGTTTTAAAATTTCTGAACAGTTCAAATAGTGCCTAAAAGTTGAAGGGAGAAAAGCCACTCTTGCAAGTAAGGGCACTGTCTTTTTCATTTTGAGTAATTCAGTCAAATTTAACAGACAATGACAAAACCACTTCATTAAAATTGGAGACTGTATATTAATTTATGCATACGTAAATCATACACACATACATATTTACATATGTTTGTGATTATATGTTATTTATGATATATAGGATGCATACATTAATATATATATATTTAAAATTATGTATACATATATATTCTCCAAGCATTTGTTTTCTGGTCAATTATATCTGGATTCATTATACCTTCTTTTGCTGTTTACCTAAGAACATTTTGGTTTTACATTTTATCTAAAAATAAATGAAGTAAATATGCATATTCATTTCATAGAACATCTTGCTAGAACAGTAAAACTATATTTTATTATAATTTCTAAAAGCACTAGTTAATGTTACATTGCTGTCAAATGAGACACAACAATTTGATATATTAAAACTGATAAATTGAATTATCTCCTACTTAGCAATCCAAAAGTAACCATGTTTCCAAGCAGAAGAAAGAAATGGGTTCAAAGACACACAGAGACACTCTAAAAGTATTAAATACTGGGAGTAAAATTAATAGACATCATTTCTACTCATAAAATGTAGTCATATCTGATTTCAAGAGAGATTGAGATAAGACAAAAGTATAGCAAAGTTGGGTAGAGTTGTGGCCTGCGAGAAGAACAGATTTTCCTGGAGAGTTCCACTAAAATTAGCAACTATAAGTGGAGATTGCATACATTGAATTAAGTGAAATGGAGAAGCATAAATAAGTAGAGAGCCAAAGGAACAAATGAAATATGTTTTTACATAGGAGTTTTAACTCAATACTGACATGAAATGAATGACCTTTATTAAGTCATTTCTTTATCCTATTGTTTAGACTTATAAAAATCAGCATTTTAAGTAACCCCAATATGTCTCAGATTTTAATAAACACAAAGAAGAAAATGTGTGTGTGTGCATGTGTGTGTGTGTGTGTGTGTGTGTGTGTGTGTGTGTGTGTAGGCTGGAGATTCTAACACTTCTTTAGGGAGCAATCTCAGAACGCTTATTTTTTACAATCCCCCTAAATGAATCTAATGCATATAAACCATACATGACACTTGGACACTAGGCAAAACTCTAAATTTAATAAATAGCTCCAAAATTTTGAATCTACCTTTCCATGAAACTGAGAAAAATTATATGGAAAACACAATAAAAGACAGACTTTGGAAGATCTAAAGGATGAAAAAAGAAAGTGTGTTAGAGTCAGAAAAGTATTGTACAGATATCTAAAAATGAATAAAATATTTTTCTAAATAACTATTAATAACAAATTATAAATTATTAAATTTTACAATTGTAAAATGGTAAACTTCTATTTATCAAAAGACCCACTAGAAAAAAGAAATACATGCCCAACATGTACTCAGCACATGTAATCAAAAATGGAGTAATGTTCTAGGTCAATAGATTAATATATACAAACAAATGATAGGTGATGGGTAAGTAGGTGGAGAAAAAGGCAGATAGATAGGCAGATGAAATGCCCAAGGTTTAAAAAGAAAAAAGTTGGACAATCAATTGAAAATATGCAAATTATTTACAGTTGTGCCTGAGAAAAGATATTTTATGTTTGATAGTCAATAGTTACATTTCTCTAATTCAAGCATTGATACAATATATGCCTAACACCACTATGCTGCCTATTTTCATTTACTATTATTTCCAAATCATGAAAAGTAAGTTATAATGACATACATATCAGATTGAAAAAAAATTTTTAAATAACAATACCATTATGTTTTTCAGTTTCATGATGAATGAAATAAGCCAGGTACAGAAAGACAAAAATCTCATGTTTTCTCTCATCTGTGGAAGATAGATTCAAATATAATGCTTGTTTGTATTATCACATATATATACATATATATATTCACACACATATGTATAGTATGTTTTCAATAGTGAAACTATTAGAAGAGACTAGAGGAGGAAGGAAAGAAGAAGAGAATGATGGAGAGTGAATAATCAAATAATTACCTGTCACTGTGTAGGAACCAGACACAATAAAAGCACTGAAAAGTACTGAACAATACAGGTTGGAGGGAAAAGGGAAAGGAAGAGCAATAGGGGGTTAGACTATTTAAAGTATAATATATGTACAGTTAAAATACCAAGGCAAAACCATGCTGAGTAATGAACAGATAAACAATAAAGGACAGGAATGTAAAGCTGGTCATCTTGAGGGAGGGTACCAGTGTGGGGGGTAAATGAAAAGGGTGAAGGAGGGTGAAAATGGTTGATATATTTTCCTACACATGAATGAATATGGAACACTGAAAGCTGTTGAAGTCATTTTAAAAATGGGGAGGGAAAAGAGGGAGAATATTTAAGGGGATGAACCAAACTGTGGTATGTATGAAAATATAACAATGAAACCGCCTGAATAATAAAAACCATTAAAAATTACTAATAAAATGAAGCTAATAAAAAACATAAAAAAATACTAATACCAAATATTGGCAAGGATGTCAAGAAATAAAATATAGACTATTGTTGGGGGTATTATATATATATATATATACATAATATATCTTAGACAAATACTTGCAAATTTATAATGAAATATAGGTAAAAACTTTTTGATAATTTTAATCTAAGCAGTCAAAACCTATAAATTTCCAAAAAGTCTATTAACACATCCTATTCCTATTGATGAAATTCATAAATATATAACCAACACATCAATATATTTTTGGTGCAAACAGTACTAAATGGAAAATGATAATTTAGCAATGGAGAAATGAAATTTCTTTGACATATGATTTGAGTCATGAGGGTATTACTGACTTAGAACAAAAGAGAGAAATATAAAATATCACAACTAGATACAGACTATATTAAATGTTCATAATACAGTCATTGATTATACATAATTCTTATGATCATGAAAAATAATGGCTTCCTTTTTCTATTGACTGGCATGTCTTTATTTGGAACAGGGAACTCACCAAAAGGGATGAATTTGGTGCTGGATTGACCTAGAAAACAAGGATTCTGACAATGATGCCAAACAAGAAATGTCAGGAGCAAAATATATTTCAGTCAAGGTTAGACTGCTTTCTTGAGATAGGCCAAATAAAGTACATATGTGAAGTAACTAAACTTAAAACTTTTGTGCCACAATTAAAAACGGAAGGTGTTCTTGTCGATAAGATAAATCAAACAATTAGAATATTCTACCTCGAAAACCAGTTTTGTTCACCACTGAAGAAAAGTTCATTAAATTTAATGCAAACTACCTTTGCCTTACAGAATGCTACTGTTTCATTTTTCAAGTAGCTATTTTTGTACACTCTCTTTTTAGGGATTTATATCAGATTTTTAAAAGTATATAATTAGGGTTATGTTAAAAAGAAATGGAACTTTTTTAAAAGAAAGCTCATTTTCTTTTTCATTTTCATTCCTTATATCCAATAAATTTTTAAATGGATATTAAGTGCTTGAATTGGTTACAAGATTCCAGACCAAAGCTCAACTCTTTTTGTATTTTCATATTCTTTCCACATTATGGACTGCAGGAATGTAATATTTTCTGGTTGCATTTAAGTGGAAGTATAGAACTACATGTATGAATTTTGATTTTTAGATTTCAATTACTATTTTGCCTGTGATTAAGGCAATTGCTAAGGCTTTATCCCAAGTGATTCAAATTGTATGCTAATGGTAATCATGTCCAAGTGTTTTTAATTTGATTTAAGTGGAATCTTTAGATGTGTTCCTTCTAAACAAAATGTAATTGTGATTTAGCATTGCCAAATTGAAATTTAGAATCACATGCTTAAATATAGTATAGTCATATTCACCTGTGCATTTTCAAACACTGTTTTTAATTTATGTGTGAGGACTGTTTTCCTAAAGGAAATGTAGACCTCATGTGAAAGAAACTATGTTTCAGAGAAAAGTCACAAATATACAACCATATAGTTTTTTTAAACCTTTAAGGTTTGTTTTCTATTTATTCTTAAAATACACAATTCTTTTGCCTATAAAAACTCAAACAGCAATTATCAAGTGTCTGCATGCACCCAAAAAGTTTGTATTATCTCAGTTAAAATTTTCAAAACTTCAGAAATACTTACTAGCCTAATCTAAGACTTTAGGTAAATAGGCCTTGAATTTTAAACCCTGGTTATAGATTCAAGTTTCTTTATTTATACTGGGGACAAAGCCACTGTCAAGTATGGAAAAGTATGTCAAGTATGGAAAGAGTGCCTTTACCATTTTAAACTATCCCCATTTCTGTCTCATGCATGATATGGGCTACATTTCCTTAGAGGGCCATGCATTACAGGAAGAAGCATCAGAGTACATCACAGCTTTATTATAAAACAAGCGAGTCTCTTGTTGATACTCTACTAATTTGAATATTCTAGGTGTACATATGTAAACATTTCTAAGCACATTATCTGCATTATAGGACAGTTTTATGCCCAAATAAGCAGGTGAGTATATTCAAGACTGCAGAGGTGAGGAGAGGGCAGGAAAGAATGAAGATGTAAAGATTTAAGTGCCTTGGACAGTCCAAGAATGCAACTGCAAGCAAATTAATTTGCACATTTGTCAAAACAAGTGTGAAATGTCAGTCCAAATTCCAATTTTTCTGTAAAATAAAAAGTTGGGTGAATTCTAGAGGACCATTCTAACATGAGGCTATTTCCTCTCAGCCACATTTATATTAAATACTGGTACTTATAAAACCAAGATTTGCAGGAGTTCCATGAAGGGGAACTTGTACCGCCACATTTCAACAGAAGGTGGAGAATAAAACTGTCAGTCCTAAGGTCTTCCCTTTACGGTATTCAAACTCTTTTAATACCATTTTAAATTTGCCTAATTTACTCCCCCTGTTAATTTAAAAGAACATAAACTGCAATAGCTTTATTGTCATGCTTTATTTTCCCAAGCAAATCTGGGCTTAGCACAATGCTCCTCAATGTTACCAGCAATCACTGTGTCACTCACTAAGTATTGCTCTGTCTCCTTTTTGCTGGGGGTTTGAACTCAGGACTTTGCACTTGCTAGGCAGGTGCTCTACCACTTGAGCCATGCCTCCAATCCTGCTCTGTCTTCATGTATAATGTTCACAAAAGAAAATGATTTTAAGGCAAATACAGAGATGCAGTTTTTCATTATTTTGCATTTAGATATGGTGGGAATGATATTCACCTTCCACATAATGGTAAGAATTGGATTTTGGATTTTGAGGCGACTGGGAGAAGAATGTGTGAATCATATAGTTCCTAATTGCTTTTCCCTGTTGCAAGTGATTAGGCAGAGACCAAGAGAATCACTGTTTGACACTGGCCCTGGCAAAAATTTCACAGGACCCCAACTCAACCAATAAAAGCTGAGTGTTGCAGTGCACACTTATCATTCTAGCTATGCAAGAGACACAAGTAGGAGGGTTATGGTCTAAGCCAGGCCAGGCATAAATGTGAGACCCTATCTGAAAAATAACTGAAATTATTAAAAGGCTTAGAGCATGGCTCAAGTGGTAGAATACCTGCCTAGCAAGCATGAATTCTTCAGTTCAATTCCTAATATCACAAAAAAAGAAAAAAAAGGTTTTAACAACTTTCACAATCATTGCAGATACTGTTCTGTGTATAGAAATATAGCCAAGAATTTTGCATGTGTCTTTTTGTTCATTTTTCACACTAAATATTTTCAATTTTAAAGATTACAAAAGTAGCATGCTGAAGTTTTTGAGTTTCATAGACTGTCTCTTTTAGCCCCCAAACCATCAGGAATCTATCCTAATAGTGAACCTAAGATGCTCTTCACATAATTTAATAGTGACCTTATTAGAGCAGGCTACCCAGAGTTAAACTGTGTTTGTGGCTCTTTTTTCCATGTAGAAATAAATAACTTCTAATCTTGTGGAAAACTTTGCACAGACAATATTTAAATCTGTTGATAAAATATACTGAAAAAATGATTTAATATGTCACAGATAAAACCCTTTCATTATGCTGATTTTTTATAAACATGGTCCATCCCTGTAATTTACATATACGCAAAGGAATTCAACTGGTGAAGTAATCAAGTTTTCAGTTTATTTAAGGACAAAACTTAATCAATTCAAAATGAGCAATAATTAGTGCTCAATAATCTGCCCTTTTTTTTACAACGTTTATCTTTTGGAACATTTTTAAATACTTTATAATTGACTGCACTTTATAATTCTTTCCAGTGCTTTTCTAGCACTTTAAAGATATGGGTACATTTTCTTTTTGGAATATAATCAGGACAGAATGGAAGCTAATGTAAGGTAAGAGGTTATGATGCAGAGAGTATGAGCAATAAAATCTTAGATAAAACAAATATGAACGATTAACCACATAGAATGTATTTTATAAAGCAAAAATGAAAATTTCGCACATGTACTCTTTTGGAGGTAAAATAACATCTAACGAAGGCAGAATTAATTATGAAAATTAGGAAGAAAGACCAAGGATTGAGGTAGAAACAGATCACGTGGAGATTTTTGTGGTCTTAGCTTCTGATTTTGCTCATACAACTCTGTGCTCTTAAATAATTACAGTAATTTAAGTATGATTATATTCACATTCATACTCAGATAAAATTAAAAGCAGGCTTTTTATGAACCAATAATCAGAGTGTATAGTGAGGCAAAGATGAGATTAAACCAATTATTTATATCTTTTATCTTAACAGAAGAATAAATGCCTAAAAGTAGGACTTAAAATTAAAATGTGATTCACACATGTGCTGACTGGGACTTCCTGAAAAAGTTACTTGATATTTATAACCCTAATTTAATTCATCCATAATATGTGTTTTGAGCAAAAATGTCTCCGTAGTATGTAGAGGATTAAATGATGCAATGATTCTGCTTCTAGGTTAGAATAAGAAATGTTAATTTATATTTCCTTTTAAAGAATTTAAATTACTCAGTTCTGAACTACAATTACCTAAATTACATATATGGCTGAAATTTCAATGTGCTAACAATTTGCCCACAATTTTGTCCACTGTATTTCTATGAATTGTTTTTATAGTTGGTTACCTGCTCAACCTAATGATATCATAAGGGAGAACATGATAATAATTTTTCATACAGAACAAATAGGTGAAAATTCATACAGATTGTCTGTAACTTGGTGTTAAGAGGATAAAAGAAAATTTTTCTTCATTTGGTGATGTTTAGCTCTTTTTTTCCTTTTGGCAGATCTGAGGTTTGAACTCAGGGCCTCATGCTTGCTAGGCAGGCATTCAACCACTTTAGCCACTGGGCTGGCAGAGTGGCTCAAGTGGTACAGCACGACCCTGAGTTCAAATCCCAGTACTGTAAAAAAAAAAAAACACTTGAGCCACTCTGTCATTTAAGTATCCTGTGACTAGTAAACTGACCTACCATACTTTTCAAGCTATTCTCATTAGAAATGTCCTTTACCATGTCAATTAAAACACCTTATTACTATAAAAAATTTTATTCATACTTAATGTCTTGCAATTTTTTGCAATAAAATAATTCATGTCAAAATAAATAAGTATTGTTATGTTTTATTTTCCTAGGAAAACCATGTACATTTCAACAAAAGACTGATGATTTGGTCAATTACAGTTTGAAAGCACTTATATCATCAGCTATCTGGACCCAAGAATTTCCCACAACGATGAATCATTTCCAATTTTCACCAATAATGACACATTGAGGAAAATGTTTTCTTTTGTTTTCATAAATATATTAGTCTTTATGTAACATATGCTAAGAATAGTTCACACATTAATTAGGATAAAGAAATTAATGTGCAGGCTCATTAGAACAGAATGAGGCTCTTCATAGTGGTGAAGACCGCAACCAGTGTGATTCAAATCATCTGCAGCCTATCCTATCCAGAAGAATGAAAATTTAGATTACACATTCTGTGTACCCTCCATTATATCAAATTTGAATCCCTAGACATTTTTTCATCTGGTGAGAATCAGAAGTTTTATTAAATATTTTTGAACCTTTCTATGTGAGGTCATTGACTTTGCTACTAATGTTTGTTTGTAAGAAAGATTCAACACACCATGATTCCAAAGGTATATTATAGCTTTGAAGAGAAAACCTATGTGTTAAATAAATAATGCCTTTTAATAATAAAATATATTGCCCACCTGGTTTAAGCATCTTTCTTTACCTATGTGTTTTATAAGGATTTACAGAACATTTTTCAAATCTATGAAATTATTGTTATTACTTTTCATTCTTGCCACAGATAATGTTATTAGCACACAGAGAGTTTGTCTTATGCCCAAGGTAATATAGCAAATCAGTAAATCAGTGGAATTTGAATACAGTCACTATCTCTAATCATTCATATTGGAGATACAGGTATTAAGTGAATCTAGTCTCTGTGTTGTCTACTTGTTTCTGTTTATCCTGTGATGAACATTACAATGTGTTATATAGAGAATGATCATGAGTAATTCTAATGATTGACCTCAGAAATTTCATTTCTATTAGCCTAAGATATGGCTTTAATAAGAAATTTTAATTTCAGTAAAAATAGCTTATTGATAAAGTGTCAGAGCATTGAGAATGTGATGAACTCATCCCTAAGAGACTAGTGCTGCTGCTGTTATTCATTCATGACTTTATTCATTTACCAGTTAAACTTTATTGAGCATTTACTATAAGTAAATCATTAAAACATCCACAGAAACACACATTGGACTAAAATTACAAAATTAAATATAAGACTATTGGTCTTATATTAGTCCAAGTAAATTAATATATAATGGGGATTAAAGCAGCATCAAGCATAAATTACAAAATATTATACATTTATATGTGACAGACACTATCCAATCCCAAATACACAGTATGGCTTCCAACCAGAAGGTTTGTACAATGCAGGTATTATTGCGTAGACATTACCTGTGTTCTAATATCATTTATTTCTTCTCCTTCTTAGTCATAGCGATGACAATGGTTTTTGTACCCGTGCAGTTAGGTGGAGAAATGAGATTAATTCTATGGTATGGACTGTAATCAGAAGTGATTCTGGTGCTTTGGTCACACATGGACCAAAGTATACAAAAAATGAGTACTCTCCATGGTCCCTGATTACAAAACACTGGTTAATATGATAGAGCCTGCAAGACTAAAGGATGCTTGACAGTAGACAGAGGGCAAAAACCCAGGAAAGTGACCCACATGTATCATGAACCCTATACAAAAATAAACTCCCTGTAGCAAGTCACTGAGGTTTGGACATTATTTTTACTGAGCCTAGTTTAACCTAACTAGACTATTGCAAATGACTACAATTGTGTTTTTAAAAATTGTACTTGAACTGAAAATGTAAAAATGATTATAGAATCCTGTATTAGGATACTAGTCTTCATTTTACAATAGAATTATTTGCATTTATTTGAGGAACTCAAGTGGTCACTTCTAAAATTACAACATTGTGTTAATTATGACCTGACTCATCTCTAATAGTTCATGGCTGTAGAAGACACAAGCTTTTAACAAAAATTTACAATGGTAAGTGTATGAAAACTATTTTTGAGACAACGGACATACCTTTTCCCTTCAAGATAGTAAGAGATATAAACAAGATTTATCTGACTTTGAAAACTAGTATCTTGGACAAAAGAAGGTCCAAAAGGGCTTTTACTTTGTAATATATTCCACCTTCTTGGTTGAAATGAGAGTTTAGTGTTTGGTTTCAAGTATTTTTTTTTTTGATAAAGCTATGGAAATCTTTCCCTCAAGATAAATTAATTATATCAAATTACATGCTATTTAAAGTATCTGTAATAGCGTGCATTCACTTATTTTACACATGCATAACTTAGGAAGATCTCCTATTCAAGCTTTCTTATAACATACCTTCTAATTCACTCTGTAATTTACTAAGATGAGCACTTGTTTTTATTAAATTTTATTGCATTATAAATAGAATTCTATAGATGATACTATACTATTAACCATAATAATATTTTACATACTTTATTTCCACAAAGTTCTGTTCAGTAACTCCCTTTATCTATTTCATAAGTATAATAAATACTGTAAATGTTGAGTAAGACATACTTCTACAAATGAAGTAGTCAAACTCTATACCCACTCTGGACAAAGAAAAGACTCACATTTTTTATGTTAGAGGAAAATCACAATATTTTATTTTCTCTTTACTTTGCCAAAACAAAAAAATGAGTGCAATGTCCCAAACACAAGAAAAAATTCTATAGAGAAAACAACAACCATATAAAACATAAGTTACTTTGCTCAGTTCCAAGTAGCTAACTGACAATCCTTTCAGATAATTGGTTTAATAAAAGAATAACATGTTTACAGACTAATCCAACTGATAAGTGCTGTATAGGCTGCAAATCATTCTAAACCACAGGTGTGTCTTCTCTTTCTTTGATTAATAATGCTTTTAAGAAATTAATAAATAATACACCTTGCTATTTAGAATATAAATAACAATGTTGATCCTCACATTATACAGAATTGTTCATGTGATAAGTAGGACAGTCTAAAGCAATCAATTATTTAAATAAATAAATGAACAAATAAATAAATATCCATAATAAAAGCCACATGCTTCCATGTATACAACTTTAAAGATTACTTTTAAGCATCCACATTGCTTATACATTGTACTATGTTTAGATTTTAGTAACCTTTTCAGAGAAATTTTTGGTAGGGTTAATGCTATTTGAACATGAATGTAGATGTTGGTTCTTGTGTTTTGTTAGTATTTTCTTTGTAGTTACTTCAGTTTCCACTTTTGAGGAATTTAAAATGGCAAAAAAAGTTGTCTTCCTGTTAGCAGAATGCAAGGTTCTTATGGTTTGCCACTCCAGGAGACAGAAATTAGTGGACAGAAACAGAATTATTCAAGGCTATTCCTGAGGAAAAGTGAGGAGACTTTTCCATCTCAAATCTCCATGGTGTGTGGGGGGAGGGGCTAAGTGTTGAGGGCCATTTTGGGAAACAAAGGGCTATAATGAAACAATAGATAAGAAATCCCAATACTGGTGGAGTCTTTCTCTCCAGAGTACTGTCTTTCTCCATTTGTTCAAAAGTGAACCTGGGACTTTTACCTCTTATGGGCCAGTACACCAGAGACATTTTTTTTTTCCAGAAAAACCCATTACTTTCCTGCATGCAAAAATTCTTATGAACTGAAGAGAGGAGGTATTACAGATCCCTCACTCTAGAATTTAGAATACCATTTGAGAGCACTGAATCCTAACCACTAGATCACCAGGAAATCAGGAAATGTCTAGGATAACATTCAAGAAGGATCAAAGTCACAAGGAACAGGGTACTACCTCTCTGACACATCACATGACAAAGCAGACCAAAAGATAAACCAAGTGATCAACTTGGCAATGACTATCTTATTAAACATTAGGTGGATATTCTAAGTCCACAATGAGGGAAATAACATTCTTTTACCCTATGTTTAAAGAACTTACTATAGCTTTAGAAATATTATGTCTAACCAACAAAGTTCTTAATGATTTTATTTTCACCAGGTGGGTGACATATTCAATAAAAATATTTTTGGGAGCTAGTGGAGTGGCTCAAATGGTAGAGTGCCTACCTAGCAAGTATGAGGCACTGAGTTCAAACCCCAGGGCCACACAAAAAAAAATTTTTAACTGTTGAATTGATGGCTATAAGTCTTCATGGAAATAAGTAAAAATTCTAACTTCTAAATATTTTGTAAAGCAACTTATTTTGAATTCTTTATTTATGGATCGGAAGTCCTTGGTATGTGTCAGTGACATGGATATGTATGATAAGCAAAGAATTACTGAAGATTGGAAAAAGGATATGGGGGATAAATTGACCCAAAGCTTTCATGTGTTTTATAAACCCAAAGTAGAACAGGATAGCATAGCATATGTATGAAATAGGAGGAGGTCAAAGTCTTCATATTATTTTAGTCTCCAGGCCAGATAAGCTAGTACAATTAAGCATATTTTCAAAGGCAGCAAGCTGTTGCTTCTTTGCCTCTTTTCCTCCATTATCTTCTAAGATAACTAAATCTTCAGTGAAGGTAGACTAAATGTTACTGCCACATGCATCACTCATCACATCCCACAGCTTGGTAGTAGAGATCATGCAGTTGGCCCCTGTAGCTATAAGAGCCCCTGAAATTAGGCCTGACACTGAAGGATGTATAAGAGCTGGCTCCCAGGGCTCAGAGGGAGACACACAAAGTACTTTGAAAGTCTGTTCTGAGAACATTGCCAGAAGGTTTTAAAAGGAAGAAACACAGGGGATTTGAAGAGTTCTGCTTAAAAATATTTAGCTTTGTAGACTGGAAAGTTCCTTAGCCCTCTACCATTCTATCTACTTTTTACTGTAGCACTTAGAACAGTACAGACCTTAGAACTGGGAAACATTAATTGATAAAATTGATTATATTATTTCAAAACATCATAAAATCAGACTTATACTGTGCCATAAGTGTAAATTTAGGGGAAGACAAAGGTGATACAGATTTTCAGAATTCTACTATACAAATTCACTTTTAAATCATTTTATGTAACAACTAAAAATAAAAATTTTTAAATGCAAAAAAGATGTTCTCAGTTCCATTTTGAAGAAAGAAATACATATACAGATTATTTTTCCTCTTTAAGCAAAAGCCATTCTTCTTTTTACTAGAGACTATACTTCTCAATACTGTTACATGCTAGTATGAAATGTTGTGGACCAGTGTCAAGGGTTCTTGCCTTAACAGGCCACAGAACTGGATCCTGAGGCAGTTGATTGATTTGTGAGACAAGGCTGGTGCACAAAGTAGGATCTATTAGAGAGAAAGGAAAGACTACAGCTACAGCAGTACAGTGGAGCTCAGAAACCAGTGGCTCCCTGCTCAGGTAAAGGCTGGGGCTTTTTATGGATGCTTTAACTCTGGATTAGGGTAAGGGATCTTATCACTGGCCATGGATTCGTGCATGTGGGCTCTCTTAGATGAGCTGGACTGATTGCCCCTTATTGTGGTGGGGGAAGTAACCTTGAAAGCATTCTGTTTATCAGCCCCATGGCAGATTTATGAGACCCAGTACCTCCTCTTCAGGGTGCAGGAATACAGATTTATAACTCCTTTTCAAGGTGCAGTGCTCATAGTGCTCTCCATGGGGGTGGGATACTCACTTATCTGTCCTTTAAGTTGGCATACCCAACAAGTCCCCCCTCTGAGACAAACACCCAACTTTTGTTGGGGAAAGTAGCAATGACTATCTGCTTCCTGCTGACAATGGGATGATGGAGAGTAGTTGTGGTGGTGCTTGTCTCAGGGTTTGACCCATGTAGTCTCCAAAGGTCCCCATAGAACTGGACAGAGAGCTCATGTGTAGACAGTATTCCTTGACTAAAAGCTGGAATTTGAATGGTTGGACCTGTTGAGATATGAATCCAGAGAGAGCATTTATTATACAAGGACCAAACAAGAGTATTAGTAGGAGCATAAAAAGGGGGCCAGCCAGAGGTAGTGACCAAGGAGCCCATCTCCATATGTTGTTCCAGAAGGACCATGAATTAACTAGCTCACTGTTGTAAGGGAGTAGTGAGTACTTTAAAGGCAAACAGGCTGACTGTCAGGATGTAGAGGAATGTAAAAGAAAGTGTTCTTTAAGTTTAGTATATAGTAATATTGGGCTTTTGAGGGTATTTGAGCCAATAGAGTATAGGGATTGGGAACAACTGGGTGGAGGGAAATGACTGTTTTATTAAAGAGCCAGAGATGTTGAATAAGTTTTTATTTATCTGGTCCTATTTAGACAGCAAGAATAGGATAAGTGTAGGGGCTAGAGCAACTGATTAGTGGCCCTTGTTTTTTTTAAGGAATTTATAATAGGTAAAAGGCCCCTTCATCCCTCAGGCTTTAGGGGATACTGTTTTTGATGTGGAAACCGTGAGGGATCTTTAAGTCTTATTTGAGTCAGGAGGGCTGTTTTGGCTCACCCTACAATCATTTCATCAGCCCACACTGTGGGATCTATTTGCTCCTGAAGAAGGGGGCAACAGAGATAGTCCCCAGGGGAGTAGGATTTAAACCTTTAGTTAAGATAATAAATACTGTCCCAGCAGGGGCACTGGAGTCTCAGCGACTATGAGAAAAAAAATGACAGAAGTGGAGGTCTCCCCAAGAGTGGGCCAGAGGCTAAATAAAATAGCGCTGTAGGGGCTGGCCAGATATGCCCCAAATGATAACCTTGTCATTGGACTAGGGACCAGGAGAGAATGGTAAGACAGAGAAATCGACTCCACTGTCCAGGAGGAAGATGACCTTTTGCTTTTCTACTACTATGGCTACCCAAGTCTCCTCAACATTGATGTTAGGAAGTAGGGCATCCTGTCTTCCACATGGAGACAGGGGCACTTAGCCCTCCAGTGGTTACCTTTGCAGAGAAGGCAAGGTCCTGGTGGGGACTGGGGCTGACTCCCAGGCTGTGCCCCTTTTGGGCATTCTCTGTGGAAGTGCCCTCCTGTCCACAATGGCAGCAGGCTTGGGATGCAGGCGTTCCCTGAGAGCTGTGTCTCTTTTTAGTGACATCCTGGTTACAGTGTACAGGCATGGCTTGTCGCATTAGTTGGTCCAATGACTTTTCCCTTCAGCCACAGACTTTTGGAGTCCCCTACAGATACCTGAGGCTGACTGAGTTAGAAATTTATCTTTGAGGATAAACTCTCCTACCTGTGACTCTGGATCTACTGTGGTATGCTTTTGGATAGTGTCCTTAAGACGCTGTAGAAAGGTAAGGGGGTTTTCATCAGGACCTTGTTGTACTACAGTCACCTGGAAATAGTTTAGAGGTTTGACTTTGGCTCTTTTTAGCCCTTCCACTAAGATGGATGAAGTGGCATCAATACAATTTACCCCTCTCATCAGTTTGATCCCAATGTGGATCTTCCAAGGGGACTGCCTGTGCCCCTGTGGGCATGGGCATATTTATTTCCTCATTTCCAGGTGCTATGGGTATTGGGGCTCATTGTGTATAGAAATCACCTCCAACTTGAGTGGCCCGGGCCAGGACCCCTTGCTTTTCTAATGAGGAAAGAGTCTGGTCCAGTGGAAGCATGATATCCTTCCATGCCAATTTAAAGGTTTGGATCACAGAAATAAAGGCCTGGATATATTGGCCTAGGGCATCAGTACAACTACCCAGATCCTTTTTAAAATCTCTCAGATCTGACAACTGGAAGGGACATAGACTTGCCCTCTTCCTACTACTTTCTGTTGAAGGAGGAAACATCAATAGGAGGTTCTGAATATTGGGGTGGCTCAGAAGGCAGGGCAGAATGTGGAGCAGTAGAGGGAGCAGTAGTGACAGGGGCCTTGTCTTGGTAAGGGGCTTTTCTGGTCCTTCTTCCCCATATTTATCCTGTGACTTAAAAAGAATGGCCAGTGTTTGAATATGTAGATAGCAATTATAGAGCCATTTGGGGTGGTCCTGGATATAAAAGAAAAGCTGTATGTAGGGGAACTCAGTCCACTTTTCCTCCCTTTTACAGAAAAGGTCTAATTGGAGTATGGTATTATAATTTAAGAAGCCCTCTGAAGGCCACATCTCTTGGTCACCCAAGGGATATTGAGGCCAAGCCTCAGTACAGGGGAAGATGAGGGTTTTATTTATTTATTGTTTTTGAGATTATTAAAGGTCAAGGTCCTTCCAATGCTTTAGTAGACAGGCCAGCAGAGACTGCTTGGATACTGAGGCCATAAGTCTGGAGGGGGCAGGTCCCATCTAGAAAAACTTGCCAGACTCCTCTTTTGCTGGTGTCCCAACTAGGGATCAACCTGATGAGAGCAGGCATCCCTCTCATGATTTCCTTCTGCCATCTGTGGCCAGGACCAAAGAAAATGTAGTGACTTTATAGTGACTGGTAGGACTGCAGCCACCCTTACCTACACGGTGAAAAACCTCTAGGATCCTGCCTTTTAGCTTTATATTACCAAAAGTAGGCAGCCCCTTTAACGAAGGATGCATCACCTGGAGAAGAGCCTGTAAAGCTAAAGAAGGGAACTCAGATGGAGTCCCAGGGCAATCACAGTGCCACAAAGGGATGACTAGTGTCAATATTTGGAGGAAACTTTTATGCTGAGGCTGAAAGTGTAGGAAGGTTTAAATGAGAACTCTAGAGACCATAACTGTTCCCAGAAGGTTACATTAGTGTTTTATGGGGACCATAACTTTGAGATAAAAATTGGCTCCAAGGGTTGGGTCAGCCAGGCTCTGTGTGAAGGGGGGCTGGGTGTGGGGCTTGGGAAAGGCACCTGTGCTCTCCCCCATGCCCAGGATGAGCGACTTGTCTACCCAGGCCTGTCCCTGCCTCCCGTCACTCTTTCTCCTGTGTACAAGAGCCTGTGGGCACTTGTTTTTCCTCTCAGCCCTTTTTGGGGGACTGGCAATGGATTGCAGTCACTGCCATGTATGGCCAGCAGCCTTGGATGCATGCCAGGTCCTTTTTATAGATTGCCTTAGTTGTGGCAGGAGTCACTGACGCACCCAGGGAGTCTGGTGCGACAGATCATTGTCCCTGTGCAGGCATGTGTTTTTCCCCTCCTCCCCTTGTGGGGATGGAGTTAGGGCATGCATGTGGTGTTGCGGAGGCCCTAGTTGGTCCTCAACACTGCCAGGTCCACCCCTGTGGCCTGTTGCTCCTCCTCCTGCGTGTGCACATGCCCGCATTTTTCTTCTTGTCTCTTTTGGGGGAAGTGACAGTGGGTCACAGTCACTGCTGCACAGCTGGTGGTGGTGGCAGTGACTCTGGACACCAGCTGGGAACTTACTGTGGATTGCCTTAACTGCAATAGGGTCTGCACCAGGGGAGTGAGATTTGGGTGTGCTGTTGGTGCAGAGGCCTGCAGATTTATTATTCTTTCTAAGGGTGCAGGGCTCACAATGTTCCCCATGGGGATTGGGATACTCACTCACCTGTCCTTTAGGTTCCCAGACTCAGCAGTACTTTGAATGAAAAATATTTGGGTATAGTCAAGAATGCTCCAGATACTGTAAGAAATCATCATTTTTAATGTTAATTCTCATTCTACAGATAGGTTTCAGTTAGACATGAGAGATGGTGATCTGGAAAGTGAATCTTAAATGGAGACCTCTCTCTCTCTCTCTCTGCTTTCTTCTGGCAGGCTCTACATCCTTGTGAAATACCTACCAAACCCCTTGTGACTGACAGAAAGAAGGCTTAGGGTTACCTGATAAGGAGAAGACCACAAATAGCCAGATCTTCCTCAAGATCAACCTTGCACTAGAATGCATAGCATTATTCATGGCTGCTACACCTGATTCCAGTAAAGAGCTCTGATCTAAACAGTTTAAGGTGATCTCAATGTACTTTTATAATCTCTCCCCCGTGAGAGATTATACCTGTAGCTATAGGTAATCACATGCACAGAATGATTTTTGAGATCTGTTGGCAATTCTTTCACAATGTTCATATCAGTCACTCCCTGTGTGCTGGTCTTGGGGAGGAACTGGGACACCAACCCCTTAAACTTCAATAAAAATCTATGCTAGGATGTAAGTAGTGGTCATTCTCCACCTCTTTCTGAGACCAGCCACTTTCACCCTAAAAATGCCTTTCTATATAAATTTTACTATTCTTAATAAACTGTAATTTCACTACCTTTTTCATTTTGCCTGAATCCTTCTCCAGTTTGACTCAAGAATCAAGATAGCTTCTTGATTCACTATTATAACACTATTATTCACTATTATTCTTACAACACTATTACAATGTTATGCTTTTATTTTGGGAAGAAATTCATATTTAACTGATACTTTAATTTTAAGAGGCATCTGCTGATATGCAGTCCAGAAGACATGCATTTTTTTCTTCATTAATCCAGGTTAAATTTTTATTTAATATCCTGGTCCCCCTCTAATTTGCAGAAATGAATGCAATGTAAAGGGGAACTAAATGTTAAAATGACCCAAACGGAGTTTGGTCTTTAGTGCTGTATAGACAGTGAATTTGAGAAGCACATATTTAATCTGCCTTTATAGGTAAATCCCAAAGTAGACTTAAAAATTTATAGACTCTCTTGATGGAGCTTGCTAATTCAAAAAATAATAGAATTACATGCAAGTACACACATTCAAACATTATCTAAAATTTGCTCTAATATTCAGATCATTTAAGATTATTTCAGAAAAAGAGAAGTGTGAAATGACTTGTTGAATTTAGTCAGTCTTGTGAATGCATGGGTGTTCCAGGTCATGGTTCTTGGGTATAACCTATAAGATTAGGATGCTGTCCCAGCTATGGCAGAATCATGTGCCAAAAGAACCACAAAGAATAGGAAAATAGTAAAGAGCAACTTATTAAGGAAACCTAAGTACACATTGAGGTTTGAGGAGAACAGTTTAATAAGACTCATTACCTAAACTGGCGGTGGGGGACAAAGAGGTGGACACTTACATAAAGGCCACACCTCTCAACTGTGCAGCCTGGGGCTTTATCCACTATGGTGCAAATCTGAGGTCCTCCACTTGTAGTCCCTCCAGAAGAGGCTGCCTGAGAATTTGATCCTCTTTGCACCGATCTAATTTAACTTTCATACGGGTGAGTGGGTTCTATAAGGAGGATACAGGACCATTATGTTAATCTTTGCCCATGAGTGTGGGCCATTGAGTGGTTTATGATTCTGCCCCTTAGTCTAAGGCATTTCCTCATGCCTGCTCATGTCCACTTAACCACCTACAGTAATGGAAGCTACATATAATTACAATTTAAATTTAAGTTCAGTGCTGTATAAGATCTTTTTTTTTTTTTTTTGGTGGAACTGAGATTTTAACATAGGGCTTTGTGCTTACAGAGCAGCACTTTACCATTTAGCCACACCTACAATTCATTGTGCTTTGGTTATTTGTGAAAATGGGGCCTGGCAAAGTATTTGCCCAGACTGACCTCAAACTGTAATCTTCCTGATCTCAGCCTCCTAAACAACTAGGATTACAGGCATGAGCAACCAACACCTGGCTGTTTTGTAATGTATTATCCTGACCCAAAGCTTATCAGAAAAACTCAACTGTAAATTCAGCTGTCAGAGTATCTGAGATGTAGTTTTCAGTGCTGAGGCATTATATTATCTGAGTATCCATGGAAATGTCGGGCGTGAAATACAAAACCAACATCATCACCAAGTACACCTTGGGAAAGATTCATAGATAATTGTGTTCTTTAAAATCTTATGGTAAAAAACCTAAACTTTTACCTAAATGTATCTAAAATTTCAATGACTCTTTGATACCATAATGGACGCTTTTGAAGTAAACAAAAGAAAAAAATTGTAATCAGATTGTTTGCAAAAGAAACCCAATTACTTTAATACTGATACTACTCAATTTAATTTCATAGAAGTAAGTGTTCCAGACACATTGTCATCCAAAATTTTACTTTTATTTGTTTTGACCTATGTGTCTACCATGTAACTTTTTATCATTACCTAAAAAGTCATGAATTTAATAGCACAAAACAATATGAATTTATTATGTATACCTCCTGTGAGTTAGGAATCCAAGTACAGGCTGGTTGGTCCTCAGCTTAGGTTCTCACTATACAGATAAAGATATTGTGGCCAAAGATGAGGGCCTCCTCTGTAACTCAGAGGCCTTTCTCAAGACCACTATTTGCTGACAGAAAGTATCTTTTCTGCTGCTTCCCTGAATTAAAGCCCTTACCAAGCAATGAGGATCATTAGATCTGGGTTCCTTCATGTTATGACTTCTAAGTAAAAGGCATGCTTTAGTCTCTCACTGAGGCAATTTTCCTCCATTCTCCCTCCAAATATTTATCCTTTTATAGCTCCTCATGTGATTAGTAGGAGAGGAAAGAGAAAAAATGTCTAGTTCTTTATCTTCTCAGCACTTTCTCTTGAATTTTACTTTCTTTGATATGTCTCATCACTCCAAAGTGATTTTTCTTCTATTTGACACTTTTTCCTATTTTTATACTTGTATCATTATAATTTCCGTTACATGGGGATATGTTATTTGTTACCACTAACATGCAAAGTAAAACCAATTTACAGAATATAAAAGGGAATTTGTTCACAGAAAAATGAAAGTCTGCACATTGGTTAATCACAACTGGATCTTCAGACCCTGAGGATCCAGGATCCTTCAGTTGTGTTTTCTTACTCCCTGGCCTTACTTTACTCATAATCTCAGAGTCTTTGAAGTAAATGCACTTCAAAGGAATTCACTGAAGAACTGCATATCAAGCCTTCAATAACTGGTTGGTGAATGAAAAACTGCATGATAAACAAAGTTAAGTTTCTTGAGCTATTTAATCAAATATCAAAAGTTAGTTGCATTGACATTGGCAGATATTTAGCTTAAAAAATAAGCTAGTCTTAATACATGAATCAATATATTTAAAGTATAAAACTGTCATGCTTTGCAGTTTTAAAAAGAATTTTTTTGGTTTAATTTGTAGTCATAGTTCTAGGGTAATGATTAGTATGTGAATTTCCATTTTCTTTCAAGGTTTTGATGAATATATCACTGTCAAATAAAAGTATCCTCATTAAAAATAGATGAGTGAATATAAATCACATATCTCTCATTATTAGCTATTGTCTTTTGTATTCCTAATTTACAATTAGTACCATTATTCAGGATAGTCATATCTAAGAGACACTGATTATTACATTTTTGAGTTTTTGCTGTCTGTTTTGCATTATATATTAGTTCCTTATATGTCATAAACCAGAAATGAATAATTTCAGTACTGCAATCTAAAAAATTCTTATAGATTAAGATAATTATTCTAATTTTTCTGAAAAGCTTCCAATCAGATATATTTTATATTAACTTAAATTTACTAATTGTTAGCCAGTACATATGTGTCCTTTTGATTTTGCAAGATAACTGGATAAGATTCATTATATTTCATGTGGAGTTACATGATATCAACAGAATAAAAAAATAACCCTTTTTTATTTCAAACTCTAAAATCCATTAAAAAATATTTTTAGGAAAGAATTCAAAGACACTCCATATTTCCTAGAAAAGCCATAAGCTCTCTTGTGTACCAGAAAACTCAAAAGGAAAAATTCCTTTTGCTGCTTCAACTGCATCAGGCAGTTCACTTAGTATTTTGCTGAGCTGTATACATTTGAGAATCTGTGCCTATATTTGAGTTGTATCTTTTCCTTGGTGAATTTGAGAATCATAAACAAAGTATTTCCAGAAGAACAAACACATAGAGAGAGACAGCAAAAGACACAGTGTTTAACAAAATTGCTCATCTTTAAAAACTGCAAAAAGAGAACATCTTAGATATTTATTTTCTCTATAGTTTGCATGAAAACTTGCTTAGTTGCTTAAATGGTTTGTGTGAATATAAACATCTCTTCATTCTAATTATAGAGTCAATTCATTAAACAGGAAGCATTTCATTGCTGATAAATAAATTTTATTTTATTGCACCTTTCTAAAACACCTATAAGATCAATAAGAACTCAGTGATCATAAGTACAGTCCGTAACTAGTATGTGGGTACAATTTGAGAATAATAAACTGACTTGAGGGAAATGTGTTGTCATTAAAGAAAAAAAGTGATTACATATGTTAAACAGATTTTTAAAAAATAAAAGTCCTTATATTTACAAAATTACATAATAAACTCTTAAAATAGAAACTAGTTTCATTTTACATATAATAAATCACTTTCAAAATTCAGAAGATACTAGACAAAATATAATGAGTAAGTCTCAAGAAAACATTAGTTTTTAAGTAGAAATTTCCTGGGAAAAAATCATGTAGCTTAAAGTATGAAAATAATCATTGGAATTATCATAGCTTTATACTAAGAATAACATGGGATAGTCATATTTATATTGAATAAAACTCTAACTAGGCTTATTTTCTCCAATCTGCTTTGTATTCTGTAGCTGCCAAAATTTTATTTCAACAGCCAATTGGTTCTAATTGAAAGATGTCCTAAGCTTTCCATTCTAGTCTATGGGTTAATTTAGTTTGTTATGAATCTATACAGAGCTGTCCTATTCATAATCCTTTATATTCAGAACTTTGATGTATGATTTGAATTAGAATCTGAAATGGGAAAGGCTTTCACACAAATTCAGTGCCTGAATGCTGTAGGAATAGCTCAGTCAAGCACTTGAACTTGCACTTTCAAAATAGTCATCAAAATGCCAATTATTTGATCCAATAAACAACAAGCAGAGACAGGAAAATTATTCATATGAGAAGTAAGTCTGATGAAAGCCAATTTACAGAACAGAACAATAAAAAATCTGCAGTAGACCTTTATACAGAATCTTCAGTATGTTAACATATTCTGTAGTTCATACAAATGTGAATTCTTCAGCATTCAAAAACCACTTTGACTACAAAACCAATCATGTTTTTGGAATGTTTTTTAAAAATTCACTTCCTTGATTTCAAAACTCTTCCTCATTTATCCAGCTATTTCCATTTTCCATCATATACTCTTTTATACAATTACCTTTCTTAATGTTCCCTAGACCACTTCCTAAGAACCCTGACATTTCTTGCAAACCCATGTGTTACATTTAAGCATGCCATTCTTCATTTACTTGTTTATGTGCACCATTGTGCATTTTATGCAGAGCAGAGATTGTCCACATTTGTTAATAAATAATTCAAAGTAAGTGAATGTCTTTTTACAAGACAATATATTGGTCATAATTCAAAACCCTTTGTGTAAGACAATCTTCATGTCTTTAATAACTTTCGTGTCTTCACCAAACACATCTTCCTTTTAATGTATATATTAATATAAAAACTTTATCATCAATAGCAAAATTCACATAACTTTAGTAATAAACAGGATTTTTCTGAATCTTAACCTACTAGAGAATTCACTGAACTCTATTTTGGAAGCCCCACTTTTCCCAGTTCCCAAATATGTGAAGGACTTACCAGGACCTTTCTAAACCATACCCATAAACAAGTTCACTGAAATATTATTAGTATTTGAAAATTTCCTCTTCTATTCTAGCTTTGGGGTTTTGTGCAGTTTTAGGCACATAAATGTAACTTCACTGCTGCTTGTGCTTGTCACAACAAAGGTACCATCCCACTTTCCCTTCCAAACCACCAGTGTTTCACATTTTGCAACAGTTCATGCAAGGTCAAAACACCACATAAGTAAAAGGCACCCCCTGGAAGTATTACTGCTACCAATTTGTATAAGCTGAAACTATAAACGTTCCAGTGCCAAATTACCATTGATTGTGGCAGTGAGCATTAATACATCTAGCTTTAACACTTATTGATTTAGAATGAATTGTACTGTGCTGATACCAGGCAACACTTAATCCTGTCTGATGAAGAAAGAACACTCCTTAAATCTCACTTTTGTTCTGCAGTCTTGTAGCAATTAGGATTCATATTTGCAAGAAATAAATGCTCACTGGTGATTAAGCAGAAAAAGAATTTAAGAGGATATGGGGGCAGCTCAAAGACTTATTAAGAGGCTTGGAGAACAAGGCTCAAAGCTACATTTCTAGAAAAATTTCAAAGCACCACTAAACACTTATCTTTGAGAAAAATGTTGCTGAGTAAGACTAGATACTGGAGTTTTTATTACTTCTATTGCTGCGAAAGGAGCTGTATTTTATAGCCTCTGTTATTGTAGGTACTGAGAGAAAGAGACAGGGAAGGAGAGGAAGAGAAAGAGTGGAGAGTGAAGGTGGGAGAAGAAGAGCGAAATCTCCATTCTTTATTCTTTTGTACATATGATGCCCACATGTGTGATTCAGAAAGCTCAGGTAAAGTGTCTCTCTCTTGATTTTAATGGAAACTGAAAAAAATAGATCATAGCGTATTTATTTATTTATTTATTTATGTACTAGCTTTCTTAGGTGGGAAGTCACTGCTTTGTCATCTTTACTAATCAACTTAGGCATTCCTTCATATTTAATGACATTCAAAGTTTGGGTAGCCCAAAAGGAAAAAAATAGCAAGTAATATATATCAAAATATGCACGAAATTTCTCTAATTACCTCATTTGTATTTCAATGCTTTACAGACAAATATGTGAAAACAATTATTCCCTTTTAATCTTGAGCAAAGTTCTCTGTTTCCTGTTAGTAGAAGATGATAATCTGAGTTACAGGCTTAATATTTTGCTCAAAATCACTCATTCCATGTTGTGATAAACCATCGCTTTTAGACCCAGCATGTACTTTTCACATTCTTTATATAAAGTGTACTTTTTCTGCATAGACTCCAGATTTCCTATCCAAATAATTTTCTATTATGGTTCTTGCTCAACAGTACTCTCTCTATACAGCAATGTAGCTAGGAGCTTTGGCCAGAAGCTTTATTCTAGGGATTCCACATGTCAGACCTGGCCACTTACTCCAATGCCCCAAATAAAGAGATGAATGTGGCTAAAGGCACAGAAAGGAGATTTATTACATGGCACAAGCATAAACTGGGATGAGGAAAAGTAACCTCCTGAGCCCATCTTTTGGGTACAGATGTGAGTAGTCTGTTTAAATGAAGCATTACTGTGCATAATTAAACAGTCCCCGGCACAGTGTTGCCTGGTTGATCGTTATCATGGTTTTGGTCCTACATGGGGTTTGGAGAAGTTATTATCACTGCCATCACTTGCAGGGAGCAATCTGATCATGATAAGAAAGTCTTTTTTATCTGAGATGCTATCTTGACTCTTGTCACAGATGTTTATATATCAGTCCTCTCCTTCCTGGATTCCAAGGTGATTGCCAGGGAGAGAGTACCAGAGTAAAGAAAACAGATGTAAAATGGAAGCATCAATGCCAAGCTTTTATCCTGCTTTTAGTTACCCTTTGGACATTTGCAGGTCCAAGTGAGGAGTCAGTGCTTTTCAACCAAAGCACTCTTAAGTACTTTTTATAATAACAAGGACAATGAGTTTATGTTCAACTGTACCATGTCACCTGTTATCATGGCTTGACAATTATTTAGCATTTTTGTGTTTGAAATGTATTACATTGGTGACAGAACAATGAAATGAGAGGTAATTTGTGTTTTTCTTCATTTATATGATCTCACCCATTTCAGTAATGTAATATGAAATTTCAGAGTGTGTATGTTTCTGTGTGTGGTTGCAGAAAATTGTTGGAGGCAAATTTATATTGGTCTAGTCTAAGCATCTCTTGAAATGGCAAACAGTGTCAAAGTTTCACCCCATATGTATACATATATACGCACATACATTAGGAACAAATGAAGGAAGAGAAATGGAACTATACAATGTTAGTTATTAATAGCCTGATCAACTCATCAACTAAAAGTTTTATTCTGAGAAGGCTAAGGGTTGCTCTGGTCAAAAGATTTTGCATGTTAGAATGTGCCTGCCTTTTTTATATGAATAAGAATAAGCATAGAATGAGAACCTGAAACTTAAAATAGAAAAAAGAGCATACTCACTACATTTAGTCTTATTTAGGACCTTTATCTCAGCCTGTCCACTCAGTTACAGGGCTCTTTATCTATGGCTCAGTTTTAAATTTTACTTGTCTGTCTTAATCTTATTCCACGAAGAATAGCAATTTGAACACAACGTTAAAGCTAAAAGAGTTTCCAGATACGATTTGTTCCTTTTTGAATTTTCTTCCCTATCCCAAAATTTAATCAGGGTAGATTCTTTTCTCAATGAAACCACATTCAATAACTGGTAAGCATCTCAGCATCATCACAATTTAGAAGTTGAAGTAGCAAAAGCAATTGTACAGCACTACTCGACATAGATGGAAGACTTAAATCTAAAATAGTCTTCCTACCTGTGAGACAATACTTACCAAAGAAGGAAATTGAATCCCATAGTAATATTACAGGGAAAAATAAGCACAAATCTTCTTCAAAGATAGTCACTTAGTGTGTAAATTAACACAAGGTTTCTATGTTCTTATGTCCTTTATATGAGAGATGGCTACTTGATATTAGCACAAATGAATCTTTAGCTTCTAAAGGAAACTATAAGACATCACTCCATTAACACTGTTCTCCCTGTGAAAATACAAATATCTAGATTGCAGAACTGCACAGAGGAGTATGTCTAAACACCGACTTGGTAAATGATCCTGGGCAGAAGGGTGAGCAGAACATACAAAAGGAACCACTACAGTTATAACAACATTAGGGAACCTGAGCAGGGATTTTTCTCTCAAACTCAGGAACTCAGGACCTTGGGAGGGAGGGTGTTGAAAAATATGACTCTAGAATAATATGCATATGGAAGAAATTTCACATTGGTGAAGCATAGGATATGCTGTTGTAGCATAAGCACCATGCAGCTATATTCCTTCCTCTTGTCCAATAAAACTTTACCTTTATTGATGTATGTACTCTTCACATAGTATATGCATTTTACAAAGTAAGTAGATCTATCTCATCCCAAGCCAACAGATTAGGTCCTAATTCATCTAAACCAGGAGTTACCAAGCTATGGACTCTGTACAAAATATGACCTTTCACTCTATTTAGTACTCAAATGTTATCAAAACAATAGTCTTACTGTTTTCGGTCTAAATGTCAGAGTTAAGTAGCAATAACAAACACCATCTGCCTTCAGACACTAAGATAGTACTATTTGACCTTTGCCAGAAAATTTAACACCTTAATTCACACACTTCATCTTTGCCCTGTTCCCTCATTAGTTAGTTATCTGTTTATCTATAGGTGTGTGATAGACATTTAGTCCATGAGACCTGAAAAAATGCCTCCTAAAATTGAGGATATTCTTCTGTGTTAAAAAAAGCAGACATTAAAGGAAGAAAAGTACTTCCTTTTGCATCTGGACACCACTGTGTCTAGATCTAATACTTATAAAACATCTTGAAAGCATGAAAGTAACTAAATCTTGTCTTTATGGAGTCTGTTATAAAAGGGTTAAAGACGAAATACCACAAGAATCTGAGTAAAAACAGGGTCATCTATTTATTTCAGTGCAACTTGTGTGCAATAATGTAATTATTTTATTCATGCCTTCTATTTGACCGTCAACTTACTCCCTGATAAAAGGACACAATCTAATAAGCAAATCATAATTCTATCTTACAACCTGAGGACAAAGAAATATAGTCACCTGAATTTTATAAAGAGATAGAGTAAAACAAACACATCAAATATGCCACCTCAAATTCATGAATTTAGGGGGATTAAAATTAGTAGCAGTAGGAGGGAACATATTTTCCCAAGAAAGCATCATTCAACATCAGCAAAGTATGCTTTGATTTACCTACTGCAGAATGTAGTAGAAGGGAGTTACAGCATATCTCTCACTTCATGCTTAGAAGCGTGTTTGATGAGAGGGCAAAGTGAGGCCTTCTAAAGTATAGAGTCCAGGACATGAGTCTCTCTGCTTAAGTGTAAAGACTGTGCAACTGAACATGAAATAATTCTCTGCTAGGCATGACAAAGATATGAGGTAACAGAATACTTCTGTTTGGTTTATATAAAAGTGATAAAGAGAGCAGAATATCTGTGATGTTAGAATAAAAGAAAAAGCTAGAAATAAAGTGAGCTCATGACTCATGACAATTACATAGAAATAAGATAATTAACTGATAAAAGCAATATTTTTATATATAAAAGGTACTGAGGAATACTTTTAATGCTGTATCCTCCATAGGCCAGCATCAGCCTCTTTAACAACCTGAATATTGAAATTACTTTTTTTTTGAAATATGACAGCTATATAAGTGTATGAAAAATATATCAGCAAATAAAATCAGCTTTTTACAAATAATTTACTCACTCTTCAGGGTAGCTTGCTTCCATTTTACTTAATGGAGACAACACACCACTGTCATTTGAGTACATGCATAGTGATTAAAAGTTGTTCAAGATTTTCTAGGCCAAGTATGGTTCAATTTGGGTCCTTTATGCCATTTTGTTTTATTCAAAATGTTGTTTTCTTTTTATAGGTACTTATTGCTGAGAATTAAAAGATATATAGATATATCAACAAACCAAAAAGGGAAATTCACCAGTAAGGATACAAAGAACAAATAGTTACATGTGGCCATGATGAATGAAAAAGAGTATCACATGTGAATTCTTAATTTTCTAAGGAAGAACAAATGCTTTATTTGAAATATTGGTATTAAAATCAAATGAAAATAAATAGGTAAAATATATGCTGAGAGGTATAATGTTAACATGAATTAGATATTTATATACAAATTATTTTAGATCAACTCAATAATAAACATGACATACAATTTTAATTTAATATAAATATAAAATATTAATGTTTTTAATGCCAAATGCTTTCTTTGAATCCATGAATTTTCACAGTTCAACAGTTTAATTTATCTTCATAACAAATTAGGAAAGCAAACATTTATATTACCAGTCTCCATTTCAGTATTTTCAAAATAGAATTTTCAGTAATATCAAAAACATTTATTCTTTTAAAAGTTGAAAAGATTGTTATGTTAGAGAAAATTGCATATCTAATGTGCAAGGAAGAATCTTCTGAAAGGCAGTCAAATATAATATCAGTGCTATCCAGTGGTATTTGTATACAACAGAATATTCTTTGTGAATCACATTCCTAGCCAAGGGAATGCTCAATGACCAACAAATTTTAAAAAATCATCAAATTTCTTTGTAAAATATAAGTAATCTAAATATAATTCTCTTACCTGCTAGAAGAAAAGAAAAAAAAACCATTCTGTTGGCAACTCCAAAAGTAGGCTTTCTGAATATATTCTGTTCTCCATGTGAATTAAGTTGTCATTTTAAAATCATTTTTCTTTTGTAAGATACTCACATGCTATTGTGCCCCAGCTGCAAATTCTGGAACCTTCATAGAATTATTAGAATAGCATTCCAAGGTTACTGAACAATATATCTGAGATGAGTGAAACTGACAGCATATGAACTTGATGGTAGCTGGAATATATGATCTAAAGCTGTCCAGCATTGAATTGCAATAGCCAATTTCCAATAAGACATTTTATTCTTTTTTTTCAGTCTTGACTGATCAGTATATTTAAAAATCATAATATTAAATCTTTATTTCAGATTTGAATTTAATTATATATACATTCATGACAGTTGAAAAAATATCAAGCAATCTATTTTTTGTTTCCTGAATTTTGAACAGTTATGGATTTGATATCAGTCATATTTAAAATTTTATCTTTAGTATTTTATTTTATTTATACCATAAAATGCAAATAATATCCTCTCATTTCAATAACCATGATTGTTGATTAATTTTAATCATGTGAATTGATGGCAATCCAAACTAATAGTGTGCAAAATTTTAGCACTGGATTCCCAGCTGCTGCTTTGGGATATAAAGATATGAAAAGTGCATCACTCCTACCTTTAAAGTGAAAGTTATATTTTAATTCAATTATGTAATTTCAGAGCAATAAACTGACCAAAAATTTAAGGATAGATGGTATTGTTAGGCAGAGAGGAGATATTAAATTAAGCTGCTTCTGGGTAGACTCAACTAGATAGCAATAAAGTATAGTCCAATTGAATAGTTGATAAGTTGTCCAAGACCAAGTGAGAGCTGAAGAACATTTTGAAACTTTAGGAGTCTGATAAATTGTAATAGTTCTCATCATCTCACAGACTGTTTCTCCATGGACATTGCTGTTTGCTCCAAGAAAAGATAGGAAAGAATCTTAGGAAGTGAGTAATGTGAAGTATAGAGTGGAGGAATAGAAGATACATAAAAGGAGAAAACCTTGAACCTGATTCTTCTTCCCTATCTTATTTACTGAATAAAGTCCTCAAACTGAACAAAGGATAAGAAGCACCATTTTCCATATGTCATTTATGAAAGCTCATTGCAACTTAAGAGAGGGGGATCAAAGAAAGGAAATAAAGCTTATTCTGAGGGAAGGAATGAGATATGTGTAGGAACCAAATATAAAGTGGTAGAAGAAGCAGAAGAAATAAAAAGGCTACATTCCTGAGACTCAGAGACATATGTAGGCCTAAGATTCAGGCTGAATCTTAGAGAAAGCATGGTCTCCTCCACTCCTAAATGCCATGGTAATATGCTTTGAATAACCAGAAGCATAGAAAACTTAAAGCAAGTGTAAGAGAAAAAACACCAATTCAAGACCTTGTGGGGGCATGCAGTGTTCAATCTCCACTGTTCTATATGCAGAATGACTGACTTTCAACAACTGCAAGGCATATAACAGGGCAAGAAAAAAAAATCCTCATAAGAGATAAACCAATTCCCAGAATGAGATGCTGAAATGATATGGATGCTAAAACTATTATGTATGGGATTTAGGATTTATCATTATTATAACAAGTGTGTTAACAAGGGCAAAATGTCAGATCAGAAAATGTGGCTCATCTCTTCCTAATGTTATAGAATTGAAGCTCTTCCTTGGAGAGACAGATGTGGCTTTTATGGACCTATGCAAGATTGTTACCATCATGAGGAAGACGAGATTTAAGTATTTAAAAACTAAAAATTACTTTTTTTTTTTGTAGCACTGGGGTTTGAACTCAAGACCTTATATTTGCTGGGCAGGAGTGCTACCACTTGAGCCATTCCTCCCACAATAAAGAATGAAATTTTGTCACTCACAAGTAAATGGATGAAATTGGAGAACATTATCTTAAGCGAAGTTAAACAGCTTCAGAAAACCAAAAATCACATGATCTCCCTCATATGCGAATTATAAACCCAAAATAAATGCAGTAATATTACTGGACAAGGGTCATACACTAAGAGGTGAATAGTCACAGGAGGAGTAGCCTAAAACTTGAGTGTGGTTGATGTGCTCCCTGTTGAGGAGCAAATAAAGTAATCTTAAATTAGCAGAGGCCACCATGGGAAGGGAACCAGGAAGTAGCAAAGAAGTCTGATAGAGGCAATCAGTGTGGGTTGCAATACACAAGTGCATGGAAGTAACTCTAGAAATCTCTCTGTATTGCTATCTTTTATCTCAAATTAGCAAAAAATGCTGTCTTTCTTATTATCTCCCATGTTTTCTTTTTAACAAAATCAGAGAAGAGGGTGGAAGAGGTTCTGTCTGGAAGGGGTGGGAGAGGTGGCATAAACAGTGTATATACATGCAAGTAAATGTAAAAATGATCAAATAAAAGGATCAAATAAAACCTAAAAATTAGATTTATTCTAGAAAATAAAAATATTCAAGGATTGGGAAAAATGCAAGCCAATAGTTATTCAGTGAATCCTCAAGAACTTTGGGAGCAGATTTCTCTCGGAACTTAGTTTTAGAAAACTGAAACAAGAACTCTTTCTCATTGTTATAAGTATTTTGAAAGGTATGGGACTTACTAAGATTATTCTGTTATATGAACTGACTTGCACAAGAAAAAGATGAATAGTGTTTTAAATGTGTGAGAAATAGTCAAATGGAAATACTTGAAAAATAAAAATAATAAATGAGGTGAAGATGCCTTCGATGAGTTCATCAGCAAACCAAACAAAAATACATATGAATTTGACCATATTCCCATAGAATTTACCTTGCACAAAAAAACACTGATAATAAGTAAAAGGCAAGCAAACAAATGAAAACCTGAATATTCAAAATTTATTGAAGAATATGAATGTGTAGTGCAAGCATAATTAAACTCGTGGAAGAAAAAGAAAAGAGGAAATAGATGTATTTGAAGAAATATATCAAAATTTTCAAGGGCATAATTAAATAATATTGACTAAATTTTTCCAAAGAAAATTTTCCAAAGTAAGTAATAGGTATAAATTAATAATAGACACAAATTCCAAGGAACTCAAAGAATATCAGGCATGCTATAAAATATAAAACAAAACAAATAGCAAGAATAAAACATTCAGACTTATTATATTTGAGATATCAAGCACAAAATCATAATGGCACTTACAGAAAAAACTTTTAATTTTTATGAACAAAGACAGGAATTAGAGCCGACTTCTTGACTAGCCACTACAAGGTGAGGAAAATACAGTGGCATCTCTGTGATGAGTGAACAAGATCTGATTTTCCTAAATTCTATGCACAGTGAAAATTCATTTCCAAAAGGAAGGTGAAAATAGATTTTCTCAGGCAAACAAAAACTCAAGGAACTAAGTGTCATGGAAAAACTGCACAAGAAATTTTATTTTTAATACTTATAATTTATTTAGTATGTTTTTTGTTTTCACACATTTTGGAAAGGTACACTTTCTGATGCACAGTTCAAATTCAATATTATACACTTAGTCATTTTTTATTTAATGAAGTTTCTGTTTTGAGACTTTACTGTACATAAGGCCAATGATCAACCTAAATTTAGTAGTTTGCACAAGAAAATTTAAAGGAACATATTTAAGCATAAAGAACATGAGAGAAGTCATACATAGAGATGATAGTCACTGAAAATAGAATAAAGGAAGTAAAACTAGTCCAGGTTAAAGCTTGTATTGCTAGAACTTATGCAAAGATAGAATAAAAGTTTGGTGCTTATATATCTTATGTAAAAGTAAAAAACTTTACAGTGCAAGAAGAATTGAGATATTGACTATAAGGTTGCTAAACTTCATTTAAAACGATAAAAAATACTTGAATGTGGACTCAGACTTATTTAAAAATCTCATAGGACTACCAGTTAATAATTAAAGTAAAACAAGTATGAATAATAATTAAATAAAGATAAATTATAAAAATGTCCATTTAACACAAAAGAAGGCAGAGTTAAAGAGAAGAAAAGACCAACTGAAGCCACAGAAAACAGCTAGAAAGATAACAGGTTTCAAACTAATTAAAAACAGAATCATTTAAAATGTGAATCAACAGACACCAATTACAAGAGAGATTACCAGATTGAATTTCCGAAAAAAAGAAAATACATCTATATGATATTTACCAGAAAGTCACATTAAAAAAAACTGAAATCACAAATAGGCTAAAAGTAAAGGGATGGAGAAAGGTATTAATATCAGACAAAAAAGAGCTCACAATAAGGAATATTTTCAGGAATAATATAAGAGGAATAGTTCATAGAAAGAAAGGGGTCCATTCATCAAAAATGTGTCAAATCAAGAGAATATAATGTCTTAAAGATAGGTGTTCATAATCATAGATTTTTTTTTAAAGTACATAAGGCAAAAGTGATGGAACTTAAAAAGAGAAATGTAAAAGTCCATAATTCTTTCTGTAGTTGATAAAAGTAAGTAGTCAGCAAGCACATCAGAAAGCTCATATGAGACTTGAAGTTCACTTTTAAACTGGTAGGCTTAGTTAGACAACATCATACTGAAGAAAATAACTTTTTAAATACACATGAAACATTCAAATAGATGGATATAACTCTGAAACATAGACACATATACATACACATGCATATAATTCAAAACAATTAAACACATGCATAATAAATAAGTTAGAAAACAGTAACAAAATACATTCAGAGATTTGTAAGTGTTTAGGAGTCTTCTAAATGATTTCTGGGCAAAAATGTATCAAATAATTTTTAATAAATTAAATATGCAAAAACAACATAATATATCAAAATTTGTGGGATGCACATTAAATAGTTCTGAGAAGATTATTTAAAGCACAAAATGACTACCTTGAAAAGAAAAAAATTTCTCAAATCAATTATCTAAGTTTCCATCTCAAGGACCTAAAAACAAATAATTAACTAAACTTTAAGAGAGAAGAAAGAAAATCAGAAAGTAATTGAGCAAAGTACTGATTCATACAACAGCAGGAATGAAAATTAAATATATATTTCTAAATGAAAAAGTCTGACACAAAAGGATAGACTCTACATGATTCTACTTATATGACCCTGGTGAATGGGAAAAAGATAAGTGGGTACCCTGGAGTGGGGGGTTAGTGGCAATTAATCTTCCTGGAACTCAAGTGGCAAACATACCACTCTCTGTACTTAAGGCAATCCATACAATCAAATAGCAAAAATTGTCAATTTTTTATGAAATTTACTATTAAGAACTAAACTGGAATATCAGGAAATTTTCTGATGGAATGGAAAATGCAACAATTGAATTGAATTATATTGCAAATGTACCAAATAAGCACACTGAAGGAGGTGGAGAGGAAAAGAACTAACGTCAGTAACATGAAAAGATAGCATTGGATGCCTTATATAAAGCTAGACTTCTCTAGTTGACATTATTTCTCTCTGCAAGAATCTGGCTTTTGAATTCCAAAACTACTTTATTTTATATTACAGTTGAACAAATAATAAAATTATTTTAAGTAATGAGATTCATAGTTGCTAATGAAATTAAAAAATAATAAAGGAGAGGGAAAAGAAAGAAACTTCAGGTCTTGCGTTGAAGTAGGAATTATTTGCAGGTTCTCAATTAAATATGTTTTATATGTATATGTTTATGTAAGATACACATAAATACAAAAATATAGATGTTTGTATGTGACTACTCTGTATGTACACATATACATTGTAGCTTTAATTACTGAGATGGACTAAAAACAGTAACACTCAAGAACAACGATAGTGCCTAGCACCCAAACAATGGTTTCTAAACACCATTCTCCAAGTAAAGAAATCTTTATCAATTGTGCCAGAGATTTTAAAGAAAAAATTTAAAATAAACTTGAAGAATCTTGTAGCCTCCAGAGAATAAGATTATACTCTATAAGAAGGAAATGGACATTCAGCTGGAAAGGGAGAGAGGAATACACAGGAAAAGAAGGGAAGGAGGTAGGAAGGAAGTAACAAAAGAAGGAATGAAGGAAGGTAATGTATGGATTTAGTGACAGCACCTTAGACAAAGTGAAATATTCTCAAAGACCATAAAATTTTGAAAAATAGGGCTAGTGTTGGACTATAACCCAAGGAATATGTCCATAATACTATGTATAAATAGCAAGTAAGTTGGAGAGAAGACCAACACTTCTTTGCTAAAGAGATCCAATTATCTAATGTGGAAACAATGAAGAAATTTGAAAATACTCACTAAAACAAAGAATAATAATTGCCACTGTCAAGTTCAACAAATGGATGCTAAAATTAGTATGTGAAAGTTAAACCAAAACCAAGATATTTGCATTCTCTCAATGTGTATCTCCAAAAATACTGGACAAACATAAAAAAAAAAGAAGTATTCTAATAGACACTACATCACCCAAGTGGTTAAGAACATCATTATCACCAATGGTAAGTTCTGAGAATATCATACACCCTATGATTTAATGCAATCACATCACTGTGTGGTATTATTTCCAAATACACAAATAGAAAAATTCTACGTGATTACTTTTCAGTACTTTTCTAAATTGTCAAGATAAGGAATTGCCTGAACTATATCACAGGTTGAAGGAGACAAAAAACGAATGATGACTAAATGCAAGATGGAATCCTTGCTTAGACCCTAGAGCAGAAAAGGGACATTGGTGACCTCCAAAGAAGGTCTGTAATTTAGCTTGTAATACTGCACAGGTTTAATTTCCTACTTTTGATACATATATTCTATAATTATGTGTGATTATAGTAATAGGGCAACTTGGGTGACGAATATATGTAGGAAACTACTGTGTTCTTTAAAATCTTATTACAAATTGACTAAAATTCTAAAATTATATTAAATTACTTAAAAATCTAGTAAAGTACCTAAAACATTTTTGATATTCAATAAATTAATAGATGAAGGAAACTAAGTTGAAGTAACAAAGTTGCTAATGGTCCTTCTCTGTGAAGATTCATATCCAATTTCAACCCACAAAAGCGAAAACAAGTATTTTATTCTTTCTCCACTGCAATTTAAGCGGTAGGGTGTTTTTTGTTTGTTGGCTTGCTTTTTTGCTTTACTGGGGTTTTAACTCAGGGCCTCCACATTGAGCAACTCCACCAGTCCATTTTTTTATGATGGGTTTTTTTTGAGATAAGATCTCCCCAATTATTTGCCTGGGCTGGTTTTGAAGTGTGACTCTCCTGATCTCTGCCTCCTGAATAACTAGGATTTACAGGCGTGTGCCACCAGCCAGTTTTTTTTTTAACTTAAATATAGCTAAAACATGTCTAAAAAAAAGTGAAAGTGGAACATTGACAATGAAAATAAATATTTTAGTCTCCCAACCTTCTTCATTCATTTGCATCACAACTCTTTTCTGATTCTTACTATGTCTGAAAGCCACCCTGATTCTGTTGTGGCATTTGAGAAAATTTATCTCAGGTCTTTGAATCTAATGGAGAACCATATCATTCACACATGAGTTAAAAAATCTCTGTTCTGAACAGCTGAATCTCTCTCTGTTCTCCACAGCTATTTAGCAAGAACAAACTTTTTTTTCTGAAACTTCTCAATACAATGTATGCTTGTTGAAGATTTTTGTGGTATGTGAATACCGATTAAATGGTAGTGTCATGTGTTTTATGTTGCAGCACATTTTAATGAATCATTTTTTGTGACAATGAAGAGTGGATGATGCAGTATTTGCTTAAAAGTAATTGATATGGATAGAAATTGCTGTGCAATTTGGTAGTATAGTAACAAATTACAACCAATGTGGATATTATTTTAATATGATTCATGTATAACTTACATTAGTATTAATTTTAAGGTATAACATTCACTTTGAAATGATCACACTAATGAAAGCTCTGATTGTTTTAATTTAATATTCACTCTAGGCATTTATAACACTTTACATATGAATGACATTGCTGAAATTTAACTTCCAATTTTTAAATTAAATCCTTATATTTGTTAGTAAAAGTTTCCTGTACATTACATAGAAGAAATAAAAGCAGCCAAATAATTTGCACTAGGATAGGTTTATAAGTTCTCGAATTGAGAACTCATTTTCTTCTAAAAGTGAACTCTTCTGACCATAGTAGACAGCAACCAACCTCAGAGCTAAATTGATTCTAGGTTCCCATCTAAAGTGAGGTAGGATCACTGTGTTTATGTTCCCAAGCATTAAAACACTTGAATTTAAACTTTCAGTAGTAGTAGCTCAAAAGACATGAAAATTATCTTCCTACCATAAAATTCAAAAGATTTAGCGTATTGGAAGAAAAATAAAATCACAGTGCTATATGAAGCAGTTAACCCCACTTACACAGTCCAAATTAGTACTAGTGAGTGAAAAGTGTTCTGATAAAGCTTACAAATAAACTCCTCATTTTGAGAGAATACTAGTGAAAATTACTATATTTTGCTTTTGAGAGTAGGTAATGTGGTGGCTCATACCTGTATACCTAACTCCTTGAGAGGCTGAGATAAGGATGATCATGGTACATCAAGGCCAACCTGGGCAAACAGTTCACAAGATTTGATCTCCAAAATAACAAAGAAAATGGACTAGAGGCATGGCTCAAGAGGCAGAGCACATTCTGTGCAAGCACTAACCCTTGAGTTCAAACCCCAGTAACATCAAAATAAAAAAGTAAGCAAAATAGTTTTGAAGAAGCTAGTGAAACAAATGTACAAGTAAGAATAACACTCTGATAAAAATAAATGCTGCAAGCCTCACAGATAATCAGAGAATGAGTGTTCCAAGCTGATTCACTAAATAGGAATGTGATCTGACCCCCTTTTGGAAGATCAAATCATATTTAATGAAGATATCAGAGAATTAAGCAGAGTTTACTTTAGCAACACTGGCTACTTTGTCCATCTTTGTCCTCTAAAGTATGTTACAGAAAATGGTTCAGACACACCACTTGTTCAAATTGCAGCTTGGAGATGGAGACAAGTGTAGGATAAGGAATCAAGGGGTTGTGTAAGAATAAATGTATATTCTGTATTGAACTACATGATCATAAAGAACTACACTAATATATCATCACCAAAAGAAAAAAAAAACAGAAAGAATATGAAGAATAGAAAGAAACAGTGATCCCATGGAGCTAATCTGGAAGAATTTACATAATCAAAAGAATTAATAGCTAATAAAAACAGACAGGATTATACCCATCTCAATTAGTAAACTGTATTCCTAAAGATGAAAGCATATCAATCTCATGTTGTCTACTGTGGTGAGAGGTGCCCTTAGAGGAAATTCAAAACATATTTTTATTCCTATTCCTAATATTTTTTAATTAATTTGTATCACCTGAAGTTATAGTTAATTTAACTCAGTGCAATGTATAATAACATTGTGCCTGCAGAAGTTAATGTACTAAAATATAGAGTAGTTGTCTGTTCATTGAATTATGACTGTTAGCTAAATCAGCTAAGCAACAACAGAAAAAATTTTAGTCAATAGTTATCTTTGCTATCATGATGACATTTTATCACAGTGGGATAATTGTTTTGTCAATTTATCTTACAAAATAAATAAAGTCAGTTGATGGCAGAATTATTCTGGAAAAGATCAAAACTCTGCTCTAATCTCTGTATCCAAATTCAGTATTAATAAACATAGGGTAGAATTATATCCTATTTTTTTCTAAAACTCAAACTTTAAAAGAGAAAATACTGTACAATAGATTTCTACCTTATGATGATATGTTTGGAATGACTTGATGAAATATATTCAAAATAATAAGTAAATTACTGACAGTACCTTCCTTTGCTCATTAATTCTTTAAAGAAATATTTTTGTTGGGTCTATGAAACCCAGGAGACATGATAAGATCTCGCTGGGATTAAATAATTCTAAAAATGTTGCTAATTCACTTGATGTGGTAGGCTCTACTATCTTGACAGAAAGGTCCAGGAATCCAATTAATGTAGAACAAATAACTGCTAGATTTGAAGAAGGATTTCCAAACATCTAAAATACAGGGACTGGGAATGGTGGTGTGGGAGACTGCGGTTGGAATATCAGGAGTTCAATGTTAGCAGGGCTACGTGAAGAACTTGAGCATGGCTTGGGCTATTTAGTGAGTCCCTATCTCAAAAACAAAAATAAACATGTATACAGATATTACTTAAATTCTAGAAACTATTTTGCAGAAAAGGTATCAAATACTGTTCCACGGAGATGAGCTGAATGTTTCATCTTTGAATAGTTATACAAGGTTCAAGCATATAAGATATGAGAGCTATATAAGTAAATCTAATGAATAAACTTTAAGTTACTGTTCTTATATTAGGATTGATAAAATAAGTGGTCATTTTGACATTAGAATGATTTGGTGTTATGTTTAGAAACACAAAGATAAAAATAAATGCAGAAGAAAATCTAAGACATATGTTGTATGTCTATGTGTATGCATGTGGTGTATGTAATTCTTCAATTTTGAGTTTTTAGTAGGTTGTGTTAACATGTAATTTAGCCCAAAAGACCAAAAATCGTATGTTCTCCCTCATATGTGGACATTAGATCAAGGGCAAACACAACAATGGGATTGGACTATGAGCACATGATAAAAGCGAGAGCACACAAGGGAGGGGTGAGGATAGGTAAGACACCTAAAAAATTAGCTAGCATTTGTTGCCCTTAATGCAGAGAAACTAAAGCAGATACCTTAAAAGCAACTGAGGCCAATAGGAAAAGGGGACCAGGAACTAGAGAAAAGGTTAGATCAAAAAGAATTAACCTAGAAGGTAACACCCACGCACAGGAAATCAATGTGAGTCAATGCCCTGTATAGCTATCCTTATCTCAACCAGCAAAAACCCTTGTTCCTTCCTATTATTGCTTATACTCTCTCTACAACAAAATTAGAAATAAGGGCAAAATAGTTTCTGCTGGGTATTGAGGGGGTGGGGGAGAGAGGGAGGGGGCGGAGTGGGTGGTAAGGGAGGGGGTGGGGGCAGGGGGGAGAAATGACCCAAGCTTTGTATGCACATATGAATAATAAAAGGAAAAAAAATAGAATATATACATATATATTTTTATTAATGCAAATTTATCTTTTGTGTATCTTATTAATGCAAATTTGTGCTTGCTGTTTTAGTTCTTTTGCTTCTTCCTTTTCTCTGCAGTCATTACATATGGACCACAACAGCCACCTTTCAGTACTCAATCTTAACCTATATCCTCTCCCTCCATTTCTTCTCACCCTCTGCCATGTATATTTTCATTCCATTATCAATTAGAACTGTTCTTTCATTCACATTTTGCTTCTATTTTCTTTCTAATTTTTCTTTGTTATCTATAATTTTAGAAAGTTAAGGAGAATGCCGGATTGTCTTTTTAAAATTTTGTTTATTTCTTCAATTTTCTTCATCCCTCTTCCTACAGTCTTCGCAAACATTTGCTAGATCTTTTAAACCTACCTCATCCCACATTCCCATTCCTCCCTATTAGTAAACTAAGCCAGATTTCACTGGGTAAATGGTGAATATCTAGAAAATACAAAGAGCTCAAAAAGCTAAGTAATGAAAGAACAAATAATCTAGTCAATAAATAGGCAAGTGAATTAGACAGTTTTCAGAAGAACAAATGGCTAACAAGCACAAGAAGCAATGTTCAATATCCTTAGCCATAAAGAAAATCCAAATCAAAACTACATTGGCATACCATCTTATTCCAATCAGAATGGCTATCTTCAAAAAAGTAGACAACAATAAATGCTGGTAAGAATGAGGGGAAACGGAACCCTCATACACCCTTGGTGGGAATGAAAACTAGTGCAATCACTATGTATATCAACATGTAGGTTTATCAAAACCTAAAAATATATCTTCCTTACAGGTGTACTATACCAATCTTGGACACATATCAGAAGGAATGTAAGTCAATGTGCAAGAAAGATACCTGAACACCATGCTCATCATAGCTCTCTACATAATAGCCAAGCAGCAAAACAATCCTAGGTGCTCAACAGATAAGGAAAATGTGGAATATATATACAATGGAGTATAATTCAGCTATAATAAAAGGAAAATTATGCCATTTTCAGAAAATGAATGTAACTTGAGATCATTATTTTGAGCAAAATAAGAGAATTTCAAAAAGCCAAATATTGCAAGTTTTCACTCATATGTGAAATCTAGGTCTAGAATGATAATAATAATAATGCTGAAAATAGGATATGAATGTTAAGGAGTGAGTACTGGAAGGAGAAATCAGTGAGTGGAGGAGGGGGATATAGAGGGCAAATGAGGAGGTTTGAAGTACACAAATATTACATGTATATATATGAAGATGGGATAATGAAACCTACCAAATACTGTCTGAGAAAGGGGAGGAAGGTATGGGGATATATTGATGGGATGAACTTGTCCAAAGTAAACTGTATATATTTTTGAAACTTCTACAATGCCACTCCCTTGTATTATTAATAAAATAAAAATATATACGTTTCTGAGATAATCATGTATTAGGATAGATTACAACATGATTATATCAAGCATTGATTACATTTTTAAAATTTTTAAGTATTCAGGGGTCAAAATCAAGTTTGCATTAACTCATATTTACAAATTTCTTTGACAAATATTTTATTTACAAAAACCTTTTGCAAATGTGGGTGATGGCACATCATTCATTTTTCATTGACTAGTGTAAACCTGACTTTAAATCCTTCTCTTACCTTTTATAAATGTTAAGTGCATGCACAGAATGTAACTGCAAACCCTGGCCTTTTAAATTACAATTTTTGGCTATCTAGATATTATTTGGGGAGTTAGACCTGAGTTTTTAAAATCATGTAACTGTTTAGAGTTGACAAGGAAATGTTTTAACTGTAATTTTCTCAATTGATATAAATTATATCATTGGAATAATAATAGCAAGATCTATTTATTAGCCAAATATGTACAGTAAGAATGAAAAAGAAACTTGCCAAACCAAGAGAAATGTGGGTCCATATGTATTTTAGATATCTTATCTCTAGAGAATTTAAATCATAACTATTTTTAAAAAGGATAGAATAAGCTAAGAGTTTGTGAGATCAATGTTTTCTCCCAGAATGTGTATCTGGCTAGAGCAGATATTCAATTTATACATAGGTAAGTCTTATGTTGTCAAGTTCTGATTATGACTTGTTCAACACTAGGTACTATTAGGTCATATCTGAAGTATTCTGGAATAATTTATGTTTGTATAACATAAAATCCTAATGAGAAGAATTCACTTAAATCCACCCAAATCAATTTACTAAAAGGAGATATAAAATTTGATTAAAATGGTAAAAAGTCAATTTATTTCAGTGAGGTAGACTCATTGATACTTGTGTTTGGTCATGTGAAGGCACACAAATCTGGGTCATCATCATCAACATAAAGTTAATTTATTTCTTACAGAAACTGAATGAGTACAATCAAAGGTGTGAAATAAGGAACACAAATACACATGAATTCCAATGTTGCCATCTGTAATTGATCAATCAATAATAAGAATTTTTACCACAATGATAAGTAATTATATATTCCTTTAAAGGTTAGCATTTAATGTGCTTGGGGGGATGTTCTAAAAAGGAAGAGAACTACAATTTTTAAATGTGCAATGGTTGCTCTAGTATTTCTTCTGCAGTCCTTTGTAAATATTATAAAAACATGAAAATCAATTGCAATGAAATACTACAGCAAATAAGATGTTACATAGCATCAATATAAGAAAAGGGTGCTGGAAATGAGAAATCCTTTGAGTACATTCAGGCACATAGGCACAGATACTTAAGCAACTTTGAGAGATTGGTTTAAATGTCAAAACTAAATATATTCTATTCACCTTTGAAACAGGTTCTCACTTTTTAATTTTGAAAATGGCTAGCATTCAGGCAAACATAGCTTTGGCAGTGTATTGACGTCACTATGGAATGATTTTTTCTTTACTCTTCTGCAGTCATGTATTTCCTTTTCTTTGTAAAACAAATGTAACATCTGATTAGTATCTGAAACATCTGGGATAACATATTGTACTGGTTTGCCCTTTTCAATATTCTGTACTTTAATTGGCTGCCCATTCTATATCTTCACTACAGGTAAGTAGGACTGAAAACAAGGGGAAAATGCAATAAGTAGCCAATCAAATCTTAGAACATTGAAAAGGTCAGAGCTGTATAGTAGAATCCTATAATTGACAGAATGTATGTGACATTAAAATTCTACCACCTCATTCTTATGACAAAGACTATAATGGAACAAAAAATGGTACTATATAAATCTATTGCTAAGCTGGTCATTGTTCTGAGAATTGAGAACATAATTCAACACCTTCCACTTATGATTTTAAGAATTTTTTTTGGTATCTCACAGATATTGTAGTGTATTTAGATTAGATATCATCAGTAGAAGTACTTGTCTAACAGTATTCTGTCTTATACAAAATAGCAAATTACATTACATAGATCTACATTTATAAAAATCCACCACTACATTGTTAGCATGGAGAGTCAAAAAATACTTTTCTGTTATGTAATACTTACTATCATTAAGGATTTATGGAAACTGTTTTTGTTATTTTTAAAGGAACATAATTTCCTCCATTTTCACAGAAACTATCTTCAACAACTTAAACAACAAAAAAGACTGCCAAATCTAAAACAGACTCAGTGGCCCTTGACAAAAAGCTGTAGAATTTGCTGCTGGAAACACATTTGGCCTTGTTTCTTAGACTATAATCAAGGAAGACAAGTTCAGTCAGGGCATTGACCGAGAATTCACATTTGAAGTGTTCATTTCTTATAATCATTACTCCCTTGACCATGCACATGCAGAGGAGTTCAACTAGAAAAGAGAGAGAAAAAATGAGAAATAACTTTACAGGATTTTAAGAAATGATATTGTAAGGCACATAGGCCTAATTCAGGAAGGACATGTGCAAAGTTTAAAATGAACTGTAACAAAATATGATATTTTTATACTCATTTTTTCAGACCCACTTTTGAAAATGGTCATGTTTATAAAGCATTGTTACCAATAAGAGCTTATATAGAGATGCACGCAGAAAGGAGTGTGTTTATTAGTTTTTTGTATTTGCCATTTCATTTTTTAGGATTGTTGATTAAAATAAGGTCTGGAGAAAAAAAAAGAGAAAACTACATAGGGATGATTGAAATTTGCTGAGAATGCCTTATTTTAATCCTACAGATTGATAACATTGTTTTCCTTACAGACATTGTTTTCCTTTCTCTGGGAAATAGTACATTTGCTCCCAAGGTTTAGTTCCAAATGCTTTTACTATTAATTTAACCTTCACATTAGGATTTAGTGACTCAAAACCTCATTCCAATTTGTCTCTTACTGAATATATCTAAAATAACTGACTTTTCTAAAACTTCAAGGCCATAAATCTCTATAATCTCTCTTGTTCATTTAATTTATCCATAAATGATTCCTTTCAGAATCCATCTGTGTAATGTAATTTCTGTCATTTTTAATCATTAATATTGCATTTTCTATTGTCTTCCAATAAAAGTAAGCATTTATAAAGTAAATTACCTGGAGGGTGGTTGTGTGGTACATTACTCAAATCAGGACACTATTGAAGGGAAAGAGGAAGCTTAATATTAATAATAAGAAAATGCATAGACACTAGGGCTGTACTAAACAAACTTGGATGGAAATTCATCCTAATTATCTGTTATTAAAATAATGATAGAGTTTTACAAAGCATTTTGTGAGTATATAATCTAGATCTTCATCTTTCTGGGCTCCATAATAGTTTTTTTGTTGTCTGAAAAGAGTACTAATCTAAGGCCACATATTTAAGATTTTTGACGCAGTAGCAGCAAACTTCCACGTGCTATATTCTACATGAGAAAATATCCTTGCTTATGTTGTTGTTCAAGAGCCACCCTACAATCTGTATGTTTTGAAGCTACATAAATTTATTTTTCTCATGTGCTGCTAATCTATTATGGATTGGCAGAAAAATCCTGAACATCTATAATGCTTTAGTGAACTAAACTGTGTTTTCTCAAACTTCATACATTATAAATCCTTATCCTCAGTATACCTTGAAATGTGGCTGTATTTGGATATACAACTTTAGAGAGGTAATTAAGGCTTATCAAAGTCATGAGGGGTAGGCTTATCCAATATGACTAGTGTCCTTATAAGAAGTGACACTGGCAGAGTCTGTACAGGGTCAGGACCTTGTGAGTGACTGTGAGAAGGTGGAATGTGCAAGGAAATGGGAAAGAATTCAGAAGAAATCTTGCCCATTCCTTTATGTTCACATTTTAGTCACCAAAATGGAGAATAAATATATTTCTGTTGCTTAAGCAAACAAATATGATATTTTTATGAGAGACCTTACAAACTATTAAAGTTACTGAAGGACTAAGCTACTGCATTCCCCATGTGAAGATGTGTGCTATGGTTTGAATGTTTTTGAACCTTTCACTACTTACATGGAAACATCATGCAACAGTATTAACAGGTAGGCCTTTAGGAGGTGACTCGTACATGAGGTCTGTGCCCTTATGGGAGAATAAGTGCTTTTATAAACAGATTCAGGGTGTGGGTTTGCCCCTTCCATCTCTCCTGCCATGTGAGCATACAGCAGTCATCACCACAAAGGACAAAGTAAAGAGGTACCAATCTTGCAAGCAGAAATCAAGCCCATACCAGACATGGAACCTGTCAGCCATTGATGTCGGACTTGCTGCCTTGGGAAACATGAGAAGGAAAATTTCTGTTCTTTTCAGATGACTCTGTCTCAGCTACTTTGTTAATGTTGCAGGCAAGACTAAGGTAATGAGCCTCCATGACTGCTTGATCAAAGGGAATAACCATGATGAGTCTGAGTCTGGCAATGGATGAAATAATTCCCATAGAGAAACATGTATGTAATTGTGCTCATTGTGTTCAAGGTAAGTAACCTGGCTACAAATAATGCAAGGAAGTTAGAAACATGCAATCCTGCCATATATTTCCACTTACAGGAAAAAATAACTTTAAATATCAACGAATAGTTCTAAGGAGATGCACAAATTGCACTATATACTTGTGATTAGTAAACTTTCATATTTCATCAATTATTCCTTATGCAAACTATTTAACTCATGTTATAATTTGTTTATTGCAATTAGCATCCCAAACTAGATTCTAAAATCATTAGCCTAGCCTTGTAAATTCATAAGCCAAGATGACTTGTCTATGAACTTGTTGAAGCAGTCCAGGCAAGTGTTTTATAAACATGTCTAACATCATGTACTACTAGGATGAATCCAAATCAATTTGCCTATTTTCCTGAACTTTTCTTCTGCAAGTGACTTGGTTCAGATGGAAATTGCAAGAGGGCTTAGTTGTGCATTTGTCTTCTTCTTTTTTTTTGTCTTATAAAAAGACAAGTGAATCGAAATAAACATTATGCAAAAAGCAGCACACCCTTGGAATGGGAATCAGAGGTTACTGAGTGAAGTGCCATTTTGTCCATTCATCCCCAAATTAGCTCTCAGGAATGTCAGGCCAAGAGCTCAAGCTAATATTATCTTTCATTTTTTCGTGGTACTGGGATTTGAATTCAGGGCCTCTCACTTGCTAGGCAGGTGCTCTGCCACTTGAACTGGACTTTTTGTACTGGTTATTTTAGATATAGTGTCTAGCTTTATGCTCCAGCCAGCCTGGACCATGATCCTCCTTCTGTGCTTGTCCTCATAGTTAGGATGACAGGCATATGCCACCATGCCCAAGCCTTGGTTGAGATGGGATCTTATCAACGTTTTTGCCCAGGCTGACCTACTACTGCAATCATCCAGATCCAGAGTAATTAGGATTATAGGCTTTAGCCACTGCACTGAACTGGTACCCAAATTTCAAAAACTGAAACTCTTTCATTTATCTGGATATTAATCATTTTTGTCCTAGAAAAAATTTAGACTACAATGTTAGAAAACAGTAGGCAGTATATATTTGCAAGTTCATATAATAGAGTCCCAGTAACTTTAAACATTACTTTGAGATTTTCATTTCTTTTTTAAGCTGTCCAGGTTTCTTCAGTTTATTAAGTGAGAAGAGGAGATGTGGAATATTTCAATTATCTTCAAAATTCATTGACTCTAACTTCTTAATGGAAGAGTATAGATTTTAAATTTTACAATACTATATACATGAAATGACTTAATAAACACTTGAGTGTATAATAAACTAAAAAATGAAATATTTGTATTTAAAATTCTAGGTGGTACCTTAACCCTAACACATATTTCAGGTCCTGATGTCATTATCCAGGTGCTTAGGAAAAAGAAGAAACTGACTGAAGCCTACAGATGGCCTAGGGAAAATGATGTCTCCCGCTTTACACCAAGTCCTATTTGTATAGTCAACATGATTTTCATTTGCTGTAAATTTTAGCAATCATAGTCATCCTTTGGTAGACTAAATGAGAGACACAGTCAAATACAAAGCAAGCTGAATTACAGAAGTTGGTTATTTCCTCTTCTGCCTAGAATAACTATAAGGTGCATCAGAACATTTTAAGCTCTGAAAGAATATTTCAGTTAAGAAACATAGGCTCATATGTGGGTCTTAGTTATTTTATTTCAAGGAAAGGTTAATATTCAATGAAAACCAAATGTGACATGTAAAATACATGTATTATTTTAAGAAACATTTCAAAACAAACATTTTCTAAATTCTTTTTTGCTGAAGAGGTGGCTAATACTAAGGTATTATTATTTCTTTTTGCCAGATATACCTTCAGCTGCTATTTATGAGATTAGTTAGTGAATAAGCTTGGGAACTAAATGAGATAATTTAGAAGGTATACGTTTATATTAGAATAGGCTTAGGTTTTTTTATGCACAACCCTAGATTTAAAAATACATGTTTAATGTATTATTCATGTTATTTTAGAAATATGGTATGTGTTAGAATTTCCTGAGGAGATATCCCTGTTCTCTAAGAATTCTTAACATAAAGAGTAAATGTGACAATCTTTGCTTCTTTTAGGGAACAATAAATAATGTTTCTTATGGTTCCATAGATTCAGCTCTAAACGTGGAATTCCTTCAAATGATGAATATGATGTATCTACGTCTATTGCATTTTTATATTGTTTAATAGCCTTGTATTTTTTATTGAGTTTCTTCAGGCCACACAGAGATAAGAACATCAAAATCAAAGAAAACTTGATACTTAGATAAATTTGAAGAGCTACTGTGAATTTCAGACAGTATGTCAAAGATATATTACCTTTTCTTTCCTCTTTTCTATGTACCGAACAATGATCCTTTTAGGTAGCCCCTGCATAAGGAGAAGGTAAGCCTCATTAGCTTAAATCTTGAATTTCATTAAACATTTCTTTCTCATAAGATCCAAGCTTTTTTCTATGTTTTCTTACGTTAACGTTCTGCTCCTTAGGTATCTCAACTTTTTGTTGACATAGTGTTGTTATATTTTATTTATTCATTTATTTATGTATTTGTTTTTGTGGTACTGGGGTTTGAACTCAAAGCCTACACCTTGAGCCACTCTACAAGCCCTTTCTTGTGAAGGGTTTTTTCTTTTTATTCATATGTGCATACAATGTTTGGGTCATTTCTCCCCCCCCTTCCCTGACCCCCTCCCTTACCACCCACCCCGCCCCTTCCCTCTACCCCCTCACCCCCTCGATACCCGGCAGAAACTATTGTGCCCTTATCTCTAATTTTGTTGAAGAGAGAGTATAAGCAATAATAGGAAGGAACAAGGGTTTTTGCTAGTTGAGATAAGGATAGCTACACAGGGAGTTGACTCACATTGATTTCCTGTGCATGTGTGCTATCTTCTAGGTTAATTCTTCTTGATCTAACCTTTTCTCAGTTCCTGGTCCCGTGAAGGGTTTTTTCAAGATACTATTTGCCCGAGTTGGCTTTGAACCATGATCCTCCTGATCTCTGCCTCCAGAGTAGCTAGTATTACATGTGTGAGCCACCAAAGCCCAGTGTATTGATATATTTTAAAGTCACTATATGGATTTAAAGATTCTCCTATGTGACCTTCTATTTCAGATTTGGTAATTCATTTGAAATCTCAATATTCTGATTATCTTATGATTAGCTATATGATGCTATATCTTAATAAGACATTGCAAAACTATCATTCCAAATAGGTACTTATTAGCCAAAATCTACGTGATACAATTTTATATTTTCCAAATGTGTGAATCATTCTCCTTATTTTTCTGGATTTTTAGAATATCAGAGATAACTGTATTACTATTTTGATATAAGTTAAAGCAAGACAGTCTCATTTCCAGTGGTGTCCACATAAGCCAACATTCCAAAGGGGACAAAAAGAAGCTCTTATTGGTAGCATTTTCCATGTTGCAAGTATTCCCACTATGGCCATTTCAGACTTCTCAAGTGGTCACTGAATGAGCAAATGGGAATGGGATGCACATAATATGCCTTGCTGAGCCATTACCGACTAGTTACTGCAAACCACTATTTCCTTTCCACCAACTCTATCTCCTTTACACACTGTGTTTCTGTGTTTCTACTGTTGGAATCTCCTTTTGATATGAAGTACTGCTTTCTGGATTCCTTAATTAAAATTGACTGTTACTTAAACTTTCAACAGCTATCCACAATGTTAGCTACTAATATCATATCTC